>NW_026991710.1:24271654-25521654 GCF_029215605.1 Mirounga angustirostris | reverse complement strand
CTATAAACAGCACTATATCATCGCTATAATTAGTATCATACCAGGCAAAAGGAGCACTTCCAGGCAAATGCAAAGGTCTTATGCATGATTATAGAACAGAACTGAGTAAATCAAACTAAGGCAACAAGAACAAAAAAAGCTTGTCGATGGCAACATATGGTTACCAAGGGATGCACATAACAAATACGATGCCATCACTTTTATCCACGTCTGTTTCTGTTTGTAAGAAAGGGTGAGGTCCAAACAGTCATATAATTTCTTTTATGCAGGGTCCCTTTCAAAGTCTTTTTTGGTAGAGCCTTAATAAGTACTCTGCAGACAAGAAGGACATAGTTGATTACATGCTAGAGCAGGAGGAGAAGAAGAAAGGCTACTAATGTTTCCTCCTAATTCCTATTAATTTTCCTGGTACAAATGATAAGCAATGTACCAGTAGGAATAAATATCATATGTAGAGTGGCATAGCTAGGCCCCTCAAATAGATGAAACTTTTAACCAAAAACTTGCAGAGTGTATAAAGGACTAAGAGGCATAAATTGTTCTTTTCAGCCACACCAAAAAACAGTTTGTGCTCATTGTCATTAACACCATCTTTGAAAATAGTGATCTAAATATACGAGAATGACATATTTTCATTCATTCAACTCAACACTTACTGTCTTAGGCCCTCAGAAAACAGTCATGAGCTTGATGGACAAGTTACTTCTTTCATATTTTGCAATCTAGTGTGTGTTGGGGAGGGGACATGTCCGGGGGTAGAATAAATGCATAAATAAAGAGATAAAGGGAAAGATTTCAGATAATAGGGGCGATGTGGTTGAGGATGGCTAAAGCTTTGGGGTCGGTGACTCTAGCTAATTTAGAATAGATAGTCGGGGTGGTGATCTTTGGGCTAGGATCTTAAAGACAAAACAGCCATGTGCATCTTGGGAAAAAAGAATGTGGGCAGTAGGAAGAGCAAGTGCAAAGAGCCTGGGTTTCTGAGCTTGATGTGCGAGAGGAATAGGTAGAAAGGCAAGTTGGCTGAAATACAGAGAGCCCAGGAGAGAATAATAGAAGATGAAATCAGGAGTATGTGGGGTACTTGACTATCTGTAAAACATGGCTAGGAATTTAGATTTCTTTCTCAAAGATATAGATTTGAAAATTTTGTAGAAAGAATTTAATATGTATGTTGAAAAAGATTACAATTTATATATATTCACCTAAAATAAATACTATATTTTGTTCTATAAGATTACATATGCGAACAGTAAGACAATCCCTCCATATAACCACTATGTATCATTAATAAGTGTTGAGTTTGATATGAGGTGGAACAGAGGTCAGAGAAACTATTATTTTACTATGTATTGCAGATGTATGTCTTTTTAGATTATCATATTCAGAGGCCTTACGTACAAATAGCTATAACTTTGCTCTAAAATCCTTCATTTGGCCATTGAGTTGCTTATGATTTTTAATGAGCTATTACCCCTTCAGTTGCTCTGTTCTTGAAATTAAGAGGTTCATTTCAGACTGAGTAAATAGTGATGAAGCAATTGGGCTAACAGTGTATAAGATGAATACTTCAGTTCTTTTTAATGATTGACACATTATAAACTTGATCCAAGATATCAGTATAATGTAGAAGGTACTAGATGTCAGTGAGTGGGTTCACAGTTACAGCGTGTTTTGTTTTTGTACACTATAAATTAGTGCCCACTAATGGTGATAAAATTCAACTAAGATCTTGCACTTATTTACTCAAATACTTGCAAAGACTGTAGGGCTATGGAATAAAGTCCAGTCCCTTAAGCACAGGACTCAAGCCTTCCATCTGGACCAATTATGCCCTTCTATACTTGCTTTCATTTACAAATATTTACTCTATCTGCTTTGTCAATTCATCTTATACTCTCCCTATCCACCCTAATATTTACATACCCTTCAGGATCCAGCTCAAATGTTGGCTTCTCTGTTAAATTTTTCCTAATTCTCTCAAGTAGATTTAGTTGATTCATGCATTTTACTCCTGCTACACTCTGCGAACACTCCAACTGAAGGATTTATGACATTGTCTTGTAATTAACTGTTTTTACTTCCATACCCCACAATAAAGAATTTTTCCCTCTTGGACAGGGGCATTACATTTTATTCCCTTTTTTTCTGTTTTTCTTAAAGCTTTTATTTAAATTCCAGTTAGTTAAGGGGTGCCTGGGTGGCTCAGTCAGTTAAATTCCAGTTAGTTATGAGGCGCCTGGGTGGCTCACTTGTTAAGCATCTGCCTTCGGCTCAGGTCATGATTCCAGAGTCCCGGGATCAAGCCCCGCATCGGGCTCCCTGCTCGGCGGGAAGCCTGCTTTTCCCTCTCCCACTCCCCCTGCTTGTGTTCCTTCTCTCGCTGTCTTTCTCTCTCTCTCTCTGTCAAATAAATAAATAAAAATCTTAAAAAAAAAATCTATTAAAGTCCACTTAGTTAACATACAGATTAATATTAGTTTCAAGTGTACAATTTAATGACTCAACACTTACATACAACACCTGCTACTCATCATGTGTGCTCCTTAATCCCCATCACCCATTTAACCCATCCCCCCAGCCCCCTCCCCTCTGGTAACCATCAGTTTGTTCTCGATAGTTCAGATCTATTTCTTGGTTTACCTCTCTCTTTCCCCCACTATGATTAAAATATAAAGCTTTTGTACAGTGAAGGAAACAATCAACAAAACTAAAACGCAACTTACAGAAGATATTTGCAAGTGACATATCTGATAAATGGTTAGTATCCAAAATACATAAAAAAGGTATAAAACTCAACACCCAAAAAACAAATAATCCAGAAAAAAAAAATGGGCAGAAGACATGAATAGACATTTTTCCAAAGAAGACAGATGGCCAACAGACACATGAAAAGATGCTCCACATCACTCATCATCAGGGAAATGCAAATCAAAACTACAATGAGATATCACTTCACACCTGTCAGAATGTCTAAAATCAACAACACAGGAAACGACAGATGTTGGTGAAGATGCAGAGAAAGGGGAACAGTGTAAGAGGTTACACTGTTGGTGGGAATGCAAGCTGGTACAGCCACTCTGGAAAACAGTATGGAGGTGCCTCAAAGAGTTAAAAATAGAGCTACCCTACAACCCAGTAATTGCACTACTAGATAGTTATTCAAGGGATACAAACATAGTGATTGGAAGGGGCACACACACCACAATGTTTACAGCAATGTATCGATAATAGCCAAATTATGGGAAGAGCCCATGTGTCCATCGATTCATGAATGGATAAAGAAGATGTGGTGTATATATATATGTGGTGTATATATATATATATATAATGGAATATTGCTCAGCCATCAAAAAGAATGAAATCTTGCCATTTGCAACAATGGGGATGGAGCTAGAGGGTATTAGTTAAGTGAAGTAAGTCAGTCAGAGAAAGACAAATATCATGATTTCACTCATGCGTGGGATTTAAGAAACAAAACAAATGTTCACTTTTTTTTTCTGAACTTATCATTAGTGCTATACCAGTGACTAATCCATTGCAGGAACTCAATGAGCTGAACAGATGATTGAATGAATGGATGAATGCTTGCTAGCTATCGTCCTCATTTTATATTTGATTCATTCCCCTAATGTGATCTGTGTAATGTGATTTAGATAAAATGACTCCCTGAAATGGCTTCAGATTTCTAGCCTTTGTGGTTTTCACTCATGCTGTTCCCTTTTCTTAAAGTTCCCTCCTTCCACTAATGGCACTACCTATTAAGTCTTACGCATCTTCCAAAACCCTTCTGCAATGGTTACTCCTCCGCAAAGCCTTTCCTGGCTCCTAAACCACAAGCCATCCCTCCCTACTATGTATTCCTTCACACATTGTCAATGCATCCTTTGTTTTTTCTTATTTTTTGTGTCTGTTTACATTAAACCCTAGTTATTTGTGCACAAGTATATAGGCTCTCATGCAATTATAAGCTTTTCAAATGAGATCATATGTGATTTTCTTTATACCACTCTCTTGCATGAACAGGAGCATACATTTTAGGGCAGTGCAACAGCAAAGTTCAGCAAAGAATAATGGATGTAGTTATAAATTTTATCCTGTTTGCATTTTTTCCAAATAGATTTCACATCTTATTCCTGCCAGCAAAAGCCTTCACTGAATTGGGATTTTATTTGTCCAAAGGCCTTCCTTAGAATTTTATACCAGTTTTGTTATTAATCTAGAGGTGTGCTAATGTGCATCTGTATGTGTGTTTTAGATTGTTCCAATACTGTTTTCCAAAGAAAACTAGCTTTGTTACATTTCTAAACTTAGAAGAACCAAGATAGTAAAAGTGAGTCACAGCTCTGACACTAGTTTAGAACGAAAAGTAGTTATTTATATGAGCTAATCTAAAAGTAATAATAACTAAAGAAAGTGTTCTCCCTCTTTTCAGAATACACAGGACTGCAGATATCCTATTATTGTTATCCACTATTAATTACAGAATCTCCTTAACACTGCAGGAAAAAAAAAATCTTTTGAAATTCTGTATTATTGTGTATTTTTAAAAGGGCAAAGAGAAAAAAAGAACAGCTCACTTAATATTACAATCCTAAGTGAAAGGTGAGGGATTTATGCCTGGGAGGATGATGGGAGTATGTTCTCACAAAATCAGAGCAAAGACTCTGCAGATGAGCCAAGGTGGGTGGGATACATGCAATGAATTGAGCCCTCTCTGCAGACTTACCCCATTATTTTAGCACTAATGAATTGACTTGTCAAACATCAAAAGCCGAAAGAATAGAACTGAAATTTACCTACATTTGCTAAAACTTAAACTCTTTTCTGGTATTCCAAAGTGTCATTCTGATAGGGTGCTCTAGTGAAAGATGTGTTTAGCACTACTTTTATAAAAGGTTACCTCCCACAAAAATATACAACATTTTCTACCAGTTTTTTTTTTTTTTTTTTCCTGGTGAATAACTGATTTCCTTTCATATGTATACAAAGAATCTTGTTTGTAAATAAACACTCACACTAAGCACAGTAGAATGTAAAATATAGCTTCAGAGAGATGACGAATTTCCAGCTTTGGGGAGAATAATGGCCTCACAGTGAATTAATACTATGCATTTTCTCTATATATTTTTCCTCCACCAGAGACATTTAAAAAAGAATCTTTTAGGGGCGCCTGGGTGGCTCAGTCAGTTAAGCGGCTGCCTTCGGCTCAGGTCATGATCCCGGGGTCCTGGGATCGAGCCCCGCGTCAGGCTCCCTGCTCAGTGGAGAGTCTGCTTCTCCCTCTCTCTCTGCCTACTTGTGCTCTCTATCTCTCTGTCAAATATGTAAATAAAATCTTTAAAAAAAAATAAAAATAATAAAAAAATAAAAAAGAATTTTTTAAAGACTATTCTACCTGTGAATGAGCTTTGAATTACCTTTGCTTCTGTCAAAGCCCATTTATCAACCTGACAATGTGAGTCTCTAAAAGCAAATAAGGGCAAGAAGGGGCCCTGCACTCTTGCCTTGGCAGAATTAAGCTTCTTTTCCACAAGGGAAAGGCATCCTAGAGACAGCTGTAGTATTTTACACAAACTCAGCAAAACACTACATAATGTCTTCTTTGGGAGAGCTCTATAGAAATTCTTTCTGATAGGATTCTGAATGTTCCTACCTTGCAACAGTGCATTAACAAATACGTAGATAGATGTGTGCATCTCAAGGAATCTAATGTACTCAGTTTTAAAATGCAAAGGTCAGAAGAAACTTAAAGATGACATGATTTGGTACTGTTAGAGAAATATTTTCTATAGGGTACAATGATTTTAAAAATCTGAGTAGCCTACGTTTAATACAGTGGTCATTTTGTTAATACAAAAGGGTTTGCTCAAGCAAATGCCTACATATAAACATTCAACATCTACACACAGATGCCTGTGTTTTATTGGCCAATGTCCTTGAGACATATCCACGTAACTCGAGCAACTCCCTATTCACTAATGGAGTGGAACATTGTAGAGCGAATTCTATTAAACAAAAAGTCAGTCTTATTATTGGATCTTGCTGGATCAATGATGCTAAAAACATTACCCAACCAGTTTGAAAATTATTCATCATCAGATGTCTGCCTAAATAATTATGGCCATTCTGTTTAAATGAAATAAGTCAAAAGTTATACTGTTAAATGGTTTTGTGTGTTGGCCAATCGATAAATCATACTACAGGTCAAGTGAACTCTTGAGAATACCCAGGGGGGAAACTGGCAGTACATAAAAAGCATTCATTCTCAGACATGCATGCATATTTCACACTTTTCCTAGAAGTCACTTTGTATCATTTCTGTCTTCAATGGAAGGAAAATTCACTTTAGGCTTAGGCTACCTTTACCTTTTTAAATTAAAGTCTGACTAGATCAGTTCAGTTTCAGACTGAAAACCAGATCAGTTACCTTAAGTATTCCAATGATATAGTCATAGTACTGGGGGTGGGAAAGACTATTGCATAATGTTTCAGTTTCCGATGGCCAAACCTCAGAAATTCAGCTAGGAGCTGAATTTGTTGAGAGAACTGCCAACTGAAAATAAAGTAAAACTGAGAAAAATTGAGATTAATTGATAGTCTTAGAAAATACACAAACTGCTTGAGGGGGGTCAAAAGTTACAAACTTCTCGTTATAAATTAACTAAGTTATGGGGATATAATATACAGCATGGTAACTATAGTTAATAACACTGTATCGCATATTTGCAAGATGCTAAGAAAGTAGATCTTAAAAGTTCTTATCACAAGGAAAAAATTTTGTAACTATGTGTGGTGATGGATGTTAATTAGCCTTATTGTGGTCATCATTTTGCAATATATACAAATACCTAATCACTATGTTGTACACCTGAAACTAATATAATGTCATTTATATGTCCAAAAAGAAAGAAGAAAGAAAGAAAGAAAGAAAGAAAGAAAGAAAGAAAGAAAGAAAGAAAAGAAAAGAAAAGAAAAGAAAAGAAAAGAAAAGAAAAGAAAAGAAAAGAAAAGAAAAGAAAAGAAAAGAAAAGAAAGAAGGAAGGAAGGAAGGAAGGAAGGAAGGAAGGAAGGAAAGAAAGAAAGAAGGAAGGAAAGAAGAAAGAATAGGAAAGCAAATACTCCCCCACCCAAATAGCTAATGCTATCTCATTGATGGATATAAAGAGTTAGCATAAATAGAACCTTGACAAAAATATTAGAGGGGCGCCTGGGTGGCTGAGTCGGTTAAGTGTCTGACTCTTCTTGATTTCAGCTCAGGTCATGATCTCAGGCTCCGTGCTTAGCAGGGTGTCTGCTTCTCTCCCTCTCCCTTCTCCCCTCCTCTTGCTCTCTCTCTCTCAAGTAAATAAATCTTAAAAAATTATTAGAAAAAATTATGCCTGTTTGACAAATGGCCCAATAAGAAAAATATCCTTGCCTTTATTCATATAAAGTTTTCAATTTTAAGGAAACTTTAGTATAATTACATCTAAATTTTATTATAATTTGCTCAACAAACTATGCAAAAATGAAGTTATTTTAAAATAATTCAAATCATTAAAGTATCATTTTTAAGGAAAGGAATTGCAAGATTATCTTTGCTTTCCTTAAGCATATTTAATGATATATGCAAGGCGATGCAGATTTCTTCTGAGATTTCTCTGCTAATTTTTTTTGTTCAAAAAAATCCTTCAAATTATAGCTGAGAATGCCCTAAATTCCATGTGAAGGAAAGGTGTTTTCAAAAAGGAACTTGAGGCAGGAGGTACCATGGAAACTTGCTTATTTCAGCAAAGTTAATGAATTGGGAGAAGTTTTGAAGCCCAGGTTGAACAAAAGGAAGCAAGTCCTCCATTGTTCAGTGTTTGAATCAGAAGGGCCTCTTCTGCAACAATTGGCAGAGGGCTGTCTTATGGATAAAGTAAACTCCTTTTATAAAAGCTCCCTTTTATCCCTGAGGAAACAGTAGAGTATTTTCGAGGCATTTCTATTGTCTATCAGTTCAGCATTTAGCGCAGACATAACAACAATTTCTTTTTTTTTTTTTAAAGATTTTATTTATTTATTTGAGACAGAGAGAATGAGATACAGAGAGCATGAGAGGGAGGAGGGTCAGAGGGAGAAGCAGACTCCCCGCCGAGCAGGGAGCCCGATGCGGGACTCGATCCCGGGACTCCAGGATCATGACCTGAGCTGAAGGCAGTCGCTTAACCAACTGAGCCACCCGGGCGCCCCATAACAACAATTTCAATTGGTAAATACACACATACTAAGAAGTTACATGTACTTAACAAAGAGGTCATCTTTTCTGTTGCCCCAACATTTCTAGGACTAAGTCAAGGAAGTATCCGGAACCGTATTTTAAAACAAATGTTATTCTCTGAATTATAGGCCTTATGTCTCCTCTGGAAATAGCAGCATGGCCAGTGTAATTATGTCTTCTATGAGTCATGGAGGCTGCTCTAGGCACTGTTCCTCCTATTTATACTCGAGCCCTGGGACAAATATTCAAAAGTTAAGGAAACAATGACAAAGAACTATGTCAGGTCAAGTTCAATGGCCACAGCCTCCTTTCTTGTAACTCCAACTAAACTTAAGGATCCCAACAGACAGGTTAGGGAGACCTCCTGCCTCCCTGGAAGTCCGCAGTAGTTATGAGGGGACATGCAGGTAGGTCACAGATTCGTTTGAGGAATGACCTTGCTGGGCTATTACAGAGAATTGGATCCTACTGAAAAATTTGGCCATAGCAATTTTCTCTACAGCAAAATAATTCACTTCACAAGAGAAGTGTCAGATTATTGAATTCTTTGTGCTGAAATGTGCTTTGTACAAGGGTGTATATATTGGACCCTACAAGCCAAATACAGTTCCTACACCTTCTGTCTGCCTTCAGCTTCTAAATCATGTTGCCATGTGGAAATTTTTATACACCAACAATGTGTTAGGTGAATGTCACTTAATATTTTTCTGTTTTCTCTCCATTTAATAGAATCAAAGGAAAGAAAGAAGACCAAAATTATGCGACTTGTAGTTTCAAAAATAGAAGAAAAAAATTTAAGTCCCATTTACCCATAAGGCAAAACTAGCAATACGTTTGGAATGCCCTGTCTCCATGTTCAGTCTCTCTGTAAGTAAGTATATGCTGCCTTTATCAAACCGTACATTCATAGAGAGAAGAGACTATTATTAAAACTGCCATGAACAATTAGATCATTAAAGAATAGACAACAAATCCTGAAAAGCTTCTTTTGGTATAAGAGAGATTATGAAGCTTAAAATATTCTTTCTTTCAGAATGGAAGAGTATTTTTGCTGTTCTCATTATTTCCTTGTATGTATTATTTATTTCCAGCAATTTAATATCTCTTGCTGTGGACAATCTTCTATTATATCTTAGAATGAACTTATCAAGATTCCCCACAGATCGCAAAAGGAAGAAGCTTGTTTGTTCTATTGAAAATTTTTTTAAAAGGCATTGTAAGCCCATCAAAGAATGAATTAACCTGGTGATATAATGAAAGCTTAGCAAACATTATTTTATCCCACACTTATTTCATATGCTTCTATTTCTTTCTGGTCCCCTGATAATGCTTCATTAGTGGTCTGGTCACTATTTCTCTCTCACTCCCCATGTCCCTCCAGCTAATATTTACTGACACTATGCAAAGGACTCTAACATCAGTGACAAGCCTATGGTGACACAAACCAACACTGTTTGTTCTTTCTTCTTGAGAAAGAAATTGAGTCTCAACAATCTAAAGTCTTGCCTCGAAAGGCAGGTATACAGTAGAGCCCAGACTCAAATCCTGTTTCTTCTCATTCCAATTACTCACATTGTGTCCCACTGATGACATTTCTCTGAATTAGACCTCGGGAGTCCTGTCTGTTGAACTGATACAGATCTTAGAAATCACTGGAAAAGTCATTCCCAAACCTTGTTGTGCATCTAAGTCACTGGAGAGTAAGTAAAAACCACAGATTCTTGGGCACTGGTCCTAAATTCAGATTCCTCTGGACTGGGGTGATCTATGGTGTTCATAGCATTTTGAACATGCTTCACTGCTGAATCCATGCTCAGAGGATTTGCAAAGCATGAGTCTCCTTTGTTTAGAGATGGGCTGACTGACACTAGTGAGTGTGATGAGGAGAGGGAAAATCCCCAGGCTTCTGATCCTCATATCAATCCTTCTACTCCATCATGAGCAGCAACTAGTTCTTGTGCATAGCCACTGTCCCTGGGGATTGAATAATTACTATTTTATTTCTCTTGTATTGTCTCTAGCCATTTTTCTTTAGGAAATTGTGAATGAAATGAATGCATTTATTGGGAGAGATACATGCCTAAAGTTGTTCATACAACACTGTGTTTTTGCTACTCTTATTTTTGTTAAAGGAAATGGAGCAATTGAACCTTCGTAAAAAAATATTTAATATCACAGAAGGTACCCTCCATATGGGGAAGCATATTTGGGTTGGTAAGTATTGTGTCAGTGGCCTGACCAGAACATATTAAACCCCATTTAAAATCAAATTTCATGTCAAAGCACCTTGAAAGAGCAATTCCAGGGTGAAATTCCAAAGGGGGAGCACACAGAACAGGTTAATAGAGCCCATTAGAAGGTTTTTGAGAGACTGTTACGTTCTGAGAGTGTGACTTTGGTGAGTGAGAATGGCTAATAATGATACCCGAGCTAATTTTCCACTTGAATTCTCAGTGGAAATATACTCCTATATTAAATATGAAGAGAAAAATTAAAGGAATATGAATTTTCTGAATGCTTTTTAGTGTTTGAGCAGAAAAATCAGACTAAGTCTTTTTTGGAGGGTGGTAGTTTACTATGGCATTTATCCTTGTGGAATATACCATTAATATTACATTATAGGACTCATTGTATTAAAAATATTTAAGCCAGACTACTCTAAGCCCTTCCTTTAACATGGAAGAAATGGAGCATTTCCTTCTAATTATTTGCAGGTATTATCTCCTACATTAGATAGTGAATCTTGAGGAAAAATAGCCCTATGTCACATAGCACTGTAATATCACAGCCCCTCAAGTGGTGAATTACTTGAATTAGATGTGAATATTCACTGAGTGAATGATACGGCTGACCGGGAACTAGAGAGCGGTCACTGGTTAGCATGATTTTTCTGAGGATAGAAGGAACACTCACATAGGAGATAGAGCTTTCGAGAACGCTTAAAGAAAACCGTGGCACTGCTAACCAAGTCTAAGATTTAATTACCGTATATTATGAATCTCCCAGTTTCACCTCTACGATCAGTGGAACTCCATTTTTAACCCTGAAATTGCATCGCACAATCAGAAGTCCTGACATAAAGTAATTTTTGTATTCCCGGTTTCAATAGATTCCAGAGTCATAGAAGGTTTCTGTTAATATTATGATGAACCCTAGGGGGTAGTGATAACTGTTAGTTCTACCTTGATAGAACACTTGTCAAGTTTCTTAAGAGTTCAAAAGCTAAGAAACAGAAACAAAGAAGATAAGGCAAATTTCATGCGGTTACAATGACAGACCGTCAGTGGCTTACTCCTCTGTATCCGCTGATTCATTTAATAATCATTTGTTACATCCCTATTGTCTGCGTGGTTTTGCTTCCAATGCCACGCATTTCCTAAAGTCCTAACCAACATCCTGCATGTCACATTGCCTCTCCCACTGCCCACGACATGCTTTGTAATTGGAGAAGCATTAATTTTACCCTGAATGTGATCTCTTAGCAACAGGTAAGTGAAGGAAAAGAAAGTTGAAAATTGCAACCCTGACTCCAAACTACAAAGTGAAGACAATTTTCTGTAAAGTCCATTTAATTTAAAATCTCTTTTCTGCCTCTCAGACAGCCTTACCACTAAGCACTGCTATTAAAGCGCTGCTCATTCCACCTCACCAGGAATTGCTCTCCTGGTTGTTACAATGACTCAGAGCCAAGTACACTAGACTGAACTGCCACATGGATCTTATATTTATTGCCAATATGCAGGGAAAGGATAAGACGAAGTCAAATGTCTAGTGTTCTTTCATTGCCAGAGAAAAATAATAACACACCAGGTTTACACAACATCCCTCAAAGAGGTGTCCTACTTCCTCACAAAAGCACCCTGGGGTGATAAAATACATTACCACACGATTTGACAAATGAAATTCTAAATTAAAAATCTTTAATGACCATATTCAAAATCAAAGTAAGTCAACTTGAGAACTGTAATCAAAAGGTAATTACCTTAATTAATGTCAGTGTGAGTCATTCACAATATGCTAGGTGAAAAAAAGCTATAAAATAATATGTAAACTGAGATTCTAATCGTTTTAGTATCATTGTTGGTTTTTTTTTATGGATTTAATTGTATCCCCCAAAAAGATATGTGGAAGTCCTAACCACGCTTCCTTTTGCAGAATGTGAATTTATTTGGAAATTAGGTCCTTCTGGATGTCCTTAACAGGTGGTCCTACTGGAGTAGGGTGGGCCCTTAATTCAATATGACTGGTGTCCTTATAAGAAAAGGGAAGATAGGGACTCCTGGATGGGTCAGTCAGTTAAGCATCAGCTCTTGATTTCAGCTCAGATCACGATCTCGGGGTTGTGAGATCAAGCCCCAGGTTTAGCTCTGCACTGGACGTGGAGCCTGCTTAAGATTCTCTCTCCCTCTCCCTCTGTCCCCCTGACTCTCTCCCTCTCTGAAAGAAAGAAAGAAAGGAAGGAAGAAAGGAAGAAAGGAAGGAAGGAAGGAAGGAAGGAAGGAAGGAAGGAAGGAAGGAAGGAAGGAAGGAAGGAAGGAAGGAAGGAAGGGGAGAACAATGCAAAGACAGGCACACAGGAGAAACGCCATATGGTATCAAACGCAGCAGCTGTAAGCCAAGGAGGGTCAAGGATTGCTGCTTTCAGCAGAAGCTAGCAAGAGGCAAGGAAGGATTCTACTTAGAGATTTTGGAAGGATTGGGGCTCTGTAAGCACCTTAGTTTGGGACTCCTATCCTCTAGAACAGTGAAAAAATAAATTTCTGTTGTTTTAAGCCACTCCAGCTTGTGGTACTTTATGATAGCTAAAGTTTGTGTGTGTGTATGTATATATCAAGACATACATCCCCACTCCCACCAGAACATCATGAAACTACATGGATGCATGTCAATATTTTACAAGTTGGTATCTCTGTATGATTGGAGGAAAGGTGACTTTTAAACACATGTTGTTTCCAAATTGTCTATATTAAACATATAATTCGGGTGCGTGGGTGGCTCAGTTGGTTAAGCGACTGCCTTTGGCTCAGGTCATGATCCTGGAGTCCCGGGATCGAGTCCCGCATCGGGCTCCCTGCTCAGCGGGGAGTCTGCTTCTCCCTCTGACCCTCCTCCCTCTCATGCTCTGTCTCTCATTCTCTCTCTCTCAAATAAATAAATAAAATCTTTATAAAAAAAAAACATAATTCTGTTGTCATAAAATAAGAAGTAACAACTAGTCATAGAAAGGCTTGTCTTCAGCGTGTACAAGGCAACAGAAACACAATTTAATCTGATTTTCTTCTACTGATAACTTATATGTCTTGGTACCTAACAATCTTAAGTTTTCATTTTGAAAACAGTACTAATAATTATTACATGGCCCAAAACATACTGTTGGGACTTTTTACCTGCTGTTTGATATACGGTAGTACTCACGTTAAAAACAAAAACAAAGACACCTTAAATTATTTTGATCTTTCAATACATTTTTATAGATTTTGTCTCAGTAGAACATCAAGCTTGAAAGTGATATGTACTTTTCAGTTGGAAGTTGGTTGAATCTCTTCCCCAGTTACTACAAGCTATTTGGTTTGGGGCAAATTTCTAAGTCTTAGTCTCAGTTTCTTCATCTATAAAATGTAGACATTCATTAAAAAAAAAAAAAAACAACAAACTACTACACTCCCTGAGTTGTTATGATATATAAAAGATATAACATATGGGAACTGCTTAGTCTGATGTCTAACACATACATGCTCATTAAATAGTACATACCATTATACTCTATAGAGTGGGACAATCAATTTAAATAATGAACATATTACTTTGAATATCTAGCCCCTTGTCATGAAGGAGATAACATCATTCTTTAAAATCAATTATCCATCACTTTGAATATAAGCACCGCCCTTAATTTGTGTTGTCTATTTTAGCAGTTACTTAACCTGGGAATCAGTTTGCTGAACTGTGAAATGGGAAAAAATAATACCTATCTCATTTGAATAGTTTTGGAATAATAATAATAATGCTAATAACAACTATTATTTATTGAGTCCCGATGATGTGTTAAGCTCTAGATTAAACACTGAATATGAATAGTAGCATACTCAATTCCTGCAAAATCTTTCTGAATTATTTGGAGGAATCAATCCTTAGGGGTTAAATGTAGGAGAACCACATAAATTGAGTGGAATTATTGGTTGGTATTAGAAAACAAGAAATATTGTGTACTTGCTTGTATTATGCTATCTTCTAAGTATCTAAATAAGCTTTTTGAAAGAAAAGATATACATATATTTTTTTCCTCCCATTTCAGTAATCTACGTGGTCTACAGCTGTGATAAATGCTTTGAATAAGTGAATATATTCATAAGTGAGAGAACTAATGAATGAACAAGATCTTCTTTGGAGGTGTCTGAATTTTCAGTTAGGTTTAAGATTTGTAGGCTTAACTAGGTCTTTCTTTTTAAAACTGGATTTTTTTTTCACCCTGCATGACTGAACTTTATTTTTTTATTAATTATGCTCAATTAGTGAACATACAGTACATCACACTACATCTAAAACTGGATTTTAATCTTTATTCTCTCAGTGTCATTTTAGACATCCATTAAGGATTAACTCAACAAATATACACAATTATACACACAAATATACTCTCTATATGAATATACCAATTACTACACTACACTATGCAGCCTCAAATTTTATGGAAAATAACAATAGCAAAACTTGATGCTTCCTTCAATGTTTTAAAACTACGAAAACATTATTTTAAAAAAAATTTTGCTTAAATCCTCCCATGCACTTCATACCAATCAAAAGCGCGCGTGCACACACACACACACACACACAATCAGGTTTCATGGGACATACACACAGAAACACAAAATTACATTTTGTATGGCCCTGTAGCATTTTGACAAAATGGTCCTGAAAAGAATATGAAGAAAGAGTATGAGGAGACGATCATGAATGTAGAAAGAAATTGTTTTTATTGATTTTCATTGGCAGTACAGTTCATAACATGAGGACTAAATTTATGAAATCAGTTGATTTGGCGGGCTACCTTTACAACTCAGAAGGTTGGCTCTCATATCCTTGTGATTATTAATTTCTGACTTTCAGTCCTGTTTCTAATGTCAAGTGATAAGAAACAAGATAAATGATACTAGATATTTTAAATGAACAAAGAAACTATTATTTTTAGAAACACCCTGTACCAAGATCTTAGAATCTATATTGGTTCTTTTATATATTATTTAATTTCTTTCCCACACAATGCTACCCTGTTACAATAATAAAATTTGACTTGGAAACAGAGATAAAATGCAGTATCCTTCGTGCATTCGGATTTATCCTATTGTTCTAGGATGCACTCCAATTTTTTTTTTTAAATGTTGGAAATTATACAGTTATAATAGATGGTTATCATACTGCCAATGGCTTTTGGTTTTCTGATAACTTTACAAAAGCCAAATTTCAGATACCATCTTTAATATAGCAAATAAGAGTAACACACAAACTGTATGAGAATCTCAAACAATCTGTAAGGATTGTTTCCTTGGATGTTAAACAGTTGCACAATCCACTGTTACTCTCCCTTGTGTATGGATCTATTTCCATTTGCTTTCTGACACATTATTAAATGCAATCATAAAACAAAGTGTTTCCTGGAGCAGAAGAGAAGCAGAGGGAAATTATGTTACTCAGAATATCCTAAATTCAATAAACAAACTCTCTGTGTATATGCACAACCAACTTAACCATGTTGACTCAATTGGTCAATCAATTCTGATTTAAAGCAAAGGTCAGCTCAGGCAAACCAGCAATCAATTCAAAGAAAATCAGCAAAAACTTTCAGTTTCAATTTGTGTGCTTTGAATATTATAGGTGATGCAATTACTGTAGAAAAGAAGAAAAAAAACCCCACTCTAATTATGTAATACTGAGTTTAAGATTAGTGACTTTAAGGTTTGTTTGTAAAATATTCTTTTTACTCTTTCTTGCCTCAGGATATATATTATTTTTAATATTATTGTAATATAATATATATATTTTACTGCAAAAGAAAATTTATTTCAAATGCAAGGAGATGTAGTGTTCTTTGAGAAAAATCTAGATAAATTTTATAATGAGAGAAAACAAGTATGATTTTATATTTTCTAATAGTTACAGTCTCAGACAAAGAAAGATAGGATCTGTAAGAAAAAAATAACCCTCTAATAGAAAATAAAAGCTATAATCTTTGGATTTTGCATCATCATGTCACTATCTGAACACCATTTACATTATATGATTTAAAAAAATAAACAAGCAAGGGAAAAATATTTCATAGACCATGCATTGGTCGGAAACAAACCTAATACACCTGTTATCACCAGGTAGTTTCTGCTGAAATAGATATTAAAATAAAATCACAAATATTAAATCTAAGGGACACTAAAAATGCACAAAACACAAACTTGTAAAAAAACACAAAAACTGTAACCTAAAGCTTTCTTGTAAACTACGCATGTTTTAGAATTTTATATTCCATAGAAACCAACCTGACAATAAATGGATGTCACTGAAGAGCACAGGAATGCTCTTTCAAAGCGAAGTTTGTATTGTGACATGGTTTCAGAGGCTTAGAAAAGTCTGGACAGAAACCAGGATTTCCTCTTTTTCTTTTTTTTTAAAGTAAGCTCCTCCTCCAGAGTGGAGCCCAACACGGGGCTTGAACTAACCACCCTGAGATCAAGACCTGAGCTGAGATCAAGAGTCGGGTGTGCTTAACCAACTGAGCCACCTAGGGACCCCCTAGGATCTCCTCTTGTACGTGTCAGAAACTTGAGCGAAATACTTAGCAGCCTGTCTTATTTTCTTGAGAATAATGAAAACTCCCTAAATTTGTAGTGATCTTTAAGCAAAATAATTTGTGCCATGTGCTTACTGCAGAGAATGTTTTAAAACTGGCATTCAATAAGGATAGCTATTATCATTACTGGGACATTATGTAAGTTAAATAAATCAACAATTCATCAGCATGATGGAGAGTTCTTGTTCTTCTAAGAAACCATAATGAAAAATTACTAATTTGAAAAAAAATTGTAATCAGATTACAAGAAGAAATTACACATTAACCTTCAAATGCACTGAAATTGAATATTTTTAGGTTTTGGAGATGGTATGAAATGCTTGGCCCTTGGGAAGTATTTAAAACAAGGCATATGGAGAGTATCAAAAATATGCTAAGAATTAGTCTAAGTAGATGGCAAAGACAGTGAAATGAGCTTTGGCAGATATCCAATAACAAATCATAAAAATTGTCCTCTCAAGGGACTTTAATTAAATGTTTAGCCTCGAAGGGCCATCCCAACAATATGGCATTACACAAGACAAAACCATTTAAGAACCTAATGGTACTGGGAGCCCTTTGGAGATTCAAGAAGCAGGGATTTCTTTGAAAATTAAATGCTAGAAAAAGCATAATTAAGTGACCTCAAATAAATTAACTCTCCATGGGTGGGCTCTTGGTTATTTAAATGTTAAGGGGAATAATTTATTATCATAGGAAAATATCTAGTCCCATAACCAAGATCGGGGACTATGCATCCACAAAAACTCTACTTTTTATCTCTGTATCTGAGCAAAGGTAAATTGAACTGCTACCAGATACAGCTGACTTATTCTGGATAGAATTTAGCCAAACCAGCATAAACCCTTGTGTAAAGATAAAGACTCCTTTTAACAGAGATTAACACAATCCCTACATTTTTTGGTCCTATTTGCCTGACTACACACATGTGTTGTTATGACCACAGAAAAGCAGGGTGATTCTAGCCTGAATAATTGTGTAGTTTTCTAAGTTATTTTGCCTTACAATTGCTCAGTCTCTTCAATTTGTAAAAGAAACCTAATGTAGATGATCTCAAACGTTATATTCAGCTCAGTATATGCAAGCTGGTGCAGCCACTCTGGAAAACAGTATGGAGGTTCCTCAAAAAGTTGAAATAGAGCTACCCTATGACCCAGCAAATGCACTACTAGGTATTTACCCCAAAGATACAAATGTAGTGATCCGAAAGGGCATGTGCACCCCAATGTTTATAGCAGCAATTTCCACAATAGCCAAACTATGAAAAGAGCCTAGATGTCCATCAACAAATGAATGGATAAAGAAGATGTGGGGTGTATATATATAAAATATACAATGGAATATTATGCAGCCATCAAAAATGAAATCTTGCCATTTGCAATGACGTGGATGGAAATAGAGGGTATTATGCTAAGCAAAATAAGTCAATCAGAGAAAGACAAGTATCATATGATCTCTTAAAAAAAAAAAAGATTTTATTTCTTTATTTGACACAGAGAGAGAGACAGCCAGAGAGGGAACACAAGCAGGGGGAGTGAGAGAGGGAGAAGCAGACTCCCCGCTGAGCAGGGAGCCCAGGTGGGACTCAATCCCAGGACCCTGGGATCATGACCTGAGCTGAAGGCAGACGGTTAACGACTAAGCCACCCAGGCGCCCCCCAAATTATTTTTTTAAGATTTTATTTATTTATTTGAGAGAGAGAGAGAAGGAGAGACAGTGAGAGAGTACAAGAGGGGAGGAGAGGGAGAAGCAGGCTCCCCACAGAGCAAGGAGCCCGATGTGGGGCTTGATCCCAGGGCCCTGGGATCATGACCTGAGCCAAAGGCAGAAACTTAACTGACTTAGCCACCCAGCCATACCCCCCAAATGATTTTTAAACAAAAATAATTACACAATGTTGTCAGAAATGTTATTGGGTAAAAAATTGTTTAGATTTATATTGTTTTAAGGACACATTGTTTAAGAAGTTTGGAAAGTCGTATGGATGCTAATTGTGCTCAAGGACTCATGGAACATTTGTTCTCAGAATGAAGATTTCCATCAAAATTGATTGCCATTTCAAGTTAATTCAAATATAAATAACCATAGACGTCTAAAGTAAACATGAAAGCAAGCAAATACAAAAAAGGGTCTTAAGGAACAATGGTATGATCTATAAAGTCAAGACAAATATCCCAATTTTCAAGAGTAAATTCTGAGAGAAATTTGAAATGTTTCCTAATCATTGTACTTCTCTGTGTAAGAGAAGTTGCTTCACTTTCTACTGATTCTTGTACCAGGGCTGATGTTTTTTGCCCAAGGAAAATAGCACAAAAGTTTTTAATCTGCAGCCAGTTACATGGGGGAGTGACTGTCAGACCACAAATAGCTTCACAATTCTGTGCATCACTGCCTCTGTTGATTCTTCTACTTGGATTTGCTTATTCTATTGTTCCCCTTTGGAATGACTGTCTCTAGAATCCTCTACTCAGACTCTATCATGATCTGAAGCCCATTTGTCTCTATGAGAGAGTATTTATGAGGCTTGCCACTAGATGGCCAGCAGAGCTGGTGTGAAAGACTGCCAGGCAATTAACTTTATTCAGTAATTTTCAAAAATATGACCTAGATTATAAGAAGATCTTTTACCTCCTTAATTAAATCACTTGTCAGATTATATTTATTGTCTTCAGGAAGGTCATTAAAATAAAAGTAATGAAAATTTATAAAACCATGTTTGTTACGGAACGTCATATATATCATTTACTTCTCAGGGAGATGCATTCTGCCTAACGAGATGATTGTTAACCATTTACATGTTGGATTTATAAGTTTTGGGTTAAACTTTGCTTTGATGGACTGATATAGGTAAATAAATATATAACAAATAAATTAATATTTTTTACACAACCATCAACAATATTTAGGATGAATTCCAAAGAACCTTACTGTTGGGAATATTCCATTAAATAGAATAGATTAAAACAAAGAATATCGCAATAACTCCCTAAGTGAAAATTACATCATTTCTTACTGCAGGTACATGTCTGTATTGGAATGAATAAGTGGAAGTTTTTTGTCTTTGTTTTCTGTGTGTGTGTGTGTGTGTGCACATGTTGAGGGTTGGGGGGGTCATTGGCTGGGTCACAGCAAGCCAAAATTTCCCCTAGTGCTCCGATACAAAAATTTTCAATGCTGCAAATTCTTGTCTCATAATAGATTCTTGTTCATAATCTTATTGCTTTCAGTTATCAAAAGCCATTCCAACTTATTTAGGTATTTAAATAGTAAGAATCTCCTGTGAGTATCTCCTAGATTTTTCTCTTCTTTGACTCCTATCATGGTTTCTATGATTCTCAGGGCATTTAGAAAATTTAATTTGGGGTAGTACATCTCCTTTTTGAGAGTGTAAGGACCTCTCCGATTGTGTTCATAGAATTCGCCATTCTGATGTGTTCTGTGTATTCAGTAGGTACTAAGTAAGTGCTTCCTAAAAAAAAGTGAATGAATGGAGAAATAACTAGTTGCAGTGATGGATATATATATACAAGTGAATTTACAAATATGATGTTTTCGTACAAGAATTTTTCTAAACCAAGCAAAATTTTTAAATGATGGATTTTTTCTGATTGTCTTAGTTCTCTTTCGGAGTATGTGGTGTTAACCTTGGTAGATGAATTCAGTGACAGCATCGAATTCCTGCAGTGGTAACTAACTGATACATGGACTTCACATCAGAGGTGAAGGTGTATCATTGGAGCTGAACTCACTCACAGACACATCAGCAAAGTTTTCTTTTCTTCTCTAATCACCAATACAGAGAAGCTATTATATGCTTATGAGTAGAAATTCAAGCAATTAACCCCTGAATGCCTGGGTTCTCTCTGAATCAGTATTGTTAAAAATGACAATGTTTATTCACATTTGGGTGTGCTTTTATGAATGGACTTAACCAGAGACCAAACTTAATGTTAAATAACATTTTTTGTAAATATTAAAATTTTCAAAAATAAGTAAATTCTTAATATATAAATAGGGAAATTGGTATATTCTTTGATAAACATATACATATTTATAAGGTTTGTCTCACTTAGATATTTGGTTAACGGATGGAAACTTAAGAAAATGTCATAGACATGGATAGAAACACCAAATGTCTGGAAAGATGAAGGTGACATCTGGAATCTGCATGAAATGCATGTCTCCTCTGTAAAGAGGAGCTCAGCTATGTCCCAAATGGGTAAAGTATCTCCAGATAGGGTCCTAGTGATCAATAACATTAATGATTAAATGGAAATCTAACTTTCCTTTACGAACAAGACACAACAAAACCATTGGATGTTCTCTTTATCTCAGATTCATCTACCTTAAAAATAACGTGAAATTTGCAATTAACTGAGTAAACACTATTTTGATTCATTATTTCATCAGTTCACTTCTAGGATGCATTCTTACCCTCAAAGGAAAAACACTAGTAACTACAACTGACTTAGTTCTAAAATGTGAGAATTATATTGCAATGCTCTGCCAAGAATTTGTCTAGTGTTTCCTCTTTGACAAAGATAAGGAGGTGCTCCTATGAGAGTACTTAAAGAAGATTATATTTATATTATATTCTTACATTGTAAGGCTCAACTCTAGGACCTGGTATGAAGCCTGATGTTTACTGAGGTGAATGAAATAGTTGTCATTTGAGATTTTTTAAAATGTGCTAATGTTCAAAGCCATTACAGTCCATAATTAGATCTTTAAAAAACTATCATCACCCAAAGGTTTTTTAGGCCTCAAAACATACAGCTCTATAGGAAACATCTTAAAAATTAGTATTTGTAAATTTTCAACTTATTATGTCAATTAGAATATACTAATTTCTCTGAAATTCAAAAACTTTAACAAAGGAAATGCTTTATAAACCTGAAAATACTGTGTCTAAAAACAAAGCTAACACTCTTTTTTTTTTTTTGGTGGGAGGAAGGTATAAAAACAACATTTCACCTGAAGAAGAATCACATAAAGGAAGAAATAAAATATCAGCTATGGAGAAAAGTAGCAAAAGTATGAATTCAAAACTAGTGAGTTTCCACATCAAGCCCATATTTGCTACTGTGAAACATAAATGTTTTGTTATTCATATATTCCTGTGGTATCTAGGGACAAAACATGTACTAAAACCTCCATACAATAATAGTAAGAAAGAAAGTCAAAAGATGACATTGACAACAGTCAGAAATATAACATAAATAGGATAGAACTAAAATTATGACAGGTTGATACAAACATTGGATAAATGCCTTACACTCCACATTTAAAAAAATAAGATAAAAATACTAAATAATAAACATAACAGAGAAAATATTCAAATAAATTGCAGATGTAAGGAGAAATCTGCAGATAAATTCTCTTAATTGGAATCAATAAAAAGACACTGAGGACCTATCAGACCAGATGCACCCATCAGACACTTTTCACCCTTCTGTCTTGCCCATATAATAGCAACCGAATAGAATCTTCAGCCTTGCTGATCTAATGGCATTCAAATTACTTCCTTTATGTCAATCATGCTTCATTTTTCCATTACTTTCTTATCTCCTTACACAGAACAGAGGTGCTGAACATTTTTAAAATGCATTAGAGGCACTGGACCTCAATATTTATAAAGCATGGCAGCTCCTTACAAAGTTGATGTGGTTTAAACTAGAGGTTATCTCTCACTCTTTCAAATTTCTACCCATTGTAAGAGGTCATTCTATATCATCTTGCTTCTTGTAACTCCAGCTGTAAGATTAATAACCATCAACACTTTTTGGACATATTAACTTGGACATGTTAGAGCACTGGATATTATATGCAACTAATGAATTGTTGAACACTACAACAAAAACTTATGATGTACTATATGCTGGCTAAATGAACATAATAAAAAAATAAAAATAAAGACAAAAAAAAACAAACAATTCTTACAGATGTTACATTTGCTGTGGCTATTTTCATTTTGCATGTTGTTCCCAAGACATTCTGTTTTGATTGTTGGATCAAAAATTGTCCTAGAGTCCAGGTGTTCTTTCTGTTCCAAATGAATATTTTATTATCATTACTGCTGAAAGTAATTTCAAATCGCCAGTACATTTTAGGTGGGTAGCCTATTATTTTCTTTTTAAATATATTTCACTTAATGGTGGGGGGATCGACAAACTTATAAAATGTATCTACCAACTCCTAGGAAATGAAATTCAGCTGTAGGGACAGAACATGCATACATGACAGGGTATAGGACAATCATCGTTGGTAGGGGGCAAATAGCAAGTGAGTGTTAACATACAGAGTGTCATCAAATTACGTTAAAAAAAAAAAAAGAGTGCAGTGACATGAGCAAAGCAGGGAACCCCCCCCAAAGATTAAGAAATCAAACTGGGTTTTGACATATATAAAGGATCCAAGCCGGTAGCATCGAGAGCAGGATGATGTAGGATAGGGAAATAGCAGGAACAAATGCAATGAAGCAAGAGAATAGTTATGTTTGGATGACAGGATAGAGTTTGGAAAGATAGGTTGGGAAAGTCTGAAGGACTATGTTATGAGATGGGAATTGTTCAGGATGCATGACTGAAGGACTTTAGTAGGGATTGGCGCTATGAAAATGGCAATGGGTATGCTGAGTTGGGGAAGTGAGAAGAGGGGAAGGTAGGGAGGCTGGCTGGAGAGACCCTGAAAGAATACATGTGGGGGCACCTGGGCGGCTCAGTCGTTAAGCGTCTGCCTTCGGCTCAGGTCATGATCCCACGGTCCTAGGATCGAGCCCCACATCGGGCTCCCTGCTCGGCGGGAAGCCTGCTTCTCCCTCTCCCACTCCCGTTGCCTGTGTTCCTGCTCTCACTGTCTCTCTCTATGTCAAATAAATAAATAAAAATCTTAAAAAAAAAAAAAAAGAACACATGTGGGCATTGAGAAGCATGAGATAAAATAGAGTGTGTGGCTTCTTTTTGACTTTTATAAATCATATCTAACTCTTAGCATCTATAAAGAAAACCATAAATTGCCAATGGAAAAACTATCTTAACTGTTGCAAAGAGAAGGATCTGACAAATGACTTCTCAAAAAAAAAAAAAAAAAAGCCATTAAAGCTCTGGTAAAAATATAACTCAATTCCTGAAGAATAGATAACTATCAAAACATAGTATCTGACTACTTAAAAGGAAAAAAAACGTTGAGAAAAGAAGAGAAAAATCATCAAATAAAAAATTATGAAAAATTTATCTTTATTCTGCAGGGACATGGTTTGATTTTTTCTTTTCCTTAGAAGAGTCTGAAATTCAGTCTAATATAAGGGATCACTCTGAGACGCCACACCATGAGATGGTAGCATCATCAGCAGCTCATCCTATTCCATAATGTTTACAGTGTGTCAGTAACAAAGGTCCTTTTGTAATTGCATTGCACATAGATTTTCCAGAATCGCTCATGCTTGTTATGATTTTCTGATTCCTGGTCACCTATTGTATGTTTTTGTTTTTTGAAGAGCCTTTTGTATTTGGCAGAGTGATTTGAAGCAAAGAACAGAATATTGGGACTCCATGCCCTTCAGGAAAAAAAAAAATATTTTTTAAGTATCTTTTTAGCAAAATGGATTTTAGATTGAATCCATTGCATTATTATCTACTATCTTTCAATAAAGGGGGGAAAACAACAAACAAACAAACAAGAAACTCATCTACATTGTAAACTCCAAGTCAAAAGTCTGTAAGTTCTTGATGGTCAATAGTACAGTGATAAATTCCTTTGTGTGGTTCTGAAATGTTTAGTGGTGAGGATGATATTACTACTAAAAGTTCGATGTTACTGAGAGTAAAAGGAATTCTCTATCAGCTTAACAAAAATTCAGAACATTGGTCCTGGGATCATGGTAAGGAAAAGACACTATTGGTTAAGCCAAGGTTGATAAGGGACTGGCCTGAGAGCCCTTTCCCTCCTATAACAATTCAACACTTCTCTAGTGTCTTAACCCATGCTCCCCTCCCCGCCCAGACACAGACCAATACTGTAGTTTTTTTTTTTTTTTAAGATTTATTTATTTATTTATTTGAGAGAGAGAGAATGAGAGAGAGAGAGAACATGAGAGGGGGGAGGGTCAGAGGGAGAAGCAGACTCCCCGCCAAGCAGGGAGCCCGATGCGGGACTCGATCCTGGGACTCCAGGATCATGACCTGAGCCGAAGGCAGTCACTTAACCAACTGAGCCATTCAGGCTCTCTATAGTTTTAAAACAATCAGATCTGTTCCTATTTAGGGCAATGCGTAAGATTTTTATTCAGAGGACTGCATACCTGATGAGGTGTCAACTCAAGGCTGCTATTTTTGTGTGGTGAAGGTTTAAGTTCTGCTGCTATGCAGGAAAAACATGTGCTTTAGTGCTGTCTCATTGTACTTGTTAAGAATTAAATTTAAAACAAAGGGCATTATTTCAGGGCTTTAATATCTACATTAAGAAATAGAATCACATTTTAATGTAATTCTAGGATGGCAACTTAACAATATGAGAAAAAAATTGGAGAAAAGACCACGTATAAAATCCAGAAATTATTACACTATGGCTAGAAATTAGATTACTTTTCTCTAACTTTAATATACTCCTGCAAGGCACTCTATTTATATAGCTTTGGGGCTCCCATTTCAATTTGTATGGTTCATTCATTAATTCATCATACATTGATTGTTGAACTCTCAGGTGACAAACTCCTGGAGTACCAGGAACTGGGGATGCCCAGATGCAGAAGACACTATCTCTGTCTTCAAGAAACTCACAGTTCAGTCGGAGAGACAGTCATGTAAACAAATCATTATAATAGAGTGAGACGTGCTAACAGATGCTTGTGGAATGGGTCTGTGATGATAGACAAGGCACATTTGCTTGGGGATTCAAGACGGCCTGAAACAGAAAATGGCATGTGAGCGATATTTTGAAGAAAGGATTGGAGTTTGCAAGACAGGTTCAATAAGAATCAATGAAAGAAAATGATAAATAGTTATCTAAGTGACTGAGATTCAGGTGCTAGTCACAAAAAATACCCAGCCTGAAATAGAATAATAGAGTGGAGGAAGATGATGTGAAGGCAGAAGATTTGGCTATAAATGCAAGAACAGTGAAGTGGCCCTGGAAAATCTCTGTGGCCCCATTTTCATTCTTTAAAATATAGATTAAAAATATGGATGCCCAGGGTTCCCAAGGAAAGCATACGAATCTGTTCTGAGTTCGGAAGCACCTAATTATACTTAGTTTTATCTAGTGAGTGTAGAAGCGGTGGTCACTTAATTATGAAGGTGTGCTTCTTAGAAACAGCAAGGCCAAGAGGCACATTTCACAATTCTCTTTGAACATAAACATTATTTCAGTAAAACATGAGGGTCACAAAGTAATGTCTCATCATATTATGTTATTGTCATTAATGCCCACGAAGCTAATTAATGCTTGAACAAGGGCAATTCATGATAAAGCATGGATCCTATTGAGGAGATATCATTTATAACCAAGTAGCACCTGAACCGATTATTGTCCCTGCAATCTAATTTGGTACATATATTTTTATTTTCTCCAAACTTGTAGTTTATTTATGATCTCATGTAATTGCAGGTGTAATTATTATATCATGTGAAAATTATTTTTATGCCTACCTCTACCCATAGGTGGCGAGTATAACAAATAATAATATTGTAGTCTACCTGGTAGAGAGCAAGAGTGACAAAATCAACATCCAATTCCAAAATAGAATATTTTTATAAGGTGTTTCTTGAAATTGATGTGCAATGAATCTGACATGAACCGTGCATTTGGCAAGAGCCTGCCTGAAGGTACTTTTCTCAGTCTCCATCTTCGTGAAACATACTCTTGGTTTGAAGCCAAATCAGAGACTGAACAAGAGAATTTCAAAAGGAAGTATTGAGCATCTAGTACCACAGGCAGAGGTGGCCCCTAATGGTTAAGTATGGATTTATCGACCAATGTAGTAGGCACTTGTGTTTTGGCTGCCAGCAAACACTTCCCCTATTTTTAGGGCAAATACACTATCCCCTGTCAGGTCTTAGCCCATGCTGCTTCTGTGGGGCTAGTTCCATCCCTACTTCTAAGGTAGACACATGATTCAGGGCTAAACCACTCAGAATAACCACTATCTGCCATCCACGTGATTGGTTCAGGTATGTCCACGTGGCCCTATTGGAGACAGTGAGACTCTGCTGGAATGGCTGACAGTTACTATATTTTAACTGCAGAATGAAATGATTTGTCTGAGGATGGAAATGAAGATCAAGAGATGGAGGGAGTCAAGCAGGGTCCTAGTGACCACATTTGACCATATATCCAGCCGAGCGAGGTCAAATCCCAAATTTTTCAGGTACCTAAGATGATGAACTTGCCTGTGATTGAAGCTAATTTGGGTCAAGTTTCTGTCACTTACAATGCAATTAACAGATATGGTCAATATTGACAATTTAGATTCTATCTATCCCTGTTAGGATCAAGAACAACGAAATGCAGGTGTTTTTCTCCACTGCGCCTTCCCTGGCTACCACCCTTCATTGTTCTGAGTTCCTCCTGCAGATCCACACCTGGCTCCTCCTAACTACAAGCCTATTCAATGGCCATCTCCAAACTGCTCTGTCACAGGCTGTCAGTGAGTTTGCAGGAATGAGTTATGCTCATCCATAACTAAGTGGTCTTTCATGTGACCTGACACTCATAGTTACTCTCGTCTCATTTTAGTTTGCTTGCTTTGAAGACCCTTTTAAGTGGCAATATAAAAATACACCTTTAAAGTATACCCTCAGCATGCTTTTCTGTTTCTAGTTTACAGATGAATTATACCATGTCATCATAGTTGTCTTTTTCCTCACTAGTACTTTATTCTCAAAGGGTATTTTGTCCTTTTATATCCTGGAGCTCTGTTAGGACAACATTCTGATATGACATTTTTACTAGATCTTCTGGAAGAAAAGCTTACACTGCACTGGGTTAAATACATTTCCTTTGTTGCGTGTCAACAGCAGTCTTACTTAAGGAATTAAGCTTATCCTTTTTTCTCTTTCTCAACAGCACTGGTGGGATGCATTCTTCTGAAAAAACTGAGTATCTGGCATATGAAAAAATCAACTATTTGAAGTAAAAGCTTGAGGCTTCTGACAACTTTTGTGGGCATCCCATATAAGTTCACTGGGTTGGAATTAACAGGTCTTTTCCTTGCATAAATGAACAGAAAGTCTACAAAGTAATTCTCTGCTAATCAGAGAAAATTAGTCTTGAATTCTACTGACATGGAAAGATTCTAACTGGCATCAAGCCTAAGGACTAGTAATAATTATATCACCATGGATTAGAAAGTGTCAATATGTATATCTCTTCAGAAGATGTAATTTTTATTAAAAATAGAATAACTCAGTTTTACCCCATACTGTAATATTTTGATTATCAGCATGCTTTTGGACTTGATAAATATACACCTTCTTGTCTGGAGACTCATTATAGCCATAGTTAAAAAGTCTGGAAACGTCTTCCATTAATATCTCAATTTTCGTAACTCCTGAGACATTCTTATTCTTTTACCTGTCATTTAATAGCATTTAGTAATTAGCAATAGCTGTGTGTTATACGATTATTTTTAAAAAGGGTTTATTGAGTATCCATTACTGCCACCAATCTTGAACTGCATAGTATAAATACAATCATGTGAAAGGAAAAGATGGGGTCCCTTATGGAACTCATATTCCAAAAATGGATGGATAATTGCCTAAAGTTTAGAGGAGTTTAAATATTATGCAATTATATTTATTATTGTTAAAATACATAACCAAACCACAAATTACCTATGCAGGTGAAACGTTAAAAATGTTAATTGGAACAGTTTAAATATCTTACAATGTTGTTAATTCTACCTCAATAAACCTGAGTGGGAGGAGTTCATCTGAATGCTTTTTTTAATGAGATAGAATAAGTGGTGTTTCCCACCACATCAGGCATGATGGGGGATGGTGCTAATCACACATGAAGTAAAGAGCCCAAAGCATCAGAGTACATCATCAAAGAGGGGTGGCTAGAAGCAGAAAAAAATCAAAATCTTATTTTCCTTTCCTTCAAAGTGGTGACGATCCCTGAGACTTTAGAAAACCTGGAGGAAAACGCAAAACAAATATGCGATTGTGGTGCCACTTCTTTACAAGATTCAAATATAAACTGGCTGCTGACATGTGAAACATGGAACGGAATTAAAACCCTGTTGTATTAAAAATATTAAAATGAAATAAAATATCAATACAGAATATAGAAATACAGAATATAGAAATGTAGAATAAAATAATTAAAATAACTGAAGAAGTCACTACACATACTAAGTCAAACAGATTTTCTATAGGACGGGAATCTACCCCTTTTCTAAGAAGTCTCTAAGGTTAGTTCTGAGTGCAGAAATAAATACCAGCCTTAAGGAAAGAAATGACCAAAATGAGTGAAGTGTAGGTAAAGACATCTGACACATTTGCCTTTGCAAATAGGAGACATTCAATTAAATAAGACTGTTTCGAACTTGATAAAGCAACATTGTTCTCAAAATGTAGAAATGATGAACTCGTAAAAGAGGCTTTGAAATCCATGAGCCATCCGATCAATCAATACATTAACTGAGCAGTCTCTCTCCCCAATTGTACAGCATTTCTCTTTTGATATAGATGAGTGTATTTTGAGAAGTAAATATCGAGAAGGGAGAAATGACAATTGTTTGACTCCTTTGGGGTAATAGCAATTAGATAATCGGCGAAAGGCAGAGACAGTGTGGTTCCTATGACAGAAAGCATTTGTCCAAATGATGCAGTTGTATATACCCCACTGTCTGTAATCCCGAAATTAAAAAAAAAAAAAAAATGTAAGTGATGACCAAGTTTTCAGAGCACTGGTTAGCATTTTGAAGCTTATAAGTTGGCAATCATATTACAGGATAGTGTTCCGACGCAGGGGAGATTGGCTTTTGCATATTTGACCTCAACTGCAGCTGAGGAGAAATCCATGTGAAGTTCTTCATTAATTTCATTAGTTTAATCTTCAAGAACATGTCGAGTTCATTTCGTCTGGTTTTTAAAACTGCTGCAATATAGTGTTTGTATAATCAGAGAAAAAAAAGTTTCAACGATTTGAAGATTAAGCCTATCTTTTTAATTGTAAGTATATCAGTTAGCTTTAAACCATTAAAATGTGACTACTCACATCCTGTCAAAATCTCATATAAATAAGTACTATTGTGCACAGAAATTCATAGCACCAACTGTTACCCTTTCATTCTTTTTTAACTCTTTATATCAATTATTAAATAAACAATCCATGCCTGTGCTTATAAATTTATGTTGGATTTGTAATGTATAAATTTATAGCTATTTCTGGGCAAAACTGAAAATTATGTTAGAATTTTTTCCCTCTTCTATACCATTTGCAAAGGAAATACTGTAATATGATGGATACAAGTACCATTTAAACAAAAATAATTTCAAAATGTTTAACTTGTTATGCTCTGGAATACTTAATTCAAAAGGGTTTGTTTGTCTCTTGAATAATTACATCTAAGTCACATTAGAACAAAATTTCCACAAAACTCTGTGTGTGTGTGTGTACATATATATGCAATTACATTTGCATAGTATATATAGTATACATAGTATATATCTATACATACTTTCAGAAATGTCTTCAGAACTTGAGAATTTTTAAGTCTATGCCTAAGCAATTAAAAGCACTATATAATAGTTTGAAAAAATAATCAAACATTTTCAATCATCGAGACAAACGACACTTTACACAAATCATAATATTGATGATTTGAGTTGTGGCAAGGGCAGGGGAGAACTTTTTGAAATATATAATATTGATGAAGTTAGCTTAATATTGCACACATATAACTCATATAATCCTCAAACCACCCAAGGAGGAGGAGTCATTTGTCCATATTCATGTTCTCTAAATAGTGGTGCCACTATGTAAACCCAAGAAGTATGACTCCAGAGTCAAGCATGGCATGTGTATACATATTATGGAAAGTAAAATCATTTACAAGATATATCTTAATAGAAAAGTGGGAAAAATCAATGTTAAGTGGGAACGTTTCAAAAGTACCTTCTGAAGCAGGCCCTGCACTGGACTATTATTCTAGCAAACCCCCAAATTTCATAACCAAAACTTAACTACCTACCCATATCAATTTCACAAATAAAATACATAAAAAAGAAAGATGCTCAGAAACACTTTTTGGTTAGTTGATAGCTAAGATTTAAATAGTCTTCACTATCTTGATAGCTCTACAAAATGTTACTGACATAAAACCAGTCAAAAGTCTCTAACTTATTGATACACCAAGTCAACTTATGATATGTAATAATGGGTAGATTGGGGTGGCTATAAACAGCAGGATTGTGTCTGATGTAAAGAATGCAACATTGCGGGGCGCCTGGGTGGCTCAGTTGGTTAAGCGACTGCCTTCGGCTCAGGTCATGATCCTGGAGTCCCGGGATCGAGTCCTGCATCGGGCTCTCTGCTCAGCAAGGGGTCTGCTTCTCCCTCTGACCCTCCTCCCTCTCATGCTCTCTGTCTCTCATTCTCTCTCTCTCAAATAAATAAATAAAATCTTTAAAAAAAAAAAGAATGCAACATTGCATTTCAGATAGAAATAGATTAAAATCACTCTTCAAGTATTGCAAGGGGTCTTATCAATAAAAGATACACATTACAAACCATATAAAACAGGTGACAGTGCCCTCTTGAGGACACTATTGGAAATCTGACACCAGCTACCTCTCCAAGAATTCTCCAAGTAAATTGATATTCTTTTCTATATTATCGAATTGCTGCCTTTTGTTCTTACAATTTTAGGTTTATACAGAGCAATGACAGAACTGTTCACACTGATTCTACCAACTTTTCATCAAAAGGCAGACTTTGTAATACTCACTATCAAATTTATGCAAGGATACAGATGGTATAGTTTTGGTTTCCATAACTATAAGAAAAATACATTGGAATTATTGAACATGTAAAGAGCATTATGTCTTGGTACTGAGGATTTCAACCAAAACTATTATCCATGCTAAACTATAGCAAATCAGGAATTGTATTCAACAAAAGATTTTAAATATGGTGATATTTGCATTTGGCTTCCATTCTGCTTATTATGCCATGATTTCTAACAGAAAGAATTTAACAGCCAGTGTGAGTATTTTGTGAGACTCTGATTTAGTTCTTTGGTCTAGATCTTCTATGCTTCATTAAGAAGTGAGAATGCCTTCTGTTCTTCCTATTGCTGCTTGGACACACACACACACACACACACACACACACACTCTGTGTACAGTTCCTCCTTAATTCTGACATTATAGAAGGCTTACAATCAAAATACAAATGAAACAACTTTGGAGTAACCTAAAAAAAAAACTGCAAAGAAAACAAAGAAGATTAAAAAAATAAAAAGCAGTCTCAGTTGTATAAGAAAGACAGAGATTCAGAGATTCCATTTGGGAAAAAGTATCAGAAATTAAGAAGCAAAAAAAAAGAGACTCTAAAATTCAAATGGATGTTCTTTTTTCAAGTTACTGCAATTCCTATGTTGTCACCTGTTCTAGAACAATTACATAAAATGCCTGGAATTGACAAGTCATTCGTTTGTAAGCTGGCTTACTTCCTGAAAAATCTAGATCTTTATCCGGATTTCTTCTAGGCCATGGAAGAGAGACGAAAGAGGTGAAAGCTAAAACAATATCCTTGGGAGGGACTCACTCTCCAAACCTTGGTAGCTGGATATCAAACCTGAGGCAAGAAAAGCAAGGGGCCAAAAAGCCACTGCATTTTCTCTGTTTATTTGAATTTCAGCTCTGAAAAAATGCTCCAAGCTCATTAAAAATAGCTAATTAATTATCTTAGAGATTCTTTTATTATCATTTGTTAAAATAGCAAATTATGTTAACATTTTTATTGTTTCACCACTTCATATTAGGAATTACTCAGTAGTTTACAAATATGGTAGTAATTCATTACCTTGGGTATAATAAAAGATTATTATATTTTAAAATCCAGAAAAAATACACAAAATTGAGAGTCTGTGGTCCCCTAGCCTGAGGAAACATAGAAATATCAATGAAACAAGCATCTTGTTAGGTTTTTCAAAGTTTGCTTTTGTGTTTGGGCCACTGGTAATTAAATTAAGAACACAAATGAGAAGGGAGGAAACATGATATATTTTTGCCACAGAATTCCTATTATTAGAGAAATACGGGATGTGAAATTGATAATATATTGATGTAAAAACCTGTAGTGTTGAAATGTTTATCAGTAGAGTTACACCTTTTGGCTTTTCTCTGCACAGCCTTGAACAAAAATTCTGGAATCCCCTGTGTTAAGGCTGAGAACACCTGGCTTTCTGCACAACCTGCTAATTTCTTGCCACTCCTAAAATGCAGAATCTGTTACATTCCATGAGTCCTCTCATTATTTTGTCTCAGTGACAGGCATGACTATTATTATTTACTTACTTATCTATTTATTTCTTTATTTAAATAGGCAGAAATTGACTATTCATGAACGTGCTACCTTCCAGCACAGGTTTCTGCTGAAACCGCACCTTCTTTCCTTTCTCTGATCAGCAGACATCCTTCAAGAAATGTAAACTTCATCCCACAATCTCCATCTTCTCATGTCTTGTACAATTTTAAGCTCCTTATCCTTTGACCTTTGCCTCATCATGCCAAAGTTGTTCCCTTGAAGGTTTACAAGGATCTACTTTATAAATTCAATAGCCTGCTCAGGTCTCATCCTCTCCTAATCTCCTGAAAATACTGAGAGAGGTGAAAAATCCTCGACTTTCATGACATCATACTTTCTTGATTTTTCCTTCTTTGAGTGTTCCTGTTGTGTCAGGCCCAACTCCACCCACCCCTCACATGCTCAAAGCTTAATTCTTCTCTGTAATATTTCTCCTGTTCTTCTCTATAAGCAACACCATAGCTTCAAACATTGCTTCCGTGGGGAGGGTTTGTATACCTATATTTCTAAAAGTATCTTTTTTTTTTTAGATTTTATTTATTTGACAGAGAGAGACACAGCGAGAGAGCGAACACAAGCAGGGGGAGCGGGAGAGGGAGAAGCAGACTCCCCACTGAGCAGAGAGTCGGATGCAGGGCTCGATCCCAGGACCCCGAGATCATGACCTGAGCCGAAGGCAGACATGTAACTGACTGAGCCACCCAGGTGCCCCTCTAAGGGTATCTTTCTCTTAGATTTTAATTCCAAATTCCCCATCCTCTCTCTATTCTCCTGATCATCTGTCTCTGCTTAAACCATGCTTAAATACCTCAAATATTATATCAAAGGTTAAATATATCAAATGCTTCCATAAATCAGTCCTCTATTTCTTGTTCTTGAAATGTTTTCATGGCCATCAAATCACCAAGAATTTTCTTGGAAACTTCCCTTTAATTTATCTTTCTCAAATGAGCTATCACATTTTGTCCATTATATATTTTTTATGACTTTCTCATGTGTAATTGCCTCTAACCTTGTTACTGTTTCACACACTTCGTGTTTTCTTACAGAAATTTTATAATACCTTCTAACCTTCCTCCTCCTGTCTTTCCTCACTCCACTTTATTCTGTCTATGGCTGTCAGATTCGTCTTTCTAAAGCTGAGAAATGTACAACAGCCTGCCATTGCATATAAATGTATGCAATGTCTTAATGTATGTATGCAATGTCTTAAGCTGACATACAAGACCTTGTATAATCTGGCCCCCTTTTACCTTTCCAATATTTTGTGTGTCTGTGATAATTCAATTGTAATATTCATTGACACAAGTTTAGGGTTCTTCTTTTCACCTTCTTTCAACTTTTTCCTGCCTATTGCAATACTTTTCTCAATGTTCTCAATGTTTCTCAATGTCCAAATTCTGTTGTTTTGTTTCTGCAAGTGAATGCCACTTACTCTATGAACATGTGTTTAATCCCCTGCCATAGAAGACAATTCAAGTTACTCATGCTACTTTAAGCATTGTGCATTTTTCCCGTGCATTATTTTATTGAAAGCAATCTCTTTTCTTCTGTTATCCATAACTGCATATTATCTGTATTTTTCTTACAGCAGTTGCTACAGTTCGCTGAACATCAGATTTATTTTTGTGTAGTTTTCTCCCCCTAAAGAGTAAAATCCTTGAACTTAACATCCATATATTCTCCTTCTTCAATGTTTAGTTTAGTGCCCCAAAGAAAATAGGCTTGGAGTTAATTTATAAGTCTCTGTATTTGAAACAAACTGCATAAACTACTCATAAATATGATACACACATCCATATATGTGCATCTATATAAGCGCACCTATATTTACATATATATGATGGTTTTGGTGAATTACAGCAGCACTATTCATCAAAAAAGTCAACTATCGTCCATGTCAATGTAATTAACAGTCATCAATGCAACATACGATGATCAAAAGGAAATTAGAAGCTTCTGTTGGGAAAAGTCTTTGTAACAAGAATATCTGACTTATTACCGTTACTCTAATAATTTGATGATTACCAGGCAAAGTATTGCTAGGCTTTGCTATCTTCTGTTCTTACCTAAAAATGGAGAAGAAAGAAAATGACAAGCACTCAAATATGTGAGTAGAAATAAAGCCTTGCAACGCTTACTCATATTCAAATGATATGAGTAACTGAGCCCTCTACCTTTCTACATTACTAAGAGAGGCTGCACATTTAGCTGATGGAAACCTTCGAGCCCTAACTCACTAAACATTCTGTCGATCAGAAACACTAGTATCTAGTTGCAGTCAGAATGCTGCCTGGATGCACATGATCACCTTTTTGATTAAGTTTCCTATACTCCCATTGCTACAATTTGTCCCCTGTTGCACACAACTCTCTTGAAGGAAAAAATAAATAGTTCTACGAACAGAAAGCTTTTATATTCTTGGTTTATTTTTATGCCCCTTATGGCATTTATTTATTCCTTAGAAATATTAAAATATGCTTTTATAAAGCAGAATTACCTTTCAAAAAATAGCTCAAATCACTCCGTGGCATTTCTACATCTTCTTCAACATGAGGAACCATATTGCTTGGGCTAAAAAGTTGCAGAAACAAATTGGAACTGCTTGTTGAGGGGAATTTCCCTGCCCTAATGAAAATGCGAGTACCTAGCAAGCAATTCCAAATGAAGCAATGGTCCGCCTGGGGGCAATTCTCTGCAAGGGCCTGACTGGATTTTAACTGGATGCTATGCTGCACCTTTTCAGGGCTTTTCCTAGAATTGCATGGGTTCCAGCACTCAAGACTCCATGAGTTGATTTTCGCTAGTGAGATTAAAAATTGTAGCCGTGATAATTAGCAGCGACTGGATTTCAACATGTGAAACAAGGAGCTTGCTCTTAAAATGTCCTGAGTAGGAGAAAGTGAGGTAAAGAAAAATAAAGTGTCTGAATATTAAGATACCAGCATCTGAACATTAAGTCAGTGCTCTGCTAGAACATTTTCATCACTCCTAAAGTATACCCAGAAGAATAACCAAACCATTGTTCCATACACTAGGTAATCCCCTTGTGAAGAAACAAATTTCAGAAGAAAATGTATATTGCATCTTCTTTCAGCAGCATTTGGTTTAGAATTCCATCCTAACAAACATATAAGTGGATGAGCAAACACAGAACAAGATCCCTGCGGAGTTGTTGTTCCTAACTTGTTTAGTATTATGGAACTTTAAACGGTTAATCATGAATATGATCACGCAAGCCCTGTTCAATGGAGGTCCATACTATCAAAAATCTCTTGAACTTTTCCTTTCTCAGAAAGTTGAGAAATTTTTTACCAACCTCATTCCTCATCTCCTCATCCATGTGCTTTTCTGGTCCAGGGATAGTTTTATCACACATGTTATTTGAATGATGACTTGGGAAAAATACTTTCCATTACTAAGTGGCATATGATTTAGTTTTTCTTAATTTGACTTTTCTTTTCCAAACCAAAATATATAAGAGCCATTTATCTGGGCAATTTGGGTCTTTAATGACAGTAGTTTAACCTAAATGGTCCAGATTATGAGAATATTAGTAAATTTTGAGGAAGATTGAGCAGGTGATGATAAAGACCTACCTAATGAATTGCTGAATGACTACACTTTTGCCTTGTTTGGGTTTGGCCTACCTAACTTAAGAAACTTTTCCGGTTTCTGACTCATGGTGGATATGCTCTATGCACTCAAGGGAAGCACCTTATCATTTATTTCAATTAATTCAGTATACCAAAGTGATTTGAACTAAAGTGATTTAAATCATGGTATGTGTACAAATTTTAAGTGAACATATTTTTATAGCAAAAGGCAATTAAAAAACATTCCTTCTTTTTATGAATGTCATACACAATTTCTTTAGTGAATAAAAACCAGACACAAAGCTTACATCAGTGTGCTTCCTTTTAAGGAAGTTCTATGACAGGAGAACAGGTACAACTAGTAGATGGTAATAAAACTCACAACAGTGATTGCTAAGTTGGGTCAGGAAGCTGTGAAGAGGGATAGAGAGGAGACTGCAAAGAGGCAATAGAAAATTTCCTGAGGTGATGGGGAAATATTCTGTATCTTGATTGAGGTGGTGGTTATATGATGTATATATTTGTCAAAACTCACCAAAATATACAGTGAAAAAAAAAAAAACAACTGTGCATTTCATTGTACCTTATGCAAATTACATCTTAATAAAGCTGATTTACTTAAAAAACAGACATCCAGCCCTGGCCATTCACTCTCCTGATACTGAAGACAACACCATGTAATCCTAGAACTCTTTTGGAAGCTCTGCTTATATCTAAGCCAGTGATATTTAAACTGAGTGCAGATTCTAGGTTAGGGGAACATGACCTTAGTCTGCAACCCCTAGCAGTTCTGTCTGTTGGCTCGGCATTATTGTATGTACTTATCCTGCTTTGAGGATAATCATCTGACTGTTGCTTCTAATCTATTCTCTTTGCTTAAAAGGAAATGTGGTTGAATTTTTTCTTTTTTTCTTTTAGTTATGAAGTGTGCTTACACACACACACACACACACACACCCCAATCAGCAAAACATTTAGAAAAAATAAGCCTTTCAATCGCTCTTCTAACAAAGTTAGAATGTGTAGAGTCAAGGACTTCTTTTATGTTGTTCCTGAGATAAGAATAAGTGTGAGAATGTGGAGGGCATTAAGAGGTAAATCTGGGTCTGTAGAGAAGAGACCTCAGAGCTATCAACTGTGGACAACAGATCATCCTCCTTCAAGACATGTCCCCTCTTCCCAGGCTTTAAAGGCTCTAATGTTCACAGCTGATGATAGAAGAAGTGGTGACAAACACTCAAATATCCTCATACTTTCACAAAATGTAGTGACATCTAAAATACTAAAGACACATGCCAAATTGACTCTATGATTGTGCTGTTCAAACCGCACTGAGTACAAAATCTAGTATCTGGTGATCTTCAGGGTCGCTGACCCACAGAGAAATGGTATCATGGCTTTGAGGTAATACCATTCGGGATAGTTAATATTTGCTTTGCACTTATGAGCAGGTGCTGTTCTAAGTACTTAGTATGTACTATCTAATATTTTCTCTTTGTAAAAACTGTATGTAGTAATTTACTATCATCATTCCTGTATAACACACCCTGAGTCTACAACTCAGAGAAATTAACTAGCTTATCCTGGGTTTAACGGTAGATCTGTGGTGGAGCTGGGATTTTAAAATATAATGGCCCTAGAATACTACATAAGAGTATAATACATAGGAACATTGTTAGCTATAGCAAAGAAGTGGGAATAATTCTAATGTCCATCAATAGAAGAACTGATCAATAAACTCTCACATAGGCCTTCAATGATACACTACTCACAAATGAAAATCAGTGAATCACAGCTACCCTTAACAATATGGATTCATGGGGCGCCTGGGTGGCTCAGTTGGTTAAGCGACTGCCTTCGGCTCAGGTCATGATCCTGGAGTCCTGGGATCGAGTCCCGCATCGGGCTCCCTGCTCGGCAGGGAGTCTGCTTCTCCCTCTGACCCTCCCCCCTCTCATGTGCTCTCTCTCATTCTCTCTCTCTCAAATAAATAAATAAATAAATAAATAAATAAATAAATAAATCTTTAAAACAATATGGATTCATATCATAAACAAAATTTCTGGAAAAAAAATTTCTGGTGAGTAAATCAAGTCACAGAAAAATACATGAAGTGTGGTGACATCTATATGCAATTCATAAGTGGAAAATACAGAGCAATGTTTTTTAGAGGTACCTATTTGTTAAAATTATAATGAAAAATATATCAATAAACCCTATTTCTTTTCCATATTAATTAATTAATTAATTAATTAATTTCTTCTTCCAGTTCAAATAGCCCCTCAACTAGCTTTGTGTTCATTTTGCTTATACTTAAGCCTTTCATCACTAAGGAAGAAATAATATTTGTTATTTTCATGTCTTATTGTATAATTCAAATAGTATATTTTAATGAATGTTTAGGTTTATAGTGAGTAACGTAAGTAATAATTACAGAAAAATTTTAACAAACTATCAGAAATTAAGCATGTGGGACAATGTTTAAAAAAGGTATGTACCAAGTTCCTTTGCTAGTGTCAAGACTGATATAGAATGAGTTAGTAGATATCAGTTTGCTCTAAATTTTTCCCCAGGGTCAAGTAGTTTAGCTAAATCCTTGAGAACACCCTTCTTTTCCATATCTTATAATTTAATCTCTACAGCTAGATCTCTGCTTTGACCATACTTCCAGAATTGCAGGTCAGGCTTGCTCTCAGAAGTCTTGGCCTGGACCCCAACCATCTGCTGCCAGACATGATTGAATCCATTGACTTGCTTGCCTGAATTCTGAATATTGTTTGTTGCCGTCTTCCTTTGTGAATGAAATCTGATCATCAGCTAGGAAACACACATCACCCATCATCGACCTGTTTGAGCCACGGTTCTCCTTCCATCAATACACTATCATGATATCATAGTTCATCTGAGTTTCCACCATTTAAAGCAAAATCCACACAGCAGAGAAGTGGTGGGAAACGTGACAACTGCCTAAATGTTCTCTGGAGAGCACTCTTCAGCATTTCTTGTAGAAAAGCAGCAATAAGTAAGGGAGAATGATTGCATTCCATATGAGAAAGTAGAAATATTCCTAACTAAGGTCAGCTATAGGTATTGTTTTAAGAGCATTTCTTCAGTCATTTAATTAACCAACATTTAGAGGCTCTTGAATGTTTTAATCATTAAAAATACGGAGATGAGTAACACTTGGCCCATCCTCTCAAGGTGCTCATTAATAATTATATGAGAGGAATAACATGAAATTTTTGTTACAGCTGCCATAGAAGTATGAACACAGCATGGTTAGGACCTGGGGAAACCCTTTCCAGGAGAGCTCATGATATCTAAACTGAATCATGAATAATATCAGTTAAAGTGACAATAAAATTTACAAATAGTTGCTGTCTAACTAGTATTTGCCAATAATTAAGTGAAATCATTTCTAAATATTATTTAATTCCCAAGTGATTGTTAGGTTGCATTGTTATTCCCAATATGTGGGTGAAGAAACTGAGTTTCAGAGAGATCAGGTAGGAGGTTTTAAGGATGGAGAACAGGGCATGGGATGGGGCAGAGACGGGGTTGTGCCGAGAAAGAAAATGGCGCAAGAGAATTAAGGACTAAATAAAGTTAATTCAAAATGAGGGGGATGATGTTGGGGATGAGAGGTAAGGATGGCAATGCATACAGAATTTTAAAAGTTTAATTGAGAGTTCCTACTGCAGGAGAGAGTTTTGCATGTAATTCATTACAGAGAAATATTTTTAATGAAAGAATGAGTATTACATGGTTTGCCCCAACCCAATTTTCTTCCTTGTAATTTAACAAATTTAATATATATTAAAATGTTAGTTTCAAAGTCTTTTGGAGATGGAATCCACTATTATTGTTATACTTTAAGAACTATGATTTCTTAGCTTCCGTGTTAAGTGAGAAAGAGCAAATAGTATAATAGGAGGAAAGTGCTGGTTAAGCAGTCGTTTTAATTAAAACAATAATATCACACTGCACATATGGATGCCAAAGACATATGTAATACCTTATAAATTGTCTGTCTTAGTACTTCCTAAGGTTTTGTCCAACTTAGAGGAATGAAAAGCATATCAATCCAGATAGCATTTTCCCTAACAGTAAAAAAATCAAAGGTGAAAGTCCACTTACAATTTTTCTGTATGTATGCCAAGGAAACACATCACTATCACAAACATTTTACTAAATATGCCAAAAATAACTACACACAGACATTTTAAGATCATTTGTATGCCCCTCAAAATCCTTCCACATCCTCAAGGAACTTTAAAGAAAATACATTTTAAAATAATGAACCGCTTCCCATTTTCCTCTATTAAATGATTATCTGATGTCAGATACTCGTCACTTAGTTGTAGCCTAATGACATAGCAGCACCATCATTTGGGGAATTATAGTCTAATGCCAGGCTCACCTAAAAGTAATTTGCATGCCACCTGCTCTTTGGCTCTGTGGATGACATCAGCTACTGCAGAAACGGAAGAGGAGGGTGTTATTAAGAAGCATAGATGTTCTCTGAGGTCATATCGAATTGATGCTACAGAATAAGCTAAGGACAAGCACATCTCTTACTGGAAGGGATGCCATCACCATGTTTTCTGGCACAAGAGACACGGATTCCTAAAGAACCTCATCGATCACTTAAGGAAAAGTGACCTGAATTCTAATTTTCTTCTCCAAGTATCTGCTTTGAAATATCAGAAAAGCTGTTGATTCTCTATGCCCCAGCCTCCCTGTCTGAGTTGAGGATACAATCTCCCACATTGCAAGCGTGTAATTAATTAAGGTGTAAGCATTTTCCAACCTGTGGATGAAGGTAACAGGTGCAAATTACCATTTGAAAGAGTGATTCATGTCACCAAGACTAAATGCTGACTAGGGAGGCTTAAATCAACCCTATTTGAAGTTCTATTATTTTTTAAATGCTGACAGAGAATTCACACTTACATATAGCATTGCACAGATAAGATATGCTCCCTGCCCTCTGGGTCTGCCATTTCAGTGAAACAGATGGTGAGATTACAGGATGAATGTGGAAGCAATGGGCAGGGAAATGACGATAGATTTTTACAACCCTAAAAAAGTTCCGGAATAGCATTACCAGTAGGTAAATGAGACTTAGATAATGGCAATTTCTAAATTCAGATGTTTATCTGAATTTTTGAAAAGGCACTGAGCAGCGAGGCTTCAGTCGTCCTTATTCTAAAAATGTGTTTTTAAAATAGGCATCACTCATGCTGATATTTAGAATAAAATGGAAAAGTCAAATACCTAATGTTTTAATGCACACAATCGTTTACATCATAACCGTTGTTAACATATATTACTAATGGTGAATAATTATTTCCCTTTTTAATTAAGTAACTCTGTTTAGTTCCCGAGGTTGATTATGAGACGAGGTAATTTTCTGTGAAGAGATGCATTTTAATGCAGTGCCTTTGAAGTCCAGGCCCAATTTGGTGTGAAGTAGGGGAAGGAATAGGAAGAGAAAGGGAAGGTGATGGAGCATTATGGTAAATTGGGACAACTGATGAAAAAGAAAGGAATATTTCCTTAAACTGTAAAGATGTCCTTTACAAAAAAAGGAAAGTACATTCCATAGGCTTCTAAGGGGAAGGCTTGAAAACCCAACTGAAGTAGAGCAGAGACTTAAAAGTCAGACTTTGAGGAGGGAGAAAATGATCAGGATGAGGACTCTGAGGGCAAGAGAGTTGAGTTGGGCTTTTGCTGGATGGGGTAAACCTAGATAGGTTTTAATATAAAAGAAACAGCTACAGAAAAGCTAGACTGAAGATGAGAGTGGCTATAAAAGAGGAGGTGAGAGCTCTAAGAAGCACAGGCAGTGAGAACAAAGGATTGGATAAAAAAATGCCAAAAATAAAGGGCCAAAATTAATGCCTGTGATTGTTAAATTGATTATGCAAGTAAGGGGGAATAGGTGAATCAAAAGAACTGTAGAGTTTAAGACTTCGCGTTGAGTTTTTGAAGCATGTAACAGGAGGAAATTGGAGTGAGCACCCAGAAACAAATCCTGCAGCAAAAACAATCCTCTCTGCTGTGTCTCCTCACTCCATGCTCCTTCTTTACTCTATTTCTATTTTTCAATAAAACAGACTGAAGTACTACTTGTATTATCAGAGTGAAGATTCTCCAATCGTAGTATTTTTTTCTCAGCACCGTTGTAAAAGACATAACTATAAGCAGTATTTTATAGCTCTATTATTAGGTTGCTTCACGTGGTCTGATAGATCTATTAGTGATACATGTTGTTTGACTTATTATCATCTGAGGCCCATCACCAATGGACTAACACAAACACATTTCTGTTGGCTTTACACAGCATCAAGTTAAAAAATAAATAAATGAAAAGAGGACTAACGAAGCTTAAATATCATAATTTCGCATTTAATGTTTATACTTTACCTTTTTGGGAAAGTGTCTTTTGAAAAAAAAAGAACAGATAATATCACTTCAAAATTATTTATTCTGTAAACATTTCTGAATGCCTACCAATACACTAGGTATTAAATTAACTGTGCTTCCTATCTAAAGGTAATCTTCAAGAGAAGACAAGAGAGAAGGATTTCAAAGGATAATAATAAACGCTGTTATGCAAATAAATATCAAAAAAGGCACGATCTTTTTCACAGGAAGCATAAAATCTATTTGTTATTTATTACTGTCTATTAAATAGATTCCAAGATAAAACATTACTTTATGGCAAAATTCAGATCTTTCAGTCTCATATAAAAAGCAGATTGTTTCAACATTTAAATTTTAGTTTTAAAATAATTTATTTTTATTTAACAGTATGTATAAAGATCAAATGTTCAAAATGACATGTGTATTATTTCCTAAATCTGATCATACTTATATGTTGATAAAAGGTATTTTGTTTTTTGAAAGAGAATATGGGCCATATGAGAACTCTCAAGATATATGATAGTATATTTAATACACACATGCATAATTCTATAATTAGAGGCCAAGCCTTTTAAGAAGACTGCACATTTGATAAAAATTTTCTCTGATCTTCAGAGATTGTTTATCATAATGTGACACATACAGATAATCATAGACAAATAATTTTACTAAGACAGATATAGTAAAGCTTTTTTTTTTTTTTAAGATTTTATTTATTTATTTGACAGAGAGAGACACAGTGAGAGAGGGAACACAAGCAGGGGGAGTGGGAGAGGGAGAAGCAGGCTTCCCGCTGAGCAGGGAGCCCGATGCGGGGCTCGATCCCAGAACCCTGGGATCATGACCTGAGCCGAAGGCAGACGCTTAACGACTGAGCCGCCCAGGCGCCCCAGTAAAGCTTTTTTTTAAAGTTAATTGAAAACGAAACAAGTAACTATACATTTCATCTTGGTTCTTTTTGAGATTGAGCAACAAAACTAGTTAGCCCTGTATAGATACTACACACTACTTATGTATAATTAAAATAATCATGGAAATGTCATAAAAAACATTTAAATATTTAATAGAAGAAAGTCATGCCACAATCATGAAAGTCTGAAGTTAGATTTCTAGTATGTATCTAAGGAAACCATCTCTTCTTCATAAATAATTTTGAAGGAAACTGGCACATAATAGCAGTATTTTTCCAAGGAGATATTTGACTAGGTTTCCAAATGTCTTATTAATTCTCTTCACTAAGAAAGGAAGAAATATTTGAAAAGAATGAAGCCTATTGAATATTTGAAATAATATTTTTTAAATAATGACAGATATATTTCAGATGTGAAACATTTTCATTAGTGGTATTGGAAGGCCAAGAACTAAGAAATTGAAATGCTTTAATCCGGCATCAAGTTTGTTCACATATGGTAGTAAACTGTCTTTCCAGACTTCACTTACATTATACTATATGTCAGTCTACACCTCAGGCAAACTAGACCACTTGTGACTCCCCAGTGTTCCCAGTCCTACTACCTGCAAAGTTCTTTATCCCAGGGTTCTCAACCTTGGGGTATTGAGAATTTGGACATGGTTATTTTTTCTTGTTGTGGGCCTGTCTTGTGAATTATAGGATGGTTAGTAGCATTCTTGACCTCTACTCATTAAATGTCATTTGCATCCCTCCCCCAGTTGTCACAAACAAAAATGTCTCCAGATATTGCCAAATATTCTTAGGCTAGGGGAGAATGCGAGTGACCCTAATAGTAATCACTGTTTAATCCCTTGGTATATACCTATTAAATCTTAACCATCCTTCTCCTTCCAGACCAAGATCAAATATGATTTTCCATCCTCCTCATACTATCTCCCACTTGTACCTTATTCTAACAATCCCATTCTTCCTTATATAACAAGTATTTACATACAAATCTTATCTATGTCATTAGAACAAAATCTGGTTGAATGTTGGGATTGTGCATTTTCTTCCTTGGTACCTCCTAGAAAGCTTTCTCAGAACAAGGCCCTATACTTCTTAACTACTCAGAAATTGTTGAGCATTTATCCTATAGCAGTCAATATTACTATCACCAAAATAGTCTGGGCCTCTAACATTACTGTCTGTACTATGGATTTTGGAAAAACAAAACATGATTAATATTAACCAATCTGAAAAATGGTACAGACAAATTCTATTCCTTTTTTTCTCTTCTTAAAACTGGAGAGTAAGTCATTGCTGTTGAATTCAGTAATGGTCTTGTTGTCTTTTCTCTCTGCAGATAAAGTTCATTACTAAACAAATTAGCTTTTCAATTACTGCTGCTAAGCCATAAGTAATTGGAATTCACTGAAACTTTCATAGTCTTTTTTTCTAGTTGTCCTTTTCTAAGCATGAACAATTTAAAATAAGATGAAGTTATGCTGCTCTTGATTAAAAAATATATATGAATAAAAAAATGAAACTTGACTTTTAGCCTGAAGACAAACAATTTGGATAACAAACTTCAATTTTTTTTTTTTCCCCCTCTCTTTTTTTTCTTTCTAAGTCTGTGGTTAAGCCTGGTTAGTGTTTGGATAGAATTCTTTTTTTTTTTTTTTTTTTTTTTTTAGAGAGAGAGAGAGAGCACAAGCAGGGGGAGCGGCAGGCAGGCAGAGGGAGAGGCAGGCTCTGTGCTGAGCAAGGAGCCCAATGTGGGACTCGATCCCAGGACCCCAGGATCATGACCCGAGCCGAAGGCAGACGCCCAACGACTGAGCCACCCAGGCGCCCTGGATAGAATTTTTAAATGCAGAACTTTGGTTTATTATAGGTAGTAGAGCAAATAACTACATGTCTTGCTCTATTATTTGTGAGGAAACACAACATCCAGCACTAAGCACTAAGTAATTGCTGAAATAGGTGTAAAAAGGAAGACAAACAGAATGAATGAAGTTTTGAATCAAATGGAAAATGAAAGGTTAGGCAAGTCTTTTAAAACAAAAGATGAGTGAACTGGGAGAGGGATGTTTTCAGCCCTCTCCATCTACTGACATTGACACATGTGAAGGATGAGTACTTCCGGGTTCTCTAGCTCCAGGTGTGAGCCCCAAGGAAGACAAAGCAATTTGAGCATACAATGAAGGATTGCAGATATAATGGGACAAGCCTGGGGTTTAACAGAACAAGTGAGTACAATCAGGAATCTTGCCAATAACCAACCACCCCACCACATACATGCCCAAGGCAGACTCAGTTTATACTTGCAGTCATAGCCACGGGTACTAAATTCACAGTTTGAAGCTCAGTTTGAGTCCTTTGGGGGAGCTCATTCATTCATGACTAGACAACAAGGCATTTTTTCAAGACCTAGTAGAGCCTACCCCTGGTATGGTAGTTTGGTTTGAACTGTATAATATTGTTTTGAGACTACTTTTGCATTAGTCTTTGTTTCTCGTTCTTTGTTCTCTTAAACTACCCAGATGCCGAAGTCTGCCTCCACCAAGATATGACTCTGAGGCACTAAGCTCTTGTGCTAGTACTTATTTGATATCAGACATATTGGCCTTCCTGGGATTTTGAAATTTTGCCCAGGTTCCCCATCCCAGAATTATACTGACTTGTTGAAATTCTGAAGCACTTCATATGGAACATAACATAAACTAAGAGTGGCAGATCTAATGTGTAAACCCAAATACATCTGAATTCAAAGTTCTCTAGAAACTTCCTTGCTACATCTAGGAGCTAAGTCTTGCTATACTACACCCAAGTGCTGCTATGTTCTCCCAATAATGCTGGAGTAGTGTCCCCTCAAGACCCCCAGCTATGCCTCCAGATATGTCTTCACACAGTGCTCAGGATCCACCCTAATCAGAGGAACTTGCTGTAGATTCCATTGGCTCCCATCTGTGGAGCTTTCTCCAGATGTCTGGATGTCTAGGACATTTCTGACCCTGTTTTCATATTTGAGAAACACAATCTTCAGAAGACTACCATTTTTACTTTATGATCAGTTAATGGTGTGTTAATTAAAATAGGCATAGCATTTCTACATCAAAAAAAAAAAAATAGACTTGCATGCTTTTACTTTGGGTAACGTTGTTTTTTCCTGGTCACAAAAACACCAGTGATTAAAAGCAAAATGAATTAGCCAGGCCTTCAAAATCAAAGATATATTTAATATTTGCTACATTTCAGAGGGTAGAAGATAAAATTTTGTAATCATCTGTGAAAATTACTGCCACCTGTACCAAATTACAACATTTTTGCAGACTTGCTTAATTAGCTGTTCTGGGCATAGTCAATTATCAAAATAAATCAAAGCCACACAGCCAGTTTGGGGTTGCTTCTGAACACTGGGGTAGTTATATTTTGTGACATAAGGATTTTTTCTATTTTTTCCACAACCATTACACTTCCCAAATCTTCAGATTATTCTAGAATAAGCTGCCTTAGCTTCTTTTTTGCAAGATTAGCACATTTCTCAATTTTATTCATCTCATGTGTTTTCTATTATGAAGAACTGTAGTTTAATTAAGGCTAAAATTAAAACATGCTAGTTAAATAACTATTACTAATCCTAAATTTGGGGTATTTTGAAATGAAATATTTATCTTCCTCTCTCCTGTTTTAAAGGAAGCTTTCACATTTAAATAATCAAATTTGAGTATGATGTACTGCATGAGCATTGAAACAAAGAAACAGGGCTTGTAAATACTCTCCTTAAACTCTTTTACCCTAAGAATATTCCTATGTATAACACTACATATGATATCAATTTTTTATATGTCTTAATATACTCACCATGTTAGCGGACATTAGATTAAGCTACTCAAAGTCAGTATCAGACAAAATAAACTATTTGGCTGGATTAGGAATATTTCCTAGAGTACTTCTCTTACGCTTTAAAATAAAAAAAATAAATTAATACTAAAAGTAATAAAAGATATAAAATGATCATGTCCATTAATATATCATCTAAATATAAAAAGAGTTGCTATACCTAAAATTCAATTGGATAATTTAATTTCCGTAGGAAATTCAAGCATTTCTACAGTTAAATTGAATCAAGTTGATGAAATACCAATAAAGAATAATCAGGATTGATACAACACAGGTTTGGTCACAATGGGAAATGTTACATACAGTAATGGAGCTTACAATCAGAGCCATGATACATTTTAATGAATGCATATATATATATACACACACATATATGAATAGTATACATTTACAGTGAACATACATACACATTCACACATATAAATGTAAACCTAGGGGATTTTTTTCAGAATATTTAGAAAGAATAATGTAGAATACAGTAAAGAATAGTGTAGGATACTATATCAACACCCAAATAACCAAGTTGTTTGATCAAATGCAAAGCAAAATTTTCTTCACACAGAATATAATGCCTAGTTGTGAGAAGGCCCCAGGGAAGCTCAGCTGCCAATTTAAGGGGTCCTTGGGGGGATTAATTTAGTTACTTCAAGACTTAGCAGGGAGGCACTGAGAGTTGAATCTGGAAACAATAAATGTATCTTAACGGTCAGCAAAGCTGGGGCTGGGCATCCTCACGGCAAATCATGTCAGTTCTGTGTGACTTGGTAGAGGATTCTAATGTCGTAAGCACATTAGATTAGCCTTTTTTAAAAAGCTTAGATGTTAGCTGCTTACTCTCACTTTTATTCAATATTCAGTAATTTGAAGCTCTTGTGAGAAGGCTATCAAGCAGATTACTTTTATTAATTAACTAAATTACAAATCAGCCAAAGCCAATCAGCTCTGTGGCATCACTGAATGTATTTCTTTTAATGCTGTGGACATGCGACAGTAGCCCGAGAAGTGAGAACACAAATCCACAGGTGTGTGTGTGTGTATGTGTGTCTCTGTGCGTGTGTGTCTGCATGGATGTGTTTTACTTACCCCTCCCCCGCCAAAAGAAGCCAAAAAATGCAACATATTTTTATGGTGAAAATAAGAGGTGTTACAAGTATCAGCAATGTGTAGAAACTTTTTAATTCTGTGGGATGCCAAGGTGGCAGAATGTTGTGTCCCAAAGAAAGAAAATGAGGCGGCAGAATGGCACGTATACTAACACATATTTGCTCACAGATACACACATACAGCCTAAAGGGGAATACATAAAAATTATGCTGCAGACAATGTCTTTATACAGATTTATCATAGCATCTGTCAGCGCCATAATATGTTCATAAAACGAGGAACACATGTCATAACAGCATGCTCACTTTGGTGTGCCCACTGCGGTTATCTTGACTTTTCTTGCTGCTAGCCGGGCTGTTGTCTTTCAGATCATAACCTCAGGAATTCTCATGACTACACTTCCACACCAAAATGAGAAGTTTAAATTTAAATATATCAAAGGTACAACTTGAACGAAAGGAGAGGGGAATAAAACTGTACTTGGAGAGAGAATGCAAATAAAACACCTAGGATTGGGGGCAGAAATAATCTCCTACATGACTGGGCACAAAGGGAAAAATTCGGGAAGATTAATGAGTTATGAATACACGCCTAAGCCTGCAAATATTTTGGTACAACAAAGTCAAGGAAGCCTCAATTGGAATGTTGTTGGAATTTCAGTAATGATGGTGTAAGACATGTCCCATAATGGGGCTTGACAAATTACTTCATATATACTAGTTACTATAATTGTATGAAATTCTAGAAACGTATAAACTCTTAAGTGGTTGTCTGAGAATATCTGTAGCTTACCTGTTAAACACCATTGCTTTTTTGGTCTGTATGGCCTGAAAACTTTTTAGCATTTTTCCCAAAGATTTTAGCAGATAGAAGATTTGGGGAATATTGATATTTTCAGTGGGTGCCATGGAAGATATTGTTTTACTCTACAAAGACTGAACTTCCAAAATCCAACTGTCATTAAAATTCACCAGGCTTACAATCTATGAAATAATGGGTAAACTGTATCTTGATTCATTTGAGAAAGAATGACTTAAAAATACAAAAATATTTGGGGCTGTATGTTATAGTAGGAATAGAGAGATTTTAGGTATTTTCTATTAAATAATAGATGAATGAACACATTTCTTCCCTCATTCATCTGCAAACTTGCTAATCTAATAATTAGGAAATAAATCATCCACTTCAAAACAACCTTATAGATTTGCTTGCTATTAAAGAACAACTCAACACTGTAAATCCTAGCTAAGTGGGATCAAAACATTTCAGCTGAACGACAAGCAAACACAAATTCCTCCAAATCCTTATACTCTTTGCCAGAGTTGAGATTTCTTCTAACTCTTACTAGAACTACCTTGAGAAAAAAGTCACCTTCCCAGTGCTGTTTATACACTAATAACCATTTCATTTAGCTTCTCATGGTTGAAAATCAAGGGCAGATGCTATGCAAGATGGTAAATGCCACATGCCCTGTAGGTGAGGCATTTTCTCTGAAAAATTCTGTGAAATTTATGTTATTCTCTTCCTTTCCTTGGATACCTCTTGAGAGAAAAATGATCTAGAATTGTGTATTGCATTGAGCTGCCCTCCCAAAAGGAATGAGATATTACCAGCATCATAAATATTTTTAGCAAAATTATTTACTATATAACAAGATTTAAAAATCACAGAAAGCCTAAATACCTACTAGAATTTTCTTAATAATTATTAAGTAAATAAAAACACATGTTCTTTCTCTGAGTCATATTGCTATACTGTATAGTTTCAAGGCCTAAATGCTTTAAGAGAGTCCAGAAAGTAAGAAATAAATGTGATAAGATGGAGAGAGTACATATATTTTACTCACACAGGTTTGGATTCTGGTGCTGACTCTGATATTTATTGGTGTCATGATCTTGGATTATAAAATTCTCCTGAGCCTCAGATTCTGCTTCTTCAGTAAGAATAACAAGAATAATTATAAAACCTACAATTTATTGAGGAGAACCTAATATGTTTCAGGTACCATATTAGTTCCTGTGCATAATAGACGCTGAGTTTTTTCAATAATCCTGTTAACTAGGTATTGTTATCCTATTTTATAAACAGATGTAGAAACAGAAGCTAAGGGGAGAAAAGGAACTAAAATATAAACAATATCTACCTTGCAGGTTTTTTTCAAATATTAAAGGAAAGTATGTTTTATTCAATGACTGATAGTATGCTCTCTCCTCCAAAAGAGTGCATGCCCTTCAAATATTCCTTTTCATAGTTCTCCACACCACTTCAACTTTCTGCAGTTTATCTTTCTTAAAACAGAGAACTCTCTTCTTCAAATGACCACCCATCCACACTGCAGAAATTATCATTTCAAAGTTTTAATGCTCTTCTTACTGGCATGGCATCAATCCATGCTCCCGTCCAAATGGACATCAAGGTCCACCAAGCCACTGACAGGGCTACGCTTTAAGCTGTGCCTCATTACATTCTGTGACCTTGATTTCTAAGACATTATCCTTGCTGGGTTTAGAACTGTCTGTCTTTTATATGTCTCTGAGCATTTCTTCTGTACCCGACTCCTGCTAAATCCCATACATGATTCCTAAGAGCTTTGCTTTGAATTCACAGTCTTTTGTTACTGTAATCTAAGGCAGAGAAATCCTGTAGCATGTATTTTACACATAACCATTCTTCTGTAATTCAAAAAAGAAGGAAGGAAGGAAGGAAGGAAGGAAGGAAGGAAGGAAGGAAGGAAGGAAGGAAGGAAGGAAGGAAAGAGAGAAGAAAAGGAGGGAGGAAGGGAGGGAAGAAAGAAGGGGGAGGGAAGAAAGAAAGAAGCGGGGAGGGAGGGAGGGTGGAAGGAAGGAAAAAATTGACCCTTATGTGAAGGTAGGCAATAAGAGAATGCATAATTGTGCCAGAACTCCTTTGTGCTTATATTGTTTTAGGTTCTTTCCTGCACACACACATATTATTTCACTTACTCCAAACAATAGACCTGTAAATTAGGAATTCTCCTCAGTTTTATTTAAGAGTAATTTTAGCCTGAGAAAAAGAAATGTCGAAATACACTGTTAACTTTTGATAGAGCTGGAATTTGAGCCTGGTCTGACTCTTAAACTCTTATTCTTCTTGCCAATTCTCTTAGAAGGGGGAAGGTTAGATGTCAGGATAAGAATAGGGATAATGAAATATACAATACGTGCAGGAGCCTCATCTGATTTCCCCATGGTCTGCTTTTACAACCATCAGAGCATTTTGAACCATGACCAGCTTGCATGCAAATAGTGATGATGGCCTTGCCAATAATCAAGTCTAAATATGAGAGTCAAAGACTCTACTGCTTCCAACCACATCAGCCTGATCAGTTCATTCTCTCCTGTTAGACCTCAATCTCACTACCCAGCCTATTATCTCCTTAAATTCAGAAGTGCCATGCTAACATTTCCTGAATCATGTTTCAATGTCCATTGCTAACACTTTCTACTTTCTAATTCTCATTTGCTTCACCTTACTAAACTCAAGCCTTTTATTCTTTTTTTTAAGATTTTATTTATTTATTTGAGAGAGAGAGAGATAGCAAGAGAACACAAGCAATGGGGAGAGAGAGAGAAGCAGGCTCCCCCCTGATCAGGGAGTCCAATGTGGGGCTTGATCCCAGGACCCTGGGATCATGACCTGAGCCCAAGGCAGACACTTAACCAACTGAGCCACCCAGGCACCCCTCAAGCCTTTTGTTCTAAGCCAAGTTTTTTGACATTATTTTCCTGATCATTTTACTTCCATTTCCTTGTCACCTCCAACTTATATTTTTCTCTCAAATTTTTTTTATCTTCCCCATCCTTTTCTTTCTTCTTAAATCCTGAGCAATTATCTTCATTTTCCTTATCATACTCATCATATCTACCTTGAACTACACCTTACGGTGCTTATATGTTATTTCTATTACTATGTGTAGGGTTTTGAAAGGCAAGCTCCATGTTTGATTCCATACATCTCTCAAGGCCTAACATGATAGCTTATGTGTAACAGTTTGCAATCGATACTCATCAAAATAGAGATAAATTAAGTATTTACAAGTTACTTTCTAAGAAAAACTGAGCCTACGAATGGAAAAGAATTAAAAAATTCTACTTACTTCTCAAGCTGATAAATTGTAGATCAGTCAACAGTTTAAATATCTGGATTGCAATCACTTTAAACATCTAGGTGGTCTACCTTTGATCCAAGAGTGTGTTTTTATGAAATAAACACATAAGAAACATACAAAATATTCAGTCATGCATTATTCTTAATGTATTCTTCTACTTTCCCACCATGCTTCAGAAAATGTTTTGCTTCATTACCTAAATAGATTTAATTATACAGTAAGCAAAATTATGTACAATAAAACTAAACACTAGGAATTTTAGAGCTTATAGTGTGAATTTTCAAAGTCATTACATACTCTACCATTAGAAATAATCAGACATCAACTATGCAAAATCACAAAATCTCTGCAGTGCCAAGAATACCTTTATCAGTAAACCTAGGAGTTATTTTCCATGTGGAACACATGAGATTTGTAAAAATTGTTATTAATACCCAAAGGGCACCTGACACAGTCATCTGTAAGCAGAGTCTGTCATTACAGAAAATCGAAGACTCATTACTATTAACTATTAAGAAACCTTCCCAATTTAAACACTGGCTTCACAAAAGTTAATTCAAAGGAAATGTTCTGTATTTCACATCCTTATATAAAAATAATTCTCTCCAGAACCTCAATTATACAAAATAAGATGTGTGAGTTTCCTAATCCAAGGCACGTGCACTTTATAATTTTAAAACAACTAAAGATATGTTTCACAAAAATCAAAGTTGTTTTGTTTTTATTTTGTGTTTATTTCCTAAAGAAAGTAAATAACTTCCTCAAAGAATTTTCTTCTGTGATAGCAACTAATTAGATGCTTACCCAACCATTTTTTTTTCCTCTTCCATGGCTCCAGACTAGATCATATGTCCCCACCTCCTGGTTGACTGGCTAATGAGATGGGGGGCCTAGAGATGTGTGCCATTTCCAGAAGTGACCCATTAAAAAGAAAAGTGAGGGTGCTGCTTCTCTTCTCTTTTCTTATCTCCTTGAGGAATAAAAAGGATGCTAAGATCTCTACGGAGGCTGGAGCTACATTATGGAAAGCCACTCCCAGAACATCAGCAATTATTATGTAAACAAGAAATCAATGTCTATTGGGTTAAATCCCTAAATTCTGGGGCTGTTTAATACAGCAGTTAACTTATGCTGACCAATAAAACTTCAGCAATGCTTTTCAAAGGTATACAATCCTCTTATTAGATGAGGATTTTTTTTTCCTAATCCATTTTGATTATAGATAATTCCCCCAAAGAATGTCTGAAAGGGGAATGGGCAAATTACAGGTTTTTGTGTGAGCTGTAATGAATCTAGTGTATGTTAGGCATGCATTTCCCTAGAGGCTGTATGAGTCCACTTAGGAAAACAATTGAAAGTGTCTTAATGAATTACAAGTAATGACATCTAATTCTCTGGGCCTTGTGCCATTGGACCCCTTGCTCATGCCCATTGCTTGTCAAACAAAACTGGGAAATTTACATTGAGATTTTTTTTTTTTCCATGCATGGTTTTTTCAGTACAGCTTGATTAAATATGTATGAGATATTTGTTGTTCCCTACACTTCTCAGAATAATTTTCTAATGAGTTACTTTATTTTTAAATGTAGCCTAGAAAAATAATATTTTAAAGAACACAAATCTCATCCTTGAATTCTACCGTTCAGAAGGCAAAATAAAGGAAAGGAGGAGGAGGAGGAAAATCCCAATCAATTTGGATGAGAATATTTGCACACTATCAGTGGGTAAAAATCAATGTGAATCCTGGTCAAACATAGATTTCACAGTGGGAATGTATACAGCCCTGCGTTCCTCAAACGTTCCTCAAACAAATGGTTAGTGCCGCTGTGAACGATTGTAATGAGGCCCGGATTACATTTGTATTAAAGCTGACAGAATCCTAGTGTTGATTTACTAAACCAAGACTGCTGGGGTCTTAGAGTTTGCGCTGCTTTATAGCCGACAGAGAAGTTAGCTTCTGAATCCACACCTCTTCTGCAAAGCTCAGGTGTTTCTCTGCCCTTTCATTGTTTTCTTTGTTCTGAAGGGTGACACCCGATGCTGGAGAGAGCTGAAGAGGTATGAGCAACTGCGGGGCCGCCTAAGTTTACTGTTAAATGATGAAATGGAACTTGATTTGTCCAGAACACTTTAGAAGCTACTTTAATATCAACAGATGTAGTTCCTGAACGCGAAGGTCCACACACAAATAAGAGATTGCATTCCTTCCGAGGTGTGTTTGGACCTTCTGAGGAATGTCACTGTTTATGCTGACATTTGGTCAGTTTTTACAATGTTGAAATAAAGACGGAGATTCGGAATTAACTTTCTTCTTGTTCGGGTCTATGGGATGCACAGAATCAATGGGGCTTCGCGGGTTTATTTATACTGGTTTTACATGTAGATAATATTTACCTTTCTTCTTTTTTACTTTTAGTTATTTTCTTTAAGTTTTATTTATTTAAGTAATCTTTACACCCCACATGGGGCTCAAACTCATGACCCTGAGATCAAGAGTCGCATGCTCTTCTGACTAAGCCAGCATGGCGCCCAAACCTTCTTCTCTTTAAATTAACACCAATCTGCACTTATCTCTGATTTTAATAACAGGTTATACCATATTGTTTAACAAATTGTTACCAAGACGAAAACAAAATTGGGTTATAAATGCAATCTGTTCTCACTATTGAAATATCAAACACCACTGAAAGTATTTTCAAAAGTGAAAATTACCAGAAATCCAACTCCCCAAAGAGAGCTACTGTTAAAATTTAGGTAAATAGCCTTCCAGAATTCCTCCTGCCACTCCTTTAGTTTGCCTTTTCTCCCACTGCACATACACATTCTTCTTTCTTTTTCTCCTCAGAAGCTCACGCTCCTAGCACAGCACACTAGGCACTTACTAAAATTTTACTCTTAATTTGTGGTGTGTGTGTGTGTGTGTGTGAAACGCATGTTCCTTCTAGTTAACTGTGGGCTCCACAAAAGCAGAAGTCCTCATTCTATCCTCTGGCACAGAACACATTTTCTATTTTTTTTCCAAATCTTTATTAAATTTTAGTTAGTTAACATTGGTTTCAGGAGTAGAGTTTAGTGATTCATCACTTATATATAACACCCAGTGCGCATCACAACAAGTGCCCTCCTTCATACCCATCTAGCCCAGCCCCCTACACCTCCTTCCATCAACCCTCAGTTTAGAGAACACTGTCTTATACAAAGTAGAATTCAATAAATATTTTTAATGACTAAATTAATGAAAAGCAATTAGTCATGCTTTTCTAAATTGTTTAAAACTTCTTATGTCAATAAATACAATTCCAGCAAATTTTAGTCTTGTATATTTCATTTATGGATATATTGTGATTTATTTAACAACGCTCTCATATAGGTAGGTCTTTCTTTCTTTCTTTCTTTCTTTCTTTCTTTCTTTCTTTCTTTCTTTCTTTTTTTTTCAGTTACTAATAACTGGGAACCAGTATATATGCTCTTGAGCACTTATCTCCTTCTTACGATAAAGACTGAAACTGGAATGGTGTATTCATAGGCATACGTATCTACCTGTGATACATATTTTTGAACTATCTCATTAAACATTGTGCAGATTTATACATTCTCACCAACTATAAATGAAAGTGCCTATATCTCTTCAGTTTTGTCGTAACTGGAAACTATACTTATATTTGAACCTTTGTTATTTATGTGGGAGAAAAATTAAGGCTTACAGATATTCAGCTATTCTCCCATACTTTGGGGTATTTTCTGGGCTTTGTGTGTGTGCATGTTTGTGTGTGTGTGTGTATGTGTGTGTGCTTACAGATTATTTTAGCTTCAAAATATATCCTGGTCTTTTCATGAACTGGATAGGAGATAGAAGAAAATCCTGGAGAAGCAAGTTGCAAAAACAAACATATAAGGAAATAATTGCCTCAGTTTGTGGGGGTAATATACATGAGATACTGTAAGTTTCCGAGGATGTAGGGCCCTCACTTAAGAGTCCTGGGTGGTTGCAGATATTGGCTCAAATTTTTAGTTCTACCAAAATATACCTAACTATCAAAATGTATCAAACCTCTAGCTCAAACCTTATAGGAATGTAGAATAAAATGGACACAGTTTCACAGCTTTGCTTTTGTATAAATGATGGAAGAGAAGGCTAGATGTCATCTCTAGGTCCTGAATTGAAAGATGCTAGGTCAAGTCATGGTATGGAGACAGGTGCAGGACAGTGAAGCTGCTGTTGAAGGATACTAGGGAAAACACTGGTAATAAGGGAGAAAAAGTGTTGAGAAGAATCAAATATGTTGTCTTGAACAAACTTAGTTCACCTATACTCGTCATTTGTTCTAGGTTTAGTGAGCTTTGTTTTCTAATGAGAATCTTTTTTTTCATAAATTACACTGGTGAGTATTTTCCTTTTATTGATTCAGCTGAACTAAAAATAAACTGAGATGACTGATGATACAGGAAGAAACCCAAGTCAGGCTAAATATATCAGAATTCTGCAGAAGAAAATTTTTATCATCCTGTCAATCACCACATGCTGATAATCTTCTTTTCCAGCCTTTTCACCAAGTTAATTAAGATTTCCAAATATTCATAAATGCCAAAGGTTTAAAAAATAAAGTTCCATGCTTTCATGTTACAAATCTAGGAATTATTAAAACTGTCTAATTTCTAATTAAAACAAGGCTAAAACTGGCTTTAACTTACTCAGGTAAATGAAGTTTTATTGCTGTAACATCATGGGGTAGAAACGTCATTGTGTTTACTTTGGGTAAGAAATAAAGTCTCTGTTGGGGCACCTGGGTGGCTCAAATGGTTAAGCATCTGCCTTCGGCTCAGGTCATGATCCCAGGGTCCTGGGATCCAGCCCCACGTCTGGCTTCTGGCTTGGCGGGGAGCCTGCTTCTCCCTCGCCCTCTGCCTCTCCCCTGCTCGTGCTCTCGCTCTCTCTCTGTATCTCTCTGTTTCAAATGAATAAATAAAATCTTTTTTAAAAAAAGAAATAAAGTCTCTGTATTGGTAATTACACTTTTGTACTGCCATCATTAAAAGCTTCTTATAAAGAGATCAACATTGTACCTATATTCAAGGACAAAATCAAAGTGAATTCAACTCTAGAAGAGTTCTTATTTGTTCCCACTTTGATCTATTATTTTTTTTTCTGTTCTGTATTTTTTAATCATAGCAACTAATCCAAAAAGCCACACTGCATTTTTTTGTACAATTGTTGTTTGATGGTGATGGTGATGGTGGTGGTGATGATGTATGTGCATAGTGTTGCATTTTGATAAAATATATTTGTGTGTGTGTGTGAGAGAGAGAGAGTTCACACTTAGGGTGTCAGGTGACATGCATTACATAGACATCCTTCACCATGTCTAATTGAGTCTATCAATCAGACGATCTGTGTGTCTACATACATATATATACACATTTGTTAAATGAATCTGTATACCATCAGCTTCAGAAAAGCAAAGATGCTCTACTTAATTTCTTCAATTCAGAATATCTTCATTCAGTCAGTAAGTGATTCTGAGTGCCCATAACACAGCAGGTACTGGAAGCGGTTTATATGTTCCCATACATATGGGACCTGTGTATATATGAGTGAGCACAATTAATAAAGTCCTTGCCCTCATTGAGCTTACAGTATAGCCCTTACAATTCCATGCCCAGAATGCATTTAAATAATTTAAAAATAATAACTATCACAATCCAATTTTTTATTAGCCACACAATTGCTCATGTTAAATATAATTCAAAAGATAGAATTAAAAGTAGAATTTTGGAGGATAGCTGGATCTAGAATATGCCTAGAAGGAGTAGGTGTCAATAACATTTTCCTGGGTAACTTTTACAGTGTGTTCACTAGCTGGTTCTGCTCTCTTATACCTATGTCCACATTTTTAACCACTTTTATTAAATGGACTTTCACACTCATTAAGTAAACCTACAAGTCATGCACAGTATAGAAGAGCTCAATGTTGTAAACCAAAGGAATATAAAACACACACACACTCAACATACACCACAAAACAAAGCTTATACTCAACTATTGCCTTGAAACACTGGACTGGGATAGTTCGTGTAAGAGTTTTTTTCATCTAAATTATCCCATATATTGATTCCAAGTTCCTTAAAATTTAATGTTACCCATAGAGACCACAAAATAATAATTTCCTCAACGAATCCTCCCCAACTTATTATACACTACTCATGATAGCTGTTCACTTCTTGCCAAAGCCACTGCACTATACGGATCCAAGGAAGCCTGTAGCCTATGTAAATGGCACCCCCTGGAGTTGTTCAGTACACAACCTATAGGTGAACCATAGGTTCAAATGATGCCCCTTCTCTTGGGCCCCAATTCAATAGTGGTGTTCTATCAGCAAAATCTGTCTTTTTTTAAGATTTTATTTATTTGAGAGAGAGAGAATGAGGAGGGAGAAGTAGGGTCCCTGCTGAGCAGGGAGCTGGACATGGGGCTAGATCCCAGGACCCTGGGATCATGACCGGGGCTGAAGGCAGATGCTTAACTGACTGAGCCACCCAGGCGCCCCAGCAAAATCTGTCTTTTCAGTTATTTGTTTTGCAAGCTCTTATAGTAAATTGTATGCTTGTAAAAATACCAGAGTCAATTTTTAGAAAGAATTATTTTAAAACACCCAAAAGAATGTTTCCAAACCCACTTATTCAAAGCACTCTCTCTACGAAGTGTTTTTTTTTTTTTTTTAAGATTTTATTTATTTATTTGAGAGAGAGAATGAGATAGAGAGCATGAGAGGGGGGAGGGTCAGAGAGAGAGGCAGACTCCCTGCCGAGCAGGGAGCCCGACGTGGGACTCGATCCAGGGACTCCAGGATCATGACCTGAGCCGAAGGCAGTCGCTTAACCAACTGAGCCACCCAGGCACCCTCTACGAAGTGGTTTTAAAAACCCATATTACCCTTGCAATCTAATATTCATGAATGTGTAGATATTGCATTACCAATTACAGATATACACGTATATATTTTCATTGGGTCATTTGGGAATTTAAACATGTTTTGCACATTAGCTTGAAATTGTAAGAAAAACTTGAACATTGGCCTCTACTAGGTTTTGCTTTAATATCCTTGGAAATTTAAAAACCACTTCATTACATTTTTGTAATAATCGTTTGGAATTGGTAGGTGGAATGCTGGCCTGGAGTAGTTTAATTGCCCAAAATATAATGGATTATGTTACACCCGCCATTCCAGGTCCATTCTTTCTGTTGCCATAAGCTATGTATCTTGGTAGCCATAACCACACCACAGAATTAATCTGGGAAAATTAATGAATGCACATATGAACATGATTAATAGATTTCATTATAAAATACATTTAAATTAGATTTTGGCATTTTCTGTATTAACTGAAGTCTATTCTTACACATGTGATTCATAATTCGATTAACTATTTCTAAAGATCTTCCTATGGATAAGGATAATTCCTTATCTTCCTATGGAGATAGGAAGATGGATAAGATAATTCCTTATCTTCCTATGGATAAGGATAATTCCCTTACCTAAAGGTAGCTTTAGAAGGGCAAAGCTAACACAAGCAGTGTCACTACTCTGGAGGATTTATAATAGAGGGTGGAAGGGCCTAGTTTTCCAAAAAAAAACCCTCATATATTAATAGTTTTACTCTCCTAGAAAAGAATGTGTTAAGTGATATAATGCAGACATGGGTGAAGGCTTATGTGGGAGTTGAAAGACAGATACCAGGCAGTCTGAAATTTTAGAAGAATTAATGGGAGAAGTGAAATTTGTACTGGGTCTTAATGGGTGAACAAGGATTTTCTATGTCAGTTTGAAAAATACGTTATCATACATGCATTTTCATGGCAATTCTTGATTGATAGGGACAAAGTATTGCTTGGTTTGTGCTACGTGTTTCTGTTTGACAGACATATCACTTATTATGTCAATAAAATCTCTAAAACACACTGGAAATCATCACCCGGGTATTCTCAGTACACTTCTCTAAGATTGTATTATACAACTGTCATGGATTTGGCATTTCATCTCAAAGTGCAGATGTGAATCCAAAATAGCCAGATTGTATTTGTTTGCACAATAAAGCAACTGGTAGTTTGCTGAGTTTATGCATTCTAATTTTCTGGCATTAGAAGACAGGGCACGAAGCAGAGCTGTTGCCATAATGAGAAAGAACAGGTAGGAAACCTAAAAGAACTCTCTCAACACACATGTGGAGAGTCAACCATCAGTGTGTATTCAGGTACACATATGGTGCCAAGGACCATCATCAATGACATGACAAAATGCATCTTCAATGGAAAGGAACTGGGTCGAATTTCAAAATATATTTATCTTTTTCATTCATTCAGTAAATATGTATTGTCTTAAGTAGGCCATGCAAGACAATGTATCTCCTCTCTCTAGCCTACATGCTAGTAGTAGGACACATAAAGAAATACATAAATAAACAAGTATTTACCAGTGATATATCCCTTAAAAGAAGTTAAAATAGGGTTACAGGATGGAAAATGAATCACAGCGAGAGAGGCCTCTTTATACTGACGTTTACTCACCAACTGAGTAATATTCCAGTTTTGTCTAACAGGTAATTTTCCTGTGAGGTCATTTAAGGAAAGTATATGACTATCTTTTTAAGAAGTCTGGTACACATCTCATGTTTTACAAACTTTCTGTGCATCATCGGGAAGTGATGGAAAAAAATGTATTCACATTTGAGAGAATATGGCCATATTTTGGCCATAATTTTTTTTAGGTTTTATTATTTATTTATTTATTTATTTATTTATTTATTTATTTATTTATTTATTTATTTTAGAAAGAGAGAGAGAGCATGATCAGGGGGAGAAGCAGGGGTAGGGGGAAAGAATCCCAAACAGACTCCATGCTGAGCACACTGCCCAATGTGGGGCTCAATCCCACGACACTGAGATCACAACCTGAGCCAAAACCAAGAGTCAAATGCTTAACTGACTGAGCCACCCAGGTGCCCCTGGCCATAAATTTTTAAAGATAAAATGAATGTGAAATTGCAAACGAAACGTGTGATTTTTTTCAGCTAGTTTATATGCCGTTATGTCTTCCTTTCCCTTTCCTCCTCTTTCCCTTGGCCAACACCTCCCTACCGCTCCCCTCCCCTCCTCATTTCTCTTCTTTGGTCTTTTTGTATATTCTTCTTTTTCTCATTTTCTCTTCTCTAAAAATTTCACTAGGCATAATTTAAGTTGCCTATAATAGATTTGATATAGAACCACAAAAATTCAAAATACATTGGTGTAAGCCTTCTTGGGAATTGGTACAGAAATGATTTCATGTACCTTCTGAAAAAGTCAAGTATATATCACTATTAATGTCCCTTTCTCATGATTCATAAGTTAAATATATCTATATGTATTTTACACTTTAATAGTGGTATTTCAAACAATTTTATAATCACGCTTTTTTTTTTTTTCTTTTGCTGCTTTTTTCCCCCTCTGGCTAGATTTTTGCTCTAAAATTTAAATAGGCCTACTTCTTCTTTTCTACAGGAATGCACATTTCTTTGTCAATCAAAATTTTAAATGAATTTAAACTATATTACATGCTTTAGCACTGAAAACAAACTTACGATCCCATCCACCATATCATAGTTTAAAATATCAATTTTTTTATACCTTTTCTTTGGTTTTCTTTGCTCTATTATTCCTTTACAAATATTGGCTTAGATTCCTAAGGTATTATTTGTTTCAGAGGTACAGATCTGTGATTCAACAGTCTTGCACAATTCACAGTGCTCACCACAGCACATACAATGTTAAAAAAAAAAAAAAAGAAGAAGATAGCAGGAGGGGAAGAATGAAGTGGGGGAAATAGGAGGGGGAGATGAACCATGAGAGACTGTGGACTCTGAAAAACAAACTGAGGGTTCTAGAGGGGAGGGGGTGGAGGATGGCTTAGCCTGGTGATGGGTATTAAAGAGGGCACGTTCTGCATGGAGCACTGGGTGTAATAACACAAACAATGAATCATGGAACACTACATCAAAAACTAATGATGTAATGTATGGTGATTAACATAACAATAAAAATTTAAAAAAAAAGATTCCTAAAGTAATTAGTTGCAAATCACAGCTTAAACTGGAAAAATTCAGGAAAAAAATTGTTCCTCTTAAAAGAGGTCATAAATGACATGAATGCTAATGTAAAATACATGACATGTAAAATACATGACATTACATGAATGCTAATGTAAAATAATGAAATTTTATGTGATATGAAGATTTTTTAAAAATCTCATTCATTCTATATGTAAATTACAAAATTCCAGAATTATTCACTTTTTTTCTGTAGGTCAGGGTCCTCCCTTATCATATACCCATGGTAATTATAAAACATGTAACAAACATACACAATTTATATGACAAATAAGTCATAATAGTTTTTTTGTGTATATTTTAGTCTCTTTTCCCAGTGAAAAATCATGTGTATATATATATATATATACACACACACACACACATACACACAAACATAGCTCTCACAAAGAACAAAGTCTGACAAGAGACTATTTCTCCAGGTTTTAATCCACTTTTTGAAACTTCAGATGAGAACTTTGAGGTTTAAACTGTAAACTATACTTTCTACCAAGATGGTTGGGTCATGGTCGAAATTTTGTGAATTCACTTCACACATGAATACATTATAGGTTATTTTTAGTAAATGTTTATATAATGAAGGTGTTTAACTAAAGGGCAAGGATGTTGTAATAAAAATAATACTTCCTTTATATTAATTTAAATGACATTATCATTGGAAAAGTGGACCTCAAGAAATCATTATATAGTAGGTATACGGTTTTCAGAAATTTAGAAAACATCTTGCATTTTTTCCACATATGATTTGTAAATTTCCTTGACCAGTATAGTATCAAACATTAATTTTAAGTAAATGAATCATGTTTATAATTTTGAAATGTGGTAGTTATTTGATAGATAATGACTATAAAGTCGAGAGTTGACTAAAATATGCCTGATCATTCATTTCTTAAAAATTTCAAATAATCCATTTATGCCCTAGTTTTCACTGTGGTTCTCATTTCATGGTTCCCACCTCCATCTGTTATAGAGTTTCTGATTTAAAATGTAATCCAACATTGGAAAATGTCTTTGTTGAGCAGAAGGGAGAGGAGAGGAAAGAAGAAAAGGAGGGGAAAAAAATGGTCTGAAAGCCTAGAACTCTATTAAAAGTATCAGTTATTAGCTTGTAATTCAAGATAGTTCACCAGACACTTTCATTCTTGGAAAGGAGCCAACTATCAGGAATAAAAGATCCCTGTTGAATTTTACAAACATACCAAGTTCCAAGAATAGTGTCCATATTTCAGTTGACATACTGAATGAAAAAGCAATTTGATACAATTTCTTATAAAAGCTCAGTTTCTTAATACATTCTTATATAATGGATTAATGCATTTTTATCTTCCCATTTGATATATTTGATGAATAATCTACCAATATATTCCACACCTGCTTCAAAACCATGACCTTATGGTTGCCCTTGTCAATCAAACCTATTGTTTGCTATTTACTTTGACATATTTTGACCACAATGATTAACAGAAAGATATGATATATTTTATAAGAACCCCAAGAAGATAATGGGCTTGATATTCGTATAGATCCAAGAGAGAAAAGAAGTCAGCTATTTAGATATAGAGAAAAAAAATATTTCTACATATTTATCAGGGAAAGAGGAAGAAATTGGTATTTATTTTCTCTGATGTCCATGTAATATGTTTATTTCCAAATTGCTCTAAAGGTTGGAATTATCATCCTAATCTTTTTATTTATTTAAATACAGTTGAGGAAAATGAGGCTCAATATTACCAAATTATTTTTCCCCATTTTCTTTATTTTTCCTGTAGATGGAAGTCTCATTAAACATGCTTCTAAGCTGCCTTGTTTTGAAACTATTACATCTATTTAAAGCGTGTGACAAGAGTTGAAAATGAGACAAGTTATGATATGGCCAAATTTTCGTCCAGAATGCTTATGAATATTGCTTTTACATTTAGTGAAATACAAATATGTTTTTATTTTTTTATTTTTATTTTTTTAAAGATTTTATTTATTTGACAGAGAGACACAGCAAGAGAGGGAACACAAGCAGGGGGAGTGGGAGAGGGAGAAGCAGGCTTCCCGCGGAACAGGGAGCCTGATGTGGGGCTCGATCCCAGGACTCTGGGAACATGACCTGGGCTGAAGGCAGACGCTCAACGACTGAGCCACCCAGACTCCCCAAAATACAAATATGTTTTTAATATAAAAGCACAAGCTCTTAGAGCACTTCTAAAAATGTACCTTTGACTTCTAACTCAGTGTGTCAAACAGTAGAGATAATCAAGTTCAAGTTGATTCTTACGGGATGAACCTCCCATAGCGTTACATATTCCAATTTATTTAGACCTGTTGCAATCATTAAGTAAAATGTTGATTTAATATACCTATCTTAACTTTAAAGAGTAAAGAAGAAAAAGGTAAAGATTTACAGAACGCATAATATACGCAAATAAATTAAAAATTCCATTAGGTCTGGACAAAAGGGAGTTTGCAAAAATATGTTCTTTACATTTAAACCTTTGATTTTCTTGAAGTTTCTAATTCTTAATACAGTCTCATTGTAGAAAGGTCAGTTTGAGAATTCAGGAAAAATGCTTATATGGTGCTCATCCAGGCATGAATTTCAAAACCTTCACAGCTTTATAAATGTGAATGTGGATTGCTTTTGCTTTCAATACATTTTTCTCAATACAATAAGGAGGACAATATTCCAAGTTTGAGGTTTATACCACAAGGCATTTTTTAATTTTGTAGGTAAAAAAAGTCTTATGGCTCAGTAGGGAACACATCTTCTCCCCCCGCCCTCCTTTCTGGCATATAATTCAAAAGTGGCAAAGCTAGCTTTATCTAAGCTCCTAAAAATATTCACCTGTGGCCATATGTCAATAAAAAAAAAGTTTTACCTCCTAAGAATTGCTCTCTGGAGTTTTACTGGGAAATTCATCTTTACCTCAGCAGTCAATGAATATCAACTATTCAGCTCTGTCTTCACCATCTGCAGCAATATAAGTCAGGCAAAACTAAAGGTGGGGTTTATTTCAGCTTGGAGAAAATCTTTATGGCTAGTTATTAGGGAAGTCGGCCCAAAACAAATTATGTGAAAATATCTTATTACATATTTGCTATGTAGACCAGGGTTAGAGATGGTGAATATACACAGATACAGGAAAGTACTTCCTGATAATAATGTAATTAATTAAAATTAATGACAAACCTCTAACTCTCGGAATATATCTAATTGAGGGATTGGAATTTTGCTCAATTAGGAGTTGCTGAACTCGCTATCACACTGATCGTGGTTTCTGCTATGACTCAAGGCAGGTCTTGTGCAGAAATTGTGTTTTCTTTATACGAACAAAAATATATAACGTGTGTGTGTTTGCATGTGTGTGAACCTTTAATCTTCATATGAATCAGTTACTTGCTTTCAACAAAAATAAAAATATTTCTCTGACTTTGCACACAGCTGCTTCACTATTTCCACTAATTGGAGTGAGGTTTATCAACATCAGAAAGTGGAAGCAAGTGGAATAAGTGGCCTAAAAGAAATGTTGTCTAGCGAAAATGTGGTATGTTTGGCAATTTATTGCTTGAGTAAAGCTGATCTGCCATTTTAAATCTATAGGATATTAGACATTACACAACATTTCGATGTTAGCACTTTTTTATATTTAAATTACACAGAATCAATGTTATATAAAATTGGATTCCTTTTCAATGCCTCTTGCTTGTATGTCAATGATTTTCCAAAATACCTCTTTATTTTGATTATTAAAGCACCGAGAGTGAACTGAGTCATTGGTGTAAAATGATTTAGCATATTACTTGATGGAATTCAAAGTGTGGCAGAGTAGGTAATGGCCAAGAGACTTATCTAAAATTATATAACTCTCCAAATTTGAGAATGTGGTTGGAAAGAAGTTAAGAGCTGAAGTTGAAAATAGAGGAAATAAGAACTATGTTAGCTTAAGGGAAACTTTTTCCTTAAAATTACTTTTTGAAAGGATTTCCTTTAATAGAAACTTCACTGAACTGTAGAAAATAAAGGGAAGGATGGCCAAATAGTGTGAGAATCCATGGGTGTAGGAGTTAGTAATAAAACACTGTCCATTCAGTTGTAGGAAATAGGACAAATCGGTTAAATTGGAGCTTCAACTGATATTTTATAGCTGTTATTCTTTAAAAGGAAACCCTGTAAATTAACAAGAGAAAGTCCAGAAGGTAAAGAAACACTAACATTCATTTAAAAATTGTACTACTTTTATTTTCACCATATTGCCCCAGAAAAATGCACCCTGAGGGTTAATTCATGGATTTATAAAACAAACATATGGACATGATTTGTGAGGACATGATTTTTAAAAGTAAATCATTTGAGTTATCCAAGTTAAAATCAGTCTATAATTTAAGAAACAAGATGTCGTTTCCTAAATTAATCACGTGAGTTCCATATTCTTCCCCAAAAGCTAAAACTCAAATTGCTTTCTTTTCATAAGTAACACACTGACCAAAACAAAACAAAAGAACCAACTAACGAATACATCTCAAAGTCTGAAAAAACTTCCAATAGTGTGAAGAAAATGTTAGCACCTCCCTGGAATTTGATTTCTTTCTTTTTTTTTTTTCATAATTCATTTGACTAATGCACCTTTTCTGCTCTCCAGTTGCCGTGCAGCGTGTCTGCCTTCTGTCTTAATATCTCATTGTCTGCCGTCTCGCACAGGTAATTTTCTGACTGTTTCTGTTTATTGTCAACTTTTCATGACATTCCCTCTCCCCCGCCCGGTGACGCCCACCGCAGGTCCCGCTGCAGTGATGAAGTAGTGTGCCAAAGTTGTAACGGGACAGTTTCTTTTATGACGAGGTTTCAGGGTAAAGCATGTTCACGCAGTAAAAGAAAAGAAAGCTGATTCTATAATTCAATTTTCAGAGAAGCTTCAAGGGTAATCATGATGTGGTTGCCTTTGAGTCCTGAGGTCATATACTAAAGCTATTACAAATGATTTAATAAATACATATTTAATTATTGAATCACTTTAAGTGCACTATTTAATTTCATTACCACAGATGGCATGCAATTACTAGATTTGGTCAGGTTTCTCTAAGTAATTTCCATTAACATACATTTTCACTCTCTTCTTTTTTTCCCTGAAGTTGAAAAACTCTTTAGACAATTATCCCAAAGTGCGCCCAGATATTAAAAAATAGAAACAAAACAACATGCAAAAGCACATAAAACCATACCCTCTAGAAACTGCTTTCAAAACACATGAAATACCTCATCACATTTTTAGGAAAAATATGAACATGAAAACCGGGCTCAAGTTCTTATATTTTTTTTTTTTAAAGATTGTATTTATATATCTGAGACAGAGAGAATGAGAGAGACAGAGAGCACATGAGAGGGGGGAAGGTCAGAGAGAGAAGCAGGCTCCCTGCCGAGCAGGGAGCCCGATGCGGGACTCGATCCCGGGACTCCAGGATCATGACCTGGGCAGAAGGCAGTCGCTTAACCAACTGAGCCACCCAGGCGCCCTCAAATTCTTATATTTTAAACTAAAGTTTTAACATGTATTCTTTTTATACTGTGATAATTTTTGCAGTGCAGACAATTGACAAGCCCATTTCTTCACCAAATTTTCAGGAGGAAAATGAAGGAAGAGCAGGATTAAGAGAAATCTCCAAAATCACAGTTCACCATGCAATACCCTTTGCTAATATCAAATAATGCACGTATTGCTTATGCACTCTCAGGCAGCTGGCTTATAAGCACCAGTTAACTAATTCTCCACAAAAGCTCACGAGAGTGTTACAGTCATTGTCTCCATTTTACACATAGGAAATGGAGATCCAGAGAGAGTAAGCAGTCTTCCAAGTCCCTCAGCTTGTAATGGAGGAGAGTGATTTCATCCAAGCAGACTCTACTTCTAGTGTGGTGACCACTGTGTTCTACCTCACCTCTCAGCTGATACTTCAGATTTCCCCAAGCTAATTTCTGGTAGCTCTCCCCTAGGTGATGAGTAGAGCCTATTTATTACATCTGCTTTTAAAAAAAGATCTATAAGCAACAGTAGGCTATTAAAGGTCACACTGGTTTTGTTAGTGATGAGTAAGTTAGATTCACGTTGTATATGAATGCAACTTTGAAACTTTTCTTACATCTTTTTGCATCTCATCTCAATTAAAAAAAAAAATTAAACTGAGACCATGCCTAAATAGATGTCTCCCTTTTGCCCAGACCTCCCAGCAGCCTCAGAGAAGATTTGTTGTTCAGTTGCAATAGCTTCCATTAACCATGGTCTTCTATATGATCCCACCCTCATCATTGACCCTTTTTTTCTTTCTAAAATTAGGTTACTTGGTTCTGTTGTATTTGTCCTTGAAAAATTTGTTAGCGTCAAATGTATTTTTAAAATGGACAAAAAATACATAAATATATGGAAGTGAAACATTTCATTTATATTATCATTTATATTATACACATTTATACACTTATACACATTTCACGTATATTATCTTACTGATTTTATTTATTTATTTTTTAGAGAGGGAGAGAGAGGATGGGGGAGGGGCAGAGGGAGAGAGAGAATCTTAAGCAGACTATATGCTCAGCGCAGAGCCTAAAGCAGGGTGCAATCTCATGGCCCTGGGATCATGACCCGAGACAAAATCAAGAGCCAGTTACTTAACTGACTGAGCCACCCAGGTGCCCCTATCTTATTGATTTTATTTTATTTATTTTTTATTATTATTTTTTTTAAGATTTTATTTATTTATTTGAGAGAGAGAGAATGAGAGAGAGCACATGAGAGTGTGGAGGGTCAGAGGGAGAAGCAGACTCCCTGCCGAGCAGGGAGCCCGTGCGGGACTCGATCCTGGGACTCCAGGATCATGACCTGAGCCGAAGGCAGTCGCTTAACCAACTGAGCCACCCAGGCGCCCCTATCTTATTGATTTTAATCCTAAAATGCACAACTGATCCTTCTCAACCAATTTATGATATTTAATTTAATGACTCTAAAAAACATGACTAATCCCTAAAAATAATAGCCGGCATGCCTTAAATTCTTTGTGCCAGACACTGATACCTAACTATTGTACACGTTATCTCATTTAATTTTCATGACAACTATATGAGATAGGTGTCACCATTTTGCAGATGAAGGATGAGGCTCCAGATGAACTTGACCAAGGTCACACTGCTAGTAAGTGATGAAGTTTCCCTGGAGCCCAGGAAATTAGATTCCAACTCGACCTGTTAACCTTAACTCTGTACCAAGGCAATCCAGTAGAAGGTTCTGCAGTGATGAATGCGTGCTACAAAATTAGTGGCTAGTGTGACCGAGGAAATGAATTTTTAATTGCATTTAATTAATTTTAAAAATAATAGTATGTGGGCTAATGTTCAGCACATGCAACAGTGCTGTGGTACTGTTTGCTGTTTTGTTTTACACAAATACATACGCTGGGCCCGTGTCTGCTTCTACCAGTCAAATGGTTAAAGTTCTCCCTCTGATTCTCAACAAAACAACGTTTAGAAACACAGCGAGGAAATCTGACGTTTTTGAAATCAGGTCACGCTGATAACCTAACGGAATGTGTGCCTAGTGAGGAAGTCCTTGTAAATCATTGCTTCCCTAGTTTAACTTTTTTTTTTTTTTTTTTTACATATAAAACTTGTTTGGAACCTGGATTTTCCCTTTCAAAGCGGATCCCTCCCTGAAGAAAGGGCAGTGGTGTAGTCGTGCAGGAAGGGTCCTCATGCACATACAGAACGACAGCTCCCGCTCCCCCTGCAAAAATGGCTCTGCCCATCGCGCCTCCACACCCGTGCATGTCCCTCCTTCCACTCCACTTGCCGCCTTAGACCCTGTGACTGGGGAGAGGGGCATGGCGAATAAATGCAAAGGAGTGTGGCTTCCAGCGTCCCAAACTTTCTCCTTATAAATAGCCCAAGAAACACTTAGTTCCTCATTAAAAAAAAAAAAAAAAAAAAAAAAAAAACTTCACCAACAGATAAAACAACTAACATCTGCAGAGCAATTTTCCCGAGAGAACTTTTACCAGACCAACTGCCTGAAGCCTTTGGCCAAATATGATGAACAGCGCTCTTCGAAATGGAAGTCAGACTCAGAAATTTGAGTTGCCCAGTTTTCACAGAAAGACTATTTCACACAGTGAAGTTACCAGGGGAAGGTTTAAGGGATTTTTTGTTTTGTTTTGCTTTGCTTTGTGTTTCATTTTTGACCCCTCCGTACACTAGGTCATCCTGTGTGCTCTGAAGCTAGAGGGTCTGATTTTTATTGTTTCACCCATTGAGCTGCATGAGCTTGACCAATTAATTAATCACTTGGAGCTTCTGTTTTTTCATCTTTAAGATAGAAAGGATACAGCTCCTAACTCATAAGATTGCTAAAAATATTGAGTTAACAGACAGTATATCCAACAGAGCGTGACATATAGTAAATGCTCAACAAACATGGGATATTGCTATTACTTATTCTTTTTAGTCTCACTCTTTCTTTTGGTATTGCCTATACCTCATACTCTAGGAAATAAAGGATACTCTGCCTTGCATTGGGAATTAGTTATCAGGGGCAGGAATGATTTCTTCCAGCATTTCTATTTTAGGCCAGGGTTCTGCCAATTATTATTTATTTATATACTACAAAACTGAGTATAATGCAGCACATAGCCAATAACCACCAATTATATACAGAATGAAATTAAATGTGTATAATGTGCCATTTTTTTACAGATGGGAAAGATTTTCCCCAGCCATTAGATAATAGGAAACGTGGTCTTGGTAGGTCTGAAGTAAATCTTTAAGGCTAAAAAGAAACTCCTTTCATTCAAAGTCTTAGCAGGGTTTATATATTCACCCTTCTGGGTCTCAAATGAGTTTGGGGAGAATGTTATTATTTGCCTATACAACCCAAAATGCTAGTGCTGGATCTGTAAGAAAGAAAGAAATAGAAGAGAGGAGAGGGGAGGAGAGAAGGGAAGGGAAGGGGAGGGGAAGGGAAGGGGAGGGGAAGGGAAGGGGAGGGGGAGGGGAGGGCCAGGAAAGAAAAGAAAAGAAAAAAAAGAGGGAGGGAGAGAGGGAGGGAGGGAGGAGAAAGAAGGGAAGAAAGAAAGAAAACCTAATTCATTTAATGTTACTTAAAGTGAAGAAACTAGTTTAATATAGTTTAGGGGCAATAAAATATGAAGGTTAGAATGAACAAAAAACAATGACAATTTCTAAAGAAAAAAATTAGCATTTTTTGTGGTGAAATGTTTACAGTGTGGAAGCTTCTTTCAGGTATCCCCCTAGACAGAAAAGTTTCTTAGTGAGGCAGATACTACTATTTAAGATTCACTTTGTACATATTCATTGTCCTTATAAGTAAAATCTTTCAGCTGGAAAGTCTGCAAAGAAAAAGAATCTAAAAGTAACACATTTAAATAAAAGTCAGCTCTGGCAGGGAGGTTGGGAGGTGATCAAGAGTTTTAATACACATAAACACTTGGTAGGTACTGTAAAAGAAATTTTGGGGTGCCTGGGTGGCTCAGTCGTTAAGCTTCTGCCTTGGGCTCAGGTCATGATCCCAGGGTCCTGGGATCGAGCCCCGCATCGGGCTCCCTGCTCGGTGGGAAGCCTGCTTCTCCCTCTCCCACTCCCCCTGCTTGTGTTCCCGCTCTTGCTGTGTCTCTCTCTGTCAAATAAATAAATAAAATCTTTAAAAAAAAAAAGAAAAGAAATTTTAAACAAGCATGACTTATTTCTTCTAGAACAACTATGACTTTTCAAAAGAATGTTACATGTAAATGAATAATGTGAAAATCTTTCTTTTAAAGGAGTACGTTTATCTATGGAAGTGTTACAGTTTAAGATAAAGTCATCTACTCAGAGCTGAAGTTTAGACTAATTAAAATATATAAATTACTTTTCTTGTGACCTCAAGGAAAGAGAGGCAGGCTGGCATCAGCATAGGCTGTGGTCTCAGCAGGAGAATTAGGATTATAAGTGGAGTAGAGCTTCACATATTACAGGAATGCACATGTCAAAATATTTGGGGCTATAACTATAGACAGAATCAATATAACAGACATGAGCATCATTCTCCCCCCTGATTTTTCTGAGCTGAGAATACCTCGAGGAATAATTATTTCATGCCAAAATTGCAGTAGAATTTGCATTAATTAGTAGAACATATTTTCATTTAAATAAATATTTGACTTTAATGAAATTTTGTTATTGGCTTAAATAGTGTATTTTCCAGTTTTCTTGGATTATATCTCTATTTCTATTCAAGTCATGCATCCGAAAATATTTTTTTAGCATCCTTGCAAGTTTTGGTCTCTATTCTCAAGACCCTTCCAAATAAAGCTTGTAACTCTAGCAGGGTTATTTATGCCAATTTACTTAAAACAAAACAAAACAAAAAACAAAAGCAAAAACAGGTCTACATTAAATATTGGAGAACTTTCAAAGGAACAGTGAAATTTCTGGGCTTTTCAATGATATTAAATCATGCACATTGTTTCTAGTAGGTATCTGATTTGGAACTGTGTGAACATGACCTACGGGTGTGTCCTACGGGTGAAATGTACATGGTGCCTGAATGCTTATTACCTTATTGTCTTGAGAGGTTAAGTAACCCCCAAATTAAATTTTGGCCCAAATCATGTCTGTTCTCTTTGCCCATATAAACTAAATAAAGACTACCCCATTTATTTTTCAGTTAAAATTTTAAAACTATGTGCATTTATCAGTATGTTGGTTTTTCTCTATTACGTGAAAAAAAAAATCAGATGAACAGAATTTGCAGCGGTGGGGGAGGAGTGGTTTGCTATGGTTGTTGACAATAGCCAAGAGCTTGCTCTACATATTAGAGGAAGCTATGTTCTATCATACTGGCTCAGCATACTTGATTTTTTTTTAGAAGTTTATAATCAGTTGGTTGTTTTATTGTTGTATACAATTGATTAGTTGGACTTCAATATTATACTTGTTAAGAAAATAATTACTGTGTTGATCATAGAAGCAGGGGTAAATATTTCTGTTCCCAACATCAAATATGAATATAGTACTGGATTTTTCCCTTCACTTATGTAACTACTCTCAACAATAAAAATAACAACAAAAGGTACTATTCCAAACAGCTTCTCTATAATCAGAGGACTCACTCTTTCTTCACTTCATGATTTAATTGATGTGGGAAACAAAGGCAAAAGAAAAATTAAATTTCCTTGCTACTTACTGCCCATTGACAAGTCCTTGAAACAGGCAGAGTGACATTCATCTAGGGACTCAACTGCCTTGATGTTGACACTTTGCTAAGGGCAAAAGGCAATCTTAGACCAACCCTCCAGGATCCTGTGAGTCTACTTTAAACATATAGAAATTCCTTTGGAAGCTCCCTTTATCTCTACCTCCCCTCCGCCCCACTAAGATACATGTTAGGAATCACCCTCCAAGCATATGGCCCACTGATATATATTGGAAGGGTCTCATGACTGAGGGTTTACTAAGCAATAATAAATGACCTTTCCTAACAATAGCTAGCCCCTTCAGGGTCCTAGAAACCTGGTTTCCAAAATACCTTGGAGGTTTGTTCTGTCCCTAACAATATCCCAACTTACAAGTTGGGAATCGGCCACTTCTCACAACCTCATTGCAGCTCTTCCTGCCCACGGGTCCTGTCCCTGTATTTTAATAACATCACCTTTTTGCACCAAAGACATCTCAAGTATTCTTTCTTGGCCATTGGCTTCTAACCCTAACATCTTTCCTACATCTTTAGTGACTGTGTTAGTAGGAGTGCTTTTTAACTTCTTTTAAAATGTAAATCCATACTGGTAAATGTGTGTGTCAACTGTGTTAGATTGAATAGAAGTGTGTGAGTCCCTATATATTTGAAAAGTATACATATAAGGATGATGATCGTCAAACATATCAGGTATGTATCTACATACATAAAAACATCAGATAATTAACAAAATTTGAGGTCCACTTCAGTGAAAGCACTCCTTACATATATGAGTGTAATTATACAATGACTATGTGTGATGGTGTGTGTGTGTGTGTGTATGATCTTACTGATCTTATTATGTTTATACAAGTATATGTTTAATGTTTTATAGTAAGAAAATTAAGATGACATTTAAACCAATTTTTAAAATATATTCTAAAGAAAATGTCAGAGCTTGTACCCATAAATACACAATATTTGTCATATTATTTTGTTTTTATACTCAAAATATATTACCTGGCTTTGCCTAATTTAATATGTTTTAATGAGAGCATATGAGTCAAGCTGTGGGACGTTTCATGGACTTCTTTTTACCCACAAGCCTTTTTTATAAGTGGTTTTATCTCTAGCCAACCTGTCTTTACTGTAATCCTTGAAAATAGTAGCTTATATTGGGTTTAAAAAATTATTAGACACACATTTTTACCATCAAGGTGCTTTTGTCCACATCAGCACTGCTCACAGTCCTAGCTTCACCATCTAATTAATATATTTTCTGAAGTTTCACCATCTTCATAAAAGTGTATAAGTGTGTATACATAGATTCTACAATACCTAAAATACAAAGATTAGTCAAGACTGAAGACATTATTAGCACCTCCATCTTGTAACCAGTTTCCTAGATGTAAGAAGAATCATCTTTTTAGAATACAGTATTTTCTTATTCCAAACTCGGTTTTACTGAATTTCATGTAGATGGACCTTGTGCTGTTTCTTTTTCTTTTATGTCACACATTTTGTCTGGAAAGAGGAAAGAGGGAGGCAAGGAGAATGGAAGGACAGAAGGGAATGAAAATAAAATGGAAAGTGCCAGAAGAAAGCAACGAATGGCTGTAAATTGCCATCTAGTCTACCACATGCTTATTTTAGGCTTTTCCTCTTTTTCCCTGCAAAAACCAAATACCATAATTAAGTCTCCTATAATGTTAGCCAAATTGAAGTGTTCAGAAAATAATTTTCCAAGATCACAGATATTTTAACTGCCGATGTTGGTAAAATATAAAAATCAACTGGTTAGTTGTGTTTAAGATACAAGATGTTAAGGGCATTATGAGTGAAGGCAAACACATTCAGGTATGAACTAGATACCTGTCTATATTTGAGGACCCTCAGAGAGAGTACCTTTGTTCCAAATTGAGAACTCTTTCTCAGGATGAAAAACATATCCTTCTAGCTTGAATATCTACTAACCTTTATTTTCTAAATGTTAAAATTGACAGCGGAAATCTACTGCTGTCTTCTGTAATTCTATAAAATCTTTGCCCACTTCAGCCTTCTCAATGGCAAAGTTAGTCCAGATGGGACCATGAAATTTTTGCAGCAAGTTCTACAGCACATAATTTTGTTCAATAAAGTTATTATGCGACACACAGCTGTATACTGCCATATAAATGAGCACATGTGCAATCGAATTCTTGTATTATAAGTTTTATAAGACTAAAATTGAGATTATACAGTCATACACAATAATTTATTTGAAACATCAACATGTGCTTTGCTCTAGGGTTACACAAATGGTACCATTCCTTCTCCAAGAGAAAACGTTTGTCATTTAATATTCAGTATTAACACAAATGTTTTCCTCAGAATTATAATCTAAATTAGGTGCTTTAAAATGCATCAATATATCATTAACTTCTTACTTTAACATATTAGATCTATAGAAGAATCAATTCTCCCTAACAATGGTGAGAGAACCTAATCACTCTCTAAATTTACTTTTAATTAGCATCATCTACATTAATTGGCGTAGCTGATAGCAAAACATTACAGTGTATTGGTATTTTATATTTGAAATGTAATACATCTTTTGGTCTCATGTCTCTCCAAAAGAACCTTAGCCAGTTTTTTCTGCAATCCCTTAGTAAATATTTTCAGATGTATTGTTCAAGAATTTTCTTTAGGAAACTATGTGAGGCTATTAAGGATGAACTCTTCAAATAAATTTCCAAGTAACTATTTGGTCTTGATTTCCTGTGCATGTTTGAGAATATCCTAAAAAATATATTTTTCTCTCTCCTCCACTCTTTTCCTCCAAATTCACCAACGCTTGACTAAATTTGGGGTGATACAAAGGAAATGGTATATAATCACCAAGCAGCCAAGAGAAAATAAAGGAATCTACCATTTATTAATTGCCTGCTATTGCCAGCAACTGTCCTATTTTTATACACATCGTATTTTCACAATAATTATGAAAGAGAGGCAATATTTCCATTGTTCTGATGAGAGGAAAAATGCAATAAATAAATAAATAAATAAATAAATAAATAACTACTTAGAGCTCTGAGAAGTTAAGTGACTTTCTTTCCAAAGGTAACACACCTAACGTTCACAGCCAGCTAGTGTTCTAGACATTCTAGGTCATAGCCATAGTTCAGGTCCCCTGACCCCAGGGCCAAAGCTCTTTCTTCTACACCACACATTCTGATGGTGTTCCAGCTTCTATCCAGCCTCATTCTTTGTAGAGGAAAACTACAAACAAATTAAAAGCCAACTTGCCAATCCAATGAAAGACCAAAAATTGCTTTAATCAAGACTGATTTCTGACATGACCAGAGACCCATAATTTTTTGGAGAGAACAACAGCTTCCTTGCCAATTAAATATTTTCCTTTTGGGCCTAATCTATTTTCCTCTTATATATCCTATGTTATTTAATGATACCACTCTCCACTTGGTTGCCTATAATAGAAATGTTAGCTGTTCTTGATTCCTCCATCTTCCTTATCCCCAAATTCAATCAATTCCTCAATTCTAGGGGTTCAACTATGGAAATATATCTATAAGGCACCTGTCTTCAAGTATCAGTGTGCATCAGATTCCCTGGGGAACTTATTAAAACACAAGTTGCTAGAGGTAATAGATATGTTTAGTACCTTGGTTGTGGTGATGGCATCATAGGTGTATGCATATGTCCAAACTTACTCAGATGGGTACATTAAACATGTACATTTTTTTATAAATCCATAGGTTGCTGGACGTCCTGTCAGAATTTGGTTTCAATAGGTCTAGGATAGTGCCCCAGACAATTGGTATTTTTGGCAAGTTGTCAGGTGATGGCTATTCTTCTGATCTGAGAACCACATTTTGAGAAGCACTGTTCTAATGCACCTTTTCACTCCCTGTCCGCAGTATCACTTCATGCTCTCCTCGTGTCTTGACCAGGAAACCACAAAAAACAATCATCACCTTTCCCATCCCCATCTCTGATCTATCCTGTACAACTTTAATACATAAAAACACTAATCTGATAAATTTAGACAACTAATTTACATCTCTCGAATCTCTCCAATGGTATGCCACTGCCCAGAAGGCAAGATGATCACCCTCATTTTATAGTTTTCATCTACCATCCTCTTCCATTTGTCTAGGCTCTTTCCCTTGCATAAAATGCTCACCTTAATCTCAGTCTGGGCAACTCCTACTTACCTTTCAAAATCTATTTCAAAGGTCCTTTCTTTGAGGAATATATCCAGAATCCCTTGGCAAAGTTCATAATGCCCTACACTGATTTCTTATTGTGCTTAGTACAAGCTCAATTGAATTGCTCATAATATGTGTTTGATGATCACTTTGGTCCCTTTAAGGGTTTATTTTTATGTGCCTAATCTTCCGCTAAAAAAAATTAACTATCTTTGGGTATTTTATGATTACTTCTCCCATCGCCCAATAAAAGTAAGGAGAAAAACCAGATTATTTGTTTGGCCTGCTGACTTTCCTTTATTAAGTGTTCTTTAAAAACGTCTTGATTACAAATATATTATTCAGCATATATTATCACCTCCAACACTCTATGTTAATGCAGAGCTGTACTGAAGAAAGAGTTTAACATTATCTGCATGATTTTAGAAAAACAACTTGTGTAGGCATGTGTCTCTGAGACACAAATATCTAAGTCAATAGACAGTTATTTTTGTATAATTTAAGTCACTGTCTTTAAATATATACAGACTTTATCTTGATCAGTGTCTCAAGATTTGGCCTGTCTTCACCCTCAGTTTTAAGATTTTTACCTTATATATGAATATTTCAAATTTACTACCATCCACATTTAAACTTTCTTATAATATAGGCATAGCCTGAACTTTCAATCTATCAAAACATATCTCCTATACTAAATGCATTTTAAAACCTAACAAAAGCTTCATCCAACCAGGAACTGAAATTATTATGGACCAAATTTATAGCAAAAATAATTTCCTTTCATATCATGACTTATTACTAATATCACTTTTATATTTTTTAAAAATATGTATAAAATGACAAAAAGAATGATGTAAGTTACAGAGAATTATAAAATAAATTTATTTTGCCTTCCTCAATCATTTAATTTTATTGTATCTATCTTTAGCTGGTACATTTTTTTTTTAAAGATTTATTTATTTATTTATTTATTTATTTATTTATTTATTTGACAGAGACAGAGACAGCGAGAGCAGGAACACAAGCAGGGGGAGTGGGAGAGGGAGAAGCAGGCTTCCCGCTGAGCCGGGAGCCCGATGTGGGACTCGATCCCAGGACCCTGGGATCATGACCTGAGCTGAAGGCAGTCGCTCAACCAACTGAGCCACCCAGGCGCCCTAGCTGGTACATTTTCTAATAAAAATTACCTGCATGGAAAAAATATCAGGAGCTTTCAAAAATAAAGTTTCTGAAAAATTGCTCTGATTTGAAGAAAAAAAAAAGAAGAAAGAAAATGCCCAACATGTGTTTATATCACGTTTGAAGTTCACTAATTTTATTGTTATACATCTGTGGCAATTGGCAGCCATTTTAGCTTTGTCCAATAGATAGGGTAAGTTAAAGTTTTCTAAGTCCAGTTAAGTCATGTTCATCACCGAACAGAAGAAAACAATTTAAATATTGCACTTCAGAGTATATCTTAAAAGATGGGTCTAATTTAAAACCATGAATTATTACCTCCGAAAATGTCTGAGTTGTTTTGTGTAAAAACACAAACAGCCAAATTCTAACTCCTAAGCACTACACTCATCACTTAGCTCATAATTGACTTTGTTATCCCCCAATATTACAAAAGCAATGGTGAAAACAATGTCTAATCAACTATAGTTTAAAACTAAGACGGAGTCTTTCTGGTATCTGACAAGATGAAAAGAAGTTACCAAACCTCTGCTGAGTTTCTACAGTTTCTGGAGGTTCTCTTCAACTCACAGTAGCATGGCCCAAGATAATCTCAAAAGGTCTGAGCAGGTGTGTTAAACTAACAAAGTCTCTTGGAGAGGCAGAAAATCGCCTTTCCTCTTTCCTTTATTTGGTTTTGTTTCAAAGCCTTTTTTTGCTCATGAAATTTCTACTCTTTCTAACCATGCTGAAAAAAAAATACTGTCACCCACTGGCATGGAACGCCTTTCTGTCTTGCATGGCTACTGTGTCTATTATTAATTTACCCAAGGAACATAGCAAATGATTCCAAATTCTGACAAGTTTTTTCCTAATTATAACCACCAAATTAAAATGAACAACTTAGTTTTTCTATGTCATCATGCACTGGCCTTTGGCTATGACTATTTGGAGGAGGTGAAAACTATCTGAAGTTTTTAGGAGGCTTACGTGATAAGAAAACGTAGTACCAAAAGGGAAACAAAGAGAAAAATCTAAGGAAATACATTGGTGTGTGTGTGTGTGTGTGTGTGTGTGTGTGTGAAATGGAGAGGACAAAAATAAATAGGTAGGTAGATAGATTTTTGTATATTTATGTATTACATTAAATACAAATATATGTATACACACTGTGGTAGGCGGTCTAATTCTAGGAATCTGTGAACACCTCAGGTTAATGGCAAGAGGAGATGTAAGTGGAAGATCACTGGACTTTAAGATGAGGAGATTATCCTGGATTATCCAGAGGAACCCAATGTAATAATAATAAGGTCTTTAGAAGCAGAAGAAAAAGGCAGAGAAAGAATTAGAGGATGACAGATTTAGTATTTGGCAATGATGCTTTGAAGATGGAGGAAGAGGCCATTGGCGAAAGAATGTGGGGAGTGGCCCCTAGCACCTGGAAAAGGCAAGAGAAAGGATTGGATCCTAGCGCTTCCAAAAGGAATGCAACTTTGCTGATACTTTGACTTTAGCCCAGTGAAATCCACTTTGGGTTTCTGAACTCCAGAACTATATGATAATAAATTTGTGTTGTTGTAAGCCATTAAGTTTGTAGTAAAACTTGTTAAAGCAGCAAAACGAAATTGGACATGCACATACATACACTTGCCTCATTGTTTATCTTTAAGTTACGCATTCTTTCGTGTTTAAAGATAAACACTGCATCAAAGCCGACCAATGGAAGTATAATGCAGATCACACATAAAAGTCACAAACATAATTTAAAATTTCCTTGTAGCAAATATAAAAAAAAATAAAGGGAAACAAGTAACATTAATTCTAATGTGTTTTATTCAACACACTATATTCAAAATATTATATCAATATGTAATCACGATGGAATTATTAATGAGATATTTTACTTTTTTTTTTTATTTGTACTAGGTCTTCTGAATCTGAAGTGTATATTGTACTCACATCACATCTGAATTTGAACTGGCCACATTATTGATTGCTCAGTTGTCAAAATTGGCTACCAGCTGCTGTACTGGACAGCACAGATCTATATATCTAGATGTTTTAGCTTTCTGAAGCCAATTTTAGTGATGGTTTTGAATATATCAATATAATTTAAAACTACTATTTCAATAATGTATCTGTTTTTAATAAAGGAGAGTGATTTTTTATACATTTCAAAGGGCTTGCATTTTGACCTCTGTTGAGACATGGACAAAATGCTAACAGGACCATCTCAAGCTATGAATTATTTTCAAATAACGAAGTGGAAACTTACGGTATTTACATATCTTTCATGCATTTAGGTGAGCATGTTGGAAAGCTGGTCTTTGCTTTTCATACCAATTTGTTTTTTATCACTTATCTTTTCCAATTTGAATTTCTGTTTACCTACTCTATTTTTACTCTTAAAAGCTAGAAATTACATTTTTGTGGCACAAAACAAACTAAAATAAGATGAACTTGCTTCTTTATATCTACTCCTCAATGGCCGCTTATTCATGTCACAGCGTAGCTGCCACCAAGCTGTCATGGGTCATGGTGTCTCTTCAGAGATATGAAAGTAAAATACCCGAGTACTGCAGGTGAAAACAAAGGTACTTCAGAGCATCCTCTCCTGTGGCTGGCTAAATTCCACGGGTTCCGATTCTTATAATTTGGGATAATTTACACAAAGACAAAATGCACAGTTTATTCCTAGTGAGATTTTAAAGAGACATTTTACAAAAAGATAGTAAATATAGATTATGAGAATTGATGATCCTTCTGAGGGTTTTTATTTCAAGCAAAGCAGGTACTAGGATTTTCCCCATTATACTTGTTTTTCTAAATAGAGCTGATAGGGCGCCTGGGTGGCTCAGTTGGTTAAGTGAATGCCTTCAGCTCAGGTCATGATCCTGGAGTCCCTGGATCGAGTCCCGCATCGGGCTCCCTGCTCAGCAAGGAGCTTGCTTCTCCCTCTGACCCTCCCCCCTCTCATGTGCTCTCTCTCTCTCATTCTCTTTGTCTCAAATAAATAAATAAAATCTTTAAAAAAAAATAAAAAAAATAGAGCTGATATTTCTACCAGCATTTTAAATAACACTACTGCTATTTGAAAATCTCTACCAGGCACTGCAATCTTTTTCACTGCCTATGTATACATTCTATCCAAATAACTAACAACCTAGCATTTTTTTTCCTTTTCTAGTTTCCATATTTAAGCATTTTGGGGAATGGTATAAACTGTGAACATACACCCACACAGAAGCACCCTCCTCTAAACATTTGGTGGGCATTGCTCCTGGGGTTTTTTGTTTTGTTTTAAGTTTATCCTAATCTTCTATTTAATTTGCAATTAACTAAATCTTCCAACCTTAGACTTTTTTTTTTTTTTTTAAGAATCATTACTATTTGGCAAAAACCTTAAATTGAAGGTGTTCTTCAAAACTCTTAAAATATTTTCTTTTCTGTAAAAATATATTAAAATAAACTCCTACATAGGGTTTGTTTTGTTTTATTTTGTTTTGATTTTTTGTTTTTTCCTGACCTGGCTTTAATTTGCTTTTCTTGTAAAGCTGTAACAAAATCTAAGACGGCGTATCTGATCCCAAGATATGGGCATGCTGTTTTTTTGACAATTGTCTAATACATGTGTTAGGAACAGGTTTTCCCTACAAATCACAAAGCATTACACTTTATGAATGATGTCATTCATCATCATTATCAGTCTCCATAGTATCTTGCCACTTTGATGGTTCCTTCTCTATATATTTTAATTCATTCTAGGTTATACATTCATTGGACCCACTGGGCACCATGATTCACTTTGGAAAGGCAAAACATCATAATCCAATTTTAAAGTATAGGAACACCTTATTTCTTAGATTTACTTAAAAAAATGTCAAATACAGTTTCCATCCACGGGAAATACGGAAATAACTATCAGAAGAAGCATAGGCTGGTGCATATCTCACAGTTCCTCCATCTTGACATACAGCTGAAGTGAGTGGAATTGAACATCTTAGAAAGCTCTGAGTAGCAGTTTGGTATCTGGGACTGTTTGTTCAAGAAGAGTGGGACAATTGCCCTCCTTGGGCAATGACATTAATGATAGTAGTTGGAAGAGTGGGAATGAAGCACATATTATGTGTATTTTAGTGTTAGTCATTTTTCTTTTTTCTGTTCCAGATGGAAATGGTCACATCCTTCTCATTCAGCTGATGTGATTTGTAAGATCACAGATTGAAGCTATTCCCTGTTACAAGGACCATTCCCTAAGTTTGGCTATAATGAAGAAATTGGTCCCATCTGAAAGCCAACAGGTACACGGCTCAACAATTTTACTATTAAAAGTAAAAACCAGAAGCTCAAGAGGAAGCATCATTGTATTAAATATATTTCTCCTATTTGGGGACAATTCTTTAAACACTTGAACATAGTATCATTTCCCCCACACTGTGTAAGATCGTTGTTATATTGGGGCAGACTTTAAAATCACCCCATGTCTTTGTGTAGGCAGTGGAGAAGGAAATGCTAAAACCTACTGGCACAGTTTTCAGTTGGGTTAGGAATTATCCATTTTTAGTCACCTAAAAAAAAAAAAAAAGTGTTCCTTTTGAGGACATGTTGCACTCATATGACCCTTTATGTAGCATTCAAAATGCGACCAGCTGACATGCTCACATTTACTAAATAAACACTACACTAGCTCATTTAATCTCCACCACAATTCTACAATGTATAAAGCATTATTATCTGTAGTGATAAAGAAATGGAGGAGTTAAAAAGCTTAATCATTTGCCCAAGGTCACTCAGGTGGTCAGAGAACTAGAACTTGGCCCCATGTCTATTTGACTCCAAAGCCATGGCCTTAACCATCATACCAGAGAAATGTTAAGGACAGCTTCATGGCTAATATTGCATAAAATCTTTATAATTTTTTTATCAAAATTCCACTACTAAAGTTGTATATATATAATTACACACTTATGCGTGTATATAATCCTAATTTGCAAAATATAATTTGATCATGTTCTCTGAGGGAGGAGATTAAAAATGCAGAAGCCAAGATAAGTCATCTGAAATCAACAGAAGGAACACTGAATCTCCAAAGAAATGATGACCAGTTTTATTCTTTGGGGTCGATTTAAAATTCACTAAATTTAATACATTTCATCTTTGCCTTTTAAAGTGAAGTAAGAACGTATCTAAATCCACACTAATATGGCATCCACTGGTCAAATGTGGTTATTTAAATTTAAATTAAGATAGAATAAAAGTTTTAAACATTAATACGTCATTCATATGAGCACTGATTCAATCAGAACAAAGGATTAAGGAAGTTATGCTTTTATCAAGGATATTTTACCCTCCCTCTCCCTCCCCCATACAGTCTCTGTCCTCCTCCCCCTCTTACAACTACACACTTTGGAAGAAGATAAACTGTTTGTCATTTTCACATTATCTTTAACAGGATCTAGTCGACAAGTAGTCTGTTCAAATGAAGATGAAGGCTGGCAAAATAGGAACTGACTATTAAGACTTAAGGGTGAGGACTGGGGCTCTTTTAACATCAGCCAATGGCATATTTCAGGAGACATCATTGAGGACACACATTTCATTGGTGACTTGAGTGCTTCCCCATTATATGGGAAGAGGAAGAGTTTCAAAACAGACAGCTTTTGGAAAAGCATAACATCTAAACTGAAAGAGTGTGAGGTGAGAACGAGATGCAGACATGAACAACTCAATGAGCATTTACATCTATAAAAATCTCTTTTTTTAAACTGAGGTAAATAGGATGGCTTCTTTCCTTACTCTACCCAGCCCCAATTTTCATTATATATGTAAAGAATTTTAGATAATTATTTTATGCCCATTATGAAAACAAGGGGATGGAATTATACTTAACAATTTCTATAAATGACTTATAAAAGAGTTTACAAATTTAAAATGGGAGGTTGAGCAAGATGGCAATTTAGATTGTGAACCCATTAAGCGGAAGTAGGCTCATCTTGTGCTTTGTTCCATTTTTAGTTGTTGAAATTGGTTTCAGTGATAAAGACTGGTATCGTGGCATCATTATTTTGAGTAGCATTAATGATTTTGATAATTGTAATAACATTCATCAACTCTAATAAGGCTTTGGATTTCACAAGTGGTTTGCTTAAGTCTATGTAATACCTATTTAATAAGGCTTTTATGCAAGGAGTTTGACTTAAATTCTTTAAAAACATTGTATAGTATATAAAAAGAAAACATTTGTAAAAGAAATTTCAAAAAAGGAAATTGTGTCTATTTCAAAAAACAGAAAATTAGTTTTTTGTAGGCATTGGTTAGGATGAGTGAGAATCTTTTCTTTCTTTCTTTCTTTCTTTTTTTTTTTTTTACACATGGAGGTTAAGAATATTTATGTCAAAACCATAGCATACTGGAAGAGATTCTCTGCTACTAAGGTTATTATGTTGAAAACATTTCTACAGTGTGTGTATGTGTGTGTGGGGGTGTGTGTGTGTGTGTCTGTGGGTGTATAAACATTGCCCTACTACTTTGAAGTTATCACTGCATACATTTTTTCCTCCCGGGGTACACAAATTGTGAATTTCCACAAGTGTGGAATAATGCCTAATGCTTGATCTTATGTAATTGACTACATTACACAAAAATTCTATTATAATTACAAACAGGATGAGCCAAACCATTCAATATTTAATCCTTTATGTAATTAACTTTATCATTTGTTAGCCTATGAATCTCTATCCATCAACATTATAATATAATTAATCCCTGCATTATATGATACAGGGATCATATATCCCATATATATATATATATATATATATATATATATATATGGTATATACTACATACATATATGGGATATCCCATATACTACATACACTATTGAGAATCTTTTTAAAAAAATCACATAGCGTATTTGAGTAGAAAAAGTAATGATTGATCCATTATCTCTCAATCCCTCTCCTCTCTTTTTGCATTAAATCTGTTTTGGGTTTTTTGGGTTTTTTTTTTTTTGGCAAGTTGATTGGTAATATGTTGGGAATCTACAACATAGGCCTCCCCATTCAATTATTAGATAGTCCTCTGTTTTACTTCCTTAACTTGGTCACAAATATCTAACTAATGGAGTGGCCTCCAGAGCACTGTTAGAGCCTAGGCACGAGGAGAGGTTGGGACTGATACATGGGCTGTACATTGCCTGTATAAGGACTGCCCACTCTTTTAGTACCTGCAACTCCTTGGAATGGTGCGGCACCTGTAAAAGGTTAATGAGCATAGAGACTTTCAGGCATAATGCAAATTACAGACAGACACTACACAGACATCGAACAACAGACAGGCAACATGCACGCTGCAGGTACAGTACACGTGGCGGGTATTACTGCAGCTCTAGCACTGGAATATCTTACAGAAAATGTATATCTATTTTTTTTCCAACTTGGTGAGATACCATGTCCAAGTACGATGTTAAAAAGAGGAAGAAAATTGTTCTTCAACAGTTTTTAAGTAGACTTACATATATTTAGCGTAGGTTGCAACCAGATACTGATAGCATCCTTTTTTGTGACAAGTCATTAGAAATCGCCTCCACTTTACCAAATAGATAAATAGATCAATCAATCAATCAATCAGTCCCGGTTCATTCTTTCTAAAAGAATTCTTTTTAAAGAAAGCCTGGTTCACTTCCATCCAAAAAGTATTGAATTCACATTTCAGGCACCTTGTCTTCACTATATTAGATAAACATCTTTACTGCTAAAAATAAATCATGGTCTAAATCATCTGCAATAAATATTTTAAATAGATGCAAACTCTCTGAACTATTAAAAAGCAAAGTGAGGACTTTCTGAGGAACTCAAATTAAAAAAAAAATCAAGTTGTCAGATTTTCTAAAAATCCTAAATTATTTGCCTTCAAACTTTCATTCATTGCTCTATGAGAATCACCAAGCATTAATGTACATGCATTAATACTACCATCATTGCAGAGGGCCTGCAGAGAAAGAGTTCTTCCATTCCCAGTTTCATTTTTTAAACAATATCTTGCTATTTTGTAGCACTCAACACTAATACAGAAGTAATCAAATTAGCATTAGTGGTTCATGTTGCAAACTTCAATTTGCATTGCTACAACATCAAAGTAAAAATATTTGCATATCAAAGGTAAAAGAGGTGGGATTTAAATTAATTTAGGGTCTTAAACAAAATTAAGTAGGCCTTGATGGTAAATTAAATGATAAATAGTTCACAAATATCAAAATTAAATATATTTATATTTTCAAAATAATCTCAAGGCCTATGTACTAAATGCTAATGAAAAATGAATATTAGAAAAAGAATGGAATATGACAGTGCATATGGAAAATGTTGGGTTTCTCATATTCTGAGAATTCTGTTTAAATTTAATTCAGACTATAGTGTTTACATCTATTTATAACCCAGAGTATGTAGGTGATAACTCAGAGTATGTAGGTGATAATTCTATCTATCTATCTATCTATCTATCTATCTATCTATCTATCTAGCATCTATCTAGCACATAATATTTTGAGTCTAATTATTCTCAATATTTCACCATGTAGGGACATATAGTGGCTTTGATATACTTGTCGGCATAAACATGTCAAATTAATGTGATTTCTAAAAAATGCATTCCTCCTTTTATCACAGGGTGTTTTCATGAACTTTCCATCTGCTTATCACAGTGACTTACGTTTTACTATTCCTTTCTTGTGTGGTAATTCATATGGCCAAATTGGGGGAAACACAAAATTTTTATGAAGGGTATTTTTGTGCAATTCATATCTATATGCTTTCCAAGGAATAACGTGTTTTCAAAGCTGCAAATCTTTAAATAATTCACATTCCTGCTTTTTGTAGCTCAGTCTCATCCTGACAGTGACTTAGTGAATGACCATCACTCACAATATAATGCCTTCCCTAGAAATTAAGTATCCCCTAATGTATCTAGGGGGCATTATGTTCTTACTTCCCTGGCATACACTCCTAAATTGCCCTAATATGAGAAATATTTTCTAGGTCATTAGTATATAACTATGCCCTGATATTTTACTTTGTTTTTTCATATTCTAATATTTAAACTAAAACATGTTCCTATGGTACTACTTTGCTTTGAGATATCTCTAAAAAATAAAATAATTAAATGTATTCAAATCTATTTTATCTTTTAATCTTATGCGTGTATTTGGAAGTGAAAGAAAATGCTATTTTTGAGCCATTCTCATGATTTTAAACTATGTAACATAATTTGAGAAATGCTAATGACAAAATCTCCCAGAGATACTATAAATAGTATCCACAACATTTTATAGCTACTAAATGAGGTTCATAGAGCTAATTTGATATCTATAATTGGAAACATTTGAGGTACTAGCCAGGTGTCCTTACAGAAAAGACATATCAGAAGTAAGTAAACAAGAAAAAGAAAGGACTTTCAAGTGAAAACTTGGGACAAGATAAATATAGTTTATCACCTTCTTCTAACTTCTAGCTTTCAAGTGATCTGTAAGTTATTACATAATATTCAGGTAGGTAAGCAGGCAAAATAATGAGTATTTCTTTCACTTATTAATGAAAGAATTTTATCATTGGATTACGTTTTGTTATTATTACTATTTTTTTGTTTGTTTATTTGCTTGCTTTTCCCTGTGAGTTGGAAAAGAGGAAGATTTTGGAGTTTGGTAGAACAATGTTGACTAGCTTTGTCCATGACAAAATCAGAATGGAATGGACTGAGGACTCAGGTTCTCTAATCTACAACCTATGAAATTGTAATTTCCATGTAGGTGTGAAGTATCACAATGTATTATGGAATATAATGCCCAAAGACAAAGATATTCTCAAATGCATTCTATGTTAGAATAATTTCAAATTTTAGATAATAAAAATTGAATTGTTCAAAGATCACCTTTGTCATTGTTCAACCATTTCTTCATAATGCTACTATAAAGTTATTTATTTATTTGTTTATTTATTTATTTATTAATTTATTTGCAGGGGGCAAGTGAATAAGGATTGTCTATACATTTCTCACAAGTTTGGATTTGCTACCGTATCGAATCATTTGCTGATCTGAAGTGGAAATAAGTTTTTTTGTTTATATGCTTTACCTAAGATCCTCATAGCTACCAACTATTTTGTGGGAAATAATAATAATTCTATTCTCAGGAATATGAAGACAATTTTTTTAAAAAAGACTAAAATTGACCTTTTGGGAAGAAAGGACAGAGATCTGAATATTAATGTAATCAATAGCTGTCACTTAGAAGACAAGGAGAAATCCACTCCAGGCCAAACAAAACTGAAACTTAGATGTCTACAACTCGATAGAAATTATTAATAATGGAAGGGGGATTTCAGTATTTAAAGAAGAACTCAGTATGTGAATTAAATTTCCCTTGTTTTTAGAAAGATTAAAAATACCCATCTCAAATCTCTTAACTATTCCAAGTGGAAATTATAAAGTTTTTCAAGATGATTCTCACATAGGACTAAACTTTGGTTTAAGAAGGTCACAATAATTAGTATATTCTTGGATGATGATGTGTTGCATTGAAAACCATTGTAGTTTGTTGCAGGATAGGAAGATGGTAGTACATCCATGTGTTGTTTAAAAACTAAAAAGACTAGAAGAAATAAAAATTAGATGAAAAGGTAGCAGACTATTTAAGATTAGATAGCTCAAACTTTCCTTTTGCAAATGAGAACACTGAAGCCAAAAAGGTTAATGCTTTGTTCAGGGCCACACATCCTACAGCAGAGCCAGGATTCAATCACAGGTATACAATTTCCCAGAATTGGGAATTTTGTTAATTTCAATATGATTGAGTAAGCCGAAGGAAAATCAACTGAGACTGGATGAAGATCTATTCTATGGTAGGTCCTATGGTACATGCTTTGTATACATTTCCAAGAAATGGAAGATTCAAGATAAAATTTAGAATTCCTAATCCAGGGCTCTTTTAATATGTTCTCACAATGGCAATGGTAGGCAAACACTCCACTGGTAAAGACCCTAGGTGTTTATAGGTGAGAAATGAGAAGCGAAGGCCAGCCTTTATCCAAGGATGCCATTTCGAAGACTTTTCTGTTTCAGTGTAGTCTCTATTTATAATGTAAGACTCTATATTAAAACTAACCTCTGTATATTAATCCCTTTCTTCCAGCTCATCTTTACCTCCCTCGAAGAGCAGTCATACGATTATTTTTGCGTATTTTATATATTATTATTTATCAATGTATTTGAACTTAGGGTTTGTTCTGCTGATTTCCATAATCCTCTAGCTCTGTAAACAATGAACATAATTGTTTTCTTCAAGTCCATCAATCTCAGCACCATAGATACTAGTGTAAGATCATTGCTTGCTACTCTAAGAAGCCTTCGTATAGGCGGTCTCATGAATTTACTACAGAGCAAGTGGGATGCTTTTTGTTAAATGCACACAAAGACTTTCTTCGACTCAGTGGTGTGGGGCACTATGACAGCACTGAATATCAACAGACAAACGGAAATATACTGTTACAATGCTATTATTAGTATTTATAACAGCTCTAGTGCTCTTGATAAATGAAGCCACATTAATTAGTTTCAAGATCTTATTCTCACTTTGGCATATCCACTAGCACTTCTGAACATGCAATTAAAATATTTCAAAATGTCATTTATGTTTCCATTCTACAAGAAATGCATACTGATTATGGCCACTTGACTGGACGAGGTCACATAGATACATACATTTAGAAACAAAAATATGTTAACATTTTAGGGGTTTAAGAAATCTCACCTACATTGCTTGCAATAAAAAAACTGATGAGAAATAAAGCTATCAATGATCACGCAAATTTACAATGACAGTATTTTTCTGAGTATGCAATGTTTCTTTTTATGTAATTTGTTTAAAGGTTTAATCCTGGTAAGTTTGCTTTCCTTTTATTTTGGAAAATGTAAATTCAGTGAGGACTTTTGATGGCAATCAGTGAAAACAGACAGCTTTTTTTTTGACATTTCATAAGTTAAATTATCTCTTTATGGAACAAATAGTATAGTTGATTTGAAGGTTTGATGGTAGCCCATGCACTGACTCCAAAACAAATTATCGATGCCCCTTAAATATTTGGAGATTAATTTTCATCTTTGTCCAGTGACTACCAAACATACTGTGGTTCATATGAAGCACAGTTTAAAATAAAATCATTACTTTTTTCCATTTCCATTGAAAAGAAAACTAAATTATAGATTAGACAGATGAAGACAGCTAAAAATATACATGCATACATTCAGATATGTGTGTGTATATAATAACTACTACAATCTTTTTTTCCAAGTAATTTGCCCATGTAAGTCCAACTTGACTTCTTGGGTAGAAGTAGTCAGAGATGAAAGTAAAGCTACAAAAGGGGCCTCCGCAGCTACCCTCTTGGTCATAGTAAGAGACAAGAGATGTCTGGATAAGCGAAGAGGGAGGAATGATCTAGGTGCTATCAGAACTAGACTCAAGTGTTTGTCCTATCCTGGAGATGTGAAAGACAGCAGAAGAGATGACAGAGGGAAAAGAGCAGATGGAGAAGTTACTGTTAAACATGAGTGAGGTCAGTATAGTAGCTGGAAAAAAAACCAGAAATATTGACCTCTCCGGTGGCATCTTATGCATAACGTAGCACAGGTCAGACCGATTATGCAAAGGATTAGGGGTTGTTTTGCTAATCAATTTGAAGAGCAAAAAAGTTGAAAAGGGATTCCAGAATTAGAAGTCTGGGTAGAAATGATGGCTTCGATCGGGAGATCATATCAAACTTCAGTGTCAGGCTTGAATGGCACCAGGGTTCTGTCTCGGCTGGATGAGAAAGTACGGAAGGCTCTCCTGAGAGAAAACACCAGAGCATAAGGCGGAACTGTCAGGAAAAGTGAGTGAAGGAGAGATGTGAGCAGAAACTGGGAGAGAAGTTGTAGGTGGGGGAGTTTGCAGGAAAGGCTTGCGAAGACTCCTAAGGAGAGATGCTCATGAAAGGGAGAAAAGAAGTAGAGAATGACTCTGCCTGCCTCCCCAATTTTTCTTCTGCACACTCCCCTTTGCTCTGACAGCCCTGAATTTCTCTTTCCATACACCAGCAATAGAAATAGAACAGAGCCTGACCCACAAAGGTGAATGGTACTCTAAAGTGCAAAAGATATGAATTCTCACTATCTCTATGCTGGGCAAAAATGAATGAGATTTAACATTTTAAGAAAAGAAATCCTTAGTGACATAGAGTACAAAGCATTTTCCGTATCAGATAGGCATTGGCATCTGAAGTCTTCATAGAAAGGATCAAGGTTAAGAAGGGTGAAGACTGAATCCTTTATTATTCTTGGATGCTGTATTATAATACATAAACTGATATATTCTATTAATTTAAAAGAGGATCTTTGAGGAGCTTGTACTTTATTCAGTGATAGAAGATGGGCTTTTTATTGTCTAAAATTGATTTGGTTTCTAATAAAATATTTGCTTCAACCTTGGGCAGCAAGGCAGCAGAGAGTTCAATGTGAGACAATAATATTATGAAAAATTGTGGTATTTTTTTCATGCAGCTCAAAGCCTCCTGTGTTATCCATCAAACTCATTTCCCTTGTAACTAAATCTGTCATAAATCTAGACATCCAAAAATGAAATATGTTTCCTAACAATAATCTACTGTCAATGAACTTAATAAAGCCTTCAAATGATACAATGCTTTCTGGTGGTTTTAATTTTTCACAGATAAATTATTGATCTTGGTAGTTGATGATGATAGTAATAATAATCTACAAATAGGAAAATGAGGTAGAGAGGAGAATGAATTTGTCCCAGCCACTGAAGTTCTACTTTTCTTCTAATCTTTCATGATTATAAACAAAATCATAGGTAAATGCATATTCCTCTAGAATTTATATTTAGTCTCTCCAAGATTAACCAAAATTGATTCAATTTTTAACAATTTAAGAATTGTTGAAAAACTTGAGGTATCTTTGAGGAATAAAAAGTAAGCAGTTTTAACTACAATTATTAGAATTTTTTTTTTCTCACTCAACAATGAATCACTTGTATCTGGGTGGCTATGATACCCCATTCATTTCTTCTTTACAAGCCTTGTGTTTTCTTCTCTTCAGAATCCACTGGAGAAAACACAATATGAATATTGAAATTAGGAATAATTCTTAACGTTCATGTTTGGCTTCTTTTACATCTCTCACTATCTATTGCCTAGACTAAATTTTGTGAAACATGGGAAGAAATCCCATGTTTGTCCCTAGTAGCTGAATATACTCTTCTGAGGAAAAAAAAAGAAAGAAAGAGAGTAAAGAAACTACACTAGTTATAACATCTTAATTTTAATAATAATCTTGTGAGTTTCAGATTAACATGTCTGAATTATTAGTCTGATACTTAGGAAAATATGTATTTTGTTACCAGAAAGCTCTAGAGTAAGTAGTCGTGTTGAATACTTTTAACCTAATGTTATTTTACATGAGACTCATAAGATGCTAAGTGAAATTAACACCCTATATTATCTTAAAGCCAGAAGCATCTTCAGCCTCTGCATGAGGAAACAAAGAAATCAGAAGGACCCTTATTCCTGAAAATTATTAACACTATTGGTCTCATAGTCCAAACAAAGGAGGCATAGTTTTCAAAACTGTTAACATCACTGTGGCAACAATTCTTTTTTTATAGCAATGTCCCAACCTGTTCTCAGGGTGGAGTCCATGATGTCATACCCGTGCAGAGGAAAATCAACATTATCAGACTTAGAGTTGTGAATAAAAACTCGCTAGAAGGTAACAGAAGAAGCAGTCTGTGTGCAATGAACATTCACTACTGAAAAATCTTGTCCAACAAGTACTGAAGAACACAATTTATTTTATGCATCCTTATAATCAGATATTGGGAGAGAGACAAAGGTAACGAAATAGTGCCCAACTTCAAGGGCTTTTCCACCTAACTGGACACCAAAACATATCGAAGTGAGAAGTAAGTAACAATATTAGGCAATGCGAATAAAATCAAGACTGAAATTCCAGATCATGATATTTCCCTGCTATATTGTACGTCCCAGAGGAATATTGTTTGAGAGTGAGAAAAGTTCAATCAAGACTGGAATTCCAGATCATATGATATTTCTCTGTTATATTGTACATCCCAGAAGAGTATTACTTGAGAGTGAGAAAAGTTCCTGGTGCAATTTGGAATAGAACACATTTTCTATTATCAGATTATGGTATATTACAAAAGTCAAAGCATTTTTGACCTCTAATTGCGATCGTCAACCAGTACTGAGGTGTAACTTCGGTCATCTTATGATCTATTTTCATTTTTAACATTTTCTTATTTGGAAAAAGGAGTAAACTAATTATTAGTCAAAGGTTCAGCTTTTATTTCAGATCATGTCAAAATACTTTTTAAGGGATCATTCATTCAAACTATTTGATGATGCATGAATCTTTCCTCACCCATAAAAATGGAAGAATCACAAATATTAGACTAATTTGTTTTGTGGTTTAGTTTAATAATGAAATTATTTTTACTAATATCCAGTGATAATAATTTCTCTTGCTGTATTTAAGACTGACTTTTCATCTCTTTATTTAATTTCAGTGAAAACTGAATCTTTATTATTTACAAGAAGTGAACAAAATATCTTGAATTTTTTACAATCATTCACATGTAGTATATTAATTATTGACATATTTTATTACAGATATTGCTAAAGCAAAATAAGCATATGCACATTTGTTAAATGCTAGATATTACTGCATAATGTGATTGGTACTTTTAACCCTCACAACTTTGAACATTATTATTCCAATTTTTTTGCAAATAATGAAATCAAATCTCAGAAAGTTTAAATAACTTGCCTGATATCAGATAGTTAAGATTTGAATGTAGATAAATTTGAACCAAATCATCATTTCCCACTAAATCATAGCACTTTTCAATACAAGAATATTTTCTTTTTTTTTAAGATTTTATTTATTTCTTTGACAGAGAATGAGAGAGAGAGGGAGAGAGCACAAGCAGGGGGAGCATCAGGCTCCCTGATGAGCAGGGGGCTCGACATGGAGCTAATCTCAGGACCCTGAGATCATGACCTGAGCCAAAGGCAGACTCTTAACCGACTGAACCACCCAGGGGCCCCACAATACAAGAATATTTTCATAAATAAAAATGTTTACATTCTTCTGACAGCAGGGTTGTATCGATGATCAAACTCAATGCTAAGATTCTACTGTTCGAGGTTTGAAATAAATCTTACCATGGAATGTGGTATAGAAAAGATATTTTGAAAATAATCAGTGATCTATAGTCATTTCTTTTTACAGATGAGGGAATTAAGGCTCAGAGAGGGGAAGTCTGTTGCCCAAGGTCATAAGCATTCTGGATGTTGAGTCAAAATTGAAAACCAGTTCTCCTGGGTACTAATAGCTGTTGATACATTTAAAAGACGTTTTCTTATATAGTCACAGGATAAGAAAGTCAGAACCTATGAACTCAGGTTTTTAAAAGAATGTCCCTACTATAAATTGGGCCACACATAACATTTAGTTCAGTGCAACATTATAATGACCCTCGGATGTTGGTCATAAAATATGGCCAACCAGCCGAGAAAATTCAGAGCATGCAAGAAAAATAATGAGCTAGAAAGTTTTAGATTTATATGAAGATAGGGCACATGCATGTGTACATCAGTATATGCCCAGTGGTCACCACCATATTATTTAAGTACCAAATAATATTCATTTCATAATGGCCAACATGCGTCTTTAAGAGGGAAAAGACAATTGTTCAAAGTTCTTACCACATTAAAAGCACCTGATTAGATGACCTGCCAGAGATACTGAGGGATCAGGAAAGGAGGAGAAACTCAGAATTTAGGCTGCATGATAAAGAGCCACAGGACTCCGTGAAACTTCCCTGCCTTTCACTGTAATAAGGAAAAGACTGAACGAGTAACTGAATCCTGAAGTGGAATTCAGATAGAGACTTTCTGAGAACAACACAGTGCTGGAAGGTTTGTATTTGGTGATATCTCTTATCTCTTATACAACCATATTCCAAAGCTGGCTGAAATGCAAGTCCTAATCTACACACACACATACTCCATCCAGATACGGGAGGCAAGGAGGGAGGGGAAGAAGAAAAATCTTATCTCCAGAAGAAAGTCTTCCACTGATAGATGGGACACGTCCTACCCTGACTTCAAAACACCTAACTGAGGACTCGACAGATAGCAGTGAGCCAGATTATCTGGGGAATGAGAGTTCGGGGCAGAAGAAAATGAGGAGAGGGCCTAAGAAGATTTAGGACAAATATAAAGGTGACAAAGAGAAGAGAATCTAGTGTTAAAGAATCTAGATGTTAGTTCTAAAACTTTCACAGATATGAAAACTGACCTAAGTATTGTTAGGAATTTTTTCAGATCTGTGTATACAGGAGGCTTTTAAAGGAAAATATAAGTGCCTGCTTATTTATCAATATTGTCTGTTTAATGAGATTGAGGTCTTTAAAATTAAATTTATCCAGATAAAAGTAAAATAACCATATATTTTTATTGGTAATGACTATTTACAAATAAACACAGATGGATTGAAATAACTTGCTATTACTTATGAAACTAAATTTAGCAAATTGGTTTAGTTTAGTAGTTACTCAGTTTCCAGATAAGCTATTGATTATTTTTAATGAAATAAAACAATTCTTACTTATTGACCTTGAAAACCAAGATTTATAATTGTTTTTCTCTTACTTAACAATGACTTTTGTTCTAATTCCTAGAACAAGATTAGAAATCGGCAATAAGACCTTGTCAATGGCAACCATTTTCCCATAGAGTTGTATTTACTGGCTTTTCTTTAAGCATTTTATATTGAAAGTAGATATAAACCCTCTTGGAGGTGCTACAAATCCATCTGTGATTTAAGAGATTAATTTTTGGAAACTTTAGATATTAAACCCATTGAAATTGTGATTTGCATTTGTTATCCATGGAATTCCTAATTGTGAAGTGATGGGCATTAATGAATAACCACATTACAAGGGTTGTAAATTTTTTCAAAGTAAGACAAATGCTCACCTGAGCAGGTAGGGATTTACCAGGGCTAAAAGGGATTGAAAGACTAATGGAAATGCTGCAAAGGGGTCTGTGGCCAGAGACCAAGGACTGCCTGGGAAACACTGAAGTTCCTATCTGGTTCAAATACGCTCAGTGAAGTGGAGCGTGGGGGCAGCTTTAACATTTATAGACAATAAGCACTGACGAATTTTAAAATAATTGCAGTTTCAGGCAGGTCAAAAGGCATCTTTCACTATGGTAACATGAAAAGCGTATCAAGTCTAAGCTGTTATCAGAGTATAAAAAGTGTACGGTATCTAAAAATGAATGAATGAATGAATGAAATGAATGAATGAAAAACTGGGAAAACTAACATCATCTTGTTTTGTAAAATACATGTACCTTAAAAACATAAAACAAACAGGCACAGGTAATACTATCTCCGAGGAATATCTGCCGCTGATCATGTGAACAGTTAGTAGTCTTCCTGGGCTATCGGAAACCACTGAGAGTATCAGGGAGGTTTTGTAGGAGTGAAAGTATTCTTAGATGACAGTGATCTCCCCTTTGGAATGAAAGAGCCTATATTTTTATTAGCAATCATGGAGAAAAAAGGATTTTAATGATTTTGAATATACAGCACTACTCATTTTTTAAGAGCATTCCAAAAGATATGTCCTCTCCCAGAATCTTTTTCATGGCTGTTTTATAAGCCAATCGGCTTTAAATGAAATGTCAGCCTTCGCCAGTTCCTGGTACGAGAATACATACACACACACACACACACACGGGGTGGGGCAGGGAAGGGGAGAGAGGTGGGAGTGGGAGGGGGAGGGTGAGTGAATGAAAGGGAAAACCAGAATGGATTTGAAAAGTACTGCTTTGTCTCCTACTTCTCTGAGGATTGTCTGCGCCTTGCAAGCTCTCTGCTGACAGTCAGGGTGCTGACAGCACCGAAGTCAGTCACAGGCTATAGAAGGGCGATGCAGCTGCCTTCTTGCCCTGATGGTTCTTCCCAGACAGATATCATCTATGTGCTGAACTTAAGCTATTAAGAGAGAGAAAGACTATGAGAGAAATAGAAGCCAACTACATAAAGGGACTCTTTCTTCTGTAGCTGTTACTAATTCCCTCCAGCTTACTGCCTCCCAATCCCCGCAACAACTCTGCCTCGAAAATAGTCCCCACAAAATATCATTAAAAAAGAGTGATACTCCAGCATTTTTTAGACGTTTGCTTACATTAAATATGGCCTGACTACAGAGACTTCTGAGTGGGGCTATCCTTTCCAAAGGAGGTTGTAAAATACTAACTCGCCTGCTTAATTTGTCTTGGCACTCCTGGATATTTTGGTTAATTATCAGAAATTAGCTTGAGGGAAAGATTAATCTTTTTACTTAGCCAACACACAACTGGTAGTTTCTAGTTAGTCAAACCCCATGACAGCTTCCACGACTTCTTATCATTATCGAGGAAAATGAGAGGCTTACATGGTGAAAGCATCTGTAAGACAATTTAATTCCTTAAATATCTAACTCTGTTATGAAATAAAGAAGGCTTGAATTTAAAAAATCTTTCATATTTAGTGAGAAGGTATTAAGTCTTTATGGAGAATTTCTGTTTTGTTTTCCTTCCCAGATGACCCGAAGTATTATTTCTAGTAATCCAAGAGAGGAGCTCACCTTTAAAAAACAAAGAAAGAAAGGAAAAGTGCAATGATCAGATTTCATCCACAGACACCTGAATGTAGGACTTGGCATGAGAAACAAGAAGGCATCTAGGAGCGTTTTTCTCTTCAATGCAATTCTCGAGGACACTTGGGCTAAGTGGCGGGGGATCTGCCACAAGTTTGCACTTTCCACCCCCACAAACACTCCTTGCCATTGCTTTTGTGCTAGAGATCAAGCGAGCCTTGCTTTTTCTAGAAGATGGAAGGTAAATTCACAAAAATGCAGGAAGCAACATTTTCCAGCAAATTTCAGGTTGTATTTACTTATTTTTTCTTAGAGGAAAATGAACTCAATCCATCTGGATAATTTTTCCAAAGCAAAATTGAGAGTTATAATAGATACTACTAAAATGTCCACCCTCAAGTACAAACTAGACACAAGGAGATATGAATAAAGCTTTAAGGAGAAAAAAAAAGGAGAAGGGGAGAAGAATTGGAGATCTGACCTCCAGTACCATAGTTGTCCTGGTATATCTTTTTTTTTTTTTTTTTAAGATTTTATTTGTTTATTTGACAGAGAGACAGCGAGAGGGAACACAAGCAGGGCGCGTGGGAGAGGGAGAAGCAGGGACACTGGGATCATGACCTGAGCCGGAGGCAGATGCTTAACGACTGAGCCACCCAGGCGCCCCTGTCCTGGTATATCTTGTCCAGTGCAGTTTGCCCCGTACTTGCCTCCTTTTGCCTGCTGTCACTATCACCACCATTCTCTCATTTAGTGCATTAAACTTTGTGTCTCCTTCCTCAAGTATCAATTATGTTTTTTTTGTTTTCTTTTGGCAATGCTACTAAGACAATCTGCCTAAAATTCCAATAAGGTAGTTTTCTCTTTGAGAACTGCAGGCAATCCTTCATCAGACTCAAAGTCAAATCTCTTGATCTTTCTGTGAAGGGGTCCATGTTTTAATCCTAACACATTTATCCAAACTGATCTCCCCAAATAATACTCTCTCCAAACCAATCTCCCCTCTTGTTCCCAAGCACGTCACAACATTTACCAAACTCTGCTTATGCTCACTCTTTGAGTACCTTCCATTCAACCCTTCACCTATCCAATAACCATTCATTTTGGAGCTCCAGGCTGGTTGTGGCATTTCCCATCATCTCTCCCTACTCTTACCATCCTTTTTAATTTTGATTTTTGCCTCTACTATACACTTGGCCACTTAATAGCAAATTTACTATGAGTTTCATTTGTGTCCAACAATACACTCCCATGTATTTTAGGGAATTTGTTTCTGGATGTTTTATTTTCTCAATCATGTCATCTTTTGAGAGGTCAGCAAAGATATCTATCATTTCCTCACATCTCTTAGTGAGTATTGATTTCTCATCTAGCAAGTGTTCAAGAAATATTTGTAAGAATGAAACTGTCTATACTAGGAGGAAATAAACAGATAGCAAACAAGGTGGTGAGAGATACACTTTAGAATTAGTTCATTTGAAGAGGAGTGTGAGTTTATGCTGTCAGGTGAGTCCAACTCTGTGGGGTGGGGTGGGGTGGAGCACAGATGAGATAGACCAGGCCTGACTGTGCCTAAGTAATTATATGTCATGCTAGATGGTATAAGGCTTTGGGTGTGGAATGCTGTGGGTGAGGCCAATGATTTTAGGAGCAAAATAAGATCTGGGAGGTGTAATGGAGTTTTAGAGATAATTTGTGCTGTAGAGGACAACTACATTAAAAATAGGCTGGGCATTATAATAATTTTGATTACCTCATTCTTTATAAGAGTCATATGCTCCTTGGAAGACCTGTTGAATATACCTACCTCATAAACTGAGTCTTTGACTTTTACCTTTGGAAGGGACTTTGATAGGTCACACTAAACTTCTTTATTTTCTAGATGACAGTGGCCTCCCAATGTTTACCTCTTATATTCACCGTCTTAACTGTGGGAGAGACTTAGAATGGAAATAGTCTTGGTGGGGGGGACCTACACACAAAGCATAAAAAATACCCAAATAAAATAAATGCAGGCGTACCTTGTTTTCTTGTGCTTCTCTTTATTGCACTTCACAGGTACTGCATTTTTTACAAATTAAGGGTTTGTGGCAACCCTGCATTAAGCAAGTTTATTGGCATCATTTTTCCAACAGCATTGCGCACTTCATGTCTCTGTGTCACATTCTGGTAATTCTTGCAATATTTCAAAGTTTTATATTATTATCGAATTTATTATGGTGATCTGTGATCAATGATCTTCGATGTTACTATTATAATTGTTTTGGGGCACCATGAACCATGTTCATATAAGATGGTGAATATAATCAATAGATGTGTGTGTTCCGACCGATAGGTGGTTTCCCTATCTTTCTCCCTCTTCTCAGGCCTCCCTATTCCCCGAGATGCAACAATATGGAAATTAGGCCAATTAATAATCCTACGATGATTTCTAAGTATTCAAGTGAAAAGGAAGAAGGAAGAGTCACACATCTCTCACCTTCAAATCAAATGCTAGAAATGATTAAGCTTAGTGAGGGAGACATGTCGAGGGCCAAGACAGGTTGAAAGCTAGGCCTCTTGCACCAGTTAACTGACTTGTGAATACAAAGGAAAAGTTCTTGAATGAAATTAAAAGTGCTACCCCAGTGAGCACACGAATAAGAAAGCAAAACAGCCTTATTGCTGACATGGAGAAAGCCTGAGTGGTTTGAATGGATCAAATCAGACACGGCATTCCCTTAAGGCAAAGCCCAATCCAGAACAAGGCCCTGACTCTCTTCAATTCTGTGAAAGCTGAGAAAGGTGAAGAAGCTGCAGAAGAAAAGTCTGAAACTAGCAGAGGTTGGTTCATGAGGTTTCAGAGAAGAAGCCGTTTCTAGAATATGACAGGGCAAGGGGAAGCAGCAAGTGCTGAGGTAGAAGCTGCAGAAGACCTAGCCAAGATCATTCATGAAGGCAGCTACACTAAACAACAGATTTTCAATGTAGATGAAACAACCATCTATTGGACGATTTCATCTAGGACTTCCATAGCTAGAGAAGAGAAGTTAATGCCTGGCTTCAAGACAGGCTGACCCTCTTGTTAGGGGCTAATGAAGATGATGACTTTAGGTTGAAGGCAATGCTCATTTACCATTACGAAAATCCTAGAGCCCTTGAGAATGATGCTAAATCTACTCAGCCTGTGCTCCATAAATAGAAAAGCAAAGCCTGGATGACGACCCATTTGTTTACAACAGGGTTTACTGAATATTTTAAGCCCACTATTGAGATGCACTGCTCAGGGAAAAAAAAAAAAAAAAGTTTATTTTGAAAATATTACTGCTCACAGACAATGCATCTGGTCACCTGTAAGATCTGATGGAAATGGGTGAGATTAACATTGCTTTCATGGTTCCTAACACAAAATCCATTCTGTAGGATCTAGGAGTAATTTTGAGTTTCCAGTCTTATTATTTAAGAAATACATTTTGCAGCTATAGCTGTTGCAGGTAGTGATTGCTCCGCTGGATCTGGGCAAAGTAAATTGAAAACTTTCTGGAAAGAATTCATCATTTTAGATGCCATTAAGAACATTCATGATTCATGGAAGGAGATCAAAATATCAACATTAACAGGAGTTTGGAAGTTGATTCTAACCCTCATGGAGGACGTTGAGGGGTTCAAGGCTTCAGTGAAGGAGGTGACTGCAGATGTGGTGGAAACAGCAAGAGAGCTAGAATGAGATGTGGAGCGTGAAGATGGGACCAAATGGCTGCAATCTCATGATAAAACTTCAACAGATGAGATGCTGCTTCTTACGGATGAGCAAAAAAAGTTGCGGAGACGGAATCTACGCTCAGTGATGATGCTGTAAAGTTTATTGAAATGACAAGAGAAGATTTAGAATATGACATATGCTTCATTGATAAAGCAGGGGCCAGTTTTGAGAGGACTGGCTCCAATTATGGAAAAAAGTTCTACTGTGGGTAAAATGCTATCAAAAGTATCTCAAGCTACATGGCAATTTTTCATGAAAGGAAGAGTCAAATGATGTGGTAGATTTCACTGTCGTCTTACTTTAAGAAATTGCCATAGCCACCCCAAACTTCAGCAACCACCACCCTGATCAGTTAGCAGCCATCAACATCTAAGACCTTCCAAGACCGTCCACCAGCAAAAAGATTATGACTTGCTGAAAGCTAAGAAAATGGTTAGCATTTTTTAACAATAAAGAATTTTTCAGTTAAGGTATGCACATTGTTTTTAGACATACTGCTATTATACACTTAATAGACTATAGTATAAACATACTTTTTTATGTACTAGGAAACCAAAAAAGTTCATTTCACTTGCTTTATTGCAGTGGTCTGGAACGCAACCCACAATATCTCTCATATACGCCTGTAAAATTAAAAGCTAACTGTACCAAGTCAGCTGACTGACTTGTATCAAAAGAAACGCTAAGTTAAATTGCCATAACAGCCCACAAATTTTAGCTACTGCAAATGAAATATTGGTATTCAGATAAAGAAAAATTGGAACACTTTTCATTTCCATAATAAGAATTCTGACAATTAAAGAGAGAATTATTTAGTTATAAAGAGATCTTTCTTTTATCTTAAAAAAGTGATATGAGGAACGTGTATTATCACAGAGACTGGGGCTTCTTAGATTTTCCATAAATGTTAAGCAAATTATAAATAAAGTCACTTCAATATTTTACTAGCCAGATGAACTCTGTAGCTGACCATTTAATCACCATTGACTTTTTATGGCCAACTAATGGCTCATGGGGCTGCTACCAGCCCATTACTAAAAGGAGATATTGACCTAAAAAGTACCACTTGTGCACCTTGGTCAAAAATATTTGAAAACCACTGACAAGGACTCTTGTTTCAACTAAGAAAGAGAGAGATAGGGGTTGGGAGTGGAGAGAGAGAGGGAGATTCTGATTCAAAATTTTGGGGACCCAGGGATCTACAATTTTAATAAAGTGATTCTGATGCAGATGGCCCGAGGACTACATTTTAAGAAACACTGATCAAATTTACAGTAGTTACCGATAAAGCTGGAATTTCTGAGTCACAATTACCTGGGATATTTTAGAGAAATAATCCTGCCTAAACTTGATTTACATAAACACACAGCAGGTGTTTAGGTTTATTTTCTCACTGCTTTGCTGCCAGAATCTGCAGAGTAATTGGAGCCTTGGTTTCAGTATACTTGGGAACCTTGTTTTGTTTTGTTTTGTTTTGTTTTGTTTCCCCAGATTAAGAAACCTGAATATCACCTCGGCTAGTCCTTTCTGAAGGCTTCTCTGACTATATTTGCATTTAGTTTAAACAAGAAAGTTAAGAAACTCAGAAGCAAACTTTCTTTAAGAGCTAATATAGTTCACCTTTCAACTCAACACAGTTGTACCTTCTAAATGAGCTCTAGCAGGAAATTCTTTTGAGTATTTCTAATAATGTGGATCTGATAACTTTAAAAGGTAGATGATTCTATATTTAGATAACCTGAATTATCCTAATGAGGAGCATGTGTTATTTCTTCCCAGGACTTCATCTACCAAACTACAGGACCACTGACCTTACAGCTAGAAGTGTCATTTGTGTTTGAATCTACTCTACACTTTACATATGAGGAACCTGAAGCTTAGGGAGATGAAGTGACTTTCACTGCTTCACAGAACAGCATCTGAAAACCTGAACTTTTAGTACTTTCTACTACAATGACACCCTTTTATATAGTGCTCTGTAGCTATAGAAAATATACTAAATCCCTCTCCCGCTTGGCAAATCTAGTTAATAGTTAGCAATACATTTTTGTAAACCAGTATTGATTGCTTGGAATACTTCGAAGTAGTAAAGAAAACAATGCTTTTTCCTCATCCTCTGAAAAGTAATAGGAGGAAAAAAAAAATGTCTGGTATTTAAAAGGTATCATTCAAATCATACGAAGTGTTATTTGTGCCAGGAAAAAAGCAAAACTACCACTTCGTCACGCTTCTGTGCTGTGTAATTTACAATAAAATGCCTGGAGCGTAATAAGTCTATTTCAAAATTGTTATTAATAAAACCCTATTTATACAGCACTTACTATGTGTCAGGTCCTGCATGAAGGACATGTGTGCAACGCAGAAGGAGGTACAGCACCAGGAGCTTAGACTCCGGTCTGGCCACCCGGGTGAAAATATTGGACAGGTGAATGAGGCAAAGTGAAGAACTCTAAGCCTCCGTTTCCTTCAGTGTAAAAGGAAGACAATACCATTGTTGTGATGACTCAGTTAATTAACATAATTCAGAGCGCAAAGTCTAGAAACAGAGGAGGTGATTGATAATCAGTAGTTCTCTCTTTAATTTGTGCAAGAACTACCTGTGGAAAGAGAGGCTCAGTACGCTCATTTAAGTGTCTAACGACACTCAGCTTCAAAGCACAGAAGATGAGATAGGAACATGAGTCTGTTCGAGTCTAATGACTATAATTTTTAATCACTATTGGCATTTAAAGCTGGAGAACAAAAACTTTGAATTTTGTTCCATGAGATACATGAAAATCACATATTTCAGTTTTTAGCTGCAGGTATTTCTTCTTTTTGTCTCTGTCTCCCCTCTCTTACTCTAGCTTTCTCTCTTCTCCCATCTTTCTTCCCAAGCAGTCTTGGATCTTGGAGACCTAAAAGTCACATATGCTCTTAAAAGCGAGGCTTAGGAAATGGCTTGCAAGTTTGGACGGGCTTCTCTACCGCTCCATTTTTCAATGTGTTCGTCTGTACTGAAGACTCGAGGTATGGCCCCCACACCGTTTCCTTTGGGCTTGTCAACATATTTCCTAAATTGCTTTTCCAAAGCATCCTTCAGTTCCTGGAGGATTCACAGTATAGGAATTGAAGTCCTCTGGGTAACGTCTGAGGAAAAAAGTGAAACAAAACCAAACTTCTTTCTTATCTAGGAATTTGCCACGTAGGTGCCACCTAGAGCTTCAGGGAAAAAAGCATGAACGGCATGTCTGAAAGTGTCCAGGGGCTCTTTATGCACTGTATCGGGGCAACATTCAAAATATTTAACAAACTGGTAAAGCGAGGGCATGGGGCATTCAGAATGGACACTGGCCGTAAATAACCAGCAAGTCTATGCTCTGCATTCTGACCTAAAACAGGCCTGTCTGTGGGGCTGAAATGACTCTTTGTTCCTGGCACAGTGCTTTAAACAAAACAGGCTCTCAGTAAATATTCTCTGACCGAGATGCATACCAAATGTTGTAAAGAGAAGGAGAGATTATCATTTTATGCAGGATCCTAGAGCAGTTACATAAGTTTGTGGGAAGAGATAATATTTGTGGACATTAATGTATGAATAGGAATTGTCCAGAAAGAAACAAAGAGAAACACTGTAACAGGGCAAAGGAAACACAGAGCACATGCAGGCTTGAGAAACTTGGAGTTGTCTTGTGTCACTGTAGACTATTACAGCCATTTTCAGTTTTACCACATTTAATGAGAATTATTTTAACCCAGGTGACATCCTTGTTCACACAGAGATATAAACATTAATAATTGTTAGGCAATTCTTTATTAAAGCTCAATTGAAAATAACTGGTGAGTGAACTTAACTATCCTTTTGAAATCCCTGATTAAAAAAAAATAATGATTCTTTGTGGAAAAAAGTATTCATAAGTATGTGAATAGAAGATTCAGGATGAGAAGCATGGGGCATATGGGTTATTTTAGTAGATTAAAGTAGGAAAGAGGCAAAAAGATTATGCTCATATGTTCCCCCATCAAAAAGTCTCCAAACCCATCGCTTTTTTACTCTGCCATAATATCCTTTCTATTCATTTATGATCACCTTTTTTTCATATTAACAATTTTTGTGTTCTTCTTCCCACTGAGTCCTGAATTTGCACAGAACGAGGTCTCTGTATATATATATATATTTTTTTTTCCCCTGGAGGCTAAATGATACTTGGAACCCAGTGTCCACTCAAAAAATATTTGCAAAACAAAGTCAAAGAGGAACAGTGAAGACTATATAGAGAATAGTGTTTTCTGTCTCTTATATTTGGCTTATAAGGCATATTTTTAATAAAATCAAGGAAATGCATCTATTTCATGAATGTATATTGGGACCTTTTAGGACCTTTCTAAGGGTTAGAATGGGTTGTGAATGAAGGAGACAGAGTCTCTTTACCCCCAAGGTTCTCAATCTAGTGCAAAAGTCAGACACACAAACCAAAGCCCATCTGAGCTGTGATCTGGGCTTTGCAGGAAGTATGTATAAAATACAGCTGTGCAGTTCACTTTAATGGATTCCAGGACAAAAGTCTGCAACAATGGGCTTTCAGTGGGGAGAGTCCTATAGATTGGACACTAAAGGTTTAAACTCAGAGGGTACTGATGTCTCATTTCTTAAATTCTTTGATTCTTGGGCTTGGGAAATGCTACTCAAGACATTTGGTTCTGAAGGCTAACATTTATTAATGTACTTATTTTTAAAGTCATTCTTAAACTGTTCAGATAGATGGATAGAGAGAGAGAGAGAGAGAGTGTGTGTGTGTATGAGAGAGAAGAAAATATAAGAATACTGCTAGGATCTTATGAGTTTCTATAGGACTAACTGTTTTCTACAGTTGAAAGTATACTTTGGCTATACAATTGTCTGTATTTTCTGCCAATCACAGTCTGTGTAGTTTTCTTGCAAAAGCATAAACTATAATTTTAAACACAGAGAAAACAAAGTCAGAAAGACATCATATGCAGACTGGCCATTGAAGAGAATAACAAACTATAAGAATTGCTAGATTGTAAATGTACAGGAAATTATATTTGGTCCAATTTTAGAAAATATCTATTGCCAGCTATTAAGCTCTTTTATGATTAGTTTTGAAAGTACAGTCTGAAATTACAATTCAAACAAAACCAAAAAAGCAAGAGGCTAAAAATCAATTGTGTTTATGACTTAGATTTTTTTTTAACGTCAGTCATCGCTTTCTCTTCTTGCAATTCAACATCCTTCTTAGCCACAATCCTTATATGAATTTAAAACAGCTTTAAAATTATTATAATTTTTATGATAAATTGTTCCTACTTTAAATACCCATACTTTATTTAATTGGCTAATTTAAAAATATGCAGCACATAGAAAAGTATCAAATTTAAAACTAGATGGGTTTTACAAGTCTTTAGCCCAATTCCATAATTTCACAATATGGAAAATTGAGGGATAAAGAGATTGATAGATTGCCTAGGTTTATTTCCTAAGAAGGATTAAAATGGAGGTTCTCAGTGCCCTTAGTTCCCATTTTGGTGCTCTTCTTACTAAATTATATTCTCACAGGAATAATAGGATTTTGTCCTTGAGAGCAATTTTGATAACCTGGACTTTCATTTCAGCTTTAACAGTAATTTGATGCATGATCTCAGAGGACCTTTTGCTCCCTATTTGCAACATGGTCAATTCTCAACATAGGGTACCTCCCCCTCTTTCTCAACTACTAATAATACGGAGGTTTGGGGAGAAAGTTGATGGAGATTCTATGTGTGATTTCTTCTAGTTTCTCGTGAAAGTTGGAGGCAAACAAAACAAAACAACAACACAAAAACAAAACCCTGCCTACTCAATCCATAATCCATATCCCACTCCCCTCAAAAAAACAAAAACAAAGGAGGGCGCCTGGGTGGCTCAGTTGGTTAAGCGACTGCCTTTGGCTCAGGTCATGATCCTGGAGTCCCTGGATCGAGTCCCGCATCGGGCTCCCTGCTCGGCAGGGAGCCTGCTTCTCCCTCTGACCCTCCCCCCTCTCATGTGCTCTCTGTCTCTCTCATTCTCTCTGTCTCAAATAAATAAATAAAATCTTAAAAAAAAACAAAAAACAAAAAACAAAACAAAACAAAAAAAACAAGAAAGACCAAACCAAACTGAAATACTGTTTCTCTTCCTTTACTCTCCTATGGAAAGAGGCCTCCAAGTTCTCCTGCCCTTTGATTTGAGGGCTAACATTATAACAGTCATAAAACACTTTATGGATATGAAATCCTGGCACAAAAACAATGACAACTATCCCCAATGAGTAACTAGGGCACTCAAAAGAGTGCATTTTTGTCCTAATCACCATTATAAAAGGGGAAGGATGTAACATGCTTTTAATCCAGTAGAGATATTGAAGTATGTATGACTCAAAGTTCAAATGACCGAGGTGTAACTTCAATAAAAATTCTGACAGAGTAATTCTGGCTGTGCAATAATATATGCTGATTGAGAACAGTGCTTTACAATTATTTAGAAAGTATCTTCCAAGCTCTGACATCTAGCCAGCAGCAGTCAGGGATCTGTGATGAAAATCCTTTGATTAAAACAACTCTTGCTTTGGAAGGTCTGATGAGTTATAATGATGATGGTCAGAAACCATGTACACATTTAACACAGACAGGTTATCCACCTAAATCATCTGTGTGCACTGAAAATTAATTGTCTTGAAAGAGTCCAGGGGAAAAAAAATGCATTTTCACTCCATACAAATACTTTCGGATGAAAACGGTCATCCTGTCTGGATATTGCTTGAAGATCATCCATAATAATTTGGCTGTGGCTGCTTCTGAACTTAGGATAAGATTACTTTTTTTTTTTTTTTAACATTTTCTTCTTGAAGTTCCACAAAACTTCAAAGATTATTTTGTTTTTGATGGAAGGATACAGACGAAAGAACACAAAAGGACAAAATATTTAACAGGACTATCTCCAGCGGGCAAGTTTTGCACTTTCTTTTCTTTAATTTCTTTCAGTGTTGGTGCAGAATGAGGAAGAAATCTACTCTGCCTAGGATGATTCGACAGCGTGAGGTAACATCATTCAGGAGGGATAAATGCTTAGAATTTTTAAGATCTTTGGTTTTGCATGATTGGGGAAAGGTGATTTGATATCTTATGTGATCTATAGAGGTAATAGCTTCAGGACAAAGGAGAAGATTGATAAAATACTCTAGCCAAACATATTTAAAATAAAATTATTTTGATAAGAGTAATTCATTGCACTTTGAAAAGGCTAGAAACATTAACTTTCATGTTTTTTCCCCAAAACTAGTCATTAATTTTAAAGATGTCATCTTATATAATTAGAATTATGGAAATACAGATTACTGAATTAATTCACATACCTGCGTGCTTCGGATGATCTAAATTACTTACTTGTTTCCCAACGTGAGTCAGGATCATCAAACATAAATTTACATTGCAGAGAGTACCTATTGTATTTTATTATTCCACATATACTCATATTTAATTAAAATAGAAATGTCTGTACCTTGTAGATCACCTACTAACTATACCACACAAGTATTGCAAATTGTATTAGAATACCAACCAAGAAAAACAAAGAGTTGTTGAATTTAAAATAACTGAATATACGCTAATTAACATATTTCTTATGGATTCTAGAGAATACCTCAAGTCCTTTGTGTGAAAAGGCATAGCATAAATATGAGTTAAAAAATAAGCACTCAAGCAAAACTTAAAGCAGTAACTCTGAATATCTCTCACTTTCTCTGAAAGGGAATTTTAGGCAATGGGATGGAAAGTGCCCCTTTACTTTCCATCGGTGGGAATCGCATTAAGAAACGAAACAAAACAAAGCCTTGGCAGCAGTTCATTTAAAATGTGGAAGAGGGAAAGGCCTTCCAAGTTGCTGCCTGGATTGTGTAAGGAAGTAGATGCAGGTAGAACAACGCCACTTTAGTCTATGATAGTCTGGGGCTCCTAGTACTACCTCTTTTGTTGTCCAAAGCTCTGAAACTGCACATCTTCTGCTGTTATTTCTGCCTTCCCCGGAGAGGTAAGGAAAAAAAAAAAGTACATTTGAGGTTCTTCTATGCAAAGATATGAAAAATGAAATGCAGTAAGTCCCTAAATAAATATAACTATTGCCACTGAAGAAGCTTAATATGCTCTGTCATTTCCCCTATGGCCAAACTAAAGCTGTGAATGAGATGTTCCCCAAAGAAAATGAACTCTGAAGTGCAGGGTAGACTGTGTTACACAGTTATTGGGAGAAGATAATGTGCAGACGATTTAATGTTAATTGAAAATGGAATATTTCTTACAAAACCAAAATACAGGCATTTCCTGAAGACCCATCAAGGGAGCAAGAGAAGACATATGTGTTTGAGATGGAGAGGTAATATGTTTGTGTCTAATATATTTCCAAAATTGTCCTGGAGTGGTTCATCCATGTGAAAATATGGCCCCTCTCTTACTGTCACAATCCATAAGACTCCGAGTGATCTTCTGAATTAAGTCTGGTTTGAAGAGTTAAGAAAGGTTTTCACTCATGTCAAAATTTCCCTAGGCCTAAAAAATTACTTTGGAAATGAGAAGAAGGGGTAACTTGCTTGGTTGTGCTGTTTCTTCTCTTACTCTTTTCTGACATTCCAGTCAGATTTGGCAAGTATCATAAATTCTAAAATGCACTGTCTATACCATTTTACCGTCTATGAGCTGTGAAAAACGCAGGACTATCCAGACACTCCATTTGTAAGAAATAGGAAAAAAAAAAAAAAAAGGAGAAAAATAATATAAGCTATCAATAGGGTGACTCCTATGAATTCAATCTAGCACACAGTACAGATTGGGCATAAAGGAAGTACTTTATACTATTATTCATTGTTAGATGAAATAATTTACCACTGTTTCTGTAAAGGCATATCATATTGTAACAGTGCAAATGTATTATTTGGTCTTAAACAATTACCAAGAACTGGGAAAACATCTTCACAATTTAGGGGTCTCAAATATTGGTAGGTAGCCTATATACGAAAAGCAACAAAATGATATTCTCCAGGAAAAGAAACTCAGCAAAGTTAGAAAGGAACAGGAAATCTCCAATGAATTTTCAGCCTCAAAGCATATGCTTAGTCAACATATGGCATGATATTTTATACTCTGAAGCCTTATTTTTGATTGACCAGATTTACACCAAAAGCCAGAGGAATCTGTTAGTCAGCCCCTATCAGATCTTCTTGATTTTAGCTACCATTAGCCAAGGTTTGAGTTTCATAGGATGGTTTCAATAGTGGAGCAATGGCTTACCTCTTCTCTGTTTCTCACCCTGACAACAGCTGTAATATAAGTGTAACCACTTCCCACGATTGGTAAATACCAGAAATGTAAGTGGTAAGAGGACCTTGTTAATTAGAATACTGACGATAATACAACTTGGTCTGCAGGCTTATGACCTGCATGGTGGAAGACCAGCTGAGCTGTTGTCTCTGCAGCAGAAATAATACACAAGTGGAACAGCTACTGAGAGAAGTACTAATACGAAGTCAAGACTCTCAATGCAATCTCAAGACTCGTACTCTCACTTACTACAGAATGACTTAACTGACCACCTTTCTACCTCCGTTGGAAACATACATACATGAGTGCATGGACATGTGCATGCACATACACACACATATACATCTTATAGATTTCTAAGGACCTGAAGGCTAATAATTTAAGAAAGCAATGACTTAGGCTGTACAGCGTGTAAAGGTCTAGCTGATGTCCCCTGGCACGCATCTCTGGTGTTATAATCCACCCAGTGCCAGAAATCTCCCCATCATTTTGCCATACTTAGTCAAATTCTATCAATTAGAGAGACCTCTGTTTACTAAACATTTGTTTAAACTGCAGATATCCCTATTACAGGATAATAAGAGTCTTTCACATATAAGAAGGAATTCAGCTCAAATAATTTGTTTCCTCCAGGACCAACTCGACTTGTTTGAAAATCAATGTGCATTTTTTTTTTCAACTGAATTCTGTTGTTCCTGGCACCAGATAAATGTGAGGTTTATCTGACTGAGGAAAGGAAGAGGCAGATTACCAACCCTGGAAAACAGATTACTTTGTGGGTACAGAAGTGAGTGAGGGAGATTAGGTAGGTCAGAGAAAATGCTTTAAGGCCATTGAGACAAATTTTGAAAGAACACCCTCTGGGCATGTTCTGTTTGACCAAAGCAGCACCAGACATATATATATATATATATCCTCTAGGACAGGTGAGTTGGTTTAGTTCTTTTTTGCAGCAGAAAGATGGCAGTAAAAACAATGAGATGGTATCGGGTAAGGAGACCAATAGATAAGCCTTATAGAAGCACAATACATATCAGTATTAGTTGACAACACTCCTAGGTGGTGAACAATCACCACGATTACATTTTCAAATACGAACAATATGCTGGGGGGAAAAAAAGGGCTATGCTTTTGGTAGACTTAGATATGTTTCAATCATAATGAAACTATGGCTAGTTGTCAAGATTTTACATTTTTATAAGCCACTTTAAATCATTTTTTGAATAAGAATATAAATGAAAACACATTAATTTAAAAGTGTTATTAAGAATATAGTAAATATTCTGGGCGCCTGGGTGGCTCAGTTGGTTAAGCGACTGCCTTCGGCTCAGGTCATGATCCTGGAGTCCCGGGATCGAGTCCCGCATCGGGCTCCCTGCTCGGCAGGGAGTCTGCTTCTCCCTCTGACCTTCCCCCCTCTCATGTGCTCTCTCTCTCTCTCACTCTCTCAAATAAATGAATAAATAAAATCTTTAAAAAAAAAAAGAATATAGTAAATATTTTATAACTGGTCCCATAAAAGACCTAATAAGTGACTATTCATTTGGCAAGAGAAGATCTGCTGAAAGATAAAACAGTCCACCTAGAAGACCTATAGACCCATATATTTTCATTTCAATGTCAAATCATAACTATGCCTTCTTTTTTCTTAATTCCTATATTTTAGTCACCTCTTTAATGGAATCAACTCTAATTTTAAAAATTCTATATTTAAAAAGGGAGCTCAGTTTACTCATATTAATACATTTTATACTTAAATTTTATTTCCCTTTTCCTCAACTCAGTAGAGATATTTTCAGTTTTATTTATAGTCCAACTGTGATTTTCTCACTTTATACTGTATAAAATCATGTGATTATAACTGAGCCCCCCACCTTTAGCAGCCAAAGTTGATTTGCATCCATAACATCCAGTAAATCCAAGGACAGAAAATGAGATGAAAGAAAGATAAATGACATTATAATTAACTGCTATCAGAGAATTAACATTTTTCATCTAATTTCAGTCTCATGTTTACATTTTTTCTATTTATCCATATTTGAAAATTATTTGTAGCCAAACATTTTTTACACTTGATTCGTTTTCTTTTATCCAGAAATAAGCAATTGCATGTGTAAGGATTGTTCCTGTAACATTTCGCATGAAATTTATCCTGTAATTTCTTCATCAGATCTCTTCTGTAACCATTGTGTAAGAGTTCTCTAGAAGATTATCCAAAAAAGGTGACCATGACAAAGGGGTTCCACCTATCATTAGCAGTAGGAAGTTAATGTTATAAGGCAGCGTTTGCTTATTCATAAACTGCCTGGCTTACAAGTGTGAACAGTGCCTTGTTACATGACCTAGCCAGAGCCAATTCTCCTTTTCTAATTCATTCCTAAAAGCATTTCTCTAAGCCATCTACATAGAGATTCATGTTTTAATTGGAAAATATTCTATTATATACATTTTCTATGCCCTCTCTACTTGGATGCAGCATCTTCCAATTACATTGGGGGATTGACCCTTTTATATATCAGTAGGAAATCAGTAGGAAATATATCCCTCCCTCAGTCCCTCCCTCCTTTCATTTTTCCCTCTCTCCCTTCCTCTCTTTCCCCTTCTTTCCCTCCCTCCCTTCCTCTCCCCCTTTCTATTTCAAGCCATCTGTATAATGCCCACATTAACTATTGGGAACTTAATGTATGTTGCTATGTTATCATTTTACAGGCAAGAGAATAGAACATGGAGTGGTTAGACTGTCTATCAAAATTTAATAGATAACAATTCAATGCAAATGTTTTACTCTGCCAGCCAATTACTCATTGATTAAGTCAGGATGCCTGGGTGGCTCAGTTGGTTATGCGTCTGCCTTCAGCTAAGGTCATGATCCCAGAGTCCTGGGATCAAGCCCTGCATCGGGCTCCTTGCTCGACAGGGAGCCTGCTTCTCCCTCTCCCTCCTGCTCCCCCTGCTTGTGCTGGCGTGCAATAAATAAACAAATAAATAAAATATTTTTTAAAAAGTCTATGTCTCCTTTCACTTAGGATTTGTGCTAAATAAAAATGGAAGCTCTCAATTATTTATTCAAAGTAAAATAGATAAATAACCACTTACTAAAATAGATGGAGGTACACATTTTTAGCAGCGTAAACTATTTCAGATAAAAAACAACTTTCATTTGCAGCTTAAGTGTCTAAGAATTTCGTTGTCAACAAAGTAAATCCTTAGGTGCCAGGCTTCTAGGCATTAGAGTAACCCACAAACACTTGAATATTGATTTAATGCCATCAGACTTCTGGAAGAATAAATAATATATACACTTTCCTTATAAATACAATATTCATACAACTACAGGACACATGCTTTCATATAAAATATAACTATGACAAAGTAAATTCCATAACACTTAAAGTAATTTATGTTTTTTTTTTTTCTTTTCTCAAAAACGCTCAGGCAATGAGCAGTTACAATGTTTATTCTACTTTTTTTTTTTAAATGTAACTCATGCAATAAGACAAAATAATTTATATCTCTGACATTTGGACTGTATGAGAGCCCTGAAAATAGTTCATCATTTTAATTACTAATGGTGCTGTATATATCACACATTTCCTTAGAGAAAACCACTTTGAAATCTCACAGTTATTTATAATAAATCCTTGGCATAAAAAAAAGAAGTCCATATTACCAAAATGCTCCTTTTAGTGCCCCTCAGTTTATGAGTAAAATTCAAAAACACAGTCATCCTCATCACTGAATCTCATAAACTGCAATTTGAGGTAAAAGCAAAATGTATACTAAAGCATAAAGGCCATTCCTGAATGAAAGACATCTTTGGAAAATGTTAGTGATATTTACACCACATTAAAGATGATTCATTGCTTTCTTAAACTTTCTGAACCATCTAATTTTACCAATCTAGTGCTTTGAGCCTCATACTCTTGAAACAATAAGCAGGCTTTTTTACCCCTTAAAAAACCCAACAAACATTTAAATAACTGATACCTTTTTGAAGTAGTGTTCACTCTTAAGGGTTACATTAAAGTGAAATGACCAGCATACATAACTATGTTTGGAAAAATATATTATTACATACCCATTAAAATATGTTCATGGTTTATCTGTTCATCATACTTTTTCTTTCTTAAAAAATGTATTCTTAAATTGGTTATGAGATAATTATTCTTTTGCCAGTCATTATTTTAATAATAGTAATGATTTATTATATAGAAGTATTGGTATACTTTTTCTTGATTAAAAGAGATAAATATCATAATTCTCTCTTAAAAAAACAGACAAAAATGCTATATTCTTTAAAAGTACTATGATATCCCATGATCACTTATTCAGTTGTAAACTATTTCACTTCCAGATTGAACACATTTATTTTGTTAAAATATTACTAGAACTTTAAACTGCTTGGCCAAAATTACATGAAAAACTTTTTTTCCGCATGACTTATAACAAATTCTTCCGAAAACTGAAAGAGGCTTGTTAGATGGAATATGACTCAGCCATAAAAAAAAGAATGGGATCTTGCCATTTGCAACCACTTGGACAGAGCTAGAGAGCAAAATAAGTCAGAGAAATAGAAATACCATATGATTTCAGTCATCTGTAGAACTGAAGAAACAAAACAACTGAGCAAAGGGAAAAAAGAGAGAGAGAGGCAAACCAAGAAACAGACTCTTAACTCTAGAGAGCAAACTGACAGTTATCAGAGGGGAGGTCGGTGGGAGGATGGGTGAAATCAGGGATGGGGATTAAGGAGCACATTTGTGATGAGCTCTGGGTGTTGTATGGAAGTGTTGAATCACTATGCCATACACCTGAAACTAATATTGCACTGTATCTTAACCAACTGGAATTTAAATAAAAACTTAAAAAAAAGAGGCTTGTTAAAAGGAGACTTTTGTTACATAAAATACACTTCACTTTCTAAATTTTCATTATTCTTTAAATCCAAAATAATGAATTGTTGTTTTAAATATCCATGGTTGTATTTATTTTGTGATATATAGTATATTGATGTCACTATTATGGCAAACTGGAAGGTCATAAATAGATTCTATGTTTTTTATATGTATTCAATATGTTGTTATGTTTACGTAACTCTCACATATTCATGACATATATTCTGGAAACTTAAAAAAAAGAGCCTATCTGCCCAGTGAACCATAGAGCCATCGAAGAAGGATCCTTGGGCAGGTCTGGCAGGGTACTAGAAATTTCCTTTCTCCTTCACTCAGGATTCATTTCATGCACATGTAGTTGGTTCTGCTGAATTTTAACCTACCTCCTCCTCTCCTTATTTTCTCATAAAAATACCTTCTACCTATCACAGTTCAGCATATGTTTTCAGTATCTGAGGCATGACCACAATTTTCTTAAGTCCAAGTGTTGCAAAACATAACCAAATGATTTGATTCTTGCTTCTTTTCTCACTCCTACTGAAGCCAAAAATATTTGGATATTCTCCCCTAACCTAATTCAATCCAGCAGAGTTTGCAGTAAAGCAAATTAGTGTGTTAGCTGAAAGTTACTTTTCTGTTGATTTCCACGATAAAATTAGAACTTCAGTCTCTTGGAAGAAAATGTCTTACGATATACTGAAAGATACTTACTATGCAAAACCTGTTTAATCCGCATATTTAAAGACATAATGTAAGCCTTTTTGATAACTAGTTCAGAAATAAGGAGAAAAGTCACTGATAGTATGGTGATTTATTGGGGAAAAAAAAACCTTTAAAATAAACCATCTAAATAAAACACCTTTGTAAAGCCATCAGCTCTCCCAATCTCATTTTTTTTCTCATTTATAAATAGAGAAATCAGTAAAACTATTATATTTTCAAATATCTCACAAAATTGGAGCAATTTCAAATTTAGATCTACATTTTTTATTGTTTAACAAATATTTGTCTGCATTTTCTTCATTACTTGAACACATTGGTTTTTCATGGTGCTATGCTCAACAAAGATCACAAAGAATTAAAATCCTGAGCAATATGCATACAGTGTCTAAGGATATTTTCCCCTCTGTCAATTAGCTAATATCCTATTACAACCAGCTAATGTGCCTGTGTTAACAATTCTTTTTATAATCAGATGTTCTATTTATTTAATGGATGCCTGTTGTCCTGATTAGAGTGGACAGGCAAGCTTAAATATGATAGTTGAGTCTGGTTAATGGTTATGATTGGAAATCTTTGGTAACTTGCTCTGCTTTATTGACTATAAATTCTGGGGAGGTTGCATACTGTGGTGTCTCCAGCCACAAAATAGAGGTGATAAGATCATATTATGCAGCTCCTGACTTTAAGTTGGAGTATATTTTTGACTGGTTTCACTTCTGGCAAAAGTTGTTAGTCGATTACAAAGAATGTTTGTCATGTCAAGCTTTACAAAAGGATGCCAACTTCCATTCCCCTCCAGGAACACAGCAGGCTACACTACCTAGTGTTTTTCTGTTTCTTATAAATAAAATTGTGCGTTTGCTTTCCTATTTCATCCTGCTGATTCAAGATAAGTAGTGCATCTAAGGACACAAAAGAAAGTGTCAACTCACCAAGATCTATACTTTTAAGCAAGCTACTGCAGTAAATTTGGTTACCTCCATACTGAGATTCAGGAAATCTGGATCACAGCTCTCTCACTGACTGAATGACCTTGAAAAGTTACTTATTTTTTCCTAACTGGATTTCAAAATGAGGAATTTTCACAATGTCTTCCAGATAAAATAATTTATGATTCTATGTGAATGCTTTATGTTCCACACCTTAATAAATTGAAAACAATGAATCATTAAGTTACTTGAGCAAGTTGTCTTTATTACAATTTTTATTATAGTCAGTAACATTGCAATAGAAAAATAGCATTCACAATGAGGACAGAAGGTAGAGTCTCCGGATACAAAAGAAGAGATGGCTCCACAAATAAAAATTAGGGACTTTCTCTCCAGAACAGTAGCACTGGTCAGATGAAAGCACTTTTCTAGAACGCTGCAGGCACTGGCTATGGCAATCACAATGACTTGTACTGAAAATTCTCAATCACCAATTCCAGTGAAATCGTTTGAGACTTATGTTACCAAATTCCAGTACAAAATTATCACTATTATTATGTCTGATGATTATCATGTAATCACAGACCGTTAGCATTGGAATTCATTTTGTCTAACTTGCTATCTTACGAATGAATTTCTTTAATAATGGTTTTGAGAAGTTAATCATGCAACATAAGTTTCAACATCCTTTGTGATACAGATTTCAGAACACAGACTATTCTATGGAGTGGATTTTATTATTTCTTAAGGTACAAATTTCATCCTTATATGGAAGCAATTTTCTCCCACTTAAGCCTACTGGCATTCCTTTTGCCCCCAAGAATCATAAAGATTGAGTTCAATCCTTCGTCTCTCTTTTGCATTAAAGTCCTTCAATTACTTCAAGTGGTGGTCCTCTCTTCAACCTGTCTTCCTTAGAGCACCAAACACTTTTCTTAGATTCACCTATTTTTAAAAGCACAATTCTCAGTATCCTTCTCAAGAGAAAGCTCCAGAAAGAAAAATAAATTAGCACATGATATCTCCAAAGATTACATCCCTGATCTAACTTGGTCTTTGATGAGCATACTATATCTTGGGGAGGTGAAATATAGTTTTATTGGCAAATCTGGAACAAAACTCTAATTTCTAAAATTCCTTGTCTTCCATACTCTGTAGAAAGTTGGAAGTCACTTTAAAAACAAGCTAGTCAAATTCCTCATTTTAGTGAAGTACATGAGATCTTGAGAAGGTAAGTGATTATCCAAATATACTGCATTTCACTCTCCTCTTTCTAAAATACTAGAAGACAGAGTGAAAGATATTAAATTGGAAATGTTGCACATAGAATACATCTTTAATAGCAGTGATAGACAAAGCAGACAGAGATTTTCTGTTCTTGAGACTATTACTTCAGAATCTTCCATATAATCAAATAACCAAAGGATATTGCTTTGGGAATTGAATCTAAGAAAAGCAGAACGAGGGGCTTATATATTCATACAAATTACAAAGCAACACTTAGTATTAAAGAGAAAGAATTTATGTAGACACTGGAGCTTTTGAAAATATAAAGTCAAACATTATAATTACCATATGGAAAATGTTCATTAAGATTATATAGGTTCATATATGAAGCACATCTGAAAATGGAAATCTTGGGGAGGGTCAGGGAAAAGCCATGTGGCATAAAAAGTATTCTCTGCCATCAAATTAATTAAATTTCCAGGTTCTAGTAAAGGCCATATATTCTGTGTAGGCACTCACTAAAAGTCAGATGTGCAGGGCCTCGGAGAGAGTGCTATAATCTACTCATAAATAGAACTCACCGAGGAACACTGACAGCAGTTTGGCATTAAGGAGCACTTTATATAAATGAAAACTTTACTTTGCAATAACTTTTATTAGGGAAAGTCCATCTCTGACAGGGAATCCTTTATACATCTTTCAATCCTACTCTGTTCTACTTTGAGCTTTGCGTAACATACATGTTAGCATAGTCAGTAAGTTCAATAATTTTATTGAGAAAATAAAATAGTTTTTGTTTTGATTTTGTTTTGTTTGTCTTTTACTTCCACTGATCCACTGATATTATTGTCCACTTAAGGATTTTTTTTTTTTAAGGTGCCCTTAAAAAAATGTGTTAGAATGATGAATGGGCTTTTCAGAAAAAGACCCATCTCAGGCATCAACCAAAATAAAATATGTATTCAATTAAAAATAAAAAGGTAAGACTGAAAATTCTTTTGCCTTCATTAAATGTTATTTTAAAAATATTAATTCATTTTTCTATCTTTTTTCATCCATTTTTATACATAGTGGTATTATTTATTTTATTTTTATACCATACTATCCACTATCTAAACCATACCTTTATTAATGTAAAAATTCAGATCAAAGCCATATGCTGTTTTAAACTGCACCTCCCTTTTTTTCTCTGAAGGTATTCAAATGGATTTTCCAGGCTCTTCAAATTGACCAAATATGAGAATATAAGCTGTGGGAGCCCATCCTGAATTCCTTGTTCTATAAAAAAAAAAAAGCATTTGCACTAAATGAATGATAAAGGATTTGCAACCAAGCAACATAGAACAATTAGGAGAACTAGGGCTTTCACCTAGAAAATAATATATAAGAGAAACACTATATATGTAAACATTATGACGGAGGGACGGTCTGAATTTATGTCTTAGAAATACTTTCGTTTGGAAAAGGAATATAACTTATTATGTGTTTTCCCAAGGAGAAAACCCAGGATAAATGGATTCAAGTTACAGGAAGACAGATTTTGGCTCAATATAAGAAAAAGCTGAGAAGTTAAAGATATCCCAAAATAGAGTGAGCTACCTCTGGATTTTGTGTCACTGGAATTATTCAAGCAGAGATGAGTAATTCTTATAATGGCGTCAAGGGATGCATGCACAAACTGAGACTAGATTGGTTCCCTATAATCTCTCTTAAAATTCCATGACCAGTTCAGCAAACACTTATTCTATGTTCTAGACACTTCACATTAAAAAAAAAAAAAAAAAGAGATAGGAACAATATTCACAGAGCTGATAGATTAATTAATTCTATGATTATCCTGATAGAGAGTATGGTGAGGAGGGATATTCTGACTTGTATCCTAATAGAGCCTTGACTCAATTGTATTCTCTAGGCACAATCCTTTTAGTTCTAAATACTCCAAGTTAATGCTGAAACCCTTATCTTGCTCTCAAAACCACTATTCCCCCAGAAAAAGTCCTAGAAATATACAGTGTTCCCAAATTAACGTATCTTAACTTGCCCTTTTTCTTTCCAGCACTTTTACTTCAAAGGATTTTCTAAGAATGAAGGAAACACACATTCATAAATAAAGTTCTTTTTCTATTCCTGCATTGATTTTGTTTTCCCTCCCAGTTTTATTTCATATTTTTTTTAAATCCTCTCAATGTCTGTGGTTTTCAATGATATGTTCCCTTCAATTTTTTATTGCTTTTCAATTTTTTTTCATTTTTCCAGACTCCTGTGGTTGCTTTATTCTCAAAAACATTTTTTTCCCTTCTTGATTAATCCCCTTAATCTCATCGATATTTTAATCTCCACTTTTTTCTTTCTTTTCTTTTCTGGTAAACTGATAACACTCTTACCTATATGGTATGTGTTTCTTTAATTTTCCTATAATACAGAAAAGAATTGCTCTGGTTACTTTTCCTCAAAATCTTAGAATGCATTGGTTGAATTTTCTTCTTTCCATATGAGATGCAAATATATCTATACTTCTTAACACTAGATTTGGTAAATTTTATAAAATTAAAATTAGCTTTTTTCTGCATTTGCAATTGTTTTATACCTACTTGGTTTTTAATTACAGGTCTCCAATTTGGGAGAAAATAATGAATTACTTTGCCTAATATATTATACAGTGAATAATCTATGAAGCTAATAATGGTCAAGAGGCACACACCAAGTGGAATGAAAGCAGAGTAGAGGGAACTATGGATGAGGGGAAAGGTCCACATGCAGGTAAGGAAGATGAACGACTGTTTTGTAAACATACACTCATTTGTCCAACATTTAGTGAGTAACAAACACTGTGGACATAGAAGAATTCATAAAAGATAAGATGAAATCATTGTCCTCTACTAAGTCAGAGTTGAATGTGACTTAAGAGTCTCAGCTTTGCTTGGGAGAGAACAAGAAAAATTACAGAAGGCACATCCTACTTTAGTCAATTCTGAGTGATCATGGCCACATTAGATTTCTCCAAGCCTCATTCTTTTCCTCTTAGATATAGATGATGATCATAATGTCTAACTCTATGTTCCTTTGTGTAGGTGAATTAAGAAAATGGAGATGAAACTCATTAACACGATGCCTGACACGCATTAAACTCTCAGCACAGGTCTGCTATTATTGTTGTGAGCTTTTGAAACTGACCTGGGGAAAGGGCCTTCCAGATGGAGAGACCCAGTTATGTGAAGGCCTGTGGGTGTGAAAGATAACACCATGTGCAGAAATGGGGTTATGGAGGACAACCAGTGATTTCAGAGCCTTATCAGAGAAGAGGCCATACATTCTTGAAGGAAGATGAAATGGTTCAGCCTTCAATGGCTAAAGGTCATATTGGCAAAAATGCATGTAGATCAAAATGATTTGTTTTGTTTATTGAACAAACAAGTCTTCATTATGCTACCACTTTAAAGAATATAACAAATAATGCTGCCACACACATACACACCTAAAGACACACTATTTTTTTAAGACACAATTACTATTTTAAAGTGTCTGCCAACAATTTCCCTCGCCCAAAGGTAGTGTTCTAGTCATATGTCTCAAAATCCTGAGAGAGTCACAAGGGTGTAATGCAGAACCTGACATATCCCCAAAACAAGCCCCTGCAGGAGCTAGAAGGACGAGTTCTTCTAGTGAAAAAGGAAATCAAGGAGGTGGGTGTTTCCCTGTGATGAATAAGTATGTTTTATAGGTTATGACTCTGCTGGAGTTTGAGCCCTGAGGGAACCTAGCTCCTTTCAAAATACAGCAGCCCGGACAGAGGTATGTTGGGACTGCTTCCAATGCCACCAGCTGAATTGACCCAAAAAAAAAAAAAAAAAAAAAGTTTTGCAGAAAGCGATTAGAATACATTTGGCTCTCATATGTGAATACATGGCTTTGTGGGGCATTTAGATTGATTTGAACCGGTTTATACTTAATTTTCTATAACCAAATGAGTAAGCATCATTCATCTGCATGCAATTCTGTGCAATGCTTTTGAAAATCCAAATGCGATACTAATTGAATTATGAGTTAAAATTCACAAAACATTCTCATTTTATATTTTTCAAAGGTATATCACAATTGCTCCTGGAAGGTTGAAAGTGGCGTACTATTACAAGTTGCTTCTCTTTCCTATATAATCAGTTGAGGAAACCGTGTAACACCTTTCTCCGAAAATTGTATCATTAATTCTTCTGTAGTCTTTACATTAAAAAAAAAAAAAAAAAAAATCTAACTGTGCCGGGAATTCTGAAATGTGTAGCATGCTAACATGTGTAAAGATATACTCCAGTTGAATAAATCTGCCACACCAGGCGACTCTGTGTAGTGTATAAATGCGTCTTCTGAATGTCAAGGAGTCAGACTATTAATGAAGAACGCAGAGGACGGGCAGCGGCATTGCCTCATGAGAACCACCATACCTGTTGATTAATGGAGAGGCCTTAACAGCACTCTTCTTCCATGCGTCTTGCCATGAGGAAAGGGGAGGAGGGGAAAGGTGGTGATGACAGCAACACCTGGGGAAGGGAGATGGGGAAATATGTGAAGGGAAAATCAGCAGCCCCTACACAACGGTGTCCATCCATAGACCTTGCCAATAAAACAATTTCCAAAAACCCTGAACTTGGTTTCTTTCTTGCCTTTCAAAAATCATTTATGCAAACTAGGTATTTTTGAAAGTTCTCAATACGGACATTCTAACACCAAGAATCTTCCAAGTCTAGGGACATATGGGGCTGCTATACGTAATAAGCTACTATCTTATTCTCGCTTGGATATAAAGGTATAGATCTTTTTTTACAACATGTTTAAGAAAAAAACTATATAGGATAAACCATACCAAATATATATGTATTTCCACCCCCCACACAGTAGGATTATTATCATTTTCTCATTCTGCCTCTACCTCATTGCTACCTGACCGGCTCACAATGCATTTTCCTTTTTATATTCTGTTAGGGGTATGTAGTTCTGATATCAAAACAACTTCAAGTTGCTAAGTTAATAAAAAAAAGAATTAAATTTAAATTTCCTATACACCACAAGAGATCAAAATAATAAAACTTGTAAAAAGGTTTATGTTCTAATTATGTGTTTGTAGACATGATTTAATCGGGACTATCTGTAAATTGTGAAGAGTAAATATATAGGATTATATAAAAAGAAATAAAATGAAAATGTTTAGTAAACAGTTGATAAGAGTAAATCATTTGAATCTTAAAAATGATTAATTGCTTTAATAATATCAATAGATGAGATGATACCACACCTGAAAACCAAACACTGCTACCCTATTTTGCTCTTAGTATTTGTTTTTGAAGAAATCTTTAGCTTTGTATATTTATATTTAGATACAAACTACACATGAAAAATGATTGCTTTAAACTATTTAGAGAAGCTTATAAAAGCTTATAAAAGTGGAAATAAACTTATAAAAATATATGTATATTTTATGAAGAAAAGCAGTTTTCTACTGTTTGGGGGGGGATGCTGATCATGGAGGAGGGTATGCATGTGGGGAGGCAAGAGGTATGTGGGAAATCTCTGTACCTTTCTCTCAATTTTGTTGTGAACCAAACTGCTTTAAAAAGTTGTCTTAATAAAAAATAGTAAAAAGAAATGAAAGTATTGTAAAATATTTAAAAATAGGAGGGAATTAATTTTTCTTTGTGGGAAAAAAAAATTCACCCCTCACGCCAATATGTTTCTCAGTGTATTATTTATGGATGGGCTGGGACATTCTTGAATTTTTGTTTAAAGACAGGGATTTTCGTGAACACACGTTTGCATTCTGAACATGATTCTACCCTTTAATCCTGATGTTTAGGAATGCAGCTATCACAAAGATCTTTGGGGTTAGAAGCATGATAATCCTTTTGGTCTTGTCTTAATATTGTTTAGACAGGGTGTCTCAAAATTTTCCAATTTCTCAATTCCTCTGGTCCTTGACACACTGCTTACTATTAGCCATCATCTTTGTTTAAAATAACATGACCCACCTCATTCTTAGGCAACAGTATTAGTCAGCCCTTGAATTGAGAAATTTAGAAACTAATTGGTTATCATAAGAGATTAGCATCAAAGAATTCTGAAGGTATATGCAGTCTTGGCCTGCTGAAATTAAAAAAAAAGCATATCAAAGTAGAAAATTTAATTTTTATCTGATAGGATTAAACATGATATTTTTATAGCTTTGTTTTTCTTATAGTTTTTTATTTTGTATTTAATTTTAAAATTTTGCTATTACACATAATATTTTTAAATTCAAATCCCCCTTTAAAATTAAAACCTACATATACCAGTAATACCAAAGTAAAAAAATTAAACCTAATTATTTCTATATTTAAATATTTCTGAATATTTTGGGATCAGCATTTTGTCCTTGGAAGAATCAAATGTGGGAATTTTGCAAGCCAGAAGAAAAAAGATCCACATGCTCTTAATTTGGGACAAGATTCTTGCATCCAGCATGAAATACAGTATTGTTGTTTTTTTTTTTTTAATATGGCTCCCTAATATCCTAAGAATTCTATATATAGTAAATTCTTCCTTTGACGTGAGGAAGGGTAGATTATTATGATGTACTATATTTGAAAATTAGCACTGTATTGTGGGAGATTCAAAAATAACCAAAGGTATACTTATGAGAAACTCTGGAAAATAAATACACATACACAAGACACAGAAGAACACTAATAGTACAATTTATCAAGATATAACAGTAATATAAAGTGATTTTATAAATAGCTGAGTTTATAAATAACTGAAACAACATAAAACAGTAACCGAAAAGATTAAACCGTAATTGTAAAGAGTCATGAATTCATGGGTTGGAGAACAGAACTTTATGGAGCAAGGAATCTAAAAATAAGAGCTATTTTTTCTTCAGGTGTGAAAGGTAGAGGCCAGGATAATAAAATGATCACTGGTACTAAAGGAGTATTTGGTAAGAATGTGCTCATGGACCATGATGTAAGCTAGATTTTCACCTGGATAAAAAGGCGGGGGGGGGGGGAGGCCATATGATAGATGAAAATAAAAAGTGGATAGAGAGATGGTTTGTGATTATTATTGAACAGCCTTGACATTACAGAGTTTGTAATGAGACTGGTTTTCCAAAAGGACAGGGATTCTCTCATGGAAATGAAAGAACAATGACATCATAGAGAATACCACGGGACGGCCCATTGTAAAGTCGGACCCTTCTAATTTTTATTTTTGGAAAAATGTATCATCAACGTAGAAATGCTGGTATTAAGCTACAGATACCAAGGGCTGTGTGACTTAATGGCAATAAATATCAACTAAGTAAAAATGTTTACTATTAACAGCATCCAGCTTTGGTAAAATGGTTGTACAATGAAAAAAATCAAGAAATAGTAAAAAAAAAAAAAATTAAGTGTAAACCTTAGTTACTAATGCTGAAGTAATTTGAAATGAGTTTGATAGGTATGCATTTAAAGTAGGGTGTATTAATCATATTAAACATATGATGTTTAAATTTTCTTAACTCTAGAGCTTTGGCTTTTTTCTCTTCAATGGTAGATGTTCATTAATTTTATTTAATATTACATTCTACTTCCTACAAATTAACTACCATAATGACAATTAGAGTATTGCCATATACAGATCTGGAGTTGCGATACATTTTTTGACATTTCTATTAAAATTTTAAGATTTAGTTGTATAAAAACATTTTATAAAGATTTTAGTAAGTCTATAATATTTTGCTTATTTTCAAATTCTAATGTTTTACAGATCTGCTCTCCCTAGAAATCTCACTATTTGTATCTATAATAGTAGGATCCATTCTGTCCATTAGACAAGCTAATAGCCTCTGAATACCTGGTTAATTGTTGATTAATGCATTGAATAATGTTCACTTACAATTTTAATTTTAATTAATACATGATTTCACTCCATTGACATAATTAATATTCTAAGTTTACTTTTTACTTAAAAATACATTTTAATGTGGATTCTGCTCATTCTCTTGACTTTTAACTGTTTGAGTCAATTTATAAAATTATAGAAAGCGTAAGTCCTCACAAAAGACATTTATAGCCTCTGCAACTGAAGGTTGTTATATCAATTTGATAATTCAGTTCTGCTCATCACATATTTCATGAGTGTTCAATCTGTGCTAGTCACTGATTTAGTCAGTGGAACTTGAACATTAAGGTTTCAGGACTTCTTTAAACTCTGAAAAACTATAGAGGACCCAAAGTGCTTTTGTCTTTATCTGAAGTATATCACCATTGATTTTCATCATATCTAAAATCTAAATTAAGATGCTTAAAAATAATTAATTGTAAATATATTTGAAAGTTCCCATAAATATTTTTATGAAAAAATTATTACTATATTTTTTAAAACCAAAAAAACCCTCCATAAGAATGACTCTGTGATTCATGCTAATACAGATGTGTGAGATACAAAGAGCTACGTACGAGAGCATCAGCAAGGCCTCACAGAAGAGGTCATAGTTGCAGTCAGCTTTAAAGAAAAAATTGGTCAGCAGGAAAGCAATGCAGATGAAAGAGGTTAAGACCATTGCAGTGAAAGAAGGGCATGACTAGACACAGCGGGTTATAATAGAAAGAACATGTGCTTTTGTTTGACAGATTTTCTTCAAACTCCATCTCAGCCACTCAATGGCTACGTGACTTTGAGCAAATCACCGAAGACCTGTGAGCCACAATTTGCTCTCTTGTGAACTAATAGAATCTACATATTAAGAATGTCCCAAGAACTGAGATGAAAGATGTAAAGTATTTTCACATGTGGCAGTTAAGGAGCACGCTCAGTAATATACCATTTTTTGGTTGCATATTTAAGGATAGTGAATTGGTTACCATGCTGAGAATATAGAGTACAGGAGGTCAGGGAGAGAGGATAGAAGTTTTAAACAAGAGCGAAAGGGGCAGCAATGAAGTTGTTTCAGGTTCAAGGTGGATTTGAGTGATTTAAAAAAGAAAACAGAAAAATAATAATATAGTAATATAAATAGAACTACTTTGAGAACTTCAAAGGGAATCACTTCTCATGCAGACCTTAGCAAACCTATCGAAAATCTTGATTTCCACGCAGTGTCTTTCTATCCTCTCCCAGGGTGGGAGTGGGGAGGAAAACAAACTGTAATTTTAGAAAAAAACATATTCCAGGATCTTCATAAATATAGAAAGAAATGTGTAAAGAATAACATAGATGGTAGAAAATTTACTTAAGACAGAAATTTAACCAATCTTTTCCATGGCCTATAGAGATCTCCTTGACCTGAATCTTAGAGTTGCATTGAAATCAGATTTCAATTATATTTTAGTAATAAATGAATGAATGAATGAATATATAAATAAGTATATAGTTAATTCCATATAAGAAATGTATTAAGAATTTGAACTAGCAATTGTGATGTTCTCAACTTGTAGATGATATTTAGCAGATACATAAAGTCCACGACCAATATCAATTTATCTAGAAAATACTTTTATTGAGAGTGTGGTATGCAAAGAATATTATAATTTTTTCCCTATGTTAGGTGTGTACCATCCTCATGCTATCTTTGATGTTCAAGGCCCTTGATGGGTAGATGGTTAAAAGAACAATTTCTCAACTACAAAATAAAGATTTCTGTTGATACATCTTAGTTCTATCACCTAGGACAGAAAGGAGAAAAATATAATTAGAGAAGCATGGTTTTGAAATATAGAATATACCCTTCACCAAGACCCAGGTTTAGAACTTTATGAAACGTAATAAATATCCTATCTTATGTATAAACACTAAGTGTAGTACACACCAATGATCAGTAACAACAATACAAATTTTAGGTGAGAAAATCTGTAATACTCTTATGATTAGCTTGTCTCTTTTTGGATATGGTATGTTTTACACTACTCATTGTGACTGATTTCTCTACCACCACAGTGCAACCCAGACCATTATCAGAAGAACAAGCAAAGAAAAAGCATAAAAGCCAATGTGATCATGGAAATCATGGGTAGACGTTGGCCCAGAGAATATTAATTTATTCTTTAATTAATTTGGTGACTATTTATTGGGCATCTAGTCTGTGCCAGGTATTGCCCTGGTAGTTGGAGATAACAATAAATAAGAAAACATGGCCTCTGTCCTCCTGGAGCATAAAGTCTAGACGGTAAGATATTTAATAAATAAATAAATTAGTAAATAAATAAATAAATGCCTCTAGTCTACTCAATTCACATACAAATAATTCTAGAGCTTATTTTCAAGAGAATTTTGTTGCAAATATTACATATCATAAAAATTAACCCATGCCCTTTATAACCTCTCAAATCTTAACTTTGTAAATATAGTAAAGCTCTGTATACAAATAGGCAGATATCTAACTAACCAACTCTCACCATCTAAGACTTACAAATGATTTGTCCTAATAGCTGAAATTAAATAATAGATGATAATTTTTACCCTCATTTTTCTGGCATCATGTTTGAGTGCCTATACGTTAGGGACTGATGTCATCAACTTTCAGTGATAACTGGAATATAAACTCCCCTTAATCAACCATCCTTCCCTGCAGCATGATTTGCTTATAGTTTACTCATTGAAATATTTCTTTTCTTTATAAACTTTTTTTTTTTTTGCTATTTCTCTCCTTTTAGTACCAACTACCATATTCTAACTTTGCCAAGTCAAACAACAGTTGTCAATTCTGAGTGAATTTTGCCACATAAATGTAATAATCTACTAACAATTGGGAAACATTAGTTTGTCAAAAACGCTTCAGTCTTAAATAAAATTAGCAGAAGCTATGCAAGGCCATTTTGAGTTTACTGATATGAAAATTTTAAAAAAATGGATGATTTCCTTTGTGGAGGTGAAATAACTCCACTCTGTAGTGTTATTTATGATTTTGAACCTCAAGGAATGATGAGTTATAGATATGAAGAATGGAAGGGAAAAAAAACAGTCTGTTCACCCTATCCTTTATTTGAAAGACTTGAACACTCTTCTTAATGTATTTTAATTTATTTTTAAAACACAAGTTGTTCTTTGACTACAAAACATCTCAGACGCTTGCAAAAACTTTTTTTTTTTTTTTGGTAGTATTTTCTTTTCAACACATTCATGTACAAACAAAGAGATATGAAGCATGCTCTAAGTTGGAATTCAGTTAATACACAAGAACAGCTTTTTTTTTCAATACTGTCATTTAAATGACACGAAGGAAAATGTTAACTTTGGGCAATGCTATTCCCTCAAAGCATATATCTTATTTCATTATGTATGTGTGAATTCCTAATGCTTTAGTTCAAACCTACAAAATATGGTTTGAGAAATCTGATAGAGGATAAAGCTACAAGGGTAGTATAAGCCCACATATTTTCATACTTCTGCAAATTTACTGATTTCTTTTTATTTCAATCAGCTCTCTGAATTGGATGACTAGCATCAAATTTAATAAACAGCATGCAGGGGGTCTGCTAATATATGTGAAGAACCTGTTCTCTATCCCTCACCTCCAGCATATATGCTCTTTTTATATGTCAGTTAAGTAATACATTTCCTGGGTGGGAGGGGGACTTGAAAATAAACCATATGCCACATGGATTTTATTGTAAAAATAACAGCTATGTTTATTTTAAGAATATTGTATAAAAAGAAACTAAATATTTGTCTTGGTACCCTCGATTTGTATATAATGCACAACATAGGCTTTTGTATTTTGCTGTTATATATTTTTTCTAGTTATAAAATATAATTTTATAAAATCTTACATTGTGTGGCTAAACCTTTTTGGGTCTTTCAAATATCCCATTAACATATCAATTCATGGGGGTTCATTATAAGAAGAATCCTGAAATCACCTTTTTGAAAGTTAAAATTTTACTGGCCAAATACACTAAACTTCTGAATAGAGTTTCAATCAAAATCAATTCAGAAAATGTGACGATAAAAACTTTTTAAAAAGTTTAAGACAAAAAAAATATATACTCTTTGAATTGTGGACCAAAACTTTTAAAGTAATTCCTAGGAGATGAAGAAAGAAGTTAAAGATATTCCCCTTGGACATTAGTTAGAGACCTGAGTCCCTCTTGGCCTACAGGACAATATTCTTCATTCTAGGGGAATCACTGGTCTCAAATTTTAGGCCCTTGCTCATCAACCTTGGTGTGTTTTTCCTCTAACACAAATCCAACTAACTTCCTACTCTTAAGTGACCCTTCTATTCCTTGCCAATAAAAGGAACAGGTAAGGGAATGCAGTACATCAAAAGAGACAAGCATACGAACATTACATACTGTGTGAGAGCAAGTATTTCCAAAATAAATGCATATTCTAAATTTTCCTACATCAAATTTAGATTTGCAAAATCAGGCCGTGCATGATTAGAAATGCTAAAGGCATACCTCTACAGTGGTTTTGAGATTTCAAATTACAACAGCATCCCATTTTTACAAGGCATTACTAGAATATTCCCCAATGTGTATATTAGATTTCTGTATAGAGACAGTCATGTTCCTACAAGCCATAAATTTAATAAATCACCAGATATATAACTTTCATTCTCACATTTACATTACCAAGTATTTTATGGAGCAATTTTCTTAGTCATAGCAGTGAGACTGTTCAATAATATAAATAAATAAATAAATAAATAAATAAATAAATAAATAAATACTATTTCAACATAAAACCCTTAACTCTAAAAGAAAATAACTATGCTGTAGTCTCACAAGAATACAATCCACTATTAAAGAGACCTCAGTTATCAGGAGGGTCTATCTTGGATTGCCTCCATGAAGGTTTATTACGAGTAGTATCAGAAGGACTTTATTTTAACAAGCATTGCAGAAGCCAAGGACAGTTACGGCTGGGTTCTAGTGTGGAGAGAAAGAGCATGAAAAGCCTAATATCACAATGCTGAAATTATTATTATAAATAACTGGTACATTTACATCATATTTTCATACATTTTCAACAGAAACTTGAAATACAAACTCTGTCAGCTTCGGCCTCAGGCACAGAAATTCTTGTTGAGACCTGTTGCTGTGTATTAACAGTGCCAGTCCTAAGTGTTCCCAGGGATTTTTAGGCTTATATTAAAAAACAAAATCCCTTGTAAGGAAAACTAGACCTTTAGGTGTAAAGGATAGTTTGAAATAATGAAATATTTGAGCAATAAATGAAAAAAAAAACAAAACCTTGAAGCAATATTCGAGAATATTCTAAGTTAGCATACAGCTACTTTAACTTAATCAACACAATCTATAAATCTCTTTTGTGGAAACACAGATATTCGCCTTATATTCTTGAGGGAAGAAAAGCAGTAGAAGGCATTAGAAAACTATAGCCATAAGTTAGCCTTACAGCCTTTTTGTTGGTATATTATTTAAAGAATTACATTGAATTCCAGGTTGGCATGTTCAGCAATGAGAGAAAATGATCCAAATTTTAAAGAAATAAGTACTACAAATGTTCCATTTGCGATTTAATAAAGTTTACTTTAATATAGAAAATATTACTCATTTTAAAATATAAAGTCTCAGTATGTTAGGAGTTTACAACTAATGAAACTATTGACCTTAATAGAACATTTCTAAAATAAAATCTTTCTGAAGGCATAATTTATTATTCAAATTATCTCCAAGATATGCATTAGCCTTCTCAGCCCAGCATATCAGGGATGGTGTGTGTATATACATGAGTATGTGTGTATGTGTGTCTGTGTATGTATTTCCCAAGTGAGCAATGCTGAGATTTCCTAAAGTTTGCTTAGAAATTTCAGAAGGGGCATCTGAAAAATACAGTAACTGGAAAGTCAAATTCTCCACATGTTGAGCCATTAAATAAAATATTTGTCCTCAGAATTGTTTAGGAAGGCACATCAGGTAGAAGAAGATAGTTCATGAAGTCCAATCAATAAGGAGACTGGCTAAATGAAGTGCAAAAAATATTATAATGGATCCTTTTGCTCTTTGGAATCAATGGTAATAACCTTCGTTTAGAAAGAATGTGTGTCTGAGCAATAACATGCAGCAATATTTCTCAAGCTTCTAAAATGAAAAAAAGCTCAGAGACAGGAATCTCTCCGTGTAGCTATATTATATTTCTGTTCTTTTTTCCCCTATCGAGGCACGGGAATTGCCTCAACCTCTTCAGAAATGCCATGCTTTCTTCCCATAGGAGGAAATGAAGGCCATGGCATTGATGCTAAAACATGTATGATAATTACAAGCGAGCAGCAGGGGCAGATGGGGGCTTTCAGTTGCTTAACGACTAGGTCAATTATTAGCGAACTAAAAATGCCAGCTTCTCAGTTAAAATAGATATTTCTACTTAATCCCACACTGAAATATGCACCATCTTTCATGCCTGTGTATTCCTACATACTTGAAGTGATTCCACATGTCAGATTAAAAATATATATTCTTATTTTAGTGTGAAAAACAAATTACAATATTGCAATTGCTAGCATCAGTGGAGTCATCAATCTACCTTTGTAAGCCGTATCTTCTCGCTACTATTAAAAGATTTAACAGGGCATAATACCTTAGCAGGAAGGACTTGGAAATTCTTTCTTGCAGATGATGTATATTCCCTTTAACTTGTTATGCCAGTGATTTCAAAATTCTTTTCCAATTTATCTTAATTTGTTACTGTATCTAAGGGAGTTTCTTATTCTTTTTTTTTTTTTTTTGAGTAACCTAATTAATCATTCTCACTGGAAAGTTTTTTTATTTTTATTTTTTAAAAGAGTTTATTTATTTGACAGACACAGAGAGAGAGAGAGTGAGAGAGAGAGCACAAGTGGGGAGGAGAAGTAGAAGCAGGCTCCCCAGGAGCAGGGAGCTCAAAGTGGAGCTTGATCAGAGGGCCCTCAGGCCTCTGCCTTAGGCTCAGGTCAATATCCCAGGGTCCTGGGGTCAAGCATAGGCTTCCCTGCTCAGTGGGGAGTCTGATCCTCCCTCTCCCTCTGACTGCCACCACTACCCCTACCCTCCCCCCGCCCGCCACCGCTTGTTCTTTTTTCTTTCTCTCTCTCCCAAAAGAATAAAAATAATCTTTAAAAAAAGTGAAAAAAAATTCCATAGGGAGGTAGGGGACTTGTGTTGCAGTTAAAAAATATATGTGCCCAAGTCTTGAAATAGCTAGGATACTTTCTAATTTGATTATGTAATATAAAAATCATATTTACCTCAATCTAATAGTTCTAAAGATAGCAATATGGGTATGAAAGTATTTTTTCCTATATTTATCCTGCAAAGAGGACTTTTAAAAAAATCTCTGAAAGTTTGTGCATTTAGCCTGTTTTTAGCTTATTTTGAAATTTCCAACACTACTGAGACAATATTAAAAGTATTAAATAAACTGTTTAAGCATCTTTTTAGTGCTTACTTTACTGAATGGTTTGCATAATTAGAAAGTTAATTGCTTTGTTTCTACAATCTTTAGGAGTCATGGGACCAACTCCAGAAATGGGCTGCTAATGCTGTACTTTCTTATACATGTGCATTATTCCATCGAGTGAAGCACCTTCCCAATCTTGGAAGAGGGTGCACTGATGTGTGTGTGTGTGTGTGTGTGTGTGTGTGTAGAATGAACTGCCAATGAGCTACAGGCATAAGGAACAGAATTATCAAGTTTAACCAGTGAATAAAGCACCTGGTATTAATCCCTACCCTATTTTGATTACTGTATTTCGTTGAGCAGATCATGATTTTGAGTCTATTATTATTCTGTTATTCTGAAGAGAAAAAAAATCTATTAGCCTTTTCCTTATTTTTATGATATAAAAACTTGACTATTTCACTTATGATCCCAGGTCTCAACATTTATGGCAAGCCACGATTTAGAGTGGTTTTTAATGATGACATATAATACTGCTTTTCCAAAATTACAAAAAAAAAAAATGCATTGTGTTTTCTAAATCACACAATAAAAAGAGGGATTGTCTTAATGTCCCTGAAAAATAGGTAAGGAATGTCTTTCTGCCTGTAGACGATGACGCAAGATCAATGATTTGCTCGAAACTACATAATAAATGAATGTTTCTATTAAATACAAAATAAAACTAATTTTCTTTTTTTTAAAACGTTTTTTTTTAAAGATTTTATTTATTTATTTGAGACAGAGAGAATGAGAGAGAGAGAGAGCACATGAGAGGGGGGAGGGTCAGAGGCAGAAGCAGGCTCCCTGCCGAGCAGGGAGCCCGATGCAGGACTCGATCTAGGGACTCCAGGATCATGACCTGAGCCGAAGGCAGTCTCCTAACCAACTGAGCCACCCAGGCGCCCCTAAAACTAATTTTCTACTTAAAGATGATTTTAAATAGAAATAATTATCATAGCTGCAATAGATTTCATGAACTTTAAATGCAGTAATGCAAATATAGCCCTGTGGAGCTAATAGCAAGAAGCAAGAAATATAAATAATAACAACTCCTATGTATTGAACACCTAGTGTTATCAGTTATTAACCATAATTTTACATATCTTCTTCCCAGGATCATCATCTATAAAATGCAGATAACATTACCTTCCTCAGTGATTCTACAAAGCAAATGAATATGTAGAACCCTCAGGTTAGCACTAATGTACCATAAAATTATTAGTTTATTATTTCAATTTACCTTACCCTTTTTATCATTTATTTTTAGATACTTACTAAGTATACTATTTCATCATTCCAATAAACCTTAATGTAGGTATAATACCCACTTTATGGTATATTGTTCTTTTCTGGTGTTTCACGCTTTGTGTGTTTATGTGTGAGCAGGAGTGAATAAGTCTATAATTCATTTGTCTCTGACATTAGAGATACTGCATGATGACTTCCCTTTAAAATCCTTTCGGCCCTTTATGCTTGAGTTGCATTGTAATTGGGGTGTTTTGCACTGTACTCTGAAAATTATCTCAAATACTCCATAAACGTTGATTTCTATATTTATAAATATATTTGGCTTAATTAGCAGTGTGTGTGGAGAAGTGAATAAGTGCTATGAATCGGTGCCTAATTAGCGGAGTCTATCCATACTCTGATTGGCGATCATCTTTGCAAGGCTTTTCTCACTGCCATGGAATATTTGAGAGTCATCTGTAATCTCAGAGTTTTAAGAACTGTTCTGCTGCTGAATGATTTTTAATAATTATTTGATGAATATCTCTGTGAGTTACTGGTTTCTGTCATTTACTACTCTTTCACAATAAATCCAGGAAAATATATGTAGGCCTCTTACAGACAGAAGCCACTTAAATGCAGAAAATAAATTTGAAACTATTAATAAGTTTTCTTTGTGGTTTTCACAGAATCATGTTATAAATATCGGCACTTTTTCATAGTACATAGAGGACCATGTGCTCTCAGCCTTGAAAACCAATATGGATTTCAAAAGGGACCAGGAAACAATTTACCTACTGGGCAAAATATGTGAGGCCAGAGAACATTTTTGTAGGCAAGAAAACAATCACGCACTTACTAAATATTATGAACACTACAAGTTTGACGTGGAAAAGAAAAAGCTGTAGAACCAGAAAAAAAACGTGTGAAGTATAAATAAACAAATGAACATAGTAAAGTACTAACTTGATATAATTTTATTAAATGTTGACTACCTAAAAATATATGTTCAGGTATAACTGCACAACAACGCTTTAAGGAAGACAGGAGAGTAATTATTATAATTCTTGTTCCCATTTTATAAGTGAGGGAGATATTATGTGTATTGATCCAGGCTCGCTTCCTGAAAGTGTGGTGGAACTTGGACAAAGACTCAAAATTCTGGCATCAATTCTTTGCAAATGTATGTATTATATATATAAAAATACATATTTATATGTATATAAATTATATATAATATTTACATATATAATTATTATATAGTATTATTACATATTATATATTATAACACAGAAGAATTAAGTTAGATTTAAGAAGGACATTTTAAAATTGAAAATTTATAAGACAGGCAAACTTTTCTAAAATAGCTTTCTCAAAAGGAATACAGAAACTTAGTAGTCTGAAATGATTCAAATATAATGACTTTTGGTATAGAAAATAAATCAAAGATCCTCGAAATGTCCCAGATGAGGTATTACAAGGGAGAAAATGTATATGGGATGGTGAAGTTAGGAAAGATAAAGACGTAAGGTTATTAGAATGCATAAAATAATAAAAAAATATGAAACCTCAGAGTCAATCTGTGGGACAGTCCTCTAATCCTCCTTTCAGAAAGAAATGTCAGAGAAATTCAGAAATTTTCATTTGGGTAAATAAGAGTAACGTATTTTCCCTAGTATTTTCAAAAACTTAAAAAAAAAAAAAGGCTAAGTAATCAATTCAAAAGTCCTACACTTTGTGTTCTGAAATAAAATGTAGTTACTTAAGAAAAACACACATGGGGACCTCTAAACCCATGGACAATTGATAGAACTAATTTAAAGCTACTTGATCCTGAGGACATAGATAATCCCCAGACCTGGGCTACAAAACAAAAGCACGTGGGTTTGATTTCACAAAAGAGGATAAAAACAGTCTGGGGCCGAAATAGGCAGGAATTAGATTTTAGATCTTCATTATTCTGGGAGAAAGAGATGAACCAATGTTGTCCAGGAGACTAGAAGTGCCTCTCAAAATTGAATTCTCAAAGAACTAGTGAAGGCTGAATACAATTGATCACACCGAATAAAGGGGAGGAAGCTTAAGACGAAGAACTCTGATAAAACATGGTTCCGTGTGAACATGTTGCTTCCAATCACCTGTTTAAAGATGATGTATGGTTAACATTGCCCCGACCAAAGTAAAAGGAAAAAATAAGGACTGGTCCCTAAAACTCAACTTCCTCCAAGTATTTGTGTAATTGAATACCGAATTTATTTTAGGTGTGTATCATCTGAGAAATTATGAGTATAGAAATAACAATGTCGAAAATTACTTATCAGTCTGGGAGATGTTTTTCAAACACAGTTTAAAGTATCAGGTGTCACCCACTCTAGAGTAACAGCAAGTTAACTGTCAAGGTAAATAATAGATCTGATGAATAATTGTCTGAATATTTAGATCATGCAAAGATACTTTATAGAATGGACCAGAAGCAAGGAGGGGAATGAAGTTTGGCTATATAAACATGCTTAAAGCTGATAATGAAAAAATAATTTACATATTTTAAGAAAAGATACGCAAAATCTTTAAGAGTCGACCTTAAAGAGAAAACAAACAACAAAACAACAAACACAAGGTAGGGACACAGGATCTCAATTGGTGCCCAGTCCTAAAAGATGCCCTGAATCTAGGAAGCCAAAGCAATCTATTTTTCAGGAGATGATCCATTCAGTGGTGGATGTGTTTCAGCTGACTTAATCTGGCCTCAAGGGGTCTGGATGATGTCCCTCTTCTGATTCCACCCTCACCAGGCAATCTTTTAAGAGATATGCTGATTTGCCTTGGATCTCCTTAGAGATAAAGAGTACTGTCTGAGAGAAGAAGTAGGGATATTCCTATTTTTGAATGGGATATTCTCTTGGCTCAAAATTTGATAAACTGATGCTCAAGTTTGAAATCAGGATCTTGTAATATGGTTGAGAATTGGTCTTGGCTCTGTACAATTCTGTGCACTGATAAAATTTTGATTCTTAGATTGAAGGGAAAAGAATTACCAGGTACCACCTAGAGTTCATCTGGTAACCAGACAGGTAGTCTTTTCTTGGCACACCCTACATTCCCATACTCTCTATTCAAAGCTTCAGGACAATGGAGAGTGCATATGCCAGGCCAAAAAAATGGATATATCTAGGGCGCCTGGGTGGCTCAGTTGGTTAAGCGACTGCCTTCGGCTCAGGTCATGATCCTGGAGTCCCAGGATCGAGTCCCGCATCGGGCTCCCTGCTCGGCAGGGAGTCTGCTTCTCCCTCTGACCCTCCTCCCTCTCATGTGCTCTCTCTCATTCTCTCTCAAATAAATAAATAAAATCTTTAAAAAAAAATGGATATATCTAGAGATGTCTGATAAACCAAATAAGTGTATGTGTGATTAAATAGGAGTTGCATTTTTATTTGGAAATTATTATGCAGCAATTGGTTAGGTAATCTTGGGCTGGAAGAGACAAGTTTTATCAATAAAGAACCTATTCATAATTCCTACTAAGAAACAATGAACACAGAGAAAGGAGAATAAATTTATGTGACATTGATGGTTGACCTTCCTTAGATAAGAACATCAAAAGTGACATCTGCCTGGCAAATCATTATTAATAAGTCTTTGCACATAATGTATTTGGAGGCATTTCTTCCCTTGTGTACTAGCTGTGGTAAGCATCTTTTTTTTTTTTTTTAAGATTTTATTTATTTGACAGAGAGAGACACAGCGATAGAGGGAAGATAAGCAGGGGAAGTGGGAGAGGGAGAAGCAGGCTTCCCCGTGGAGCAGGGAGCCCGATGCAGGGCTCGATCCCAGGACCTAGGGATCATGACCTGAGCCGAAGGCAGATGCTTAACGACTGAGCCGCCCAGGTGCCCCTGTGGTAAGCATCTTTGAAATTGCATTTCTGTGGTGTTGTTTACATATCAAATAGCCTGGATTTGGACAGTCCTTGTACTAAGTTGTTTGAATTTATTTCTCAAGCAAATTCTATTTTCATGATTTTCTGTTTTGAAACATATCTATTTGCACAGTATTACCAACAATTGATAGCACTCTTACACTGTCAGGAATCCTATAATTACAAAATAAAAATGTTTGATGATGACCAGGAAAATGTTATTATTGGATCTCAACAAAAATGCAATTAGTTAGACACTACTTAAATTTCAAGACAGTGAGGTGGACAAATGATGGTCTAGTATAAAGAGAAATATAAAAGTGATATTAGAGGCCAAAACTCATTTAAAAGAGTAATTAATATATTACTCAATGAAATATAGCAAAAGCTGTTACACAGAAGTTTCAGACTGTAGTACTTTCAGTAAATTTTGTAAAAATAATAATTCCGAACAATGGAAGCATTAGAGGATTAGAAATTCATTAAGGGGCATCTGGGTGGCTCAGTCGGTTGAGTGACCAACTCTTGGTTTTGGCTCAGGTCATGATCTCAGGGTTGGGGAATCAAGCTCTGCGTCGGGCTCCATGCTCAGCACAGAGTCTGCTTGAGGATTCTCTCACTCTGCCCCTCCCTCCTCTCTCTCTCTCTTTCAAATAAATAAATAAGTTTTTTTTAAAAAAGAAATTCATTAAGATTGCTGTCAAGGGATGCAACCATGGCCCTGACTTTGATAATGGTATTATCATGAACTTGTTTTACCTGAAAAAACATTCTCAAGTGTGTTTTTACACTATACTTCCTGGTCTTCAGCTTTCTTAGTAGTCTCACTTCTACCGAATCTCCATCAGAAACACTGGGCCCTTAGACCATATAACTAAATTTAACAATTTTTTTGGATACCTTTGTGTAGGAATTATTTCAGTTATATCATGCTATGGTAAACAAGGCAAAGGCCCTGTCCTCATTTAGCTTACAGCATCATTGGAGAGAAGAATGTAAAGAACAATCATATCTCTCAGTTGGGTCTTCTAGCTCTTTCTCTTATCAAGGTCTGCATGATCATGTATCCGCTTCCTTCATCTCTGTATCACTGTAACCACTACTTTACTAATTCCAAATTTCCCCTCAGCCTGCCACAGCTTGTTTTTGCTTTTAAAAAATATCATTCGTAGGCACCTTCACTGTAACTTACTTTTCCATGATTCTTTTATATTTCAATATTTTTTTCAGATCCCATATAGGGTATCATCTCTTCTCAGCAGCATATGTTCATTGATGGTCTCGCTATTCCCAAGATTTTATAATCACCAGGGTTCTAGTGACTCCAAAAGCTGTATTTCTGCAATTTATATATACTCCCTAGTTTCAGATGGACATTTTCGATGGCCTGCTAGATATTGTCTGAATTTTTCAAAGGTACTTTAAAGTCCACATGTCTTAATCAGATTCATTCTCCTGGAAATGTGCTATTCTTTCCATTTTTCCCAAGTTGACAAAATAGCACCACGGTTTCCCCACCCTCCCAGGTTGATCTCCATGACATCACTCATTATTCCCTGTAACTTTACCCATACTTCTCTTCTCAAATCCCTACTTACCCATCCTTCAGAGCCTGGCTGTGGTTTTTCATATCCCCAACTCATCATCCTGTGGTTCTGGTAGCATTTAACCTCTCCATAGAGCCTCCCACGCCTTTACTTTTAAATATCTACATCTGTACACGTCATTCTCCACCACGATATTCAAACACTTAGGAGGCAGAGAACACGTCTCATTCACCTTTGGATCCTTCATGGGAATTTAAACAACAAATGGTTATTGAACTCAATGAATTCTCAGAGTATTCCAAATTCCCTGTTCATTGTATACAATTTTCAGCTATGACTGCTATGACCTTTTGCTACAAATGCTGGGTTGGTGAAATTCAGCCTCATAATGAATAAAAACAATGGGCATAATTCAGTCTAGACTCTATGGCTCATAGGAAAGCATCCTCAGAGAGGCTTACCACTCTCAGATCATATGTGGGTCCCCTGATTACCTCATCAACATAGTTGGCGAGCATTTCAGAGCAAAAATAAAATTGTAAAAGACATATTTTACAATAGAAATGAACGCATAGACAGTTGTTAAACAGCAGGTTACTGTTCTACTTACTATCTTTTATTACCAATACATTTTATAGCCCTTGCCACAGTTTCATTTGAACACCCAGTATCAAAAATTAGGGGGTTTTTTGAGATTATCGTATTCTGGCAGTTGAAATTCTGTTTCAAGGAAACATTTAAATTTGCATGTGTTTCAAATATATCTTCATTTTGTAATAAACTTACAATTCTACTTCATGGACAGTAATGAGAAGGCATGCAAAATAATGAGAGTAATGTCTAAAAAAAAAAAATCAACCTGCATAAATTAAGTAAAAACTTAACAGAAACAAGATTTAAAAACAGGGCAACCTATTGTCTATATTTCAGATAGAAAGGGAATGTGACATAAAGACAAATACCGATGAACTTAACTTGAATCTTAAGATAGCAATCACAAAAACAATTTGCAACACAACGCAAGGAATGCGTTAGTTTTGCAAAAATAAAACTAATCTAATCCAATCTTCTATAATCTACTCTAATCATCTTCTTAACTCAAGTAGTATAATTGATCTTCTAAAAAGAAATAATAACTTAAAAAGATTATTTACAGGCCTTTATTAAGTTTGAAAGGCCCTATTTAAATAGCACATATTTTTATTAATTATCCATATTTATAAGCAGAGTGAGAACAGAGACATAAAATTAATCTGTTCTGTAGTTTCAACCTGGATTTAGTGTGTGCTGCCAATTTTATCACTGATAAATTCTGAAGTTTTTGTTTTGTTTTGCTTTGTTTTGTTTGTTTTGTTTGTTTTTTTTTTTTTAAAGATTTTATTTATTTATTTGACAGAGACACAGCGAGAGAGGGAACACAAGCAGGGGGAGTGGGAGACGGAGAAGCAGGCTCCCCGCAGAGCAGGGAGCCCAATGTGGGGCTCGATCCCAGGACCCTGGGATCATGACCTGAGCCGAAGGCAGATGCTTAACAACTGAGCCACCCAGGCGCCCCAAATTCTGAAGTTTTTGAAGTAATTATGTTTAGCAACAACAAGCAAAGGAAGATAAAGAAAAGAAAAAAACAGTAACTTGATTAGAAAAATTAAACAAATAATTTCACTTTATTTGGCATAATGTAAAGCCTCCAGACCAATTTAATAATTATTTTTAAATGATGTAGAAGATGGGTATGTAGAAAAAGAGGGTACAATGCAGATACCATTTCAATGCCTTCTTCCAGTCCAAGATGTTATTTATAATGTAAAAATTTCAGTAAGTGCATTTAAAATCATTTCATCTGTAGAATTTTCCTCTCCCTTCTCTGTACTTCACACTGCTCTGAACTTCTCTAATGAGTTTTCCCCTTTTCATGCTATAGTGAATTTATTGAAATCATGGTTGTACCTCCCCAACATAAGGACCTGCACCATGTAGGCAGAGATTCCTTCTCATACACTTCAACGTCCTCAGAGAGCCTTGGTCATATTTTATTTTCAACACGTTTGTTGAATCAAATGAATAACTGCAGATTTGTCAGTATATAATTATTCCATTAAACAGAGCCAGGAATAATAGTATTCTGCTTTGCTTTACTTAAGAACATAATGCTTTTCTTACAAAAAAAAAAAAAAAAAATCCCCGCAGTAGAAGAGGAAACAATAGAGTGTTTTATCCTCGAAGAGGAAGATCGAAGTGAAACAGTTTCTCAATAAGTGGACTAACCTCTGAGGTTGAGTGCTAACTACACTTTAAGAGATGAGTTCTAGTGTTTCTTTACCACATAAAAGATGTTTAAGAGTGTTGTCATATTTCAGCAACATCAATTTTTTTATACATATCTCCAGAAAAAAAGCAGAGAAGGAATGGAAGTACATAGAGTCTATAGGCAAAAAAGAATGCAAAAAGAAATCATGGAGATAATAGCCTAATGAAAGAAGGAGCTAAAAATAGAATGCATTATCTAACAAGTGTGCTGAAATTCAGATAAGCAAATGATTTGAGAGTCTGGAGGCAACAAAGCCACTAACTGACCTCTAAAGTCACTTTGAGATTTGATCAGAGCTCATTCCATCCTCAAATGTCGTTAAGAGTTCAGCAGAATGATCTAGTTTTAAAGGACCAAATTAGAATAAAAAGGGTAATATGGCCACACATTTTATCAGTGTTAATTATTAATACTGAGATTAAAAGGAAAGGGCTGAGAGTTCGGTGAGCATACTAATTGGACATTTTTTCAGCTTGTTTTCCCTGTCAGTGTGAATATTTTCACAGTTCAAAGGGAAATATACACGTGAAGAATACATATCCAATTGGAACACTGGGTATAAATGTAAAAATATTTAAAAGTGAGAAAAGAATATAGGAGGGTAATAACAGCTTTTCCCCACCTTGAATGATGAAGAACACAGAGTAGGGTTCATTTGATGCCAGAGGACAGAATCTTCTTTTTTTTTTTTTTTAATTTTTTTTAAAGATTTTTTTTTTTTTTTTTTTTTTTTTAATTCATGAGAGACAGAGCGAGAGAGAAAGGCACAGGGAGAAGCAGGCTCCCAAGGAGCAGGGAGCCCGATGCGGGACTCGATCCCAGGACCCTGAGATCATGACCTGAGCCGAAGGCAGACGCTCAACCATCTGAGCCACCCAGGCGCCCGAGGACAGAATCTTCTTTTCCTTTCATTTAAGATCCTTGATATATTTAAACATATCTGCCCCTCGGTGGTACCCCTTGATGTACCACAAAAATGAGAAATCGGGGGCGCCTGGGTGGCTCAGTTGGTTGAGCGACTGCCTTCGGCTCAGGTCATGATCCTGGAGTCCCGGGATCGAGTCCTGCATCGGGCTCCCTGCTCGGCAGGGGGTCTGCTTCTCCCTCTGACCCTCCTCCCTCTCATGCTCTCTGTCTCTCATTCTCTCTCTCGCAAATAAATAAAAAATTAAAAAAAAAATTAAAAAAAAAATCGACTAAAAGGTATCCAAGGTGAGAATATGGTTCTTACCAATAATTTTAGAATTGTTATCTTTGTGAGACTAAACATTTTTATGATGCTTTCATGACTAAGCTATTCTGTTATGTCTAATCTACCTGAAGTTAATAACAATCAAAATTATTTATCATTACTATTTGAATAATAGCAAATAATTCTATCACCAATGAATATGGAGAAATTATTGCTACTCATTATTTATTTATAAATTATTAGATGTTATTATTTCATTTAGTTGCTCTATTATTGAAGGAAGAGGGGATAAGAAAGGTCAGAAAATTGCACTGCTAGGAAGAGGAAAAACCAGGATTCAAACCGAGGACATTAGATTTCAAAGCCTGCTTTTTAAACCACAATACTCTATCCACAGCATTGCCTCTTCTCTAGGACAGTATTTTCTTTGGATTCTTTTAGATTGTGCTGCTCAGTTACTGGAAATCTGCTGCAACACACATCTTGATTGCAGACAACCTCTATAATTACTTTCTGTCTCTAATCACCATGAAAAAGCAGAAGTGGGGGCATGTGGAATTGGGGATACTTGGGAAGCACAAAGCCATTTCACAGATGGCTAGAAAAGTAGAAAATGCAGTCCACCTCTGGCAATAAAACCCCAGGCGGAAAAGCAGAACCATCCAAAAGAATCCTTTCCAGGGTATGTTAATCTCTTCCTGCAGAAATTAAAAAAAAAAAAAAGGCATTTGCCGAGCATTTGTTTTGAGGTATTATGCTTATGCCCTTAACAAGTGTTTGAGCATTTTTGGAAAGATGGAAGACACAGCCTTGCTACTTAACTCAATCTAACTGAAAACAGTACAAACCAATGGTGACTAGATGGCAGGACCTTAAAAGTGACCATTGGAAATTGGGTAGGTGGGAGAAAAGTAGAGAGAGAGCCCTTTATCCCAAACAAAGTTATGAGTCTAGTCTCCATTCTCATTATCCTTGGTCTTATTAAAATGGTGTTTCATTTCCAATTGATATTTCAATTATACTCATTTATTTCTTTTTTAAATGTTTTAATTTTATTTAAATTCAATTAATTAATATATAATGTATTATTAGTTTCAGAGGTAGAGGTCAGTGATTCATCAGTCTTATATACTATCCAGTGCTCATTACACCTCGTGCCCGCATTAATGTCCATCACCCAGTTAGCCCATCCCCACCCCTGCCCCCTCCAGCAACCCTCAGTATTTCTGAGAGCAATGTGAAAAGTCTATGGCAGAAACAAAATGGGTTCATGATGGACTGTACCATGGTTTAATCCTCAAAAACAGTGTACTCTAAATATTACTGAACACATGTGGAATGAGGAGAAAAAATAAAACAACAATCAAGCCTAACTTATACATTTCTGAAAAAGTAAGAAAGTTTGGAATTGGGGGGCTCAGAAATATTAGTGTATAAAAATCAAAATTACCTTTTAAATACCTGAGAAAATCAAGAGACATAAAATTAGGTAGGCATTTTAGAGTGGCCACATTTTTTAACTCATTTAACTTTTTAAAATCTACCCAAAACTCTCTTTCTGATTTGGAGAGTAAAACATCTAGGAAAAATTGGATATAAAGAGAAAAATCAGATTGGCGGATCTGGGTAAGATTCTAGAGTTAATTCTGTTAACTGCCTTACAGATGATTAGAAGCAGATCCAGAAGGAGTAAGTGACATACCCAACCCTAATGGCAAAATTGAGATTGGAGGTCAAATGGAGAGTTTCTTATACTTGAGTTGTTAAACACTATATATGGTTATAGGATACATAGCAAAGCCAAATTGGACTTGCAAAGGTAATCCAGGGGGTAACTGAAAAGAGTAAGTAGACTATAGCATGAAGTCAAAGGTCAAGATAAATACTGATAATAGATCTAAAGAAACTGTTAAATACTGTTCCAAGAGAAAATCTGAAGATAAGGGCAAGCTCTTGCATAGTCAAATTATGCTCTTCAAATGATGATGGTTTTAAGCTTAATATTTGGTTTTTACTTGAATTATGAATTCATTACAATAGGTTTCAATTATTTTAACACTTTCATTATCAAATATTTTATCATTACTCAACGTCCTACCATGAACCCCATATTTTAAAATACTTTATCCTTTTGGCTTCGGTCATGATCTCAGGGTTGTGAGATCGAGCCCTGAGTCGGGCTCCATGCTGGGCGTGAAGCCTGCTTAAAATTCTATCTCTCCTTCTCCCTCTGCCCCCCATAATAAATAATAAAATAAAATATCCTGTCCCACTAGGTGTATTTTATTGAAATAGTAAATAACCAATTTCCTCAATCTTATCAAAAGATCAACATAAAATCATCATAATATTGATAATAATTCATGAAAAGCAAAGAAAAATATATTAGTGATGTTTTTTATGAATTAATGTATAATTCATTAAGAAATTCTTGAAATTTTTTTAATGATATAATTTCCATTACTGTTTTCCAGAGACCCATGGATGTAAATACCCGGATCTGAAATTATTAAAATGGTGGGTCTCATTCTAATTATTAGATTCAGGTTTCATGAAATTACATTGATTCTTACAGTGTATTCTTTTTCCTAAGCTAATAAGAGAATAAAACCTCATTCATCATTTGGCAGTAAGGTGGGTTGGAAGGTAGGATAAAGCTTATTATAAAGCTGATTAATCCACAGGCCTTCTTCATGAAATTGTATTTATTATGCTAAAGTATAGGAAGTAAATAAAAGCTTTTGTAAAACATAAGTGCATTTCACTGCCTATCTACTTAAATTTTCCTTTTAGGTATTTTAGTTAATTTTAGTTACTTCGTGATAACTTATTTTCATCATTAGCTGTTCTAACGTATACCCAGGTAGCATCATAACACTGGGATGTTATATTATTGCACTGGAAATTATCTTCTAAACTTTACAGTGGAAGTTAATCCAAATATCAGTTATAACTGCATTGTTTCACATAGGTTAAAATGCAAGGAAAATATTTGAGGTAATAATAATTAGGAAGTAGGACAGCATCCAAAATGGTATTTTCATGGAAAATCCAATACAAATCTTGATTAAAACCTAACCAAGTAAAACGCTGCAGATTACCTGGATTCCAATTAAATGTGACAAATGAATACTTGACAGGTTTCAATTCCCATTCTATTTATGTCAGAATGATCCATTAATCTTGAAGATGAAATTACCAGAATTCAAGCGATACAATTGTACTTTATGGCTAGATAGTAGTCTGAAAACTTGGACCCAACAAAACTTATTCAAATGTCAACTGCTACATTTGGATCACCCAAAGTGAATCACATCTCCTGTCCTTACCTATAGATCGGGGCTAACATGAATCACAGCAGATGACAACTGATTATATAAAACTGAATTTCAAGTGTCAGTCACATACAAAATCAGAAAAATCAGTTCTATTATGATAATCTTTGTTGTTGACAAGACTGAAAACATGGTTATAAAAAATAACTAAAAGCCTTACTTGGAAAATGTTTCTCAGCAAACTTTCTAGTTTCTTAACAAGCTCACCTGTTAAGTTTTCCATGTGTGTTTCCTAAAAAGTAACCGATATGTGTTTGCCATATATAATTATGCTTATTACTCGTCATTTCTTACTTATTTTAAAGGTGTTGAATCCCCTTAAACTCGAAAAACAGAAAAATAACATCAAAATGTGATTATATTGCCAATACAAGTCCTTTCTGTTAATACAGCTGACATCCAAAAATCAAGCCTTAATTATACATTATGTTGTTTATTGTGAGATACTTTTTAAAACACAAATAAAAGTATATCATCAAAAGGTAATCACAGGTATAAGAATGTCCTTAGATTAGATCAATCCTGCCTTCCTAGGTGTGTGTGTATGTATAATATTATTATAGTATTTTAGTTTTTACTTTTGTGCAAAGCATTTCAAACATATTTGCCTTAGAAATATATTCATCAGCAATGCAATTCATACCAAAATTTTTATAGTCATTTAAATAGATACTAAAAGAACTTAATTCTTAAAAACCACATCAGACTCCCATCCACATAAGCATACACCACCATACACACAGATAAGCATGCTATAAGGCAAAATGCCATTTGAACTCTGGATTATTAATCAAGAGTGATATCAATCATCCAACCCTGATATCATATCTTCTCACCCAGATAACAATGTGGAAAAATAATTATTTAACATGATTTAGTTTAGCCATAATTTCACTCGGGGTCATTTATATCTATTACTCTCTAAGGTTGGATTTTAATATTCATAGGTAAACTTCAAGAAAAAAATCAGATTTTCCTGCATTAATATGCTCTATTTGCATACCATCACTAAAGAAACTGGTACATAACAAAAAGTTAGGATGTCTTATTTCACTTGGGGGATGGGATGGTGAAAAACAAATCCGTTTCCAGTTTTCGCTACAGATAAAATGTGTGCGGTTCCCCTTCCTTCCCCTACATATAACTAAATTTCTTTTTATACTTGAAATAATAATAAAATTAGTATGAACTTTACCATTCCATTATTTCACACAAACCTACTCCTCAAGCATTTACTTATAACCTGAAATCCAAAAAAGTACATCATTTAATTGTTTGGGGGAACATAAACAAACGTGAAAAGGCTTGTAAATACTATTTGCAATCTAACTTTATAACTTAAAAGAAAGTGTATAGGAGGCCAATTGTTGTGGTTCTCATGAGAATCATTTCACAACAGGATAGGAACCTAGAGTCCTAAAATTTGCTTTTTTCCCTTTCCCTTGCACAAAAATGAGAAGAAGAAGAAAAAAAAAAAAAAAACACGATGCATACTTAAATGAAAGGGGAGTTCTAATAGTATTTACAATATATTTCTGGAGCATAAGATAACACTGTTCTCCTTGTTTGACTCCATTTCATCTATCACTCAAAAGGAGAGGCTCGCAAATGCTCTGATAAATACCTAGGAAAAGAAAGAGCAAGGTGTGTTTATTGTCATTTCCTTTCACTAAAGGCTGGACAATTGAAGTAGAAGAAATAGTTGCATGACAAAAATGAGTAGAAGAAAACAGTAACACAAGACCTTTCTCAGTTGCTATTGTTTAGGTATTATGAATTAATTTAGGTTTGTTTGTTTTCATAGCAGGTACTACTCCGATTTATTTGGAAATGTGTTTATTTCTGACAGGCTGTTTTAAAATGATGGTGCAAGTTTGGTGGATTTTATCTATAAGGTTATGTTCCTTTATTTGGCATTTCTGTCCTTGAGCAAATATTTATTTTTTTTTAGGTAACATAGTTCTAGTGTCAGCTATTTTAGTTGGGTTTTAGACTGAGCCTCACGAGTCTACTCATTATGGCTCGCTAGCGTGATTATGTGTGTGGATGCTGTGTTTGCCCCTACCATTTTCCATATGCTCTGCCTCACCAACACTGCCATCCGGCGTGGTCCTTTCATAGTTGTCCTCTGGGAGTGGAAGGGCACCCAGCCTTGGCCCTGATGAACTCTTACTGCTTGGTGTCTCTGACTCCTCCAGCCCGCTGTCATAGCAACTCTGCAGTGACCCCTGATGTGGGTCCTGAGGCTGACTCACAACAGAAAACGTCACTCTACGAAACGGCTGCAAGAGAAAAGATTCTGAATGTCACTAAAATATAAGATTGTAAATGATCTTATTAAAAAACACATACATTACATACATCAAGGACCGACGACTAATTCAATACAAAATGCTTAGAGACGTTGAAAGTTATTTGGTTAACTGTATTATCTGAGGCAAGTCCTAGAACTTAGATTTTATTATGGAAAAGAAAAAAAAACTGGAAAATTCACCTTCTGAAACAGAGATAAGAAAACGGCAATTTCACTAAAACACACATTTAAATCTATGTGAGTACCACATATTCAACCTTTTTCTGTTCTGTAGTCTTTACTTCCAGTATGCTTTTCACAAATAGACTCTATAAAAACAAGTCACCGATTTGGAAGGCAATAAATATTGAAGTAATCATCGTAAGAATTCATTTTTAAAAACTTCAGTTTTAAAACATTTGTCTATGTGATATAATGGTTTTAAAATGAGTGTTCTGGCAGGTGACTTAAACTATTAAAGGTACAACTAATAAATAAGAATTTAGATGCAGTCCTGGGAAATAGAAATGCATTTCTTACTTTAGTCATATTAGAAATATTAACCTATTGACCTTGATATTATAAGGGTGGTATTAAAATAATAAACATCTCTTTAACCAGAGAACAGAAAATAAACCAAAAAGTATGCATTTACTATGACTGTTTATAGTTTGTTCAAAAACAAAAATTTACATCATGTAGCGTCCTTACATTTTACGTTAAAAGTGTTGCATATTTTTATCCACAACTTACTATGATACTGAAATTGGCTGCACTGAAGATTTACTATGTATGGAATTTACAGATTATTGTAACTACTACATAAATTAAAAACTTTAGGCTCATTCAGGGAACAAACTAATCTCATGCATTGATAGTGTCACATACATAATAACTGGAAAAAAAAACAATACAAAAAGGTTCTGTAATATCTGTCTGAGATTATTCTTGGCAATAGTTGTATCCATTAAAAACTCTTGCATGATTTGAAAATGGCATAAATGTATTTTTTAAACATATGACTCAGACTGGTTCTTTTTAATACAAAGCATAAAACTAATGTTGCCAGAAAATAGTGAGAAAGGTAAAAAAACCTTTTTTGCCCTTTTATAACTTGAATACTAATGGTACAAATTACTAGTCACAACAGTATGATTTTTTAAGTGTTAAGGATAATCTACACATGTAGGTTATTAAAGGAAAAGCTACAAAGAGTTATGGAATTTCCCCCGAATTTATAAATTGGTTTTGCTACAGACAAACACATGCTTCTGCAAATCTTCCCTTTACCTTGTCTCAGAAGACTGGCCATTATTGGCATTTTTAACTCAGTACCTTATTCTCCATGTACTTATTTGGAGTGTACAAACTTTATAAAATTCTATTATTCATTCTAGTTCAAAATCAACTTTTAAAACCGCCGAATCCTATTGTAAAGGAAAAACATTTAAAGTACATTCTCTTCTTTATAATGTTTAACTGAATTGGAACTGTAGTAAAACAATTATGAAATATTTCTAGTACAAACAGTATACACATCACGGCCCCAAATTTACTGGCAATAAATTCTAGGAACATTACTCTTATTTCAGTAATAATTCTCACATTTCTTTACAATAGTATGATATTTCATATATATAAGTAAATGTAGAAATCAATTTGTATTTACTATGTTTTATCTTATGTGTACATATTTTCCTTTAAATTTTTTTTCTCTTTATCACTCCCAGCAAATTATCTGGATCTCTTCAGTCTCATCTCAGAAACAAGGCTGCTGGTAGTTTCCTAAAACCACATTGTTCTGCATAAAGAAAATGCTCAGTAAATACTACTGAAAAATGAGCTTTAAATAACAATGCTGAATTTAGGAAAGAACTCCAGTAGTCATTCAGACATATCACTTCAAGACAGCAATGGGTTAATATATACATGTAAAGAAAGAGAGAGAGAGAGGAAAGTCAAATGCTGTTCTTGATTCTGCTTTAATGATTCTCAAATCTTTTAGCTCAGTCTTCATTAACCCAAGAGGAAAGATCAAAACGAATACAGAAATACATATTTTGTACTAATGAATTGACAAAGGAAAGTATGTAAGAAATTATGAGAAATGTTGTTCCATTTTGATATAAAAGTAGAAAAGGGGCGCCTGGGTGGCTCAGTTGGTTAAGCAACTGCCTTCGGCTCAGGTCATGATCCTGGAGTCCCAGGATCGAGTCCCACATTGGGCTCCCTGCTCAGTGGGGGTCTGCTTCTCCCTCTGACCCTCTTCCCTCTCATGCTCTCTGTCTCTCATTCTCTCTCTCTCAAATAAATAAATAAAATCTTAAAAAAAAAAAAAAGGAGAAAAGAAGGTGATGTTTAGCTGAAGGTAGGAAACGCTGAATCTGTAATTAAATGCTGGTTCCATCAAAAGTAGTAATAGGACAACACAAAGGTGAGAGGCTATGTTTGCAATGAAAAATGTCAAAAATAAAATAATGATCTTTCTATCATGTACTGTATTACAACTTCTATGATTCTGTGTATTTTCATTTCTTACCCTATATTGAATGTACTTTAATTTCCATGAATTATTTTAGGTTACATATTAAATTTAATGATGAAAGAAAAGGTATTACAAATGTAAAATACTAAGATCTATTTATATAATAACAAATATTTAGATTCATGAATGCTTCATTTTGTATAAAAAGCTTTTTTAAAAAAATAACATAATGGATGAAATAAAAATACTTCACAATAAAAATCCAAAATAAAGAGCATCACACAATGGATAATGAAAAACCCCATCTTTTTAAACCACATTTAAAAATATTCCATTAGAATTCAACAATATAATATCAGCATTATATTACTATCTCAAGCTCTATTTTGATAATTTTGTAAAAACAAAATTCTTCTGGCAAAGTATTTAAGTTGGCAATGTGAACAAATTAGTGCAGAATCCTAAATTCTGAAGGTAAATCCATTGGCACAAGGCTTAAGCTTTGATTCCAACGGAAAATCAGACATACAAACTAGATAGATGGATAGATAGATGATAGATAGATAGATAGATAATAGATAGTAGAGATAGAGAGACAGATTGATGGGCAGACAGACAAGTATTTACGTACCATCATTCATCATCAGGTTGGGTCTATTGAGAAGATAGAGAAGTTAAGATACAGAATTCACACTATTTATATACTCCAGAAATGCTGACTAAATAAGGTATGTCAAGGAGTGTTGACTGTGTGACAGGACAGAAAGAATGGATTTGCATTATATATTTAACTATCACTTTGTTAATTACTGATACTCTGAAGTAGAGTGGTTTAAGCGGGTATTCCTAAATCTAGATGTACCTTAGAATGGCCCAGAGAACTTGTGAAAAAACACAAAGCCAACACACGGTTTCAACTTAAACCCAATGAATTAGCGTTCAGAGTGGGACTGGATATCAATAGTTTGTAAAGTCCCTCCAGGTAATGAAGAGGGACTTCACTGAGGAGAGAGGAAGGAGAAACCCTACAACTGAAAGCAGTCAAAAAAACAAAAACAAAAACAAAAACAAAAAACAAACTGTCCCAGGATGCCAGGTGGTCCCTTAAATGTCCATGGATTGTGTTTCCCTGGAGAGTAACTAGAAACATGTCTCCATCTTGAGATGCAAAAGTATGGACATGAAGACCTGTAGTGACCTAGGGTATCTGAGCTTTCTATTTTTCTGTCCAGAGTGATAAATGATTTCTTGTCGTGCAAAGACAAACTGGTCTTCCTTAAAGAGGAAAAGGCACAAGAGGATGAGAAGAGTGTCAGCGTTCTAGCACTTTGAAATTGTGAAGATGTGTTCAAAAAGTAAATAAGTAATGCAAGAAAGGGGTATTCAAGAAAAGAATTCCAAAGATTGTGAGTGGAAAACAGGTGACAGTTATACACAAGAGGGAGTGGTAATCAAAGATTTTAGGGAGGCAAATGAATGATCTAATTGAATGAATGAGATTGAAGATGTGATGTAACAATTTTGTGCAAAAGAGTAGGAAGAAGAAATGTTGGAGGCAGAGAATTATGCCAAGAAAGAGTGAACTTTGGAGAAACAGCAATGGCAATGGGCAGCGAGGCCATTATAATGTATGGCTGCTTGAATTTAGACATTGTTTCACCATACCTACATTTGTTCTATATTCACTATGTCTCAGGGTTTCAAGGATGTCCCAACAATGGTTCCACAAATTTAAGAAATTCAAAATTGTATAGGTATATAAAAACAGATAATATAGAATATGATTAGGTTTCCAATGAAACAGATATAACAAAGTGCCATGAAACCTGCTTAGGATTTAGGGTAGGCATTGCAAAGGAGGGAGTTGTGGGTTGAGACCTCTAAAAGAATTTTGATAGAAAAGATATCTTTGAGGGATCAGTTATAGTTTCCATATTTGGGGCCAGCAGCAAAAGATTAAAAAAAAAAGAGGGTGGATAAGAAAACCAGATCACTTTTGAAACTTGGAAGGATTAGAAGCAGATCATCTTTGGAAAGAAAGAAAATCCTATAGATCAAAGGCATCACAGATATGGAGAAGAATTATGACTACCATATGCCCATAGGATTCATCCATTAGAAGGTCATTGTTACCTTAAAATCTCTAAACTGTGAAGAATAATTGTATGAGATTAGAGTAAAGGAAGTAAAAGATCAATTTATATATATGGGGAAATGGAGCAAGTGGGGACAGACTCCTAATTTTTAAAACATGACATGAGAGAAGTAGGATTACAGTTAAAAAGAAAAAGATTTGTGTAAAGAGTTTTATTTATTTATGCTCATTTTTATCTTTCTTCATTGTTACTGAAAACATTTGCTTTAAGGTAAATATTTGAAGATACAAGCAAAAAGCCTCATAACATAAGGTGCACCGGGAATGAATGAAATCGGAGAACATAAGTAAACTAAGAATGAAGAGAGAAATTAAATTAAAAATAAAATTACAAAGGTCAGGTAAACAGTAAAACATGTTGAGTGCATGCATGGTGTGTGTGTGTGTGTGTGTGTGTGTGATGAGAAAAAAAATGGTATGTTAGAAATAATAGAAAAAGGAAAGAATTTTATTCCAAACAACACTATAGATTCGTTATTGACCTAAGACAAGTTAGCTGACCTTTGGTTCTTGTGCCTTAGGCTCAAGGTCTGTAAAATGAAGTTAATGATACCTGCCCCTAACTAACTTAAATTCTCTGAGAAATAATGAGATAGTTTATAAAAAGAGCCTTAAGGTCCCTCAAAGACATATATTATAAAAGGTATCATACCTCAGGCCACAGCTATATAACTAAAGCGATAGCTCCCATTATGTTTTAGGTTGTTTTTTTTTTCCTTCTCTCTTGTGTTTTTGTTGTTGTTGTTGTTGTTGTTTTTAAATATAAAGCTGGCTCAGTAACTCACCAAGTTTCTAAATGGAATTTAAAAAATTCATATGAAATTTCAAGCCTAGTTCTCCTGTTAATGCAGTGCTTTTATTGTTCTAAATTCAAGTTATTTGTAAAACAAATATGTACATACAACAACACCAGTTCTTCAAAAAGTATTTGAATCTAACCATCGATTGGCATGAATATCTCTACGGTCACTTATTTTGGAATGGCATTTATCAACTATTTTTTGTCCCCATTATGATACAGAGAAGAGTTTCACTTGAAGACACACCCTACTATAGGGACTTTTGAGATATTTTAGAGGTTGTTAGAAATATATTCAATGGTAACTCCAGATAATATACAATTCCTGGGGCATTAAGTGTATCTTCATTGTTATCCCAGGCTCCAGCTGATTTAAGTACATCCGAGTTGGCATTGCTTTAAAGTCCTATAGACTTAGAATAAGCATTCTCCATTCTTGTATAATTTTATTCACTTTTTATTCTGAAAACCTACAGTTCACGTGGGAAATCGGCAGAAGTGTTAATGGGGATGTCTTCTATCTTCTATTCGCCTGCTGTGGGGGGCCCAGAATGGCTGCCTCTTTCTTCTCTCCCCTATTCATTGGAAATGCTCATGAGCCCCTGGTAAGAGATGTGTGAATGCAGTTAACATTTCCATATAAAATTAATCCCACAGACTGGGAAGGACAAACACAGGAAATAAAGATTTAAGTCAGGTGCTGTGGGGCACGCAATGTAACATCAATAAATACATTTGCTCATTAATATTTTTGATACTTTCTTTTCTGGAAAATGTGAACAGATGCTAAAACTGATACATCAGTATATTTAGGATTAGGAGAAAGATCGCCTGCTTGATGAGGAAAGGAGTTAGACTATATTTTGGCTATAGAATAAGGCTTATTTTCTAAAGATGTTGTTACAAGGAGTAAAGCATTCATGAGGGGAAAATGTGGTGAGCATTTGATTCATTATTCTTTTTTATAAAATTGTATCTGCTTAATTGATAATACAAATTACCAAACAATAAACTTAAACCTAGGCAGTCTAACAGGCTTACAGGTCCCATGAGATGTTATCATAATTTCTACTTCAAATATGAACTACCACCAGATTTCATCCTGCTCTTATTCAGAGGGTTCAAAGGAGGTCAAGTCAATACATTTCACATTCATAAGAGAGAGGACTGAAGCAATTTTCTAAAAAAGATTTTAACTATCTAGAAAGCTAATGTCACATTTTACTATAAGTATGATAACTACCTCATTTTTATTTTATCTTGCAAATTCATTATTTTTTTTTAAATTTTAAAGACCTATCAAATCACATCTTTTTGAAAGTATTGACAAAAGAACATGTACTCTTTATAACCTGAAACTTTGAGAAAATTAATTTTGAAACTAATTAATATGCTATTCTGTTTTCAGAATACAATCACAGCCAGATATATATGACATTACTAGGTGTGACCTATTTTTAAAAAATCTTCATGAGAAAGTCCATTGGTAGTTTCTAAGAAAAGCAACAGAGACCGCATGCATATTCACAAATATATGGATAGTAATAAAATTTTTATTTTTATTCATTCTTAATTGTTAGATTGATTAAAAAGGTGACTACCATACCATGAAAGCACAGATGATGTCCCACAATCAGACACACTTAACAATATTTGCCTTCTATCTACATTAGCAAAATCTCCTAAGTTAAAACCCGCACAATAAACACTTAGTGTTTTCTTTGATCGGACAGTGGCCAATTTTAGAAAAGGGAAAACCATGGAGGTGAGCTTCGGGAATATCTTGTTATATACACTACTTACAGTAAAAGGAAAAACAGCATTGGGGTAAGAGTGCAGAAACTTTTCCCTTGGAGTTCATTTCTTATAACCTAGTGACACCACATTTATGGGGATTTTATTTGCAAGCGGATAGGACCCTACAGATGCCAGTGGAAAGAACTTCAGGTTAAATCTCTTTCCTTATTGAATACTGCTCTGTGTCTTAAAGACAACTTTATTGAGAACTTTAAATCTGCACCTTCCTTTTTAGCTTCAATAGCTTCTTCATAAATCGTCTCCTTATCTGGAACTCACATACAGCTGTCTCAGTCACATCAATTATTTCTGAATGGGCTGAAAAGACTTTTTTATTTTTTCCAATTCACTTAGTTACGTCCATCAAACGGACTTCTAATGACTCTCTTTGTCAGTCATAAAGCACTGAAACAGTCATGGACCAGAACATTGCAGCATTCATAAGGAACACTACATTTTATTTTTAAAGAGGATCTATCTAAGACTGTGAGATCTTTTCTTGCAAAGGCACAGGTACTTGATTAGTCTGAAAACATTTTCAGCTGACGTCAGTGGCTACCATACAAACGTATCTAGGATTCCATGGTGCTTTAGATGGAGTACATCTGGCAGGACCTTCAAACAAACTTTAATCAGGTCTTTTAAACTTTTTAAACTTTGCTCACATCTCAATGTTTTTTCCATACTTCAAACGGTTTTTCTTTCTTTCAAGTCAATAGCAGATGAAAGGATATTAAAAAGAAACATGTTGAAACACTTGAACTATTTAATTAAAACACTCATTTAGGGAAAGAGAAGTTAACTAACTGTATTTCTTTTGACTTGCATGCAATTTCATGTTTGACATTATTATTTGTTCCACAGAAAACTAAGAATGCAGATGATACTTGATAGTTCTTAGTCCGGTAGATTGCAAAATACTAAATATTGCAAAAGAACGATGACCGTCGGTATTAAAACAGTAGCCACTATGGACTGGAAAAGTTCTATTTGTTTTACTTATGCTGTCACTTCTCCTCATGTCATCCCTACATGGGTCATATTATATTCTGATTTTGGGAATGAAAAAAAAATAATGAATTTCAGTATTTACTGCAAGAACTACTGTAGCCTTAAAATACAAGCGGGTCTCTTATTTCTCACCCATAATGAAAAATATCAGGAAACAGAATAGCCAAAGCCTAAAATTCTTAGTAAATGAAAGCAAATCTTTTTTTCTGAAACTCTGAAAATAGATATTATGCTCTAAAACACAAATTGTGGATCCTCCATATTGCCAACACAATTGCTTGACCTATCTTTTGCTCTATTTGCTGACTTCTATTAATCCTAGCCCAGGATTAACAAACTTTTTCTGTAAAGGGTCAGAAAGTAAATATTTTAGGCTTTGTAGGTCATAGGTCTCTGACACAACCACTCAACTCTGCTGTTACAGTGCAAAAAGAGCCACTGAAGACACATAAATGAATGAGTATGGCCATATTCTAATAATACTTTATGGAAATGGAAATATGAATTTCATTTAATTTTCCCACTCTGTGAAATGTTACTTAAAATTTTTTCAACCATATACAAATGTAAAAAATTAAATGTAAAAAATACAACTTTTCTGTTGTAGTAATATTTTTAAATGTCACTGTGGACTTTTCAACTAGTGTGTCAAGTCCTCATAAACACTTTATCCATTATACCTCTGTTTCAATGACAATGCCTTGAAGATAGTTTATATTCAATTGTCATTTATTAACATGTATTGATATTTCTTGTCCTTTTTGGAAATAACTCTGAACTGGGCAATCAGGAGAACTGGATTCAAGTACTGGCTCTGATATTAAGTGTGAAATCTGGGGAAAAGACTAATCTTTTAGCTTTAGCATCTTCAACCTTAAAATGAAGAAGTTATGGCAGATGATATTTAATATCTTTTCCAGTTCTTTAATTCTCTGAAACTGTAAGAAGATAGGTGTGTTGGATCAGTGAATAAATGGTTGAAATCAGCGATTTTAAAGTAGACTTTGGGGGCGCCTGGGTGGCTCAGTTGGTTAAGCGACTGCCTTCGGCTCAGGTCATGATCCTGGAGTCCCGGGATCGAGTCCCGCATCGGGCTCCCTGCTCGGCAGGGAGTCTGCTTCTCCCTCTGACCCTCCCCCTCTCATGCTCTCTCTATCTCATTCTCTCTCAAATGAATAAATAAAATCTTTAAAAAAATAAATAAAAAAAAATAAAGTAGACTTTGCTCACCCATTAAGAAATTCCTTAGAACACTGCAGGCAAATACTAATGCATCTTGGAATGCATTCACTCGTCCAATAAAGATCATGAACAAAAATACGCATAACAATCAAACATTTTAGTCAATTACCTTAATGAAAAGTTACAAAGATGGTATGGTTTCCTCAGGCTTACCATTTTTGTGAAAAAAGTAGAAACATTCACTTGAAATGTCAGCTCCATGGAATATGTTTGCCTAATTCTTCCCTATCCTCTGACACCACCTCTTTTGTGATTCCTTCTTCACTGAACCACATAAAAATGTTGAGTTCCAGGGCGCCTAAGTGGCTCAGTTGGTTGAGAGTCCAACTCTTGATTTCAGCTCAGGTCATGATCTCAGGGTCCTGGGATTGAGCCCCAAATGGGGCTCTGCGCTCAGTGGGGAGTCTGCTTCTCTCCTTTTCCCTCTCCCCCTGCCCCTCTCCCTATTCACGCGCGCACATTCTCTCTGTAAAATAAATAAATCTTTTTAAAAAATGTTGAGCTCCTACTGTGTGCTAAGGTCTGTGAGATCTCACTCATCTCTCAAATGTATGATTCCGATAGCAGAGGTTAGCAAGGTTGGTACAAAATAGGACGGTGAAAGCATGCTGGGTCGTGATTGGATTACACCTCCCACTTCATTTGAGACCCCACCTAGTCCCTTGTAAATTTCCATGTTTACACTCACAGAGAAGTGGGAAAGCAGAGGGAGTCCTAGTTAGGAAAAGAGAATATTGACAAGCAACTAATGAGAAAAATGCTATCTTCACAATGACATTCAATCCAACAAAGACTTACTAAGCATTTGCTTTGTGCCTACCACTGTGCTGAAAAATCTACATGCTACAAATTCAGGCATTAAGCTCGGTTGGGTAAGTGTAGATTAATCACGCAAAAGCACTCAGAATACAAGCAGAGGTTTCTTTTTTTCTTTTTCTTTTCTTTTGCTATTGTGATAATCATCAAAAGCTCAGTTCACATGCCGCTCAGTTGCTTTGCATGACTACTCTACACACCCATGGAGTTCCAGAAGCAGCTGAATGAGGTAGATAAACCTATGTCTTATACTACGCAGTTGGAGTTAGTCTGTAGCAGTTCAAGGGAGCAATGCTGAAGAACCAAGGGGAACTGCAGGAAAACTGCCCAGGTTTCCAGCTACTAAAACACCAAAAATGAACAAATAGACAACAATAACAAAGATGAAAAATAGCCTTTCAAAAGCTACCTCCTAAAATACACAGAAGCTTAGAAGCGCAGAGAGAAGCCTGCCTCAGGAGCGCCTGACTCAATTCTCCCGAACTGAAGTGAATGAAAATAAAATGTGCATTTTCAGAGGCACTCAAACAGATGCTCCGGATTATTGTCTCCTTTTTTCCTTTTCCACCATAGACATTTCACCCAAACTGCACCTGGTGAATCTGTTTAGGAAACTATGTATACATTTAAAAACATTTACTTCTCCTTTTCTACCGAACGGAATTTTGTGCCCTTAAGTAGCTTTTGTTGGTCTGGATGGATTAAAATGTCTGACAGGAGTCAAGACAGACAAATGGAGTAAAGCTCTGAAGGGTTACTTAAGCATTTAATTATTAAACTGAGTTGAAACCTGACTCTTGAGCCAGAGTATTCTGCTATACAGGTGAACCTTCTGTTACCTGGGTGAACCCATTTTCTCTGCCATTCCTGCCAGCTTACTTGTTTTATCTTACTTCTCTGCACTTGGGTAAAAAGAGAAACTACCAGTGTCCATAAGGAAAAATGTATTCAATGGCCAATGTATGGTAATTTTCATTCTTCAGTACAAGTCAAATGACGCTAGAAAAATCAGTGGAAGTGTGTGTGGTGGGCAGAGAAATGGACCCTGCTGATGTCCACCTCCTAATCCCTGGAACCTGTGAAGAGGTGACCTGAAAGGCAAAGGGGAATTTAAAATTGCAGATAGAATTAAGATTGCTCATCAACCGGCCTTAAGATAGGGAGATTATATTGAATTACCTGGGTGGACCCAATGTAATCTCAAAGATTCTTTAAAAATAGACAGGAAAGGCAGAAAAAGAGAAGAGAATGATGCAGTGTGAGAACTGTACTCACCTTTGATAGCTTTGAAAAGAGAGGAAGGGGCCACAGACCAAGTCATACAGGTGGCCTCTAGAAGCTCTTAGAGGCAAAGAAGGGAGCAGATTTTCTTCTCGTGCTTCCAGAGTAAGCACTACCTACCAACACCCTGACTTTTAGCCCAGAGAGGCCCATTTTGGATTTCTGAACTTGAAAACTGTAAGGTAACAAATCAGCATAGTTTTAAGCCACCAAATTGTAGGCAATTTGTCACAGCAGCAATAGGAAACTTAGGCTTCACTTTTATGAAAGAGGTTAGACTCCTCAAATGTGCCTAGGTGTTCCATTCCTGGATCACCCCACCTATAGGACACTGAGAATTAGCACATCATTCTAATAATTATACTTATTTTATAAAACACTCAAATACACTGTGTTGCCTATTTTATGTTGAAAGTGTTCAGTCAGGGTAAACATGTTAAAATCATCTTCTTAGCCTTATTTTTGCATTTATTATTCTTTGAATACAGTGAAAACACCAATACCAAACAAAACGAATTAAAAAATGAAGCAGACTAGGTCTCTGTCCACTTATACATTTGAGGAAAAACCACTTCAAATGATAATCTCCCATTGCAATGAAGATCTAATTTCATCCGTGTAACAGATTCTACACTGTAGAGTGTTCTATAAAGGATCATGATGAATTGAGCCCAAAATTGTGCCTATAGGCCAAAGATTTAGGGAGCTGATAGAGGCATTAAAAAAAAAATCCATGAACTTGTAAGAAATCACGTAATCCACACTGGAAGAGTTAATAAATCCTAACCGGTGCCAAACTGTAGTTACTGTATTTGTACACATTGCCTCTTATCTGCTACTTTCTTTCTTTTTTTAAGATTTTCATTTATTTATTTATTTGAGAGAGAGCACGCATATATGAGCTGGGGGAGGGAGAAGCAGACTCCCCACTGAGCAGGGAGCCAGATGCGGGGCCTGATCCCAGGACCCCAGGATCACGACCTGAGCCAAAGGCAGACGCCCAACTGACTGAGCCACCCAGGCATCCCTACCTTCTTTCTTATTTCCTCTTTATTTCATGTTTGTGTATTAAAGAACATTTTTAGGAGGATGAATTCTTTGTGTAACAACTTGAGCTTTTCAGAGGAAAGGAAAGAAATAAATTCACCAAATAAATAATAAATAAGCATGCTGGCGTTTCATGACTCCTTAGGGAAATGAAGATACTCACAACTTGACCCTAACATCAAGCTTCAAAAGGAATTCTTATATAGTACAGCAAGTAGTCAGAAATATAGGAATTTAATTTTTAGCCATAATTTGAGAATGTAGCATAGATAGTCCAATATTTGCTATATATAATTTTAATATTACATGCCACAAGAACAACTTATTTCATTTACCACTTCCTTGAGAAAATACGATTGAATTCTTAAGCTTATGGATAAAGGGCATTTTTAAGTAGGAGAGAAAAGGAAGCAAGTCCACAAGACAATAATGTTATAGGACAATCATATTTTATTACTACTACTATTTGGCTTTCGAAGCATTTTTACATTTCACATTTGGAAGATACTTGGTGAGCTATATCTAAAATAAAATGTTTTCATTGCTTTTTTTTTAACCTAATTCTTTTTCAAAGTCTCTGACTTTTTTCCTCCCACACAAGTTTATATACATTGCCATTTTGTACACATTGCTTCAATGATTTCTTAATTTTCACTTTAGAAGTGCCAAAATGAAAACACTTTGGGCACCCATCGTTTGTAAAATACAATATAGTATAATAAAGTGTTTAACTCACCAATGCTTCTGCTCCTTGGATCTCATTATATGCATTCTATGTATTAAGAAATAACAATAATATGCTAACTAAAATTCTGGGAGAAGCAACACGGTTTTGGCACCTCTATCTCTTTCTCTCTCTCTTTCTCTAAAACTTGGGTGGCTCAGTCAGTTAAGCGTTTCCACCTTCAGCTCATGTCAGGATCCCAGGGTTCTGGGATAGAGCTCTGCATGAGGCTCTCTGCTCAGCAGGAAGCCTGCTTTGCCCTCTCCCTCTGCCTGCCGCTCCACAAGTTTATGCTCTCTCTCTGGCAAATAAATAAATAAAATCTTTAAAAAAATTAAAACTTCAGGTTTTTAATGACCACTACTTATATGGGAAGATTGTGAATTAACTAGGGATGGCACATGTTGTCTTTGCCCAGTTTGACAGAGAACCCTGAAGTAAAACACAGCTGAGCAAGAGACTTACACACTGCAACAACTGATCAATAGAAAAAGAAACACTTCTAGCGGGTAAACAGTAATTGGTAGCAGACATTTTCTGGAACATGTTGAAAGAAGGCAAAGCCTCCTTACCGATTTAGTTGATAAAGTGTACTTAAAATGCATAGTGATTGGGACTGGGGCACCTGGGTGGCTCAGTTGGTTCAGCATCTGACTCACAATTTCAGCTCGGGTCATGATATCATGGGTCATGAGATCAAGCCCTGCATCAGGCTCCACACTCAGTGGGGGAGTCTGCTTGAAGATTCTCTCTCTCCCTCTGGCCCTCCCTCATTTGCTCTCTCATGTGAGCGCTCTCTCTTTCTCTAAAATAAACAAATAAATCTTTAAAAAATGCATATTGAAATTCCCTAACACCTCCTGATTGCTTATTATGTGCCCATTCAAAGTTTATTTAATTGTCACAATAACACTACGGAGTAAATGAGGAAACCGATGCCCATGGAGGTAACTTGTCCATAGTCACACAGTTGCTAAGTGATCCACAGTTTGGTTCTTACTCACCAAGCAATAGCCTGGCCTTGACAGAATGCCGAGAAGTTAATAAACAGACAATGAAACTTCTGCATGTATTGACAAGAGCGCTGGTTCTTGTCCCAGATGAGCTAACTTAAAAGTAATCCAGGACTACACAAAAAACAAGTCCTCAGCAGAATAAAGTCAACTACTTCAGCCACTTCTGATGAGGGTTTTCCACAGGTTCCTTAAGCTCAGTAATTTCAGATTTGAACTCCACTGGACATCACCAGTAGTTCATCGTTACATTTAAGCCACTTGTAAAGGAAAAGATAGGTACTTCACCTTTCACCATATGGGCTTAAGTCATTTTTTTTTTAAAGTCCAATAAACTTTCCTGCCTTGTCCTACACAGGTCAGCTGTTCTCTACTCTTGCTGCATATTTGAATTACCTGGGAAACTTAAAGAATATTTATGCTTGGACTACATCCCAAAATTATTTTATGATAGGGCTCAGTATCTATGTCAGCAGGATTAACAATTCAATCTGATCCTAAAGAACACTGGGAAATCATCCTACTTTCCATTTACCTTGGCTGCCAGGAATCTCAGCACTCAGTTACCATATATTTATAAGCCTAAATATGGTAGGTATATTTTCTTATTCTCTCTTTGTGGCTTTTGAGGTACTAGTTCTATTTTAATAGTCTCGTTATGTGTTTTATCACAAAATATCTCAATCCTTTTGGAGGCAGATAACCTACAGTTTGAAAATGATTATAGAAAAAGTTAAAATAAGTTCTCCTTATCATTCACTTTCTTGACTTTGGGGAATATTTTTTTAAAAGCTATATTATATTCTAGAGAAAGTAATTTGTAATTAAAATCAGCCATACTTAGGGCTTTATTCAGAAACAAGATGACTAATGGAGTTTTATTTATTAGTTAATATGGGAATGACCAATATGCCATTAGAGATACAGGAAAATTCATCTTTATGAAGTTTTCTACACTTATCATGAGATATGTAAGACCTATTTTGCTACTCAGTTAGCAATTAGTCTTGTATGACTGGTGATAGCTCTATTTTTCATCATCATGTTTCCAATGTATATTGCTATCCATAACTTTATTTCCATATAATTATATATTAATTCTTCTTTTAGGACTAGGAAATCCTGAGATATAATGTCATCACTAGGCAGCATCATGAAGCATTACTAAAACCATGTCTTTACTACCTTTTCCTTTTTTGAGCATTTCTTATGCCATTTTTTTCTTTCACTTTCTTTTTCTCCCATATACCTCGAGTCATTCTGCTGATATACCACATCAACCATCTAGGACAAATTACCCTTTCTCTGTTCTGTGATTTCCTTGCACTAATTTGTGAATACCTATGGTAATGGTAACCAGAGTATTTATGTATTGCCTTATAGATGGTATATTGTTCCTCTCAGATAACACAGTGTCTTAACCTAACTAAAATACTTGGTGCCTGAAGAAAATCTTTCGTAAGTAGTGTAAATTTCAAGAATTGTGTATCTGAGGATTGGGAGAATTTGAGGAGGGAGACTGAACTCTTCAAATCACAATTATTTCACCTGTTCTTCCCTCAACTGGAAATAGCACTGGACCCGGAGTTGATACCTAAACTTTCTCATTTCAATAGCAATCCAGAAGTGTTTCTTGGATCTCTACTTTGCTTATGCTGGCTTTACCATTCATGAGCTCTATGATATAAGGCAAGATTCTTTTTTTTTTTTTTTAAAGATTTTATTTATTTATTTGAGAGAGAGCACATGAGAGGGGGGAGGGTCAGAGGGAGAAGCAGACTCCCCGCCAAGCAGGGAGCCTGATGCGGGACTCGATCCAGGGACTCCAGGATCATGACCTGAGCTGAAGGCAGTCGCTTAACCAACTGAGCCACCCAGGCGCCCTTAAGGCAAGATTCTTAATTCCTCTAAGTCTCAGTTCCTAACCTCCAGTGTGGGAGAAAACCAGGAACACTTACATCGGAGTATAGCCAAGAGATTTAAGTTAGACAATCCAGTGAGTCCTAATGTTTGCGTGCATGACAATCACTGAGGAAATTGCTCAAAAGTACTCAAGAGCCTGTTGCCGCACAACCAGAGAATCTGGTCATTTGGGTTAACAAACAACCTAGATGATTGTGACACACATCAAGTTTTGAGAATCACTGATATAAACCATGTAAAACACTTGCCACATTTGTTTTATCAGTATTACAGTTGTTATGAACATCACCATTATCATGGTTAACACTGAGATGCTCCTCACAGCAAGCAATAAAGAGGTAGTCAGGACCACCAGTTACCAGGAAATTTAGTTATGGAAAAAAACAGTACTAAATGGGGCCCCTGGGTGGCTCAGTTGTTAAGCGTCTGCCTTTGGCTCAGGTCATGATTCCAGGATCCTGGGATCAAGTCCCTCGTCGGGCTCCCTGCTCCGCGGGAAGCCTGCTTCTCCCTCTCCCACTCCCCCTGCTTGTGTTCCCTCTCTCGCTATCTCTCTCTCTGTCAAATAAATAAATAAAATCTTAAAAAAAAAAAAAAAAGACAGTACTAAGAACTGCAGGCATTGATGGCCCCCCTCATACTCCTTCCACAACACACACACAAATGCATGCGGTGAGGAGTTGTTGAAAGACAGCAGGGTACAGAGTCATAGCCAAGTGGGTTTTAGTCTAGAAAGATTCTGGGAGAAGTTAAGGAGACAGAATTCAAAGGATGTAGTCAACAGCAGAGGCAAATCCAAAAAAAGACATCTTGGAAATGACCCGATGATTAAGCCTTGTCCTGGCAGACATGCTATTGCTTCTTACTGGCTGGAAGGCCTAACTGAAAGCGATTGCAGATGCCAGACAGCCTACCTCACAGAGAGCAGGCTCAGATGGGATCTGCTTTACAGGAAGGATCTGCATATTGTTATCTAACTCTAAGGACCTGGGGGTAATAAAGGCCTGGGGCATTAAGCAAGGGGTGATTATTTAAACGAAAACAATAAAAAATGTATATCTGTACAAAATACACATGTCAGGAAAGTCAAAGTAAAAACAATTCGTAAAATCTGAAACTGTAAAATCTGAAATACTAGTGTCTCAAAGCCTTGCCTTTAATAAAGTGAGTTTCACTATATTCAAAGTGGATGAAATAGGAATGTCTGGGAATTTGCATTGTTCTAGATAGGCATTTTCAAAATCTGTAGTGTAAGAGAACCCTGGGGTAGTGGCTTTCAAAGTTTCTTTTTTGTTTTTTGGTCACTACCAATAGTAAGAAACACGTTTCACATTCTTATCCTGCACACACACACACACACACACACACAGGAAAGGAAAGTATCATATAACAATTTTTTCCTTTACTTCATGCAGTGCATTTTGCAGTGCATATGGATATATATATCCATATTCCATCTCATTCCATTCTCTTCTTTAATTTAAAAATAATTTAACAATTTAGTGGTTAAGATCCACTAAATTGACTGCAGGATCCATTTCTGGGTCTTTACTACAGTGTGAGAAAAAGTGGCGTTTGTAAAAAATGGAGATTTCAGCCCCACCTCCATCTCAAGGTAGACATTTAATAGTCCTGGGGGAGGAGTCAAGAATGTGCATTTTATAAGTGTCTTAGGTGATTCTGATCTCTAGAAATACTGTGACCTACAGAGTTAAAAACTTCATTCAGATATATAGCTGATTTCACCTTCACCTGATGCCTTCCATCTTCCTGCCCCTGTATGCTTCTCCTCTACCATAAAACAGAACTGGAACCAAACTTAGACCTAACTCAATCCCATGCCTGGCACCATATTTAACAGATGAATAAACTGAGCTCCAGAGAGAATAAATGCTAGATATAAATTTACCACCCTCCTCAGATTCCACTGGTCTTTAAATTCCTTCGCAGATCCCAATAAATCTCCAAACAAAACAAAACAAAAACAGAAAAACTTTCTCAAATGCAATTTATGACTTACATCATGCAGACTCTCCCCCCCACTCCGAGGCTACTTTTATGGTTAGCAGATAGAAACATGTTAAACCAATTTGACTGAACTCCACTTTAAATGTATATTTATCTCACCACAAATTGGGAAACTTAACTTCTCAATTTTCTTATTAAAGTTCAACTACAAATATACCTTTGGGGGGAAAGAAAGAACATTTCCAGTGTACTCTGGAGTGACATCAAGTAAAGGAGAGTATTACAGGGCTGAGACCTGATGGTGCTACAGGCTGTAAAGTTATTTCCCATTACTGCCTAAGAAGCACATATATTGAACTAATTGGCTAAAATTTGAAATGATTTCTCAAATCAAACTACAAGCCAGTTTTGCTACTATTCACATGATATCACTACAGAAAAGTAAATACAACCCATTGTATTTGTGTACAATATTGACATTTACTACTTATTTCAGAAGGGTAAACAGCTAATATGTGTTTTAATCAGTTTGCTTGCCTGGTTGTATGTATTCTCTACCATCAAAAACAAAATTATTAATTCACATAGCTTCTGTTAAGGAATTTAGGAATAATAGAGGTTTCCTTCTCTTTTAAAAGTCTGTAATAAATAGAAATATGCCCAACTAATCTCCACAAAATAACTTTGAAGGATATTATTAAAACATTTATATTAAGCAGTTATTTTCTATGAATAATTAAAGGAGATCATTATGTAGCTTAAGAAATATTTTATACCGGGAGTTCCCTTAGAATCACCTTAAAAAGCTCCACAAACACTTTGGTGTGGATAGAAAAAATATTTGAAGTTATTGAATCTCAATCATGACTTAGTACGCCATAACGTAAAATATTGTTGAATGAATGAAGTAACAAATGAGAAAAATGATTTTCAACCTCATGTCTTCAAGCCCCTTAAATATTTGCAGTATCTATTAAAAAGGAGTTTGTAAGGTAATTTAGTGGTGCAAACAAAAGGTGGGTAGAGAGAGGAAGTGGGAGGTGTTTGCCTAGCCATTCAAAAGCATGCCACTGTCCATGTATGTTCAAAGATACCTTTAAACTGCAAATAATTCACGTGTTTGCTTTAAAAAGTAGGATCCAAATTCAGTATAATGTCACCTAATTAGCCATTACTATAAGATATAATAAATATTTTGAAGAAATAAAACTTTATTTAAAACTTCTTTATCAAATTTTTCACTTCTTCATTAAAATTTTCCACACAATTAGTCTGAGTTAGTGTGGTTTTACTATACCTAATTTGTTAAAGTACTGTCTAAATCATTCATCTGTAAGACTAAAAAGGAAAAAAAAAATCATTCCTTGCTCCAGTGATAAGGTTTGTACTACACATTCAAAGTACAAGATAGTTCATAACATTTATAAAAATGGAATTTTGTTATTTTTATCATCATGGCGGGTTAAAACCCAAGAGAAAAAAAAAAAAACATCTATAGAAACAAACACATTGAGAGTCAGTTCAGCATTGGAATAGCTGTCCAAATCAACAAAAGCAATTAAGCTGCATTGAAATAAATAAAAATTTCAACAAATAGCATTTTATATTTTGTTTAGTTTCCAATTTCACAGTAGGGATTTAGTGATTGTTCAAACCCATATAACTAAATTGTAAATTAAATGCTCTCTAGACATATCAAATTTATAGTCCAAAATGCACATATAACTGGATTTACCTAGAAGTTATTTATGATGTAGTGAGAGGCAAAAAATGTCATTAGAATAATCAGAGTTATGTCATGGAGTTCAGGAAAGAAACAATAACCCTTGCAACTCATTATCGCTTATATAGAAGAAATCACTCTTGCTTACAAGATTGGATGGGACCCTTTGAATACCGTTCACAATGAGCCAGAGTTCTATGTAGGGTGCATTAGATGAAATGGAAAAAATAAAGCATCAAGAAGGTTTTGAATTAGGGATATGCTCATTGCACAAAGCAGATATCTTCATTGCTCCCATCCCTTCATGTGCTCAATTTCACTTTGAATGGGTTTGCTGTGGTTTAGATTTGTTTGTCATATAAATTCAATTTGAGTAAAGTGACATCTAATGAGGTGCCAAAGCCAGTCCTCAGGGCAACCAGCCTCATTGCTTTTACACCTTTGTGTGTGTGTGTGTGTGTGTGTGAGTGGAGTGGGGGTTGTATTTTCCACACCCTGGGATGGTCTGCAAGGTAGAAGAACAGAAAATGACTTCCTCAAACATTTACCACTGGTTATCTAAAAAAGAAGTGCTGTTCTGCCTCCTCTTGGAAGCAAAATAACCCAGGGAAAATAGCATTTATAATGCAAAAGCAGGTGGGAGAATGGTTGAAATAGACACTATCGTGAAATACAGCTATACTCTACCATACGTTAGCAATGCATCACATGTTCCTATAGCCAAATTATTTCAAAGCACTATAATAAGCTCATGTTTAAAATAACACTTGCATTTTCTGATTATTTTACATAGGGTACTTAAGTGTTTCTATTGTTCTAAATAGCTGAGATCATGTTATGAATACTATAGATCAATGCATAAGAAGGTTCAGTAAAATACTGCAACATACACCTGATTATGTAGTGTATGCCTTCCTGAAGAGACCAAGAGATTTTCCAGAACAGATTTGTCTTCCTTTGTATCCTCCACCATCACTGGCACAAAGTTGATACTCATTGTTTTGGCTGAAATTTTCATGTTCATATTGAAAATCTGTTTAAGTTTAAAAATATATATTGTTTAAAATTCTGTAAAGAAAGAGGATATACATCATCCTTAGTATAAGAAGATAAAACTGATGCATGACATAATACTATGATAAAAATAAAATAACAATATAATAAAAATAAGTATAATTTATTTAGCACCTACAAATTTGCTAAGTATAATGCTAGAGGTTTTACATATGTTGCTTCATTTATTTCCCACAAGAACCATATGGCGGCATATGAATTATTACCTCCATTTGAGAGAATGAATTTGAGTTTCAGAGAGGTTGAATAATCTTCCAACACTAAAACAGAAAGAGGCAGAGTCAAAATGTAAAGCTAGGCTCTGGGTCATTTCCCAAGAGGAGTTGCTTTCTAATCTAGCAGGAGTTACGTGGTCCATATACAAACATCTGTATTTTTTCATTAAATGTTGCTGGTGACAAACACATTAGCAAGATCATATACCTGGATTAAATGATGAGATTATGACCTCAAAACACAGGATCTTCTTTTTTTTTTTTTTAAAGATTTTATTTATTTATTTGAGAGAGAGAATGAGATAGAGAGAGCATGAGAGGGAGGAGGGTCAGAGGGAGAAGCAGACTCCCCGCCGAGCAGGGAGCCCGACGCGGGACTCGATCCAGGGACTCCAGGATCATGACCTGAGTCGAAAGCAGTCGCTTAACCAACTGAGCCACCCAGGAGCCCCAAAACACAGGATCTTCTTTTCCCAAAGGCAACCAGTCTCTAGGTCATGGCCTTGACCTCACTGATACCACACTCTAATCAATTAGGTTTCTCTGGGAAGCTGAAACCTCAGGGAGACTCATAAATATCATTCACTGGTGCCTACTTTGTTACACACATCGCAACTCTTTTCTCCTGACAACTCCCACTTGATAAAACCTTAATCTAGCAGAGTTTTTCTTCGAGGTAAGAGTTCACTCTTGGGTGTTGGTTTCTGCTTTGAGGGCATTCCAAAGCCGGGCTAAACTGGTTGCAAAGTAAACTTCAAACATCCTGCACTTTCACTGGAGATGATACTTTAGAATGTGAGGCTCATTTTGCTGAAAGAATAATTTCTCTAAAACAAAATAGCCCAGGCAGTTAATAAGTCATTATCAAGACTGAAAGACTCTGGATCCAATTCTCCCAGGGAGCAGACAGATATCTGCTCAGTACCCTGCACTGTCACATAGAGGAATATGACTGGCTTTGGCCATCATTCTACCATATTTATTACACAAATCCTTAGTTGTAATGACCTAAAATTTACCACTCCCTGGACACTTAATCTAGCACATTCAACCATGTTGATATAGCTGGGACATGTAAGCAGTAGAGTCCATTTTTCATATGGAAGTCAACTTTTCCTATTTCTCTGTAATGAGAAATAATATATTTAGGACCAATTAATGGAATAAATAGTACATTTTAAGGGCGCCTGGGTGGCTCAGTTGGTTAAGCGACTGCCTTCGGCTCAGGTCATGATCCTGGAGTCCCGGGATCGAGTCCCGCGTCGGGCTCCCTGCTCAGCGGGGGGTCTGCTTCTCCCTCTGACCCTCCCCCATCTCATGTGCTCTCTCTCTCTCTCATTCTCTCAAATAAATTTTAAAAATCTTAAAAAAAAAAAGTACATTTTAAGGCAAATGGAATTCCCCTCTGGTTTAATTTATAAATGAGATTATAGTTTCTGGAAACATGGTAACAGATTTCTTTGCTAGATATTCATAATCAGCTAAATGAGCCTTATTGCCCGAAGATGAACCTTCCAGATCACATATACAGCAAGTCACATTTCTGCAGGCTATTAGCTCACATATCTGCAAACCTGAGTATGTGCTAAATTGCTAACTTCAAATCCAAAAGTGGGAATAGCCCTAAGTGAGTCAAGAATTTGGAAGACAGACATTGTTACCTCCATTACAGTCTCCTGAATACTGATACTTGGTGGTACTTTGAAATTTAATAGTAACTCAAGCAACCATATATATATATATAGATATATAGATATATCTACATAGATATATATCTATATATATATCTATATCTATATATTTATATATATATATATGGTTGCTTGAGTTATATATATATATAGTTATATATATAACTATATATATATATATCTTCCTCAGGACAAATGAATGCCAATTCATACATGTTTAATTTAGGTTAGTTTTTTTGGAAAGTAAAAATAAACCTACTTATTAAGTTACCACATACTTTGGAAAACAATAACAATAGCAACTTAGAAAATTAAAAATTAACTTTTAGACAAAATTATTTTCTGTTTCTTTTGTCACAGAAAACAATCTAGTGGGAACTTCCAATTTTAAGACCATATAAGATGTGACATAGAACATACAGAATGTGGGGCACCTGGGTGGATCAGTTGGTTAAGCATCTGACTCTTGATTTCAGCTCAAGTCATGATCTCAGGGTCGTGAGATTGAGCCCCATGTCAGGCTCCATGCTGAGCATGAGTCTGCTTGAGATTCTCTCTCTCCCTCTGCCCCCCCCCATTTGCTCACGCGCACACGCTTTCTCTCTCAAATAAATAAATAAACAAATCTTTAAAAAAAGAACATACAGAATGTAACAAAAATTTCTTATGAAGAACATAAAACTTATTCAGAAAAATGACTTTACAGTACTCATATAACATTTTAAACAGTGATAATCACACTTCAATAGACTAGTCCGATTTGATGAGTAGGAAGCTCCCATATGGTACAGAGTGATTATTTGTGGGAAGGAATGTGTTTTTCTCTTAAATTGTGGCAGAAAGAAATGGTTGAGGTAAACAAGAAATGATGAATCAGTGAGAGAGGTCAGTACATACTATTTAATTGAAAATTGTTCAGTGTCCTAATCTATGAAAAGGCCTATCAGATAAGTTTTCTCCATTTTGGGAAATAGAATACCATCATTAAATTAAAAAAAATAGATACATAAATAACTAGATAAATAAATAAACAGATTCTTTGTTATTTCATTTCCTATGTGCATATTCAATATGAAAAGAGAAAACATATGAATAACATAATAAGATGTGATTATTCATCTCACAGAATAGATTCTTCATTTACCACTGATTCAGTATTTAAAGTCATCAGAGAAAAGTACTAGTGTACTTAAAATACATAATTTCTCACAAGTCTTTTTTTTTTTAAAGATTTTATTTATTTATTTGACAGAGAGAGACACAGTGAGAGAGGGAACACAAGCAGGGGGGAGTGGGAGAAGGAGAAGCAGGCCTCCGGCGGCGCAGGGAACCTGATGTGGGGCTCGATCCCAGGACCCTGGGATCATGACCTGAGCGGAAGGCAGACGCTTAATGACTAAGCCACCCAGCCACCCCAATTTCTCACAAATCTATGCAGTTACCATTTATTACATAAAAAAGGCTGCACTTCAGAATTCTGCTTAGAGTGACTATTTTCTCTGTTAGCATTATTTGATTTGGTTTCTAATTCACTGTGAAACATTCCAGTGAGTTTCTATACCTTCTCACTTAATTGGGGAATAGCTGGATATGGGATCATTTTCTTCCCTTTTCATGTAGACTCCATCAATATGCAGTTCAGGGAGCTTATCTTTCCACATAGTCTATTTTACAAGCAACAGTTAATAATTTCTATATTTTATCAAAAAGATATTTAGGGTAATACCATATAAAAAGCCATTAACTTATTCAACATTCAAACTTGTTTGACAGAATCTCTCTCTTTTCCCTATGTATTCTATGTTAAGTGCATGTCAGTACATGTAAATTCTGGGGAGAACTTTCCCCTGACCAAATCGCTTGAAAGTCTGACAGTTCACATAAGTGCAAAATAATAAAATTGCCCCCAGTGTTTTTCTGAAGTAATTTATGTGCTGGAAACTCTGAAAAGTGCAATTTAATTCTTAATATAAAAAGGCCACTATAAATTGGGAGGGGGCGGGGTGGGCAGTCAGCTAGCTGGTTACAACATGTAACTAATTAAGAGTTTCATATTAATCAGTAGGTGACCTTTGGTCATCTTTCCTCCTTTGCAAAGTTCGTCGCAGCTGCTGTTGTTTTACTTAAAGTTTAAAAAACAGTGGATTTGGATCAGACACTATGGTAATTTAACTCCCAGGGAGTAATCATTTCTTCATTATGGGGGAGAGAAAGTCTACAGATGCCAAGATCCTAACCAATCATTCACTTAATCCAAATGTAACTTGGTGTTCTAATTAGATAAATTATTCCACATATTTAGCTGCAGTAAATGGCTCTCTGGCTTAGGTCAAAAGCAGGCTTAATATTTGTACAGCACAATGCATATTAAAAAATGAAAGACTGAAATTATAGCACCGGAATCCAGATACTTTCAGAGAAAAGCAACATTTTCAGTCCATTTAGTAAAGAGCCTGCTCCCATTTCCTAAGTGGCTCTAAATGGTCAATGCACCTCCAAAATGTAATCAATGTGTTCTCCTAGTCCTGGTAACACAGACATAGTTGTTTACTATATCATGAGACTAAACTAACTTAGAAACACAATTAACTATTTTAATAACTAGAGAGGGGTTAATAGTGGATTCAAAATGACAGTTGGTAATTATAGGCCTCTCTCTCATTTAAACAGAGCTAGAAAAGGTGATAAACAAAACAAAACAAAACAACAACAACAACAAAAAATGCAGGCAGAGGAGGTACCAAGTATGGCCTCAAAGAGAGCTTTCATTTTTCACCAAGCACTCATGGAGCCACTTACTGTGAGCCTATGCCTAACCTTGGGGAACTTTCTACCCATGTTGCTTCAGCATGACTAATAACAAGGAGGCCTCCACGAACTGGGTTGCTACAGTAATTGTAAAGAAAATGTTGCCTATTTTATTGGCATTAGTTACTTCACTTGGATGTTACTAACACAATATTGTAACATTTATTATACAAGGTAAATATAAGGTTTTAAATCTACCCTTAGAAATGACAGGATTTATTTTTGAAAGAATGCTGGTACAATGCACTCCTACATAAATATCTTGTGCGTGCCATTTTTCTAAGAAATCTATCAGATTATTGATTCTTTTTTCCCTCTGACCTTGAAAACCATTAAGATAAACTAGTGACTAGAACTCCATTAATGTGCATCAAAATAGATTATCTCTTTTAGAAGATTCTCAAATGTACAAGAACACAGTTGATCATATATTTAGGTCTAAGTTGTTCAAAACATTCGAGTTTCAGCAGTTGATACTGACTACACAATGATTAAGAAAAATAACAAATGATGAAATCTAATGCAATTCTATCTTTTAGCAGACACATAAAACAAAGTGCATTATAAATCATGTAGTAGTCTAAGTTTTTATGTTAAGCATGCAATTAAAATGAAAGTATATTAAGTGTGTAGGACATTTTTTCTATCACCTCAGCTTCGGAATCCTTCAAATTAAATGAGTATGAATTGCATTAAATGAAAATCAGACACAGTTGGCATATAAATTATAGCTCTCTTTGACAGTGATTTTTATTTTGTATGTTTTAAAGGATATCCCTATAAATACTGGTCAATGGCAAATTCACTCTAAAAGTCTGCAAGTCTGCTAATAATGTCTCCTTAGTTTATGGTTCTTTATTTCTGAAAGTCTGCTAATGATGTCTCCTTAGTTTATGGTTTAAATCACCACAAGCAAACACTGCACATATAGCAAAAATACATCACATCTCCTTTGATGTCTATATTGATACACAACCTGCATTGATCACAGTTCTTCTGTGTTCTATACACAGCTCTATTATTGTACTTGTTCTATTGTCTTGCAATTATTTATTCATAATTTATCTGCCTACTATGACTTTTCATTTAGTAAAATTAGGGCCCATTTTTGTATCTGCTGATGAACAAGCACAAAGATTTTCCACATTGTTTTGTACTATAACATTGTGAAGTTTATTAAAATATCATCTTTAAGTATCTCTTATTGAGCAACATTATGAAAGTTCTCTTAGTATTTTTGGTATTTTAGATTCCAAAACCTTTGTAATGTGGTCTAAGATCAATTTGTCATCGTTTATACATGTTATTTTTCCTTTGTAAAGAAACCAGTAGTGAAATATATTGCCTTTATTTTGCCCAAACCACAGTTACCTTATTCTATCAAACACTTGGTTACTTTCAAACTACCCTGTAGGTTTTTGACTGGAGTGTTATCACTTTTAAATTTATTAAGTCAATGTGAGATGGAACTAAAGGAAAACTGCTATATTCTCAAATTTGTTTTACTATGGATAATTTCAAACATACACAAAATCTAACAAAATTGTGTAAGAAGTCACCATGCACACATTGGCCAGTCCCTACAACTGTCATCTCAAGAGCACACCTGCCCTAACCTCTCTTCTGTGCACCTCTCTTCCTCTCCAACGACTGACAGCAAATACCTGATTCACATCATTTCATCCATATTTTACTACTAGTATCTATAAAATATGCACTATTTTTACCAAACCACAACACCATTATCACTCTTAAATAATTATTCCAGGAACCAAACTGAGGGTTACAGAAGGGAGGGGGGTGGGGGGGTGGGAGGTGGGGGGGGTGGGTATTAAGGAGAGCACCTGTTGGGATGAGCACTGGGTGTTATATACACAACTAATGAATCATTGAACACTACATCAAAAACTAATGATATGTTGAATAATTGAACATAATAATAATAAAAAATTAACAATAATTCCTTAATGCCATCAAATTTCCAGTCCATGTTCACATGTTCAATTGTTTCATATATGTAATGATTTATGTTTTTCAAGTAGAACCTAAATAAATTCCATACGTAATAACATGGCAATTGACTGCTATTCTCTTCTAAATATAGGTATTCTATCTCACTCCATTTTTCATCTTTCCACTTATTTTTTGAAGAGAAACAGAAATCTATCATCTATCTATCTATCATCTATCTATCTATCATCTATCTATCTATCTATCTATCTATCTATCTATCTATCTATCTATCAGTTGATTGCTGTATTACCTCACCGTCCAGATTTTGCTGATTGCATTCTTATGGTCAAGTTCAACATTTGCCTCTATCCTGTGGATACATAGGCTTATCAGATCATGTGTGTGTGTGTGTGTGTGTGTTTTATGTGTGTGTTTTATAAGACTACTTCAGAGAAAGATCTACAATATTTTCAATGCTTGAATTTTTAAATCGTGCCAGATCCATTACATAAATTCATTTAGAAAGCTTCATTGTTGCTTCTATCATGAAAATCAGATGAGTGCCACATGAATGCAGACTTATAAATTTTATTGAATGCAAGTTAACTTTTCTACACATTCTGGCATACAAACTTTCATATGCAAGATTGAATTTGCACCAAAAGTATTGAATATAAAGTTAACAAAATTATTTAGACCAAATGATAAGAACATTTTAAAAAATTTTATGGTGATTAAAAGAAGTTCCTAAAAATGAACGGAATGCCTCTTCTTATGTATTTCATGAAGTCCTATGGCAAACCATGGTGTACCTTAAATAATGAATATGTATCTAGCTTTTGCTGTAGCCCTCAATTGCATTTGGTAGTTGACCATGTGGTTCATTGCATTAAAGACAGCACAAGAGTCGTTTATTGAAAACCTACTATATTCTACTCTTCTGGACTCTTGCAATATAAAGATAAACCTGAGAAGTATTCAGTATAGTATGAAGAGGGACACATACACCTGAATGATCGCTGCAGACTTACTATGGTATAAATGTGCTTATAACAACCTCAGCTTCGATGATTCAAGTTGAAGATTAACAATGGTTATTTTAAGAAATCTGATATTCCTACTATCTACAGAGGATTATTATTTAGTCATAGTTACCTTATCATACCACTGCTTTATTTGCCAAGAATAACACTTTTAACCCTATTCATGGCTCTTAAGTCACACACACACACACACACACACACACACCCCTCTCAAAAGAGGATAAAAATTCTTTGAAAGAGACTGAGGAAATAACACTTTCGTATTGCTTATTATGTTCCATGTGCTATTATAAGTGTCTCGCCCCTATTAACTCATCTAATTTACTCAACACAATACATATCATGATACAAATTACTGTATATAAGAAAACTCAGTTTCAGCAGCTTGCGTGACACCTCACACTAATAAGGGACAGAGCCAAGAGACACATTTCGGCAATGTGACCACAGAGTCTGTGTTTTAACCACTTTGGTACACTGCCCCTTAATCGAACCATGTAATCAAGAAACAAAAGAGAAACAACTGATTGTGTCATCTGGGCTGGAGTCAGGCTGGTTGGATTCTGGCTTTGAGACCTTGTGCAAGGTACTTTGTGCCTCTTTCTGTTTATAAAATGTGAATATGGATAGTACTTGCCTCACACAAATTCTGTAAGGATTTACAAAAATGGTGTGTACTGTATTTGGCAAGTAGTGAGGTGTTCAAATATGTTAGCTATTATATTTATCATTGTATGCCCCAAACAAAGGTCATGGTATTTAGAATGTGTTTCGAAAAAAGGCAGCCACTGCATGTCCTCCTATATAATATTAAAATAAATAGAAAATGAGGTATTCACAGGGAAATATCTCCTCTCTTGCCTTCCACAGGAATAAAAAGTTACAAATGGAGAGAGAAAATGGTAAAGAAACCAGTTTATCAGGAAAGAGTAGGGTGGGGCTCTTGGGTGGCTCCGATTCTTGATCTCAGTTCAGGTTTTGATCTCAGGGTCATGAGTTCAAGCCCCACAGTGGACTCCACGCTGGGTGTGGAGCCTACTTAAAAATATATATATAAAGTAATGAATATTGGCACCTATCACAGTTACCTCACTTACTCTTCACTTCAAACTTACAACAAAAGTGTTCTTACTCCCATATTACAGTCAGGAAAACTGAGTCTTGTTGATTATTCAAAACCACACAGTCAGTACATGGCAAAACCAGGCAGATCTGAAACTATATCTCCCTGACATCACAGCTTTTATTTTCTCACTACACCAGTGCTTTTCATACTATAGGTCCCAAGTTAGAGAGTCATAAAATCATTTTAATGGATTGCAACCAAGATTTTAAAAAATAGAAGACAGGAGAAAACATTAGTGCACATCACATGAAGTAAAAGCAAACACTATCTGATGGAAGTGTTGAACTTACGTGCATGTGTATATCCATGGGTCTACTGAGTTGCCATGGAAATTGCATTTCTTAATGTCTGCAGCATTCAAAAAATTTAGAAATACATAGTACCTGTCACATTCTTCATGCTGATGTAACAGTCGAACAGATATTTATTGATGCCCAAGCTACTGAGGTCACAATCCAATAATGGCTTAAACTTATACATTTTCTGAAAGTACCTCACAAAAAAGAGGGGAAAAATCAAAATATGTGCAGATACACACACATACATGCATATAGATAGTGTGCAGCTTTCTGCTCTGTCTCACATTCCCAGGAAGAATGAGGAAAATTTGGTTTAATGGGTTATACCGTCACTAACAAGCTGAGTGGGTTGATACATCTATTAAATTTTATGTTCCTTGGGTTTTTCTCTATAAAAAAGAAGGCAACAATTCCTTCTCTCTAATAACCTCTGTGGGACTCTGAGCTATTTAGGCAAAAGTCAGTGCAGTGATTTAGAGAAACAGTCAGGGGAGAGGTATGAGTGTGTGTGTGTGTGCGTGCGTGCACACGCGTGTACGTGTATGTATGTGCACGCTTAACAGGAAGACATCAATGCTGACAAAAAGAATGGCAAAGTGTATGATAACAAGGCAAAGTATCTGTCTGAAAGAGGAATCACAGCTTCTTGAGATCATGGGATATCCCTATCAGTTGGCTGGGCTTATAGACAGTAAGAGTCACTGGTGATAAATTGGAAAATATGAAGTGCTTGAGAAATGGGGTGGTCTCCACAGGTATGGAAAAATATCGGTTGCCAGCTAAAAGCATTGCCTGCTAACCTCAGGCATGGATTCACGCCTCAGTAATTGCGGCTCTTGCTAAGGCAGTGACTTCCATTAGCTAAAGTTTTACTTCGTCTTTATCTTCTTTCTGCTCTTCAAAGACTAAGGCATGCAATGAAAGATTGATTTCCCCACATGACTAAAGCTCAGAGATGGCAGATTCACCAAATGCATATTTTATTTATTTTACCAATTGCTACCAAGAAAAATGGTTTCTAGCTATGGAGAATAAGCATTCTCAGGATTGTTGGCCTCAAATTGTGGCCTCCAGAATAATAAAGGTCCCCATTTGGTGGCCTATAAGTCTGTCCTTCTGCTTTTTGGCCAGTTGTTACTAGTGTTAAAAAAAGTTTTTATCAGGGGCACCTGGTAGCTCAGTCGGTTAAGTGTCTGCCTTCGGCTCAGGTCATGATCTTGGGGTCTTGGGATCGAGCTCCGCATCGGGATCCCTGCTCAGTAGGGGGTCTGCTTATCCCTCTCCATCTGCCGCCCCCCCCGCCCCCCGCCGCTCGTGCTCTTTCTCTCTCTCAAATAAATAAAACATATTTTTAAAAAAGTTTTTACCAGTTATTTTATATATGATCCATATTTATATCTCAGCCTTGTTAAAATAAAAATAAGTAAATAAATGAGGGAAAACCACAATAACTTTAGATTCAAGAAAATGTGCAAAAACCCAATCCCATCAATTAAGGACTATTTCTAAAGACTTTCAAACACACTGCCGAAAAAAAAAAATGTGAAGGTGAAAAGTACGAGTCATATAAATGAAGATTCAATTTTAGCCAGTTTTAACTTAATATGAGAACAGCAGATGGTGTGACTTATTGAAAGTACTTTTCAATTTTCTGGGCAAAGCAATTTCTTAAATAAAAGGGCTCCTTCAGGCACACAAAAACCTCCATCCAAAGCTGTTAAGAGACCCAACTGTAGTCACAAAGCTAGAAATGGTGGCAGAAGACAACTAGAACGCAGAGAAATTGCCTCCTCATTGGGGAGAGAGTTAACGCAGATTCTTCAGTGATCTGTGTTTGTGGTAAATGTGTATGTTTATTTCCACCCCTGTGTGGATGGTTGTTCTTTTGACTTGCCACACAGTCATCCTTCTTATTCTGGTACTAGAACTCTACCACTCCTTTCCTACTCTTTGCACCTGTGGGGATGCTGTGTTGATCCCAGCAGCAACTCCAGCATGTATGACAGTACCTGGTCAATCTTTTCTTCCCATTTCCTTTGCCACAGTGATTGGTCCAGTTTGAGGAAATGTCCTGTTACTCCATACTGATCTTGCTCAAATAAACTGATCCAGAAAAGGTATGTGATCTGGGTTGGTTCAACGAAAGCTAATATGAGGGTCTGGGAGTTGCGAAGATATAAATCTGGGTTTATGGACACCACCATGGACGAGAGACAGTGAGGCCAACACAGAGGAGAGTAAGGAGAATGCAGAAAGCAACCGAATCTTAACAGCATTGTCTGAGTCCCCATATCCAGCCTACCTGTGGCAAGATGGCCTCCAGACTTTCATTTAAGTTTGTCAATCCATTCAATTTTGTACCCTCAATGTTTGTTTTATACTACGTCGCTTCTCCCTGTTCTGTCGTTACTCTGTACCATGCTTTGTTACTCAAAGAGTAAACTATTTGCTTGCATCTTTGCTAAAAAGGATTGGTTAGCCTGTGAGGCTTCAGGGAACTTAAAGCAATAAGTAGGACAATAAGGAAAAATACAGAAACAAACTTCTCAAGAGATAGAAGAACTCCTGTTCTTGTGTTTGTTTTGTTTTGTTTGCTTCAAGTTGTACGACACAAAGCAAATGATACCTCAGTGGATACAGAACTTTATTAGGAATTCAATGCAGAGGTGTTTATATTGAACAATGCTAATACTGATTTCACTGTTTTTCCATGAATCACAACTATGATACCTCTGTGTCCTATAACACTTACACAAATTCCACAGATTGCCTTAGAACTGTGAAGATGAAGATTTTGTGATTTAGACTACTTTAATTAAGCTGTTTGTATAAAAAGTCTTTTGCAATATAACTTTCTATAGAGCACTTAAAAGCTGCTTTTTCTTACATAGTTGTGTTTTTCTGTGCTATGGGTGACAATAATTTACAAATTAGAGACCTTACAGCGAACAACATATATACACCATCTTTTTTCACTGACTATTTTACCATAGTTAGTTAAAATCTCAGCTTTAACTATTCCTAGGCATTACGTTTTGCCAAGAATTTAAAATCCATCCTAAATTGTGATATACCTAAAGAGTATTCAAATATTCCATCAGTCAATTTAATACATTAATTAAGAGTGGGGGTTCCAAATTTTAGGTTCTGAAATGGAAATTATGAATGGGGTTTAGGGGATATGTTAATCACTGAAGTTGTATGCAAAGTATTTCAGAACTGTATGTCTGGTCATCTCCCCCATACCACTCCCCCACCCCCAACACCTGCCAGCCTAGGAAAAGGATCTTAACATTTTTTAAACTCTCAAGGTCTATAATAAAAAAAAAAAGTTATTAAATAGGAATAAGCAGAGAAATTTTGATTTTAAGAAGAAAAACAAGAGAAAAGGGAAGCTACTGTTTTCAGGATTTCCATTTTCTACTTATCATGTTGAAAACCAGCTTCAGTATAATGTCAGTAGCTGCAGGTGGCAGGGTTATGAATATGTAAAATTAACCATGACATAATCTGCTTAACATTGCGTATCATCATGGCAATAATTGCTTTATTGTTCAGTGGTCAGGGTCCCTGCCAGAAAGCATAATCCAAATGAGAATTAAATGCAAGAAGCATATCTCCATGATATCACAATTAAGCTCAGTATAGATAGACCTGAACCTTCAAGACCAATTTATAAACTTTCAAGAATATTGTCAAATAAATGGTAAGAATCTAGGGCTCAGGGATGAAATTTTGCAAAAATATACTAGTATGACTTATGTGATTATAGTTCTAAACTTTAAAATTACCTTATATAAAGATTTTCTTCTTCATGGACATTGTTATGTTAATTCTGAAAAATAATCTCTCTCGGTGTTTTTATATCTGGAAATCATGGTCAGATCACTGTTTCAAGTCATTTATTGAAGAACAAAAGATAAAAAACCAATGAAAGGAAGGAAGGAAGGAAGGAAGGAAGGAAGGAAGGAAGGAAGGAAGGAAGGAAGGAAGGAAGGAAGGAAGGAAGGAGAGAGCAGGAAGGAGGGAAAGGAGAAGGGGAGCGGAGGGGGGAGGAAGAAAGCGAAGGGGAGAGAAGTAGGAATAATGGAAGAGAGTATATTTTATATTAACTGCCAATTTGCAGAGAAACTCTCATCTCCTCTAAGTTTAGCTACTTTACTTTTGCTCCATTCCCTGTCTTATAATATTTAATATACTTTACTGAATATTGTTAATATTGAATTTTGATATTTTTCCCCATCTATCTTTAGTTAGTTAGGATCCTGGTGACTAGGCCTCTGAGACAAAAACCAAAACCAAAACCAAAAAAAAAAAAAAAAAAAAAGTAACTTAAAATAGAAAAACATCTATTTGTTTTATATCAAATTCTAGAGGTAAGTGATCCAAGCTAGTAGCTTAGCTCTTGTTCAGCAGGTCAGTTGGGTGCTCAGATTCCCCTACCACAGTATATAAAACCTTGATTTGGGCCAGGGTCACTGGCTGTCCTTCGATATCCATTCTAGCCTCTTCTTCAACACAGGAACCCAGTGAAAGGTCAGAAAGACCTCATTGCCTAACCTCCCTTGCAGGTAGGTCAAATCGTTTGATTAATTTGTGGGCAATGGCACATGAGCAGAAGTGATATATGATATTTGGATTGTGCTCCTAAGGGACCAGAGGTAACCTCCTTGCTTTTTACTCTCATACCACTGGCTGAAATACAGATGTCACAAAGGGCCATGATAACCACAGCAACCCAGTACAGCGGTGAAGCATGAAAAGAGGAGCCCATTACCTAACATCATAGAACCAAGCAATTGTACCAGTATAATGTGTTTTTATGTGAAAGAGAAATAACATTCTACTTTGGTTTAAGTTGATATTATTTGGGCCTGTTCCACAACAAATGAGCCTATATCCTATTGCATTAATATAATATTTGTTGCTCTCCCTCACACTTCTTTTCCTTCTAATACAAGCATACTTCCGAGCTCCAGCAATCCTTTTTTTTTTTTTCATGTTAGATTGTCTTTGCTATCAGCAAAATAAATTAAAGCACCATAGAGATTTAGAATTCCCATTTAAAAAAATAATTGTCTCCAAAACTTGTACTTATCTAACCAACTGAATTTCCATATCCAGGCAAGAATTAGCAGTGACGCATTTCCATCCCCATCTACTGATCCCAATGTAAATTGTCTAGGAAGAGAAAAATTTTGCCTAAAGCTGTACGGACTGAATTTTCCACCGAATTCCATGCAGCAACCAGTATAAAAATCAGAAGAGTGAAATCTTAAAAAAATAGATTATGAAAAAGGTAATAGGATAGAATTTAAAGCAGTATTCCTGAGCGCTGGCGTCTGAGATTTACAGTATGTGTGGGGAGCTACAATAGTGGACAGAGGGCAGGCCCCGAAGAGGCAGAGGGATGGCTGCTCTGTCTTCATCATTGGCTTGCTGCCTAGTTTCTTTCAGGTCAAGCCTTATTTTATTTTATTTTATTTTTATTAAGCACAAGCATTGTTGCCTTAGGCATATTTTTCTTTGATACCTACAACTTCCTCTTCTTACCACTCATTTCTCACTAATCAATACACAATGAGGTGCCAGAGTAATTTCTTTTTTTTATAAGACTCTTACCACTTCCTGACACTTTTCACATTTCTTCCCTAATTATTTTCTGATTTTGACACAAGATAGAGAGTTCTTGTCCTTGCTAACAGGCGTTTGCTATCCACACATAGGTCCAACGTCTTCTGCTCAGCACTGACCTGTCAAGCTTTTCTTTTTTCTTTTCTTTTCTTTTTTTTTTGCTTTTTATTCCTGACACCCTCCCCAAACTACATGCTATAGTCTGTGTGCTCACAAAATATCTCTTAGACCTTTCAAATACCCCTCAATCATTACTTAGGAGACTTTATGAAGGAAAGAAATTGAAAACAAGGAGACATTTGCATCTGTCAGGGGTGGTGCAGAAGATATTACGAAATACACGTCACAGGTAAATGACTTACATCTCTACCTTATGTTTGGCAAGTAAATACTTGTTCTCTGGAGTCTACCAAGTATTTTTAAGCTAAAGCTCTTAACAAATGTACCTTAAAAATTGCGTGCAATATTATAATGCAAATGTACAGTTTTATAACAAATTATCCTTCTGCAAGTGTTAAGCATAATGGGGGCATCTACAGTATTATCAGCTGCACAGTCTTTAACACATTTTTCGATCTTAAATATAAAAAAGGTAATAACAAGAACAGTTGTTTTGACTTCTCACATCCTCTGTACATTAAGCCCCAAATAAATATACATTTAATATATCACATACTTAGCATATGTTTACTGCAACTTTGCCTATAAGTAATTTCCATTCTGGGTACCTTCCTATTATTCCTAGATGATAGATATAGGGATGTTAGTACTATGAGTTGATGTGAATGCATATTGCAATCTGTTACCTCCTCTGGCTGATAAACACGTGAATTGCCAAGGATGAGGTGGAGGGACGGTGATTTAAATTTCTTATGACTGGCATGCTTCACAGACAGCACAGAAACACCATCAGTACTTGGGAATGTTACAGGCGTTCTTGGTTAGAAGTCACAAATGCTCTTTGGAGAACAATTCAACCTCAGAAACTACTTACATAACTATTCAGCAGCATACTACTTAAAACCAGTGAAACTAATTTTCACCCTACTTACAGAAGAGAACATATGACAGAAGAGAACATTCACAGGCCTTGCTCAAATTAACAGCCTAATGTCTAGCCAGCACCAGGACTACTGGCTTCTTCATAAATCTCTGCTGAAGGAATAAATGGTAACTACGTGTAGAAGATACACAGAAAATTGGATTAATGAATTCTTCAAGTAAGAACCTTAAGCTAAGAATCAACAAAGCAGGTATAGATTCAAATGACCCTCAATCATTTTTACATACATTCAAAGTAACCTGCGTGAGTCTGGTGCTGAGAAGCTCTCAGTCAGTTTTGGGTAGAATAGACTGATGCATTAATCTGTGAGAAGGGTAACGGAATGCTCTGGAAAGTGTAAAAAAAATACTGAGGATTCTTATTCTGATTCTGCCACAAACAATGCATAAGCTTAGACTAGTCAGTTAGTTTCTCTAATCTCACCTCTAACATCGAAGGGGTAGATTTGGAGTCTTTGTTATGGATTGAATTATGTCTCCCCTAAATTCGTATGTTGAAGTCCTAGCCCCCAGCACCTCAGAATGTGAGCTTACTTGGAGATAGGGTCTTTACAGGGGTAATCAAGTTGAAGTGAGCTCATGACGGTGGACTGTAATTCAATATGACTAATTATTTTCTGATTTTGACACAAGATAGAGAGTTCTTGTCCTTGCTAACAGGCATTTGCTATCCACACATAGGTCCAACCTCTTCTGCTCAGCACTGACCTGTCAAGCTTTTCTTTTTTCTTTTCTTTTTTTTTTTCCTTTTTGCTTTTTATTCCTGTCACCCTCCCCAAACTACATGCTATAGTCTGTGTGCTCACAAAATATCTCTTAGACCTTTCAAATACCCCTCAATCATTACTTAGGAGACTTTATGAAGGAAAGAAATTGAAAACAAGAAGACATTTGCAGCTGTCAGGGGTGGTGCAGAAGATATTACGAAATATACGTCACAGGTAAATGACTTACATCTCAGCAATGTGGGTCCGAGCCCCACCCTGGGTATAGAGATTACATAAAAATAAAATATTAAAAAAAATTAGAAGCTCAGTCTGTAGTACTTCGTTATAGCAGCCTTAGCAAATTAATGCATTCTCTAACTCTAGAATGTTATGGTTTCAGAGGAGTTGAGATTTCAACAAACTGAAAAAGAAAAGAAACAAGAACAAAAACAATTGAATGCAGACTAGGAAAAAAAAAGAATGGGTGAGGTTGGGGAGATGTGTATAATATACTAAGTCGGAGAGCAAACACAAGCAATAATATATATTCAGGAGCCACAGTCAACAAACAAACAAACAAATAAATAATATAAATTAATTAATACAAAGCTCCAATGACCATAACTGAAGAGCAAATGCTAAATATTCCAATGAGGCCAGAGTAGCCAAGAAACGGTCTCTGCTGTGATAGAAAAAGGGGAGCTGCTTAAAAAAATCAATATGAGAGGATAGCTAAAGAGCCACAAAGTCATCAAATAAACAATAGACACCTTTCTTTCAAGTTCAATATTTTAAAATTTATGTAGTACAACTGAAACAACTAGAAAATATCTGAGCCATTAATTTATAGAGAGCTTCCAAGAACTATAAAGATGATTCAAATTTTTATTCCTTAAAATTAAAAAAAAAAATCTCCAAATATAAAATAAGTAACAAGAACACAAGACTATTTCTATGGATTTGAATTTATCCAACCAGTGCCAGGTGACATCTACATTATGAACATGGGTCATATTACAGGTCATATTCAACAAATAAAAACAGACATATTGGGCACTTGGGTGGCTCAGTTTTAACAAATGCCTTCGGCTCATGTCATGATCCTGCAGTCCCAGGATCGAGTCCCACATTGGGCTCCCTGCTCAGCGGGGGGTCCGCTTCTCCCTCTGACGCTCTTCCCTCTCCTGCTCTCTGTCTCTCATTCTCTCTCTCAAATAAATCCATAAAATCTTAAAAAAAAAAACACAGACATATTGGACTTTAAACTGAACCTCATGACCCTATGAATAGACTGCAAAACCACCAATTGAACAATAGGGAATATGTCCAATATTTCCTCTCACTTTAAGGAAAGTGAGAAATTAGCTAAGTGATCATCATAATTAGTTCTCTGCAGGTAGTTCTCATTATTTAGAAATACATTTAGAAAACAGTATGGAGGGGGTGCCTGGGTGGCTCAGTCGGTTAAGTGACTGCCTTTGGCTCGGGTCATGATCTCAGGGTCCTGGGACCGAGCCCCGCATCGGGCTCCCTGCTCAGCGGGAAGCCTGCTTCTCCCTCTCCCACTCCCCCTGCTTGTGTTCCCTCTCTCGCTGTCTCTCTCTGTCCAATAAATAAATAAAATCTTTAAAAAAAAAAGAAAAAGAAAAAAAAAGAACACAGTATGGAGGTAGCTCAAAAAATTAAAAATAGAAATACCATGCGATCCAGTAATTCCACTACTGATTATTTACCCAAAGAAAACAAAAACACTAATTCAAAGAGATATAAGCACCCCTACATTGATTACAGCATTAAGATATGGAAACAACCTCAGCGTCCACCAATAGATGAATTGATAAATAAGATATGGAATAAATATATATATAAAATAAATGTATATAATATGTATTTCATAAATATATAACGTAATTATATATTTTATATATAATACATAAGTATATATTATATTTGTATTATGTTAGAGAAGGACAAATACTGTACGATTTCACTTATCTGTGGAATCTGAAAAACAAAACAAATGAACAAACAAAAACCGAAACAGACTCACAAATACAGAGAACAAACTGGTGGTTATTAGAAGGAAGGGGGCTGAGGGATGGGTAAAATAGGTGAAGAGAATTAAGACATACACAATTCTAGTTTATAAAATAAGTAAGTCACGGGGATGAAAAGTACAACATAGAGAATACAGTCGATAATACTGGACTAATGTTATATGGTGATGGATGGTAAGTACACTTGCCTTGATGAGCACTGTGTAATTTATAAAATTGTCAAATCACTGTGCCATACACCTGAAATTAACACAACATCATATGTCAACTATATTTCAATAATAAAATTTAAATTAAATTTAAAAAGAAATACTTCTCTATATTAAATTTATGTTTTTAAGTTACTAACACTGAAAGTTTACATTTTAATCAGCAATTTTCTGATTTACCACCCTAATTCTAATTAGAATATACTCTAATTCTTCTGATAAATCTTTATTCTCACTCATTTCCAATGGAAGTAGGCAAGTTTCTAAAGATCATGAAGGAAAATATAGTAGATGAGAGGTTTTTCTCTGCCATATATCCATGAAAACTTCTCAAGTACACATTAGCAAAATTTTATCCACTTTTATACATTTGTTTTAATTGAAAGGATTTTAAAATGGCATCAAAATCCTCAGATATAGTAGATAAATATTATTTTACTTAAAGCTAACTTCAATTCTTTGAATTCCATTTTCCTTTAAGTCCTTATTGTAACACAAGTGGAACACTTCAGGCAGTATATCTGGAACACAAAGTGGTTGCCTTAACAGTCTAATGCCTTTATCCTTAAATGGTTAAATTTTTTCAGGTTGATTTATATCCAAATTTTTATAAAGACTGAGATATGCCACATTTTAAAAGTAGGGAGAATATCCTTCCTCACTGTACAGAAGTAGGATAGAGAATAAAAGAGAAACTATTCTTTCATCCTAATAAAACTGATAAATCAGAAAAAGAAATTACTTAGGCCCAAGTAATCATCATGTATTCACTGAGTTCGCTCATTGACATAAATTCAACAAAAATAAAATTCAATAATGCATCCTATTGCTGAGTGACAAGGGAAGCCAATTATAACAATGATGGCCAGTATGAGTAGGTAACATTTATTGAGTGCTTATTAAGGGCCAGGCACTGGTCTAATTGCTTTACATGCATTAACTCACTGAATTCTCATAAGCAAACAAAAAGGTAGGCTCTATTATGATCTCGATTTTAATAATGAGAAAAATGAGGCACAGCGATATAAAAGAACCTGCCCAAGATCAAACACCAGAGAGGGTCATTCTGGTTTCACTGTTCTTGCTTGTATTCATTTTGTTATGCTGCCTTTTGCAGAGGAAGATCTATATAGATGGCTACATATGAATGCCTCCAGTGAGTTAGGCGATGTGTAGATGATTTATGTGAATTGTCCTCATTTTATTGATGAGGCCTTGGCATTTACCAAAGTTAAGCCTTTCAAGGTTACAGCTACTCAATGATGGCTGGAATGTGAATGTATGTGTGTCTGAATTCAAAGCTGGGGTTCATTTCACAATGTTCACAGCCAGGTTATAACGGACCAGAGTCTGGCACAAGGGTCCGAAAACTACTGCCCACATGCCAAATCCAGCCTACCACCTTTTTTTGTAAATAAAGTTTTATTGGAGCTGATACAAGCCATGCTCACTTTGTTAGCAGTTGGTGGTTGCTTTCATGTTATAATGGCAGAGTGGAGTAATTGTGACAGAGACTCTATGGCCCACAAAGCCAAAATTATTTGCTGTTTGGGCCTTTATAAAAAATGTTTGCTGATCCCTGGTCTAGGATGCCACTGGTTTAGATCCTGGCATAAATTAAAAGAACCTTGTTATGATTATAGTTACCATCTTTTGTATGTTGTTTATTAATAGGCAAAAATTGCTAAATAAATTTTAGAAGAGGAAACAAAAGAGCCAAATATGCCCATTATGGGTTGAATACCAAAAGATATGCTGAAGTCCTAAACTCCCGTACCTATGAATGTGACATTATCTGGAAAATAGGGTCTATGCAAATGTAATCAAGTTAAGACATGGCCATGAAGAATAAGTACCCTAATCCAACGTGACTGGTGTCCTTATAGGAAGAAAACACTGTGTGAAGACAGAGACACATGTCACGTAATGATGGAGGGAGAGATTGGACTAATGTAGCTACAAGCCAAGGAACACCAAGGATTGACACCACCAGAAGCTAGGAAGAGGCAAGGAAAGATCCCATCCAGAGTCTCAGAGAGATCACAATCCTGCAGACACCTTGATTTCAGAGTTTTAGCCTCCAGAACTGTATGAAAATAAATTTCTGCTGCTTTGAGTAACCATTCTGTGGTGAGTCATTACGGTAGCCCTAAGAAACTAATATAAATGACTTTCAGGCATGTAGAGACAGAGGATAGCACTACATTACTTGTTTTGAATAGTGTATCAGAGGGTAGTCAGCTACCCATCAATAATTAGTGGGAACAATATGGCCAAAGAAACAAAGAAAGCAGTCTGCTTTCTTCAGCCTGGATGCAGACGCTCTAGCAGATGGCTCACCTGCTTAGAGGTCATGGAGTCACAACACTGATGGAGCCTGGGCCCTGGAAATATGCCTGGAACAAAACCCTACTCGCTGCCAACTGGTCTGTATGTGAGAGAAAGGTAAACTTCTATTTAGTTTAAACCCCTAAAATGTTTTTATTTTATATCAGCTAATATTACATCAACTACATTAACTATTAAACACAAAATCAAGGGACGCCTGGGTGGGGCAATCAGTGGAGCATCTGACTCTTGGTTTTGGCTCAGGTTGAGATCTCGGGGTTGTGAGATCAAGCCCTGCATCAGCCTCTGAGCTTAGCGGGGGGTCTGCTTGAGATTATCTCTCCTTCTCCCTCTGCCCCTTCCGTTTGTGCTCTCTCTCTCTCTCTCAAATAAATAAATGAAATATATTTTTTTAAAGATTTTACTTATTTATTTGAGAGAGAGAGAATGAGAGAGAACACATGAGAGGGGGGAGGGTCAGAGGGAGAAGCAGACTCCCTGCCGAGCAGGGAGCCCGATGCGGGACTCGATCCAGGGACTCCAGGATCATGACCTGAGCCGAAGGCAGTCGCTTAACCAACTGAGCCACCCAGGCGCCCTATAAATGAAATATTTTTAAAAAATACACAAAATCAAGTTTTTCACTAGCTCTAGAACTTGAACTCCCCATAGGTATTATGTTATGTTTGCCCTATATACATTTTTTAAAACCAAATGAGGAAGAACATTGCCCACGTAAGTTCACAAGCACAGTAACCCAAATTCAAGCAACCTCTGCCATCCATACAAACCCTATATTAGAGCCAAATAAAATAGATGACAGGACAACATCTAAACTACTGCTCTGTGGTGGACAAAAAAAATAAGAAACTTTCAGAATTTTGGCCATTGGAGATGTTTACCGGTACCATGAGGTACAAAATCTAGTGATAAGACTTAGTCGTGGACAACTGGAAAACAAAAGCAGCCCAAAGATCAATGTGATGCACAGCCAAGACTGCTTGAAACCAGTGCCAGACAAGAGGTGAGGATAAATGAGTCACAGACAGCCTTCCCTTCTGCAAACAAGGCTTCCAAGTGATGCCACCAAAATGTGATCTTTCCACGGGTGAAACAGGGAAATGAATGGGTGCTATTTTTGTACTTCCTAGACAGAATAACACACCCAGAGAGCAGTGTCTGTCAAAGATGGGTCTTTAAGGCTGCACCTCCACAGAAGCTAGTTAAGATTAGAAGGAACATTTACCTGCCTTTCACAAAGGAAGATGATATGCCAAATGCAAACATTTCCAAACGAGATACTCGAAGTTTTCTTCTTTTTTTTTTTTTAAAGTAGGTCAACTTGATTATTTTCTGAATTTGCATTGGCTGAATTCCAACTTATCAACTGATGTTTGATAATATTTGCCTTGCCCTTGATGACAAATTTCATTTCTTATAATAAGTCCTCAAGAGATGGCAGATCTATGTTCCTGGGGAGCCATGCTGCTGCAGAATCAGCAGCTGCTGCAGAATCAGTGGTTATACTAGCCACCCCCACCCCCCGGACTGGCACTATATCTTATAATATTTCTGTGCTATCTGGCAGTGAATCCAAGATTATCATGTTGTTCTCCATGACTAGCTGGAGGGAAAAAAAAAGTTGTTTAACATCCTTGGCTTTCTTCTGATTTAGTATATTTTTAATTCACTCTTTTTCATTTTACTAATTCTTTTTCATATGGGTGAAATATTTTTGCAGATAAGACCTGAAAAAGTAAAGAAAAAAAGTCTCTGAGTGGAAGTCACACTATACATCGGAAAGCTAGAGTTCCAGACAAAAACATCTGTCAACATAAGGCTATGCAGATGCATTGCAACACTTTTGGATTTGACAGCTTTACATTGGATGTGCTCTTGAGTAAAAGAACGAATTGTTTCTGTTTTCTTGATTCTAAAACAACAAGCCTGTGCTAGGGATCAAGAATTTTCAATATTAGATCCTGGCTTTCATCAGTCTCACTTACATAAGCATAGATTTTTCTTCTTTCCATCAGAGGATTTATCATTCAGTTTTATGATTTAAATGCACACAGGGCACAAAAGGATAGGGAAAATAATTAACCACAAGAAATTGCCATTACACAAACAGAGGTATTTGAATAACCATCATAAAATGGAAGGCACTGAAAATAACTTGTCTAAGTAGCTAAATCAGAAAATACACAGTACCTGCTCCTACATGCTCTGGAAAAGGCAGACAATTCAGCAAGGAACTTAAGTCAACAGAGCAATGTTCAAAATTGGGGTTTTGTGAGCTGTACCATTTTGTATGATCCTAACATGCAAATGAACCTAAATCACCATTTCTTCATCTTTAAAATAGCATTATAATAGAGATTAAACGAGGTGATGTATGTAAAACACTTAGCACCATGCCTGGCATATAGAAATTCGCCAGAAATGGTAGCTTTAAAAAGTGAATATTCATAACAGTTGGTGTCATTAACTGAAGTCTTAGTAGTGCGTGAATTTTTATTTCTGTCAGAATGCATTTCTGACAGCACGACTGAAAAGTCGTGAAAATGATGGATTTTACAAGACATGTAATGATGGATAATAACTATTAATAATAACTAATGTGGTTTTAAACTTGAGCCTCTTTTCGAGAAAGGTTTTGTGACATCCTCTTATAGAAACACCAGCATGACTGACAGCCCTAAGTTTTAACATACATTAAAAATACCATGCAATTTTTAAACTGTGTCCTAATCTGGGACTATATGTTACTTCCTCAAAATGAGAACTCCATCCCCGATAAAATTCAAACAGCTTTTTTCAATAGCCCTATAATCAGACTGAAAAATGAATGTTATTTTCCCCTCAGGTGATCCATATGGGTAACAAGGAAAAATAGGCATATTCCACCCCGTGCGCTCTGCCTTCTCCTTTCGCATGAGGAAAGTGGCAAAACTAATGAATCACCAGACCTTATTGTGGGCTCCTTCCAAGTGAAAGGCACTGTGCCAGTCTCTCAGATGGATACACGGATGTATAAAACGTGCCTCTCCTTCCCCCAAGGAGCTTAGGTGATGAAACCCAGGAGAAAAACATGAAAAGTATGAATGCAAAAGTTAGTGGATCTGTCCTGTACCATTATCAACAGAGGCTATTTCATTGCTCTTATTAAAACAACTGTTTTATTGTTAGGTGCCCTAGATTGGATGACAAATGTTCTAGATAATCACAAAGTATATCACAAACCTTCTATGTTTTCTCCCTGCTAGGGAATATATTCTTTACAAATAAAACAATTTCCTGGAGGGGAGCCTTTGGGAAAAATTAAATTGGCCCCTCACCTCCAGCCCCACCTTTTTCTACCTTAACACAAAGAGGCTAAATCTGCATGGGATAAACGAATCAAATCAGAACTGAAAGTTCAAGCCACCAATAATTCTCAATCTATGGTTTGTGTTTCTGGAAAGCCACAGAGCTCTGATCTAGGACCTGCACAGACAGCTTGAGCTGACATATCAATTTGATCTCATCACCCTAGGCAAACAGAATCTCCGACTCCATCTAAATAGTAGCGAGGGAAGGTGTTGAAAAGAAATTTCCCGTTTCTACCCCATGGATCTTAGTTTTAAATCACACTTAAGGGCCGGGCTGTATTTCTTCCTTGTTCCTCTTTTCCTCTAGCTCTGAGTTCTGGTGGGGGAAGGGGGAACAACAACGTTTGCTGCCTATCAAATGAAGGCCACATAAGGAAACTTCTTTATTGGCAGTTGGAGGGCTTCATCTGTCCTTTTTCAATCCCTATTTCGCTGGAAACTATGGTCTTATTCCAGTTTACCATGTAAGGACTTCAGAGAAAGGAGTAAAAGCACATCAAAAGGAACAATACTTTTTTGCTCAAGATACTATTTGTAGAAAGTATTTTCCTTTTATGGTCATGGCTGGAAAGCAAATTATTGCTTCACAAAGCTGTGTAAGCAAAATATCCATTCACTTCATTTCACAAAAATGCAACCTGAAATATTGAACAGAAATGTTAGAAACTGCAGCAAATTTGCTCTAACTTTATACCAATCAGCCTAAAACTGCCTCTATTAAAAATGCCTAAGTCAAATAAGGAAGGCAGTGGTGTGTATTGGAAGGCACATGGACTTGGGGATCAAACAAATCTCAGTTTTTCTGTTTCAGTCTTAGCTACACAAACTGGCTAAACATCTATTACCTTAAATTTACAATGTTAGTAATAATAATACTTCTTTCTTGGGGATGTTTAGAGAAGTTAATAAAATTATTTAGATTTGTTAGGGAGTAAGTAAACCTGTTATGTAATAAGTGAAATTAAATTTCTCAAACAACCCCTCATTACCAACATATAAATAAAGTTAAGCTTCCTGATATAGTCCTTTAGCATGGAAATAGCAGCATCATTCACTGTACCAAGTAAAGCAATGAGGGAAATGGAAGGAACTGGAAAGAGACATGTGATACTGAGCAGAAATAGCTCAAGAGTACCGGCTAATAAGAGAACTTTAAAAAAAAAGACAAGAGTGGAGGCATATCATGTTCACTTAACAAATGGTAATTTAGCTATATGAGATCAGAAAAAAAAAAGGAAAGAAAGACTGGACTGTGTACAAGATTTTGTCCAATTTTCCACTGTGTGAATATATATCGCCAAACATGAGTGAGATGATAGGAATGAATCTCCTCTTCCCTCAGTCACCTTGGTTCTAACCTTCCCCACCCCCAGCACATGAGACTCTTTCCATGCCAAGTGTGATTCAAGGTTCAAATAACACATAGTTTTCATGCACTCTATTCTACATGTATGCCAACTACTTCAGCTGGTACCTAACTCAAGAGTCAATTACTCATCACCACAGAAAATACTGGTTCTACTGGGAAGATAGAAGGCATGTACACTTCAACAGTTCTTTTTCTATGAGGTTTTCTAAGGTAATTTTCCTCAAACTGTGATGCCATTGTAAATCATTAGGAATATTTATAAATTACCATTTGCCTTCAACTATTGTTTGAAAGCCTAAATTTTTTAAAAGATTTATTTATTTAAGACAGATTGCACAAGCAGGGGGAGGGGCAGAGGGAAAGAGAGAGGGAGAGAGGGAGTCTCAAGTAGACTCCCCTCCAAATGCCAAGCCATACATGGGGCTCTATCCCATGACCCCGAGACCATGACCTACACCAAAATCAAGAGTCGGACGCCCAACCAACTGAGCCACCCAGGTGCCCCTCATGGCCTAAATTTCATGAGCTCTTATAGCTCTACAAGATTACAAGTTGACGTTTAATATCATTAAAGCAACTGTTGCTCAGATACTCAAGTCCTCTCTGTGAGATTCATTGAGCCTTATTGGTAGACCAAATGATAGCCTCACCTCTGTTTAAAATCCCTGAGGGATGGGCACTCACTACTTGCCAAGATTCCTATTTCATTTTTGGATATGTCACATTTAAATGCTCTAACCCTGACCAGAAGGTACTCTTCTTATAACTCTCCATTACTAAACCTGACTACTACAAGCTAATTCCTCCTGAACATGACAAATCTTCAAATATTTGAAATTCAAACAAATGATGCCTTATAAATATCCCAAACTGTATATCCTCCAAGTCAAACATTAATATCTTCAACGTCTTTTTGCATGGCTCTTTCATCACCTTGATTTCCTACCTCTTAAAAACAATTCCAATTTTTGAGTGCATTACGTAACTTGCCACCTGAGGTGCCTAAAAATAAGCACAGTTGTTAGATTTAAACCTCATGAGTTTTCCAGGTAAAATTTGAAACTGGCCCCCATACACAAAGGGCAGGAAGAGATGGAAGAAAGAGGCAGATCCCTCTAGATTGGTAGGTGGGGGGTTTAATAAGCAAGAAAACTTACATATGAGGCTCATCTTGGGCAGATGCTAGACAAGTAGACCTCTGCCCAGCACACCAGAAAATTAAAAGTTTATACAAAGGCCCTGCATGGGTTCAGTCCCATATATCGTCCTGAGAGTCTCAACCAACCACACATGGTTCTCTCAAAGCTACATCCTTGAAAATGGCTTTGACTATGGAAACAGTGAGCAGATCATGCATTCCAAGGACAGGAGAGGGGGTGACAAGCCTCATTTCCTGGGTCTAGCTTGCGGGTCAAGAAGTGGTCACGTCCTCTCTATGACCTCCTCCAATAACAATACAACTAGTGGGGTGTGACCAGTATGGGGCCATCTATCAGCTCCTATTTCTCATGTGCTATCAACTTAATCAAGCCGTCTAAAATCACATGAGCTCACTTTGTTGTGAAAGCTACACTCAGTGCTAACTTACATTAAACTTACAATCATATGGAGTTCTGAACATTTTTTTTCATACGTGTTGCCTTCAAAGTTTATCTCCCTCATTCTGCATTTGAGCATCGCCTTTTTGAGAATTTCCTATTATCCATATTAAAGAGCATCTTGTGAGACTCCACCCCAACCCAGCAGGTAAGAACTGCTGCGGTTGTTCAGTTTGAGATGTTTTGGACCAAGCCACAGTATCTAGGTACCCTGGAAGGTGGAGCATCAGGAGTTTCCTCAGATGAACTTGGACAAAGTGATCTTTTCCATTAACAGTGTAAGATGGCTGTTTGAAGAGAAGAATACAAAAGCACCTAATTGGTATGGACTGATTGTATTGTGCAATAAATAGCCTGCCATCTCTTTAAGTTTAGTATACAGTATATAACCCACAGATTCAAGAATTAAAAAAAATTAAATCTCACTATTCTCTCTAGTAAACTAAGCTGGTACCTTGGCAACCATGTAATGTGATGTGTGTGTGTGTGTGTGTGTGTGTGTTTTCCAATAATTTGTCTTTCTAATACAGAATTAAAGGATTTCTTCAGCGTAACTGTTTATTAACATTGAGCCTAGGACTTCCTCTTTTTTCAAGGAAGGAAGAAAGGGAATTAAGATTGCACTTATGGGTTTATTTACGAGTCTGTCTCTCATTATAAGCCTGGGAGTGCTGTGAGGTGAGGGGACATGTTTTATTGGTTTTTGTTTCTAGTGTAATTAATATGTTCCTAATGTAATTAACACATTCCACTGAATGAATAAATATATAAATAAATGAATGAAAAGGTCATATAATTCAAAATCAATATGGGAACAAAGAAATGGTCTTGGAATAATTAACCAACTTCCTCTCTGGTTGCAGAATTCCTCTGCCAGTCTTTTGTGCACTGTGTTGAGCCGATTACAGATTAAAGTAATTACAGTGAATTCTTGATTACTGGCATGCGGTCTAGCTATTTTGTGGATTACCTATCACAACTAATTCCAAACTTATCTGCTGCCACCCAGCATATGTCTGAGTTACAGTCAGCCTCAGCGATAGCAGCTGCATGCTTCAGGAAAGCACATTTATGTTGATATTTCTGTACAGAATATATAATTATGAAATCCATTCTGGTGGGGGTTGAAGAGAACCAACAGGCATTCCAAAATAAACTGCAGAGTTTGTTTTTTAATTCCCAAAGAATATGAGATGACTTGGATAGAAAGTTTCAAACAATTTAGCTATATTTTTTGATATTAGCTTAATGTAGCATAATTGGTATGCAGCTTATTTCCCACCCTGAGACTTGCTACCTGCCTCTAGTACCATTGATAACTGATAATAAGTGCACTTTATTAATTCATTCTTCCATCCAACAAGTATCTTTGATGTGCTACACTGTGCTGGGCAATGGGCTGGGTATTGGACAGCTAGCATGGGCAAGACAGGTATGGTTCCTGCCCTTAGGGAGCTTACAATTTACTACTGAGGCAGACCTTGTGGTAGGCAGAATGGTCCCCCAAAGATGTCCCTTATCCCTGATACTTTTGACTCTGTTATGTACATGTCAAGGGGGAACTGAGTTGAAGTTGGAATTAAGGTTTCTAATCAGGTGATCTTAATATAGGCTGATGATCCGGATTATCTGGGGGGGCGCAAAGTAATCTTATGGGTCTTTTTTTTTTTTTTAAGATTTTATTTATTTATTTGACAGAGAGAGACACAGCGAGAGAGGGAACACAAGCAGGGGGAGTGGGAGAGGGAGAAGCAGGCTCCCCGCGGAGCAGGGAGCCCGATGCGGGGCTCGATCCCAGGACCCTGGGATCATGACCTGAGCCGAAGGCAGACGCTTAATGACTGAGCCACCCAGGCGCCCCATCTTATGGGTCTTTAAATGAGGTAGAGAGTGGCAGAAGTATCAGAACCAGAGAGATGGAATCAGGAGAAAGACCTGATTGACCGTTGCTGGTTCTGAAGATGGAAGGGGGCCACAAGACAGAATACAGGCATCCTCTAGAAGCTGGAAAGACAAAAACTGAATTCTCCCCTAGAGCCTCCAGAAAGAAACACGGTCCTGCCGACATCTTGATTTCAGCCCTGTAAGACACATTTAGGATTTCTGACCTACAGAGCTGTGAAATAATAAATCTGTGTTGTTTTAAGCCGCAACATTTGTAGTAATTTTTTTTTTTTTACTGCAGCAATAGGAGACTAATACAAACCTTAAATAATCAATCAGCTTAGACTTTAATTGCAATTGTGTAAAGTAGAATAAAGACTGCAAAAAAATGTTCTGTGTGTGTCCTTAGGAAAACTTAGCTAAGTTGAGGTGTCGGGAAAAGTTTCCCTGACATTTAAACTGAGATGTGAAAGAGAAGGAAGAGATTTCAAACTAAACGAAATGAATGTGGAAGAGCTTTGTAGAGAGAGAGAGAAGAGCATGCATGAAAGATCCGAGGAGAGAAGAAAGTTGGTATTGCTCAAAACCTGAACAGCCAATGGGGATGATGCAAAGTGATTCTCTGAAGAAGAGACCTAAGGCAATGATAGGGAAATAGCTGCAGAGCAGACTAAATACGACATTATAGGCCATAATACAGATAATCACTTTTATCCGCTGGGCAGTGGCGTACTTCTGAGGGCTTTATACAGGACACAGATATTACCAGATTTGCATTTTAAGATTATCCGGACTCCTTTTTGGTTTATGAATTGAACTGGGCACGAGCATGTAAATGTAGGAAGATCATGATGGACACTCTCCTAGCAGTACAGATGGGAGGTAGTGGAGGCTCGTACTAGGGTAGATGCAGAAAAAAATGTAGTAGAGAAAAGGATGCATTCAGAATCATTTGGAGAGATGGACTCTATAGGAGTTGGTGATTATTTAAAGGTGGGATGAGAAAACAGCTGGCAGCAATGACTTCTGGTCATTGCTGGTATGAACAATGAAATAGACAGTGGTTTCACACACATACGGACATGAAAAATATGCTGGTGAAGCAGCCTAGGAAAAAAGACCAGAGGTGCCGGGGCACCTGGGTGGCTCAGTTGGTTAAGCGTCTGCCTTCAGCTCAGGTCATGGTCCCAGGGTCCTGGGATGGAGTCCCGCATCGGGCTCCCTGCTCCATGGGGGGTCTACTTCTCCTTCTCCCTCTACCCCTCCTCCCTGCTTGTGTTCTTTCTCTCTCTCTCTCTCTCAAATAAATAAATAAAATCTAAAAAAATTAAACAAACAAACAAACCAACAAACAAACGAGAGGTTCCTTTTTGAATCTGCTCAGTTTGAGATGCCCCTGGGAAATTCATACAGACACGGTCAGAACAAAACTGAAACACTAGCCTTTTAATCTCCAGCAAGATGGCACACACTTAGCATGTTTGCTGCCACTCCTTCTTAATAGATTTGCAGTTGGCCTCAGAAATCTTTTCAAAATAGTGTTCCAGTAACAATTCCAAAGGGAAGGAAGTTGGCATTGGAAACTAAACTTACTTTCTCTCCTTGTTCCAGACTATAAGCTATGGCAAATATTAAATTGTTTAGCAGAACTGCTAGTCAAAGTAAAAATGCTAGTCCTCACATTTGGGAAATTTTAAAATGCTCTTTGTGCTTCTTCCCACTTTTCTATTTGAATTTGATTTTAATGGTTCTCATCAAAGACTCGAGCACAATGTGGAATGAATTTGTTTAAATAGATCTATGCAAACATCACTCATTAAAAAAAAAAAGCAAAAAACAATCCCTCAATATATAATTCCAGATTCCTTTACCATCACCACTACCAATCCACCTATATACAGGTACATACACACACGTATGTGCTAAAATAGAAAAAAATAATCAGTTCTGTTTCTCTTTTAGAATTTCTTCTTCTGGTATCACTAACGTAATTGTGTGTGTGTGTACGCGCGCGTGTGTGTGTGTGTTATTTAAACCTGACCATGTTCTGTACCTACAGTTGTGCAAAGCAATTAAGAATATCTGTTTATTTGCTTCTGTGAAAAAAGGCATATTTCCTTCTACAATTATGTTTTTTTTTTTTTCTGGCTACTAGAGATTATGGTCCCCTACATACACTAAGAAATTTACTAATTCCTTTATGCCATTTCCATCTCTTTTTTTTTTTAAGATTTTATTTATTTATTTCAGAGAGAGGGCACATGAGAGGGGGGAGGGGCAGAGGGAGAAGCAGACTCCCCGCCGAGCAGGGAGCCCGATGTGGGACTCTATCCAGGGACTCCAGGATCATGACCTGAGCCGAAGGCAGTCGCTTAACCAACTGAGCCACCCAGGCGCCCATCCATCTCTTTTGATTTATCATGTGATTCTCTATTGGAAGGAGCCGGTGATGATGAGTCCAATTCCCAGAGTCCTGGTCCCAGTCCCACTACTAAGTAGCCATCTCCCTTTTGGCAAGCCACTTTTCATTTTCCCATGGGTTTCCACAATAAAATTAGAGTATTGTACTAATTTATTCATAAGTTTTTATAAAGCCTTAAAATGCTATAATCTTATTATAAGATGATAATGTTTTAGTCATTATGAAATTACACACTACATATTGCACATCTCCCCGTGCATACATAGATTCCACATGTTATTAATGTATAGCTACAGAAGCCCAGTGTTCAATTGGAAAAAAATAATGAATGACCATGATGAGATGAAATAAAGATGATCTGAATACGGAAAATAAGAAAAAAAGAGCAATGGTCTACATATGAGTTTGGAAGTTTCAAAATAGAAGGTCAGTAGGTAAATTGAGCATAGCGGAGGTATGCATGGGGGGGGAGTGATTGACGTAAATCAAGTAATAAGTGCCCCTTATTTAACATTAGCTGTTGTGAAAGAAAGTCACGGTGACTAAGCCAACGTTATCACAGCAGAATCAGAAAGGCTTAAAACAACAGGAGCCTGTGAAGATAATAAAATAAAACACAAGCCTCTTCTGCAGTTAAATTTTAGCCTAAATCACTGACATTAGAGGATTTTTTTTAATTCACAAGGAGCAAAGGATTCCTTAAAAAGTTGTTATACTAATGCTGATGTAGGAAAAAGAACTATTTTGTTCATCTTTCAGTATGATCATGTCTCTTGTATTTAAAGTTTAAGGCAATGAAAATGGACAACTTACAGCTGAGCTACACACAACTAGGATGAATCTCATAGACATGCTGTGATTTTGAACCAGAAAACAATTTTAAAACAGGAACATGAGTACTGGAACTCAAGATGGCAATTACCAGTGGTATTTGGGAAACATTATTTATGGGAGGCTGTCCTCATTTATATGTTGGTCTATGAAGTAGTTAAACTGATGTGCTCATTTTCTGATGACATAATCACCATTGCACTTAAAGTTTGTGCAATTTTTTTGTGTGCAAATGTCAAAATAAAAGTATTACAAACCTCACCAATGAGTATATGGAGAAAAAGTGTAAGTACATAACAATGAGTCAGACTTACATTTGAGAATCATTGAACATTCAATATTCACGGAATGCCTAAAATGTTGAGGATACTTCCAGAGGCTGAAGACTACTCCTTGCCCAGGAAAACTCTTACAAGCCAGTTGAAGTGAGACACATATGAAAAAATGGTCACAATACAAGGCAATAAACATTAGATCAGGGTTCTCAGCCTCCACCGCACTGACATTTTGGGCTGGATAATTCTTTGTTGTAGGAGTTGGCTTGTGCATTGTAGGATGTTTAGCAGTATTCCACTGGCTCCATGCCAGTTGCACCACCCCTGGTTGTGACAACCAAAAACGTCTCCAGAGATTGCCAAATATTCCCATGGGGTTACAATAACGCCCGGTTGAGAACCATTGCCTTAGAACTACATATGACAATCTGGGGTTACCAAATAGAGAATAGCTAACTGCATAATGAGAGAATGAGGCATCATTTTCCGGGCAGGAAACCAATACAATATCTTCTTCATTCCATAATATTTTGGAACAAGGGGAAGTTATTCCATAACCACCCTTAGTGGCATACTGATCCCAGAACACATATAAAACAGAAAAAAGCTTTGAAACTGCAAAAGGGAGATATGTATTGATAATGTTAAAGCTTCCAAGCCAAAAAAAAAAAAAAAAAAAAAAACCCTCCCCGAATTGGTTTTAATAAATACGGAAAAATTTCTTTGACTTTAGTATTTGTCTCTTGTATATGATCAGAAAATCATTTTTTTTTTCTTCATTCCCTTAACTCACTTTGGGCAGTAGATTCTTATGATCCAAATTATGTTTCCACAATCATGTGGTTCAGAGCTACACTAAATCACCCTCACAGTAGTGTATTGAACCTTTAAAAATGGAGTGCTGCAGACATCAGGATGTCAGGGGAACAAGCATTTTCACTTCAAATAAGAAAGGCTAAATCAAGTGATGCTCCACCTGATCTCACTTAGGACCCTTTAGTTGTTCAGCTGAGAGAAACTACTGAAGAAAGAGAGCAAAAGGCAAGATTTTTCACAGTGTTTTTATTTAAAACCTGCAGTAACTAAAGATTCAGCGGAAGCAGCAAACCTTAAAGGATATTTACAATTGGCAGTAAGTTGTTATCTTGGTGAAAACACTGGATAAAATACACTCTCAATTCTGAAATATAATTCCGTGATATCTCAATATACACACACTTCGAAAAAGGACTATTTTAGAGACAAATTTTCCCATTTCACAAATGGCCAAGCCATCGGGATGTAACCCTCGGCCCCTATGAAAAGGGGACCGTCAGCATGATTTTATACATTGTGAGGGATAGGTTGTTCATGGCAAGGAAGTTTTCAGTGAGGAGAATAACATGATTCTGAGAATTCTGGATCCTATAAGGGAAATATGTTAGGCTACAGAGAATTTCACACTGTTGGCATTTCTCTCTGAAATTCTTGGAGAGCACAGAGCCATTTTTGGCTTGCATCACTGCTAGGCATTTCCACAGCGTTTGTACACTAATCATCACTAACACCTAGTTATTAATTATTTTCCAGTTTAAAGAAATGTATCCTGGATAAGCTGAAAGACTGAAGATGAGAATTCAGAGGACTCAGGAAGCTAACTAGCACTACATCGATACTGACCTCAGTTTCTTTGTTCAAAAATTGAGGAGTTAAAGGCTATCTATCATTTCAATGAACTTTTTCAGCCCTACTAGCAGATAGAGGACAGAAGACCATACTCCTTCACGTGCCCTTAATAAGATCATGTATTTCCATGCTTTGAATTATACATAGCTTATCATTTAAACTAATAAAAGCCAAAGTGAATCAGAAGTTTAACTTTGAAAAAAAAAAAGATGTCAAGTAAAAACCAAACAAAACACGCTACTTCCTTGTTACTTAAACGTAACCTCTGGCTGACTAAAATATGATTATTTTCTATCATTTAAAATATACCAACCATAAATAATTCAGGAAATGTTATTTTGACATGTACATATATCCAAAGGTAATAGTAGCATTATTTTCTAAACAAGAACAGAAATGAAAACAGAAGTTTCTAAAAATATTAAATAATATAGTACTACGTGAGGAATTCGTGAGTGGAAATTAATCGATTAACTACATTGAATTTATGAACCATAGTTTTTTTAGAATTTGAGAATAGTCAAAAATAATCTAATTTAAATCCCTCAACTGATAGGGAATAATCACAGCAGAAAATAGGGATTTGGGTGGTCTTTTTCTTCGACACTTTGTTGCTTTTTCAACATCACACGTATAGATAGCTGTTTTGCCAAAGTGGTTATTATAACATAATGTGTAGACAAAAAACACAGGCGTTAATTGCTCAGATGCACTGTGAAGAGAATCTAACCATCACGTGGCTAGTGATGTTATGCTGCTTGCAGTTTATCACTAGGGAATCAGAATGAAGAGAGTGGGGATGAATCAGAAAAGTAATTACCTCTACCAGAAAAACAACTCAAGATCATGTAATGCTGATGTTGAATCATTAGGGGCATCATCCTCACATTCAAAGAACAGCACTTTAAGTGTATAAGGTGAGGCTCTCGTGTAATGCAACTGATTCAGTAGACAACCCATGAGTCTCTCTCCATGTCTCTTTCTTTTGCCACTGGGCAATCACCTTTTCTTAATCATCAGAAAGTAAGATCTTTTAGCCACATACTCCAAAGGTCTATCCAAACCTCGTGTATACTGTATAATATGTAGATCACAAGAGGTTTTATGTTAATGATTTTGATTCAGAGAAGTGTTCTATTTAAATAGCATCAAAACAATCCAATTCAAAAGCAGATGGCAGCATACTGGGTGCTAGAGATTCAAACAAGTATAAAATGTTTGCTTTCCTCCATGAGCCTAGAACCTAATAATCAAAACTGCAATTAGCCTGCATACTACACTGTGAGTCACATGTTAAGTTTAGAAGGATTTTTTAAAAAGCTAATACATTCATATTTATTTTCACCTAAAATTCCTAATACAGATTTTATCACCTCAAAATCTGAATATTTTAAAAAAAGAGCAGATGATGCTGGTCTAGGGCCTGGGATAGATTAAGCAAGAAGGCAATCACTTGGGAAGAGAAGATTCTGGGCAGGTAAACAGAACCTCATAACAGCTGGTACTTGTTCACGTAGACTCCCAAAATGTGTAAGGAATGATAAGTGATCTGAAAATTATGATGAATAGACAAACCATATTTGGGAAATTTAGCCTCAAACTTTCCAATCTGAAATACAGGTGATAGTAAAACAAGGAAACAAACAAGAAGACACTAAGTAATCATTCGTTTATACCTATCAATATCCCCTCTGCTCTGCTTCCTCCGAGTACCCTAACGAGATTTTTTTCCTCTTCAGTAGTATGTGCCTTAACAATCAGAGAATTCGCCAAACCCATTTGTTCCCCTGGGAAATTTTGTTATTTCTAAGACCTTCACTGGAAACAGAAAGGTCATGCTTTTGAAACCAGAGAGGCCTGGTGCCTCCACTGCTAAGTAAACACATTGCAAAGTATTTGACCTCTTTGACCTCAGATTTGACCTCGGATTTCCCCATCTGCAAAATGGAATTAGGAAGAGCCACCTTTTAGAGCTGCCTTATTCATGTTTGTGCTTGAAAAGAATCTAATGCATGCTAGATGCCCCAACAAATGCTAGTTCTCATTTCGTTTACTAATTTTAGCATTTACCATCCAAGAAAACATAAAAGTTCCCCAGCTTCAGTCACATCTTCATAATAAGCTTACTTTTTTTTTGTTTTTCCTTCACAACTAGCATTCAAAGTACCAACTCATTGAGAAACTTCTTTCTCTTCTCACTGAGCTTTACTCAGTTTTTACACTTTCCTGTATCAGGTAGGAACAAAATCCTGCTGGCTTTTAGCTTCCTTTCAATGATCTAAACTCTTTGTTTTCCTAACCAGGAATCATCTTCCTTCTAAAGAATCAGAGCCCTCTTCATTTCATAGACAGTTTTTGAATATTGCACACTGAGAGGGCGGTCTACAAGTGTTAAAACAGATCTACTGACTTCATCTGATGTCATTGTGACCTACTAATTATAACCAAAAGGTTGATAAAATCTTTCAATGTTGAATCATTATTACACATCAACCAATCGTGTTTTTGTTACCTAGCATTCAACTTTACATCACTGGAGTTGGAAGGAGCCCAGGATGAAAACAACAAAGTTTCGGACAGGCAAATAGAAAGTCCTTAAAAAAAAAAAAAAAAAAGAATGTTGGGACGCCTGGGTGGCTCAGTGGGTTAAGCATCTGCCTTCGGCTCAGGTCATGATCCCAGGGCCCTGGGATCGAGCCCCACATTGGGCTCCCTGCTCAACGGGAAGCCTGCTTCTCCCTCTCCCACTCCACCTGCTTGTGTTCCCTCTCTCGCTGTGTCTCTCTCTGTCAAATTAATAAAATCTTAAAAAAAAAAAAAAGAATGCACTATATTAAAAACAAAATAACAACTTCACTACAACAAGAGTAACAATGGTAAAGAATGAAAAAGAAAAGAATAAAAAGAAAAAATTATTGGTAGGAAGCATCAAGGCTGTAAGATGTAGGGGGTTCAGCATGAAAAATACAGAACATTAACACTTTTGGCCAAACACATCTGAGGCAACCATCCTTCAGACAATGCAGAATTCCTCTAGGCAAATGATGCTATTTCTACTATTCAATGATAAAATTGCATGTGGTAAATTGAAATAATTTAAGATAGGAATTTAATATATTCAGCTCAGAAACTACTCTCACACAGGACACATTTTAAAAAAAGCTTCATGTGGAGTATCAGCACAATAACAAAATAAAGAACCAAATGCCCAAGGGATGCTAAACTAGTGGTAAGAAATCAGTAAACAGCTAATTAGCCTGGTTACACATACTTGGGCATTTGCAACTCTTGCTTAATGAACGACCCTCTCCTTCCTACAGAGATATTAGCAATATTACTTAGTATGCAGATATTTTTAAAAATAATTTATGGTATTTTTGCTATTAACCTGCTCATCTACAGGCTTACCTTTGAATATAATTCCATTAATTAATTACCTCTATGGTTCAGAATATTATCTTCACTGCAAGAAAAACTTACAATAGATAGCAACAAAACAACAAAAACAGAAGACAAAAAAAAAAAAAAGACATAACTAGTGGAATGCTTTTTTAAAACTGAGAAAAATATTTAGAAAATAGCACATATAGAAAATAAATAGCCTAATAAATGAGAGATTTTACAAGTCAATAAGGACTAAAAGAACGACAGGGTTGTGCTGATACAAATAGGAGAAAAAGACATGAAAAGGGGATTTAAAGGTTTCTGTTGAGGTTTTAAAAAAACAAGGAATTAAAAAAAAGGAAAAGGAAAAAAAGACTTTTTTCATGTAGATCAGAATGGTCAAAATTTTAAGTATTAACAATATTAGCCACGTTAAAGGAAATGGCTACCTCAGGAATTATTGGTACCATATTACGGTATGAATCGGTGCAGGCAAAATTTCGTATGTACATGAATAAGTAAATCTTTGCTTAGAGATACGACTGACAGTATGTTGGCCAAAACATTAACGATGGGTTGGACTGACTGCTGTAAACTTCTATTTATTTTTAGAATTTTCTTCACTTAAGTTTGTAACATTTTAAATCTCTGCCCAAGTATGTATCATTTCACAAAAGCAATAATGCTGCTTTTCTAATGAACTGCAAGTGTTCTTGTTAGAGTTCAGCCCAAATGAACCATGGCACAAAGCAGAAGTCTGAGATCTGGGCTGTGATTCAACATAAACAAAGGAGCAACGGTCCAAGAACAAAGGGGCTAATATAAATTACCTGGTTTAGGGTCTCAAACTATAGTTCTAACAAAGCTAAGACCAGTGCAAAGGGGCAGGATGTGGAATAGATGAAACACTATATGAAGTGTCAGCATATTCATACCAGACCATGTTATGCTGATGCTACCAAGCAGGACAACGTGGCTTTCAGTTCCCTTATCTCTGAAACGAGGAGCCTGGGCTCCATTCTGAAACACCTATTCATAACCCAGCCGGGCTTTACTGACAGGAAAAAAGCCTTGTAAGTTTTGCAGGAAGCACTGCAGACAGAAATAAACTGAAATTATAGTGGAAAACAGTTAGCTCCACATAAAAAGTTAACTTGGTGAAACCACATCCTTTATAAAGGTTAAGAGGTTTGTGGTCTTTAACAAATAAGATGCTCTGAGTGAGGGGGGATAACTTCCCTGTGTCACCCTCAATAATAATGTTAATGACTTGATGAAAACAGCATCCAGACAGTCTAAAATGGTTAGATTTCCACAGTATCACTGAACTGAAGCAGACAGCGAAATTAGATTTCTAAAATATGCCTGTTAAATGAAAGGCATTCAGGAAACACACCCCAGAAGGGAAGTCACTGAAAAAGGTAACAAGGTTGCCATGAGATTCAAACAAAAGGGGAAAAGAAGTTGTGTTTTGACAGTGGGTTTGAAAAGGTTTCATTCAAACATCACCATTAAACTTGTTTTCTAATTTCAGAAAGTATTTCATTACCTCTCTATTTCAACTTTCCCGTTGACTCACCACCACCACCGCTGTTCTTTGGTAATTGAAATGCCTGACAAAGTGGAGTCATTTGAGAATTAAAAAAAAAGGCTTCCAAAATTATTTTAAGTGAAGAGTTAGATATACAGTTGCATAGTCAAATATTGCGAGATTTTGTGTTTAGAATTTAAATCTAATTATCTCTCTTCCTTGCAGTAAAAATCTGGGTTTTGAGAGTCATTAAGCTCATATTTTCATTAAGCCACATATATATAAACCTCTGTTTAATCTTATTAAGTGAACAAACTATAGTCCTGGTTTACACTGGTTTAAAAAATATAAATCAGAATATAGCAAGTATCTGTAAAATGACCTAAAATTCATTTCAGTTATACTTTCTTAAGCATTAGCAGAATACATATACACATATGTGTCAAATTGCTGTTTTTCTTTTTTAAATGCAAAAATGTGTTCTCATCCTTATATTGGTATATGACAACTGCAGAATATGGATTCTGCGGTTTTAAAATATCTGACTTCTAAGATTCAATAACATCTTGTAACCTTGGATTATTTAAGAAGCTCCAAGTTTAATCTATATTTCTTCTCTACCTAAATTCTCAGCCTAAAAAGGAAAGAGAATACACTCTATTATGAAAAGTTGCTTCAGGCAATATCCAGGATTAATACAACTCCTTTGCATCCATGCATCTACTCTGTTTAAAAACAAAATATAAATACTCCAAAGGATTACTATAAAAATGGTGACTTAGCACAAAATAGAAAAATAGAGTGCTTTCAATCTTGTAAAATTACTTCCTTTTCTTTCTTTTTGTAATCTGTTAATTTTTCCTGGCATAAGCTCTCAGATGCACTAAATTTAGGTGCAAGAGTGAGAAATATTTTGTTTAAAACTACTAAAGAACTCACTGTATTTTCTAAAAACGTCCTCATCCCGTCAAAAGTAAGAAAATGGGTTCAAGCAAAAAAATCAAGAGGGTTAAGTTCTCACTTGGTCCTTCAATAAAATTCCTTGTCACCGCATTCAGCTGATGATTACCCAGGCAGTGCCCCTTACATTAACAATGTCGACAGATCCGACATTTTACTGATGTCAATGGCCGTCTGGCAGATTAAAGCAGAATGTAGATTTAATCTCCCCAATGACTTGATAGCCTCAAGTGAAGGATTCTCAAATTTCATGGTTCTGACCTATTCAGGGTGAATAAGTGTATAATAAATTACCTGTCCCCTAGCTCTGTAACAAGAACAAGAGACTGGTTGGACTATCCCTGTGCTAACTCTCATGTATTACTAAGTTTACCCACATAGTCTGCATGCCATGGAGCAAAAGATCATCCTATTTAACAGATTTCAAGAAATTAACTTGCACTGATCTATGACCCTATTTGATGCCAATACATTAAGGTGGTAGCAGCAGGTTGCAGAGAAGCCAGATTTCAGGAGAGGCTCATTTGACTGGTGATTAAGGATAACCTCCAGTAAAAGCGATTTCTCACCAGGGAGGCAGAATGTGTTTGCTGCAAAGAGCAAAAGTGCCCACCAGCCAGCCCGACTGTCAGTCACGGCCACGCCAAATGTGTGGTCACAGTCATGCTGGAGAGTCTGGCTAAAGAGACGATGGCTAACTGATGTCCTAGGGAAGGACCAGAGTGGAGAAACAGACACAAAGCCCAGCCGTAAATGAAGGAGCAGCGGGTCTACCTTGATGTTTTAGTCTGAGCATGACAAATTAAACATCTTTCGAAAGCTTTAATGTAGGTTGTGCTTTCCCTAACTCAGGCTGATCAAATTAGAATCTTGATTATCCATCAATAGTGCTGCCTATGCATAAGGACCTCCCCAACGTGCAGCTTCCTGTCCTTGTCAGCAGACCCAGAAATAACACAACAGCAGATTTTGTGGACACTGAAAATTAGCAATGAGCCTTCTGGCTTCAGAAGGCAAATGGTCCAACTCCACCGTTTGAGCAGAAGAAAAGAAACTTGAACTAAGGTAATGACTAGATCATGATTTTTGGTGAGTCCCTTACCTCCAAACCACAGAGATCCTCATCAGAAAGGGATAAATGATAGTACTTGTTTTGCCTGAAAACAGGTATAAAAATTACAAACACTACAGAGAAGGCAATGCTTTATTTCTTGAACGCTCCTCCAAGTTTATTATCCCCCCTCACCCACCCACCTACACCCTCCCACCCTCCGCTTCTATTTCTCCTGATTCCTTCCAACAGATTTTCATGGCAAATCAGAACTATAAAAACTCAGACTCCTGGGTGACATTCATAAAAAACCTGCATAGCTCCAGTAGTTTTGCTTTTGCTGCACCACTTTTCACCCGTTTCTTCTCAGACCTTTCTGTGTCACCCCCAAGGACGATCCTCAAGGACTTTCTGTCTCTGGATATTGTTTTATCTCTTAAGAGAGTGAAAGGGAGATCAAATCAGAGAATTTAAGAAGTGGACAAGACTATTCAAAACCCTCACTTATTTAAGTTGAAATCCGGCCCAGAGAGAATAGGTAATCACAAAAAATTATACAGTTAGTGGGTGTTAAAGCTAGTGAGTGGTAATGCAGTTCCCCTGATTTCCAAATTAGTGCTTGGTATCTGGAGACATTTTTGGTTTTCACAACCGCTGAGGGTAGGAGGGAGCAAATTGCTCCTAGCATCTAGCACATAGAGTCCAGGGATGCTGTTAAACATCTTATAAGTCCCACAAGAAAGAAATACACAGTGAGAAATGTTTATAGTGCCAAGATTGAGAAACTCTTAATCTAGACTATGAGATGGGGAAATTGATATTTTTTAAAAGAAGTTGTAATCAAGTTTAAATTATATCTTGAAATGTCAAAACTAGTGTGTTAATGATGGTTTTCCTTTCAAATTCCCATTCTCTGCCCAAATACACCATGAAACAGAATATGTTTCCGATTCTGAATAGAACTGGTATTTACTATCATCACATTTCATTTACCTTGAAATGTTAATTGTGGTACAGCAGGGCTCCATGGTTGATTTAAATTTACATTTGCTTTTAAATTTGATTAATCTAGTCTCTTAGGAGTCCATTCTTCCATAGCTACTCAGAGGGAAAATAGGCTTTTGAGTACACAATGATTTAGAAAAAAATTTATTGACTGATTTGGTAGTTACACTTTTACATCTAAAGTGACTTTTAACTTTAAGTAGAAAAAAAAAAAGGGATGCTAATAGAAGAATAAAATTTATCATTATTTATACTGGATATCTGCCCTGAATATCTTAGGCATGCTGTGACATAGTAATACATACAAGAGAAAATATAGCTTCAACTTACTTTCCATATTTCAGAAAATATGCCACCTCTTATGAGTATCCATGTTTGATTAAAAAACAAATATAAATATATAAAACTTGAACTAGTCCTCTTAGGAAACAGTATGGTGGCTTACAGGACACCATCTTGTGCTTCTAGCTTCCAGCTCAGTTTCTAACTATGCCCTCTAGGACTCTCAGATTGGATACTGCTGAACGTGGTTCAGATGCCTACTATAAGAAGGCTCTTCTGGCTATACCTAGAAGAGGTAGTCATGATAAATGAAAGAGAAATAGCATGTCTTACATACCTGATACTCACCAAGCACTCTCCTAGACATTTTATTTCTAACCCTGAAACAGCAAGTACTGGCAGGCACCCTCCCCCTCCCATATCAAGGCACAGCTCTATAATCAATAATGTCAATTCCCCTATAATATGTATCCATCATAAAGTCTTTCTCGATGTAGCACTCCAGGAAGCCATTATGAATCAATCCTTACAAAGCAACAGGTTGAATGAAACCCATTTGCCATCCCTGATAAATATTAAGAGCATAAATAAAGAACATTTTGCTGTTCAGTAAGGCTGAATCAACATTGTTGAACAGATTTTTTTTTTTCTGAGATTAGTAGACCTGAGTTTACACTCTGGTTCTGACAGTTCTGTATTACTTTCTATGAATTGCTTCGCCTTAACCTCCCACCCCAGGCTAGTGTAACTGGAATTCTCTGTGAGGAAGGTATAGGAATTTGGAGGGCACATTATTAAATAAGTGTTTCATGTGCAAAGTTTTAAAATTCTTCCTCCTTTGGGGATTTTTTCAGAAGGATTATTATGATTCAATAAAGGTCATCAAGTAGTGCTGTTTGATTTGATCACCAAGAGGTTTTCTACTCTACCACTGTTTTGGTTAATATATTAATAACTTGAGACTCCTTCAAGGAGTCTCAAGAGATTAGGATTCTGGCTGATTAGATAAAGTAATATTACTGAAGGACAGATTCTCCTCTGACATATCCAAAGCCCTTAGTAGCTTGGGCTACAGCCTTGGGTCTGAAATAATTATTTCCCCATCCTCTACCCCTCTAGCCCTCCCCCACACACCCATGCCTGTAGCTTCCCTGACTTTGACACAATTGCTAAATTGCATAGTACATGAATCTGCATATATCTACATATAAACAAATAGCCTTAATTGAACCTGATAGGACACTACAACTTGGTAAACGCATGCATTTTGTCACAGCCTCTTAAATATAAATCATTAAAATGGCACAAAGACACTCAGCTTCCTAGCCAGAAATAGAGATGCTTACATCACAATCCTTTTTAGATAGGCAAACACTATTCTTAGGTGTTCTGTCGAAGTAAACAACATAAAATAGCAGAGCATAAATGGCAGTTCCCACCTATTTTATCTACTTTCCTTAGTTCATTTACTTTTCATCATAAAATCTCTTTTCCTAGGTTATAACTTAGGTTTTCTTTGAGGCAAAAACACTAAATTTCGTTACCTCTATGTAGACATAACATGGAAGCTGATGTTTATGTGTACACGTGTGTTAGTTTTCAGGAGTAAATTATTGTAATTTACCATTGCTATCTAAATATCTCTCAGTAGTGGTGTATTCAACATCAGTGGCCATCAGATTTATCATCTTAACAATCCATTCTGAAGACAAATTAATGATATCCTGCTATGATCTGAATGTCTGTGTCTTCCTCAGACTTCACATGTTGGAATCCTAACGCCCATGGTGATGGTGTTAGAAAGTAAGGCCTTTGGGAAGTAATTAGGGTCACAGGGATGGCACCTTCGTGAATGGAATTCATGGTCCTATGAAAGAGACCCCACAGAGCTTCCTCACCCCTTCTACCATGAGAGGTTACAATGAGGAATCTGGGAACAGAAGAAAGTCCCCTTCCAACCATGCTGGCACCATGATCTCAGACTTCCAGCCTCCAGAACTGCAAGAAGTAAAGCTCTGCTGTTCATAAGCTACCCATTCAGTGGTATTTTGTTACATAGCAGCCTGAACAGACCATGACATTGTCATTACTTATAGAAAACTATACCCCACTCAGTTTCCTAAGCTGGAGAAAAGGTAGAATGATAGTTCTACTAGTGCTATTTCTAAAATACATATTTCACATGCATGATTTTATTTTAGCCATATAGCTAGTTTTATCTCAATGGTACAGCTAAGGCAAACTGGAGCTTAGAGATATTAAATAATTTGACCAATCATTTAGTCTTTAATCATTTACCTTCAGGTAAGATGAATCCCATTTGCCCTTCCTGCTAAAGGCAGAAAATCATGAACATTCTTCCGGTCAGTTATGTTAAATGAACATTCTGAAGCAGAGAATGTCTTATGTATGGTGTGTAAAAAAACAAATTTTTAGAGCTAGGTAAGCCTGTGTTTTAATTCTTACTCTGGGACTTAAAATATAACTTTTCTCAGGGTCAAATATTTAGTAATCAGAAGAACTCATTTCCAAATGAGGTGAATATGATCCTAGGCCCAAATTTATTCCATTATACCATAATGCCTTCAAAGGAATCCCTCCAATGACATATTTTTTTTTTAATCACTTCTGTGGTACTTAAACATACACACACACACACGCACACACACACACACACATACTTTCTCAGTCTCAGAAGAACTGAAAGAGAGTTGTAAGGTCATGGAGAACATGTTCTTCAGCCTAAACAAGACTACACATTCCAAAACCATTCTTAAAGTCCCTTAAAAAAAAAAAAAAAAATCCAGGGAAATCCCTTGGTTTCATTCAGTTTCTTCATCAGTTAGAACGAGAGCTAAATCAAAAGTAGAGACCAGACATACATAACATTTCTCTTGAGCAGACAGCTGGGAGAATTCAGAGTGCCAAGGAAAGGAAGCATGGTATTAAGGCACAGTGGCAGGGGACACTGGGATAAAAGAGGCCACAAGATGGCCTCATGGAGCCCACATAGAATTACCAGGTGGATAGTCAATCAGGAAGGCGAAGTCTACATACTAGAAGTAAGGAGGCTGTGGACATGAGGTTCCTGTAGTGTCTGGTGGTGAGTACTCAACCATGGGGTAGGGTCCTGCCATAGGTTCCCAGTCCCTTTGAAGCTTAGAAAGAGAAAATTCACGCATCAAAAATACATATCAAAGGTAGCAACCTAGTTAAACAACTGGATACAAAGCAAGGATGCAAACCTAGAAAAGGTAAAGAGTTAGAAATGCTAGCAATAAAATAAAACCAAAAAACCCTGATTTCTTGACCCGACTCTGAATGGATTCAGGACAGATCACTTAGGCTCTCTGAATCTCAGTTTTCTCAAATATATATGAGATAAGAGTAAATTATCCCAAAAGCTATTTTTAGCACAACTCTGTCTATGGCTTCATCAGAGGAGTGAGGAAAAGAACAGTTATTAAAATTGAAGGTGGAGTGAAGGGAAAATCAATATCAAAGCACACTCAGTGCTTAGCCACCAAGTTGAAGTTTAAAAATCCATTCCCATTTCTTCCATGAAGACTGAGCACAGACATCAAGATACGGTAAAACTGTGTCCTCCAACCTCCATCTTGAATACCTTCTTAGTTGAAGTCTTCACAAAAAGTGTAACTTAATTGTACTTATAATAATCCAGGATTATATAAGAAGAGATAATAGCTGGCATCTATGGAGAAAGACAGTTGGAAACTGTATGAAGACAAGGTGAGAAGAAAATAAAGGACCTGGAAGAGAAAGAATAGCCAGAGGAAGCAGAGGACACTGGTTCTTTCACACAGTAAAAAAGATTATGCTACAGGCAAAGTAATATTGTAGACAAGAGGAGGAACCCTACAAAATTTTAGCTTTCTAGACAACAATTCTGACCTGAAGCTACAAAATACAGACCTAGGTCCCAAACTAACACAGACACATCTGTGCTCACAGAGAATGGAGAACCTATTCTGCCTTGGATTTAGGAATTAGAAGCTAAAGAAGAAATAGCAGGAAAGAACACTGACCTCAAGTGGTTTGGGGCTTGAAGAGGAGGAGTCCAGCGTGGAAGGGTATGGTTAGTGGAAGAACATTATCAATGCTTTGAATTTAGTAAATTAGAGCTCTTAGAACAATCAGCAGGGTTATATTTTACACACAAGGGAACTGAAACCAAAAAGGTAAAATGAATTAACAAAATTACGTCGCCAGTTAATTTTGAATAAGCAGAAGTTATACATCTCTAACTAATCTAACTCACATCTGCACATGCGCGTGCACACATACACACATATATTATAGTCTAAGTCTGTCTCTACCATTAATAAAACAGCATCCTTTAAATTGCTGAGAATCTGTTCTATGATACCTTTGGCAGTCAGAGGGAAGGCTGAAAGTAACCTGAAATGGAAAAAAAGCCCTGAAGGATCAGAGTCTACTCGTATAAGAATCAGGAAACCCATGTTGTGATCTGACAGCTCGTATACCATTATCGGCGTGATCTGGAGGAAATCACCTCAGCTTTAAAATAAGGAAGTCGAACCAACATGATTTTTCATTACAAGAGCCTATGATTTCCCCCAAGCATGGTGTTTGGAGGGTCAGTCCTCTCTGTACAGGAGCACATGACTGCCAAAAGGCCAAGTTTCATCTAATGGTTTTACAGGTGTGCCTTTGAGTTATAAAAATATAGACATCCCCATGCCATTTTTCTCCACCCAAATACTACAAATAAATGAATGATTTCAGTTTAAAAGGATTGTTCAGGGCCGGGAAGTGTTATTAACAATGCAAAAGAATGTTTCAACGGCTTCATTTTTAAATCTATGAAGACCCTACTGTGATTTCTCGAAAGGATTCAACCTCAGTAGTGTGCTTTTCCATTTTATGAATAGTAATAAGAAGAGCTCTTGAGAAAAGAAAATAGTATTTCCAAAGCTCAACAGGGAGGGCTAGTTTATCACCTAGCTAGGCTACCACAATTTTAATTGTATATTTAGGTCATTGGCTGTAACTAGAAGGAGAGGGAAGTTGTAAATGGAAATGTTAAGAGATTCTTAACTATGCTGTCTTAAATGCTACTGTTGGAATACAAACTGAAATTTAAGCATGATTTAACAGAACTATGAAAAGAAAGACCTCTAAACCCCCGCGCTTATTTTCAATTGTACTGAAAGCTAGCAGTATTGTGTTTATGCCAGACTAATTTAGTCAAGAGTAAAAGTATTCATTTAGGCACACAGCCCTCACTGCATCTGTCCTCATCTGAAAAGAAAAACTAGATAAAAAAGGGAAGGAATGCTCTTTGTTCCAGAACTCTTTAAAGATGCTCAAAAATCAACACTTAATATGCCAGCCCTGTGATAAATACACATTAAAAACATAATTATGCAGATAATTACCTGATGATATATTACCTTTACCATTTTTGTTTTCAATTGGATCGTATAGTTGTTTATACAGAATACTTCAAATTTTAAAATGTTCTTAAAGTTGCCGCCTAGTCAAAGGCTGCTAAACATCTTACAATACACATGTCAGCCTGCAAAGTTTTATGTTCTGCTAAAGATTTCAGATCACCACTGCTACACTCACTGAAACTACTTTAGAAGGCAGTTGATGTGAAGAAGGTATATGAATGCACCGTTGTGTAAGTTTGTGTGTATAGCATATGCAAATAATCCACTTATATACAACCGGATGCATATTTTATGGGACTGAGATTAGTATTGTTCATTAAAGACAGAGCAGGCATATGTCAAGTTAATTCATTAAATATACATTAATAGTAGCAAACTGGAAACAGGTTCCATTTTTCTCTTGAAAATTATTTTAAAGTCATACACTACCTTTATTGGTTTCAGCTCCAAATTTCAAGTTCATATTGATATATCACTACATTTAAAGATGCAATAGTAGAAATATAGCAAAGTAATAAAGGAAAGATGGGAGACAGAAAAGAGTAAGAAGGTAGGATAAAAATTCGAAAACTCTCTCTAAAATACATAATGTAATTCCCCAAAGGGAAATAAAAATCATACCGTAGTTTATAAAATTCCTTTGCATTATTAAAATCCACTGTAAGATTAATTTAGAATTGTGGTTTTTTAGCAAATGGTAGCTAATAATTTCCATCATTCTTTAAAAAAAAAAAAAAGGCTTTGTAAACCATCTATCTAACATATGGAAAAATTCCAAGTTCACTTGGTTGGCTAAAGAAATGATAATTTAACAGTATACTCTTCACATTTGCATTGTGCCTTTGTCTATGTGAAGGCAAACAAACATTTTGGCAAGTCATATATTAATGCATGTGAGTGTGGGCAACAGTTCTTTCACAGGACAGCTGGATGAGTCCTATAAAGACTTTTCAGCCAAATGTTTATTCTAAAGCTTTCTGGTGTGGAGCCCAAGGGGGAAGCCTGCCACAAAACTAGCTTGAATCAGCCCCTAATACAGGAAGCTAAAACTACTACTAAAGTGTTCTCAATTGTGTATATGCTTTGAGCAAGAGGGTGCAAATGTGCATCCATCCTTTGTTAATTTACCACACGTAAAAGAGAGGGAAAAAAAAAGGACATAATCTCAACAGTAGCATTATCAGCAGTTTTGTTTTTGTTTTTTACTGTACTATAATAAATGTATTTTTCTTCCTTATGATCTTTTTTCTTTTTTTAATTAACATATAATGTATTATTTATTTCAGGGGTACAGGTCTGTGATTCATCAGTCTTACACAATTCACAGCGGTTTTGGTTTTGTTTTTAAGGTAAGTTCTATGCCCAACACAGGGCTTGAACTCATGACCCCAAGGTCAAGAAGTCTCATGCTCCACCAACTGAGGGAGCCAAGAACCCTTGAATAATTATAAATTTTGAACAAAGTAAAAGAATTTCCTTTTTATCTCTGCACTCTTGTTTTTTGAAAACCTGATTTCTACACCAAGTACTGGAAGGCCAAATACACGTACACACATACACACACCATGTATTTTGAACAAAAACAAAATATAGTTGTGTACATTTACCTTACAAACAATGGTTCTTAACAGAAGGCAATTTCCCCTTAGGTGACATGGGGCAATGTCAGGAGACATTTTTGTTTTCCACAACTTGGGTGGCAGTATTAACATGTCATAAATACATACCAAGGATGCTGCTAAACATCTTACAATACACATGTCAGCCATTTACAAGCAATAAAATAATCTGGTCCAAAATGTCAACAGTGCCCAGGTTAGTAAACTGCAGTAAATATATTCAGACGTGCAGTGTCACTACTTAAGTAAAAATTTAGCGTGTTGATAAATCTGCCAATTCAACTATCATTTAAAAGATAATTTCAAGATAAGAGTAAAATTTTAAAAGTACAGCATTTTTAAACCACAGTGTTGAATCAATTTCAGTGCTGAGTCAGTTTCTAGTTTTACAGTATTCAGATAAGAAGAGATGGGAAATCACTCCTTCCATCTTAGCTTTACACAGACCTGTTTTTTTTTTCTTCTTAAAAAAACAGATTTTATTCTTTTTAGAGTGGTATTAGGTTCACTGAAAAATTGAGCAGAAAGTGTGAATTTCCCATGTACCTTCTGCCCCACTATCAACAACCTCCCCAAGAGTAGTCTATTTGTTATAAGCAATGATCCTACATCAACACATTATCACCTAAAGTTCATAGTTTATCTTAGGGTTCCCCTTGGTGTCACACAATCTATAGGTTTTGACAAATTTATAATGGCATGGATCCACCATTAAAATATCACACATAGGGGCACCTGGTGGCTCAGATGTTTAAGCGTCTGCCTTCGGCTCAGGTCATGATCCCAGGGTCCTGGGATCGAGTCCCGCATCAGGCTCCCTCCTCAGCGGGGAGCCTGCTCCTCCCTCTCCCACTCCCCCTGCTCGTGCTTTCTCTCTGTGTGTCAAATAAATAAATAAAATCTTAAATATATATATATATATATATATATATATATCACACAGAATAATTAAACTGCCCTAAAAATCCTCTCTGCTCTGCTTATACATGATTACTTATTTTTGAATGCACAGACCTGTGTTTTAAGTTTTAAACACACCACAACCTAAGTGGTATAATTCCATAATAAATTCATATATTAATTAGAGGTATCATGAGGTTGGAATAGTTTTACTAAAATAACGATAACTTTAACTCTACAAACGATAACAAATTGATATATATGATAAAAGTATCCTGCAAGTTTCCCAAGTTACATGTCTGTGTCGATATAAACATCTCACATTAACATTCACAGTACATGTGAGAGACAGTATTTCCATCAAATGCAGCATCTGAGAAGGCTTAACCTCCTGTTAAAAGAACCAATATGCTTTTGATGTGTTTCACCTTTTGAGACCAATGTGCAGTAAAACCCTCAAATTAAGTAGATTGCATTTTAGCTTGGATAAACTAATAGCACAATTAGAGTACCACATAATTCATCACTACCTCTCCAAGGGAAATCACTTAAGGATTTAAGCTCTTTAGAAGGACTTCTCTGATAAAGTAAGGACTATCTACAAAATCTTCCCGAAGATTAGTAGTATCAGTGCCCGTGGTAGGTGAAAAGAAGGAGAGCGGGGCACTTCACATTCTAAGATGCATTTTTAGTGGCCAAATCATACACAGATTTTTTAAGGACATCTGTTCTGCTTCTAACGTCCATCCAGAGATGGCTTGGCTAGTCCCATCTAATTTTAACCATGTGGAGCACAACTGGAATGACTGAGTCTTAGTTATTGTTGATGTATTAATTTTCACTTTTTTCAGTATTTCTGACCATTATCCCCAAGCAAGTTTGCTTATTTCATAATATGCAAATTGAAGTATGCTCAAATGCTTTTTGAAACAAAGGGTATTTTGGATAGATAGATAAATACACATGTGTAGATAATGTGAACTAAATGAATCCTTGATTTGGGGGAAAAAACTTACAACTATATGTTTCCAGAACTTCTTTCTAGTGAGGCTCAAAAAAGGAAAGACCAAGTATGAAATAAAAAGTAGGCAATGAAAATCCATGAAAGCCAATATATACCTGGAATCCACAAAGTTCATGGATGATTGATTAAAATGTAACTATTTTAAAGCTTATTTTTCTGATAATTATAGCTAACTATATAAGAAAAAATTAACCTGCTTATTATACTTTTTGATTGCAATTTTGCAATGTTAAGTTGAGTTTTTTATTTTTGTCTTTTGGTAATACTATAAGACTCAGGAAAACTCGACACAAATTATTAGTTTGTCGGGGTGCCTGACTGGCTCAGTCGGTGGAGCATGCTACTCTTGATCTCAGGGTCATGAGTTCAAGCCCCACGTTTGGGCGTGGAGCCTACTTAAAAAAAAATATATTAGTTTTTCAGATCATATTGTCCATGCTTAATTATATGTATTCCTTTGGTAAGAGCTAACAAACAATTCTACATACTACACACAAGAATCTAGTGCTTGGGAACCATCCACAATGTAGACTCAAAGTGAGCCACGTAAGTAAATAAACTGATTTTCCCAACTTTCCAGCTAAGAAAATTCCTAGACATTGAAGACAAGAGAACCATACTGTGCAGTAATTTTTAATAGGAAATAGAATTTTATTGTCAAGATCATTTATTTGCTTCTGGACACCATGACTTCTTTTACCACAGAGACCTGCAAGAAAATCATCACGGTGAATTTCTGCCTGAGGTTTTTCAAAGAATTTTATTTTATTTTAAGATTTTATTTATTTATTTGACACAGAGAGACATAGTGAGAGCAGGAACACAAGCAGGGGGAGTGGGAGAGGGAGAAGCAGGCTTCCCACGGAGCAGGGAGCCTGATGTGGGACTCGATCCCAGGACCCTGGGATCATGACCTGAGCCGAAGGCAGACGCTTAACGACTGAGCCACCCAGGTGCCCTTTCAAAGAATTTTAAATGCCTAAGCACATAGAAGTATTTTTGCCACTAGAAGAAAGTTCAGTTCATGTAAACTTATTTAAATAGATTTTTGTACTGGTAAGAAGAAGCTATTCTAATCTTGATGAAAAGGTAAATTGCAATCTCAGCCCAAATGTACCACAAATCTCTAAAGAACAAAATCCAGGGGGGCTGCAGGGGCTAACTTGTTCTTTAAATTATATGTTAAAATTAGCTCAGATAGCTTATTTATTTGTTTGCTTCATGTTTAACAGAACACAGAGTAAGAAAGGTGAAGACAGAAATCAGAAAATGTGACAGTCTTTGAAAATAATAACTACATCCTCAACCGAAAAAAATTGTCTATTTTATTTAAAGTGCCAGATCTCTTCCCACCCCCCAAAATGGAAGGTACATTAAAAAGGTCAATGTCCAAGAAAAGAAGAGGTAGGAATAAGATATAATATAGAGCTCAGCTGACATTAAAAAACTGTTCCCTAACCATGTTCCAGTTCTTAAAAAAAAAGTATTCACTTATTCAATAAACATTAATCGAGGCACTATCTTATCCCAGTAGTTGTAATTGCTGGGGCTACAGCATTGAAGGAGACAGACACTGTCTCTTCTCGTGGAAGGATTAGCAGGGTTTGGCAGATAATAAGTGTATAAATAAGCAAATATCAGGGAATAGTAAGTACTAAGAAAAAAGAAAAAAACAGTAATTATTGCAGGTACACTATTCAATGTGCTTCATGCTGCCATCGTTCTTCCAATTCTTCCTCCGTAGAACCTTCTAGGTGGTCTGCTAAACCATCGATCTCACTGTGTCCCAGCACCTGCTACAATTTTTCCAGGGCCTCCTACAGAACATAAACTTCCAGGTCCTTCATTAACTGCCTTTCCTGCCTGTTCCCCTCCCAACCCCATCTCCCATGCAAAGTGTACCATGTCACATTGTATAGAACTCCATTCATTCATATATTTACCTAATCAGAAAGGTATTTATTGGGATGCTCTACATGCTGCAGACACAAATTGAACATAAATATTCATGGTCCCTTCCATTACAAAAACTTACAATCTGGTATAGAAAACAGACATTAATCAAATCCCACAAAGAAACTACCAAAATGGTATCATCAGAATGAATAAAAAGGGATAGGACCCTGGAAGAAATGACAGTTGGGCATCTGCTTGCATGTATCTTAAAATGTCTTCATTAAGTGTTTCTATGTGTTCAGTGTTCAATAAATATCTGCACTCGAGGGCAGGTTATTTCTGGTTTCCTAACCTAGTATATACAGAACTATATAAAATATTATGAGTGATAAGGAAATCATTTCCAGTGGGTTTATATCATCCCTAATGTAGTATAGATAGCGAGATTGTTTTTAAAAGCAGAGGTGAAAAAAACAAAGCCCAGCTTTTACTATTGTCATGTTTGATTTCCACATCAAGCTTTCCCCATCGTTCACACAGCCAACTCATGTAACCAATGGTCTTTATGTTTCTCCTTCCAATGTTCCATGAAATTCCTCCTTAAACTCTGTATTTTTAAAGGACATATAGCTACCTGCTGACACCTCTTCTAGGGAAGAAGGTCTTAGATGTATAGTTAGGAAGATTTTCTGTCTTGAATAGAAAACTCTGGAGAATATTAAACTCACGTCACACTTTCTTGTGGATAGTAACATTTTCATATGTATAATATCCATCCCTAGATGTTAGCCAAGAACCACTGGAAATTATAGGGAGACAAAGAGAATTTGGTTTCAGATTAGGAGTTAGATAATCCTGACCTGGCCTGGTATCGACATTTGTTTATATTCTTATATTCCTGGGTATATGTATCACCTCACATTTTCACATCTTCAGAGGGGTAATTCCAAACCCACATTTAGAGGTTAAACACTCAAGCTATCACCTACTTCCATCTATTTGTGTTTAATGCTTAAGGCTGAAAATGTTTCATAGAGATCATAAAATCACATCATGTCAGAGAAATAACTTTCTTAGAATGTCTGGAGGGTAATATTTTGGATAGATTAAACTAAAACATCATATCAAGGAAGTTGCTGGCCTGCGAAACATAATGTTCTTTTTAACTAGAAAGATAGAGCACAGAACTGCAGAACAAGAATGGCAGAGACATTTAATTTTTTTAATGTATAAACAATTTAGCTCCTTGAACTCATTATATCTTGATGAAATTTGATACAAAAACCTCTGGAAAAATCTTACTAGGAAGCAGATTGTGAAGTCTTAAGGTAAAATATATAGCTTCTTTCATTGTCTTCCTTTGTGCCTATCTTAATCGAAGATTATTATCTTGAAAAGAACAAAATTATACTAGAACATTAATGTTTTTATCTCCAAGTTAATTCTGTTTCTTTCAGGAGTACATTAGAGCTATTCTAAAGTATTTTTGGCAGATGCAGTACTTCAGTGTGTACATATCAAGATCAGTTGCATTAATTTAAATTCTATACTCCTGTTTTAAACACATAAAACACTTATTTTTTTTATTTGTCATTTTAAGTGTTTTAGCAAAGAAATTCAAATTCCCCAAAACTGGGTCCTTATGCATGGCAGTGCTTTCCTGCATATGAGAAAGCAAACTCTTGATTTTGCAGAAAAAAAAGGGCCAAAGAAATTATATGAGAGCAACTGTATGTCCTTTTACAGCTAGAAGTTGGCTTTACACATTCCACGACTCATAAATAAACAGAAGAGTTCTGTGAACTATATGCAGATGGCTGGGTCTACACTGGGAGCCTTTTGTGATGACTTTGGTTTGCTTCTCTGTTTTGCCATCTCTTAAAATATCTGCAAAAAAATTTTTTTTTGCCCTGCTCCTTAGAAACAGGACAAGTAGAATCCTGTAATTTGAGAATGTGCCCTTTGCCTCATCGGGATTTTATAAACCTTGGAGAAATCCATTTTTTTCTCTTCATTTTTGTTCATATAAAAATATCTGCCCCCACAACTGAAACTAAAAAGGCTTTATGTTTTAAATATTTATTGTTTTATTTTTAAAAAATACAATGAGAGAGGTGAATCTGCAAGGTGGTAGAAGGAAGTAATAAGCCAAAATGGGGAAAAATCCCACAAACCACATAAAGGAAGAGATGAGATCAGCCACTTAAGTAAGCGAGTTTAAGGTTACCACACTGGCACCGAGCAAAAGTGTTCCTGCCAAGCCCAAATGAGGAAAGGAGTGGGAGGAATAAGGGCATCTGACAGAGCAAGGGGGGCGGGGGGGAGAAAAGGCACCAAAGTCAAATGGAAATGCTAAGACAGCAGTTTTGTGTCTTTTTTTTTTCCACCTGATTATGGCACAGAAATTTTAGCACACTGGTAAGGAACACTGGATATAAAAAGAGAACTGAAATAATATGCATAACCATATTTATATTCATTTAAATGTTGCAAATACTTTTATTCAACTATCTCCATTCCTACACACACACACACACACAAATACACACACACCCTCTCATCACCATTACCACTGTATCAACAATCATTTGCTTAGCTAATCATATTCTTTCTCAACAGCAAAAGCCGAAGGGCTTTGGCAATGTAAAAAGTATTGACATTTCTCTGATGTATATTCAAAAATCTATATTATAATTCTTTATTCAGCATGCATGAGTCAGCAAAAGATATACTGTATCTTTAAAAAGGCTGAAGGTTTCCAGTCAAGCCTTTTAAGACCTTACAAATAACATTTCAAGAGGGTTGTGAATGTGGACAAAGATAGCAGATGGCTTTTAGTACAATACTGCTCCAGGATCCTTTGATTTTATTACTTTTGCTTTTTGATGGTGCTCTTTTCTGGTTTGTTTTGATGACTTTGTGGCCTAATGGACTGAAATTAGACAACCAAGCTGAAAACCCTTAAGTCCTAATGACAGAGAGTGACTTACTGGGTGACCTTGAGTAAGTGTTACATTTCCCTCATTGCAGTTTCTATGGCAAAAAATAAAAATTACCCCGACCCGCACCCCTAAAGATGCACTGAGGAGACTAGTAATTACCACTTAATTTGCATAATACAAAATAGTAATATTATCGGCCATTTATTAGGCATTTCCATGAGCTAGACACTATGTCAGGTTCTTAGCATATTTTGTGGCTTTTATTTTTTTTTTTAAGATTTTATTTATTTATTTGAGACAGAGAGAATGAGATACAGAGAGCATGAGAGGGAGGAGGGTCAGAGGGGGAAGCAGACTCCCTGCCGAGCAGGGAGCCTGATGCGGGACTCGATCCCAGGACTCTGGGATCATGACCTGAGCCGAAGGCAGTCGCTTAACCAACTGAGCCACCCAGGCACCCTATTTTGTGGCTTTTAATCCTCACAATAGCCATACAAACTATGAACAGTTAACTTCATTTTATACAGATGAAGAAATGAGGCTCAAGAAGTTTGAGGACTTGAACTGGGGTCGGCCTGACCACAAGTCCCCTTTTTCCTTTATGCGACCCGATGTCTGCTAATGAATACTAATAATTAAGATCAAGATGTTTAGTAATTTTTGGTTATATTAGATATAGTAACTATGTATACTACATAATATACAACAATTACAACATATATAGTGATTATATAATACTACATGTAACACATACACATAAATTATTCATTGGTGACACAATGCTGTAAATTCAGTCTGTCTTTACAGCACTAGGGTTCCAGTGTTACCTGGTTTTGTCTGGTCTATTCTATTGTTGTATTACTTGAAAACAAATACCCAGAAGAAGGAAGAAAGGAAGGCTGCTTTGTTCCTACAGTCCTTAAAAGACTACTAGATTTCTAAAAGCGTGACTGGCAAATTGATTTGCAAGAAAAGTTGGCCCCTGCTTTGAGAGTGAACTCCTGGATGCTAGCCTTTATTTGGTGGTCTTTGGTTGAAATACTTTCCCTGTAAATCACTGTCCTGCAACAGAAAATAAGATCCACAGTGCTTTACAGTTCCAGGGAGCGTATAAAGAGAGGGAATCTGAATCTTCACTAAAGACAGAGAAAAATGGAGGAAGGGAAGGAGGGAGGAAAGTAGGGAGGCAGGAAAGAGAGAGAAAAGAAAGGATTCTTGGACTTCTTGGGCTGCTCTGCCAAAGCCAGGGACTGGCTTGTCAAATAAGTGCTTTTTTTTTCCCCCCAGATGAGCCTTCTGATGGATCATTTCCATGTAGCTAAATATATTTTTTTTTCTGTTTTTATTTAAGCCTGCAAAGAAAAAATACCTTGAAAATGTGTTTGGAAAATGGTGATAAGTTAAGAATGAGGCAAGGAGTTTGACTGGAATGATCACAGAACTTCTGAAAGTGAACGTGTCAAGAAAACCGCCTCATTTCTATACATCTCCCAAGATTTCATTCCAGAAAAGGAAGGATCTCGTTCTTGAGACTCTTCAAACTCCTAATTCCGATGCCTGGGGAGAACCACATGCCTATGGTTTCTTTAAAAAATATGTTTTTCGTTTTCTTTCCCTTCGCCTGCCATTCATCCAGCAAGAGCCTCAAAGCACATTAGAACATTAATTTATAATACTTATGCACATGTAGTGGAATCCCCTAAGATTTTAAGGACTAACTTGCCAATGGAAAATAGGCCATATGGAGCGCCCAGGCATTCAGAACACAACTGAAGTCGATTATCTCCCCTAGCCCCCAGGCCCAGCGTGATGAAGAGGATATTTGGCTACACTATTTTGGAACCTAAGATGCTCTTGTGGATTGTGGATGCCAAATTAGAGCAGAATGAATCTCATATAAGACAGTAATAGATTCAAACACAATAATATTATACATATTTCTAATCAATTATTTTTAAAGTATGTACTTTGTTTAGCACCTTACATTCCAGCTTCATTTATAGAGACATTAACAATAGAGTGAGAATTAAGTTGTAGAAACTAGAGAGAAGAAGTTGTATATTAGATTCTCTGGCAAGTGTATTAGATTCAACTTCTAAAACAGTACTTTTTCAGAGAACTCATGCAAGTCTGTCAGAATATAAAGGAGAAATTGCATAAAACCTTAGAGTTTCTCCATCTGAAAAGACTGCTGTACATGAACTCCACCCACCCTCAAAGAGTCTACAGACTCACATATGTTCTCTTTTACCCCCCATTTTCCATTTTGTTCCTGATTTCTTTCCCTGTGTAACAACAACTTCTCGTGTGTCACGGTGTGCCATATTTTTTTTTTTTTTTAAATGACTTAACACTTTCCTAGATAAAATGGTGGGCAATTATCTCTGGAATGCTGCAGAAAAGAATTCCTGAAGCCTCTGGCTAGTTGCAGAAGGGCTTACATTAATCACTCTCTCTGCATGCTTGTCTCCTCGTACTAGTGTCCAATGTCAACTCAGCCAGTCCACGCCGGGCCCTTGATAGAACCTTAAAAGGGCATTACCACACACTGCAGGTGGCCAGAAAGAACAAAGCCCTTGGCTCTGAGTAATTTCAATAATTTCTGTACAGGTCTACTCCACTGCTTTGGGGAAATATTTGTTCCTGAAATCCTTGTTCGACTTCTTGCCATGCAATCGCTGATTCAAAAAAAAAAAAAAAAAAAAAGTTGCAGTTCTTATATCCCACACCATCCTAGACTTGATGTGTCTGCCGCTTGGTACTTTCTTTTCAAAAATACTGACGAGCAAAAGCTAGCTAGCTTCTCTTTGTTAAATGTTTTGTGTCTCAAAGAGGAGCCTAGCATGCTCTACTGAGTTAGCCAGTATGCTGAAAGTGAGTCAGCTGTAATGAACTCGAAGGCACCCAGTGTGTTAGTGCAGTTAAACAGTGAGGAAATCTGACAGACAGTCAAGGTCACAAGAATGTAAATGGGTGTATTCGTCAGAGGATTTTATCTCTGATGTTTGAGACCTGCAGGTATTATAATGCCATCTTGAAATGACTTGAAGCAGCGCGAGCCAGACATTTTTTTTTTTTCTTTTCCATTCTCATAACCTCCAGGCCACGGGGTTTTTATCATAATATTATTTTATTCCTGGATCTACTGATCATGTTTTCAAAACCATTACTCTTCACTATAGAACTTTCGGGAGAGAAACGTAAGTTTTTACAAACCACAGTAAATGTGGCCATGAAGAAACTCACCAATACATACAATCTGCTGGGCAGTATTGGTTATTCCTTATAAAATAATAGGAGTTTTCAATCAAATGATAATACCTTCCCCTAGACTTTCTACTGCTTCTGCACTGCTTGATGGTAAATTGTGTTTTTTCTTAACACAAATACATACAGATAGATAGATAGATAGATAGATAGATAAAATCCAGATTGGTAGTTACATACTTTTCTATTTCATATGCTCACTTCCTCCTGTGAGTCTTTGTAGCTTTTCCATAGCACTTAATGCTTGTGGTCTTGTATGCATATATTTTGTCCCTGTTATCACTGGTAGACTGCTTTCTGTCAAGGCACGGACTACATCTTATTCATCTCTGCTTTACCTGCAGTACCTTATAAAAAATAAATACCCAATAAAGTGATGAAATGAATCAAAGAAGTTGGTTTCATGTTTTAGCTTCTCTATTAACTCTCTGAGTCAACCAAATATGGACTACATAAAGTAGTAACTTAAGGATTAAAATATATTAGCACTGCTAACATCTTCAATCTTTTTGTGTTGGTCCAATAACTCTCTGAGTTAACCAAATATAGATTATATAAGGTAGTAAAGTAGGGATTAAAAGAATGCAGCTGTGCTTAAAGTGAAATAAGGCTTTTTTTTTTTTAATTTTGTGATTTTATTGTCCATGTCTTATTCAGAACTATATCTAGTGAAAGAAAAATGCCTTAATTTAATACCTACCTCCTCCTCCCTTTAAAAAAATATTCAAGATGCCTTCATTTTCATGGGTCTGTTTAGTACTTACATCCCCTCATGAAGTAGGTAGAACAGATATTATTAGCCCCACTTTACAGATGGTGAAACAGAGATACAGAATGGCTGTGAGCTGCCCAAGTTTACCTGTGTTATCAATCGGTAGAATAAACATTAAAAAGTCCAAGCCCTAGCCTAGGGATCTTACTACATCCTTTCTTCCAGCCCTTGCATAGACTCTGTGATGAGACCTCTGTATGATCGAATGTCTCAACCCATGGGATTCTGTCCTCCCTGAGGATGACGTTTTATTGTTATTACTAATAAAATTATCACTAAATTTTCCTCACACAGCCTAGCATGTGGGACATAACAGACCCCAGAAGATGCATATTAAATTTATTGGAAGCCTAACAGCCAACAAACTGCACCTCCCACCTACTGGTTTATTATTATATATGTTTTTCCTATGTCTTACCCTATTGAATGTATAAGTAATTACACTTCTTAAAGTAATTTTATTAATGTGTTTATATAAAACTACTGTTTCTAAGGTCTAGATATTTTTATTTTCCTCCCCTAAGGTCTAAATATTTCAAGAATAAATTAGGACAGTGGTGAAATATTGTTCTTTGCAGGTTTATAAGATTTCTCCAGAATATCTTGCTGTATAAATCTAATGAATAAATAATAAATAATGGACCTTGAACAAGGGAATATCCTTAGACAGATGATTATGCAAAGGGAAAAAGCCGATTTGGGTCTGTTTGAACAAATGTCTTGGAAGAGATTCAGGATTTTTTTTTTTTTTTTTTACTTTCATCTCTATTGAAAATGAAATGAATATTTTTACCAAAGCCCATCAAATATAATTCAATTCAAGAGGCACTTAGTGAAAGCTAACCATGTAGCAGATAGTAGGTCATAGTTGGGAAGAAGACACATTTCAGAAGACATTATCTCTGCCTTCAAAGCAGCAGGAGATTGGAGTGGTTCACAGCTCATTTTCCTCTGGTTCAAATCCTAGCTCTCCTATAGACCAGCAGCCTAACTTTGGCAAGGTAGCCCTTCTGTGCCTTAATTTCTCTTCTATAAAATGTTGATAATAATTTTCTTTAATGCATTGCTTTGGTGCAATGAGCAGGACCAACTACATCATTTATGGGGCCTAGTGCCAAATGCAAATGAAGGGTGCCTTGTTCAAAAATGATCAAGAATTTCAAGATGGTAACAGCAGAGAATTAAACCAGGTGGAGGCCCCTCTCAGCATGGGGCCCTGTGTGACAACCTAGGCTGATGCCTAAGCAGCCAGCCCTGGTGATTAATCATTATTAATATACATAAAGCAGTTAGAAGAGTGCCTGGCATGTGGTGTTTATATTGTAGTGTTAGTTTAATAATATTGAAGAGTTTCACTGAACATGTAAAAAATAGAAAGAAAAATGATATATATATATATTTTTTAAGATGCAGGATGGATCTCAATTTTGAATGAACTCTAAAGTTTGTAACAATGTTCTCATCCGCCCTGGATTTGGGGTCCCATTACCAAAATGCACCACCTTATACTTATTTCACAGACATCATTCTTGTGTCTGTCCTTCACATGAAATGTGAAGGATGTGAGTTCCATTCTTTTTATATGACATTTATATGATACTTTCCATTTGTTTACCTGCATATTTTTTGTCTCAACATAACACGCAGTATATGTAACAGGGAAATTTAACAAGAGATTCAAGTCCTGGTCTCTCTACCGTGCAGATGGAAAGTACTCTCATTTCATTGCTTATTTTTTTTTTCTTACATTTTCTCCCTAATGTCCAATCCTTAACTGTAAAAATATATATATACACTTCTGGGATATCAAAATAGAAGTCCACTCAAAAGTGTCCATATTGTAATCCCTGGAATTCATGAATATGTCGTTGGGGGTAAGGTAACATTAAGGTTGCGGGCAGAATTATGGTTGCCAAACAGCTGATTGTAAGAGAGGAAATTATCCTGGATTACCCAAGTAGGCTAATGTAACCACACAGTCTCTTCCACATGGAAAAAGGAGGCAGAAGATATCAGTGCCAGGGTCATGCATTGTCCACTGCTGATTTTGAAGGTAGAGGAAGGGGCTCTGAGTCAAGAAATGTGGCCAGGAGCTAGAAGCGGGAAGACAAGAAAAGATGTTCCCCCAGAGCCTTGAGAAAGGAATTCAACCCGTTCTGTGCCTTGATTTTTAGCCCACCGAGACCCATTTCAGACTTCTGACCTCCAGAATTGTAAGATAATAAATTTGGGATGTTTTAAGACATTCAATTTGTGGTAACTGTTACAGCAGCACTAGGAGAATAATAGAACATCTATCTATGTATATATGTGTGCGTACACACATACACACACCCACATGCACACCCAGATATACTTTTGAGTATTGAGAATGTCTCTCCTTAAGGTCCAGTAAATACCCTCACAAATGCAGGCTGGTCTTGCTTGAATCAGTGAGGAATCGCCCTCCGCACTAGATGCCAACAAGCTTCTATCTTTCGGCTACAGATACATTGTGGTAGAAAATGCGAAGAGTCTGCTTTTCTTAACCTAGACTGTTGACCCTCCACACTGGTTCTACTGCACTGAATCTACTCCTCCATTACTGTGTTGATCACATTTGTCAATATCCTTGGCCAATAGCCTTATCAGTCAATATCCTTATCTGTCCTACCCACTAGGCAGGGACAACTTGCAGGAGAGGGACTGCATCCTTATTCGTATCTTCATACCCATGGCATGACAATGCCTGGAACATGGCAGACTCATCAATATTTCTTGATATAAATTATTGAATGGATGGCCAGAAATTTCTTTAAGCAGGCACACGTGTGCACATATACACACTGGGGTAAATTTATACTTTGATTTTATTTACTCCTAACAACAATGTTATGAGATAAGCACCAAATTAGTTAGTAATGTTAGCGGTGGATAGGAAGGTCAGATTCAGAAATATTAGGCTTGTGACCAGGAATCATTAGAGCTTTCTAATCACTATTGAACATTGATCAATAAAAGAGCAACAGGCTTCATGGCTATTAGTTAATATAACATCATATTAACCAAGAATCAGCCAATGCTCACAAGATAGCTAATTTCAGGGTACACAGAACATACCTAATTGTATAAAAGAAAGGAAGAAAAAAAAAAAAAAAACCTTTTTAGGAGTCTAAAAGCTAGACACTGTTCCTGCTGCATCTGGATGGATAAGTGAGATAAAATTCTCCAAAAGTGGAGTCGCAGGATCTATTTTTATGTTATTATAGGTTGTATCATTTTTAGCCAAAACCCAGTTTCATTCAACCACAGCAAAAACAAATGTTCACAATTCTGCCTCAACTTGCGATGCTGAGCTCACTTCTAGGTGTGAATAAATTTGTATTTTTTTTCTCAAAAAAAATTTAACAAATCCCATTTAGTCATGTGTGAGTTACTGTGCGTTTTTGAAATGCCACTTTGGAGTGTTTACTAAAATGACAAATCACTTAAGTACTGATTCATATGTGGCTAGATCTCAATGAAGGAGCATACATTAATTTTTTTTTAAATATGAAAATTATAAGACATCTAAAATATAAACCATCCGTACAACTTTAATTTTAGGGACAGAATTCATTAGCAGAAGGAACACTTCCTAGCAGAGCATGACAAAGACATTTTATTGATGGCAGTATCAGGAATAACTCTATGGATGGGTGTTTCACGTCCATTTTACACGGATGAGACTCGTTCCCATGGGGGGGAAGGAAAATGGGCCTTCTGTCAACCTACCATTTACCGGGTAAACTGTAGCTGAGTTTGTTTAACTCTAACTTATCTCTTCTTGGTTCGGAGTCTGCCTGAGGGGGGAGGTATTCACAGTGAGTAGAGGCTTATGCTTTTATATTTGGTCTTGGTTTTGTTTTAATCAATCAATTAAGAATAATCTTATCACAACCACTGAAATGATAAGAGAAAATTTGTTTTTAAAATCTCTTGGCATGGGCGCCTGGGTGGCTCAGTCGTTAAGCGTCTGCCTTCAGCTCAGGTCGTGATCCCAGGGTCCTGGGATCGGGCCCCGCATCGGGCTCCCTGCTCCGTGGGGAGCCTGCTTCTCCCTCTCCCACTCCCCCTGCTTGTGTTCCCTCTCTCGCTGTGTCTCTCTCTGTCAAATAAATAAATAAAATCTTTAAAAAAAATCTTTTGGCATAATTATATCCATGACCCTATTATTATGCCAGGAACTTGTGCCCAGAATTCTACAAAAGTTATTTACCTCACTCGGTTTAAAACTTACTCTATGCAAAACCGTTACACCCATTTTACAGAAGAGATTTTCATCCCATAGCTCCTAATGCCAGGATCAAAATTTGAACTCAGCTCTTTGAATTAATCAAGTCCATACCCTGTTTCCTTTCTAGAGTAGTTCTCAAGATGGCAGAATAAAGCAGAAACATATCTCATATGATTAAATTCCAATTATGATTCTCTTTGTTCTTTTAATTGCTCAGGCATAAGTGGAGAAGGCTTATGAGGGATAACATCTGGTCAGTTAGAGAGGAAGTTGAAACATCACAGGTAACAGGACAGATACACAAGAGATCTAGCCGTGCAAATGAGAGCAAAGAAAAGTGCAGTCACTAACATAAGGCCACTTGTGGGGAAATGTGAACTAGTGGGATGCCTGAACATACATATTTTCAGAAAGAATATTTTAATAAAATGCTCTCACTTTACTAACAGTGATTACACTTTTGCTACAAATAACAAAGTCCAGTAAATAGAAAGAGTGAAGTGAGTTGAAGTAGAAGAAAATTGTGAAATTTTGGAGGCATTATGAGGAAATAAGATTTAGAGAGGACTACGTTAGCTAGAGAAAGTTATGTTGGAATACATAAAACATTTAGAAAAATAAGAACAAACATCATTTGAGAAATACAAGAAATTCATAGGGATGGTGAGAAGAGCATAAATAATTATCATCCTGGAATGGCTAGAAAGCTAACTAAAGCAGAGAAATAACCTCAGTGACCTCAGAAATCCCCCCAGGTCTGGGCCCAAGATTTCTACTGTTATTATTTAGTATGAGTGCTGCAGAGCAGGAAATAGTAAAGAGAAATGAAGAAAAACAAGTCCTACCTAAACTGGGGAAATGAGAGCCAGACATGGACAGAAAGCAAAAGAAGCATGAAGGATGATTAAAAAAGGAACTAAAATAAAGAAAACATGTTATTTTATTTTTATCTTTTTTAGCCCAAAATAATGAAATAGAAAATGTGCAAAATGTGGTACCTAAATCCATCAACAGCAGGATGTACAAAATTATAATGTCTCTATTACATCACCATATGTAGTACTTTTGATTGCTAATTACACCATCAGATGTATAGACGTATGTGATATGAATAATTTATTTTCTGGGTCTTTTTAAACCTAACTTTGGGTCTTGAATACATTGACAAGATTCAAGCCTACAATGTACATAATGTGGAAATGTAGTTTGCCTGAAAGGCAATTATAAGTATACACTTTTCAAAGCATTCATATTTAATTTAAATAACGTGCATTTAGGTATCTTAGCTGAATTGGATCTGACATGCGGTGCATTTTAAAATGTCTCAGGATGAGAGTCCATTAGAAAAAAGATTGCTATAAAATAGAGACTGATAAAGAGAAAAACGAAAGGAGCAGAATAAATAAGTTTAAAAAAATTAGCACGCCACGAAACCAGGGCAGATTCTGATTGGCTGGACATGCAATCATGATTTACTAGCCTATTTGCTCTGCTAGCCAATAAATAACATGGTGTCAAGTAGCAACTGTCATATCATAAAGAACGCAGGCCATAAAGTGGTCCACATGACAATATATCGTCAACGTGTTTCCATCCCCCTTCTCTTTTAACAATGGCTATAGGGTTTTTCTTTTTCTTTTTTTTTTCTTTTTTTTTATTATGTTGTGTTAATCACCATACATTACATCATTAATTTGATTTTACATATAATTTACCTATATTTAATTTACATTGATGATTAGAATCAACAATGATTCGTTGTTTACGTATAACACCCAGTGCTGCATGCAGAACGTGCCCTCTTTAATACCCATCACCAGGCTAACCCCTCCCCCCACCCCCCTCCCCTCTAGAACCCTCAGTCTGTTTCTCAGAGTCCATAGTCTCTCATGGTTTGTCTCCCCCTCTGATTTCCCCCCTTCATTTTTCCCTTCCTGCTATCTTCTTTTTTTTTTTTTTTTAACATATAATGTACCATTTGTTTCAGACTAACCCCTTCTCTTTTAGAGCAAACTGTGTGCAACCAGTTGATAAAGGTCCCTGCATGTTAGTAGCGGTATTTCTAAAACCTGTGGGTCATGCAAATTATCTGGTTCCTTTTTTTTCCCCTGGCAGTTTATTAGAAACTAAGATTGGTGGTATTGTAATATTCTCACCTATTTAAAATTATGACATGTGGTAAGATTTCAATCTTGACACCTGGGTGTAGAAAAATTCCCCTTGATTGCTGTTGAGAGTTCTGAGCATGTTTCTTTCTTTCTTTCTTTCTTTCTTTTTTTAAGATTTTATTTATCTATTTGACACAGAGAGAGAGCACAAGCAGGGGAAGCAGCAGAGGGAGAGGGAGAAGCAGGCTCACCGAGCAGGGATCCCAATACGGGGCTTGATCCCAGGATGCTGGGATCGTGACCTGAGCCGAAGGCAGACGCTTAACAACCAAGCCATCCGTGTTTCTTAACAGTTGGCATTTGAAGAAGTACTTTGTGGACATCAATTAGTTTACTGCCGCCCATTGCTTCATGAAATAAAGCTGCATCTGTGCGCTCAGGTTTTCACTTATAAATGTGGGTATATTGATACTCTATCCACCAACCACTTTACTTCTGAAGACCAAAATCTGATTTATTAATCGAAATTTTACCCTTCAGATTCGCTTACGATTTGAAAAATTTTAAAACCGCCCCTGAACTTCCTCTCTGCCAATCCATACCTTTTGCTTTCTTAATCTATTGTATACATCTGGGTTTTACGTGTTTGGTAACCAGGAAAATGAAGGGACAATTTCCATACTTACATGTTTATATGTATTTAATTTACATCAGATATTTAATTAATGCTTGCAGGATGGAGTATGGAATTATACCTTCATTCTTCCTGCCTATAATGTGGTTCCCTGGGTAGACTCCTCTCTGTTTCATCACATACATACCCTAGTATCAGTTCCTTCCAACCCCCTTTCCTTCCAGAACTAAACAGAACAGAATGGCAGCTGGATAGATTAGTCCAGTTTGAAAAGATGAAGTAACAAAACAAGGAACAGACATGCGCATCTGCACACATATGTGGCTTAGGTCTGGATTAAACTCCGGTATCAACCTTCGTGTCCAAGTTAGTTAACTCAAAAAAAAAAAAAAAAAAAAAAAAAGTCATAATAGCAACATTCAAAAAGCTCTCACAAGGCTCAGAGAGCATAAGAAACTTTTATAAAATGTAGTCAAATGACTATTACAAATGGATAAGAAACCTATTGATTAAGTGCCACTATTGATATCTATGGTATTAAAAAAGCCACTAAAACCCAGGGTCTAGGTAAAGGGACACTGTACACAGAGACCTATGAATGCCAGGCAAACCGGGAAGTATCTTGGGTACCCATAGTTTTACATGATAGTAAGTATGTATGTTGTGGGTAGAGAAAAGTGAACCCCTACTCTAAAAAAGCCACTCTAAATAGAGACCCATGCTCTTTGAACTTTAGTCCACAACTTTAGTCACTTATTTTTTTTTTCCCTCATGAGTTAATTCAGAAAACACACATCTATGAGCCACATCCTCTTCATGATGTTTTCTTTCACATCACTATAAAACTCCATGATGAATGCATGTATATGCACAATGTAGATTACCTACTTAACCAAAAAGAAAAAAAAATGTAAATGAGATAATTGGCACTGCTTTCTTGCCACTAAAATAGTGAATAACTGGGCATATCTCAAATATTGACGAAGGGAATTAAGGTCATTGAGCCACATTCCACTCAAGAGTTTCTTTTTTTGTTGCTCACCAGAACCAAATTCATGATAGTGGCTTCAGTAAGGGTATATTATGTATTTACTCTTGTCTCTATAGCTTATGCACATGACATTTCCTCTGCTTCCAGTATCTTTCCCTGCTTCTTTGCTTCGGATAATAGTTATTGAGTACTTAATATGTGTCAGCCGTTACTCTAATTAAACACATCAACTCCTTTTATTCTCTCAATACTAACAGTAATAGTACCTACCTAGTGCTTTTGAGAATTCAATAACTTACAGTTCGGAGAGTGCTTGGAACACTACACGGCACATAGAAATTTCTCTGGAAGTGTTTGCCAAACAATCCTATGAAATAGGTTGTATTTGTTACTCTCGTTTGACAGATGAGGCAACGGAAGCAGGGGTAGATAAGGAACCCCCAGGGACCGTGAGCTAATAAGTGGTGGAACTAGAGTTTAAACACCATCATTTTAACTCCAAAACCTGCATTCTCGGCCATGCTTAACCACAAGGCTCCGCCACTTCTCAAAGAAGTGCGTAGATTGTTCTTTCAACAACTTGACCCGAAACACCTCCAAGACCTTTCCAGAATTTCTGTCTGTACACATACCAGACTGGAGGCTTCTTGAGTATCCAAACCACATTCTGTCACATTGTCTTCTCCTCCAGGATATGTCTACACTGATCTGCACACAGCAGATGCACGAGTGCCCATATAGATTGATGGTCTTGGGAGCATAATGTAAATGATCACGTTTTAACTTTGAAAAATTCACAGACATACATTGAACATTTTACACTTAAAAGATATAAATATCCGTTCAGTTTAATTATCCTCTTATTTATTTTTATTTCTGAGTAGATAACACCTACATACCAGTGACCACTCTTTCTACCCCGATGGTCCTATATTCATATTTTTATACTTTTTGAAAAATACATACTACCATCTTTACAGACTTGGGTTTGTGCTCCAATTCTAGCAATGTGAGTGTTACTACCTGTGAGCTCTGGAAAAGTTACTCAACCTCTAAAGTTTCAGGTGCCTTAGATTTCAAACAGGGATTCCAGTACCTACTTATAATGTAGTGGGGAGGAGTAAATAAAACAAAATAATAGTGGGCACAAAGTAAGCATCGTATAGTGAGCATGTTAATTGCTTCACAGGCTTTTATACGGAGTGAGGTATAAATTTAAAACCAGGGACGCCTGGGTGGCTCAGTCGGTTAAGCATCTGCCTCCGACTCAGGTCATCATCCCAGGGTCCTGGGATCAAGTCTCGCTTCGGGCTCCTTGCTCAGCAGGGAGCCTGCTTCTCCCTCTGCCTGCTACACCCCTGATTGTGCTCTCTCTCGCTTTCTCTCTGACAAATAAATAAATAAAATCTTTAAATTTAAAACCAATAAACATATAAATGAAGTTTAGCTGTAAGTTTATTTGGGCTGGATATGTGAATTTTCTTTGTGTTTTTATCTTTCTAATACTAAGGTGGAAATGTATTTCATTGCTTATATACACACTGACTGTTAGAGGTGGGACACATAAGAGAAAAATTTAGAGTAACACTGGGAAATCAAGTTGAAATTTCAAATTTCCTGAGAATAACCAATAACAGATAAGAGTACCTCTAAGACTCCTCTAATGACAGCCTCTTCTAAGTGGTATGGTCTACAAAGTTTGATGATTTGGAAATCTCTAGATGTTCTTGGATGGGATGTATCCAATTCTGGGTACAGATCCAAAAAAAGAAACTTTCTGGTTCTTATTTCCAAGAGTGATGCTACAGGTCAATGTTGCCTAAAGTGGAGCATGCCGGGAATAAACTCTGGAATGCCTTTTAATATACTAGATATGTTAGGGGCTCAGTTGCACTAATGATGGATTATTGACAAACTGTATTACTCTGATGCATTTTTAAAAGCATATGTTTACTCCTATAAGGTGCTATTCCAGTTTGTCTCAGTGTTCAGTGCATTTGTTTTATATGCGTAGATTATCCCTGTCCCAGAGAATCCTAACCACAATATGACACAATCCACTGATTTACTATGAGTCTTGCTTCCCTTCCAAAAATTCCACAATGAATATTTATGATTCTAAACTCAATATAGGTCCTCAAAATAAATAAATAAATAAATAAATACATGATAGTGCTTCCATGCCTTTAATGAGGTTATCAAATAGAGTAGAACTTAAGATTTGCCATTAGGTTTTAAAGAATGGTCAGCTCAGAGTGAAGCCCTCTGTGGGGCATGAATAATGAGAAGGATATAGCAATAATGCTTGAAGGGAAAGAAAGAAGAAAGAAGGGAGGGGGAGACAGAGGGGAAAAAAAAAAAAAAGACAGGAGGGAAGATAGAAGAAAATAATAGCCTTTCCAGCCAGATACAAACCAGAAGCCAAATTTGAAGAAAATTCTACATTTGCCCAAGTCATGTTCCTTATTATTTTAAGGTACTGGCAGTCACTTCATCTTATTAAACATTAATTCGAAAAGCCAGTCAGTATTTGGCTTAGTCTGACCTACCATTTTAGAATTTTTAAAAAAGAAAAAAGCATAGCCACACAAAATCATATTAATATAGTTTGATATGTTTGAGCCGATCCAAAGGCTTAAGCACTTAAACCACGGTAGCTCTTTCTCAAAACTCCCAACGAAGTTTTGACATTTTCCTTGTTGCTGGATGTGTTCCTTGGGCTTCTATGGAGAAGCAGCTACCCAGAACCACCATCATGGCAAAAGAGCAGTTAAGAAAGAAACAACAACAGCAATACAAATCTGACATGTTTTCTTTTCCCTGGCTTGCTGACAATCCTCAGGAAATGAAACATGTGGTTTTGATGAAGTAGTGCCTTAAATTTTAATCTGGCATTGGTCTATCTTAGAGTTCTAAAGGTTCATGGGCAATACACTAAAAGGGAACTAATAGCTGAGAAGGAAAAACCAACGGAAAGCTTAGTTATATACAAACATTCTGTAAAGTGCAAATTAGAAATTGAGCTATATTACATGGAAATATAACACCATTGATAGTCTTTTGGTTCCTATCACAGATTCTCCAGGTCAACACTGGACATGAATCACATAAATAATATGCCTTGTCCATAAATCCAGACATGATTCAACAAGGTCAAACAAGTAGGGGGAGAAAGAAATGCAGTGGTAATAGGACCTAGTGTCTAATGTGGTCCTCTTCATCTCGGTTATTGGCATCACGGTCTACTCCATTGTCCAAGATATGACACAGAATATCCTTTATGATTTTGCCTTCATGAACACAACATATCCCCATCTATTCACCAAATTCTATCCATTCCTCTTTACATATGCTTCCTCCTAATCCCTCTGCTGCCAGAATTATCTTCCTGTAACACACATGTCAGATGATTACTCTTTCTAAACTGTTGATGACTTCCTGTTTGCTGCAGGATAAAGTCAAAACACCTATCATCCCAGTACCATCCCTTAATATTCTGTCCTATACTTCAGCTTCCTTAATCACAATGGGATACTTAAGAGTTCGAAGTCATTTCCATGCTCCGAAACTGTGTTTATATTATTTCCTCCTACTCTGCCTTATAAAAGTTTACTTTGGGTCATGGTCAGATACCCTCTTCTCTCTGGAGCAGACCCCTCCCCCAAGGCAAGGCAACATCTCACCACTCTGTCCTTCAGTAACTTGGCATGTGTCTCCATTAACAGGTTGTGGTAGGTCTGGAGAGCTTCATCTTTGAATTGCAAAGGGAAGGTACACCATCCTTACACAGAAGGAGTGCAACAATTTTGTTTATTCATTTTTTTTAAAGATTTTACTTATTTATTTGGCAGAGAGAGACACAGCGAGAGATGGAACACAAGCAGGGGGAGTGGGAGAGGGAGAAGCAGGCTTCCCGCAGATCAGGGAGCCCGATGTGGGGCTCGATCCCAGGACCCTGGGATCATGACCTGAGCCGAAGGCAGACGCTTAACGACTGAGCCACCCAGGCACCCCTGTTTATTCATTTTTTAAGGAAAAAAAAATATCTTCTAATTGACTTCACTGTATCTCTGCAAAATACCACAACCACAAATCTGAAGTTTCCCAGGAGAACATTAAGTTAGACTTCAGAGCATGTGGTGTCATTCTGTCCACTCTTTGGAATGGGCAGAGAACACACATAGGCTTGGCGGGCAAATGACCCAGAGAACATGTGGTGGGCAATGACCCGGAGAAAAGATAATGAAGCTTCTAATGTCACAAAAAAGAGCTAAATGAGAAGATTTCCCAGATGGTGAAGGAGGAAACATGTATATGAGAGAAGAAAAAAAGAAACTTCATCTTAATCACATACGATCAGACAGACAGCCATCAAGAGGGGTTCTGCCTTTACTATGACTGATCTTTCTCAGTAATTCTCCTAACTTATGGACCACTCCAGTTTCTGGGTTCTTTCCTCCAGATTTGCCAAAGAATAAAAGGAAACCGCTTTTGCTGAGCAAAACGAGAAAAAAAAAAAAAAAAAAAAAGCACTTTTGGAGTGAAATGTAAATGATAACCCTAAAATTAGAGAAATTGGAAATTGTCATTTTTAGTTGAGTGCTTTTCATTCTGCAGAGGCAGCGCTCTCAGACCTGTTCTGAGTTAGTCTATCCCATTCTGGGATCATTTGGGTATGTTAGGTTTTCAACTACTCTAAACAGCAAGATTCTAGCTCCTGATATGATCAAGCTAATAGGAACCAGGAGTTTCCATAATATGATTTCAAGGAGCCTCTATCACATTCTGTTCTCTGAAAGTCATTTCTTCAAATGGTTCTTGTTATCAAAGACCCTCAAACACCCAGGTGGCATCATATTTAAATGTGCAGGGACTTTATTGTAATCTCAGCAGTATCTGGCTGTCAGCAAGAAGGTGGTATAATGGACTATAATCATTTTGCACAGAGTAAGGACAGGTCTAGCAGAAAATGTTTAATTCTAGGTGATGGCTCTTGCAGAGTCAGTAAAGGGCACGTACTAATAAGGAGCTGCACAAAAGTACTGATGACGACATGCTCGTTGGAAAAAGCAAGCTCAGCAGATTCCCTGCAGCTGATAGAACCAGTTTACCGCTGCATGTCAAACTATGAAAAATACCAAAAGACAGGAGCATCAGAGTGAAAGGGATCAGAAGATAGCAACCACAATAAAAAGAGATAAATCAGAACACCTGAAACACGCCTCCATTATTTTTATTGGCTGAAAGTTAACCACGTCATCAAGTCTAACATGGTTAATTATGTTAACCATCTATCAGATCTGTCACACAGAAGTGTGCCCAAAAGCTTGCTCAGGACAATCACCGCATTTGATTTGCTACAAATGTCACACTCTGCAGCCAAATTCTTCACTGCATTGCTATCAGTCCAAAGCTCATTTCGAGGCATGGTTGTATTGCCATATGCTCTGCATCCAGGCTCTAAGGCTCCGATCTTTGTTATGTAATGCTGACTTTTCTTTTTTCTTCTTACTCATGTAGCAAATGTAAAGCCAGGTAAATGAAGGAAAGGATAATGCAGGAAAAAGACTCTGTTGCTTTTAGAAAGGAATTAATTCCTCACACTCTTTCTAAGGGCTTCTGCTGCCCCTGGAAGAATGAGGGTCACACGGGTTCTCTACACAACTGGGAGCTGACCAGGAGTAACGTCAGGGTCCTAAAGCCTCGAGTAGGTCATCTTCCTGTAAGTGCTCCCCAGGACTCTGGACTAAAGCACAGTCCCTGTGCAATGACCACAAGAAGCACTGATGCTTAAAAGCCACGTACTTGAAATGTCTCCCTGAAAACATAAATTTTTGATATAAAGAGGTAGAAGCACAAAATAAGTAACCAAGATGGATTCATAAAAATGCACACAGTATCCCCACAGGAATGCAAAATAGCTGTTTAAGGTTTACAGTACCATTTATAAGCCAGGAAAACAATAACACAAACAAAAGATGAACACACAACACCTGACCTTTTACACAGCTCACTGTTCGTCTGGGCCAGGCTGTTGCTGTTCAGTGCAACACAATGAGAAAATGTTTCTGGATGGGGCACGTGACATTCCAAGCCTAGCATTCACTGGTCTGCACCGTGAAACATTTATAGCATCCGCTCCCCCATTATTCTGAGTAAAAATGAAATTAAATAATGGAAGATCCCGGGAAATAAATGTAAAAGCAGGTGCTCTTTGAAAATGGATTTGCTTAGGTTGGGTGTGTGGGGGGGGGTGCGCCCTCCCATGACCTCACTACCAAAGAGTTTAATCAATCACGCCTAGAAGAGAGAGGAAACCCTCGGGTTACCGGCTTGCCCTTTGAGAACTTACCCTATGCTATCCCCCGATATCTGAGATACCGACCCTTTGCCATCATCATTTACTGCGCTGTTATGTGATGGGGCTTAACTCGATTTATCTAACTCTTAATTTAACCGTTAATAAAAACTGAGCATCGGTCGCCTGGGTGGCTCAGTTGGTTAAGCAACTGCCTTCAGCTCAGGTCATGATCCTGGAGTCCCGGGATCGAGTCCCGCATCGGGCTCCCTGCTCGGCGAGGAGCCTGCTTCTCCCTCTGACCCTCCCCCCTCTCATGTACTCTCTCTCATTCTCGCTCTCTCAAATGAATAAATAAATCTTAAAAAAAAAAAAAAAAAACTGAGCATCGAGGAACACAGCTCACGAGGTTCGGAATAGCGTCTCTGGGATACACATTTTATCCTTCCCACTGTTTCTATTCTGGTTACATCAGGATGCAGAAGCCATTTCAGCTGAATATTCCGAGGCACAATAACACTGTACATAGAAGGATAGGTTTGGGTTTAAAGAAGGAGTTTCAAAGTCTGGCAATTCAGACTTGCATATGGCACTAGTACAGGGGAAATCCTGGGTTTCCATGAACACAGGTCATTTGTCCCTGGAGAGTAAGAGGGAAATCCTGGAGGAAGCACAGGCGTCTCTTTACGTTTACGAAGACCAGTGCATTGGGCGCCTGGGTGGCTCAGTTGGTTAAGCGACTGCCTTCGGCTCAGGTCATGATCCTGGAGTGTCTGGATCGAGTCCCGCGTCGGGCTCCCTGCTCAGCAGGGGGTCTGCTTCTCCCTCTGGCCCTCCCCCCTCTCATGCTCTCTGTCTCTCATTCTCTCTGTCTCAAATAAATAAATAAAATCTTTAAAAAAAAAAAAAAAAAAACGAAGACCAGTGTATTTGTAGCAGAGGAATATTCCCACATATATATACATCAGGTCAACCTACCTGGTGAGAAATCTTGAGTGGACAGGGTTATCTATGCCCTCTCAGACCTTGAGAAGGCCACAGTCCTTGGCTTTATCTCAAAACCAGTTTAGCCACATTTTTATTTTCTGGACACTGGGCCAAGCCAAGAGACACACTAAACACCATGAGTCAAGGGCACATGTGGAACTACACACCCCCTTCTCCTCGGGTACCGAGATTGGGCTAACCTCTTTCCCCTGCAGGATATCAGCCTCTCTGGAAGCCCCAAACTACAAGGAAAGGGATGAAAGTCTTATTTTGGACCCACGCTTGGCTGAGAAGGCAGAGAAATCACTTTGGATGATTGCCCAGTATCTGCAGATGGGGTGGTAAAAACCTGTTTTTTTGGAATCACACAGACTTGAGTTTGAATCCAGTGTTGCCATTGACTAGTTCCAAGGTCGCAGGGCAAGTTACTTATCCTCATCTGTAAAATGGGCCAAACAGTGACTATCTCACATTGTGACAATTCATGGATCCTAGCACAAATGCTTGCTGGAGGAATGTGCATTGTCATGAGGATGTTATAATATCAAAACTTAAGCATTGGTCCATATATATATATATTTAATGAGGCCTAGAAATATATTGAGCTGTGAGGAGAGCAGTGGTGGGAACATGGGCCTAAAATACCCTGCAAAACTCTGTAATGACCTCCGGAGTTTTCTTCACTGCTGTTCCTTTTTATAAATATTGCATTTCCCTCATGTGTCATCTCCAGGAAATCCCTGTAGTCGGCTGTGTTTTTGCAAATGTGCCAAATAATCAGATCACATTTAAAACACAATGTCCACATTCATATTACAATGTGTCCCTCCCCACAACCCCATTTGCTCCAAAATGAACTGTATATTTGATATTCTGGTAGCCATTTTTACACAAGATGTGTTGCTGTGTAGGCTATAACCTACATAATCTCAAAACTTCTTTATTCCTTAAAAAAAAATAGTGTTGTTTACTTAGCATAAGTTTTTTTCACAGTAATATGCTCAGTTTCACTTCAGAATAATATATTACTATTTTTAAATCAATTTGAATATGATCTATCATATTTCACGTGTTGTTGCCCATATGGTTCTTCGTAGGCAAGTGCTGGTCAAATACACGACTCCTTGTAGAACACTCTTTTTTCAGGGTCAAACTTAAACAAATATGAGAAATCATTCGAATTAATATGTCACTTTTTAGATATTCTGCAAGGAATCAAAAAGAACTGTTTTCATTTTTAAAAAAATGCCTGAGTCAAAAATATGAAAACAAAGATAACTAAGGACTCAAGGTCCTTCTGGGACTTTTTTATACATGGAGACATTCTCTCAACAAAAAAAATATATTTTATTTCTTTTGCAACTCTGGGCCTGTTTTGAAAGTGTTCATATTATTTTATCTTTTTCTCTATTCTGTGCTATTTTATTTGATGTTATGTCATTGGTGTTTTAATAAGAGACTTTCCTGAAGTCAAGCTACCTAAAATTGTTAATTGAGATAAATACAAGAGTATTATTTTAAATGTTAAATCTTAACCTGTTAGTACTCTTACTATCTTAGTTGTTCTGGTCAATGTTTTCAGGAGAAGTCAAGATATTGTTAACGTATTTGGAACACTTTTAAAAGATTGGGCATGTTGCATATCGATTCTGTGCCTCCATGCAGGCTTTATTCACAACTTGTTTATGGTAAACTATCTCTGGTAAGCTCACTTCCAGGCAGAAAAGGCCCCATTCCCCATATTCAGCCCCAACCCCTTCCAAAAATCTTTCAAATAATTTTCTGGAGGATTTATTTTCCAAAAAGAGATGAGCTTTTTGGTCAAGCCTAGTTCTAGGAATTTATTCACCATCCCTTGCTAGAGAAAAGTTTTATATACTGAAAATTATTGAAGCAAAATTCACCAAATAAATGATTTCATAACCCGGTTTAACTTCATTATTCAAGGAACTATCATAACATAACACCCCCATCAAATTAGTGGCAGGGATAGACAATCTGAAGATGAATCATTTAACATGTCCTTAGCCAAACAGCAATGGAGTCTATTTTTACTTTATCTATTCAATTTCCCCCTAACAATGTGAAATTCTTGTACAAGCACAAAGCCATCTGCACTTAATTAATCACACAACCCACCCAAACATTATCATGACCAACTGAGCAGCTCCCTAGAAAACAGTTTACTTTGAAGGTACGTATGATGGGAAATTTCTAAAAGAACTCATCTATTATGAGGCATGGCTCCTCTATCTTCATAAAGAACAAGAAACACATCACTTACAGAAAAAAAAAAAAAATCTTGCTCATTAGTGTTCTGTGTTCTGTGGGCCATAGCTCAGCCACCTGTCTCATCCTGTGACAACAGGAACAATGTACTCTGAAAAGTGCCCTTCCTTTTCCAGCCAGCAGATAGAAACCCAAAATGGTTAGGAATAGAAATAATTACAGTAAAAATCAATAAGATTAAGCTTTACAACTATAGGTGGAGGGGAAGAAGAAGAAAAAGACGACGTCATAAATCTCGCTGTTGGGTTCCATTTTGCAGTCTTTCCTGCCGTAATCCTCTGGTTTCCAGGTGTTGTCATGCTTACCTGTTAGTCATGTTATTCCTTCAGGGTTCCTTGGTTCCCTGGAATCATTAAGCTGCGAATATTGAAAAGAATATTGCCCTGGGAACCTGGTGTTCTAGACTCTAATTTTGACTCTCCCAGGAAGAGTGGTTAGGTCTGAGACAAGGGCATTAGACAGATGCTCCCTTACGTATTTATCAGTAAGGAAGTCCTGGTTGGTCAGTTCTGTGGGGTAAATCTAAAGCTTACTATGCAAGCAAGAGGCCTTTAATAAAAACATTAAAGAGAAACTCCAAAAACGTCCCCTTCCCCAATTTTTTTCTGATGAATGCCCTATCCATTAGTATCTTTTTTCTCTTCTAACTCTTTACAGTAAAATCCTGATTTAAATTCACTTAATAAAACTGATCTTGAAAGGCAGGTATACATTTCTGTAAATTTTCATGGTTTGGAGAACAAGCGCTTTGTCTCCCACTACCTAAAGGAAGAGATGAACAAATGTTTCAAAAATAATTCTGAATTCCCAGTAGAAATAGGCACCTCCCACTCTCCAAATCTAAGAGAGTAAAATATATCTCATTCTAAAATTTTACTTTATTTTGTAAAGAACTGCAGTATAGATTTAGTTTAAAAGTAGCAACATAATTAAAGAGGAAAGTCCCTGCTTACATGTTTTAAAAGGTCAGTGTCAAAACTTGACACAAGAAAATTGTGTTTCAAATTGCACCTTTTAAATTTAAATTCCTCTTTAACTATTCTCTGCAAAGTCTATCACTGCAGGAGAGGAGTACTTCAGGGATTTTAGAACTGAAAATAGATGTTAAAGCAAAATATGCTACTAGGAGCATTATATAAAAACTCAAGAGAGAACCTGACATCATTTGAATTTCTTTATATGTGTAAAATATATTTTAAAATACATTTGACACCCATTTGGCAAAATTTAACTGGATATGTTTCTCTGAGTTAACTATAAGGGAAGACAAACAATATATTAAGAGGATAAACAAAACAACTGATTTATCTACAAAACACTGCAAATTAATAATTAATAATTAATCAGGACACTCGCCCTATGTAATTTAGAGATCTGCTTAGTAATACATTGAATGAACCCATTTGCATTTCTTTAAAACCTTTTTCTCAAAGTTCTATCTGTAGTGAGATCCTGTGTGTATTTCCCTGACTTTATCATTATATTTTATATATATATATATATATATATATATATATATATATATATGCACAGGCATATAAATATATATAATTTGCACTAACAAATAAAAATGCATGTATATATTTATAGCCTTCATATAACTTACAATTTAGGTTTATTCTCTTTATTACTATAGTGCTATTTATTTCATGCTTGTTAATCTGTCTCAAAGCTGTACTCTCTAAGCCCACCTAGTACAGAGATAGTCTTACACTATTTTTTACATTCCCATCACGCCAAACATAATATAGGAAAGCAGATGCTAAATTCATGAGTCTTAATTAACACATCAGTTTTAATAAAAATTATGGAAAAAATAGACTCTAATCTACTCTTTTACCCTTACATTGGGAATTAAATATGAAGAGCTAGTAACTTATTCTAAAACCTAAAGAATATATTCAGTTAATAAATTCACATAAAGTTTATATTACATTTTAAGCCTTAGATATCTTTCTTTTTTTTTTTTTTTAAGATTTTATTTATTTATTTGACAGAAAGAGAAATAGCGAGAGAGGGAACACAAGCAGGGGGAGTGGGAGAGGGAGAAGCAGGCTTCCCGCAGAGCAGGGAGCCTGATGTGGGACTCGATCCCAGGACCCTGGGATCATGACCTGAGCCGAAGGCAGTCGTTTAACCGACTGAGCCACCCAGGCGCCAAGCCTTAGATATCTTTCACAAGGAGACAGGACCAACATGATTTGTTTCCATATGTCTTTGTACCAGCTACTAAGCACAGTGCAATGAATACGAAACAAGAGTCAACAGAGATTTCTAATATAAAAGGGCTTCCTCATATAAAAAGAAAACTAAGTAAGTAAAGGAAATAATTTTTGTAGGTCAGGACAAGGTAAAAGTACCACCAACAATGATGTTCAAAGAAGAAAGAGTAAATAAAACTGAGTTGTTGCTGCATTTCATACCGTTTTAAAACAATTGACTGAAAAGCGAAATCAACTAAAGGAAATCATAACTAAGTGAGTCAACAATAGAAATTCCTATGACAAATGAAATTTTTACTGTGGATTTTGTATGAAATTAAATCTTACAGAAAAATTTGGAAAACCATAATGAAAAAATGTTCAAAGTGTTGGCTTTCTTCTTTTATATGTATATATATGAATGCATTACACACTTAATATATGCATATACCCATATTACCTATATATATATAGGTAAAAATACATAGGTAAAAAATAAATCGGTAATAATGTAAAAATATATAGGTAATATGTAAAAATATATAGGTAATATAGATGTAAATATAGATACTTACATATATTTGTAAACAGCTCTATGTAGAATAAATAAATTTACCTATTTGTAAAAATAGATAATAAAAAACTGTGGCATAAAGTACATTTGCTTATCCAAATATGAAAAATATAGCAGGGGTTAAAATTTCATGATAAGTTCAGACATAGATAAATCTAGGTATACGACTTTGAAAAATTTACCCAAATCTTAAAAAAAAAAAAAATGTAAGCAAGGTGAAATTTACTCCATTGCTCTGTAAACCGGACTTCACTATCTTTTCTCCACACTACAGGATGCAGTACTAGTGATTGTTTCCATTGGGTTTCTGTCTCCCCTACTAGGGCCACAAAATTCTTGAAGGCAAGGACTGTGCCTTATACGGCCCTACACTCCTTATCTTTAGCATAATGTTTTGCTGTGTCCATACTTTCTTGAGTGAACAAATGACATTTACTTAGAGCTAGCCAGAGACTAATGGAATTCTTGCAAACTCACTCAATGAGTAACACCCCAAAATGAATAGTTTAATTTTCATAATGCCTTCATCGGCCTCCCTTTTAAAATTTTTGGAGTTGCAAATAACTATGCAACAAATGAAAAAATGTTTTAAAAAACTAGATTTTTCTCCATGTTTAAAAACATCAATTTCAATAACCAACGGTCCAACCCCTTTTTCATAGGAGGGGCTAGTATCCTCTAGGTTTAAAGATGATGCTATCACCTGCCATAAAAATGGCACAGCCTTTTGGCTCCCCTAAACTCTCAGTATGACAGATTGTTAAAGTGCTATTTAGAGTCAAGGAGAGTACGGAATTCTGATTGAGTTACCTCATCTGAGATGTGTTAACCACCAGAAGCCAAATATATCTTCATAATGCTTAGAATTATGTTTCCTTCATTTTCTAATTAAGGGCCTGATTATATTTATGACAGTTAGAGAATTTAATATGTGCATGTTTACTTAGTCGAAAAATGAAATTCATCAGCTCACCTACTATTCACTTTTATAATAATTAGAAAATGTAAGTAGCCTTAATGTTATTCTCTCAAAGTAAATTAGATGAATAATGTTTTCCCTCCATTACATGAGAGGGGAAAGAAAAGAGAGGACTGAGAATATGGTTTAGAAAATGAGGGGAGAACATGCCCTTCAAGGAATTGATTAAAGCTTGAATGGAATAAAAACAACACTTTATGCTAGACTGAAATTTTACTTTATGCTCTAAAATTCTGAAAATAGTTTAACAGAATTCACCAGTATGAATCATGATATGACTCACTTGTTGAATTTGGATTTTGAATTTGCCCTAGAAAGTTTATTGACTTACTAGTAAACAGTTGTACCCAATATACATAAGAATTCATATTTTGACTAGAGTGTTCAAGCAATCCTGCATGAATTTCTGAGGGAAAGGTGATTTCATTATTTTAAATGTAATTTTGAGATGTTATATTGTTGGTAATATTCCCAAAATATATATGGAGAATGATAAAACAAAGAGTGATAAATTCATAGGTACTGATAAGTAAAGACGTTAGGGCTTGAAGACAGTCTCCAAGTCCACCCTACTCCCAAACAGATGTCATGAACCAGAAAATCGAGAATTTTATAACAGTAAGTTGTATTTGTTTAAACCATCTAGTTCTAAAGCTTTAATTCTCAGGAATCTTTTTTTTTTTTAGATTTTTTTTTTTTTTTTTTATTTGAGACAGAGAGAATGAGAGACAGAGAGCATGAGAGGGAGGAGGGTCAGAGGGAGAAGCAGACTCCCTGCCGAGCAGGGAGCCCGATGCGGGACTCGATCCCGGGACTCCAGGATCATGACCTGAGCCGAAGGCAGTCGCTTAAGCAACTGAGCCACCCAGGCGCCCCTAATTCTCAGGAATCTTAAAGATTCAGAAGCAGGTGTCTCATTCCCCATTCTTGGAATAGGCACATATCATCTCTTATGTAACTTGTCCTTTGCATAAACTTGCCTCTGTCCACTGAACTGAAAACTTTAATTAGGGGACATGATTTGTGCACCTCTGAATTATTTCACTCTACTCTTTTGCAAGTCTGGGCCTTGGCTTTATCTAATCTTTCCCCTGTCTTCTACCTAATGAAATGGTACTCTTATTTCAAGGCCCACTACGGGTGTTCTAAATCTTTAATTTAGACTAATTAAATTTAATTTAGACTAATCTACAGGAGTCTAAAATCTGACTCCCTCTGGCTTCCAGTTGCCTCCAGAGAGAGCCACAGCATGACTTTCATGGACCCTAGGCTCTTTTGTCTTTGAGGAACACTTTCATCGTTAAAAAATCTTACAAATTTTATATTATGACTCTGTTGATATAAAGATGAATATGTTACTATTGCATATTAAAATATTTTATTTGACCTAAAAGGACCTTGTTTTTCTTCTGATTTTAAAAGAAATTAAAACACTGACATGGGTTCCTAAAAGTATTGTGGGTCCAAAGTATTTACCTACCATGCCCAAGGAAAGACGAATCTACCTCAATGCCCCCCGCCATGCCAGTTAAAGATTCTACGCTACGTTATCCCCAAAGCATTTTATTAGTACTCATCCCTGTACCAAGCAAAGAGCAGTCCCTAAGAAATGTTTTGAATGTTACTGGTCAATATTTCACCCTTTCTTAATAGGTAATTGATTATGTTTTACCTCCCTAATACCTCCCTAAAACTTGTAAGTTCCTCAAAGAAAAGGCCAAGGTCTTATGTACTATTGTACATAAGCCTCATAAATTATTTAGCATATAGTAAATATCTATTGATTCAAACTGAATGAAATTGTGCTTATCTTTGCCAGCTCATACCAGAGGCCACTGATTGCCACTGTGAAAGAAATATTCTTTCAAGTAGAGGGTGCAGCATCCTTCCCATTGAGGGGAATGTGTGAAGCTTCTGACTGTCATTCACATGTATTCAGTTGTCCCAACCTCAGATTTGACTTGAAATGGCCAAACCACTAGAAATTATCCCTAGCAGTAATCTATTTCAAAGAGTCATGCCCATGGGATTTTATGAGTCATGCCCTTATATCGCCAAAGTGCCTTTACCTCGACTGCTAAGGTTTAGCCATAAGTCTCAAGATGAAAATACAAAAAAGAAATGACAGAATGAGAAGTTGTCTTACAAATTATAATTTACAAGAGCTTGCATCAATTATTTATTATACATTTATGTATTTGTTATAATAATAAATTTTTTAAAGATTTTATTTATTTATTTATTTATTAGAGAGCGAGCGAGAGAGAAACAGCATGAGAGAGGAGAGGGTCAGAGGGAGAAGCAGGCTCCCCGCTGAGCCGGGAGCCCGATGTGGGATTCGATCCCAGGACCCTGGGATCATGACCTGAGCCGAAGGCAGTCACTTAACCAACTGAGCCACCCAGGCGCCCTAAAATTTGTTTTTATCATATATTTCCAATGAGTATAAAAGCACAAAAAGAAACTAAGAACTTGTATGTGGGATATAATAGTAACTGCAGATCTAATTAATTACTAGCTATTTAATATTGTCCTATATCTACTTACTACTTTAAAATAAACTACAGGGTTCCCTGGTGGTTCAGTCGGTTGAGTGTCTGACTCTTGGTTTTGGCTCAGGTCATGATCTCAGGGTCGTGAGATCGAGCCCCCCGATGGGCTCTGCTATCAGTGGACAGTCTGCTTGAGATTCTCTCCCTCTCCCTCTGCCCTTCCCTCCACTCATGTGCTCGCTCTGTCACTCTCTCTTTCAAATAAATAAATAAATCTTTAAAAATAAAATAAACTACATACATAAACTATTTGTATACTCATTCATTCAACTGACATGTAATAAATGTCTGTTACAGATACTGTAGCAGGTATGAAGAACGATATGTTACTGCAGATCTCAGTCTAGTGAGACAAGCAGTCCCTGGTATTGCATTTACATGATTATTAGGAGAGGTGAACATTTATACCAGAGAAACAAAGTGAGGAGCTCCTAACTCTGATTCAGGTTGCAAGTGAGGAACTTCAGGTTTTTGTTAATAAAATCATCAAATGACATTTCTAACTATAAAAGTCACGGAAAGAGAACTAAAAAGGCAAAGTATAAAGAAGAAAAAAAAATTGTCACCTACAATCCTACCATACAGACTTGAACTACATACTGAAGAACAACGAAAAAGAGAATTTGCGTTCCAGGCACGTACAAAGGCAAAGAGGCGCGAGATGGCATCACGAAATCAGAAAAGGTGCTAGAACATTAAAGCCAGGGGCACAGTACGCCTTATGTATAATGTAAACCAGATCCACGCACTCTGCCTCTGTGGAGAGGGTCACTGGGGGATCAAAGGCAGAGAGGCAAGCAGGAGAATTGGTTTCTCCCTATGGGTCCATACAAAAGCACCTCCCCCGGCCCCCTCCGTGCAGCAGGAGGTGTGAAGTTAGTGAATATTCACAAACCTCCAAGGGACCAGAGCTCAGAATAAAGCAGAGCTGGAGCAGTTCTACACCTTCTTCCTCCTCAGTGAGAAGATATTTCAGACTAGGTGGACGATAAAGATTGTCCTATTTCAGAAGCCTGCGTGTGAGAGCCATCTCTGCCTTCTGTAAGGGACGGACTTTTACAAAACACGTTCACATTTTTCATTTCTTTAATTCTTCATTCCAGCACTAAAGACGAGAGGAGAGGGCGTTTCCGGGCAGCGCGGGACCAAGCGCAGAGCAAGATGCCTCAATTGTATGGTGACCATGGTATCACATACCTCACCCGTTGACTCTCCACTAGAGTGGTAGGAAACACAAAGAATGCGAAAGCCTAGTATCAGGAACGGATGGAAGAGCAGGAGCAGAGCCTGATCGACAAAACCACTGCATTTCGACAAGAAAAGATATGTCCTACTCCATTACTGCTCCTTCTCTTTCAGCGGCAATGATCCTACACCCCCCACCCCTCCAGTCTCCGGAGTCCTCCTCGCCCTAATACGATGCCAGCACCCTATATGGGGGGCCTTCCCATGGTGACAATGATGAACCCTCATCCTCCTGGGATGATGCCAGTGGGACCAGCTCCTGGAATGAGGCCACCTATGGGAGTCCACACGTCAATGATGCCGAGGCCCCCAGTGATGAGACCTCTCACCTGTCCCATGATGGTGCCCACCTGGCCAGGAGTGACTCAACCAGACAGATAAAGAGAGAAGGGAACCTCTTTATATCCATTTTTTTTAAAAGATTTTATTTATTTATTTGAGAGCAAGAGAGAGCAAAAGAGAGCACAAGATGGGGGAGGAACAGAGGGAAAGGGAAAAGCAGACTCCTTGCTGAGCAAGAAGCCCCACTGGGGACTCCATCCCAGGACCCCAGGATCATGACCTGAGCTGAAGGCAGACACTTAACCGACTGAGCCACCCAGGCACCCCTATATCCATTTTATATTACATGTTCTACTTCCACAGGAGATCCTGGTGTTAATGACCTTGGGTGTTTTCTAACAACAGGACAAGGAAGACTTGCTCCCCTTTCCTATCAGAGAGAATAGTTTTTGCAGAGGAGTTAGTAAGACCAAAAAAATAAATAAATAAAAGGAAATTTCCTTTGTATTGTGAAATGTGAAGATAAAACGGTCAACTGTTTTAGTTTAAAATTTTTTTTAAAGTTTAAAAGAAAGAGATTCTTCCCACTTGACCACCATAAAAATGAAGTCTCAGTGAAGTGCAAGAATTTTTTGCTCTAAGTCAGAGTTTCAAAATAGCAGGATCAGAACTAGCATTTCCCTTTCCCTCTTTTCAGTGCAGAGACCTGGGTGTTCAAGGCCCATGAGTTCTATGGTGGAAACACAGAGAATTGGAGGCGGGAGGGGAGCTGATACTGATACCCAAATTATTAATTTTGAACATTCCTTTTTTGTCTTCATTTGTTTAGATAATTCCTTTAATTTTCCATTTTGTTGAGTATATGTGGCTACATCATTAATCCAATTTGATTTTTTAAAAGGTTAGAGGCTTAATAGGGAATGAGAAAAGAAATGATAAACTCTATTTTTTCCAGATACATTTGTAAGCTTTTCAATAGTGAGTCGAATATGAATATTTCATAATTGCATATTTTCTTTTGGGGGACCAATAGCCATTTAATATAGAAACCATTAATAGAATTACCAGATGGGCGCTTTATTTGCTTTTAAAGTGGTTACAAATAGTAGCAATTAGTCATTGATGAAGACCTCTGAGTTGAGAGGTTTTTCATAATTCAGCACTGTGATAATTTTTGGTATCATCTGCAAAACAATAAATACAAAAACGTTTGTAAAAAGCAACATATGTCTTGACAATTTTCCAATTATCTGAGTGTAAAACACTCAATTTCTTCTGCACAGACGGAACTTTTCACATGACACATTTGTACTCCAAAGCCTACAAAAGATTACTAGAAATTAGTGAGCCCATATTTCTACAGTTTGTTTTTATCTGATTCTACCCAGTTAGAGTCCAGAGTTATGTTTATTTTTCCCACAAAAAGAGGTAACTGCTTATATGAAAAACAGGGGGAGGATAGGTGTTGAACTGAAAGCTTGAATTTAGTCAGAGATAGCATTAAAAACTAGACTCCACACTTTTCAGTGAAAATAAGAGGGGAAGGATGCCAAATGGAAATCGGCCAACTGGTGTTCTTTTAGGGATTGTGCCTAAGTTATCCTGAAGGGGAAAAAATAAGAAGAAAGAGAGAGAGAATCCAACAGGACACCCTGAAAAAGCTTTCTGCTTTCCTTGTCAATAAACAAGCAGAAACCAGTTATTAATCAAACATCTTAACAAGTAAAAAAAAAAAAACAAAAAAAAAACTACTGAATATTTTAGACCAGAGAACACAATTTAGAGTGACTTTTTGTGATATTTGGAATCTGTCAATTATACTCTCTCTCTCTCCAATCAATAATTGATAATTGCATTTAACCTCTTCTCGATATGTTTATTTTGTAAGTACTGGCATCTCTTCGATCCATCCCACCACAGCCTTTGTATATGTTTGGAGCTCACTCATCTTCTGAAGACACCAACACGGAGACATGCCTCCGTGCCTGCCCACCTCTCCCTCCCACACCAGCTGAGAAAAGCAACCGCCCATGTCACTGTAGGCTCCCCAGAGATCCCACTGCCACCGCACTTGTTTTTATCCTTTTGGAAAAAAAGGAACTTGGGTTGAGACCTCTCTTGCTTGCAAGTCTCCAAAAAATTCAGGCTCTAATCAGGGTATCACTTTGGAATTCACAAAATATTCAAAATCAGAAAGCTTCTCTCCATTGGAATTTTGAAAACGTGCCAGGAATCACCAAATCTCCTTTTTTTACAAATTGATGAAGACTGGCAATATGTGCTGGGTTAGGTCTAGGGATGTAATATTGAGTAAGAACGCTACGCTTCATCAGATTTTTAAAGAAGCAACCAGAATCCAGATATATAGTATTTATGCTTTCAGATTACATTTTGAAAGCCTAATTTCCCATTCAGCAGGTTTGACAGGGGAAATCTTTTGGCCTGTTTGAGTGAAGAAGAAAAGGTCCGAGTGGTTTTGCTGACTGTGGAAGAGTTGGAGTCTCCGAGGCACACTGGTTACCAACCAGGGCATGCTTGCAGAACGCTTTGGGAGGTTGGATTTTATTCTCCTTGCAATGAAAATCCACTGGAGAATTTTAAATAGTGGAAAGATATATTTGCATTGACACTTTAGAAGGATCACTCCGTAGGAGACTGTATTGTGGTCATTCCAGGAGAATCAGAGACAAAGATGTTGGTGGCTTGAGCTACAGTTTAGAAGATGAGGTGGTGAAATATGGTGACGTTTGGTATAGATTTTTGAGGTAGAGGTAATACAAACTACTGATGGATTGGGGTGGCATTATAGAGGGAAAAGAGCAAAAGATGATCTCTTTTTTATTTATTTTTTTACCCTGAACAAAGTGAGTGGATATCAGTATTATTCACTCAGAAAGATTTACAAAGAGAGCAAATTAAGGTATTTGAGGGAAAACGCAATGGTTCTGCCTTTGATCTGTTATGTTTGTCATAACATTAATAGCTAGCATTGGTTGAGCACTTATTCCGAGCCAAGTACATTTCTAAATGCATATATATTATTTTAATTTATATTCTTTACTTATTTAATCCTCCCAAGTACCCTGGGAAGTAGTTCTTATTATTATTCTCATTTTAGACATAAGAAAACAAAACTATGGAGAAACTTGCTCTAGTCAGCCAAGCAGAATCTGGTACCAGAAGCTACTGCACAACCACTGTGTACTCCTGTCTTTACCTGTGGAAAAGCTGACTAGGTAGCTGTGCTAAGTATGGATCCCAGGGGGACGTTTGAGATGGTGACATACGTAAACAAAATCCGGGAGTACTGCGTGATTTAGACATCTAGTCGAAGCAGCATGGAACACTAAGAAGACGTAGTCAGCAATGGAAGAGGACAACCAAGTGAGTACAGTGATATGAAGTAATCAAGGGAGAGGGAGTGAACAACTGTCCAAATGCCAAGATTTATACAGGGAGACAGAACTGACCACTGGATTCAGCATAACGAATTCTGATGTCCCTGACAGAGCCACGTCAGTGGAGTGGAAAGGACCGAAGGCCCATATAGTGAATTTTAAAAACTTTCCTATGTGAGTCAGTGGGGGATGACCATATGGGCAACACTCTGACAAGTTTGGGTGAAGGAGATCAGAAACACAAGGCAGTAACTGGAGGTGGTAGCTAAGTCAGAGATGTGGTGTATGTGTGTGTGGTTATTTGGGTTCCTTGTGTTTAAGATATGTTATAACCACATGTTTAAATGAAAATTAGTATGACCTAGTAGAGAAGAAGAAATTTATCTACTAGAACATATCTTAGGGTAAATGCAAATTAAGTGTCCGAGAATGGGAATTGCTTGCAATGCGTTTTAAGTTTTATTCACCTAGATTTCACCACATACTAGAACACTGTTGGTGAAAACAGTAATCATCTTCCTATCTCAGGGCAAAAAAGGAAGAGGGGCATTCCCTTGGACTTCCCCTCCCATTCTGGGACATCGTTCTATTATCTTAGTTCAACAAGCCCTATATCTACAAAGCCCCAACAATCAAACTGTCTAACTCTCCCTAAATCTTGTAATCTACAAGTATTTCATCAATTCACTTGATTAATTTGGCGACTGGCTTGTTGTTGTGGTTTTTTGTTTTGTTTTGTTTTGTTTTTTTTCCTTCTATCACTTGTCCCTATGCTAGACAATTTGGATGACTCACTCATCTATTTAGCTTCAAAATTCTTTTTCCCCCTATATTCTAGTGACAATCCCTTCTGCTCAGCTTTGACAACCCACACCCACAGATACAAAATGGACTGTTCTAAACAAAAAGTGTTCTACTATAATATGCATAATTGTGAAATTCTCTCCTCTAATCCCCTGTCCTACTTGCTCATGCCCCCCAAAGCTCTTCTTAGGCTTCAAAAGCTGATGCCCTCCACTGCTGTGCCTCTCCATTTTCTAGCAGTCTCCAATTCTTCCTGGCTTGACGCCCCACCACCCCCCCCGACACCATACTTTCACGGGTGCAATTGATTCTTCCCTTCTTTGACCTCCTCTCACAGCTGCCTTGCCAATCCCATTACCAAATCATACCACCATCTGTTTGCTCTCCTCCTCCTCCTGGGCTGCCAAGAGTTACTGAGAAAATTGAATAACCACGCTGATTGACTCTGCTACAGATTTATGATTTCCAATGTCAGCTGAACTCTCTGCGCTGAGCAGCCCTGTTACTCACTCCTACTTGGCTGGTCTCCCCATTCCACAGAGCAGCTGTTCCCACCACACCCTCCTCAGATGCCTCCCTCTCAGCCTCACTCCCCTCAACCTCAACACACTATTCTGCCTCCTACTGCTGAGAAAATTGTGGCCATCAGGCGTGAACCCCCTTCAGCTTCCCTCCTCTACTTCTCCAAATTTGCCTGCATCTTCACTCATTGGAACTTCATTTTGCAACTCAGAAGAATCCTCATTATTTTATCCATTTGAGCTTTTGATCCCACTCCTTCCTGCCTCTGACAGGATCTTATTTCATCAATGTTTTCTGTTTAACCTCTAAACCTCTTTCTTTCAACCTATAAACCCACCTAAATTTCCCTATTTTGTAAAAAAGATCTTTCCTCATTTCTTCCACCACCAAACTACTGTTTCCTTTTCTCTCCTTGCAAAATTGTTGGCAAAATACCTTGTGTTCAATGGTTCTGCTTACTTACAACTGTTTCCATGAAACCTGATGTACTCTTACCTGGCCACCATGCTGATGAATCTATTAGAAATGCTGCATAAAGGAGTCTTTTCTCACTCTTCAGTTATATTGTTCTGAATGGTGGGAGTTTAGCTTTAATATCAATTCCCTCCCTTACTAACTGCTTAAATTTGAGCAAGGCAAAATTTGAGCAAGATGTAGCTCCTTCACATTTAAACTGGGGATGCATGGGTCACTTTTAAGGACAGCCAGGTTTCCTTTGAGCAAATTACTTTTCACCTACTGAATTCTGTCTGGTAAGACTATTATTCAAAGTGTGTTGCCTTTCCTTAACCAAAAGGTTGATAATTCACCCCAAAAGAACATGTTGGCATTCCCTCTTTGGAGTCTGAAACGTAAGCATAGTGATGAACTACATTAACATAGTTGGCTTTAAGTCATTCTAGGAGTAGTATCTGAAAGAGAGAGTTTACCAATTCCTACTAACCCCTGAATTTACCTCCACCCTTTGGAGCTGGAATAGACTTTTCTTTTTCCTGAGCATTTTCCTTTATCTTCCACTAGTACCTTGTGAGCTCCAGCTCATTTTCCCCAAAGCTATCTTTGGTTTAAAATATTGTTATAAATTTGGTTTCTATTGCTTGAAAACAAATTGAGTCATTAGTACTAAATGAGCTAATCTGTGTAATATTTTTAGTGTAGAATCTAGTGCCTAGTAACAGGTAAGTCAATTCTTGCTATCATTATAGCTCTTGATATTGTTACTATTAGTATGTCTACTCCACTCTTACTGAAACACTTTCCATCTTTGCTTTTCATCACACAATTTCTCCAGATTGCACATTTACTTCGGTTCTCCTTTATGTTATCCTCGCTATGGCTCATCAAGATTGGCCCTTTGCCTCCTCCCGTTTTCACTCTGTCTATATTCCCCAGGGAACTCATATACTTGTATGGAGTCACCTGTTACTAAACGTACATAAACTCTTAATTCTTTCCCTTCCCAATCTTAGTCTCCTACATTTCAAATTCCACTTTTCCCTCCAAATTCCACTTTTTAATGAAAATGTTCAAAATGAAAATCTGAAAAAAACTTCTTTTCCATTCTTATTTTATCTCTCCTTTCTTCTCCAACCTCCAATCATGTACCAAATATTTTACATCCTTCTGTCCATACACATCATGATCTGTCTCCATAGCATGCATCAGAATCACATCAGTCTCCTTTTCTCTAGCATTTTTACTATAAACTGCCCTCCATTCCACCAACAGAGCCATCATTCCAAAATGCTTACTGCATTATACTCCTGCTCAAAAACTTTCAGTGACTTTGAATACTTACAGTATAAACCCAAACAGCTAGACATAAAATTCAAGGCTCTTTTTGAGCTGAATCAATTTGCTCTTTCCAGTTCATATTGAGTCACCCATCCCATGTTTCCTACACTCTAACCACACTGGGTTATGTGACTTTTACCAAAATATACAAAGAATTTTGATGTTTTCATTACTTTGCTCATGATATTTTCTCCATTTGAAATGTCTTTCTTCCCTGCTTAGTGTAAGTGAACTATTAACTATTACAAGGTTCAACTAAAAAGTTTCTTGTATCATGAAACCTTTCCCAAATGTCTTCACTTTGTCGTCCTATAGCACTTATAACACATTTGACTTTCTTGGTTTGTTGAAAGCACAGACAGTATCTTTCCCATATTTATATTTTCAGCCTCAAGCACAATTTCTTGGCTAAAGCATGTATTCAATAATTATTATCAAGTATTTGTTTCCCTCTGGTGATCTTCAGAATAGAAAAATGCATGCTAAAATATATATATATATATATATATGCATATTTGAATATTTGGAAGGTGTATGTGAAGGAAATATATATTTCAAAATATTATATATAGATAGATATCTAGATAGATAGATAATATGTGTGCCTCAAAAATAATCTAACACTTTTATACCTTTATACTCCATCGGTTAACGTTTCAGCCAGTCTGTACGTGAGTGAACACAGACATTAGTATTCCTGATATATATTACCAATGATATCAGTAAAGGTTATATTCTGAATTTGCAAACCGAGCATTGAGAAAATCCTAAATTATATCCAATGAAAAGATATTCTGACAATATGTCATATCAGAGGTTGTACCCTTTCATACTGATATTAGCTAGAAAATTTTAAACTGTCACACCACAGGTAACAGCAACATTAAAGGCATGATGGCATTCCTTCTGAAACCTATCAAAAACAATAAAAATTTCAAAAAAATACGATCTCTTGTAAAAAAAATTACATGATAAAGTATACTGAATATGATTTATAGCAGATTTTACATAAATTTCATGATAAAGCATAAAATAGGTATTTGGAAAATTGTGTATTACGAATGTGGATATTTATATATAGAATCGTGGGTGAAACACTTTGCATACATAGGATATGTGCAACCTCTGCATTACATGGACTATTAAGAATGGCTTCAGCAGCGCAGAATAACTTAACAAGACACTTTTCTTGAAAGATTTAACAATACAAGTACCACATATTAATCATTATTCATAGAGCAGAGATTCTAAATTCTTGAAACACTAGATAACCCCTGGCAGGCTATGGGCCCTTTCAGCTCTAATAGAAGGAATCTGACTTTCCTTGATTGCAAGTCAAAGATCAGACAGAAAACATCCAGGCAGAAAGCATCTAGTCTAATAGAATATCTTTTAATTGGAATTAAAGGTGAAAAAATAGAGAGAGAGAGAGAGAGTAACTCCACAGCCTTTGTCCTTCAATATTGATGTCCTTAAAATTTCACTGTCATGGAACTGCCAGAACTGTCTTACTACAAATGAAGTCCTATGAATTTTTTTTTTTCAAAAGAAAACAGCAAATCCCATAAACTACAGGATTGTGAAAATCGTATCTGCACTATTTATAGCATAAATCCTTTTTTTAAAACCATGAAGCAAAAAAAGCAAACAGAAATCACTGAAAATACTTTAATAATATGCTGCAAAATTTAAAATATATATAAAAATAAAAATACTTCTGGATAAGGTCTGAAATAAAAATCAGCTTAGAGCTCGGGCAGTGAGTTCCGGCAATGATAGAGGTAAAAATGGATTCCATGGATTTGATGAGTGATGATTCTTTAGTCTTCAGCCTCAAGATAACCCCCAAAGCATGACTTCATTTGAGATCATAGCTTAACATCAAGGAAAGTCTCTTTTCACAGTATTAGAGAAAAGGAATTTTATATTAAAATCATGCTTTGTGTCTATCCCGGAAACATCATACAGACTTGCCATATTGTCACACGTAAACAGTTCAAGTTGAGCTGAACTCCATGTTCCAAGAATGGTTTTGTGTATATTGATTTTAGAAACCATGCATTAAAATGTATTTCTTTTGGTATTAATTATACTTATTCCTCTACTAAAGAAATAAGTCTCTAGGGCAGAGTACTCTACCAGGGCCAAGAAATGACCAAAGAGAGCAGTTGTCTCTACGACTTCACGGTCCACACAAAGTGTGAGAACTAATGGCGCAGCATTCTGAGTCTCTGAGAAATACGTTTCAATTAAAGAGCAACCCAAATCCCTTCAGCTTATTTGTCTCTTCCCTCTCTGGTGCTTCCTTCCCACTGCTTTGAAAGTTATTCCCCTAACAAATCAGGGTCTCCACTCCCCAGTCTTGAAAAACCTCTGCTGTCTGACTCCCATTTCTCCCAGCATTAAGTTGTATCTCCATAACGTGATTCTAATGCCTTATACATTTTGATCTATTTTCCAGCCTCCTTGTATACCATCCTGCCCTGGCACCCACTTGTCCACCAGAGGACATGCCTTCCTTTGGGTACTATGTAGTTCTCACATCTGGGAAACAGATATTTATCTTACTAACAATAGAGTTCCTTCAATAGAGTAGTTCCTGAGTAACACAGTGGAATGCGAGCTTTAACAGAGTTCATGTGGTTCACGACATACATATGTACATGAATATGTATATATCTGTGTTAACCCAGCATTTGATATTTTATAGGAATGCAATACCCCCACTACCTAATCTAGTGTAGGAACTCAATTAGTATTTATTGAATGCCTTAGAATCACATAAATTCCCATTTACAGCATCAAGTGAATTCAGTCAAGCATCTGTTTATCTCCTATAAGCAAAGCACTTTGCTGAAAACTGGAAGGAGACAATAAATATGAATCAGACTAGGACCTTCCCAGTGAAGAGATTATAGTGTAGGAAAGAAATAATATGCATATACACTTACATGCACAAAATATTCCATCATTAGAGATAGGAAGATTCAGGTAGCATAAAAATCACACAGATAAAGTGGCTTAAAATTAGCACTAACAACTTAGCAACCAGGAAAAGAGGGAAGGTAGGATTCACTCACGTAAAATTAGAAAGAAAATTGCTGGAGGAGGTAGTAGTATAAGTGAAAATAAACTGGCAGGTAAGTGCAGAGCAAGGTAAAGTCCCTTGAAAATCACCAGGCTTAGCTGGAATATAGAGTTCACGGAAAAGGAAGAATGGAAGGTAAAAATGGGAGAGGAGGATTAGAGTCAGAGGGATAGAATTCTCAATGAAGGAATCTGAAATTTATTTCTTAGAAATTAATAGGCACTAAGCATTCCTGAGCATGGCCTAAGAAGCCATGAGTTGTCCTGTCCTTGCAAGACTTTGGGCAGCAATGTACACAGTACTTCAGGCTTCAATGTAGTATCTCAATCTACTGTACGTAATTTGTACACAAACATTAATAGCAGTTCCACTACACTTTCCATGCCTAACCGTGAATATTTTATCTCATAGTCTTGAACAGTTACCAGCAGCACAAAGAAAGAGAGAGAAAGCTCTCTCTTTTTTTTTTTTTAACACATATTGTTATGATCCAATATTGCTAGATGGCACAGTGAGTGGAATAACTTCTGATAACAGTCATTAGGGTGAATCAAATTCAACTAAACAATAAGTAATGGCAACTCCTGTAGGACAGTGGTGGACCTTACAACCACCTACATGACAAGTACTCAATTTAAAGATCCGACGGTAACATATCTCTTAAAATAAGCTAATAGAAAAAAAATTGCAGCAAGGTATTTGAGGAAAACTGAAATAAGGCATTCCCAAACCTCACAGTTAAACAAGCTGAATGGCAACCCAAATGACATGGCAATAACTGAGAAGAGCGTGTAACTGGGCAAAGGGTGCTTCCCCAGGCAGCCTGACACCCTGGAGGAGTAGAATTCCAAATGTTCAAAGAAAGAGGAAGTGGAGGTGGGATTATGAGCTTACCTAAACACCCCGCTGAAATCCACTAGAAAAGGAATAAATACACCTGTTACATATTTCCCAGTGCTTGTTTTAATGAAAATTCTATTTATTTATTTATTTATTTATTTATTTATTTATTTATTTGTTTGTTTGTTTGAGAGAGTGAGTGAGAGAGAGAGAACATGAGCAGGGGCAGAGGGAGAGGGACAAGCAGACTCCCCACTGAGCAGGGAGCCCAACATGGGGCTCGATCCTGGGACCCCGGGATCATGACCTGAGCCGAAGGCAGATGCTTAACTGACTGACCCACCCAGGCGCCCCTTAATGAATAATTTCTAAATCCAAAGAGATACTCATAGAAACAGCTCAGAGTATGCATTGATAATTGATCATTTTTTATTATATTCTCATGTGTCATAAGCATGTCTGCACTTTTTAAAATAATTCCAAAAACATCTTTTCAGAGCCACGCTAAACAAAAAGCTTATTCATGAAGTTTGTGAAGTCTCTACCAACAAATAATCCTAAACCAAGTTTAGATTCCTGTAAAGATTTAAGGAAATCAGGGTTTAAAGTCAGATACACCTGCAGTTTGGACCCTAGCCTAACTCGTGATTAGTATGAGACTTCCGGAAAACCTATCTGTCTGTTTTTAATGGCAAATAACACTTAGAGACACCCACTATGTGTCAGGCACCATCCTGTGTTGCATTAAAACTGCTTCTGGAATCTTCTGGAATCAACTAGTGAAAAGCTATGTGACTTGTGTCACATTTCTGAGCCTCTCTTTAATAGTACTGTTATTTATACTGACTCGCTTGATGCCAGGCAATTGTAAAACACATAATACAATATATTAACTTATTCTATGACATACAATTTACATAGTATATTAATTCATCCTCATTGCCTAATGATGCTATTAGACTGTTATTATCTTCGTTTAAATACAGGAAATGCTAAGTAAGTTGCTCAAAGTCTCAAAGACTAGTACGTAATTGGTGTTCTTTTAATTTATGAATTATATATACCTTTAAATTGTATATTTTCATAGGAAATCCAATAAAGGACAAAATAGAGCAATTCAAATTCTTAGTAAATACAATTCAAACTGAAAGATCACTCAGATCAGATCATTACCGGGTAACTATCACAGCAAAAATTAAATTGCAATTTTCTGATGGCCTGAAGATATGATAATATGAAATTAAAAAGAAGTTTAGGAACATCTTGGAAACACTTTGGTGACTGTCCTAGCATAAATGTTTACTGAATTATTTTGTATCACAAATTCAAATTTGTCCTTATTTTAGAAAGTAGAAGTTACAAGTGATTGTATATTATCAATTATAACTCCATAATTTGTGTATGCTTTCTATTCCATTTGCAGACAATTTCTACAAAATGAAAAAGGAGCAATTTGAATTGATGTGTTAGACGAGGGAATGAGTCAGGGGAAAAAAATAAAACTTAAACAGCCTTCTCTTTATAAGGCTTTGCATAACAGAGACTTTAGACTTCCATAAATACTTAGTTCTGTATACAATAAAATATCTGTGAGCGACATAATAACCAGCAATGTTCCAAATGGCATCCATACATTAACTGCCAAAAGAAGCTATGGAACAATTTCTGAAAGGGAAGAAAGAGCCCTCTGGACCTACTGTAGTACGCAAGCTCAAAGGAAACGAATAGCCTAATTATATAGCCATGAAAGAAGCCAACAGATTTCAGTGATTGGGAAAGAAAGCTTGACAAAATCTAGGGATATTAGTCAGATCCTTAAATTATTTCATTTCTTCGCATGTTCTGAATTGTCAGCAGTGTAGAATGAAAAGCACCTCCAGAAGGTTTGTTGTGCTTTATAGCCCGATATTCGTAACAACTGCGTCCATTCTTCATGCTGTTGTTAAAAGGCAGAACCAATCTGTTGGCAGATGACTGTCTTTGGCTCGACAGAAAATTCCATTTTATGTAGTAAAGACAAACACACACAATCTGAATATGTTCTCACTGGGGAGGGAAGAAAGGATGAGAGGCCCCTTTCATGTCATGCACTTGATAAATTATTTCTAAGATGCATATTTTTTTGCTCAGGCCTGTCCAAAGCAGAGTTCCATTGTGGCTTTCCAAAATGCAATCCTTTGTAAGTAATTTCAATGGCCCTTAATAGAATCCTATGAATCACATTATATATTCAAAAATATGATCACCCTAATATATATCTTTTATGTTTGCTCTCAAAATTGTGAGAGGTACTTCTGTTTTATCTAAATGAAGCCGTTAGGCATTTATTTGTGGTCACTTGCTGCTTAAAATGCAGTTCATTTAATGCTATTGCACATTCAGTTATTTGATATGCTTTTAATTCATGCGAGTATTTCATACCATAAAAATGCTTTTTAAAAAATCTGTTCTGAGTTCAGGGGAAAAAAAGCATATGAATGTTCTTTTATTTTAAAATGAAGAATTATTTTTTTAAAGCATTTTTAAAAACTTTTTTTTTTTTTTAAATAAACTCTACCCCCATCGTGGGGCTTGAGCTCATGATGCCAAGATCAAAATTTGCATGCTCTACCTACTGAGCCAGCCAGGCATCCCTAAATGAAAAAATATTTTTAATTCTGGTGCCATGTGACATAACCATCAACAATCCTAAAGCTTTCTTCTTTTTTTCATTGTCTCCACTAGACCCATTGGGACTACAGTGGCTTAGGTCACAACATGAAACATCATGCTAATTAAACTGCTAATTAATTGGTATAAGCAATATATTGCATGAAATAGATTGCTGTATTACACTGTTTTAACTTTTGTGCCATTTCAACTTGGTAACCACTAATTTAGAATCCTTTAATCATGTTCTTTAATCCAAATGTTAATCTCAGATGACAAGAGCACATGATTACTAGGGAGTCTTGGTATAAGATATGTGTTGCATTTCTTCCTAGTATTGAAAATGGTTTATTGAAAGATAAAAAGATCCTGCATTTACAGATTCTTGATATTCATTTGAATATAACCTCTCGAAAGTAGAACTAGTTGGAAGTCATCCTCATAAACATTTTCACAAACGTCTCCATCTGAATCGTAAGGCATTTATGTGACTAGACATCATAGAATTTTTATTTAAAAGGCTCATGGGGAAAATTGTTTCCTTAACATTATCCGTGTCTTTCTTAACACAGATTTTTTTTTTCCAATTACATGACTTTAACAATCAAGCTTCAATTTGAGGTTCAAAACAGGGCAGATTTTTATGTAATAAATACGCAGGGATTTTAAAAAGTCAACCAGCATAGAGTTAGAATGCACTATATCCACTTGAAATGTATTATCAGGAGGCAGCCAGTTTCTGATCTTTCTAGAATGCATATACCAAATGTCTGCTTCTTTCATGAGCCTGACACATAAGGGAGAAAAAAAAAAAAAAAATCCTTGCAGACCCTCCTTTTAACAGCTAGACACAGAGAGAAGAAGAAAGATGAGAGACCTGGGGCCACCTCACCTGCTATTGAGACAGAACAGAATTTCCACTGACACAATTGGGCGGTAGCAATTAGAAAACAGGCTGAGCTCGAAATTCCAATTTCTTAAAACAGGACATGTTCATTTCCCCCCTAACATCTAAGGATACAGTCTAGGAAGGTATTTATTTTTAATTACATTAATCTTAACTCCTTAGAAATTCACAAAAAAAAGCATAAGGTAGGTTATTATGGTTGTATTAACAACCATAAAAATATAGAGTAGCCAACTCTTTCATGAAAAAAGTAAAAAATGTATTGCCTAATAAAAATCTGTAGTTGACTTTGTTTCTTTTCAGATGTTCGGTTGCTAAACTGTGAAATGAAAATATAACTCCCTCATGTTTTCACAAGCAATGCTGTGTGTTCCCAAGAACACAGAGCTGTTTCTGAGGTCTAGATTTTCCTGTCAAAATTAGTATTCAATTTATTTTATCCAACACATAGTTTCAAATAGGGAAAACAGCATTTTTTTAAAAGATTTTATTTATTTATTTGAGAGAGAGAATGAGATAGAGACAGAGAGAGCATGAGAGGGGGGAGGGTCAGAGGGAGAAGCAGACCCCCTGCTGAGCAGGGAGCCCGATATGGGACTGGATCCCGGGACTCCAGGATCATGACCCGAGCTGAAGGCAGTCACCCAACCAACTGGGCCACTCAGGCGCCCCAAAACAGCATTTTTAATGATAGTTTGTTTTATCCTCTCCAGTATGCTTAGTTAGCCAATTACAATGTTTAAAATGAAAGCCACTGACTTTCCAGACTTTAAATATTATCCAGTCCAAATCAGCCAGTGTTTATTTTGTTTATATTTCACACATTCAAATCTCATCTTTAGTATTTATTACAAAGCACATTTTCTGCTTAATAAAGGGCTTTGAAAATAAAGCCCGGGGCACCTGGGTGGCTCAGTCAGTTAAGTGGTTAAGCATCTGCCTTAGGCTCAGGTCAGGATCTCAGGGTCCTGGGATCAGGCCCCACGTTGAGCTCCCTGCTCAGGGGGAAGCCTGCTTCTCCCTCTCCCTCTGCTTGCAGCTCCCCCTGCAAAAATACTTCCAAATAGAAGATCTTTGATAGAATTTCTATCTCTCTGTCAAATAAATAAAATCTTTATAAAAAAAAAAGCCCCCATCATATATAATAGATACTTATTAAATATTTGCAAAAAATAACAGCTACTTATTTATGGATTGGTTATCATAATTAGCATCATCCTTAGTTCTCAGGATAATCTGACAAATAATCTATCATTCTTAAGTTTCACAATTTTAAGCTACTAATAATTGGGGAAAACTATACTCCCTTATGATTATAGATAAAGTGATCCTTCAAAAAATTGTTCTTTGACCTTTCAGAAACTTTCATCATTGGATTGTGACAGGTTTGATTTCAGTTTTCAGTTTCCTTTCATTTGTCTATGCTTGAAAAAAATTACAGCTCACAGTGCTCTAAGATTTGAATTGTAGCAGACCAGGAACCGATGAGTTTCACTGGAGAACCTGTACCTGCCCAATTTTGCGGGTTTCATGCCATAGTATATGAAGTACATCAAGAGCTTGGGGTTACCTTTTCTGTGAGGTGCCTTTTATTTCACTAATGACAGTGATATTGCGTGTATTTTAGCCCAGGAACATCTCAGTCAGCAACAACTACACTCTATTCATATGTTAATTATAAAACAACTATACGGAAATTAACCGTTGTCGGCATTTATTGAGTTCTTGTCACACCATACTCACATTACCGAGCTAAATCTCATTTAATAATCACAATCGATGCATGACATAGATGTTGTTATTAACTTTATACTACATCTGAAGAAACAGAGGTAGAGCCAAGTTACTTGTTCAAAGGTCAGTCTGTGAGGTGTATGAACCACGTTTCGAACCCAGGCAACCTGGATTGCAGACACTGCCCTCTTAGCTACTATCATAGTCCTTCGTTTAGCACATGGCATTGTAATAATTAGCCCGTGTGGCTGGAATTCCCATTAGACCGTGAGCTCTCCTTGTTCAAAGAATGCAGTTACTATTTGCCTCAGTCCACAGCAGTCTTCGCTTTCAAATAATGTTTGATGCAAATAGTATGTGGTAACCTATTTTAAGCCTGCAAAACAAGTAAGTTAGAAAAGAATTTCTTCTTCCCTGTCTCCAATATTTAAAGCAGATTTTCCATCACAGATTCCATCTTTATCCAATACTTCTGTGCGCTAAGAACTTCGGCATGCCTTTCGCATCTAAGTCATGCATGTTGAATCTGCCGCACTCGTGTTAACAGATGTGTGATCTAAAGAACCAAAAGAATCCACCTCTGTACCCTAAAATAATTCCAGAACCTCACTTGCACTCCCATCTTTTACAGTGTTTGGCATGAAAGCTCCGTGACCCACTGGCTGAGTGGAGCCTCTGAAACCAGAGTGGCAGGACTCAGAGACCAGCTCTACCTCCTGCCGATTCTGTATCTTTGCAAATTTACCCAAACTCTCTGTGCCTAAATTTCCTCACCTGTAAAACGGATGATATGACAATGATGGTATCTGCTTCATGAGGCTGATATAAATATTAAATAGAGCAATGAATATATCGTCTGCATAGAGTTGACTCTTGGTTACGTAAATCGGATGAAAGAGGTGAAGGGGATTAAGAGTACACTTATCTTGGTGAGCACGGAGTAATACACAGAATTGCTGAAGTGCTATATTGTACACCTGAAACTAATACAACGCTGTTTTTTTTGTTGTTTTTTAAAGATTTTTTTTTTTTTTATTAGAGAGAGAGAGAGAATGAGAGAGAGAGCACATGAGAAGGGGGAGGGTCAGAGGGAGAAGCAGACTCCCTGCCGAGCAGGGAGCCCGATGCGGGACTCGATCCTGGGACTCCAGGATCATGACCTGAGCAGAAGGCAGCCGCTTAACCAACTGAGCCACACAGGCGTCCCTACCACACTGTTTTTTAACTACACTGGAATTAAAATAAAATTAAAAGCATTAAAAGTTAAAAAAATAATAAAAAATAGTTATCAAAGAAATATAAAAATCAGTTCAACTAATTTATATTTATCAAAACCAGGAAGTGCAAAAATAGCATACAAAAGAAATAATAACCGGAGCTAATATGAAAAGCAAGTCTTTTATTTCTCAATAATATTTTTGAAAATGTTTTTTTATATTTTAGTGAAATTTTTACTTACAGTGGGTTGGTCACGGGAGAGGCTTGGTAAGTGGTCTCCCATCTAAATTTCTAATCTTGTATAATAAAGAATAAGCTGACAAAATTAAATTTTATTACCTAAGTCAGTTCCATAAATGACCAGAAGGTTTGCCAAAATGAAAAAAACCTGTGTGACCAGTTCTCTAAATAAGGATCCCTGAAGTTTATCCATGCCACCTTTGTGATTTTGAAAGTGACACCATTTTGCAAGTTAGTATGCACCGTCCTCCCAAAATTGACATCCTGTATATGCTTTCACTTTGCTTCATACTGTTTCTCTGACCTTTCCCTGTTGGAGTAGTAGCTGGAAGCTAAAATAAAAGCACTGTTTTTCTGTGTGAGGCATTTTGTGACTAAACATTAATCCCGAAATTATAATAGTTGCAAGACCCCTCTGCCTGTTGCTTCCCCTAAGCAGAAGACTGTAGGATGAAAGAGCCCACAGCAGTAAACATCAGGGGTGAGTGTTTCCTTCTCCTCTGAACCCAACCAGTCTGATCCAAGTCTAGAATGCCTTTGAAGTCAAAGAGACCTTCATGTGCTGATCAATCCTTGGGGGGTAAAGAGCAAGAAAAACTGGTTCTGGCACTTTAATATTCTGCCAGGGAATGCATTCAACTCAGCTCAGAACAAAAAGGTTTTCTCGGTTACAAATTGAGTGATTTTGTACTTGGGTGCCTCTTGGTTCAATTAACTTAGACATACCTATTGATCCCAGAACATGATTATTTATACTTCAGTACATATTTCCATTAAGTCAAACTAAGGATGAACAGCAACAACTGTAAATTAGTATCTTCCCTTGCTCTTAAGGCATGCGTTCAGCTTTAGGTCAATTTAAGTGGAAAACAGCATGCGGTTCCCTTAATACTAATGATCACTATTGAGTATTAATATGATCAGTATTAAGTGTCACGCTGTGATGTTTCCAAGTTATTGAAAGCTTTTAAGTTTAGAATTAAAATGATCTAAAAATTGGCAGCACAATCCAAACCCATCCTTTAATAGATAAGAAATCTGAGCACCTAAAAACAAACAAACAAAAGTTATTCTTTGGGTCTGGCTCTTTAGTGGCAGAAGAAAATTTGACATCAAAACTCCTGAGTCAGTCCATGGCACTTTTCTCTTCACACCCTCGAAATTATCTCTGTCAAACCTTCTCTCTTTATCTAAAGTGGCTAAGCTCTTCACTCTCAAATTGTGAAGATGGCGACTATATTCCAAAACCAGCAACATGAGCATATTTTACGTCCTATTATGTTTTAAGAGATTAATAAAATAGGAAATATAGTCATCTTATAAAGCAGTTATCTTTTTATTATTTTGGTCACAGAAAAATATTCAATACAATAGAATTATACAGCTTATAGACTTATAATTTATTATAATAGCATAAATAAAGACAAAAATCCCTGTAATAGTATAGATAGGGTACCAACTTCAGTTGATTGTCACATAGAAAGAAGAGGTAAAAATTTTTACTATAAACTTAATCAGCAAGATAAAGAGAAATGAATACAAATACCAGAGAACAATAGTTTCAAAGTTATTATGGCACATGGTGACTACAAAAAATATGTCAATCTGTTTTAAGTATTTATTATCTATGTTAATATATGATTACTTGTTATTAATTTAGGTTGAAGAGAAGTGAAAAAAGCTGTAACTTATAGGGTAGATTAAAAAGTTATAGTTAAAAATCAAATATTTCCCAAATCTCTTCTGTAAGAGCATCCAAGATTCAACATCCTCGGTCACTGAGTGAAGTAGCCTGAAGGAGTATAATAGGACTTTTCAACTGTCTTTAAATTGATTTCACAGGAGCCTACTCTCATTTTCAGACAATGATACTATCTTCATTTAAATGGTTCAATGGCAATAAATATTACACTTAATTAGAGAGCCTTCGCAGTAGTCATTCTATATCAGAATGGCTTTGTTTGTGAATAATAATCTTTAATAATGATAACATATATGAAATGGCTTAAGACAATTTACTCTACCTCTTTACATTCTAGGTAACAAACCAAAGTGCAAATGTCAACCGTTAAATTTTACCTCCTTCCACTTACATACGCACACACGCAAATGCATTCACATACACTCATACCCATACAAAAATTAGACTTTATACAGTATCTTCAGGTGAGCAAGTAACTATATTGCAAAGAGGTACTCCCTGCATGCAATTCATCCTTAAAATGAAAAAGGCCTTCTCTACATACATGAATGCATAAGACCACAAATTTTAAAGGCCAATTTCCTATTGGTATAATGGCCATACATTCCTTGGACATTTACGTGGTTTACCCTAAATTCAATCAGAAATTGTGTAAAATGTCTGTGAGATATACTGTGACCTATCTTCTACTTTTACACCATAATAAATTATATTTCAAAACAAGTATCAGAGCGACCTAAATTTTATTTTCTTTCCTGTCCACTAGTTTCTCATTTTCCCTGACTGGCTGTAGTATTTCTTCTTAACGCCTTATTAAATTATTAAATAGCATTGAACAGTCTAATTTTCCCAGAATTCAGTCCTGAGGTATACATTTCCATTTTCTTTGTTGATCTAGCAAAGGCTCAGGTGATTTCTACGTAACACATCCAATTAGTTCAAGCAAGGCAAATGAAATCACATCTATACTAATCTCCACATCATTAACTATGAACAGTAACACCATATGTCTCCACTCTTTTGCTTGAGTCCATTCAAGTGCAAACTGAAGGAAAAGGATTTCCTGTTCTTCTTTTCACACTGCTGAGTATGATTCTGTTTCTCCACAGTTATTGATAAGATTGCAAAACCTCTCTCACATCCCTCCTTTATTCCATATTGAGAGCTTGATTTTTTTTTCAGTTTGTTTGCCAAGTATAGTTTGATTCTTTTTTGCAGAGATTTTATTTTAAGTCCATTTTTGTTTTCTTCAAAATCAGAGCTTCATTTTAATCAGATAGTGGTCCTGCCCCTTGGGAATCGATTTCTTTTTACACAAGACAATTCAAGTCTATTAGGATCCAACACACTGAGTTGGAACATTACATGTGTTTCACTTACGAGCACATACATTCATTTTACACGATTCCTCAATGTGGCCAGGGGGGTTCGTGGTCTGCACTGTATCCACCTATAAAAAATACAAAAATATATGTCTGCTTTACAGGGATGTGAGTAGGGTCTTGCTAGCCTAGCTCCAAAGCTTGGGTGCACATCTTGGCTGATAGTATTCTTTCTTTCCTTAAGATGTATTTGCAATGGCCATAACCTCTTTCAGAAGTCCTAGAGACACAACAGTTTGCTACAATTAACAACCCTGGGGGATCTAAATCAGTACTGCTGGCTAATCTCATGGATGCTATCTCTGACAAGAGATATTTGCATGGTAAAAGAAACATTCAATTAATTGTGTTTCAGGCTTCAAGCTTTTCGATGCTATGAAAATGTCAACAGAGGAGGGGTGGCAGGCTAGTGGGGGTTGCTGGCTTTGTTTATAGTACAAATACAAAGAAGAATGAAATGGTAATTTTGTTGTCACAGCTTTTACAACTTACAAGTCCTTAAGATCTCAGGGATATGGGCTTGATCTGAGTGTTCACACCCTTTAAAGTAGCTCTCTTGTCTCCAAACACAATCTTTAGACAGCTCACTGTCTCTTTACAGAAATCAGAGCAATTAACATGCTATCAACAAATGGTCCGCTGATCTCAGGTCAAGGATGGATTACTCTACTCTTCAAAGTCCTGACCCTAAAAGGACAATGTTTTCCAACTTTGTATCTAGTCGCACAAATAAAAGTCATGGTAATATTCCTTCAAAACATATTGGTGCTAATGGCAGTTTTAAATAGTGTTAAACATTTCTCTGAATTTGAGACTGACCAATAGGCTGATTTCTGCTCTCAGTGCCAGAAGGTACAAGAGTATTGTCTTCTAGTTTGATGGTACAGTTGATGTTAGTAAAACCTCTAAGTAAGTTTGAAGATTGCCAAAAAGACAATAAATCACTTCCATAGAATAAAAATGCTACCGTCCACTACCAAATTATCTATCTTTAAGAATTAGAATCAGTAAAGAGGAATATTCTCCCAAATTTCCAATGTAACAATGCATCAGGACACGAGAATCAAAAGTCAGTAAAGAAGTAAATGATTTACTTCACAGAATAACCGACCAATTCATTTTTTTTAAATAAATGGTGTAAAAAAAAGCCAAAACAAGTAATGTCTAATTTTGAAACTAATTGTTCATATCCAAGAATGGAAAATGTTTAAACATTGCTCTAATTGCAGATTATCAATATTAGCTGTATAAATTTAAGCAGCTTTAAGATGTCTTAATTTTTTAAATTAATTTTTATCTTTTCCTAGAAACGAAAAGAATATTTTTTTTTCTTTCTGTAGCAGCTCTAAAAGCTAACATAACTTGGGATGCTCTGCCCAATTACACAAGCAGAACACATTTACCAAGGCATCACTGATAAGTGAATCTTCATAATTTAAATTATAAGTTTAAGATGAACATAGTTTATCTTATTTTACACAAGCTATACGACTGCACATTTCATTTCAAAAATGCTTATAAACAAGTGAAAGCTAAATATTTGAAAGTTTCATTTATTGTTTATTATTCCCAAACCAACCACAACGACGTAGCCATAATACATGCCAAGACTACATTAGACCTCCCTGTTATGTACTCTTACTGTATGTGACATGTTGCGATAGCATTTATCAAATATTTAACTACTTTCGTGAAGTCCCTCATTTAATTCTCACATCCTATTCAAGGCTGCAATGTGCTCCCTGAAGGCAAATGTCACCTCCATTCTGTTTATTGCTACATTTCTCAGTGTTGGCACATGGTCAGCCCTCAGTGAAAATTGGTTTAATGAATGAATGCATGTTTGAGAATAGCTAATTAAGGAAATCATATTATTTGTCACATCATGGTATTACTATTATCTAATTTTAATATTTGGAAGTCATATGGCTATCGATGACATTCTATTATTTGTCATATGATTATGGAATAGATCTTTCTCAAATCGCAGCAAATGCTCCTTACTTTACTAGCATATTATTTTTCCCATTTTTCCCCTCTATAATTCTGTCTTAAATTGTCTATCCACCTAAAAATTCTCAAATTTCACTACCTTTTCTTTTTAATCTTTCCCATGTAACAGTCATTCTTTTCTTTTCTCTAAGGAAATGTACTATGTAAACTTGTCTACAAGGTTTTTAATAAATGAATACACAAGTAAAGCAATAAGAACAAACATTAGGAAATCAGAGGTGTCAAAATGTTTCATTTTCTATTTTCAAGACCTGACATACTTTTAACTTAAAAGCACACCCAAGAAATAGAATGTATTGAAGTAATAAAGTTACCATACAGCCATGCAGCCTAATGAAATCCTTGTATTAATGTCATTGAAGAATAACATTCCATAAATTTCATTTCATAAATTAACTATGTAGGAGCCAGTTTCGTGTTCTTGTGATTTTAAGCTTTGATGCACTGAACAAATGCATCTGGGCACTAATATTCACCTGTCACTAAAGCCAAGAAAAATGGATTCTTTCCTTATCATTAAAGATTAATATTTAAAAGTAAAAGTGCATACTTCACATCACTTATTGAGTTCATGGAGAACTACTTAAGAAATCACCATTCTGAAAGCTGTCATTGGTGAGGGTCAGGGTAGAAATGGATGTTACCAGGATGTGTTTGTTTTGATTTGAATCAGCTAATTAACACAAAGTAACAGACATACTCTTATTAATTCTAGAAAGGAAAAAAACAAAAACAAAAACCCAAACACTTCAAAACAATAAATAAGGAAATATATACTTTGAAAGGAATATGTATCGATTTTTCTACTTATTTTTATTAGGTATACTTCAAAAGTAAATCACGCACCTATGTAATTGATATAGATTAAGTACAAGTATCTGTTGAATGTGTTTGCGTATAGTTGGCAATATGTAAAAACTGCTAGGGATATTCATGATTTTCTCCTTGACTGATGCTCAAATCTGGAGAAAAGAAAAAGGTATTACTTAAAGAGCAGAGTCTATTCCATGGCACAGAGAACCAAACTGATGGTAGTCTCTGTCATCTACAGAGACAGAGACAGGAAGTGGATATTCATACTTCTGAGCATCAACGTATAGCATAGCAGCTGAACCAGGGCACAGCCACCTACCAGCACTGAAAATTTATCTGTTACTTTTTAAAAATACTAGAAAATCATTTGGTGTGGAAAACGGGACATAACCTAAACGTGGGTTTGGGTGAGTGGAGGACTACGAGGAGGACAATTTCGGACAGTATTTTTGTCTTTTACTTCCTTTTGTTTTTTGTAAGTGATGTACGCCAAACCATAAGTTATAACAATTATTAGTTGCTGAAACACCTGTATAGATGTTTTCTACAAGATTACACTTAACTAATTTTATTTCACGAAAGTCCTTGTGAAGTAGAAATTGTAATTTTGTTCATTTTACTTATGAGGGAATTGAAGTTCAGAGAGCTTAATCTTCTTACAGAAAATCACACAGATAAGAATCAGGGCCCTAAACCAAGACTTCTGGCTCCTAATCAAATATTTTTTCCCCTATATTATGTTTTCTCATAATTATTTTTTTATCTGACTTTGAATCTTTTAAAAATAAACATCTAAGTTATAACTGCAAATGTCTCCATTTTTGCCATGGTTTAAGGAATAATAAGCAAACTTATGTAAGCTTCCTAACCAGGTATTTATCATACTCAGGATTCTATCATGATTGTTTAAATTTATGAACACGTAAGAAGCAACTTCAACATACACAAAAATTGTCTAAATTGCCAAAAAAAGACAAGACAAATTTTACTCAACCAAAGAAAGGAAAGCCTATACCCATTTATAAGTGAGAATGCACACTCACACACACACACACATGCACACGCAGGCCATTCACTAGCACTGTCTGTTCTATACACGTAAGAAAAGAAGCCTTTTAGAGTGTGAGTCAACCACTGAACTGGCCATGGAAGGAAAGGGGCTGAATAATTTCATACCAATTCTTCATCGTAAGTACCTTGCCCTGACTTCAGAAAATGAATGATTTGGGCCCTAACAAAAAGAATGCCTTAGGTTGGACAGCCAAGCAATCAATATTTATTGACTGACTGACTGTTAATAATCATGGAATCTCAGAGTTAGGAAGAATGCCAGAGTTTATAAGCCCAATCATGTAAGAGGCATTACAGAAGGTGTGGAAGGAAATACAAAGCATCATCAAGCACAGTCCTGGTTCTGAGGAAATTTTTATTGAAGAGACATACAAATACATACATATAAAAGATTACTAACAGTGGGAGGAAGAGAGAAGAGCCAAGTAGGTAAAACTATGAGAGTTCCAAAGAGTGAGAGGAGACTGTGGTGAGGGTAGCAGGCAAAGCACTCACTGACTAACTGGACCTAAGCAGGGTCTTAAGGGAAGAGTTAGCTTGAGATCTACAGAAATGAGGGAAACTACCTGAGAAGAGGCAAAGCTGTGAGGCACATGCAAGCTGAGGTCAGGAGAGAGTGAGCAGATTCCCCCCTCCTAAACCAGAGATTTCTATAGTTCCATTCAACTCCATCATGAGGTATTTTCTCTGCTTTCTCTACTTAGCTCAAGTCTTCATGTAAGAGGAACCAATGTGATAATTACAAAAACAATAACAAAACTGTCTGGAACATCCTAAATTAGAAATACACAAACAAAAGAAAATCATAAGGAAGAGAAAATACATTTACAAAGTGCTGTACTGCAAAAATCTGAGGGTTAAATGGATCCATGCAGTTTAAAACCATGTTGTTCAAAGGTCAACTGTGTTAACATTTTTTTTTTTTAATATAGAACATATACCTTTTTAAAACACTGATTATCTTTTGGGGGTGGAGTTTATAGCAGACTTCTACATTCTAAGACACACATTTCTATACTTAAATTGTTATAACAACTGTGTATTACTTCAGTAATCAGAAAAAAGTTAAAAATTATAAATAAATATAAGTAAATCAATAAATAGATAGAAATTAGGATCCCTGCTGTGGGTTGAAAGGATACTTGGGGAGGAAAAGTCCATGTATATTGTCTGCAAAGATGTCTTCTTTATAAAAGCCTCATGCTAGCATTTTAGAAATAGTTATGCCATCTAAGAAAAGAATGAGGACTATGCTTTATTCTACCCACCAAAGGAAAAGATAATTCAGGTAATTTTTAACTGAATAATTAAATCTCTGTAAATGCAAATTAACTGTATTAAAATATATATAATTTATGCATTCCAAACTTTTGATGAAAGGTTCACTCACAGAAGCAAATGTAAAAAGGAAATAAAATCCCTTAGTTCACTGAAAAAAAAAAAAAGAGAGAAATACACAAATTAACTTAACTGTCAGAAGCCAGAGAATGCAATTAAAACAACTATTTGTTAAAACTAATTAAGAATTTGAGGATTCCTGCTCTAGAACACCTATTCTTAAATGCTAAATCCTGTGTGTCTTAATTCTTAATTTTATTTTTTCTTGTTTTTCTTTTAAATATTTTAAAGACACACTTTTCCTAAACCAGGGAGTGATAGAGCTCAATACAAAAAAGACAATACTATACAAGCAAAAACACTAAAATGGATCCTAGCTTTACAGTTCCAATTACATCTGGCCAAAGTTGAGCATTAATGCATTTCCATTCTTAAAGCTCATAATAAAAATGTAAAACAATGCAAACTTAAGCCATCATCATTATCCTCTTCAGACTATAATATTGGCCACTTTTGGAAACAAGAGCAGTGCTGCCTAGGGTTCATGTGCCAAAGCAATAAGCTGCCTGAACAGGGACTAGATGTTAATGAGAAGATGAAGTGAATAGCAAACTCGGCTGTTCTTAAATGCCCCTGAAATTGCAATCGCGCACCTGAAAAATTGAGAGCTACTTGGGGAGTCTTAAACACCCACAGAAAGGAGTATTAAGTAGTCAAAATGTTTCCAGGTGATGGATAAACTCACTAAGAGTTTGATCCACTAACAAGAAAATGAAGTAAAATGTCCAAGGAGTTAATTGAGTCTTGAAAAAGTAAATGTGAGATAGGACAAAATTACAAAGACCAGCCATCCAGGTTCCTGCTTTATGGGAGCTATGTTAAAAGTGTAACAATTGGCACAGTGATCATACGGTCCTTGGGTTAATAACAGATGAATTTCTAAATTGAATATAATTCTCTTTTAATATTATTTGTGGTTGACCAGCTTCAAAATTTTATGCTTTCTGATAATTAGAAATTTCTAAAAATGTTTTCATAAATACTTTTGTAAATACTAAGTGGCACTGATTTAGGAACTGATATGAGCATAATAAAATGCTGACTTTTAGTACACAGGAAGATATTACATTAATAACTAATGTAGAAAGACAATTGCAGAGTTAAGGGGATCACCTTCTACCGAACTGCATTTTACCAGTAATAATACTGAGGCCCCGAGCAGTGACAAGACATATTCAATATTATACTGCAGACCTAGGATTAAAACTAAATGCCTACACTCCCAATTCAGTGGTTTATTTCCATGCAAATTACAACTTAAAAAAAAATCAAAGATTTTGGGATGAGATTATTTAAATAAAGACCAAGTATCTCTAATTCCACTACATTCCAGTTGTGAAATGCAGAGAAGATATATAAATTGCACAGACATCCTTTTAACTTATGCTACACTTCACATTAATAATGGCAGTGGGCTCATCAAAAAGAACAAATGGCAATGAAAAAAATACAGCAAAATATGGTAAATACCAAAACAAATTCTTTGTAATAAAAACAAATCTGCATGAGCTAAATTTGCGTAATCTCTTTTTATTTTGAAGAATCTGAAAATTCGTAAGAAATTAATAAAAATGAAGCCAAGCTTTTTTATAGTTTCATTTCAAATTTTCCGGGCGTGGTCCCAATTCATATTATACAGGACTTTTTAAATATGTCTTCTATGAAAAGGACAGTAAATCTTACTCTTTAAAATAGGTCACAAGTCTTAAAGCACTTAATCCAAAAGCAATATGGTGTTTCCTAACAGAATAAAAAAAAAAAAAGATTATTTGCTTCTCTTTTGCTCCTTTGTCTTATAAGTGCAATGTGATGTATTAGTTTAATTAAAGTCTACCAAATTATCATAAGGATTTTATGTGCTGCAAATAATTGGCTTTTTGTTCTCTGCTCACTTTTTGTTAATGGAAGCAGAACACTTTTTTTTTTTAATGATACTTAGCATAAGATACCAGAAAACTACAGAGGAAAGGCAAATGAGGTGCCTAATGAAGTGACCTTTGTCATCTCGGACATGAAATAAAATTAAGTCTGCACTAATGCAATGAAAATAAGTCAATGTTTCCAAAGAGTTAAGAGGATAGGTGATATTACGGCTCAGAGCCAAACCATACCAAGAATCCTACCATATATAAAAATGACAATCCCATTAATATGAAAAGCTGATAGGCCCTAAAATGAAGTAAAATGTATAAATAGATCATGTTATAAGATTTTTTTAGTGTAAAGAATAATGAATCAATCTTTTTTTATGGGACAGATTTAGGTGATAAACCAGATAAAGTATATTACCAGGTATCTCTTTGATGAGAGACAAATTAAGGATACGATGAACAGAGAATTAATGAATGTATCATATTAAATGGAAGTTGTTTCAGGAAGTAACAGTATTAACATAACCCCTCTTGCCAAAAAAGTGAGCTGGAACAAATTATAATTAAAATATACATTCATTTACAGACATAACTACCTCTAACATAGCATAAAAGAAAATAATCTGTTACATGAAATCAGTTAACTGAGTAACTGTGGTATCTAAAAGACAGAAATTACCAGTGATTTTCTAACAGTATAATTCCTAAAGTATATTACAGAATATGTATAGGACATAAGTGATAATGAACAGTGCTTCTTTTGTTAATAATTTAAAAATGTAATCATTATTCATTTATGACTATCCTAAAAGGAACATTATATATTACAGACTTCGGGAAAATTTGAGCTTAAATTACTGAATTGCTTTTTAAAAAAATTTCTGCTTCTATTCTTGGCCTCATAACATGTTAAAAGTGTTTAATTACTAATAATAACTAACATTCTAGTGCGTGTTTATGAGATCTCAGGCTAACTTACATGGTCCCTACAAAGTAGATACCATCATTAACCCCATTTAACAATGAAGGGAGTTAAGAACTGAGAAGTTAACTTGTTCCAAATTACAGATCTTAAAAAAATGGCAGCGTTGAAATTTTAAGAAGTCTCACCCTGGTGTCTGTGCTCTTAACTAGACTCCACTGCCTCTCCAATCAGTGATAACATTGTTCTTAAAAGCAGGCTTTGTCAAACTTGCTATACCTTCTTAAATATACCCAACTGCATTTTTTAGGTAGAGAGTATGATCAAATTTTTAATATATCCATAAAAACTTCAGCGTCCAATCTTAGGTTTATTAAAACTCTCGCTCGCTCGCTCTCTTTATGACACACACACACACACACATGCACACACACATCAAAAAAATAATTACATTATTACATCTCTGAAGAACCTCCAATATGTGTAACTAATGCTATACTCAGACAGCGTTAAGACTATGTTTTGCTCTCAAAGTCAGTTCTCATGAAATCTCATTGATCGTAAAATGTGCCAAACTAATCATTAGGCCAAGAAAATGATAGTCTTCCCAACCCATGATACATTTTTTGAAGAGAATTCTCTCATTGGTTCTCTCTAAAGGAACACTCCTAGGATGTGCTTCCTCCATGAGTGCACATGTATGTTTTGAACAGATACAGTTGATTTATTCCATTTGTTTTAAGCCAAAGAGTGAAAGGGAATCTTTGACAAAACTGTCATCTTTAAAACACTGTGATATTTCATTTTCCCCTCTGCAGTATTTAGATTGCCTGGGACTGAAATGCTTCCAGCAGTTCCTATGTCCAATTTTTCAAAGCTGTCACTTCCTAGCAAATCTGCTTAAGCAAAATACTTATGTTGCTAGAAAACAGAACAAACATACATTATAAAATACATTCTATTCTTTTTTGCAGGTCAAAGTCTTATTCAAGAATGGGAACTTGGAAGAAAGTGTGGAAATAAATTAAAAGATGACTATGATGGATTGGCTTAAGTCAATGAATCTAGTGCACTTCTGATTAGTTTCCAGAGATACACTTGGACTTAGGAGACTTTTCCACACAATAATCTTATAATCAAGATGTTATTTTCAATGCATTCACTAAAGGTCATTAAATTGAAAAAGAACAAATTCGGAGGAAAATGGGACATTGAAAGATGACCACGGTTACTCTTCCTCAGTTCATGTCTGTAGCAGCAATTATAATGTACTTGTCAACATTCTCTATCCCAGAGGGTAACAAAAAATCGCCAAGCGTTACACTTGGAGACCTCTAGCTTTTCGGAATTGTGAGCATCATAACTCATATCCTACAACACCTTACAAAGTGAAAGCACAGCAGAAGCAAAATGCAAAATAATGATTACAAAAATGGTTTGAAAGACAACAAAACTTCAGTTATTACTAAGCAACTTCCAAAATGTGAGAATATGTTTTTAAAAGATTCAGTCATATTGACTTGAAATACAACTCAATATTCTTAACACATAGTATACTTTCTGGATACACATATATACACATTCTCTAAATTGTGACTTTTTAGATATGTAGCATATATATTTATCACAGGTGAAACTTTTTTTCCTGTATGAACGATTACACTATTCTGGCTTAAATTAATGTCTCCAAGTTTATGTGGTAAAAGTTACCTAAGACTTACAATTCCTTCCATTACTTTAAAAAGCTAGTCATGTCTCAGCAAAAGCCAAGACTGCTTATGGTCTACAACCTGTAACCCAGTTCTCTCTTGGCACTTTAACACTAGATCTGTCACCCTTTAACACCACAAAATCAATACCCTGGAATGTCATGGTTCTCTGATGGCCCACAAAGTCAAGGCATCATGATCAATTTCAACTTCCTTACTAGACAGAAATAGACTTAGACAAATAACAAAAAGATTTCATTCAAGTTAAATTCAATAAAACAAAGGAATAAAGGTAAAGAGAGGCAAAGTTGTTAGAATTCAGTCCAATGCATTTACACTGAAATCTAGATCCATTTTTAAATCCAACTAAACTTCACACTCAGCCAAAAGGTATGTATCGGAAATTAAAACAAGCTTAGAACCTGCTCCAGTCCCCAGATTAAGAAATACTATCAACTAATTATGTCTGTGTATGTATGCCTATGTTTCCTTCATTGCATTAGTCAATAAGCAGTAGGGAAAAGATGGTCTCTGAGTTCTTTATTGTGTATTCCTAGAAAATAAGATAATTTTTGGCCTCGTGGCTCCTTAAGAGCAGGAATCTTGTCTTTCTTGTCATAAACTATATATCATGTACCTAGAACAGACCATTTAGGGCTTACACAGAGTAAGCCCTTAAATATATTTAATTAGGGTATGAAAATCAATGCATACATTAAATATAATCTGGTACCTAAACACTTTTGAGGGCAAAAGCCTCCTCTTTCTTGCTCACAGCATGTATCCCTGGCTTCTACTGTGCCTACCACATAGCAGGTACTCAATGAGCACCTGCTGATTTGAATGAATAAAGAATGCCTCTTCTTTTAGGCGTCTCTAGTCACATCTATAAAATGTAAAGGAGGGATACAGAGAGAATAGGACGGTCCTCGGGTTTACTCGTGGGAATATGTATGTACATACCCTTTTGAGTCTGTGCAGAGACACAGATTCAAAAGAAATCAATGAAACGGGTCTCTACAGGTCAGAGAAAAGTTGGAAAGCAATCTTATTAAGAGAGCTAAAAGAAATTGGAGTTATTCAATTGAACAAAGAAAACGCTGAAAATGCCCAAGTGAAGCAAATCAGGGTCGGGGTCTTCCAGGCATGTGGTACCGAGACCCGAGTTACTACTTCCAGTCCCACAAAAGTAGACAGTCGAGCTTGGCTCACTCCCTTGTCTTCCTAAGCTACTAACAAGAAAAACACACTCCCACCTAGCTTTCTCCTAGAGGAAGCTGTGTGACAAAATTCTGACCAGCAAGATACAGAGAAAAGTCCTCGTGGAGGGAATCTCTCTGGATAGAAACGAAAGGTGATCAAGGAAAGTTTCTCCTTTTCCTTTTCGTGCTTCCTCCTTCTCCCTTCCTGAAACAGGGACAGCTTGGCTAGAGAGGCAGCAACCAATTTGGGAATATGAGAAGGAAAACCAAAAACTAAGGATACTGGAGCAGGAGGATAGCCGTATGGTGACTGCTCAGTAAAATTTGCTGATTGATGACTTCCTGAATCTTATTATAAGGGCGAAGTAAGCCCCTCATTGAACTATGGTTAATGTATTACTCGCAGCTAAATGCATTATTAAGTGATATATTTGCTAAAGAAAAAAAAACAAAAAAAAAACAGAGAAGGATTAGAAAAAAATACGAAAAAAATTAGAAAAAATATGATAGTAAGGCCGTTGATACTACTCTTAGATACCAAATACAGGGCTGTAGGTGACTTTGGTCTGATCAACTACCGTGTTTTGCCAAATTTTGTATCAATGACACTCTGCAGAAAGGAGGCAGCTTTTCAGTGTAAGAAGCTCTAAACCAAGAATCAGAAGACATGAATTTTAATTCTGGCTCTGTCACTTAATAACTCACTTAACTTTTAGCAAGAGTTTCTTCAGTAAGAAATGGAAACCACAGCATTTAGTTGATAAGGAGATTGTTAGGATTAACAATACAAAGTGTGCAGAAACAGTTTTTAAGTGCACAGTGCTTTACCAGTAGCCATGTATGTGAGATGACATAAGAAAAACATACCAGTAGCCATGTATGTGAAATGACATAATTAAAACATTTAAGTATAGGTTCTGGAACATAGTAGATGCTTATTTATTATTACCACTCTGGTTATTATTTGACAGTGTCTGTCTATAATATCTTCTTTTCTAGAATATCTTGCCACAGAAGTAGATCCTCAGCATACCCCTTCTGTCTCGTGACCCATGCCTCTGGCTCATGGTTGATTGAAATAACAGTCAATTCTTAACCTCAGCAGAACCAGAGTTTCTCTCTCTGGCATTTGAAATTGGTACCCAGAAAAAGTACCAGTCTTATAAGTAGATGGGGATGTATCATATGCACTCAGGAAGTATGGAGTTGTTGGCCATAGTTTATAATTGAGAGTAGAAAAAATGAAACAGATCATCTCCAATGCAGGGAGAGAAAGTGAATGCACAGAGGTAAGAGGTGCAGGGTCAGGGAAACACACAGTGAAATGTGTTACCAAGTCAGTTATAGGAAATCTGAATCTATGAAATCTATATAAGGTCACACATAATTCCATTCTGTTTCTATAATTTTATGTTAGCTCTGTGATTTTGATCTCATAAAGAATTTTATTAAAAAAGACATGTAAATCTGAAACAGAAAGTACTTTCTGATTTATTTATGATTCCTAATGGCTGCAATCATTAAAGAAAATATGAGATTAGTTAAAATCCTGAAGCTATGAAATATTGTCTTGAAATTTTTAATCTGAACGTCTTCTTGCAAAATAAATCAAAAACCACATTTATATATACAATTTTCCACTTTCCTCTCCTGTAAATAGCAAACAGCCTGAGTGAGAAAATACGGATTTTAGGTACCAGAAAAATAGAACTAACCAATTTCTAAACCCTCCCTGACTATTTAGTAAATGGTAGGATCCTCTGGGTACATCATGGTACCCAAACCCTAGAATCAAAGTATGGGTTTCCTGAAGGTGGGTAGAGCCAAATTGTTAAACGCTTTTGGATGGAGTCCCAGAATGTGAGGGCTTATGTGTATGGTCTTGTTTTGTTTTGTTGACAGTGAAGAAAAACTCTTGGGTTTCACTATAATCCTACCTTAACAATAGTCATTTTTCAGATGTAGTACTGGTCATATATGGTCAGTTTTATGTTGTGAGGACAAAATTATAAATTTGTTCAAAATGAGAAGTACAGATTAAATATAAGAAATGTAGGGGAATATTTCCATCTGGTGACAATAAACAGACTAAAAAACACATGTGTCCTGTTTAAGACATTTGGGTAACTTATTTTGTCAATGAAATATTAGCTTCCGATGGAAAGAAGTTTTATGACATGACCTTCCAAGAACGGAGAAGACCCATATTTAGTGTGTTTACACTCACTTTAAATTGTCACAGCTTAGATCTAAGTCACCTGCTCACTTTTGGGATTCGGTGGCAAAAAATATAGTGATATAATGTAAGTCTATAAGCTTATACCTTGCATAGTTCTTTAATAATCAATCTTGAAGTGTACTGGTTGTTTCTTAAAGACAAATAAAAGACAAACTATCTTTGTTTTTCCCCTCAAAATTTGGTTCATTGCATAATTTCAGCAATAACTGATGGGATCTTGCGCTAATTATTAAATAAACCTTTTGTTCAATTTCCCAATTTTGTTCTTATGTATTTAACAGGGATTTTGACAGTCTTCTAATTTATAATGATCCGAAGCACAGATCACAGCTATAATTATAACTTGTATGGTAGAAAAGCAGTTAACATGATACAGACACTCAATTAGTATTCGTGGGGAAGATGAATCTACAAAGAAAGACAGGTAGAATACGCTATCACTGAGCACTATATTCCCACCTGAGTTTCATATTTCCCTTCCGATTTACTTCACCCCAGTTTCCATAACAAACATATTGGGTAACAAGGCGAAGACAATCAGTGCTATTTCTTATTGTTAAGAAGCAAGAATTCATAAAGCAGTCTCAAACTGCATCCCATAACTAAGGAAATCTGCCAAAATACATAAAGACAATAATGATTTATTTCTTGGAAGAAGAGAAAACCTAATGGACTATTTCAAGCAAGGACAAGTGGAACTTGGTGCATTAGTAGTATCTGTGGGATCTACTTTTAGAACAGATACTCTTTGTTTGAAGACAGCAGGAAATGATGTTAATCTGCAAGTGGAGGAAGCCGTTCATGGCCATCTAATCAGAACATGGTGTACTTACGGCATCTGTCATTTCATTTTTCAACTCAGATTATCCACCAAGCCTGTTCCAGTGACCATTATAAGTGCACCACTCTTCCTAAATTCAATGGGTGTTTTGCAGGAACAAAACCTGTGGGATTGGACCCTTCAGGCTAAATTTTACCTGCATCATCAAGAATAGAGCCCAAAATGCCAATTAATGGTACAAAGCACAAATAATAAAATTTCAGCTATAAAAAAGTCCTTTATGGACTAAAAATATCATCTATGTAATCTATCCCTGACTCTGCAGGATGGCTCCCTAGAATATTAACAACCAAAGCTATCCAAATAAATTCTTGCTGAAAAGTAAATGCTGCATGAAAAGTGACCTCTTGGCTAAAGAGAAATATGTAAGATAAAAGTGAAGTAAAAGAAAAATGCCATTATATATTTAAGTCATCTCATTTTGCGGTTATTAAACTTTAAAGCAAACAAAACTTGCAACGTGGTAGATCGTAATGTATTCAGGTCTTCAAAATGGGGCAGACAACATATAAAAGGACCCTAATAAGCATGAGAGAGTGTATCTTAAAACAGAAACATCTCAAAGTTAAGAATTAAGGAACAATAATGAACACAACGAAAGGGAAATACACACCCACTGAGAAATTTCATTTTGAATAGCGACCTGGGAAGGCAAGTCTTCAAGCCAAATCGAGGCTTATGAGACAAATATATGCATGCCAGGCAAGCAGTGAAAAAAAGCCTTGAAAGAATATCAACACAGATGGGAACGAGATAGCTGACTTGCAGGAAACCATGCGGAGTGACAGCTCGGCAGTATCTCCACACCTAATCTGGCAGCTGACCCTACGGGGCAACACTGCAGCCAAGTCAGCGGGGTCCTAGGCAGATGTGTCTCAGAACTGGAGGCTTCGTGCAGGAAGTCCTGGTGCCTAGGAGCCTGAGACTCTGCAAATGGGGTTTCAAACCTATATAAACATCAAAACTTGCTACTGGACTCATCGGTACCTAACGAGATGCAAATTCTAGGTCTATTTGGGGAAAACTGATCAGAAAGGAAATGTTTGCCAACAATTCCTATGAAAACATTCATTCGACCTGGACCCGTGTTGCTCACGGGATTCAATTACTTCACATAGTATATGGGAGGGGAAATAAAATCATCGCCAATATTAGATTCATTTAGTTGTAAAAAAAAAAAAAAAAACGTTTTTTTAAGGCAACCTGAAACTATCATCACCTCCTGAACATGATCTGTTCTCCAATACTTGATTTAAAAAAATTTCATTTAAAATGATGCTTTATTTCCATTCGTTTTCACAGCAAATATCATCACCTGTTGGTCCAAACTTATTGTGTTTGTAAACACAGGTCCCTCTGAGAGAGGTTTCTAGGTGCTTTTAAAGATACACGAGAAAGAGCAGAATAACAGAAATTGAAAATCAAGTCATGGGTAGGATGGAAAATGTATATATATATAACCCACCAGCATCTGGTTAAACATATTCATTGACATCGTAAAAAGCAAAATAGTGTCTGAAAAACACTTTGCTCTTACTTGAAAACTTCCTACTCTGAAACTTTCACTTAGTTACAGTATTTATTGAGCCCAATTTCCTGCTTTAGTATGACTGAATTGCAGGGAGTTAATCTCAGATTCAGGCTGACTGAGGTCTTCCTGTTCATATTGCCTTTGCAAATGGAGCTTCCTAGGGGAGCTGAAAAAGAACCAAATGTTTCACAGCTGAGGCTGTTCACCTGACCTTCTTTTGGTGACAAAATTTTATTCTTTCTTTTTTTAAAGGTCTGGCATTTCCAGTATTAAACAAATGAAAGATGAAGATGTAAACATACAACTTGTAATAGCCAGTAAACTTAGTAAATGTACATTAAATCGTGGAATGAAACAAATTCAGAAATCAAATAAGACAGAACTGCTAAATCTTTAACAGCTCATCAGTTGATTGATGCATGCCATTAGATTTATTGTAATGGCAGCCACATATTCATACCTACTAAGAATAACCTACCCAAAAATAAGGTAAAATTTTACTTTTTTTTTTTATTATTATTCCATCTAGTCTTTCTCATTCTGAATATGACATTGCCAAGGTACTATTATTAGATAACCATCTCCAACAAAGCGGTAGTAAATATCAGTTTCAACTGATGAAACTAATTAAGAATGAAGGATTGGAGGAGAGTTACCCAAAATGGAATTTTGCCAGCTCCTTTAATGGTTTTAGTGTATTACGGCTTGAATTTTCCTTTCTGTTGATGTTTCTTTCAGTAGATGGGCAATAAGAAGATTTTTTTTGAGAAGTTTAATTTTCTCAAGTTTCCAGTTCAGTGTTCTAAGTTGCACGGTAAATAATGAATTCTGTCTTACTAGTAAGATCTGATTTTGCTGTTTTACTTAAATTCTAAAACCCCTTTTCACTCAGTGCCTCTGGGAGACTAAGGGTTTCCTAACTGTTGGCAGAGCTACTAAAGATCTGTAGCTCCAATGAAAGGAAGATTTTCATCAGAGTCTGACTTTTTACCAACAAACCTTCAGTTCTTGTTACCATCTCTTTCCCTTTTAAAAATGTACCTTGGACTTCTGCTATCAAAAGGTTTCAGATTGGCTGGAATATCCAATAGACACTGACCTGTGCTGTGAAGTTACTGAATCAGTATTTTCTCAGAGGCAAGTTTGCCACTTGATAAATCATTAGCATCACTTCCTATAGCACTGAAGTTTTCCCTAGGGGTTCCTACTAACTAAGGGCTAATCACCAGTGTTTTTATTTAGCTCTTGAGTTCCGATTAGATCATAGTTTAAAGTGGATAACTGCAGTCTGCTAATTCTTACCTGACAACATAGTGAACAAAGACTACATATTCAGGAAGTATGTTTTATCTTCCCTTTTAACAAACTATACCTTGCTATTGTATCATTAAATGTGAAATCATGCTGAGTTTAGCTGTTCAGCGAAAAGATACTAAAAAGATTTCAGTGGCCATATGTTATTACTATGGGAATTCCTAGTGGCTGAGCTATTAACAGCCCACTACTAATTTTAAAACTTGATGTGGCATTATAAAAATGCATCAGAAGCAGGTTTATGTCAATAACAATGTATTACAGGTCAAACTCACCCAAAAAACATTTAAAAGTAATTTATTGGATATTTGAGATTAAACATTTCTTTCCCACTTATAAATCCATCTTTTAAAATCTTTTTAGTAGTGCATTTTATACATGTTTGTAAACAGAAATAGAATTCTACTAATTAATTCCAAACTCTTGCAATTTGAAGAGAATGCGATAAAAATTGCAATAACTATAAGACAAATATATCAGACATAACATTCTAGAAAATGCTTTCTCTTGAGTATTTTTTATCAAAAATATTACGAAAATATGGGAGACATTTTCTGCTTGCTCTTTTCTCTGTATATGGGTCATTGTTTTACTACTTTACATATATATGTATATATATATTTCATCTATATATATAAAATTTGTCCTCTGAGATTTTATATCATACAGTACTTCTACAACTAACACACATTATTATATGATATTTATAAATACAAAAGTATCTCAGTTGAGTGGATTTCAAAGCATGTGTTTGCCCTCCACATACTAATGCAGTTTTCATATAATTAAAATTCCCAAATCATGTATTGTCATTGAGCACATCACAACTCTTGTTAGATCAAATCATTTTGCAAGTGAATTCTTACAAAAGAAAAAAAAATAGTAATCAAAATTTGAATTTTAGTTGCCTATTTTTAAATTGTATATAAATACTCTCTCAAATTTCTGATAGTGTAGTATTATATCAAACGTATAACACAGGAACACTTTACAATTAAGGGGGGGTCATGAAAATTAGTACCTTTTCTTTCCTACATGTAAAGGGAAAGATCCCGTTGGTATGGAGTCCCCAGCTACTCTTTCTGGTGACGTCTTTTCTAAGCCCACTAGTGTCTTTTAACATGCGTCATTTGTTTCTCTTCTCTGTCTCAAAGGAGTTTGGCTCCTCCCCACTCCCTCCCAATTATAAATATGCAGTTGGATAATTGACCTACCCCGTTCACTGACGTACTGACTAAATGGAACAGACTATCTTCTAGTAAACCACCAACAACAGGTGGGAGAGGAAGTGCTAATTAATCAACCTCAATATCTGAAGTCATTATGGACTCAAATCTTTGGATACCTTTTTCAACTCTCTCATCTATTAAAACACCCCCACCCTCTTACCCACCTGCACACCTCACACACTCACCAGAGAACACAGTAAAAGGGGTTTAAAATTGCATAGAATTTTCAAATAAAATACATGTGCACACATACATATATAACCAACTTTTTTCCCCCTCGGCATCCTAGATTTTACAATCGGGTGCTCGATTTTAAACAACTGTAAAGTCTAGAAAATACAACTGTGATCATAAATAAAAGAACAGTGTATTCCCTTGGTCCATAGAGTACCTGTTCATTCCAAAGTCTCTGCTAGAAGGACAAGAGAAGCCCATTAAAACACAAAACTGGAAAGAGCACAACCATGTATGGGATGTTCTTAAGGTTACCTAAAGCTACTAGAGGTTATGAAGACCTAAAGATAACTTTCAGAATGCAAATAAGTAAATAAATAAATAAAAAATAAATATTTCAGAATGTTAAGAATGATAGAGAAAAATCTCTGTGAGACAACTGATAGTCTCTATTCCAGGCCAGAAGGCTACGACTTGTTACATATAAAAGCATCAGAGGACATTAATAAGAGGCCATTCGCTCTTCAATTTAAAAAGGCAAAGTGGGATTTGAATATCAAGGTAGGAGGCCTTTTCAAGTTGGTTATCCAATACCATGACTTTAAGTTTATCATCCCAGATAGTCTGCAGGAACAATATGCAGGAAAGGAGACACCTTAATTCATAAACACCACTTTACTATGCTTCTTACTTGGACTCAGGTACTTGAATCCAGTATAAGGGTCTGCAGACCACTCCTCATTTCCTTAAGTGACCTCTCCTTAATTACAAAAGAAATTCCTTGAGCTGATCATACTTGCAAGAGTACAGATGAAATAAAAGACCAAACATTCAATCAGGTCAACTGTGGGCACTGAAGTAGAAGTAGGACTGTAATCTTTGTCTCACATAACAATAAAAATGTGGTGAAACCTAAGGCCAGTATTTTAGGTTAACACATTTCATTCACACACTTCATTACTTTCAGTGTCATATAAAGATTTAACAGTAACATTTACTTTTACATCTTTGAAAAATCTTCAGCCACCAAGGGATTGGGCATCATTGTATAGATAAATATGTTAGGGTAAATTGTAAACTATAAACACTTTATGATACTAAATTCTTGAATCATTACTTAAAATTAGATACAAAGATGGCTCACTGATGCTCATGAAAATTAAATCTATATAGTAACATGGCCGTTGAACACGCATTTAACTATTTTGGGTGAAATTTTTCCAAAATGTGTTCCATACTGACCTGAATTCTTACAGGATACATGAAGATTCCAAGATCATTATAAATCCTAACTAAACTACCTGCCTTAGTTTTATCACATAACAATGATTTATGTATATCTTTACTTTCTGGACCCAGATAAAGATTCCCTCTTGGATACCATATATTTTCTTTATATCTGAGTATCCTTTACTCCTGATACCACAAAACATGTATGTATCACTAACGCCTTTTCATTTGGATTCTAACTGGCTGCTTTAACCAAGTTACAAGTTACATGCATGGATTCAGTAAGTAGTTTCCAAGTGAGGACTTAGAAATGAATTACATGAGGTTTCCCAATGACATTGAGTAGCCCTATTTTTAATTACTTGGTGTTCCTTCTTGCATTTTTCCGAAGTTTCATTTGTATTCCAAATAGTAAAGGGTATACAGTGAATTCATGCTTAAAATGTGTAAATTCACCAAAATGCAAGTATGTATTTGTAGTAAAAGCAAGAAGAAACTTAGCACACAACCAGGATGTGGGCAGCATAATCTTTCTTTTTCTCTTTCCAAATGGCAGCTTAGGATATTGAGACCCTGTTTCATCATTAATGAAAAGGGATTTGAGAAATACCGGGATCAAAAACAAAACTGATCCTGAAATCCCAGGCTAACAGAGCACTCTGGGATTATACTTCCTACTTCTGACTAGACAGCTATACCCATGAGGTAACAGCTGCACTTGATGTAACAAACACTGTGATTTACTGACTTGGTAACAAATGGAGTCGCAACATTAAGAAAGGTTTGAAGCCTCCTCATTCATATTATATATGGGTAGATGATTTTATATGAACAATTTAAGAAAGCCATTGATATTTGCTGAATTGTCTACATGGGAGAGATCCCCATGGTGAATCATCTAAAAAATGTTTTTGTTTTTGTTTTTCAAGATTTTATTTATTTATTTATTTATTTGAGAGAAAGAATGAGGGAGAGAGAGAGAGCATGAGAGGGGGGAGGATCAGAGGGAGAAGCAGACTCCCTGCCGAGCAGGGAGCCCGATGCGGGACTCGATCCCAGGACTCCAGGACCATGACCTGAGCCGAAGGCAGTCGCTCAACCAACTGAGCCACCCAGGCGCCCCTAAAAAAATGTTTAACTCTAGTTTGACTTTCTCTATATTGGTATGTTTCTAAGAAATCTTACTCATTTGACCAATGATTATTGGTAACGAAGTTTGGAACATTAGGATTGTATGTAGATTCATTCTAATGATAAGTAAGTACCGATCCAGGAGGTTGATTTTGCTTAAAATGACTAAAAGGAATCACGTGTTTGTTAGACTGTGTGTTTACTTTAATTTCACATTTTACAACTGGTTTTAAATTTTCAAAGTACTTGCTGCCTTAATCTGACGATCTAAGGCAATCCAGTCCAAGACAGTAATAACAGAAGACTAATGTTTTCCATTTAAGATAATATTTTCTTTGGTCTTTGAAAGTCCTCAAGGGATAAACTATTTTAATTTAATAGCTGCAATTGATCTTCAAATATTCAGCAATATTAAAAGCAAAGAGAGCCTTTTTTTTTTTTTTAATCAACCAAGTTGGAACTAAAAAATATGAAGATGTTCATGAGTTCAGGAAGCAAGGGAAGATAAGAGTAAATAACTTTTGAGAAATAAACTTCTTTGAACAAATGATGGTAAGATGTTGCCCTTTAAAAGCTGTAGCTCTTATGGTTTTATTACACATTGGCCTAGTCTAGTTATTTATTTGTTCATTCATACACTTAAGATAATGAATAATTGTCAGTAAATGGCCTTTGATTATAATGTTTATTGATTATAATGTTTCCTATTGCCCCAGAAGAAAAAGGCACTCATCTTAAAAAAATACGAATTCTTAAGAAAAAGCCACTCATGTCAAGTTCTGGTATTTTCGTCATACATGGTTTTTATGTCTTGTAAGTTTCTCTCTTTTTATGTTTTGTAAATTCTCCTTACCATCCCATTCCAAGGACGCTTATTCCAATTCTGGAAGGTTAAGTGACATGAAAAATTAATATATAAGGGTAAATCCAGTTACCTCTGAAATCTATTTTATGATATACGTGTATTATACAATCTCTTGAACACATGTGTCTAAGACTTTAATATTAGAAAGAAGCCTGCATTTCAGTTAATTGTGTAAGAAATCAGAATAGTGTGAAAGAGGGTTGGTTAGCAAGTGTGCTCTGAAATCATGTCAAGCTGCTTCTGTCTCTCACTTGATTCACAATTTTGGACATATCAACCTCCGAAGCCTGAGTGTTTTCTCCTACCAAAGAGGTAAAATAGCATACCTATCCCACATTCTTGTTGCATGAATTTTATAATATGATGCATTTTAAGAATTTAGCTTAGTGCTGACCACATGATATGCACTAAATAAAGCATATGCTTATTTAGCATCACAAGCTTATTTACTAGATTCAAAAGCAATTCTCTAAAGCTGTGTTGTCCGATATGGCAGTCATTAGCTCCATGTGGTTATGAGCATTTGCAATGAGGCTAGTCTGAAATGAGAGACGAGGCACTGTCTTTGTAAAATACACACCAGATTTTGAAGACCTCATTTTTAGAAAAAGAATGGAAAATAACTCATTAATAATTTTGTATGGATTAAATAGTGAATGATAATATTTGATATATGGGGCTAAATTAAACCTATAATTAAAATTAATTTCATCTGCTTCCTTTTTACTGTATTAATGTGGCTAGTAGAGAATATAAAATTACATGTTTGGTTTGCATTATATTTATATTGGGGGATGCTGCTCTAAAGTATTTTCCATAACAATGACCCGGGGTACTTTTTTTTTTTTTTTTAATGTAGGCACCTGGCCCATGCCTGAGGTGCATAAAAATGGAACTGTACTTCTTAAAAGCTCTCCAGTGAATCTTTCACAGAAAAAAATTGAAAACCATTTCCCGAGGTTTTCACATGTTGGATGTTGCCAAGAATCCAGTGTCATCTAAGACCTGCCTAGAAGTCCTGAAAGATTTGACTATTCCTACTTAATATCTAATAAGTTTAGAGTACAATACAAGTAAGAGCTATCTATTAAATAAACAGCAGTTCCTCTAGGCAAGCACCCAATGAAATAGTCAACCTCAGGGCTAAGGGGAACTTGCAGACATCTCATTTTATAGGCAGAGTTGAAGTATGTGGGTCTTTCTTAATGTAAGGTACAAACAGAACTATAAAGAGGATGATTGTTAAGAGGGCACTCTATATGATCCCATGTGATCCATTACTGGATCTGTTTCTGTAAAAGACACACGGTTGAGATGGAAAAGGAGATGAGAAGAGTCAAAACAAAAAGATGTTTTATGAGTTGTGGTTCTTACATGTACTTGGTTGGGAGGGCTCATTGGTGTCATGCCCTTTGATGAATCTCCTAGTATAGTGAAGTCTTTTAGAAGTTCATCTAATTAAGAATAAAAAACGGTTTTACAGCTAAAAAATTAATATATTAAACTTGTTCAATATAAAATCATATGACAAGCGTATGTGACTACGAAGAAAAAAGGTTTCAAATTTTCCATTAATATTATAATTAAATTTCACTCATTGTTTATTCAATTTGTGTGTTTTATTCTCTCATGTGCCAGAACCAGCAAATAAGTGGTAACAGGCAGCATAAGCATAAGCAAAATGTATAGAAGAAAAATTAGAATTTTAGAAAAAAATACATGCATTATTTTTCCAGTAAATCGAAAAAAATACCATTAGTATTTTATTTTAGAGGTAGAACAGCTCAGTCTAATTCCAGATACTATCAGAACCACCTGCCATCACAAAAAGAGACACAATCACTGATCAAGAGAGAAGCCAGCACATTCTCTCTGATACAGTCTAATGGACACCAACAACTTCTTAGGTCCTTGGAAAGTGGAGAGAAGCCTGGAGATAAGGAAATAAGAATCCTGGCTGGGAGAAAAGAAGAGTCACAACTCCGAAGAGGCTGTGCTAGGGGAGGGAGGGGGGACAGACAGAAGGATGCTAACATTGACACGTGTCAGTAGAAGACCCCTCCCCCATTTCTCCGTTCTTCCTCTTTAATGTCCCACCCTTTCAGTATGAGCTGTAAAACAGACATTATAAGGAATTTTGGCAAAGGGAGAGCCACAAATATGTAGAAATGCTGGGGAATGATGACCTTGAGAAGGAAACAATGGACCCTGAAGCTTAACTATCATACTTCTTGAATTTATTTGTTTTTTCATTTCAGTAATTATATACATATACTGTGACCATCTATTTCTCCTGTAGAGAGGTGATGCCAATGTTTTGAAGGAAGATTTTAATGAAAAGATAGGCCTAGGTTTCATTATGGGGGATTTAGAGAGTGGGGATTAAACCAAGGGAAATATAACCCTAACCTTTTGAGCCACTTTATGATCCAAAAATAATAGGTAGGATAGATCTGTTCTTAGAATGCAGATTTAGGGGCGCGTGCCTGGCTCAGTCGGTAGAATGTACAACTCTTGATCTTGGGGTTGTAGGTTTGAGCCCCATGCTGGGTGTAGAGATTACTTAAAAATAAAATCTTAAAAAAAAGAATGCAGATTTATGTATAACAGTTACAATGATGGTACTTTCTTAAATAATCTAGCATTTACTCATTACCTAATGTAAAAATGTTTCATTTAAATTAGATCATACCTTCTTAGAAAATCATCTGAAATGTATTCTTTCTACATGTATGTATATATATGTACGTATAACTATATTTTATATATTTTAATGCATTCATTCATATTTCAATATAGTTAAGATACCAAAAATTTTTACAGTTCATTTTTTTTCTCTTCACATAAAGATAAATGTCTAGTACCTAATAATTTCACACTCAAGTTCCATCTTTTTACTCTTCCTAGAAAACAGGAGCTTTATCTTTCTCTATAGAACACAAATTAGCTTAAAGTTGGCTGTTTGATTGGAAATCTTTTGTCTTTCAAAGAACCTTTACTTTCAGGATTTCCTAAAAGCTGATCCATCCAATTCTAGGAAACTCAATATCCTCTGTTTTATCATAAAAATGCATGACCTCAAAGTAACTATAAAATTGCAACAAAGAATCAGGATAGAGAACAGATGGAATGATTTCTGTACCTATCCATAAAGAAGAATGCTGACATCCTTGATATGATCACCTCAAAAGCTTCTGCCAAAGAAATAAAACAAAACAAAAGCAACACAGATACAAAAAAATTATCTGAATGTGCTAGACTGCAGTTTCTAAGATATATATCTATTAAACTAATTAGAATAACTGCATCTATAACTTCTCAGATAGCATACTCTCTTCTCAGCAAGTTAAACAGCATATAAAAGAGCAGTAACCAATCCACAGCTGCTCAGTCATCCCAGTGCAAAGCCACACACTCCCAGCCATGTTTTCCTCCCTTCCTGTCTATAGAAGCAGACAGGTGCATTTATCCTCTCTGCCCTTTACTACGCACACAACTGTTATGCTATTGCAGATGGAGATGTGGTTTTTATCTTTGTGAATATTGGCTTTCTTCAAATATATACGTATGGGGATAATAACTGCAATATCAAGAGCGTTCAAGCAATTTTCACAACCAATGTTACAAATTTACCAGCAGTAACAGCTCATAATGGCACTATAAGATAAATGTTTTAAATTCTTATAAGGTATTCCACTTGTCTGCCAGTCTTCCAGTGGCTTCCTAGGTACTCAAAGTAAAACCATCTAACCTCTGGTTCTCTCTGAACTTACCTGTAATACTGCCCCCCCCCCCCACTTCTTCTTTCCTACTATTGTGGTCTTTGATACTATGCCTCAAGTATCCTACGCATGTTTCTAAACTACCCTTGACATTCCTTCTGCCTGGAGAGATCTTCTTCCCAAATAGTTTCCTCCCTTTTCTACTTTAGGTCTTTCTCAAGTGTGACTTTCTTTTTTAAAGCCTTCATTGACCATCATAGTGAAAATGGCAGCCCTCCCTCCTTGTCCCCTGGCATTTCTCATCTCTTGCCTCTGTGTTTGTTTTTTCTTTTTCATAGTATTTGCACCATTTAATTTTATACTTTATTTATTCACATCTTATTGTCTGCATCCCTCCAGTAGAATGTAGTTGCATATGATAGCAGTGATTTTTATCCGTGTTTGATTTGCCATATCTCTGTGCCTTGAGTGCTGCTTGGCACAGAGCATGTTAAATATGTATTAAATGAAAATGTGTTACTTGAATGAGTATTCATTTGATCACACAAACCATTCTACAAGCTTTCATTCAGAGCCTACTATGTAGAGGACATTGTGTAGTCAATAATAAATTAGATATAATCCTTTTTCCTGCAAAGGTCACATTATTGTGAGAATAGGCATATAAAAAATTAATTGCAAAGCAAAGTGATTAGTGTATGTTGAATAAAGACCAAAAGAAGAACAATTCATGAAGTGTGGGAGGCAGGGAAAGCATTGCATAGGAAGTGACATTTGAGTTGAGTCACTGAGTCATGAAATATAAGTGTTTCTGAGGAATAGAGAAGGATCAAAGGACACTGTAGACAGAGAAAAAGCAATGTACCAAGGCTTGGAGCTGAAAGAAGGAAAGTAGGACAGGGGCATCTACATGGCCCAGTCGATTAAGCGACTGACTCTTGGTTTGGGCTCAGGTCATTATCTCAGGATCATGAGATCCAGCCCCTCGTCAGGCTCATGCTCAGCACAGAGTCTGCTTGAGATTCTCTCTCCTTCTGCCTCTGCTCCTCCGCTAGCACTGTCTCTCTCTCATAAATAAATATGTATTTTTTAAAAAAAGGAAAGTAGGAGAAATAGCAAATAGCAAGTAGTTTAGTGTGGCCAGAGCAGAGAGTTCTTGGGAAATAAATGAAGAAACGTAGATGGTTTAATTCATTTGCTAAAAATCTTTTTGCTGTGCTCATCAGTGTTCACTTTATCCCATGGATGCTACTGGAGGATTTTACACAGAGGAGCTACCTGAGCGATCCAGAAGGAAAGATCTATTTTTTGGAATGATCACTCTGAAGGCAGAGTCGTGAAAGCTGAATGGTCTGTGGATGGAAACCAGAAAGAGGAGTAGAGGTGATGTTCTGGTAAAAGGGAGATAGTGAGTTCAATTCTGCACATTTTACATTGAGACCTGAGGGACAGAAATACAGAAACCAATTGTCATTTGAAAACAGCTCTTCTGGTAGGTAGTGACTTCTAAAATAAAGAATGTAACCCTTGATAGAAGCTTTGGGGACAAAGAGAGGAGTGAGAAAGATTAGGAAATATTCAGGGATGTCGGGGTGCACCTAGTATGTAGTGACAGCTGTGATTTAAGCTCTAGGGGTAGAACTTTATAAAAACTGTGGTCTGGCAAAGCTGAAAGGTGCCAACTTTTCAGGCAGAGGTGGCTTAACAAGAACAGTTTTAGGACGTGGGTTAGGGCATAAAGCAGAGAGCAGGGAGCTGACAGCTGAAAGGAAAAAAAAAGAAAGGAGTATAGTGTGTTAAAAGATTCTGTTTTATGAATAGAGGGATATGAAGACGTTGATACTATTTAAGATGCTAGACATCTGGTCCCATTTATAAGAAGAGGAAAAAGAACTAAGGGGGAGAGAAAGAGTGAATATAACTCAGGTAGAGAATGATTAATGAAGCAATACTGGAGAGGAAATATAGGGGTGGCATCACATACATGGATAAAGACTTCAGCCACAGCACATTTTTTTGGGCAACCTGATACAGGGACATAAGAGGTAAGAAGAGGTTGTAATCATCTGGGGAGTCTGTATAACGTAATGGTTAAGATCAAGGTCTCTGGCCTCAGATGCTCTAGGTTCAAGTTCCATTTTTACCACTTACTGGGTTATGGGACATTGACAAGTTACTGAATTCCATGCATCTGAGTTTTCTCATCTGCTCATTGGGGATGCTAAGGACCCCTTACTCATCGGGCTTTAGGAAGAACCCGTGAGTCAGCCCTCTCCTTGTAAAGCTCTTAAGAGAGCATCTAGCACTACTCGGTCACTATGTAAGTATCTGCTGAGAAAATATCTTAGGAGGGCAAAAGTGTTTCATAGGTTCAGGCCTAGAAGCTTCTCTTTTTTCCTGTGAGGAACAGTGAGGTAGGAATGTGGGGGGAGGTGAAAGCAGCATTCAGGGTCTAACAAGAAGCTTATATATAACAGGCTTTCCTGTGTAAATTTCTCTCACTATAAACAATTATAGAGAGAACCAAAACGGTGCTGTCACCTCCAGCCACTGGCAACAGATGGGGAGAACAGTAGCTTGGTATTAAATTAATAAAAATAAATTTTACTTTACACACATACACACAGAGCTTTCAGAATCTTACCAGTTTAAAAATAGAGCTGCATCTGCAATTGTAAACACTTGGGTTGTTTAAACTTCTAAGATCAAGTACCTTTGAGCTTTATTGCCCCATTGTTATTACAGATGAGTACAAATACTATGAAGTGCCATGTGAGGCCAGTCACTAATTTTAAACAGAGAGAAGCTCTGAAGTCAGAGCCCTGGGCCTCCCACTGGGTTCTATTCTTTATTAACTACATGACCTTAGGCAAGTTAATAAACATTAAACCTCAGTTTTTTTCATCAGAAAAAAATGGCACAAAAATAATATCCAACAGCACCATAAAAATGAGATGACTCACTCAGCCTAAACACACTTGTATGGTGTCTGGTATATAATAGATCCTCCATCAACGTGGATTTCCTTAAACTGTTATTGTAAATAAAATTGTGGAAACCATCTGAACATCACCAAACAATTATGGACACTCACCAGAAATCCTGACCACCCATCTACTTGTTAAACTATGCAATTAGATAATGTCAAAAAAAAAAAAAATACATATGGGTTTCTAAAGGGTTGACCTAAAATATTTAAATGCCAAATCAAATTAGAGATAAAATACTGAAATCCTTTGAAAGGGTATCTGAATGTCATATGAAAAATGATGAATCTCTTTAAATGTCTTACATACTTCCCTGAATAGTATTATCTTGTGACCTTCATTTTTTTACAGTAATAACAGTACCTTGATCCTGACAAGATTTATTGTTTCCAACTAATATCTCCTGCATTGGGTGTGAATTTCATTCCCATTAACACCTGACAATTTAGGACTTTTAATTCGTAACTTTTGCAAGCATAAACAACAACCGAGACCCTAAATAATCTAAAGTAAATCAATATATCATGTTTTGTGCAGAAGAAAGGGAAAATAATAAAGTGATACATTTCTGCTCACCTTGCTGGGGCTGCTTGAATATGACAACCTCCTTCCTTTTCACTTGATAAACGACTAGGGAATGCTTAGTCGCTTGCCTGATAGGGAGCTAAACTTATTTCAGGACGTGTCCTAATGAGTCATGGTAGAGGCTAATACCTCTAGAAGGGCTACCCCTTCTTCTACTGCCTCCTCCCTCTACCCACTGTTTGCAGCAAATCTTGATGGTTTTGAGGAATTCAGAAGGGTTAACAGCTTGAGGAGATTAAATTTAACACTGACTGCTCAACCTGACTGATTTGACAAGCCTGTGTACAGAGATTCAATGTAGCTTACAGAAATGTTGAAACACAACGCTGTTATGTTTCGTAGTTTCTATTATCAGAAACACTTTTGGAAAAAAAACAAGGTTTCTATCCATAAATTTCATAAGACTCAAATTTAATTCAGATCTTATTTTGAATTCTAGATATAATGATTTATCTTTTCCAATACCATTCCTTATTTATAGGTTCAAGAAAGTCAGAACGTATTGGTAATTACTCCTTTGGAAAGAATACTTGGAAGAGGCTACTTCACAATTTTATTACACATATGTAATATTTTTTAAGTCTTCATTCTAAATTAGAATATAAGGAACAAGCCCCAAAGAGTATAGGCGTTTAATAAGTATTTGTTGAATATTAGAAGGATCCATTTGCTTTCTAACAGAGCATAAAAAGTCATTGTCAAGGAAGCCCAGCTCAAACTCAGCCTGAGCCCTTCATTAAAAATCCAGACGTCCCATGACACAGAGAACACCACCTGGCATAGTGTATTGCTCTTCATCTCCCCTGTACTAACTGTCTGAAGAAATGTCTCCGTTTGCCTACAACGCATTTTCACACATTAACTTAGCAAAATTTGTAATGTATGTGAAAACATGCTTCTTACACGATTCTCGCTCACGTAACCATACTACCGCTCGGGAAAATAATGCTGTTCACAGATTACAGCAACTGCATATAAACTGAGGGACTTTCCTTCTGTTGCCTTATCAATAAAAGAAAGAGTTATAAAGGTTATCTCTCTCTTTACAGTTAAAGACACTTGAAAGGAAATGAGATATGTACCAGAAATAAAAAGAATCTGTATGGAAGAGTTACAAGAAACGCTCTGACCTTGTCTTTTTATAGTGCCCATTATTGTTTATAATGACTTAAAGAGTCACGCAGGCATGATGCTGACATTTATGGTGTTTTATCTTCCATACCAGCCAGGTGAGAAGTCTTCCACTTTCATTAATATATTTTAATCAAGATTCCTGGAATCTAAACACTTCTTATTCCTCTCAGAACTTCCCAAAATCCATGACACCAAGTTCAAATGCTCCCATTCTGAAGCCCTAATATTTTTAACTGACTTAACAGGAATACGTCATTGACTTACCCTTTGAAGAATAAATTATCATTTATTTAAATATCCACAGGGTATGTGGGGCCAAATATCTTTATTCACAAAATTTGTCCCACTCATTTCCAGGTGTTTTCACCCCCAAAGAGGAAAACAAGAGACTAGTTTTAGAAGAATGTGGGTCAAAGTTCTGCAGTCACCAGGAATCGCCAAGATTCTGACCTTCACTGGAGGACAACTAAGGAAGGTTTGCAAAAAGTGTCAAGAGCAAAGAAGGAGTCCACATCTTCTAATATTTATTTGCATTTTTAACATTCCTCACTTTCAGGTCAAAAGATAGTCTTGAACATTTATTATTTTGAGAAGAGGACATATTGAGGCTAACTACTCAATTATAATGATTTTTTTTTTCAAGTTTCAGGTCCCAAACTGAAGAGGAGAAAGCAGATAGTTGCTGCTACGCCCTCACTCCAGGCTCAGTCAACTCTTAGTTTGATGTGTTGAAAAAATCGATAGCCCTGCTCTTTCAGGCCAAGAAAGCCAACCAATACCGAAAACAAGGTAAAGAAGGTAGCTGGAGGGTTGCTGGAGTGGGGGGTGGGGTGGGAGGGATGGGGTGACTGGGTGATAGACACTGGGGAGGGTATGTGCTCTGGTAAGCGCTGTGAATTGTGCAAGACTGTTGAATCTCAGATCTGTACCTCTGAAACAATGCAATATATGTTAAGAAAAAAAAAAAAAGAAGGTAGCAGGAGGAGAAGAATGAAGGGGGCGAAATCGGAGGGGTAGACGAACCATGACAGACGATGGACTCTGAAAAACAAACTGAGGGTTCTAGAGGGGAGGGGGGTGGGAGGATGGGTTAGCCTGGTGATGGGTATTGAGGAGGGCACGTTCTGCATGGAGCACTGGGTGTTATGCACAAACAATGAGTCATGGAACACTACATCTAAAACTAATGATGTAATGTATGGTGATTAACATAACAATTAAAAATAAAAAAAATTAAAAGAAAATAAAGACAGTATTCTGAAAAAAAAAAAAAAAGAAGAAGAAGGTAGCTGGAGGAGAGTGAATGAGTAGGAACTACCTGAACATCCTCTTCGTCTTCAAAGACAATCATGTTATTTATTTCAGTTTCCTCTCTAACATAAACTACAGAACAAACCATATTCTACCCTCAAAAACCCCTATGGCCACAGGTTTACTATTTTAAAACAGCGAAAAATTGCATTCTAAAAATGGTACTGGGGAGTGTCTGGGTGGCTCAGTCAGTTGAGTGTCTGCCTTCGGCTCAGGTCATGATCTCAGGGTCCTGGGATCAAGTCCCACATCGGGCTCCCTGCTCAGTGGGGAATCTGCTTCTCCCTCTGTGTTCTCACTTCCCCCAAATATTTAAAATAAGAAGAAAGAAGAAAGAAAGAAAGAAAGAAAGAAAGAAAGAAAGAAAGAAAGAAAGAAAGAAAGAAAGAAAGAAAGAAAGAAAGAAAGAAAGAAAGAAAGAAAAAGTAGTGGGAAGGAAGAAAACAACATGACAAAAATATATTCCTACATTTGTCCCCCTCCATATTTGCTTGGATAAATGAGAGATACACAAGTACGTATCCTGTGGGGGGAAAATGTATCTTGCTATCTGAAGATACTTTCTAAATGGAAGCTCCTTCAAAATCTAATTGTCTAGCTGAAAGTGAAGTCTATAATGTCAATTCAAAACATTATTTTTTAAAATTCTTTTATTGTTATGTTAATCACCATACATTACATCATTAGTTTTAGATGCAGTGTTCCATGATTCATTGTTTGTGCATAACACCCAGTGCTCCATGCAGAATGTGCCCTCTTTAATACCCATCACCAGGCTAACCCAACCTCCCACCCCCCTCCCCTCTAGAATCCTCAGTTTGTTTTTCATTATTTTTTTAAAGATTTTATTTATTTATAAGAGAGAGAGTGCACGTGTGCACATGTGGGGAGAGGGGAAAAGGGAGAGGGAGAGAGAGAGAAAATCTTAAGCAGACTCTGTGCTGAGTGCAGAGCACGACCCCAAGATCATGACCTTAGCTAAAATCAAGAGTCCAATGTTTATCCCATTGAGCCACCCAGGCACCCCAGGCAAAAACATTATTTGGCACCAACAAAGCAGGGTGCTTAGCTCTGTGGGGGACTCAATGATTAATCATTTTACATAAACCAAACAAAATAGATATATATTCATATGTAAATACCATCAAATTTAGGAGCATCCAGATTATATAAAACTAGGGTTCCAATTCTATAGCTTACAAACTTTCTTTAAATCTGTCCCCCCACTATGATTATATCACAAATTTCTAAAAGACAATGACATAAGAACTATTTCCCAGTGTGTGTGTGTGAGGATTGAAGGGATGTTAATAGTTGAGAAACAGAAGAGGGACTCTTATCCTCAATATATTTCTGAGATCTTTGATCCTCTAACACTCTAATCAGAATGGTCCAGCAAAGGACATTTGTTAAGTGCTATCACTTTTGAACATCAAAATGCCTCAGTAAAATCTCCACTAAATTAAGCTTACTCAGAAGTAATTGAATCTGTACAGCATCAATTTTAGGATATTATTTTAAAAGAATTTAATTTAAAGACAAAATTCTGAATGGCTTGTATCACACAAGGGTATAGAAGTTGGAATTTTTTTAATTAAGTCAGTTTGCATGAGTATTACCCATGTATATCCAATAATTCTCGACTACTTTGAAGTTACAGCTCCAATATCTTAGCAGGGCCCATGAAGTCCTTAGAAATAGAAACTCCACCTTATTTTATTGCCCACTGTTTCCACTCCATCATAAAGGACACCTCTAATTCTTGTACTCACTCTTCTGGTTTTCTTGTCCAGAAAGCACCTTCTTAGCCCTGAAGACTCTGTCAAGGTCACTTACTCTGCAAGGCCTTTCTACATCCCAGGAAACATTAGTATCCCCCTTCTCTCCCATGCTACTTTATACATAAATGTCCCAAGTGTTGCAGCCATTTGTTTGCATGGCTGTCTCTTCTGCTACATCCAAAGCTGCTCCCGGAGTGAGCACCATTTCATATCCATTTGTTGTATCTTCTGTATTTGGACCAATACCTGGCATGCAGCACACTCTCAGTAACTTGGTAAATGCATGAATGGACAGAAATAGATAAAGGCATATTGTAGAAAAAGGCAAAAACAGATGCTTACTATGTTTTAATATAGTGAACAAACAATATCTCTGGGGAAGAAATTGCAGATGTATTTCTGAATTTTCCTTCTCTCCCAATTTATACACATGGTTGACTTGTCCCTATGCATACAGATGAACCTATTCACAGACATCATTTCCTCATGGACTCACAGATGTGAATACTAATTTGAGACAGCAATTTATGATTGGGGTTAAATATTTTCTATTTTTTGCTCCTTCCCCACACACCTGTTCTGTCCAATCTTGTCCTTATTCATTATGATCATGTTCTATACCTAGGAAGTTGAGCAATATAACTCACATTCACAGGATACATTTTTCTCTGGTTTATAGCTAGGTTTGGCCAATGGGAATTCCTGGCCCAGACTAAAGAAGAGCGGAAAGAAGTCAGAGTATTTATTCTCCCAGCCTACAGACCCATTTTGGGTAGCACTCTCCAAATCCTTCTCCTTTCATATTCCATTCCACTCTCTCTCCCTGTCTCCGTCAGCCTACGGGTGCAACAAAGTGGCTATGGGCAGGAGCTCTCTACCTTGGCATTACTGACGTTTTGAGCACCATATTTCAAAGCCATGAGAAGCAATCCTGTGCCCCATAGGATGTCTAGTGGCATCCCCGGCATCAACCCAGTAGATATAAATAACCTTTTATAGCAATTTATAATTTATAGATTACTTTCACCTATTTAATATCACTTGAGCTCCATGACTCTATAAATATTATTAGAATGCTTATTTTTAGGGGCGCCTGAGTGGTGCAGTCCGTTGAGCATCTGACTCTTGGTTTCGGCTCAGGTCATGATTTCACAGTCCTGAGATGGAGCTGTGTTGGGCTCTGTGCTTAGCACGGAGTCTGCTTGAGATTCTCTCTCTCCCTCTCACTGTGCCCCTCCCCCAATCACACACACACACTCTCTCTAAAATAATCTTTATAAAAAAAGGATGCTATTTTTACCAATGAGAACATGAAACCCAAAGATACAGTAACTAATAAACCTATGCCTAAAAATCCTATAGAGCAATAATAGTATGTAAAGAATTTCTTATATCCAAGTCATAATCTTGTTCCATACCGGCTTTGAACTAAACTTCCTTATATTGCTATTTGCCTAAATTCCAGACATCACCAGGGCCATTAAGTTTCATATGAAATGCAAAAGTCATAATGGAGTTCTCTGGGCATTATGTTAAATGTGAGTCATATAGTTCGTCATCTATTATCTCTTTTTCTTCCTCTAAGAAGAATAATGTTGCAGTCATGTTGTATTGACAATTGGAATCTTCTTCAAAGATAATGTATTCTGAACATCTTCTACAAAAATGCCCACAAGGATTACAATAGAAAAATAGAATAACTCCAGGCATGCTCATGTATTTGATCATTTTATGTTAAATCAAGAAAGATGTTTAATGCATTTCAGAGTTTCAGGGACTGCTTCTATCTTTCCTCTCCTCTGCCCGCTACCACAGTTAATGTAGAAAACCTGGACCCACTGAAATTTGCTCATTCAGACAAAAAGACAAAAACTGCTACTGGACTTTAAGAAACTAAGCGATGTTAACATGTGTGCTGTGAGAAGTTCACACATCAGAAAAGGAACAGGTAATGTCTCCATTAGGATCTCGGGGAGCATTGATTGATGAGAATTGGTAAGACCAAATCTTTTCTCCAGAGTCAACATTTCTTTTTCTTTTCTTTTTTTTTTTTTTTTTTGAGGGGAACACTATCTTGGATTCACTATCCCCAAAGAAAATAAAGTCAAAACATGTCATTTCTTGAGTCGATAACTACTAGTCCAGTCATAGTATGGGCTCTGCAGTCCAACAGATCATAAGCCAGGGTAGTTAGAGAGAGAGTAATTATGACCAGTGCCAGATATAATTACATTCTCCTGCCCTCAAGTTACCCCTGCTGTCATGTTGTCACTCCAATGGCATCACCATCAGGCCAAATCCTAGAGAGTAAAGTCACTATCTTTTGTTGAGTTCCTAAATGTACCAGTATCTGTGTATCCATCATCTCATTTAACCCCCACAACACCCTTACAAAGCAGACATTGGTATCTTCCAATTACTAGGATATGGATGTCCAAAAAGGAATCAGATCTACTCTACCTCAAGACTAGTCTCCCCACCTTCACTGCCTCTGGTTGAGTGAGTCAGACCCTATCTATCAACAATCATATTATTTGTACATAATAGACATAATATGTTGAGTAAAGAAACAGTTTGAAAAGTTGCTCCAGTCTTATGGTCCTATTAAAGGTAAGAGTGAAATCACGAAATTGCCAATCATATTTCTGGTCACGTCTCAAAAATTTGATGGCTCTTCTTGTGGAAGTAAGCTTTTCATCTTACAGAAACAAGAAAACTGATCATTTCAGCTTTTTCTATTATAAATATTTTTCAAATATAGATAGATTATTTTGAGAGAAAATTAAGATATAGTAGAAGTAACAATGAAATATCTATTAGGTAATAAATTAAAATGTTGAGATTACACAAGAAAAAAAAAGTCAAACTAGAGACTGCCCAAATAATATTTTGTGGTTTGTAAAATGTGGTTATCAAATTTTTGGAATGTTTGCCTATCAGACCTGCAGAATAGTGCCCCTTCCTCCTCCCCCAGCCGCGAAGATGTCACCCTGTGAATATATGAATATGTTACCTTACATGGCAAAAGAGAATTAAAATTGTAAGCGGAATTAAAGTTTTAATCAACTGACCTTAAAATAAGGAGATTTTCCTGGATTATCCAAGTAGCCCAATGCAATCACAGTGTCCTTAAATACATAAGAAAGGCAGCAGAGAGTCAGAATGGTATGGACATGAAAATGACTACCAGCTATTTATTGCTGGCTATGAAGATGGAAGATGGTCAAGAGCCAAAGAATGCAGGCAGCCTCTGGAAGCTGGAAAAAATACAAGAAAATGGCTTCTCCCTCCACCTTCCAAAAAAAGAAGCAGAGCCCTGCCAACACATTGATTATAGCCTAATGAGACCCACTTTAGCCTTCTGACAATCAGAACCCTAATAAATAAATATTTGTTGCTTAAGCCACCATGTTCACAATAATTTATTACAAGGGCAGTAGGAAACTAATGTTACACTAAAGTAAAGACTGGAAGACACCTGGAAAATTATGGTTAGATGCATCAGCCAATATCCCAGAAGACATAAAGTTTCCTGGTTAAATAGTATCACAATGCCTCTGTTTTCTTAGACACAGTTTGAAGTTAACTATATAAAGCATATTGAAATATTTTATCTTTACAAAGAAGGTTTTAGCCAACATCTTTTTAAAAACCATAATATAGTTTGCCATAATGGAGAAACACTCAAAAATGCATTGAAATACTTAAAGTATTAAGGCACATCATATATCTTGTTCAAATGATTAATTATACTGCTCTATTATGATTCATGAAAGAATCCACCATGGTACTTATGGTACAAATGACCTAAGTGATAAAAATAACCTAGATTATTAAATCCTCAAAAGTCTGCTGCAACAAACATCTATGTATGGCTTACTAGACTCTACCCAATTAAAATCTTGGAAAACAAAGAAAAGAAGAGGAAAAAAAGAAGGAAGGAAGGAAAGAAAAATAAAAGAAACAAATGCTTCTCTTCCTTCAGCCAGACTTGCATAGTTGAAATAGCCATTGTTAGCTGGAATGTTTTTGCAAGTCAACTTCCAATTCCTACAAATAGTTGCTATTATTAACTTATTAAACCAGAAATATCCACCAATGTAAATGTACTCAATAGAACATTTCAACCATTACCTTGAGGGAATTATACAGAGATTCTGCACGTTTTTGTAGAAAGTAAATGAGGTAGATTTTAGGAACAGTTACTGAAAATAAGGCCTCAGGAGACTGGAAAAGTGGGTACTATAGAATTCTAAAAGCCTACGGAACAGAGATGCCAAAACATTAGAAGAAGGATTACAACCAAAGCTAACAGTACTATGTTGCCCATTCCGGAAGATCTACGCCTCTGTTCTCCTTTCAAACTGCAGGCTTCACAACTGAAGCTAATTCCCAAAAAAATCAATCTGGCTGTTCTTCCAATAAGTAACCTCCTTTTTGGGTCTTTTACCATGAGGCTGGACAAGGACATTTTACAAATGTGGTCCTACTGCGGCTTTTTTCAATACTATTTAGAAATGATAGAAATATAACTTAGAATTTTCAAATTATCATCTAAGTTAGGGTTATTAGTCTCTATTACCTCCTGGAGGTGTGGTGCTTGCAGACCAAAATTTACCCTAGGATTTTAAAAGAGACTATTATTTCTTTAGAGGAAAAAATTGTGTATGTGCATATATTTATGTTTATGTTCATATTTATATTTATGTGAACTCAGTACATATATGTATATACACGTATGTGTGTGTGTATATATGTAGTATATATGGAGTAATTCGACCCTGAGTGATCTAGTGGCATCGGACTAAACAAGGGATACCTTACCGCCACCTGGACACAAAACCAGAGGTCTGTTGTGAAGTGACATCTTTAAGAGATCAAGGGATCAAGAATGATAGGAGGAAATTCAACCAGGGTTGTTTTGTTTCCAAATGTTTTCCTCTGTGTTCTGGATAGCGTCTCATATGATTCCTTTCATGAGAAAGTCTCACATCAGGCTTTTTGTTCATCCAGAATCCTCCAGAATAGAAATATAACTTGGAGAGGAAACATCTTAAAAGCTGTCATCGACCAGTCACTTACACAGGACCATCTGAAAGCCAGCTGATAACAAGTACCAGTGTTAACAGAAGACATGATATGTGCTCAGGGGAGAAGGAGAGCACTAGAAGAAATGAAAAGGACCTAAAAATAATTAGAAATTGTAAAAAAAAAAAAAATCATTATGATTTTTCTTGGGAAACCCCAGGGCTATAACACTTTTGATAATCAATGCATAAAACAAATACAAGATATAAAAATACAAGCTTACATGACTATTTTTAGGAAAATATAACTTATGACTCAGATGAGTTGCTGTATTTTTCAAAGTTGCCTGGAGAGGGTGTAAATATTCCAGTAATGTTGCTGTGATTAAAAGCATCTATATAACTCCTCTTGGAAATCGCCTGGCAGCCTGTGTCTCTTTTCTTTCAATCTCTTCAATGATAGTAATAGTTCCCATTTGAAGGTGATTTGACATCAGCAAATTACTAAAAGTCATTCAGAGCCAAGTGTGAAGGATTCAGAGTGAACAGTTATAGTGAATAAGTTCAGTTTTTGGTCAAAATCACAGAATGGCTAAAAAGCAGTGAGGCTAACTGAATTGCTCATTAAGTGGTTCTAATTTTAACAGTCAAAGAAAAAAATCCATTAGAGATGCATAAAAAGCAAAAACCTGTTGAAATGTAAAGGAGGATGGGGTGTGGAGAAAATACATTCCAATTCCGATCCAATGAGAATAGTTAATGCCCTATGGCCAAGGTTGCAAGACTGATACAGAAGAAATAAATTAAAGCCACATTATAACTTCCTTGTGTGGTAATTGTCAATTGCCAGCCTCCCTAGGAATCACTAAATCCTTCCCAGGGTACGTATAGCTCCTCTCATAACCCTTAACCATACTACAGTATAATTATTCCTTTGCCAGTCTGTCTTCTCCACAAGACTCTGAGCCTCTGCCTTACATTCCAAATACAATGGGACATCAATAATCGGGCATTAAATAAATGAATGAAGAAGACTCACTTGGACACGTAACCTCCAGTTGTCTTACTTAAGGTCTTTCCTGATTCAGGATCATATAGGTTGGTAGGAACACATCTTAGGCAAACTTTGAGTTCTACCTTTGCTTTTAATAATTTGTAGTTACGCCATCAAGGCATATTGGAAATCCCAAATTTGTTAGTCCTTTGTAGCTTTCTCAGTGTGACTGAGATACAAAAATTAAAAAAAAAAAAAAAATTCAGTGTTTAAAATATTCTTATCACTTCTCCGCTTGGTACTCACTGACATCTGACTTCCTCTGAGACAGTGAGAAAACTCAGCCTGCTTGGCGGGAAAAATGAAGATAGAGCAAGTGTAAAAGCTTACAGGATGCCACTGCGGAAAGAAAAGAGCAACACCTCAGATATCTTAAACTGACTCTGCTGTAGAGGATCCTGAAGGATCGAGGGAGACAAGGATTGCCTATAGTCCAGTGTCTTCTAGGAGACTGTCGAACGCAGAATGTCCGCTTCACTATCATTATTCTAGCAATCTCCCTCCACAACTTGAAACCTAGTGAGATGGTTAATAAGTTTTCTAAAAGCAGCTTTCAAAAATGCCAGTATGCCTCCAAAATTTCATGCTCACTGAACTGATTATTATTATTAGTTTGCAAAGATAAATGTGTGACTAATTTAAAAACAAAATAGTTTGACTTTGTGAGGGTATGCAAACGTGCACTCCTGTGTGTGTGTGAAAGAGAGAGATTGAGAGAATGGAGGGTTGAAGGATCACAGAATGTTATCTTTTACCCTCTAGCACTTTCCTCAAAGCTTGAAATTTTTTTCAGAGCTTTTCAATTATAAGTTTAGGGGGGCAATGTAGGCAATCATGAAAGTACAGAAAAGATACAGCTTCCTATCTGTATTCCCTTAGTACTTTTATTTTTTACTATCTTTTGCCTTTGATGAAAAACTTCCCCCCCACCCATTTTTTTCAACTATTCAAAAAAACAGCCCCAGTAAGAAACCAGCTTAAATGAGAAAAAAAAAAAAATATCAGCCAAATAATTTTTTGGCCCCTTGAACAAAACCCTCCTTTTATTTTTCTTTTTGTAACTTGAGACTTTCCTCTCCAGTTCTGAAGTATGTTTCTTTTCCTGTCTTCAATAAGACATTTTTTGCTTTTACTAAAAGTGATAAAATAATATGTCTTCAATTCTCTTGCAGATGAGTGCTAGGAATAAAATGACAACATAACGCTTATATTTGATAAGAAGATACTCTTAAAAAAAACAACAACACTAATTCTTCTAAGAAAATATGTTGGCTGCAGTTTTTAGCACCATCACTTCATTTTTGCTTAATCTCCCTCCATCCTCCCCAAAGATTGTTTACCATAATATGTAATAAAAATTACATTCATCCAATAGCCAATGATTCACTGTTTGATTTTTACAGCTTCTTACCTTTCCCATGAAGAGACAAATAAGTTAGAAACATGAGATAAAGAAAAGTTGAGTGATCTACTCCACTTCAGAGATTAAGACCAAAATAAATCTTATAAAACCTGCATCTGCCTCTCAGCCAGATTGTAGCTACTAATGCAGAGGCATATTGTATGGTAAGGCATGCTTTTAGATGTGAGGATCTTTCTGCATTTCAACATCTCTTTATAGGAAGCAGAATGTGATGAATAGTTTCTTTCTTTCTGACGCTTAACAAAAGCAAAACTAAATTCACAACTCAAATGGCAGCGCTCTTACTAATGCTACAAATCCAAAAAGCACCACACAGGTCAACTGTGAACACAAGGTAAGTTGCACAAGCATGCAGGACACAATAATTGAGGACTAGAAATGTGGCTGGATTTCCTTTGTGTAGGCTTCACACAAATCACTGTCCTTTTCTTTGCACGGAGGCTCTGTGGTCTGAAATGTAGAACTGAGCATTGCTGATGTAGAGAAGAGAAAGGCAGACAGACATATTTATACAGATGATAAAAGTACTATGTACGAGTGAATTTATTTTATAAGCCATATCTGTTCTTCCTTCATATTGCACATCCACTGTCAACTGTAATGTGACACAGTGGGGACACTTTACGTCCCTTAAGGATGTCACATCCTCTAATGATTAGCAAACAATATTATATGTAATATTTAAAAGCATAAACATACAGGAAAACAAAGGTCTTCATTAAACAACTTCTCAGGCTTAAACAGAGCAGTTACATGATTATAAATGTTTCTTTGCCATTAGGAGTCCCTGCCTCGTGCTGTAGCAACAACTGTCTTGTTTTACAAAAAAAAAAAAAAAAATCAAAAAGTTCAAAATTCATAGCAGCGAATTCTCAAGGATACATAAGCACGCATTATTATTACTTGCTTACTGTTTAAAGTAGGTATTCATGCTATTTATTACTGAATATTCAACACAATCCCCACTTACCTATGTGAATAGAAAAAACAACACAACTCACAAGGTGTATCCAGGAATCACTTTTTAGAGTGATAATAATATACGCAGAATTTCACTAGGTTCTTGTAATGTGGTTATGCAAAACACACTTTTTTTCCTTCTGTTTTCCCTCCCTGAAAGTGTACCAATATCTACATTGATGTTTACAGATTTCATAACTGATTGCCCATATTCAGACGCTAAATCTGAAACAGCTTTCCAGCTCAAACCAAACGGTATCTACTTTACTTATACTGTACTGATGTAGTCATTTTAGAATATATTAAAGATGCCTGCATTTAGTAAGCCAATAATAAACAATGACTAATTTCCAGAGTAGTTTGGCTTTAAGATGGTTGTTTCCAAACGGGAGTGAAACTTTTAAGAGAATGTTAAAGAGGTGGTCTGTTGGGTTCCGTAAGAATTCAAGTAAGGCCCGGAGGAGAGGAGGTGGATTCCTTACCATTTTATCCTACTTTCTTTCCATTAGTTGGAAATAACTGCAATGCTGGCAATATTTTGAATACCTATTATTAATGAAACAAAATTCTACAAATTTTTAAGTGGAGGGTGGAAACAACCACCTCAACAATTTGATTCAATAGTTTTAAAGCTTAAAAAGTTTAAATCATTCCAGTAGTATACAAAGATCATTTCAGAGCATAAGATACAAAATTACTACATAACAGAACCCAGAGTTGTATTACAAAGGTACATGTTCAGAGACATTTATTCAGTTGAATAAACATTGTATAATAAAAAGTGTCATCAACACATTAAGAAAATGCTGTCATAGCAAAAAATTAGTAAATCATTATTTTTATAAGGAATGTATTTCAAATGGGCTTTGGTTGTACTCATTCACATTTTAGGGGACTGAAAACATGTCTCATAAAGAAATAGAATAATATTATATTTTAAGAGGAAAACTATGACATGATACAGGTCACATTTTAATTGAATGTTTAATAATGAGCAACTAATTTGAGGAAAACCAGAATAAATTACAAAAAAAATTTTTATAAGGAATTCACTATTACTTTGCTTTCTTTCAAATGTTGTGAATATTTAGAAACCAAAAACCAGAAAACAAAAAGAAAAACATGTATTTTCTTTCTGGTAAAAGGTAAATAAAATGTATGTTTTAAAAATCTTCTAGGTAAACTTTTATTCTCTATAAAAAGGCATTTCCTATCCTAAATAAAATGGCAATTTATAAAAATAATGAATTTATGTTTCTTACTTGTATTAATAATATACATAACAGACTATGTGAATACTGAGTGAAGTAAAGAATACTAAGGTAAATGACAAAAAAGGAAAACATATTAATGAGGTGTTCCCAAGAGCAGAGAGTGGGTAGAAGGAGGAAGTGCCTACTAGTCTAAAATCTACCTTCCCATCTTTTGATTTTAACTTTGATTAAGGTTTACGATGGTACTATTAAAAAAAAATTGGACTGAGTGCCCTAATTTCAAGAACAGAGTATAAAAGATATTAAGATAGGACAGTTGAAACATCACTGAAGCCTTTAAGAGAAATACGTGAATCCAATTTCATTCTCCTAGAACTAGTTGACTATAAATTAGACATGTTCTGTCCACTTCGCATATACACAGTGGTTGAGGGTGTGGCCCCTGTATTTGACCCTCTGCTCGGCCACTTTACAAATTGTGTTGATCATGAGCAATTACTCAACCCTGCTGTGCATCACTTGCCACATCTACAAACTAATGATAATTAGCTCTATTTCACAGGGTAGTTGTACCTATTTAATGAGTTAATATAAGTAAAATATGTTGACCAGTGCATAGGATATGGCATGTAATATAAGTTTAGCTATTATTATTTATGCATTACCCCGCTGAAATGGAATTTCAATGGGGAGAGATTGTTATCTGTCTTCACTGTTGTTGCTTCTCTAGTGTTTAGAACAATGCTTTGCCCACAATTACATAATTGGCATACAATAATCACTCATTCATTGTTTGCTCTGAAATGGTAACTGTATCACCTCTGTGTCTGTACATATATAAATGCATATACATATTATACATACATGTACACGCACAGACACTAGTTTCTTATTAAAGGTAAAACATTAGAGAAAAAGGCAAGAAGTTTTAGTAATAAAGTAAATTAAATGTTCCTGACCTAATAGAATGTGCACTGGTTTGGAAAAAATAGGTATTACCATCTTTTGTTCCTAATGCCGTATAGACATGCCATCTGTATCTAAAATCGATCCTTGTGTTCAACAGTTAAATGCAACGAAAAGCAGATTCAGATGCAATTAAAAAAAAAAAAAAAAAAAAAACCTTTAAGTTGATGCCACGATTATTGTCATTTCCTTGAAAAAAAAAGAACTGATTAATCTGCCATTTTTAATATAGGAGGTCAAATGTAAAATTAGCTCTAGAAGCTTAGAAAGGTAATTCTTAGAAAAAGTCTATTCAGCTGTCATGGTCCATTGCCTAGAAATTCTGACCAAAGGGCAGAAAAGAAGGAGTTCCTCTTCCTGACTTTTGATGAGTTTACTCTGTATTACCCTAACAAAATCACCACTTCCTACATCCCACTGGACATATATATAGTTCCTAGGCTGCTCATTACATATTTTATCACATGAATTTTTAACCTTATGAAGCAAATAAAAAGGCACAGTAAAAAAAAATCCTCAATGTGTCCGTGGATTCGTGTAATGATGCAGTGTATTGAATGCATATATATCAATAGTTGGTGAAGAGTCACTCAGAGTATGGTACCAGCTTCAGTACATTTTGGCAGTTTCCATATGCCATGAGAACTCAGACCCACTGGATCTTTGTCAGACCAATTAAACCACTGTGCATGAAAATCCACTGAGACTGTCCTTAGAAAAGAGGGATTATTAAACCTACATTATTATAGTGTCAACTGACTCTTTCCCCACTTAACTCCTACTGCTTTTCCTTTGGATCTTAATGCTGAAAATATCCTAGAAATGTAAGACTACATATTACTATCATCATTTAAAAAGACCTCCTACATTTGTGGAAAACTTCTTGGACTATTTTATATAAAGATTGATTTTATATTAATTAATATACTTAGATGCACTTATTGGTTGGCAAAATTAAAATAACTAAGATGCTACTTTATATCACAAACCCCTGTGAAGGCTGACAATTGCAGGAAGCATTCAATGATGTGCATAAAATTTAGAGTTAATAAGCTAAAAAATGAACTTCAGTTGTATCCCCCTAAAATTCATATGCTGAGGCTCCAAACCCCAATGTGACTGATCTGGAGCTATAGCCTTTATGGAGGTAATTTGGTTGAAAGAAGTCAGAAGGTGAGGCCCTGATCTATTAGAACTGGTGTCCTTAGAAAGAGGAAGGGAGAAGGCCATTTGAGGACACATTGAGCAGATAGCTGCCTACAACCAGGAAGAGAGTCTTCATCACAAACGAAATTTGCCAGCACCTTGATCTGGGACTTCCGGTGTTCAGAACTGCGAGAAAATAAACTTCTGTTACTCAAGCCATCCAGTCTCTAGTATTTTGCTATGGCAGCACCAGCAAGCTGATACTGATTCTCTTTTAAACCTGCTAAGAATACATAGGAGGTATTGTGGGCTAGAATAAAATGCATACTGCAACCTATGTAAATTAAAATCTATCAGGGATACTATGCTAAATATGTAAATATGTAAATTAAAATCTATCAGGGATACCACCACACTAATAAAAATTCTCAGATTTGGTGAGAGAAGTACGTTGGAGGGGAGACGACTATAGGGAGTTAGTGGACCCTGTTATATGGAGATGGATGGGATCTAGGAGAGATTCTGTTTTGCTTTTCCCCAGTTACATATGTCACATGGAGATAATAATAAGACCCGCCTCTTGGAGTTGCTAGAAAGGAGTAAATACTATAATGTAGTACACCCCTTAGCAGAGTGATTGTCGCAGAATAAAAGCTCAGTAACTGATGGCTCTTAGAGACTAGTCATGATGTGTGAAACAAAAATTCCCAGGAAAGATTGCACGGAAGAAGAAATAACTGAAAAAACGATGGAATTTTTTAAGTGTCAAAATGGATGATATAAGATATCAAACTGTTACGGGTGCCTGGGTGGCTCAGATGGTTAAGCGTCTGCCTTCGGCTCAGGTCATGATCCCAGGGTCCTGGGATCGAGCCAGACGTCCCGCTCCTGGCTCCGCAGGGAGCCTGCTTCTCCCTCTGCCTCTCTCTCTCTGTCTCTCATGAATAAATAAATAAAAATTAAAAAAAAAAAAAAAGACCAACCAGTACCTCTAAGGATCAGAAGAAAATGACTTTAAAAAAAAAAAAAAAGATATCAAACTGTTACAAGCCGTTCCTAAACCACTTGCTTTACAGCAGTGAGCTCTTTCTTCTCCTTCACTATCGAGACATCAACAGGCACCGAAAGTCTTTCTGATAATAACTAGGACCTGTTGCTGTAGGCAGAGACACACCTGTTGCAGCTTAATCAGGGATCAGCGTCACTTTGAAGAAATGAATCAGGAAAAGAGAATAGCAGATGCTTCAAATAAGCAGTAGGACAAATTAAAACAAATGCCCCCCCCCAAAGGAAAAAAAACAAAACGAAGAAACTTTTTAATATAATGGGTAGTGAAAGTATGCCGAACGTGTAAATGCATCTTAAGAAGGCTTAGAAAAATTTATGGATGACCAGAAATATTATCTTAAATTGTGGCAATGCTTGACAAAGCCCCAATTGTTTTGTGTGACCCCCCCATAAACCCTGTCATGTACTCAGAGCGGGGGTTGTTACGTAAAATGACAGAGGATGGTTTCCACAGGCTTCCGGACTCGAAAGGACTTACACAAGGTCACACTGGCCAATCAGTGACAGAACCAGGACAAGAAGGCAGATGTTCAGATTGTCTTATCCAGCTCATTTTCTATTTTACCAGAGGCCTTCGAGAAGTGAACTATCGAACAGAAGTTAGGAATTTCAGGGGATCCCACCCAGAACTGTTGTAGCCTGACCTACCATCTGTAATCAGAACTGAGAAGGGGGCAGTGTTAACAATTCAGGTTTCTAGGCTATAGTGCAGACCTACTAGAATTCAATTTCTGAGAATTGAATGAAATTAGGACAAGAATCAACTACATGGCAATAATGTGGCCACTTTTTTAATTATAGTAGTCTAATAATAATGCGAGGGAGAAGGTGAATATGTTGCTAATGCAGTGGTTGTGCGCTTTTCTTTTTTTCCTTTTTTACTTCTTTGTTCCTATCTTTCTCTCAAAAGTATGGGAGCAGAAAATGAATGGAAACAGAGCAGTTGGACATGATATTCCAGACTAAAAACAAAACCCAAACCAAACCGAAACACCTGGTCTAAATGGCAGGAAGTGGGTGTTTACTAGTTTTTGACACTAATCTTGCAATCATATCAAGCCAGGTACCGTTCTTATGGTTACTGGGGCCTCGGGCCAAAATTCAAGGCCACAAACATTTGCTTTTGTCAGACCTGAAACTCCTTTTTCTGATATAATCTCATTACATCCTGGATGCCTAGCTCAAGTTGGAGACACTTGGTGCCTTAACAGAGTTCTAGTCTTTAAAACTACTGCAGGCTACTCATCCTTCCCCTAAGGCCCTAAGCAGAATCTTCATTTCTTCAGGACTGTTGATCTTGTGAGGTGCTGACCTAGTTATCTGCTTAAAGCAATTTACACCAGGGTGCGCCAAAGACTAAACCCAACTCCTTCAGAAGTCATTTGCAATTTGCACTTGCAATTTAAGAGTGCTCCTTAGAATATGGGCTCCTAAGGAGTATTTTTTTTTTTTTTTTTTTTTGAGTAGAGCTGACACACAATGTTACATTAGTTTCATGTGTACCACATACTGATTCAACACTAAGTAGTTGTAAGACATTTCTCAGCTCCCACTTCACTGCTCATCACTCCAAGAGCATATTCTCTCTTCTAGACCTCTTTCCTTAGTAAACTAAGTGCATGTTTCTCTTTACAGATATTCCAGGCTCTCACCTTTAAAAGTGACGCTCACCATGGGCTTTCAAAATAAAAATGGAAACTTATACTTTATCGGTGAGCATGCATTGGTACAGTGAATGAATAATAACTGCAAGAACATATAAAGTGACAAATACAGACACTCATGCCTATGCTTGGACATATACGTATCTATTTTTTCCATAAGGAAAGGGATAATGATAAAGATAAGAATCTGTACCAGATGAGAATAAGGATCACAAGAAAAATACTGAAAACCAGCAAGTTTGCATGTTTCTTCATACCCCTTCAGAATATATCAGAACTCTACTGGGTGACCAAGTGCCTCCCTTATTTGCTTTGCCTATTCACTTAATAGTTTAATTTTATCTTTTTTAAGGGTTTGGTGTTGATACCACCACCAAGGAGGAAGGAGAGAAAATGAGAGTATTCCTCATTTGCTACTGAAATGAGAGTCAGACCCACACAGAGAAGGCAGGGACTCTAGCCAGCCCAGCAGGTAGCCTTTTATCATGGAGAAGTCCACCCAGCAGGGAAAGAAAATAACAATTGGGACACTCAGAGTCTGATATAAAAGTGGACATACCATAGTCCAGTAATCCAATATGAAGGACCTTCAGGATATCTAGCATCAAAGCCCAAGCCCTTTGTTTGTTCAACAAATATTTATGAGTGTCTCCTATGTGTTAGGCACTCTACTAGGCACTGGGAATACCATGATAGACCAAACAGATTTGGAGGCAGTCCCTGTGAGTTTCATGTATATACCTTGCCTACCTTGCTTATTTTTGCACTGCCTATCTATGTAGAGACTTGTTCTAGCCATCGTTTTAATTATATGCCAAAGCCTTGCACTGTGTATTAAAGATTCAGCAAATTAATACAATCTCTATAAAAGGAATGGAAAAAAATCACACACATCCAAGAAAAGTGTTTTGCAAAGTTATAGATTGAAAATTATTCCCAGAGACATATTTCAAACTGTGGATTTACTTCTTAAGGGCCTTGGATTTTTCTAGAGATAGCCTCAAAAATATAGTTAGGCTTAAAGTGACTTACTCAATTCTTAAGGTGTTTGTTTGTTTTAAATCACATATGGTGTTTACAAATCCAGTTAATTAATTAGATCTGCACATTATACCCACAGCCTTTTTGTTTTTTGTTCTGTTTTTGGTAGTATTAATTGCAGTTTATGACTGCAAAAATGTTTGACAACCTGGGGCATGTTCTAAGGAATTCTTCTGAAGTGATTTTGCCCAGATAAATCAGAAAACAGACTGTATTCAAAAGCACAGATTTCACAACTTTCCCCAAGTGCTCGCAGTACACTTGAATTCCGACCTGGTATTTCTTCAAAGACTTATAAAGTTCTTAGGCTAGTTCCATCAGTCATAAATAAATTGTTCCTTGTTTCAGTTTCCTCACCTCAGAAATAACAATGGTGCTTTTCCTCACAGATTGTTCCAAGGAGCAAATGAGCAAACATAGCATTCAACGCTTTGAAATTTAAGAAGCATGATGCAAATATAATCTATCATTTTCTGCTCCATAATCTTCTTTATAATATATTAATTTCATGAGGATAAAGACTCTATTTTATTATTTTTTGCATAGCCAGTACCAGTGCTGATATTAGATGTGTTAAAAGTGATTAAACCAGTCTCTAACATTCTCATTTTCTTCTTTAGATTTTGTGATGGAAAATAAAATATTATCTTATCATTTAAAACAAAATATCCCAATGCTGAAATTTATAGGGTATCAGGTAGTTTGTTCTCAGTCTGTTTCCATCTGTCCCCAGGCACCTCCCTACATGGTAAATTCCAGTAATCACAAAGGAGGCTGATCAAGAGAACCAAGGTGGATGACGACTGGGAGCAAGAAAGGTGGAGAAAGAGGAAATTTGTGCAAAATAAGAACCAATGATGACATGTTCAAAGATTAAAACACACACACAAACACACACAGAGAAATGATCATAGGCTTCTCTCAAGCTTTTTGCTGGTTGATGAATGCTTCTGGAATGGTATGCTGTTGATGATTCTGATTCAGCTCAATAGTACACTAAAATCTTTGGGAGTGTTATTTTTTTGTTTTGCTTTATTATGTTTTTCCAATAATAGCCATAGTTTCTCACCCAAACAAACTGCATCAGTGGTTCTGAACCCTTTTCAACTGCTTCCACAACAAAACACATTTTTTCCATGGCAACCAAGAACAGGAACACATATACACAACTGAAATAAGGATTGCACACAACATTTACTCTTACTATATGGGTGATGTACTTGGAATGGTTGTGTTTTATTTCACATCTTTCTAATTGTGGTAGAGATGCACTAAATTGATTCATGCCTCAAAAATGTGTTGCAACTCAAGTTTTCAAAAGGCTGCCTTAGAATGTTCTTTGTGAAAGTTTTTATGTATATCCTCTTTATGTGGTTGCAGTTAGATTATCCCAAAATTCTGGACTTCTTTCCTCTATACTTTGTTTTCGAATTGATATGATTTGTTACAGGATTCACACTTTAAGTATACCTAAGGAAGTTTACTATTTTTGATGAGGAAACATGACATTTTCAAGAACCAGGAAGTGGTAACTGTTCTTTCACCAGCTTCTTATACTGGTCTTTGTGCTCAAAACAAATTGAGAACTTGAGGATAATTAGGTTTTATTCAGGAATTTCACTACAGTTTCAATAATATTTCTGAAAATGTCATTTTTGCAAAATTAAACAGCTAATAAAATAAAAATCTTGAAATATATACATTAGAGATTTACATGGGTTAAAGTACATTTCCTATCACTCTACATTTTAGTATTCTTCCAATATTTATTTATTATTATTGTTTTTTAGAGAGGTTGTGTGTGTGTGTGTGGTGGAGGGGTAGAGGGTGAGGGAGGGAGAGAAACTAAGGAGGCTCCATGCCCAGCGCGGAGCCCAACATGGGGCTCAACTCATGACCCAGAGTCATGACCTGAGCCAAAACCAAGATTTGGATGCTAAACCAACTGAGCCACCCAGGCGCCCCAATATTCTTCAAGTATTTATTTATTTTTATTAAAGGGCTTTTATATTGACAATAAATCACCAAAAAAAAAAAAAATCCCAGGAATCTGGCATTCTTAGTATTTTAAAACTTTTGGAAAACTTCGTAGGGCAGATGATATGGTAAATGTACTATAAATTTATCAAACTTCACACACAGAACACTTATGTTTGGGCACAAAAACACATACAACAAACAGAGACAAATATATAAACATAGAGAGCTAGAGGGACCATCCAGTGGATTCCCTGACTTACCTAGAATACTATTTACACAACTAAAATTCAACCACTCTCTCTCTCAACAATATCTAAATTCTGAATTCTCGGAAGCAGCCTGAATTTATGTTATCTGACATCAAATAGAATAGCCTTCAGATAAATGTACCACAAAAGCAGGAAGCCACAAATTCCTTCTGAATGTTACTACAGTGACTTCAGGAAATCTAAGTGAAAGATTGCAAATTTTCTTAAGGAATTTAACAACAAAAACTTAAAAATTCTCTAGCTAGTACAGATTCTTTGGTCAATATTTCAAGATTAAGGATAAACCAGTCCATTGGCAGTAACTGCTTAATACAACATTCTCTCAAATTTGTTTTACAAACAATACTTTTCATAACTATTGCTCAAAGTCCTTGCATATAGATGTGTAGGAGCACGCACAAATACACACAGAATGAGCAGGAGACGCTATCTTTTATTCTAACACACTATCTCACTGGCCTGGAAAAGACTGTGATTCCATAGCCCTTTAAAAATATTGATCAACTTAGGATTTTATCAAAAGTTGGTATTTAAGGTATTACAGACCAAGCTCAATAGGCTTAATTTTCCTGGGTCCACACAAAGCTAGAATCTCAAAAATATTGTTGAAATGTGCCTTGGGATTTTTTTTTTTTTTTTTTTTTTTTTTTTAATTTCTGCTAACCACCTCTTTGAGAATGGAATCCCTGGTGATTTAGACATCCATTAGTAGCACATTTCTTTATTAATACTGCTTCTTTTATAAGTTTATTTATTCCAAAAGTATTTTTCCTTAAATGAGGGGGGAAAAAAAGCCTTGAAAATCCAATGCACAACAAGGGAAACAAGCAGTGATTGGCTGACACCCCACGGCCAAGGGCAGGCTCCAGCAGGTTTCGGAGTAGCAAGGTCATCAGAGTATGGTGCATAATGGAGCATCATATTAGAGTGGAATTCAGCCAAACACAGTAATGTATGGATGTAGACGCATCTGAAAGAAGGAAAATAAAGATTTATGCAGGTTAAAAAAAAAAAAAAAGCCTGAGGAAGAATTATCCCCCAATGTCTTATACCCAATCAGAATGCTGTGGTAAAGGTTTTGTTGCAGAGTATTTTTATTTACAAATTATCTGTTTGTAAGTAATAAAAATGCTCAGGGGGAAAAAAAGTTAACTTGTCAGATGAATCCTACTCAGAAGCTTTAATAGATTTTTTGTTTGTACACAGCATTAGAGTTCAATACAAACATCACCAAACTCCTGAAAATAAACCTTTATTCTGCCTTTAAAACATTAATTCACCAGAAGTGATAATTAAGATTAGTTTTAGTGGTTTCAGCTGAATTCTTCTTGGAATGTGATTTCTCCCACAACACTAATGCTAAATAAAGCACTGTGTAATGTTCCAAAACAGAGTCCCTGCTTTAGAAAAGATTCTAAGGGCTTTTAAAATAAATAAGAGAGAAAAGTAAAGCTGACTCAAGATCTATATGAACAGATCTTACTATTTCTATAGAGTCACCGTAAATAAATGGATGGGGAACCTTGTTATAGTCTAAAAACTGCTTACATACAGCTTAAACATAAAGCTCTAAACAATTATTATACTAAATTTCCAACATAACCTCCACCACCATCCTGTCCCAGGAAAAGAAATGATGGTAAAATATCTAATAGCATTGGTAGCTATTGTGAAGCAATGGTTGTCACACTATATTCAGTTTTTAAAACAGTTCAAATTTTATTCTTGAAATTAATATACTCAATCATTAGCATTTTATCACTATATAAAATTTAGATATGATACACTAGAGTGATTAATTGCCTAACAAAGGAGGCAATCCAATTGAAAAATTTAAAAACTGTCACATTTTTGTAAAAATTTGCTAGAAAACAAATTTAGAGGAAAACTTAGTTCACGATTGTGTGTTAAGGGTGCTACGAAGGTAGAGCACACCTGCAAAGTTGGCAAAACGTAAAGGAGCATAGAAGGCAAATAGAATTATCTATACTGGTGCAAAAGGTAAAAGATTATCCCAATTAGAATGCATATAAACTTTCATACACACTGTATAGAAAGCTTCTATTAATTTCAATTAAAATTATGCTTTTATTGAGGAGATACTAATCCCAGATAGGAGCTTATATCTGTTGTCACGGTTCTGTTAAAATTAAAAATTCTGTCAATTAACCTGTTGAATATATGTTCTAAACAATGTTAAGTTACTTCAATGAGTGTCATCAATTGCTATTTTACATAGGGGAAAAGAACCATTACTCTCTTTTGAATATCTATAAAATTTGAATTATAATTTCCCCAATAATTTACAGATAAAAACTACAGCCTAAAACAGAATTCTACTCTATTGCAAAAAAGTCAGTCTTCATAGCCAAATATATAGTTATACAGACATAGGTAAATCTCAGCAGATTTCTTTCTCTATTGAAAGACATACAGAGAAAGTTACGTAAGTTCAATTTTATTCCTAGAGGTAGTATGATAAAAAGAAAGAAAGAAAGAAAAAACAAAAGCACTGGCCTCTGCATTCCATGACTTGTATCCACATTGGATCCTCAATAATCTTGTGATCTCAACCTAATTACTTTACCATAAAGGCCTCAACTTCTTAAGTTTCACTGCATCAGTCAAGGAACCAGCAGAAAACCAAATTCACACCCCAATGGTACAGACAAAGTCCTCAGTCTCTCTTCATATAAAATGAAGGAACTGGTTTGGATGATATCTTTTAATTCTAAAATGTGATGACTCCAGTGATTTTAGATACAAACACTAAATGGTCGATTATATCTTCTTTCAATTTCATATGTGTTGAAAGTTCAAATATGTTCCATATATTATAAATGAATATCACAGTGAAATAAAAGTCTAATGGCATCATAGTTGGTCTATATGAATATATCTGTGTGTTTGTGTGGAGAAAGAGATACCAGGTGTACACTTTTCCACAAATAATGTATGTAATTACTCAAAAATAGAAGATAATAAGAAAGATTGATTTTGCTATATTTATCCAGCTGCATGATTTACTTAAAATCTATAAATCGACTCTGTGGTCTCATGTCTAAGTTATTTATTGACTTGGGGTAAGTTTGAGATAAGTTTCAAATTGTCATACTTGGACTTCCATAAAAATTTATATATTCAAGGTAGATCAAATCAGTGGATGACCCTTTCCTTATTCATAGACATCCAGAGATCTAGGTAACGTTGCTTTAGTACATATCTCCTGACTAAAGATGTAATCTTTCATCAGTTATTAGTCACTTGTCTATTATATCAGGCCAGGTGTAACGGAAATTCCACCATATGCAGATGTACTGTACCTCTTAAAAGTGTTTTTGGTTATACACAGCAGAATCATATTGTAGAAATTATGCTTATCAAATTGAAACTAGAAGCTGTGGTTGGCATCACTCTGAAGATGCATTTCTACTGTAGTATGTATGTATGGTGTAATGTATATACACAAACAGATTGACATTTAGTTTTCTCAGTGCTGAAAACTCTAATAGATGATGGCAAGTCATCTGTTTGCTTCCAGACTGGAAGTAATTTAAAAAAATAATTTCTGCCATCTTTTTAACTGAGTATACAATGAATATATTGAATACAATTTGATCAATTAAAGAGAACATTATTCAGACTACATTCTGCAGTTCCAAAGGCAAGGGAAACTATCACTGGACTTAATATGAATTTTTCTTGAGTATTTCTGCATCAGCTACAAATGGATTTTTAAATTAATGTTTATTCAAGCTGTATCTTCTCTACTCTTGCCAAAAGTAAAGTACTTTGCTTTCCATTTACTAAATACAATAAAATTTTTACTTGCCAGTGCATTATCTAAATAACAGCATGGCATGAATAAACTCAACAGGACCTAAAAATAATAAACAAAGTAGTAATTATACTTTTATATGCTTACTAATCTTTTGGAATTATATTAATTTTTAAGAAAATTGAAAAATATTTAACACATAGTAAAACTCTGACGATTAAAAAGTAAGTAGAAAAATAGAATGCCTCTGTCTTTATTTTACAAGTCAAAAGCACAATTGTACTTCCAAGTCACAAAACTTGAACAACCACTAAAACCAGGTTTACCAAGCAAAGGAAAGGTGGACACTTAATCTCAATAATGCTGTCAATGATCCACATTCTGCTCAACTAGATACATTATTTAGTTGAGAGCAAAGGCTTTTGTTTGAACTGCAAAGGCCTGAACTATGGAAACCTGGGCTACATCATCAGTTTTGCTAAGGTGTGATTTTCAGGAAAGAAAAAATATATATATATAGCAACTCTGCAACACACATCTAGATTCTGCCAAAGAGGAACTATAGAAGCTTGATTTGAAAATTTCTAGACCCTGTGAAAACAAACCAAAAAGGGGGAAGGGCATTATTTACAAACTTATTTCCACAAAGCTATTTAATTTATTACAATATAACCATTAACAGGATTTAGGAGCAACACTTTGAAATGTCTAATTCTTATGAAGAGAAGAACACTGTAAACAGATATCACTTCCATTGTATCACAGGTAAAGAACTATGGTAAGGCAATTCAAGAAAATTATAAATAAAATGAAGCCTTTATGTCAGATGAAATCTCTGATTTTTAATTAATCCCTATCATAAGGAATTAAAATATGGCATCCCTCAGGGTTTTCCTTAGATAAATTCAGTATCAAAGGGGGGAATTATAACAAAACCTTGTGTTCTTTATTTTATTTTATCTTACATCAAATTTAACCACAGAAAATACATTTTGGCAGTTGTATAACAATTAAAGTTAATATCTTTTTAAAATGAAAATAGAAAATCATCTCCTTATGGTACAAGCAAAAATCAGAACAAAAAAGATCCTGTTTATTGTGTCAGATGTCTAAACAGAATGTAACTTTGTAAATGGATCCCTTGTCCCCTGACAGCAATATTGAAGAGATGAAGAGTATCAATTACTATTACTAATTACATTAAGGGGAATGTGTTTCATTCTCCTTTATTTCATTTTGGCTCAGCTATTTATTATGGTTAAAACTTTACACATCTTTTGAATACTGAACAACATATAAGTTTTCCAGTCACTTTTGGCAAACTGCATGATTTATACCGATGGCTTTGCAGGTTTTCTATTTTGGTATATGGACTTCTTTGCTCTGTTAAGGAGTCTAACACCATACATTAGTTTATTTATAAGCCTATCACTTTGCCTTTTAAACAGGATGCCACAACAGTCTTGATATTGGCTGTCTTAAGTGCTCAAGAATATAGAGCCAACCTCATTTGATGAGCCAAATAAAGCTTAAGTGGCAGCACAGATCATATGAGGGCGTTGTATAAAATATCTATAAATCTGCCACTTGATATGTCCCCTCCAAAGTTTAAGATTACACAATTTAGAATGCAAATGTCATTCAGCCACGGGACAAAACATCCTATTAGGATTACAGCGAAGAAGTAAACATTCTGCAGAAAGATGTCTTCACACACGTTTGCACTGCAAATTATCATTTTCCAAGGAAATTTCTGTAGATATAAATTTATTTGTGGGTGTTTCTAAGTCGATCTTAAAAATGTAGTATTATTTTAACTAGATGTGTCCTTGTTTACAAAACTGGTAAAAGTACCACAAACAAAACAAAAATCTTCTTCTAACTCCAGGTAAAGCAATAACACAATAAATATAAACCCTCCCCTTAGTAAATTTCAGGTTAAAAGAAATAAGTAACTCAGGCTCACCAGCATCACATATTTTCAAAAGCCATTTAATGTAATGAAGTTCAAGCCTGTATTTTCTTGAATTGCTTTGACAATTGGATATAAAACCACGTTAAGTCTGTTTCTCCTTATCCAAATAGCTACAGTAAGGTACTATAAGTAGCAAATATTTCTTTAGGAAATTGATTTTTAAAACTATGAAAGCGATAAGGAATTAGTATCTCTTTTCTATGTCTTTAATGAGCCCATCAATAATATCTTTAATGATGCTATAAAACAAGTTTTTCTTTTGCCTTAATTCTTCTCAGATTGCACATTCCACATGCAAAGCATATTTAATAGAAAAACTACTATTCAATATTATTTGACAGTCATAAATGTGTTTTTTGAGATGAGTTCTCGGGATAAGAAATATTTTATTAGTGGGGTTGCTACATCATTAAACACAGCAGTGTCCAAAAGGTTTTACTGGCTGAGTGTCAGACCTTGGTGGGTGTAAAAAGTAAACTTTGTAAGCATTACATATATCACACAAGCAAAACTTCCAAAAATAAATTTTCTATTTTCTGAAGTTCATCTCAAAATATGCTTTTTTAAACTGTTTCCACATTTCACTGAAAAACATCTGTATCAAATATTCCATATAACCTTAATAGTGTCAGGATATCGCAATGCAGACCAAAATTTTCTTGTACACAGTGCATCAAACAAGAACATTTCTGTTGCTTGGCTTAAATAATAAAAGGGTCATGTACTTTACTTTTGCTTATAAACTTTTAATACCAAACATGAAGAATGCAAGTGCTAACTGCAAAGCCTCACAGAAGTTTGTTACAGACACAGAAGTATTAAAAACGTATACACAAACAATGAATCATGGCACACTACATCAAAAACTAATGATGTAATGTATGGTGATTAACATAACAAAATAAAATTTTAAAAAGTGTAGTTTTGCATGATATTTGCATATCATTAAATATTTTTAAACCAACAGTTATGTCAAAGTAGTCAGTATTTAAGTATCTCAGACTTGGTACTGTATTTGCATGAGCCAGCCTCCATGATCTGTAAAATCCTACATAATACATTAACACAGTTAAAACTTTTATAGTGTCCAATTTGCAGAGGCACCAGTAGTAACTTTAGAAATTTTCTCCCTGGATGTAATTACCCACTCAGTAGCCACAAAACAAAATAATTTCAGGTCAAAACTAACCACCCAAACAATATATACATATTTATCTTGAAAACAGAAAATGTAGGATGAATTAGTACTGTCCAGTATGAAGTACTGCCTACTTGGAATATGTTCTGAGGTAGCTTAGTAAACACTGGTTTGGTAACTTGCAAAATGCAACAGTGCACCTTGCGTAGATGGCCTGTATTCAATTAATGATACATGAATTAACATTAAATTACTGCCATTAAATTTTTAAATAATAGCTTAAAAGAGAGAAAACAACACTTCACAGAAGATGCTCTGCCTCCGAGTTCTTAGCCTTGTGTGGGATATTTAAATATATTTGGAACACATCTTACCTGTTTGCTGTACTTGTTATTGGTTTGACAGCTGTATTCAGAGCAGTGATCTGATCCAATTGAAATGTTGTCTCCTGCTCCCACAAATGTGTTGGCTGGTGGTAGATCTTGTACGGCCTGGTGTTTTTTTCCTGCAGTTGGTGACTGGGGGTGAAGCTGGACAGTAGGCAACGGAGAACTAGATTTGTAATGCCTGGCCAGGTCAGGACTGCCGGGCCCCCCATTAACGGATCGGTATCGCCCCATGCTTGGGCTGTCTGACAGCTTCTCATTGACGCTATCATACCTCTGTCCATTTGGCTTAGAAGCTTCTACAGTGACAATGCTGCTGTAGAGAGGCTGCTTAGACTTTTTGTTTTTCTTGTCCTTTTTAGGCTTTTTAGATTTGTCGTGCTGCTGGGGTGTAAAAAAGTCTTCATGATCTTTTTTGCCAGCTTCATAGCCATTTTTATTTTTGGACCGGCAGTACCTTGCCATCACTACAATTAAGATGATGAGAATCACTGTCATAATTCCAGCAACCACCCCAATGACAATACTGAGTCTCTGTTTGCTAATTTCATAACTTGGGTCACCAGCTATGTCCTGGGTGAGTGGGGTGTGCAAACTTCTGGCTATCTGGGAGTCAATCACAGTTGCATTGGAAACACTTTCATTGACAAACACATGCACCAGAGTCGTGGTGGACTGGGAAGGCTGTCCACTGTCATTCACTTGCACCACCAACCTGTGCAAGCCATAATGCTTTTGGGTGAGTTTTCCCACTAAGGAAACCACACCACTGGTGGAATCAATCTCAAACAGCTTGAAGGGATTCCCTCCCACAATGCTGTAGTTAAGGTCTGCATTGATGCCCTCATCACTGTCCCTTGCCAACACTGTAGCTACTACTGTCCTGACATTACTTGAAGGTGGCAGTAAAGTGTAGGAAATGTTTCTGGGAAGGGTAACTGTGGGAGCATTGTCATTCTCATCCATCACAAAGAGAGAGACTGTGGCTGTGGCTGATCTGGGAGGATCCCCCCCATCCACAGCCTTGACTCTGAAGGTGTATGTGGTCTGATGTTCCCGGTCAAAAGACATTGTGGAGTAAATGGTCCCTGTGTCGTTTTCAATGGAAAAAATGTTACTGTTTTCCTCTATGTAGAGGCTCATCTCCGCATTGCGCCCCTTGTCTGCATCCATCACCGTGACCATCCCCACCGGGCTGTTGGGCTGCAAGTTTTCTTTCACATAAAAGGTAAAGACGTCCTGCATAAACTTAGGGTCATTGTCATTCTTGTCAGCCACCTGCACAATCACCGTGGTGCTGCCCTGCAGCACCGGGATGCCTTTGTCTTTGGCATTAACTTTAAACTCATACCTGTCTGTCTGCTCTCGGTCCAGCACCGTATTGACAAGGATGTCCCCAGAATCAGGATCGATGGCAAAGATCCCCATCACGGAGGAATCCAGAGAGTAGGCAATCTCTGCATTTTTCCCACTGTCCGCGTCTGTCGCCAGCACCGTGGCCACCCTCTCCCCAGGGATGTTGTTCTCTGGAAAGTAAACCTCCACCACGGACTGGCCGAAGACCGGCGGGTTGTCATTGGTGTCTCCTACCTTGACAACCAGGGAGTTGTTGCTGGAGAGGCTGGGGCTGCCCGAGTCCACCGCCACAATGACCACGTTGAATTCCCGGGTGGTCTCATAGTCCAAAGGGGCCGAGGTGTGCAGAAAGTACTTTTTCTTGTTCTGGTCGCCCTCTGTGTCGCTGGCCGGCTTGAGCTGGAAGGGCACGTCACCCACCACGGTGCAGGTGACTACCCCATTCTCGCCTTGGTCTCGGTCGGACACCTGTACCAGAGCAATGGGGGTGTCGACCAGAACATCCTCGGCCACGTTGGCCACCCCATCCTTGAGTGGGATACGCCCGATCTTGCGGATTTCAATGGACGGAACGTTATCGTTCTCGTCCTTGATGTTGAGGACCACCGTGGCCTTGTCGGTCTTGGGGGGCTGCCCGCGGTCGCGGGCCATGACGGTGAAGCGCAGCTGGTTCACCTCCTCGCGGTCGATACGGTGCAGGACACTGAGCCAGCCGGACGTCTCGTCCAGGCGCAGCAGCCGCCGCACGGATTCGGTAGCCGCTCCGAACACATACTCGATCTGTCCGTTGACCCCCACGTCCAGGTCGGCGGCACGCAGCTGCAGGATGGGAGTCCCTGGGGCGCTATTCTCGGCCAGGTCAGCTTCGTACACGCTCTTCTCGAAACGGGGACTGTTGTCGTTCACGTCGGTGATGAGCACCCTCAGGATGGCCTGCGAGGAGCGAGGCGGGTCGCCACCGTCGCGCACCCGCAGGGTCAGCTCGTAGGAGTCGCGTTGTTCCCGATCCAGCGCCCCCTTCACGATCAGCTGTGGCTGCTTCTCGCCATCCGGGGTGTCGGCCACCTGCAGTTCGAACACGCCGCTGCGGCCACCGGCGTTGGTCCCGCCGCCGCCCTCTGGTGCGTCCGGCCGCCTCCTCGAGCCGCCGTTCCCGCCGCCCCCGGGGTAGGGGGCGCTGTCGGCGGGCCCAGCACGCCGGCCCTCGCCGCCGCCGCCGCCGCCGCCCCCGCCCCCGGGCTCCTGGAGCAGCTCGTAGCGCTCGATGCCGTTGCGGCCGAAGTCACGGTCAGTGGCGGTGGGTAGCAGGTAGAGCGTGCCCACCGGCCTGTTCTCCTCCACCGTGAGCGTGAGCACGGGTGACGGGAAGGTGGGCGTGTTGTCGTTGATATCGAGTACGATGACCCGGCCCTCGAACAGGTCCACCCAGCTCTGCGAGGGCCCGATCACCGACACTTCGAAGTCCAGAAAGCACTCGTTCTCGTCGAAGATCATCTGACACTGGGGCAGCTTCTCGCGGTCGATGCGCCGCTCGCTCGTGCTCAGCTCGCCGGTGAGGTTGTCGATCTTCAGGTACTCCGAGCCCGACTCGAGGCTGAAAGTCACCTCACCCGAGCCGGTCACGATGCCCAAGTCCGAGGCGACGTTGCCGATGCGGACGTCCGCTGGGCCCTCCTCGGCCAGCCGGTATCGGAGCAGCTGCTTGGCGGCCGCCAGGCTGAGCGAGAGCGGCAGGAGGAGACAGCAGCCCAGGCACCAGCCCCGCGCCCATCCCGCGGTCCGCATCCTCAGCATCTTCTCCTGCTGCTGCTGCTACTGCTCCTTCTAAGCACAGCCCCCTCGGCGCCCCCCTCCTAGGGGGCCGACCGCCTGCCCTCCTCACAACCTTCTTCTCTCTCCGGGAAAGGAGGGGGGGGGGGCAAGAGCACCGTGCGGAGTCGGCCGGGGGACCAGCGATAAATCCTTCTTCTTCTTCTTTTTTCTCCTTCTGCTTCTTCTGAAAGTTATTGTTCCATAATTCATGCAATGGGTGCTAATCGCCCGCTCGCCGGCCGCCGTTCAGTCGCAGTACTCACAGTTCACGGGACACTGCGCGCCGCGGGCTCGGCGCCCCCCCAAAGTCATCCCCGCAGCGGGCGGAGGATCCCGAGCTCCCGTCCCCGCTCTGTCGGATGGGGCCGGAACCGCTCCGGCAGGCGGGCGGTGGAGCCGGGAAGCGGCGGGGAACAAGCCTGCAGCCTCCCCCGCCTGCCAACCCCGTTCGTCTTCGCTGCTACTCGAGTTGAGTCCAATCCACGTTGCAGCCACTCACTCCAGACCCAGCTTCTGCTCCGGCTGCCCAGGCAAACGTGAGTTGCTTCCTGCACGAGGCGCTGGGGCCAGCAACAAGCCAGTCTGAACTCTGACTCCGCTCTGGCAGCGGGGGAGCCAGTCAACAGATCGCGAATGAAGAATCCCTGGCAGGTCGCTCCGGGCACCGTGCAGTGGAGACCACTCGCGTCACACAGCGGTCCGCGTCCGGGTCCCCCCCGCGCGCCGAAGAGCAGCCCGAGCCATCTTCAGAGACGCCCAGAGAGTCAGTCCCTTCTCACTCCCAAGAGCTCGGGTTTCTCTTTTTTTCTTAACAACTCTGCGCAAGGTCATTAGTCACGAAGCCGCCGCCTGAAACCGCAGCAGCCGTTCGCCCGCGGGGGCGAAGGCTGAGCCAGCCGTGCGCACCGCGCGGTGCCCAAGTTTGGGTTCGCAGCCGCAGAGTCCGTGCCTTTCCTCACCTGCATTCGGCCCGCAATTCCGAGCACTGGGATCTGCAGCGCTGTGCGCGATTCAGGGAGGAGATTGCAGGCTCTCTCCCCGCTCTCTCTCGATCCCTCCCCTCCCTCCCTCTCTCTCCTCCCTCCTCCTCTCTCCTCCCTCCTCTCCTTTCCCCTTTCCCCTGCTCCCACTCTCTCTCCTGCACGCTCCCTCTCCTTCCTCCCAGTCCCAATGCTGCCAACTCAAGCTGAACTTGATCCCTTTGCAGTTCAAAGGTGAGCAAACCAGGCTCGGTGCTCAGGCGACGTTGGCCTGGCGAAAGCCCCCGGCCGGGCTCCCCCAACGGCAATTAACAAAGATGCCCAATTCTGTCCGGATTTCCGAAGAAAAGCCAAAGGCGCTGGGGAGGGGTGAGCGGGAGGTGGAGTCAGAGACAGCTGCCAAGTAGCTTAAAAAGAAAAAGAAAAAAAAAAAAAATCCAGTTTGCCAAGGGGAGAAAAAGTGCCAGTCGGTTGTTGCCTCGGAAGTGCCCTGGCACGGCGGGTGAATTCCGCAGTTGTCTCGTCCCCTTTTGCGTCTGGGAGAGTCTGGTGCGGGCGCGCTCGCCGCCCCTTGGACTGCCAAGGCTCAAAGACGCTGAATGGCAAATAGGAAGCTCCCGCTCGCTAGCCGCGAGCCGGAAACCCGCAAGTTTGCCCAAAGTGGTGGCTGCTGCTGGGAGCTCGCTGGCTGGCTTGCGGCTCAAGCTCGTCCCTGAAGCTGCTGCTGCTTGTGGCGGCGGCGGCGGCGGTAGCAGCCTAGCCGCGGAAACTACACACTCGCGGAGAGGGAGGGAGGAGGGTTGGGGGGAGGAAGGCAGAAGGGAGTACCAACCAGCCGGCCCGCTCCGGAAAGCCCCGCTTCAGCACCGGGGGCCACTCCTTGTGTGCACAATCCAGCCAGTCCCCGTCCCCTTTAAGCCAAAGCCTTTCCCCCTCTCCCCAGTGAGCGCAGCCACAGTCCGGTCGGGGGACTTGCTTTCCGTCCCTGGGGCTGGTAAATTTCCTCCTCTCCCTGACTAATACCGAGTGCGTGTGTGAGAACACTGAATTGGTGTCAGGAAAGGTTTCTTTCTTTTTTTTTTCCTCCCCCTTCTCAGACGATGCCCCCCCCCCACCCCACCCCGAAGTGTCTCCGTTTCGCGATTTAGCATCTTGGTTAGGGCATGGCTAAGGGTGGCTTAGGGGATCCTGCGTGCGCCCAGGGAGCCACGTTGGTGTTCTGAGAAACCATGATGGGCTGCAGTGGTTAAAAAAAAAAGAGAGAGAGAGAGAGAGAGAGAACATCAAACTCCAGAGAGAGCCAGAGAGGAATCCTTTTTTGGGAGTGCAGACTTCGGAGGGCTGGGGTTGGGGGTTGGGGTGGTGCCTGTCTTTGTTTAAATGCTTGGCATTCCTGTTATCGTGCTTGCTTACGGGGGTAGACCGTGTGTGTGTGTGTGTGTGTGTGCGCGCGCGCGCCTGGGGAATAAACACATGTTGGAAGCCTCGGTGTTATTTTCTGAGCAGAAACCTGCAGCCTTTAGTAACTGGCAAAGTGTAGCGTCACCTATCTGGATAAAAGGGAAATAAACTTTAATGGCAACTTTGTGTACCGAAGTGTCCCTAGTTCCGTTTCTCTCCTTCTTCTGACTTTGTGCCACTCGATCGTACGTGGTATTCCCCCACGCGAGGCTTCCCCAGTTTTCAATCACAGCCACTCAGCCCGCCTCATCAGATCTCAGTTGTGCTTGTGTTTTTTTAAAACTGTAGCCGTTTGCTCTTCATTTATTTCAGTGGCTAAGGGGTCCCGCCAGGATTAAGTGGGCTGAGGCGGGCAGGAGGTATTTGGGGACAATCTTACCATCTCAAGAGAGCAAAGAGGCTGCTGCTGGGATTTGGTGGGCCCTCAGCTCGTCTGCCCAATCTATAGGCATCGAAGGGCCTCCCCTTAAAGGAAAATTTAAGATGAAAAGAAGAAAAAAGAAAGAAATCCGTCCAGAGTGGCTATTCTGCCTTTACGAGACCTGTGTGCGGAGGCAAAATGATTTAAACAAGACAAACACCAATAAAGTCTACAAGCAGATGTAGCGCGCGGTTGTTTGGGCGGGCGCAGGCAGCAGAAATGGGGGAGAGGTGGCTGAGATTTCCAAGGTCTCCCTATAGGGGATCATGGAGGCGCGGAGGATGAAAGGGCCAGGGAGCGGGCGAGCATTTTCCAGTCTGCTAAAGCAGCTGCACTCAGGGTGTAGCCGCTTCTCCTCCCCGGCCAGGCCAGGAACCCGGCCACCCCCACATTCCCCAAGCCCGCCGCCTCCCGAGCCTCTCCGCTCTGTATCTGCAGCATCAGCGAGAAAAACCCCGCGCGCAGACTCAGTGCACACCGCCGCAGTCTGGAGCCGGGGGGCGGGGGCGGGCGCCGCAGCGTTTCCTTGGCCCGCTAAGTGGCTGTAGTGCTAAATCCCCTTATGTTTGGAAAACTCTGGTTTATCAGAATTCTTGCCTCCCACGACACCCGGTCCCCCCCTTTTTTTCCAGGGTCCAAGGTGAAAGAGGGAAGCCTTTTCTGCTCCGCGGCCTTGCGCCCGTGCATTCCGATGCGCGGCAATATGGTGCAGTGCACTCACTCCCCTAACGGCCTTTCCTAAGATTTTGCAAACTTCTGGCAGCCGCGTGGGCACAGACGTTGTACACTCACTCTTCCCTCGCCAGACCATAAACTTGAACAAGCCCCTGAGCATCTTCAAACGTTCGCCCACCGCTCCGGCGCGCAATCTCCAGGCGCACAGTAGCGAGGGGCGAAAGAGTGGGAGGCTTTTCCCCAGAGCGCCGCACATTTCTTCCCAGATGACGGGGCTGGTGTGTGCGCGCCCTTCACAGTGAGCGGTTTCCTCATTGCGAGCGGGAGGTAGGCTCCAGTCTGCCCTCCCTACTCATCCCGACCAACTCCGCCGCCGAGCCAAGCCAGCGTGGGAAACGGGTCCGACGTGTGCGGCAGGGAGAACAGCATGCCAGACAACCGGGGCCGTGAAGCGCCCCGGCTTTCCACCCTCCCCCACCGGTCCCCGCCTCCGACCTCTCTGCGGGAGCGGCCAACGGCCGGCTGCTTTGCCCAGCAGCGCGGTTCTCGGGCAGCGGAGCGGAGTAGGCGCGGTGGGGGTGTGGGCGAGGCGCGAGGAGCCCCCGGGGCGCCCTGGCCGCGGTTGGAGCTCCCAGTCCTCTTCCGCCTCCTGTCCGGGGACTGACCCTCCAACTCCAGCCTCCCGAGGGCGCGGAGGATGAATGGAGGCGAGAAGCTGTTTCCCCCACCCCCACCCCATTTCCGCAGTCTTAGAGCCAGTGTCACAAGTGCTCGGCAGTTTCGTGAAATGGACCTAGGGGACTTAATTCCCCCGGTTCCAGGTCTCACCACGGGAATATGATACCCGGATTCGCGCCCACCCGCAAACCCCGCCCGGCTTCTCAGACTCGAGGCAGCATTTATCTTCTCAACCTGAGAGGCAAGGTTTCAGAAGGAAATGGGATCGGAAGTGCAACCGGCTGCAGTAAATTAAAGAGCCCGCTGCCGCGGCTGCTTTGGCGGCCAGAACTGAAGAGAGAAAACGAAATCAGTTGCCGAAAGCCTGAGTTGATCAGAGTGATGGCACGTCATCGCTCGCATGAAGCAAAGTATGTGAGAGAAGGTTGAAGTGTTGGGGATTTGTGTATTGTCTCTTTTTTTTGTTTGTTTTTGTTTTTTTTTTAAGAATATAAAGAAAAATGACCCCTTGAAACCAAGATATAAAAAATGCAATCGATTAAAATATGTCTTTTTTTTTTAAGAATATAAAGAAAAATGACCCCTTGAAACCAAGATATAAGAAATACAATCGATTAAAATAAAAATGTTATCCCGTTCTAATAAACATTTAATCAAAACTTGGCCAATGATTCCTTTTTTTTTCTATGCCAAATATCCTGCCCTATCTATATTTACCATAATCGGTGGTTGTTTGTTGTTGTTTTAAATTTACCTCCTAACCCTGCCATCTTAAAACTGCTTTGCAGTTAAGAAATTTCAGTGACTGAGCTGAAAAATAGCACTCAGGGTCCGTGATGTAGTTTAAGCCTCAAAAACACAGGAAGGGAAGTAACAAGGACAACAAAAGTTTATGGGTAAGAATACAAAGAAGTAGGTGCCGGAGATAAGATCTCGGGGCGGGGGGGGCTTTCATTTATTATAGACGCTGTATTCACGATAGTACAAGAAAAAGGTTAAATACAGTAAACACGATAGCCAGTTCTGGAAAGAAATATAAAGCAGTTTGACGGGAAGGGAGAAAGTGACTCAAGAACTCCACCAAGGGACAAACAGAGGAAATGACACCCCTAGATCTCCAAATCCATTGACCTTTAGTCTTTTTAAAAGGGGTCCTCTATATCCGTTCACACGTGCATATGCATGTTTTCCAGGCCTTTATGATCAATCGTTTCTCCAACTACTTTTGATAAAGTTGATTCTGTAGTCTTCCGTTTCCAAGTAATTATTAGAGATTAGTGCCCCTTAAACATATATCAACAGTAAACTATAACTGCAACACCATTGTCTTATAGCAAGTATGGTTCTGATTCTTGGGCCTGTGAGAAACTTTGGGCAGATTTTGCAGCCTTAAATCCATGCTTGTAGTATTAAAATGAGTAGCAGACTGAGAAAGCTAAATTATTCATTGCAATAACGGACTTTTTGATGGACATTAAAACTCAGCAGTTTAAATAAGGAAACCACAGATTTCCTTTTAAGCAGGTAATAACTGCTTGCCTCAGTGGTTATTTAATTGGTCTCCAGCCAAGAAATAGAAATCAGTTGTGCTGTATAAATCATGCAATCATGTTATGCAAAGCCATACACAGTATTACAGTGTATTGATAAGAGACAACATAAGAAGTAAACTAAGTGGATTTATACTATCTATTGGATAACTATAAAACATTTCTAAAAGGACAGTATAAAAATTCAGTTCACAAAGAATAAAAAACTCAAGAAAGTAATTTTTAAGTGTTTATCTAAGTATTAATTCATAGGCTATATGATTTGTCTATTAAATAGAATGTTTTAATTTTTAAAATGCCACTTAAGAGAAATGATTTTCACTTTTTAAGCACAGATTAATGGTTGATTTTTGTCAATTTCTTAAGTTTTAAATGCCAAAACATATGCAACACAGCATAGTTTATGTTATATGTAAATTAAGATCTAGTCAGTTATGATAACTGGCAAACACATTGTCTTTTCAAGATAATTTATGATTTTTTTCCCAACTTTACATTAATTTTTATACATTCACAAGAATCTAAGCTTGGGAGAAAATACAGTGGTAGGTCAGAACAGTACATCCTATTATTTGTGGTCATCTGAAGCTCTTCTCTGTCACTATCTGTGGTAAAATTGAACATTCCAATGCCCTTTGCAGCATGCACTTGAGACATTTGGCATTTCTTTACTACCATGGCAGGATATGTCAAATGCTGCTGTGAATAATGACCTCTAAGCTAGATAATGTATTGAGGATTTTGGGGGGAAATCTCATTATAATGGCTTGTATGAGTATAATACTCAAATAAATGACCTTGCTTGTACTAAGAATGACTGGAAATTATGAATTAGCTTTATAAGTTTTAGCCCCTGACTGTATTGACCTATGCTAACTAGGTCACGTCTTATGTTAATTACCAATGCGAGGTGGTAGAAAATGTTCATTATTCAATCAAATTTAACCCATTGCACTTAGGAAATTCATAATATGAAATGTATCTAGAGTAAGTCATTTAATAAATTTGACTGACTACTCTAACAGCAATGGATTTTCCAGTGCTAGATGCTGATCCTTACATGGTAATCACTGGACATTTCCCCAAATATTTCTGACTTCTGGACCTGGAGTAATATTGCACTTCTCGGCCCCCTTGTGGCTAGATGAGGCCATTGACTAGATCTGGGCAATTGTGAGGAGAAGCATTAAGGTCACTTCCAAAGGGAACATAAATGCCTGAAAAGAATCATTGTTCAACTTCATCAGTCAAGCTGATTATTAACCTGATCTAGGACCAATACCTGGAGCCTGTCAAAAAACTTCAGACCAACACTGACTTTAGAAACTAGTGGTGTTTTCAATGCCATTTGAGCACTTATTTGATGCATTATTCAAGCAAGTCTGATTGAAAGGCTTACAAAGAAGACAATATAGGTTTCAACTGTAAACTCCACGAATTAGTAGTTGTGCTATTTAGCCACAAGTGGAAATACAGTTCCATCAGCAAGACAAGCTCTTCATAAAGCTGTATAAATTTGTATCTGGTGATTTTTAATATTAGCAAACATAATTTTATGGTTTATTTTTTCTAGTAACTGGTGTAGAGTTTAACACTTTGAACAGGACTTTTGATAAAGTACTGTTGACTTGCAGTGAGATGGAAAGATAATAACTGTTCTGTGTATTTATGGTTATTATATCCTGTTCGGCTGCATAAACAGGCTCCAAAATGAACTGGATAAAGACCCACTATAAGGATGTAAATAGAAGCTTTTAATTCAGCTAACTTATGTATAAAATGTTAAGTGTTTTGATGCATTATGAAGCTAACAGACACGATTAGTAACAATGTATATCATCAATAGTATGCGTCTGAATTCAGCACTGAAAGGTTTACTAGATCTTTCTGTTTGAAGAGTGTTTCCTTGTTTCTCTTCGGATCACAGCCTGATCATGTGGGCTTATTTGGAGGGAAGAGATAGTACCTACCCCTGCCTATTTGGTTACATCTGATATAAAGTTTCCCTTTTCAACTAACAAAGGGGAAGCTTTGCTTCTATCTTTCTTGTCAAACAGATTTATTTAAAACATAGGAAAGAGGATGAGAGAAAAACAGGGTAAACTTAAAAATGTAGGACCGAAACTAAGGGAGTGCTCCAGTTTCTGTTTTGTTTTGCCCTATAAAATAGTACTTTCCAAAGGTCTATAAGCCAATATCACCCTCAACAACCGAAAGTTACTCTCTTTAGGTGTCCTGGTCAGTGCTCTTCAGTTTCTGAATTACTTTCATGGGCAGACTTAATGTGATCCTAATGAAGCTTAAGCTTTCAGGGCTCTCACTTGATCAACCTCTTCCGAGACCTTGGCGTGAGGGGAAAGCAGTAATGTGTTTGCACAGCCACATGGTTTTGAAATTTGCAATAGTCAGAATTTTAAGTGCAATAGGTTAAGAACACTGCTCCCCTCCACTCCATTTTCCTTTATCACACTTTTTGTTTAAACGGTGTTAGAGAGTCCCAAGCATGTTGGGGATCTAGTTAAGGGAAATTCAAATGGGGATACATAGTAGTTAAGGGAAAGTTCAGATGGGGATACATTTAATTTGAGTGTGTTAAGATCTATTTTTGTGGATTCAGTCTTTCTCAGTCATAGCTAAGCTATTGCTGACAACCAAGGCTTCCAAGATTTTGCTCAACATCCACTGTATTGGCACAAAGGGGTAGTGACAGAGATTCTACAGTGATGGAATATTCCCCAGTGTGGGTTCCTGGAGGTATACAGGTGGTGAACTGGAATTGAGGCTGAAGTGTGTGGAGCCAGAAACAAGTCTGTAGAAAGTTCTTCCAATTGCAGTTATCCCCACTTTTTGAAAGTTCCAGTTACACCACTGTGCTTTTATGAAAGACCTACATTGGCCCTTGTTTCTGCTAGCTGAAGGAAATCCAAAGAGGATTTTTGCCTTTACAAAAGAAAGCAAAAAGAAAATTGAGTTGAGCGTTTGTTTTGCCGCAAGCCTTTATAGAGGCAGCATGTGAGAGTGGCGCCACCAACCTCCTTCCCCAGGAACTACCCTCGGCATCTCAGCCTCAAGCTGCCATAGCTTTGAACCCTTTCTCTGAGCATCTGTGCTTTATCTCCGTTTATTTTGTGCACCCTCTAGTGAGACATGTCCTAAAGTATCAGAAAAGCCTGAGAGAGTTTATTTTTTGAGGCTGGGAACATTCAAAGCAATTTCCATATAAATTAGTGGTAATTGTTTCTTCCCTTTCTGCCTTTCCAGCTTCTGAAAATTTTCAGAAAGAACACACTACTTTTGGATAGCAGGGAAACCTGCATTGAACATGTAAAATCCCAAGTGAAGAATGTGCTTCTCACCCATGTCTCATCAAAACGAAAATACCCTTTGGTCAGGAATTAGTTGATAAACCAAGAGATTCACTTAAAAACACACTATCCGTTTGAGTTGTGTGTGCAATTTCTAAACAGATATTGTGTAAATACAGAATTTATCAGCATACCTGTGTTTGAGGGCACAGATATATAGTAATACTGCAAAGTTTGTGTGTGTGTATGTGTGGTGGGTGACTTTTGCATCCCTGTATATTGGAGTTAGCACGTTTGACACATCTTTTTCTGATAGTCTGGCACTTCAACATAAAATGACACCCTATATCCACCAAAGCAGTAAAGATACCTTAAAAACAAAACAAAACAAACAAACAAAAAAAACTAGTGTTTCAGTGACTATTCATTAATAAGTCAAATATGTTGTATTTACAAAATGATAAAATTTGATATGGTGCAATGCTTTAAGACACTAACTCCAATTGCTTTTCTATATGTCTTAATTTCAGATTGGTTCTATATATCTTTTTTTCAGAAGTTGTTCATACCAAAGTTCAAAAAAGTAAGAATTATGTGTCAATTGGGAAAGACATTGTGATGCTTGTTTTTTTTAATAGGATTTTTTAAATGTGAAGTTTCTTGTAACCTTTTTTTTTATGATTTTAAGTAGTTGTTTTGTAGCTATTTTTCTATCATGTTTCATATTCTTTTTCTTAAAAAAGGTCAACCAAATTATATAAACTTTAGGCCCTACAAAACCTGATTCTCTCCTTGTGTGTAACAATTAAGGGCACAGATAGAGAGTGGTTATAATGAGTAAAACATGGGCATCAAAGATTCTCCAAAATCACACATTAAATTCTGCTAAATTAAATAAATGTTAATACTTTACACAACGTAATTTATAAACAAATACTGCTGAATGATGTTTTCCTAAGGATAGTAAATATATTGCTATGACAAATAAATATTGGACTACTCTGTTGGTGCTAGAAGTTGCTAAAATGGCAATGTGGTAGAAAAAGATGGGTGCAGAATTGGGAATCAAAGAAACTGGCTTCGAATTCCAAGATCTTCCTTTTGGACCTATGTGATTTTGATAAATCTCCCTGAGACCCTATGTTTTTATCATTTAATTCAATCCATCCAGTATATATTTAAATTCTATTTTATATAAGACCCTGTGTTAAATTTTGTAAAATCCAAATCCTTGCTTTTAAAAAGCTAGTTCATATTTTAATTCTATGTACATAATGGGAATAATACATCACCTTTAGGGCTGTTATGGGTAGTAAATATGATAATTTTATAAGAGAACCTAACACTACCAGGAACAAATTAAATTCTTAATAAAAGTTATTTTTACTCTACTACTCCTAATGCTCTCCTAAGGACTTAGGGTCAAATGTCTTAGATTTTGTAGGATCTTCCTTTCTGTTTTGTAGTCACGTTCATAGCTTAGAATTCCACTCGTTTACACTTGCACTGCTCTTCATTTGTTCAGAGGTCAACAAACTATAGCCTACATGCCAAATCTGGCCCTTGGCTTATTTTTGTATGGCCTCCTGAGCCATGAATGTTTTGGTGTTGTTTTTCTTTTGTTTTTGTTTGTTTGTTTTTACACATTTAAAGGGTTGTTAAAAACAAAGAAAAAAGAATAGAGGACCAGGACAGGATATGGTCAGCAAAGCCTAAAATATTTACTATCTAGGGCGGAGCAAGATGGCGGAGGAGTAGGAGACCTGGATTTCGTCTCCTCTCAGGAATTCAGCTGGATAGGGATCAAACCATTCTGAACACCTACAAACCCAACAGGAGATCGAAGAAAAGAAGAGCAACAACTCTCTCATCAGAAAAGCGACCACTTTCTGGAAGGTAGGACGTGCGGAGAAGTGAATCCGAGGCGATATTCGGGAGGATAGACGGCGGGGGAGGGGCCTCCGTCAGCCGCTTCTGGCAAGTGATAGAGCCGCGGAGCACAAAATCGGAACTTTTCAAAGTCTGCTCCGCCGAGGGACGTCACTCTGGTGGCTAAGCGGGGGGTGGAACCCTCCGGGACAGTGTGGTCTCAGGACCCTCAGGGTCACAGAAAGACCGGGGGTGCCGGAGTGTGGCAGAGCTCCCAGGTATTGGAGCAGGGAAGCCGGCTGCAGAGGCGGAGCCCAGGCGCGGGCTCTCAGCTCGGGGTGGCCATAAACCGGGATCCGCGGCCCAGTCGGGCCCCTGCTCCTCCAGCAGGGACCCAACAAGCGGCAGATCCGGGGAGACTCACCTTCCTCCCCCGGGAGGAGCCGCGCGGGAGTGCACCGCAGGGATCTGCTGGGTTTGGAGACTCCACCCGGGGTCGGGGGCCAGAGATAGAAACGCGCGGTCACAGGCCGGGTGAGCACGGAGTGTGGCTGGAGACCGGGGAGACGGGAGTGACTGACGGCTTTTCTCTGGGGGCTCACTGAGGAGCGGGGCCCCGAGTTCTCAGCTCCTCTGGGGAGGAGATTGGGAGGCCGCCATTTTCACTCTCCGCCTCCAAAGCTGTACGGAAAGCTCGCAGGGAACAAAAGCCCCGGAGAGCAAACCCGAGCAGATTACTTAGCCGGGAGGGGGCAAGGGGGGGGCAATTCCGCCTCCGGCAGAGACATTTGGAAACCACGGCAACAGGCCCCTCCCCAGAAGATCAGCGAGAACAGCCAGCCAAGGCCAAGTTTACCGAACAATGAGAACGGCAGAACTCCAGCGCTAGGGGAATACTGGACATAGAATTCATGGCTTTTTCACCATGATTCTTAAGTCTTTCAAAGTTAATTTTTTTTAACTGTCTTTTTTTTTTCTTTTTCAATTTTTCTTTTTCCCTTTTTCAACCAACATCTTATCAATCCCTTTTTAAAAAAAAAAAATTATTTTTCATTTTTAGAGTCATATTCTATCCGTTCATAGTAGTTACCCATATTTTTGGCTTATATATATAAGTTGTTCTCTCTTTAAAATTTTGAGATAGTTTCTTCTAACAGATTAAAATATACCCTAAATCTCTAGTATATGGTGTTTTCTAATCCCCTGCCTGATCACATCCTCTCCCTTTTTCTTTTCTTTCTCTTTTTTCTTTTTTTAAATCCTCTTCTTTCTTTTTTCAAACAACTTCTTATCAATTCCTTTCATAAAATTTTTTATAATTTACATCTTTACAGTCATATTCCATCCCTTCATCATATCAACCCTTATTTTTGTACATATATAAGTTTTTCTTTCTTTAAAATTTTGGGAGGCACTTTCTTCTAAAAGACCAAAATACACCCCAAATCTAGTGTGTGGCACTGATCTATATACCAGCCTGATCATATTTGATCACATTCTGGTTTTTTTATTGTTGTTGTTTTGTTTTGTTTGTTTTTGTTTTTATCTTTATCTTTATCTTTTTCTTTTTTTTCTTTTTCTTTTTTCTCTCTTTCCCTTTCTTATCCCACTGCTTCAGGTCTTTTCTGATTTGTTTAGAGTATATTTTCTGGGGACGTGGTTACTCTGCTAGCATTTTGTTCTCTCATTAATCTATTCTCCTCTGCACAAAATGACAAGATGGAAAAAATCACCTCAACCAAAAGAACAAGAGGTAGTACCGACTGCCAGGGACCTACTCAATACGGACATTAGTATGATGTCCGATCTAGAGTTCAGAATCATCACTTTAAAGATACTAGGTGGGCTTGAAAAAAATATGGAAGTTATTAGAGAAACCCTTTCTGGAGAAGTAAAAGAGCTAAAATCCAACCAAGTAGAAATCAAAAAGGCTATTAATGAGGTGCAATCAAAAATGGGGGCGCTAAGTGCTAGAATAAATGAGGCAAAAGAGAGAATCAGTAATAAAGAAGATGAAATGATGGAAAATAAAGAAGCTGAGGAAAAGAGAGATAAACAACTACTGGATCACGAGGGCAGAATTCGAGAGATAAGCGATACCATAAGACGAAACAACATTAGAATAATTGGGATCCCAGAAGAAGAAGAAAGAGAGAGAGGGGCAGAAGGTATAATGGACCAAATTATAGCAGAGAACTTCCCTAATTTGGGGAAAGAAACAGGCATGAAAATCCAGGAAGCACAGAGAACCCCTCTCAAAATCAATAAAAATAGGTCAACACCCCGACATCTAATAGTAAAACTTACGAGTCTCATAGACAAAGAGAAAATCCTGAAAGCAGCTTGGGAGAAGAGATATGTAACCTACAAGGGTAGAAACATTAGATTGTCAACAGACCTATCCGCAGAGACCTGGCAGGCCAGAAAGGACTGGCAGGATATATTCAGAGCACTAAATGAGAAAAATATGCAGCCAAGAATACTCTATCCAGCTAGGCTGTCATTGAAAATTGAAGGAGAGATAAAAAGCTTCCAGGACAAACAAAAACTAAAGGAATTTGCAAACACAAAACCAGCCCTACAGGAAATCTTGAAAGGGGTCCTCTAAGCAAAGAGAGAGCCTAAAAGCAACATAGACCAGAAAGGAACACAGACAATATACAGTAACAGTCACCTTACAGGCAATACAATGGCACTAAATTCCTATCTTTCAATAGTTACCCTGAATGTAAATGGGCTAAATGCCCCAGTCAAAAGACACAGGCTAACAGATGGGATTAAAAAAGAAGACCCATTGATATGCTGTCTGCAAGAGACTCATTTTAGAACCAAAGACACCCCCAGATTGAAAGTGAGGGGGTGGAAAACCATTTACCATGCTAATGGACACCAAAAGAAAGCTGGGGTGGCAATCCTCATATCAGACAAATTAGATTTTAAACCAAAGAGTGCAATAAGAGATGAGGAAGGACACTATATCCTACTTAAAGGATCTATCCAACAAGAAGATCTAACAATTGTAAATATCTATGCCCCTAACATGGGAGCAGCCAATTATATAAGGCAATTAATAACAAAAGCAAAGAAACACATCGACAACAATACAATAATAGTGGGGGACTTTAACATCCCCCTCACTGAAATGGACAGAGCGTCTAAGCAAAAGATCAACAAGGAAATAAAGACTTTAAATGACACACTGGACCAAATGGACTTCACAGACCTATTCAGAACATTCCACCCCAAAGCAACGGAATACACATTCTTCTCTAGTGCCCATGGAACATTCTCCAGAATAGATCACATCCTAGGTCATAAATCAAGTCTCAACCGGTACCAAAAGATTGGGGTCATTCCCTGCCTATTTTCAGACCATAATGCTTTGAAACTAGAACTCAATCACAAGAGGAAAGTTGGAAAGAACTCAAATACATGGAGGCTAAAGAGCATCCTACTGAAGAATGAATGGGCCAACCAGGAAATTAAAGAAGAATTAAAAAAAATACATGGAAACCAATGAAAATGAAAACACAACTGTTCAAAATCTTTGGTATGCAGCAAAGGCAGTCCTAAGAGGAAAGTATATAGCAATACAAGCCTTTCTCAAGAAACAAGAAAGGTCTCAAGTACACAACCTAACCCTACACCTAAAGGAGCTGGAGAAAGAACAGCAAATAAAGCCTAAACCCAGCAGGAGAAGAGAAATAATAAAGATCAGAGCCAAAATCAATGAAATAGAAACTAAAAGAACAGTAGAACAGATCAACGAAACTAGGAGCTGGTTCTTTGAAAGAATTAACAAGATTGATAAACTCCTGGCCAGACTTACCAAAAGAAAAGAGAAATGACCCAAATCAACAAAATCATGAATGAAAGAGGAGAGATCACAACCAACACCAAAGAAATACAAACAATTATAAGAACATATTATGAGCAACTCTATGCCAGCAAATTAGATAACCTGGAAGAGATGGATGCATTCCTAGAGATGTATCAACTACCAAAACTGAACCAGGATGAAATAGAAAACCTGAACAGACCTATAACCACTAAGGAAATTAAAGCAGTCATCCAAAATCTCCCAAAAAACAAAAGCCCAGGGCCAGATGGCTTCCCAGGGGAATTCTACCAAACATTTCAAGAAGAAATAATACCTATTCTTCTGAAACTGTTCCAAAAAATAGAAACGGAAGGAAAACTTCCAAACTCATTTTATGAGGCCAGCATTACCTTGATCCCAAAACCAGACAAAGACCCCATCAAAAAGGAGAATTACAGACCAATATCCCTGATGAACATGGATGCAAAAATTCTCACCAAAATACTAGCCAATAGGATCCAACAGTACATTAAAAGGATTATTCACCATGACCAAGTGGGATGTATCCCTGGGCTGCAAGGTTGGTTCAACATCCGCAAATCAATCAATGTGATACAATACATTAACAAAAGAAAGAACAAGAATCATATGATCCTCTCAATAGATGCAGAAAAAGCTTTTGACAAAGTACAGCATCCTTTCTTGATCAAAACTCTTCAGAGTATAGGGATAGAGGGTACAAACCTCAATATCATAAAAGCCATCTATGAAAAACCTACAGCAAATATTATTCTCAATGGGGAAAAACTGAGAGCTTTCCCCCTAAGGTCAGGAACGCGGCAGGGATGTCCACTATCACCACTGCTATTCAACATAGTATTGGAAGTCCTAGCCACAGCAATCAGACAACAAAAAGAAATCAAAGACATCCAAATTGGCAAAGAAGAAGTCAAACTCTCACTCTTTGCAGATGATATGATACTTTATGTGGAAAACCCAAAAGACTCCACCCCAAAACTGCTAGAACTCATACAGGAATTCAGTAAAGTGGTAGGATAGAAAATCAATGCACAGAAGTCGGTGGCATTCCTATACACCAACAACAAGACAGAAGAAAGAGAAATTAAGGAGTCGATCCCATTTACAATTGCACCCAAAACCATAAGATACCTAGGAATAAATCTAACCAAAGAGACAAAGGATCTGTACTCAGAAAACTATAAAATACTCATGAAAGAAATTGAGGAAGACACAAAGAAATGGAAAAATGTTCCATGCTCATGGATTGGAAGAACAAATATTGTGAAGATGTCAATGCTACCTAGAGCAATCTACACATTCAATGCAATCCCCATCAAAATACCATCCACTTTTTTCAAAGAAATGGAACAAATAATCCTAAAATTTGTATGGAACCAGAAAAGACCCTGCATAGCCAGAGGAATGTTGAAAAAGAAAAGCAAAGCCGGTGGCATCACAATTCCGGACTTCAAGCTCTATTACAAAGCTGTCATCATCAAGACAGCATGGTACTGGCACAAAAACAGACACATAGATCAATGAAACAGAATAGAGAGCCCAGAAATGGACCCTCAACTCTATGGTCAACTAATCTTCGACAAAGCCGGAAAGAATGTCCAATGGAACAAAGACAGTCTCTTCAACAAATGGTGTTGGGAAAATTGGATAGCCACATGCAGAAGAATGAAACTGGACCATTTCCTTACACCACACACAAAAATAGACTCCAAATGGTTGAAAGACCTCAATGTTAGACAGGAGTCCATCAACATCCTAAAGGAGAACACAGGCAGCAACCTCTTTGACCTCAGCCGAAGCAACTTCTTCCTAGAAACATCGCCAAAGGCAAGGGAAGCAAGGGCAAAAATGAACTATTGTGACTTCATCAAGATAAAAAGCTTTTGCAAAGCAAAGGGAACAGTCAACAAAACCAAAAGACAACCGACAGAATGGGAGAAGATATTTGCAAATGACATAGCAGATAAAGGGCTAGTATCCAAAATCTATAAAGAACTCATCAAACTCAACACCCAAAGAACAAAGAATCCAATCAAGAAATGGTCAGAAGACATGAACAGATATTTTTCCAAAGAAGACATCCAAATGGCCAACAGACACATGAAAAAGTGCTCAATATCACTTGGCATCAGGGAAATCCAAATCAAAACCTCAATGAGATACCACCTCACACCAGTTAGAATGGCTAAAATTAAGAAGTCAGGAGAGGACAGATGTTGGCGGGGATGCGGAGAAAGGGGAACCCTCCTACACTGTTGTTGGGAATGCAAGCTGGTGCAGCCACTCTGGAAAACTGTATGGAGGTTCCTCAAAAAGTTGAAAATAGAGCTACCATATGATCCAGCAATTGCACTACTGGGTATTTACCCCAAAGATACAAAAGTAGGGATCCGAAGGGGTACGTGCACCCCGATGTTTATAGCAGCAATGTCCACAATAGCCAAACTGTGGAAAGAGCCAAGATGTCCATCGACAGATGAATGGATAAAGAGAAGTGGTATATATATACAATGGAATATTATGCAGCCATCAAAAGGAATGAGATCTTGCCATTTGCAACGACATGGATGGAACTGGAGGGTATTATGTTGAGTGAAATAAGTCAAACAGAGAAAGACATGTATCATATGATCTCACTGATATGAGGAATTCTTAATCGCAGGAAACAAACTAAGTGTTGTTGGAGTGGGGGGTGGGGTGGGAGGGACGGGGTGACTGGGTGATAGACCCTGGGGAGGGTATGTGCTCTGGTAAGCGCTGTGAATTATGCAAGACTGTTGAATCTCAGATCTGTACCTCTGAAACAAATAATGCAATATATGTTAAGAAAAAAAAAAGAAGAAGAAGGTAGCGGGAGGGGAAGAATGAAGTGGGGGAAATCGGAGGGGTAGACGAACCATGAGAGATGATGGACTCTGAAAAACAAACAGGGTTCTAGAGGGGAGGGGGGTGGGAGAATGGGTTAGCCTGGTGGTGGGTATTGAGGAGGGCACATTCTGCATGGAGCACTGGGTGTTATGCACAAACAATGAATCATGGAACACTTCATCTAAAACTAATGATGTAATGTGTGGGGATTAACATAAGAATAAAAAAAAATTGAATATAAATTCAGAAAAAAAATATTTACTATCTAGCCTTTAACAGGAAAAGTTTTCTGACATCTGCTTTGGAATATCAACTTCATGAATATTGGAACAATACTGAAAAATACAGTAGTTCATGTTACATGTGAGGAAGGATCTACTATAACATGCAAGTGCACAGATGGAATATGTGTTGCTAAGCTCCATATGTAAAGCTCCATATCCACTAAGCTCTAACTCAAGTATACCGCATGTTACATTACATAACCCATATATAGAGTGATATGCTGCTTTCATTACAATACAAGGAACCTACTGTGTGCTGTGTAATGTATTAAAGATACTCATTCCTCCCACAGACAGGTGGATTTTCTGTCCCCTTGAAAGTGGGCAGATTCTGTGACAGGTTTTATCAATTGGACACAATGGGAGTAACAGGGAGACAGTTCCTGTCTGATGAAACATTCTTACAGAAGCAGTCAACGGTCCAAGTACAACATGACCACCATGGTAGAGGGGCCTCATGGCCTCTTGGCGTGGTAGGTGACACTCTCAGCTGAGCATGGCCTTCTAGTCATCTCCTCCAAGGTAGTCATGTGAGTCAAGCCGTCTTAGAAGCTCTAGACCAGTCCACCTGACAACTGAATACCACTGAGTGCTGACACAACAATTTACATCATTTAGAGCCAATTATTTCCTCAGCTAAGCCCTGCCCAAATTCCTGACCCACCAAATCTGGGTAAGATATAATAAGATATCATTATTTTAAGCCACCCTACTGCAGGGTGGTTTGTTACCCAGCAATAGATAGCTGGAACATGAGTTTCTGTTTGAAAATTTAATGGATGCTGAATGTCAGTTCTAGATTTAATAATGATAATTGTTACTGTATCGCGGCTCATCTGTGCGCCAGATACCATTCTCAACACATTTCATAAGGTTATCATTTAATCTTTGAAGATTATCATTTAATAACCCTATGAAGTTATTACATTACGGAGATTATTTTGTACGTGGTACAGAAGAGGAGATGGAGACTTAAGGAGATTAAGTTTCCTCATAACCCTATGAAGTTATTAGATTATGAGGAATATTTTATTCATAGTAAGATGAGGACACTGAGATGTAAGGAGGTTGAAAACGTCAAGGAATAGAGAGATATCATGGTTACCAAGTGCTTGAGCCTGAGGGATCCAATTCAATTCATTCATAATGAAAACCCTGGCTCTGATTTATTATAAATAATACCTTACGTTATAATTGGGAACTGATCTAATTAGTTTATGCAGTTATGCCCATAAGCAGACACACCAAACATCTTCATTGTTTATATTACTTTATTTAATTAATCTTATGTGTTTCTCTCTTATAAAAATCTGTCTTCAGTGTAGCTGACTTTAACTGACAATCGGCTCAGAGTTCTGTGGACTGAAACGGAGAGTAGGGCTGTATTTAAATGTACCTATCTCCTTTATGTCAGATCAAAGCAAATGTTCCATTTGTCCGTAACTTTCAAGGGCACTATACCTAATTCAAAATGTTTTAAAGGAAATATTCAATCCAAGGAGCTTTATTTCCAAAGGTGACACACAATCAATGTTTATGGAAAAATCCCATTCACTGATATTTCATTTCTGCTTTACTGTAATGTTTTCTTTGTCTTTGTGATGATCCATGCCACATAAATAGTGTTATGGTGAGTTCTCCTGGGATTTTCAGAAAAAGCCTCTCTCTAAGAGGGTTACTGATAATCTAATTTTTTTCTATAGAGCACCATTTTGTAACAATGATAAGAGCAATTGGTACTATTGATTAGATACTTATGATATACCAGGGAAAATTCTAAGCCCTTTATTTTTTTTAAAGATCAAGTTTTGCTTTTTTTTAAATATTTTATTTATTTGAGAGAGAGAGAGCAAGAGAAAGAACACAAGCAGGGGGAGCGGCAGGCAGAGGGAGAGGGAGAAGCAGACTCCCCGATGAGCAGGGAGTCCAATGAGGGGTGTGATCCTAGCACCCTGGGATCACTACCTGAGCTGAAGGCAGACACTTAACCAACTGAGCCACCCAGGCACCCCTAAGCTCTTTACATATATTAAAATACTTAATAAAGATCCCAGTGAATTAATATTCATAACACCTCAAATTTGTATGTACCTTTCTACTTTGTGACCTCATTTTGATTCCACATCTTCTGTTATGGCTTTGACCTTCATTATATACCTGAAGGATAGACAAGTAATGTGACATGAACGGTTGTCTACTGAAAACTAGGAGTATCTTATTTGTAAGTGGCCTAAATTTCTGTGCTAGTCATTATTCATTATTCACCAAAGTGCATTCCTAATTGGATTCAAGCTAAAGAAGAAATATAAGTCCATGATATCTAGAAGTCAGTGGCCATGTGAATTGCTCTGGTCAAAGAAGAGACCCACATAATTTCCGCTCAGATTCTCTTCCTGGTAGAGGTATTTAAGAGCCAGCACACAGCCCCCCTTTCCTCACCACCCCAGCAACTGACGCAAGGTCATTTACTTACGTGCACACCTCTTGTGCTGCAGTCGAAGGACTCTGACCCTTCCTCTGGGGAATCTGAGGTACTAAAATGTGGGCCTGCCTGAGGGCCACTGATGAACATGCTTAGGTAGAACAAAGGAACTCTTATTGAGGCAGAAGCAGAGACAGATATTCTCACACAAGGTGATATGTCTGGCATAGGCTGCCTGGGCTCTTTATTTCTTTGTAAGAAGTGTTCTAGGCCCAAGGCCTATTACTATGTGGCTGAGCAGGTATAAAAACACTGCACACGTGGAGCTGCTTTTCCAAATAGGTAACATGACAAGACCAGTGAATTGCTTGAGCATGTACCCATTGCTGTATTTTACTTGCTGTGAAGTGAGTCCCAGATCAGAGCATTGCTGAGTGAATCCTATGATGATGGATAAGCATTCTGCAAGCTGATGGATCACAGTTTTGGCAGAAGCACTGTAGGCGAGAGAACGCAAATCTATATCCAGAGTAAGTGTTTATTCAGGTAAGAACAAAACATTTTGTTCTTCCATGATGAACATGTTCCCTTCCATGATGGAAGCAGTCCAAAATAATCCTGCCACAGGGTAGCTGGCTGATGACCATGGGGCATGGTGTCATGTTGAGTACTCAGTGTTGGTCTTTGTTGCTGGCAGTTTGAGCACCAGCAGCAGCTGTGACTGAAGTTAGCCTTAGTGAGTTGAAGTTCATGTTGCCAAGACCATGCAAAATCTCCATCCCTGCCACCACAGCCACTTTGGTCATGAATCCATTGGGCAATAACAAGGGTGACTGGGAAAAGAGGCTGACTGATATCCACAGCACAGGTCATCTTATCCACTTGATTGTTAAAAATCATCCTCCACTGAGTTCACTCTTTGGTGAGGATTCATATGGGACATAAATATCTTCTTCCTCTCCTTCTTCTTCTTTCTCCTCCTCTTTCTCTGCTGCTTCCCCTTTCTCTCCTTCTTCTCCTTCCCCTCCCCCTCCTTCTTCTTGTTCTTCTTGTTCTTGTTTTTTTTTCTTGTTCTTCCTTTTCTTCTTCTTTGTTTATTCACAGATATCTATCCACATACTTCTTCCCCAGATTTTCTTATGATAGTTTTCTAGTCATGTTTCTTCCAAGTCTGCGACCATCCAGCCAAACCTTTGGCCACAGCTCATGAATCATTATGATCATACACCTGGTCATTTCTCCTTCTCTGTTAAGTGAACAACAGGTGTACTTCTTGACATTCTGGTCACTGGTAAGATTTCCTTTCACCGTGGTCCTTCAGGAATGTCCCAAAGGGGTTGTAGTGCTGTAACCATCCACTCTCAGGTGGTGACTGCATATTGTGCAGAACAATCAATAAAACCCCAAGTTTTCTCTTCTTCTGTCATCTGATTATAGGGAAGCTCCTATGAGGCTAGAGATTCAGACTGGGAGAGAGAAGACAATGTAGCAGGAGTGGGGACCGTGGGCATTTGGGCTACTTCTTTATGTAATTTCTCTGTGCCATCAGGGCCTGCTTGGGCTTGATAACATACATAAAACTTCATCTGATGATAGAATGTTGCTGTATGCAACCAGCTTTATGGCTTAGCGGGTCAGATAACATCTAGTTCATGTGGGGAAGCTCAGGTTACATGGTAACCTGGTGGCCCACGGTCAGTTGCTCAGTCTCTACTAAAGCCCAATAGCAGGCCAAGGGCTGTTTCTAAAAAGGATAGCAGTTATCCACAGAGAATGGCAGGGTTTTGCTTCAGGATCTGGAGGGTCTGTGCTGTGATTCACCAATAAGGGTCTGCTAAGGATTCCAAAGAGCATCCCTATCTGCCACTGATATTTCAATTACCACTGGCCCAAGTAGCAGAGCAGTGTGTATAGCAGCCTGGATCTATTGCAGAGCTTTCTTTTACTCTGTGCTCCACTTAAAACTAGCAGCTTATTGGGCCACTAAGTAAACAAGCATGAGTACCATACCCAAATTAGGAATATGTTGCCTCAAAAATCCAAAGAGATCCACTAGGTGTTGTGCCTTTCTTGGTTGTAGTAGGAGCAGGTAAGACAACTTATCCTTCACCTTAAAATGGATACCGATATGTAACATGCTCCAAACCACTGGACCCCTAGAAATCTTACTGAGATAAAACACTGATGATTTTTGTCAGATTTATTTCCTACTCTCTGATGCACGGATGTCTTAATAATAAGTCCAGAGTACTTTCTACTTCTTGGTCACTAGGTCCAATCAGCATAAGAACATCAATGTAATGTACCAGTATGATACCAAATGGAAGGGAAAGGTGATCAAGATCCCTGTGAACTAATTTATTGCATAGGACTGGAGAGTTGTTATAGCTCTGAGGTAGGAGAATAAAAGTGTAATGTCCACCTCCCCAGTCTTGCCAACTGAAAGCAAACTCCTTATGGTCATCCTTATTGACAGAGATGGAGTAAAAAGTATTTATGACATCAATGGCTGATTTTATTAAGTACCAGAGGATGTGTTACTTTGCTCAAACAATGAAGGAACATACGATACATCGGTTGGATTCACCACCTGGTTAACCTAATAATAATCCATTGTCATTCTCCAAGATCCATTTGTCTTCTGCACAGACCAAACAGGCAAGCTGAATGGAGTCATGGTGGAAATCATTGCCCTTGTATCTTTGAAGTCCTTAATAATGGTACTAATCTCTGCAGTCTTCCCAGGAATGAAGCATTGCTTTTAGTGTACTATTTTCCTAGGTAGAGGAAGTTCTAGTGGCTTACACTTGGCCTTTTCCACTGTAATAGCCCTCACTGCACAGGTCAGGGAACAAATGTGGGGATTCTGCCAATTGTTGAGTACTGGATCTATTTCAATTATGCATTCTGGAACTGCAGAAATAACCACAGTATGGGTTGGCAGATACACTGGGCCCATTCTAAGAGAGAACTGAGCTAAAACCTCCATTGATCACCTGACCATTATAAACCCCTATTCTGACTATGAACTGCAGGGATGAACAGTACACAATTTTTTTTAAGATTTATTTACCTTTTTTTTTGTTTATTTATACATTTAGAGTGCAAATGGGGAGAGGGGCAGAGGGAGAGAGTCCCAGGCAGACTCCTCACTGAGCAGGGAACCTGACTTGGAGCTTGATCTCATGATCCATGAGATCATGACCGCAGCTGAAACCAAGAGCTGGATGCTCAACTGACTGAGCCACCTAGGCACCCCAACAGTACACATTTTTGGTGGCTTACTGGGGTCCTCCCTCAGGGGGACCAGGCTGCCTGTTGTATAATTCAAAGGGTTCTGGGTTTATAAACTGGTTCACATCTGGGAATTGATTGAGGGGTTGTTACTCCCTGTTTTTGTGATTCGAGTTAGGCTTTTGCTCACTTGACCTAGAACTTTTCTGCTTATACAAAACAAGTAAGAAGCTTTAGTAAGCTTCCTATTTCATTTCTAGGAATGCCAAAATCAACTAGTCCATACTAAGGTCTGAGTGAGTCAGACCATTCTGACTGCTGTTTTGACTCTTCTGTCCATTACCGTAATTACTCCCACCTTGCCTTTGACAGTTGAACACTACCACTCAGCCCGTCACTGGAAGATCCAATTCTTCTATTTCCGTTTAGGATTCCCAATCCAGTGACCACAGTTCCAACTGTAAGATCTGGCCTACAGAGAAGAATGACCACAGACCTCCATAATGATACTCCCCTCCCCTTACTCAAAATATTAATGAAAATAAGTCTTTTGGACCCTTCCAGTGTAGGTGAGTAGGTCTTAAATGACAAATCCACTCTAAGTTTCCAGTCTCCCTAAGCCTTTGAATTTTTTCCTTTATATCAACTGATCATGGGAGTTAGAGATGAAAGCCTGAAAAAAAAAAAAAAAGGCATGGGATTTTAGTAGTACCTAATTAATTATAGCCTTATTAAGTTATCTGATATGGATGTCTTGGATAGTCATCCAAACCTAGAATATTTTTTTGTGGAAATGGGAAATAAACCCTTGCTGTTTTGTGTTCCTAAGATTTGGGGTGTATTTTTTTGTTCTGTTTTTAAAGATTTTATTTATTTATTTGACACAGAGAGAGAGATAGCGAGAGCAGGAACACAAGCAGGGGGGGTGGGAGAGGGAGAAGCAAGCTTCCCGCCGAGCAGGGAGCCTGATGTGGGACTCGATCCCAGGACCCTGGGATCATGACCTGAGCCGAAGGCAGACGCTCAATGACTGAGCCAACCAGGCGCCCTGGGGTGTATTTATTTCACTGGCATGCTCTAACAAATTCTGATGGCTATAATCTTTTGATCTGTAAGATGTGGAATTTTAACTATGTGTTTCTAAGGTCACTTACAAAATTTGCATTCTATGATTTTCAGTTTCCCAAATTCAAATACAGAAACTCAATCATGTGAAAGCAAAACAACTATACCCAAGGCCACTCAGCTCATTAGAAGAAATTCTGGGGCTGGAATCGTGGTTTTCTAATTATCTACCCAGTAGTCTTTTTCCATTAGACTGACTCATGCTCTTCTAAACTCAACAATTCTTCAAAATAAATATTAAAATATAAAACTTATTTGTGAGTTATTTTGATTTTGAAATTGATTGTTACGACAATGTTTAGGATATGTCATTTGAAAATGCCAGAGTAGCTCATCAATAGTCAGTTTCACACGTAAAATTCAATCTAAATTCATGTTATTTACCTACTTTGCACCTAGAAATTAGCAAAGAACTATGGGACATATGGAAGTATATGATGTGACCTAGGTAATTTCATTAATTTTAACTTAACTAGGATGGGATATAATCACACAGAAATCACACATTTAATTTGGTTAATATTAAAGTATATCATGCTTTGTCTTCTCATTGGAGAACAGCACCCCTCTAGGGTAAGGATAATTAAGATGTAAATTATTAAAGACTGCTTCTTAAGAACTAGCAAATCAGAGTCCATCATCTATTAAGTCAACTATTCAAATTTGTCATTTGAGAAGTTGTGCAATTACTCCTATGACACTGTAAAGTGCTCTGAGCATTCTTGGATTTCCTCTTCAGAGTTCTTGAGGCCTTTTTGTGACTATTCCTTTCATCCTTTGAAGGTGCTATTGATGACTGGAAATGGCATTTAGAGCCTTTTTATGTGCATTAAAAGTGTAATAGAATTGGACAACATTGTATTTATTCAAGTAATAAATTGAAATACCTTATTTTGAGTCTTTCGTGGTTTATAAAAGTGGTTTTGAAGGTAATTATTAAAAACTCCTCCTTTAGAAATGCCAAATTATGTCAGAATCATTGGAATTAGCCATAGTATCCAACAGACTATATTAAGGTTAATCATCAAAGATTGATTTAACTGTATGTATGCATCTGAGTATATATAGTATGAATGTTGTATGCAAGTATATATGCATATGAGACAGAGAAGGGGAAAGATTAATTATTCCATACTTTATGAAAGGTGTTATCTCTTTTTTAAATTTTTTTAAATTAACCTATAATGTATTATTTGTTTCAGGGGTACAGGTCTGTGATTCATCAGTTTTACACAATTCACAGCTCTCACCATAGTACATACTCTCCCCAGTGTCCATCACCTAGCCACCCCATCTCTCCCACCCCCCTCCACTCCAGCAAACTTCAGTTTGTTTCCTGAGATTAAGAATCTCTTATGGTTTGTCTTGTTTCTTAAATTCCTCAGTGAGATCATATGATACTTGGTTTTCTCTGATTGACTTATTTCGCTTAGCATAATACCCTCTAGTTCCATCCACGTTATTCCAAATGGCAAGATTTCATTTTTTGATGGCTACATAATATTCCATTGTGTATATATATATATATATATATATATATATATACACACACACCACATCTTCTTTATCCATTCATCTGTTGAGGGACATCTAGGCTCTTTCCATAGTTTGGCTATTATGGACATTGTTGCTGTTAACATTGGGGTCCATGTGCACCTTAGGATCACTACATTTGTATCTTTGGGATAAATACCCAGTAGTACAATTGCTGGGTTGTAGGGTAGCTGTATTTTCAACTTTTTGAGGAACTTCCATACTGTTTTCCAGAGGCGCTGCACCACCTTGCATTCCCAACAACAGTGTAGGAGGGTTTTCCTTTCTCCGCATCCTCGCCAATATCTGTCGTTTCCTGAGTGGTTAATTTTAGCCATTCTGACTGGTGTGAGGTGGTATCTCACTGAGGTTTTGATTTGTATTTCCCTGATGCCGAGTGATGTTGAGCACTTTTTCATGTGTCTGTTGGCCATTTGGATGTCTTCTTTGCAGAAATGTCTGTTCATGTCTTCTGCCCATTTCCTGATTGGATTATTTGTTCTTTGACGTTGAGTTTGATAAGTTCTTTATAGATTTGGGATACTAGCCCTTTGTCTGATATGTCATTTGCAAATATCTTCTCCCATTCTGTCGGATGTCTTTTGGTTTTGTCAACTGTTTCCTTTGCTATGCAAAAGCTTCTTTTTTTGATGAAGTCCCAATAGTTCATTTTTGCCCTTGCTTCTCTTGCCTTTGGTGATGTTTCTAGGAAGAAGTTGCTGCAGCTGAAGTTGAGGAGTTTGCAGCCTGTGTTCTCCTCAAGGATTTTGATGGATTCCTGTTTCACATTTAGGTCTTTCATCCATTTTGAGTTTATTTTTGTATGTGGTGTAAGGAAATGGTCCAGTTTCATTCTTCTGCATGTGACTGTCCAATTTTCCCAACACCATCTGTTGAAGAGACTGTCTTTGTTCCATTGGACATTCTTTCCTGCTTTGTCGAAGATTAGTTGACCATAGAGTTGAGGGTCCATTTCTGGGCTCTCTATTCTGTTCCACTGATCTATGTGTCTGTTTTTGTTCCAGTACCATACTGTTTTGATGATTACAGCTTTGTAATAGAGCTTGAAGTCCAGAATTGTGATGCCACCAGCTTTGCTTTTCTTTTTTCTTTTTTCAAAGATTTTATTTATTTGATGGAGAGAGAGACAGCGAGAGAGGGAACACAAGTAGGGGGAGTAGGAGAGGGAGAAGCAGGCTTCCTGCTGAGCAGGTAACCTGATGCAGGGCTTGATCCCAGAACCCTGGGGTCATGACCTGAGCTGAAGACAGACACTGAATGACTGAGCCAACCAGGCACCCCATGTTTTTCTTTTTCAACATTTCTCTGGCTATTCGGGGTCTTTTCTGGTTCCATACAAATTTTAGGATTATTTGTTCCATTCTTGGAAAAAAGTTGATGGTATTTTGATAAGGATTGCACTAAATATGTAGTTTTTTTAGGTAGCATAGACATTTCACAAGATTTATTCTTCCAATCCATGAGCATGGAAAGTTTTTCCATTTCTTTGTGTCTTCCTCAATTTACTTCATGAGTATTCTATAGTTTCCTGAGTTTTCTTTGGTTAGATTTATTCCTGGGTAGCTTATGGTTTTGGGTGCAATTGTAAATGGGATTGACTCCTTAATTTCTCTTTCTTTTGTCTTATTGTTGGTGTATAGAAATGCAACTGATTTCTGAGCATTGATTTTATATCCTTCCACTTTACTGAATTTCTGTATGACTTCTAGCAGTTTTGGGGTGGAATCTTTTGGGTTTTCCACATAAAGTATCATATCATCTGCAAAGAGTGAGAGTTTGACTTCTTCTTTGCCGATTCAGAAGACTTTTATATCTTTTTGTTGTCTGATTGCTGTGGCTAGGATTTCTAGTACTATGTTGAACAGCAGTGGTGATAGTGGACATCCCTGCCGTGTTCCTGACCTTAGGGGGCAAGCTCTCCGCTTTTTGCATTGAGTATGATATTCCCTGTGGGTTTCTCATAGATGGCTTTTATGATATTGAGGCATGTTCCCTCTATCCCTACACTGTAGAGAATTTTAATCAAGAAAGCATGCTGTACTTTGTCACATGCTTTTTCTGCATCTATTGAAAAGATGATATGGTTCTTGTTCTTTCTTTTATTAATGTATTGTATCACATTGATTGATTTGCAGATGTTGAATCAACCTTGCAGCCCAGGACAAAATCCCATTTGGTTGTGGTGAATAATCCTTTTAATGTACTCTTGGATCCTATTGGCTAGTATTTTGGTGAGAATTTTTTGCATCCATGTTCATCAGGGATATTGGTCTGTAGTTCTCCTTTTTGATGGGGCTTTTGTCTGGTTTGGGGATCAAGGTAATGCTGGCCTCATAAAATGAGTTTGGAAGTTTTCCTTCCATTTCTATTTTTTGGAACAGTTCATAAGAATAGGTATAAATTCTTTAAATGTTTGGTAGAATTCCCCTGGGAAGCCATCAGGCCCTGGGCTCTTCTTTGTTGGGAGATTTTTTATTACTGCTTCAATTTCCTCAGTGTCTATGGGTCTGTTCAAGTTTTCTCTTTCTTCCTGGTTCAGTTTTGGTGGTTTATGCATCTCTAGGAATGCATCCATTTCTTCCACATTATCTAATTTGCTGGCATATAGTTGCTCATAATATGTTCTTATAATTGCTCGTATTTCTTTGGTGTTGGTTGTGATCTCTCCTCCTTCATTCATGATTTTATTTACTTGGGTCCTTTCTCTTTTCTTTTTGATAAGTTTGGTCAGGGGTTTATCACTCTTATTAATTCTTTCAAAGAACCAGCTCCTAGTTTCATTGATATCTTCTACTGTTCTTTTGGTTCCTATTTCATTGATTTCTGCTCTGATCTTTATTATTTCTCTTCTCCTGCTGGGTTTAGGCTTTATTTGCTGTTCCTTCTCCAGCTCCTTCAGGTGTAGGGTTAGGTTGTCTATTTGAGACCCTTCTTGTTTCTTGAGAAAGGCTTGTATTGCTATATACTTTCCTCTTAGGACTCCCTTTGCTGCCTCCCAAAGATTCTGAACTGTTGTGTTTTCATTTTCATTTGTTTCCATGAATTTTTTTAATTCTTTAATTTCCTGGTTGACCCATTCATTCTTCAGTAGGATGCTCTTTAGCCTCCATCTTTCTGAGTTCTTTCCAACTTTCCTCTTGTGATTGAGTTCTAGTTTCAAAGCATTGTGGTCTGAAAATAGGCAGGGAATGATCCCAACCTTTTGGTACTGGTTGAGACCTGATTTGTGACCTAGGATGTGATTTATTCTGGAGAATGTTCCATGGGCACTAGAGAAGACTGTGTATTCTGTTGCTTTGGGATGCAATGTTCTGAATATATCTGTGAAGTCCATCTGGTCCAGTGTGTCATTTAAAGCCTTTATTTCCTTGTTGATCTTTTGCTTAGATGATCTGTCCATTTCAGTGAGGGGGGTGTTAAAGTCCCCTACTATTATTGTATTATTGTCTATGTGTTTCTTTGATTTTGTTATTAATTGCCTTATATAATTGGCTGCTCCCATGTTAGGGGCATAGATATTTGCAATTGTTAGATCTTCTTGTTGGATAGACCCTTTAGGTATGACGTACTGTCCTTCCTCATCTCTTATTTTAGTCTTTGGTTTAAAATCTAATTTGTCTGATATAAGGATTGTCACCCCAGCTTTCTTTTGGTGTCCATTAGCATGGTAAATGGTTTTCCACCCCCTCACTTTTATCTGGAGGTGTCTTTGGGTCTAAAATGAGTCTCTTGCAGACAGCATATTGATGGGTCTTGTTTTTTTATCCAATCTGAATCCCTGTGTCTTTTGATTGGGGCATTTAGCCCATTTACATTCAGAGTATCTATTGAAAGATACAAATTTAGTGCCATTGTATTGCCTGTAGGGTGACTGTTACTGTATATTTTCTCTGTTCCTTTGTGGTCTATGTTACTTTTAGGCTCTCTCTTTGCTTAGAGGACAGCTTTCAATATTTCTTGTAGGGCTGGTTTCGTGTTTGCAAATTCCTTTAGTTTTTGTTTGTCCTGGAAGTTTTTTATCTCTCCTTCTATTTTCAATGACAACCTAGCTAGATATAGTATTCTTGGCTGCATATTTTTCTCATTTAATGCTCTGAATAATCATGCCAGTCCTTTCTGGCCTGCCAGGTCTCTGTGGATAGGTCTGCTGTCAATCTAATGTTTCTACCCTTGTAGGTTACAGACCTCTTGTCCTGAGCTGCTTTCAGAGTTTTCTCTTTGTCTCTGAGACTTGTGAGTTTTACTATTAGATGTCGGGTGTTGACCTACTTTTATTGATTTTCAGGGGTGTTCTCTGTGCTCCTGGATTTTGATACCTATTTCCTTTCCCAAATTAGGGAAGTTCTCTGCTGTAATTTGCTCCAATATACCTTCTGTCCACCTCTCTCTTCTTCTTCTGTGATCCCAATTATTCTGTTCTTTCGCTTTATGGTATCACTTATCTCTCGAATTCTGCCCTCGTGATCCAGTAGTTGTTTATCTCTCTTTTTCTCAGCTTCTTTATTCTCCATCATTTGGTCTTCTATATCACTAATTCTCTCTTCTGCCTCATTTATCCTAGCAGTTAGAGCCTCTATTTTTGATTGCACCTCATTAATAGCCTTTTTGATTTCAACTTGGTTAGATTTTAGTTTTTATTTCTCTAGAAAGGGATTCTCTAGTATCTTCTATGCTTTTTTCAAGCCTAGCTAGTATCTTTATAATTGTCATTCTGAACTCTAGTTCCAACTTCTTACTAATGTCTGTATTGATTAGGTCCTTGGCAGTCGGTACTGCCTCTTGTTCTTTTTTTGAGGTGAGTTTTTTCCATCTTGTCATTTTGTCCAGAGGAGAATAGATGAATGAGAGAACAAAATGCTAAAAAAATGCTAAAATGTAACAATGACCCCAGAAAAATATACACTAAACAAATCAGAAGGGACCCAGATCCAGAAGGAAAATAAAGGGAAAAAATGAATATGATCAGGCTGGTGAATATAACAGAGCCACACACTGGATTTTGGATGCATTTATGTCTGTTAGAAGAAATTGCCTCCCAAAATTTTAAAGAGAGAAAAACTTATGTATATATACAAAAATACAGGTAAATACAATGAAGGGATGGAATATGACTGTAAAGATGAAAAATTTAAAAAGATTTTTAAAAAGGAAATGATAAGATAAAAAGTTGGTTGAAAAAAGAATGAAAAAAATTTTAAAAAAAGAAAGAGAATGTGATCAGGCGGGAATCTAGGACAACGTCATACACTAGATTTAGGGTATATTTTGGTCTGTTAGAAGAAACTGTATACCAAAATTTTAAAGAAAGAAAAAATATATATATACAGAAAACAAGATTAAATACAATGAAGAGATAGAATGTGACTGTAAAAATGAAAAATTAAAAAAGATTTTAAAAAAGGAGTTGATAAGATGTTGGTTGGAAAAGGAAAGAAGAAAAATTCAACTAAAAAATAGAAAAAGAAAAAAATAAAGAAAATTTAAGAAATTAACTTTGAACGACTAAAGCATCATGGGAAAAAAAGCCATGAATTCTATGTTCTGTATTCCCCTAGCACTGGGGTTTTGCCCTTCTCATTGATTGTAAACTTGGTCTTGGCTGGATGCTCTTGCTGATCTTCTGGGGGAGGGGCCTATTGCAGTGAGTCTCAAATGTCTTTGCCCGAGGCAGAATTGCCCCGCCCTTGCCAGGGGCCAGGCTAAGTAATCTGCTCAGGTTTGCTCTCCATAGCTTTTGTTCCCTGAAATCTTTCTGTACAGATTTGGAGGACGAGCCTCCAATTGGCTCCAATTGGCAGCCTCCCAATTTCTGGTCCTGGAGGAGCCGATTCCGGGGCCCCACTCCTCAGTGAGCCCTCAGAGAAAAGCAGTCAATCACTCCTGTCTTCCTGGTCTCTGGCGGCAGTCTGTGCTCACCTGGCCTGTGACCGAGCATGTCTCTCTGGCACATGACCCTGTCTGGAGTCTCCAAACCCAGCAGATTACTGCACCACTCCTCCTGGGGGAAGAAGGGGAGTCTTCCCAGATCAGCCACTTGTTGGGTCCCTGCTCAAAGAGCAGTGGCCCGACTGTGCCATGGATCACAGTTTATGGCAACCCTGAGCTGAGAGCCCACACCTCTGCTTTCCCACTCTGATACCTGGGAGATTTGCCACACTCAGGCACCCCTGATCTTTCTGTGACCTTGAGGGTCCTGAGACCACCCTCTCCCAGCAAGGGTTCTAACCACCCCCCTGCTTAACCACTGGAGCGACATCCCTCAGCAGAGCCGACTTCTAAAAGTTCTGATTTTGTGCTCTGCTGCTCTATCACTTGCCGGTAGCTCCCTCCCCCTGCTATCTTCCCAAATATCGCCTCAGATTCACTTCCCCACAAGTCCTACCTTCCAGAAAGTGGTCGCTTTTTCTGTTCAGAGACTTGCTGCTATTCTTTTCTTCCATCTCCTGTTAAGTTTGGAGGTATTCTGAATTGTTTGATAACTATCTAGCTGAATTCCTGGAACCATACCAAATTTAGGTCTCCTACTCCTCTGCCATCTTGCTCCTCCTTCCTGAAAGGTGTTATCTCTATTCTTGAAACATTTTGGTCTGACTTGAGGAACCAAGAGATAAATATAGACAAAACAAAATATAAGGAAGCCTGAGCCACAGTACTGCAGGTTTTGAACCAGTGTGGTATGACATCAAACAAGGTTTCTTTCTCTAGAGATTTTATTTTTTAAAGGACTTTTTATGTATTTATTTGAGAAAGAGAGAGAGAGAGAGAGAAAGCACCGATGGGGGGATGGGCACAGGGAGGGGGAGAAGTGACTCTACACCAAGCAGGGAGCCCGATGTGGGGTTCAATGCCAGGACCGTAGGATCATGACCTGAGCTGAAGGCAGATGCCCAACTGACTGAGCCACCCAGATTCCCCTCTCTAGAAATTTTAAATAAAACAACAGATGGATATTTATGGGTTGATTTTTTTTTCTTTTTTTCTTTTCTTTCATTCTCTTTCTTTCTTTCTTCTTTTTCTTTTTTTTTTTTTTTTTTGGCTATAGTATTGCTTGGAGGTAAAAAAAAAAAATGAAGAAGATTAATATGAGGTCATTTGTACATCTCTAAAACTTTCTGAATGGGGCAAAATGAAAGGTGGATTATGGATTTACCTTGGAGGACAAGTGAAGGGGAAAATCAAAGGACTCTGTGTGATCATTAACTGTACTTCCTCTTTAAGAACCAGTGTTCTGGAAAAGGAATAGAGGAGCTACTCCAAGAGTGTAATTATGAGGATTTACTGAGATCATGTATATAAAATGTCCAGCAAGAAATCAACATATGACTTATGCTCCATAAATATTAGTTTTATTTCCTCTGGCCATTTCACATGTTTACTGATTATTTGCATAGCTATGGATATAAGATGAAAATGAATAATTTAGCATTGATGTGCAGTATAAAGAGGAAAGAAATAGAGAAGAGATACGATCTAATCAAAATGAGTTAGTCATAATCCCTTGTCTTTGAAAAATAATAATATAGTAAAGTCATATTTATATCAAGCTCTTAACTTTTCATATCTATGATTTTTCTTTTATCCCTTAAATAGCCCCAAGACTTTGGTCAGGCAAGTTTTTATCATCATGTAGTTCATGAGAAAATTAGTGGCTGTGACTTGCTGAAATCATAAAACTGTTTTGTACCAGAGTCTAAATCAAAATAGAGATCCCATGTTGGTGGACTGCCTGGAAGATAACTCTCAATTATCCTTGCCTCTTGGTATTTATGTCCTTCTGTAGTATCTTTTTGTGTGGGTAGACCTAGTGACTCACTTTCAACAAACAGATTAGGTGACAGTAATTGGTGTCACTTCCAACATTAGGTTGAAAAGAGACTGTGGCTTTCATCTTAGACCCTCTCTTGTTCTCTCCATTGCTTTCTCTGAGGAAATCTGCTGCCATGTTGTGAGTAACCCTATGGAGAGACCCAAATGAACAAGAACTATTTTGTCTGGCCAACATCCAGCAAGAACCTTAAGACTGCCAACAGTCACATGGCTGAGCTTGTATCTTCTGAGCCTGACAAATGCCATGTGAGTGAGCTTAGAGGAAGATTCTCTCCCGGTCACACCTTCCATTGAGACTAAGCAGAACCTTGATTGCACTGTTGTGATGGATCCTGAGTCAGAGGCAGCAGCTAAGCCACTCCAACATCCCTGACTCAGTTAAACCATGAGATTAAAAAATTTTGTTGATCTAAGCCACTAAGTTTTGGGGTATCATGTTATACAGAATGATATCTAATATACATGACTACAAACTTTTTACATTTCAGACATCTAGTTCATATAGTAGATTTTAGTTATCAACCAATTGTTGAAGCTCCGAAGTTAGAGTCTTCTGACTCTAAAAAGTTTTGTGACTTCGGCCAATTTTTTTTTTTCTCAACCTCTCTATGTCAGTTTTCTTATCTGTGAATGGAAATAATAAATATAGAAACGAGCTACGGGACAAACAAAAAATAAAATCTATATAAAGTGCGTAGAATTGTGCTGGCCCATTGACAGTGCTCAATACATTTTATTATTATCATTCTATCAATAATGTAGGAAGCACAATTGATACTAGAAATAAATGCAGATAGAAAACTAATTAAAAAATGCAGCTGTAAAGATGAATCAGCGATGTTAACAGTATACACCGAAGGAAGAACAAATACACAGGATAATGTGACAAGTAAAAGGACTGATCGTGAACTAGAAGTTCTAAACCAAGGAGGTTCTGGCAAATTTTAGTGTGTTTTGATTTCTCTTTTAGAAGACAGTATTATTCTATTGAATTATATTATTTGCCAGCTCTCTTAAATTAGAAATCTCTTTTTGTGCTAGGGGCACCTGGGTGGCTCAGTCGTTAAGCGTCTGCTTTCAGCTCAGGTCATGATCCCAGCATCCTGGGATCGAGCCCCACGTCAGGCTCCTGGCTCAGTGGGGAGCCTGCTTCTCCCTCTGTTGCTCCCCCTGCTTGTACTCTCTCTGTGTCAAATAAGTAAGTAAAGTCTTAAAAAAAAAAAAGAAATCTCTTTTTGTGCCAGTTTATAGGCAATTTGTCACCTAATTATATAAATGTTAGTATTTATATGAACATTTTGTTAAATTTGTAGTACTTAAATACACCTGACTATACATACACACATTTATTTGTGAATATATTTAAGTGGAACAGTGTCAAAAGTATTAAATACGTATATTTGGATGAAATTATGTCTAGAAGCAGCTGTGATTTATGCTATCCCAAACAATGAATGGAGTAAAAACAGTCAATGATTCTGTTAACATAATCTAAGAGATATTACCAAGAACAAAATGAACACTTAGTCATAATAACAACACTCTGAGAAGGAGAAACAGGGGGAATTCATGAATAAATATTGAGATATAAGGTAGGCCTTAAAATATATTAGAAGGATAATTTGATTTAGAAACTAAATCACATTTGTTTATTTATTTTTGAATAAGAATTATCAATTTTATTTTTTTTTAATTCTAGTACAGTTAATATATGGTGTTATATGTTAGTTTCAGGTGTAAAAGACTATGATTCAACAATTCCATACATTACTCAGTGCTCATCGTAAGTGTATGCTTACTCTCTTTCACCTGTTTCAGCATTATCACTTTTATTTATTTATTTATTTTTATTATTATGTTCTGTTAGCCAACATATAGTACATCATTAGCTTTCGATGTAGTGTTCAACAATTCATTAGTTGCATGTAACACTCAGTGCTCATCCCAACACGTGCCCTCCTTAATACCCATCACCCAGTTACCCCATCCCCCCACCCCCTTCCCTTCTATAACCCTCAGTTTGTTTCCCAGAGTCCAGAGTCTCTCATGGTTTTTCTCCCTGTCTGACTTCTTCCCATTCAGTTTTCCATCCCTCCTCTGTGGTCCTCCGCACTAGTCCTTATGTTCCACATACAAGTGAAACCATACGATAATTGTCTTTCTCTGCTTGACTTATCTAAATCACATTTAAGAAAAATTAGTGGAGGGCACCTGGGTGGCTCAGTTGGTTAAGCGACTGCCTTTGGCTCAGGTCATGATCCTGGAGTCCCTGGATTGAATCCCACATCAAGCTCTCTGCTTGGCAGGGAGTCTGCTTCTCTCTCTGACCCTCTCCCCTCTCATGTGCTCTCTCTCTCATTCTCTCTCTCTCAAATAAATAAATAAAATCTTAAAAAAAAAAGAAAAATTAGTGGAATGCTGAACACTACCATTGTAGTTTTCATTTTTTAGAGCATTTAAAAAAGTGAATATAAGTCATAAATACATTTACTTGTGCAAATATATAAAGTAAAAATATGAAGAATTATAATACAATAAGCAAATAGCTTTTACCACTAGAATTATTTTTCAGCATTTTCTAGCCTTCATCAAAAATCATGAGCACTGGGTGTTATACTGACTGAGGAATCGTTAAATATTATATCAAAAACCAATGATGTACTATACCTTGGCTAATTGAATTTAAATAAAAAGGAAAAGAAAAGGAAAAGAAAAAAGAAAACAACAAAAAACAAAACAAAACAAAAACTCGTGATTCCAAAGCAATCTATAAGATCTTTAAGAACAATGTGTTTTTGAACTAAGGAAAAATTTCTAAGGACTTGGAAAGGCTGGAAATAAAAATTACTTTTATCAAACTTATTAAATAACACTGTTAATATTTGTAAAAGGTGGTATTTTTATTTATGGTAAAAAAAAAAAGGTATTCTTTTTTGCATATAGTATCTAAAATCACTTTCCAGATAAAGACTCTTCTAAACCTTAATATTATAATGACACAGGATGATTAATGCTCTAAATCTGCAAAAGCATATTTTCGAGCTTGTTTTTTTTTTTGTAGATATTATTTGTGTGTATGTCTGTGTGTGTTGCTTTAATAAATAATAAGCCAATTGTTACTGTAGGAATGCTTCAGAGAAAATGAATGCATATTAAGCCCATCCCTTGTTTCTTTCCTTTATTGCCTTTGCCATTTTTAAGTGCAAAAGACAGGATAGTATTTCATGATATTTAAATACCATCTAGGGATGAACATATCTAATGGGATTGAGATTTATGACCAGCTACCAAATTAGCTTCCATGATGGTCCCCTCTTATGGAACCTTTTTGATTGATTTTAAAACCAAATGCTCATGTGTTTAATTTTCAGGAGGAAGCTTGAATGGAATTTGATGTCTCTGACGCCATGACTATCTTTCTTCAAGGGCAGTGAAAATGCAGAATGGCACTTGCCACAGAAAGCAGAAATACTGTTTGACAAGTAAGAGCAGAGTAAAAATGCAAGATTGTAGATACAGTGAGGTGTTCATAGTTGCTGAAGCAAATCTTTCCAAAGTGAAGAAGTGAGACTGCTAGATGTTCCTCTTTGCTCCTCCAGCAGTCTAAGGGACTCAAAGTATGTGATCTAGCACTGGGTTTTTCAGATTCTATTTCTATTCTATTTCAAAACTATCTGGTGATATTTCTCCTATCATCTTCTCTTGCTTCTTAATTCCTTTGCCCTCATCTTTTTTCCTTCTCTTCCTCTTGTTTCTTTAACAAATATATTGACTTTTTAACTTATAAGTGTAATACTTTCTTCTTTGACAAGAAGTCATTTGTCAAAGTCAAAGAATACAAATGCATAAAATAAAAAATAAATAATGTCCCTTTCTCTTTCTAATGTCATCCTCTGTGGTAACAAATGCTAACACATTGGAGGTGTAGCTTTCCTCCATTTTATTCTAATTTCATACAAACATATAACTTGTATATATATATATGTGTATATATATATATACACACACAGATATATATATATATATATAAATTCTTGTTCTTTAAAAAAATGAATTGTACCAAACACTGTACTCATTAAATTCCTTTTTTGCTTTCAAATGGAACTTCATCCAAATCAATATGAGCATTATAACTTATTTTTTTTTAAGTGGTGTAATAGTCTATAGCCTGGATGTGTTATATTTTATTCAGTCATTCTCCATACAAAAAGAATGCAATATGTTGATAAGATTTAACCACCAGAAAAAAATGCTTACTTCCATACCAACCTATAGCTGGTGTTTTTACTTCTATAGGATAGGTTCCAAAATGAGAGTGGCTAAAATATATTAACAATTTAAATTTTAATGGATATGCCAGATTAATTTTCAAAGAGATTTAAATAATGCACATTTCCTCCATACAAATCTAAGAATTCCCATTTCTCTATTCTGTATTGTATATTCTCAATATCTTTAATTGTCTGTTAGTCTATTAAATGAATATATTTCATTTTAAAAACTAGAGTATTTTCTTCATGACATCATTGAATTTTTCTTTCTCTGAAATCCCTGCTTTATTTTTCTCCAGTTTTTATTTTTAGTAGCTTGCATTTTGTTTTTGATTCTAAGATTTTTGAGGAAATAAACTGAAAATCTTATTTTTCCCAGAAATTATTTTTTAATTTTACTTATTCTACTCTTTGTCACAGATTATATATATACATAATTTGATCATCTGATCAAATCTCAATGTATTCTTCAATGGATTTTATCACTTTCCTTTCTTTTTAATTTGAAGTAAATTTAAAGAAATTAGAATTACTAACCCAGATAAGAAAAAATGTCAAGGACACTAAAAGTTTGTAAATTATGACATTCAAATTACTTTGATAAATTATGTATCTTACATATATTATTTCATGTAGCTTTTATAGGAATTTTAAGAAGGATAATTTTTTCTTGTGTTATACATGAGGAAATGAAGAGATCACTAAACAAAGGAATGGAATGAGCATCCAAGCCTGAATGGTTCTAAAGCACATGCATTTAACTGCAACCAATTGTTTCCCAATAGCATTAAACTGATGTCAGATATTTAGGTTCTCACCAAATGGCTTGGAGTCAGAAACAAAGTAGGAGCTATATAAATAATTAGCACAACACTAGGTACCGAACACTAAGCAAGTAACTTAACCTCTATGAGAGAATATTAAATTGGAATGTTAAAATGAAACTTACCAAATCACCATACATCAAAATGTAGTTGCAGACCATGGAGTACATTTTCAGAGGGGGTATTCAAAGATGGACACTGCAGAGTTTATAGATGGGTTAATCCATCAAGAAGATATAATACTTAAAAAAGGCACAGGCATGTAGCAGAGTCCCCAAATACATAGAGCGAAATGACAGGATTGAAGAAAGATACAATTCAATAATAATAGTTGGAGATGTCAATGCCTCATTTTTTCAAATTTAAATTCAATAGCCAACAAAGAGTACATCATTAGTTTTTGATGTAGTGTTCAATGATTCATTAGTTGCGTATAACATCCAGTGCTCATCACATCACATGCCTCAATACCTCATTTTTAATAAAGAATTATACTATGGAGAATATTAATTAACCAGTAGAAGATTCCAACAAGACTAGAAAGCAATCACATGTAATAGATATCTGTAGAATATCTGTAGAATAAAGCACTATACCTCAAAAGAGCAAAACACTTTTTTTCCGAAGTACACATGGAACATTCTACAGCATAGACCCTGGAGGATGTTTTTATGGCTACGCCATAGGAAAAAAAGCCTTAATAAATTTAAAAGGAATAAAATCATATAAAGTATATTATAAATCAATAAGATGGGGTGCCTGGGTGGCTCAGTGTTAAGCGTCTGTCTTCAGCTCAGGTCATGATCCCAGGGTCCTGGGATCAAGCCCCGCATCTGGCTCCCTGCTCCACGGGAAGCCTGCTTCTCCCTCTCCCACTCCCCCTGCTGTGTTCCCTTTCTCGCTGTCTCTCTCTGTCAAATAAATAACTAAAATCTTTTAAAAAAATCAATAAGAAAAAAATTGGGAAAATCACAAATATATGGACATTATATAACACAATCCTAAATTACCAATGCATCAAAGAAGGAATCACCAAAGAAATCAGAAAATACTTTGAGACAAATGAAAATGAAAACACAACCTAATAAAACTTAGGAAATGCAGTGAATGGAGTTCTTTGAGAGAAATTTATATCTGCAAGTATTTGTATTAAAAAGGAGTATCTCTAATAATTCTACCATAAGTCACTGGGAAAAAGAAGAAAAAATAAAATCTAAAGCAAATGGAAGAAAGAAAATAATATGGGTTGGGGCAAAAATGAAGAAAATAGAATACAGAAAAGTGAGAGAAAAAAATCAATGAAAATGAAAATTGTTTCTTTGTAAAGATAAAAAAATTGACAAAACTTTAGGTAGACAGACTAAGAAAAAAGAGAACACTCAAATTACTAAAATCAGAAATTAAAGAGTGACATTATTACTCACCCTAAAGAAATAAAAATCAATGTTAGGTAATATTATAAAGAACTGTATGTCAAAAAATGAGATAACCTACAAGAAATGGACAAATTCCTAGAAAGGCATAAACTACTGTTCTGAAGAAAAGATTCACGGCAGCCATACTCTCAGTTTTGAAGGGGAAAAAACATTTTATTGCTGTTATAAAGTAAAAACCTAGTGGAAATAGAAGAGAAGAAAAATCTATGCGTAGACGAGGGCGATAGTAAGCAGTCCAGGAGAATAAGACAGTTATATTAAATCAGATACTTACGACATCCAACCACTTTAGCTGGGGAAGCCCTGTGGGGACAGCCAGGCTGGAATCCCAATGAAGAGACCTTGACTAACGGAGCGCCCTCCCCTCAGGTGAGACTTCCAAATGACCATCCCCGTAAAGGCCGTATTTATAGGGCAAATGACGGGGTCTGAAGTTAAACATGTGTTCGCCTATGTGCATTTTGGACTGAGCTATATTATCATGTCTTTACGTCTTCAAGGAGCCTGGGCTAGATGTGATTACCTCCCGCTTCCTAGATTCTATTGGAGCGGGAGACAGCCTAGCCTGGAGTCAATGGGGATGCAAGGCAAATTTTATAGCTCTTGGCATACAGACCAGAAGGCCCAATTCTGACCTGGAGGCAAGCTAATGTCCACTAACCAGGCTCCCGAGGTCACTCATGCGGCACGTGTCTCACAAACAACATGCTTTAGCCTGCCTGCAGGTGCTGGGTGGTCCATTATGCAGGAAAAATCACAGAAACCTCCATCCATACAACTACCAAAAATCAACTTATGAAGAAATAGAAAATGTGAATAGACCTGTAACAAGTAAGGAGATTGGTAATTTTTAAAACTTTTCACAAAATATTCCAGGCCCAGATGGTTTCATTGGTGAATTCTAACAAATTTTTAAAGAACAGTTAATATGAACTCAATAAAAGGAGAGAACACTTCTAAAATCATTCTGTAAGATCAGTACTATTCTGATACCAAAACCAGACCCCCCCCAAAAAAAATCACAAAAAAGAAAATTACTGACCAATATCCTTATTAACATATATGCAGAAATCCTGAGCAAAATACTAGCAAATCAAATTCAGCAACATATAAAAACAATTATACTCTGTAACAAAATGGGATTTTATCCCAAGAATGCAAGGTTATTTATCATCTGAAAATCAATTAATATAACGTTTTATATTAACAGAATAAAGCAAAAAGAACACATGAGCATTTCCATAGGAAGAGAAAAAAAGCACTTGACAAAATCTGATGCTGTTTATGATTAAAACATGCAACAAAACTGGAATAAAAGGAAACTTTCTCAACCAGATAAAAGGCATATATTAAAAAAAAAAAAAAAACAAAACACAGTAAGCATTATACATACTGATGAAAGTCTGTGTGCTTTCCCCCAAGATCAGGAACAAGGCAAGGTTGTCTTCTTTTAAAACTTCTATTTAACATGGTGCTAAGGTTCCAGCAAGGGCAATTCAGATAAATGAATGAATGAATGAATGAATCCATCCACCCATCCATCCATACATCCAGGTATGAAAGGAGGAAGGAAAACTATTTTTATTTGCAAATGACATGATATTGAATACAGAAAATCCTTAAGAATGCACAAAAAACTACTTGAAATAATAAAGGAGTTCTGAAAGGTTGAAGAATGTAAGATCAGTATGCAAACATTATTTGTCTTTTGTGCACTAGAAATAAACATCCAAAATATGAAATTAAGAAGTAGTTTCCTATAAAATAACATCAAAAAATAAAATGCTTAGGAAAAAATTCAACAGAAAATAAATATAAAATATGTACTCTGAAAACTGCAAAACATTGTTAAAAAAATAAAAGAAGACCTAAATAAATGACTTTCCATATTCCTGGATCAGAAGAATTAGTATTATTAAGATAGCAATATTCCTCTAAATGATCTACAGATTCAGTCCGTCCCTATCAAAATTCCAGTTTCCTTTTCTGTGGAAATTGACGAGGCATTCCTAAAATTCACATGGAAATGAATAGTCAATGCAATCTTTAAAAAGAAGGACAAAGGAGGAGGACTCACACTTCCTGATTTCAAAACTTCTTACGGAGTTACAGCAATTAAGACAGTATGGTACTGACATAAGTGCAGACATATAGATCAATGAAACAGGATTGAGGGGCCAGAAATAAACTTATATTTATGGTCAAATGATTTTCAACAAGGGTGCTATGACAATTCAATATGGTAAAAAAAATAGTCTTTTCAACACATGGTAGTGGGACAACTGGATATCCATATGCAGGAGAATGAAGTTGGACCCCTTCTTTAAATCATATATAAAAATACCTCAAGATGGATTAAAGACCTAAATATAAGAGCTAAAAATATAAGACTCTCACAAAAATTATGAGTTTATCTTTGTGACCCAGGGTTAGGCAAACCTTTATATATAACACCCAAAACATAAGCAACAGAAGAAAAAAATAAATTGGACTTTGTCAAAATCAAAACTTTTGTGCTACAAACAACATCATCCAAAAAATAAAAAGACAACACGTATCATGGGATAAAATATTTGCAAATCATATATCTGATAAAGGATTTATATCCAGAATATATAAATAAAACTACAATACATTTTAAGAAGATAGATGACTGAATTAAAAAAAAATGGCTAAAGGATCTGAATAGACATTGCTTCAAAGAAGATATGCAAATGTCCAATAAGCAAATGAAAAGATACTCAACATCACTCGCTGAAAGGGAAATGCAAGTCAAAACCACATGGGGTACTACTTCGCATTCACTAGGGTGACTATAATAGAGACAGATAATAAGTGCTGACGAGAATATAGAGAAATAAAAAGTTTCATACATGGCTGATCAGAATGTAAAAAAGCATTGATCCTTCAGGAAACACTTTGGCAATTCCTCAAAACATTAAAACAGAGTTACCATATGACTGCACAACTCAACTCCTATGTATATTCCCAGGAGAAGTGAAAACATATGTCCACACAAAAACTTTTACACCAATGTTCATAGCAGCATTATTCATTATAGGCAAAATGTGGAAACAACCTAAATCTCCATTAACTGATGAATGGATAAAGAAAATGTGATGTGTCCATACAATGCTATATTATTTGACAATGAAAAAGAATGGAGAATTTAAACGTCCTACCACATGGATAAACCTTGAAAACCGATTAAATGAATTAAGTGAGTTACCAATGACAATATGTTGTATGTTTTATTTACATGAAATATCCAGAATAGGGAAATCTATAGAGTCAGAAGTAGATTAGTTGTTGTGTAGGGCTGGGGCAATGAATGAAGAGGAATGGGGAATGAATGCCAGTGTGTACATTATTTCTTTTGGGGGGATGAAATGTCTTAGAATTTAATATGGTGATGGTTGCACAAGTCTATGACTATACTAAAAATTATTGAACTGTATACTTAAAAAAAAAAAAGAGGAGATACTCAAAAACCCTGTTAAATGGCTTATTAAGTACTCGGACACATTGAGAGTATGAAAAAAAAATAATTCCAGAGCTAGAGATTGGGGAACTTTTCTTTGGTGAGGATTATGCCGTGAGTCCCAGCCCCCTCAATTGCAAGGCAGTAGCTTTAAGGTGACTATTCTGAAGGCTTATTAACATGTATTTCCAGGACTCAGTGGACTTGGTATCTGCAACAAGTTTGTTTAATCTAAGGGATGAAAAACTGGCTGGCTAGCCACCCTGATGGTAAAAATAGAGGAGAGCTTCTGCTTGATTTAGTAATTGAAATCCCCAGAATTTATTCAGGAAAAGGATGTGTGAATGTCTCCCAGTCTCCCACGGATCAAAGGTTAATCATGAGCATGAAGAAGATGTGATATAGAATAATCACTGGCCTTGTCCTAGTGAACTACCTTATCTGGAGGGTCAAACAGACCTCCACAGAGGAAATGGAACCCTAGTCAGACTCCTAGGACTGAAAATGAAAGAAGTTATATCCCATCCCCTCAACCCACAGAATAGACATGTATTGGACCTTGCTTGACAAAGGAAATGTAGAAATATCCTGAACAATGGGGAAATCACTAGAACACCTATAGAAACACCAATGAAAGTACTCTTAGTTCAGTCTGCTATGACAAAATATCATAAACTTGGTGGCTTATAAATGACAAACATTTATTTCTCATAGTTTTGGAGACTGGGAAGTCCAAGGTCATGGTAGCACCCGATGAGAGCCCACTTCCTGATTCATAGCCAGTGCCTTCTAGCTGTAACCTCACATAATGCAAGGGGGAAAGGGGTGAAGGAGGCTTCCTGGGCTTCTTTTATAAGGACACTAATCCCATTCATGAGGGCTCCACCCTCACGACCTAATCACTTCCCAAAAGTTCCATCTCCTAATACAATCATATTGAACATTAGCTTTCGACATATGAATTTTGGGGTGCACAAACACTCAGACCATAACAGATGTATTATCTTAGAACCAGCTGTTATATTCAAGTTGAAAGAGAAGGAAAAGCTGTGGTAAGCAGAGAAATGGGAGAAGCCAATCAAATATCCCTTATCACATAACCTCTTTCTGCCAGCTATGGGCCCAAACCACAAATGGGGAGAAGCTTAACTTTAAATCAACATCAGAGCTTTGATAATTACTTGGGACCAGAAATTCTATTTATTGAATTGATACTGTATTTTGTGACTTAAAGTCATTGTAGAATTTTCTTAGAGTGACCAGAAAAACTAGTCTAAGTTTTCACATAAGAGCAGAGAAAAATAAAAACAGCCCACTGAGTGTATTTAAAAGATAGTGGGGCGGGGGGTGGCACCTGGGTGGCTCAGTCGTTAAGCGTCTGCCTTCGGCTCAGGTCATGATCCCAGGGTCCTGGGATCGAGCCCCATATCCGGGTCCCTGCACGGCGGGTAGCCTGCCTCTCCTCTCCCACTCCCCATGCTTGCGTTCCCTCTTTCACTGTCTCTGTCTGTCAAATAAAAACAAAACAAAAACATCTTAAAAGATAGTGGGCGACACAATTGAAGTTGTTTATAATTATATCCCACTAGCCATGCTTCTTCAAATTCTAAAATGAGACTAAGAATGGCATCCCATCCACAGAATTGCTGTGATAAATTTCTCAACTGCCTAACAAATAATGAGTAGTTTTAATCGATGTTATTACTATCACATTGCTTTTACAATTATTCACATATCTTCTAGAACAATGATGTTGAACATAATTTCTCCTGTAGATAGGAATGTTCTCAGTACTGCCTAATGAAGTTTGCCACCAGCCTCATGCAGCTGTTGAGCACATGAACTGTGTGGTCAGGGCAACTGAGGCACTTAATTTTTTATTTCATTTTAATTAATTTAAATCTAAACATAAATAGCTACATGTGGCTAGTGGCTACTGTATTGGGCAGCTCAGATCTAGATGTTTTAGCAAAGGAAAAGGATCTGGGTCAGAAAAGTGGGTTTTAAATTCAAGCCTAAGTTCAGTCAACAAGGAAGACCGTTCCAAACCAAATTGTTTCCTTAGTGTAAATGGTGATGCTGGAAAAACCTCACAATGAATCAGAAGGAGGTAGAATTGTAATTTATACACAGATTGGGCTTGTGGGCAACAAGAGTAACAGATATATATATATATATATATATATATATATACACACACACACATAGATATATACATAGATATATATATATATACGCATAGATATATACATAGATATATATATATATATATTTATATACACTGAAATTTGCCAATGCTGAATATATTCAAACTAACTTTTTGACATCTAGTCTTTCTTGTTCATTAGTATGGATAACAACTTGCAACTTGCAAGTGGAATTTAAACTAGCTATTTTCTAATAATGCAAATTGTTAAACATTGTATCTTACTAAGAGAAGTCCCACCATCTTATTCTTTATGAATCTTACGTAAAAAAGATGCGTGTCCATCTGATCAGAACATGCTAGCATGTTCAGCTCGGTTCCTCTGTACTATTAGGGGAAGTTACAACCTGGTAAAGAGAAGGACATTCACCTGCCTTTGGTAAAGGTCCTGACCTACTCTGACTTACTCTTTTTCTATAGCCAAGAGGAAAGTTCACTTTAGTAAGCAAGGTAAAAAGCCCTGGAGTGAAAAGGCAGAGGCAGCAGGGTTCCACACTGAAGTCTGCAGACCGGAAAGAAAGACTAGAGCACATTTAGCAATATACTCAAGCCATGTCAGATGTGGAGGGAAGTCTTACTGAAATTAGGCAATTGTGGCCTTAGTCTAACTCAGTACAGAGCCAAACTGCTGTATACAGTGGTATTTACTGGTGCTGTCACATTAAAGATTTATACCCAACTGTGGCATCTTCGGTATAATGGATATAAGAGCTTAAACTTCATTTTTTATGAGTAATGTTTGGAATCGCTTTTGCTCTGCCCCCAGCCCACCTAACCCCATTATACCCCCATGTGCACACTGTTCCTTGTACAGAGCTGGCAGGGCAACCTCTGCTTGGGAATAGGGCAGCTATTAGAGCATTTATAATATTCTAGATATATTCTAAGCTAGAGACTGACTACTGCATGTTGCCTGAACTCGACCAGATGCTGTGGCAGCAGATCACAGAATCAGGAGTATTCTCAAAACAACGTGAGATTAGAACTGCTTAAGAAGGTAAATGGCTGCTATAAAGATATATTTGCACAGCTCATCTAGCATTTGTGAAGTGCTTACTATATATGTGGCACTTTATATGAATTGTTTCTCATAAATATCTGTATGAGATAAGTGATATTTTAGCCCCAATTTACAAGGCAAGAAACCAAGGCTTGCAAAAGACTAAGTAATAACGCGCTCAGGGGGACATATTTAATTATTGATAGAGGTCCTGAGCCATTTGTTAAGCACAATGCAATGTGTTCTCTCTGTTATAGAATAGAATTCTCCCTGTCAATCAAAGTGAAAGGCGGTGCTATCCTCTCCCCGGGGTTGTAGTGACCTACTGATATATGAACACAGTGTGCTGTACTCTATAAATATCACTTGTATCTAACCTAAATGCTCTTCTCATCTCCTCTTTTTATAATCATGAATATAGAGGCAACTGGAGGAGAAGAGATGAACTTGCTAATGTTGCAACTCTGTGAGGTCCTTATTGGAACCTGATCAAAGGAGCAGGAAACAGCATCCATGAGCATTTGGATCAAACACTCTGACTTCTGTGCCAATGGGCCAGTGGACTCCAGGAATGGGATATTCCACAGCTGAGCTAGCAGAGACATGTTTCTTTCTTTCTTCTTTTTACTAGGTCAGTTTGTGGCACCCGACACCTGGATCCCAGCAACCCAGGTAATATCTCGTCTCCAATGTCCCACCTCATAGGAGCTGGCACCAATCTTCAGATACAGCTACACACATTCTGACAAAGGACTGTGATCAACAAACTGACACATCCAGTCATCTTTAATGTATCTAGATTTGAGCCTAAATAGACCAGAGCTCAAGAATTTACCTTTTACTATAAGAAAAAAAAATCCCTCATTTTCTCATTGTCCACATTTTTTTGTCTTTCCTTTGAATGTCTTTTTACCCTTTTTCTTTTTTTCAATCACAGAAAGCCATCAGGTAATTTGGGATCAATAGCAGAAACCAGACAGTTTTCCCTGGTGCCCAATTTGCTCCATATTGAGCTTACCTCAATGAAAGAACTTGCCTTGTACCTGAGCAAGGCAGAGAACCTATGGGGAACAGAAAGAACACACTGAACACAAGTCACAGCACTGGCTTTCGGTTCCTGCTCTGAGTTTCATCAGTGAAGTGCCTCTGGCCAAGTCATTTAATCTCTTTAATTTATGGTACTTTTAGTCCACAAAACAAGGGTATAAAAACTAGGACAATCACTTAAGTCTTTTAAAACCCCAATTTTCTATGAGTTTAAAATCTTAAGAGAAAATGTTCCCTCAATATATGTCCAGAAGCCATATTTTCACTAATCCAGGATCCCCCTTCAATATATTAATGCTTCAAAAGCTGGTTGGACAGCACCTCTTTTATTAGCTGTGTTTAAATGTCTGTCAGGGTTCTTTGCTGTAACAACAGACTCTATGCTGGCTACATCAAGCAGACAAGTATATTAGGTTTAAGTAGACAAGTATAGCGGGTTAGAGTTTCCTGGAGGGCTAGAGCCAGACTAAGAAGTTACTTCCTCCATGACTGATGCCAAACCACGAAAGGAGAGGGCATTGGTGGAAATGGGTAGAAGGAAGGCAAATAAGGGTGCAGACTTCATTAGTCAAAAACTTGGCTGCCACTGTGTCTATGCACTTAGGACATGGAGACTGGTCCCCGGGTCACTGACACCTCCACCCCCACCACTACCATTGCGTGGAATGTGTGGTCCTACAAATCCGTGTCTCTGTAGGGACTCCTAACTGTCAGCAGCTTGGTCACGTGCCTGCACCCAGCTGCAGAGAGGTGAACACTGAGTTTTCTGACTTGTACTTTGGAACATCAAGGATTTGTAACGCGAGAAAAAGGACCAAGAGTAAGGAGATACAAGATATGCTGTTCAGCCGCAGTTGAGGACTGTTCTCTATAGCTGTGAAAAAAAAAGATGTTGCCCTTGACTTCCTCCTCCAGACTGAAGTTTGTTCAAAAGTGTCAATATTAAGTCAACATAATAAACATGGAAAACTTTCTTAGATACATTAAATGAAACTACCTTTTGAAGAGAAGATGGCTAAACAAAGAGCAAACTTTTTTCCTTGGTGACACAAGATTTTTAATATAAATTCAAATATTATGAACATGATTACAAAGTATAAGGGAACTGATTCCTCGGTATCTGTACCCTTAAAGGTACTGGTCATAAAAGAACTGATCATTTCTAAATCTGATTTCATTTAGTGGACCTTCTTCCATTTGTAATTATTGTGGGGGTTATGAAATATCCTAGAATCAGATATATCCAGGTTCAAATCCCACCAGAGGAACCTTGGGCATTCTAATAACATTTCTGATGGTTATAAGAGATGATGAATGTTAACATGGTTCATGGAGGGCGCCTGGGTGGCTCAGTCGGTTGAGCGACTGCCTTCGGCTCAGGTCATGATCCTGGAGTCCCGGGATCGAGTTCCGCATCGGGCTCCCTGCTCGGCAGGGAGTCTGCTTCTCCCTCTGACCCTCCTCCCTCTCATGCTCTCTGTCTCTCATTGTCTCTCTCGCAAATAAATAAAATCTTAAAAAAAAAAAAAACACAAAAAAACATGGTTCATGGAGCCGGATGCATTGTAAGTACTCGTTGAGTGAGAGAAGGTGGTGTGACATCTGCTTTCTTTTCTCTTCATCAGCCTACCATTACTTTTTCTGATCATGCCTGCCTCTTACTCTGTTAGTTCAAACTCTTCCTTTTTGCTGCTTCTACTCTATTATGAGATTTCTTTTTTAAGAACGTTAGGTTAATAGCTCTTTAGTTTATTGATTACTCAGTTCCAGGTCCTGCATTAGTCCTGTGTGTCTTTATGAGGAATGCTATAAAGGAATCCCACACCCTATTAATCAGCCTGCATTGTGCTTGACTTCTTGATTTCAAACCTTAATGCTCATCACTCCCGTTCGGGGTCTCTGGAAAAGCCAGCCTGCTTCGTAATGCTTTGGAGGTAGATTCTAATGTATAATTAAACATCTCACTAGGCAAAGGTTAAAGTGAAAAGAACAACAACAATGAACAATTTTTTCTCTCCTCATTAGCAGACAAAAAGCGATTTGGAGCTAGAGAAATTTTTAATTCCTATCCAATTCATTTATTACTCAAGATCCTCAGGCAAGATGGATAACTTCTTTGAAAGATTTTCCTGATCTGTGAAATGGGAGTTCAGTTGTTGACTTGCGGGGTTGCTGCGATGATGAGAAATGCACCGCTTTCCTAGGGCAGCGCCTAGCAGGGAGTTGACGTCCCATGAATGCTCGCTGTCCCAGTCATTGCAGTTGGGAGCAAGCCAAGGGACAGCAGTAGCCTCCTGAGAAGTGGATGCTGATTAGAAAGAGGTGGGAAAGACACCCCAGAGAAAATATCATCTGCTCCTGCTCAAGGTCAGCCCTGTCAGCCTGCCAGGAGGCAAAGACCTTTAATTTCATGGTGTCATTTTCTCTTCCTGAAAGTACAGTCTGACATATATTTGCTTTTTAAATTGAGGTGAACTAAAATTAATCTCATTATGGGAATCTGATAGTCCTTAAGGTACTTGGAGACTCCTGAGTGTCACAAAGTTAGAATCAAAAACCCTGGTAAAATGCCAGCAGGAAAAGCAAAGGCAGCTAAGTGGACGGATGCCTGTGGGGCCAGGGGTGAGGGGGCAGGGGATGCTTATGTATAATTTGACTCCTTTTGACACTTTGTCAAAATATTGTGGCTCAAACAGACATTTAAAGCCTGATTATTTTTGAGAAATCCTTAAAGACCTTCCTTGTTGTTTCTTAGTAGACACCTTATATTTTTGAGAGCCATTTAAATGTTATTTAAATTTTATTTAAATATTCATTGGAGGGCCATTATTAAGCATTAATTTGCACACATACTTTGGGCAACCATGGATTCTGGAGCTGTTCCTGGAGCTTGATGTGTACCTGCTCAACATTAAAGGACAGGAGATATGAATAAAGAATGACTTGGGGTTGCTGTGCTCTCTAGATGAAAAAGTTGGTGCTTTTCCGTAAGAGCAGAAGTTGAGGTGTAGCCCCTGATAATGTTGAATCCTGGAAATCTATTTTTTTCTGATAAAGCATTCCCCTCCCTGTGTTATAGTTTCTCCTGATTAGGCTCTCTATCTTCCCCTTGGTTTGCTGGCTCTTTGATTTTCAGTGGATGGTCTGCAGTCTGCTCTGATGTCCTGAATCTCTGTAGCTTAAATCTGTGAATACAGGACACTTTCTTCCTCACATCTTGAGGGTTCTAGAGCTTCCTAAAGAGGAAGCTTTTAAGAATGATACTTATCACATACCTTAAAATATTTATGCAGCAATTTTGCTTAAACATGTCTGTAACAGTTTCTCTGAATTGAAACCTCTGTCTTAAGTTTTGTCATTTTCATTTTCTTGACTTTGAGAGCCATTGCAACATCTTGACCCCACAGATATAGCTCTTCCCAAAGATGGAAACTAGGTCCTTTTTTTCTGTACTGACCCTGAAGATTCTTTGTGGGTCTTGGCCTTCTTGCCTGTGACATTCTGTGGTACAAGTGTTCCAGACGTCCCTTCCTCATTAGGAAGAGCATAATTCACCATATGTATCCATTCCTTCTATTGGATGACAAAAAGAATATGGCCCCTCAGGGCAGATTCCTGAGGTTTGTTCAATTTGTATTAGTGGTGTGATCCTTGACAAGCCACTCTGAGCCTTAATATGGTCATCTGTAAAAATTAGTATCTTAATAACACCCACCCTAGAGATTGTGATGATTCAATGGCAATAATCTATATAAAGCACAGACAACCTAGGGAGAACCTAATTTGGCCTGAGTATATGGAGAACAGGGTGGAAGCGTCAGGAGATAAAGATCTGCACTGATTCTTCCATATTTGAGGATTTGTCCCTCTTGACATGACTACCTAGTGCTCAGTGTATGCCAGGCACCAGGAAAAATGCTTTAAAAACTTGCATCTAGGTTTGTTTGACATCACACATCATTAACTTCTATATTAATCACCAATTCTGGGGTAGTTATAGAGATAGATATTTAGAAATACATTTACCAATGTATATTTATTCTACTTACCGTTGGTTGTTCTGACAGGCTGTCTGTTCCCTGCCCCATCACCTGGAACTCTTTAATTACATGGGGCCTGCCAACCACCAGAGAGCTTTCTTTGACTTGACATTTTTCTGTTTGTCCAGGGCAAGCTAGAAGTGCTGAAGAATTGATAAATGACTTGCCACCTCCTTGGAGGCTTCCCTTCGTGGCTGACTAGAGTTGGTGTACAAACAGCCTCGTTCTCTTGTACGGGTTGTATGGGAGAACCCTGACGAAGGATCCCCACTACCTCAGAATTGCTTAGTGGGGTTACACTCCAGTTACCCATCGTGGTAACTGAATTGGTAACACACACTTTATTTCTTGTATTCCCTTCCTATCTCACCAACCCACTCCACTATTGTTTTCTTCTAAGACCACCTTCCAGAGAAATGACTTGCACTCAAATCCCTTGTTTCAGGGTCTGCTTCTGGGGGAAACAGAACTAACAATGATGCTATGAGAACACGACTTACTGTGAAAAGGTCAGAGAAAGTCAGGTCCTGGCACATGGCACATATTTGTACATTTCTTTGTTGTTGTTGTTGTTTTCATTCATTGATTCATTTTTTGAAGTGAGTGGGTCAGTGTATCACTTCACAGATCCACAGGGTTTCAGACCGAGGCCCAGCAGGCTGGCTGAGAGGCACAGCCCTGAGAGCTACACCAGTTGATGAGAAAGGAAGCTTTCTGGTGGCCTCACTGGTTCTCTCACTGCCACAGTACAGGAGGTGCGAATGCTGCTAAGATTTTCTTTTTAAAGATGTATTTATTTATTTGAGAGAGAGAGAGAGCATGAGCGGGAGGGGCAGAGAGAGAGGGAGAAAGAATCTCACGCAGACTCTGCACCGAGCATGGAACCCAACGCAGGGCTCAACCTCACGACCCTGAGATCATGACCTGAGCAGAAGCAAAGAGTTGACCGCTTAAGATACTGAGACACCCAAGCGCCCTTGATTTTTTTTTTTTTTTTTTAATAAAGGCCTTTCTCCTCAGGGTTTACTGAACTTGCTTCTTTTTCGTACCTTATTATGAGTGGCATCATAAAGTAGATCTCAACTAGGAATGACTTTGGTCCTGGAAGATGTTTGATAATTTCTGGGGATATTTTTGACTGTTGCAACTGGGAGGGGATGGTACTGGCATCTAGTGAGTGAAGACCAGAGATGCTGCTACTAAATATCCTACAGTGCACAAGACAGCCTCATAACAAAGAACTACTCAGCCCCAATGTCAATAGTGTTGAGACTGAGAAGCCCTGAATAGGGAAAGAGGGTATGTCAATCTGAACTGTAACCTCTTAGAGAAGGGTGGGAGTTATTTGTTTTTGAAATAAACTCTATTACATCATGTAAGAGAATAATAGTTTCTGACAAAGCAATTCAGTCTATTGCAACACTGATCCACAGGACTTTATGCAAAGAGGGAAATCTATATCTGCACCATCCAATATGGGAGTCACTAAACCCACTTGGCTATTGAGCATTTGAAACTGAGGAACTGAATTTGTAATTTTATTGACTTTTAATTAGCTTAAATATAAATAGTCATAAATGGCTAGTGAGTACCACATTTGACAGTGCAGGAGTCAGAGAGACCTAAGTTCAAATTGTGACTCGATCATTTACTTAGTGGCTATATGACCTCGAGTGAGATATTTGACTTCTCCAAATTTCTGTTTTATCATCTGTACAATGGAGATAAAATTGGTACATCCCTTGCAACATTATGGTTAAGGATTAAGGATAAAATTAATTTTATATGAACTGTTAATATTCACCTAGTGATGATTCTTTCTACACCTCAGCCAGTCATAGCAACAGGAATTGGAAACCAGTTAAAATTATACTCTCCCACCCCAGAGTCCTGAATTCTCAACCTTATTTATGTCTGTCTTTGGATTTAATTCTGAGTCTATTTGTCTATGTATGTCTGAATGTATCTACCTACCTATTCACCTAGCTATCTAATCTATCATCTATCATATTTTAATTACAAAATGTCTAGTCCTAACCCATCCACACACAACCATCCCTTTTATTTTATTTTAACTTTATCTTTGAACCACATTGCCACTTTGCATTCCACTTTAATTATGATTCTGCCTCCTCCAACACTGGGAACCTGGCATGCATTTTGAGACTTTGGTAAAGCTCTTCTTTTTTCCTCCTCCTGACACCTGCCTCCCATGGAACAAAGCCATTTGTAAATGTTTTCACACAACTGACCATGACATTTACAGATATGGTTTTAAAAAGCCTGTTGGAGAGTTGCATTTAGGAAGAGTAATTAAAGTAAAATTGTGTCTAGACTTTGTCAACAATTCTTGATGCTACTTGAGAAAAAAAAGGTCATCCTAGTTAATTTGAAATATACCTACTTCCTGTGGGTTTTATGTAGCTCATATAGTGTTCCAATCATTCAGAAAGCAAAGGGAATGAATGATCATTCAGAAGACACCATAAAGAAGTATTTAAATGTATGTAATAGATTAACTTTATGCGCACATTTACTAGCTAGTCTGTGAATGAATATGTGAGAGAGAAAGAAATCAAGATGGAAAGAACGTTTTTGTTTTTTGGGGGTTGGGGAAGGGTATAAACCAGTATAGTGAGTAACAGTACATCAGTTCATTTAATTCAACAAACATCAATAACACCATGACTTCTGCAGAATAAGGCATTCTTGTAAGAATGATGCCTTGAATACTGGAGTCATAATAAAGCTGGATGTCTCCAAGATGCACATTCACACGCATACACACACACAGATACACACAAATACATACACATACACTGACCCACATACCACACATACAGACACATGCAAGTATACTTGAATAAACAGTAAAAGAGAAGAAAGAATACAGGGTTGGAAGAAGCATAGACATTTTTAAAAGTCAGTACTACATAGGTTTCCACCATATTTTCTCACAAATTTCCATTAGGGTTGTTTTAGTTTTAATATTTAACATAAGTTATATATATATATTTAAAGTGAACACTTAAAAACTATGTTCTTACTAAAGGCATCCCAGGGATGCCTGGCCATGCTGGAACACTGTGGGTGTCAGTATGCTTAATAGTTGCTCTAGGAAAAAGAAAATGTTTAGCATGTAATGCACAAAATCAAGCTATCGAGTAAAAGGCAACATTTGCTATTATTTAGGAAAATTGGCAACTTCAAAAATACACACTGTGCATAATTAAAACCAAGAAAATATGCTGTTGGTTCCATTAAATTTATTCAAGAACCAAAAGTACAACTATGGAATTAACTGCATTTATAAACACTATTTTATAATGAATATGGCAATTTAGAAAGACAGCCCTTTAGCCAATTTTTACTTTTGAATCATTGCCATTGTTAATCAATTACCCAAATTGTGATCAAAACAAAACATTTTTATTCAATTTATGTAATAATGTGGGCATACTACTGAATACATATTCTATAAGTTTGGATATTTCTATTTTTTTACTTTCTATCTCCTCTTTCATATAGTAATAGCTTAATAGAAATATTGATTGGGTATTGTGGTCTACCAGTACTGTTCTAGGCACTGGAAAGTGTTAATTGCAAAAACCAAAAATACATATATTAAATACGTATGCGTGTGTTGAATAGATTTTGAGAGCATTGAATTGAGTTTGTTTTTGTTCAAACACCGTGAGTGGTTAGAGGGCATATGATTTCTTTCTTTTTTTTTTTTTAAGATTTTATTTATTTGACAGAGAGAGACACAGAGAGAGAGGGAACACAAGCAGGGGGAGGGGGAGAGGGAGAAGCAGGCTTCCCGCTGAACAGGGAGCCCGATGTGGGACTCGATCCCAGGACCCTGGGATCATGACCTGAGCTGAAGGCAGATGCTTAACGACTGAGCCACCCAGGCGCCACTCGATTATTTTTTAAAGATTTTATTTATTTATTTGACAGAGAGAGACACAGCGAGAGAAGAAACACAAGCAGGGGAGTGGAAGAGGGAGAAGCAGGCTTCCCGAGGAGCAGGGAGCCCGATGCGGGGCTCGATCCCGGGATCCTGGGATCATGACCTGAGCTGAAGGCAGATGCTTAACGACTGAGCCACCCAGGTGCCCCGGCATATGATTTTTTTAGAGACCATTGTTCGTGTTTTATATATTTCTATTTACTTTTTCTTATCTGATGAATGACCAACCATATTTTTATTGCAATGAAATTTCACTACTATAGAAAGTTCCTGAAGTAGAATGGAGGCAAGGGAAGTAGATGAATAAAATAAATAAATAACACAATAGCATGTATTATTTAAGAAGTATAAGTCAAAATGTGATTGCAGATAAAGTTTCATTTGGCATAATGATGAGGAACAGAGACATTAGGATTTTAAGTGTAAATTAAAGTAATATCTATTTAAATATTTTTTATCAATTCTTAACAAATCTTTAATGTAACATTAGGTATTTTTAGTACAATTTTTATTGATAGCATAATATGCTCTTTAAGTGACATGACTGGGGAACAAAGTATCTTAGTTCATTAAATTTTCATGGGAAATAAGTATTTTCACGTTTACCTAAGGGAACTATCTAGACCAAGGGTGTTGCATGGTTTGGTTGTTAAGATGTGTGCCTTTGAACTCTCTCATACCTGTGGATGAATCTCGGTTTTTTGGCATTGTAAACATATCATTTACTACAACATAAACTCTTTAAACAAGTATCATACTGTTCCATTAATAGCCATGATGTTTTAACAAGGACTAGACTTAACTTATTGAAAAAGCTAGGAGGTAGGACAAAATACATGCAACTGTGATTTTCAGACTGTCCTTGAAAGAAAGGAACAAATAAGGTGTGTTCTATTATACGTTGGCTTTCTATTTAATAGCTTTTTGAATTGTAGGATGAGGGGGAGGAATCTGAAAATCCAGTGGATTAAATTGAGGAGATGGGGATCTGAGCACAGGGAGGCTGAGGTCACAGTGAAAGCTGCAAGCCAGAGTTTTGGGAAAGAGGGAGTACACAGCACATTGGTGGTCACTTGGGGCAAGGCAAGGGGGGCGTTGACTGCTTGTTTGTTAGGGAGTACAGGGAATGTTTTAGGAATGATGATGTCTTTCTAATCTTGAAGGTGATTACATGGGTGTATACATTTTCAAAACCCATCAAAATACACAATTAAAAATGATACAGTTCATTGTATATACTTTATACTTCAATAAATTTAATTTTTAAAAGCACTCAAAATTGGCAATAAACGGAGGAGGAAAAAGATTCGATCTTAGACTCTGGAAAGATTTAATTCAATTTTTTAAAAAATAATTAATATCCAAATTGTATAGGATAATCATTTTAATAAAAATTCTATATTTACTGAATGCTTACCATCTTAGCTGCTTTGATTTAAATATTTGGTATGCATGAACTCATTTAATCTTCAGAGGAAACCTATGAAGTAAGGAATAGTATGATTTCCATTCTATAAATGAGGAAACTAAGCAGAGGGAGTAAGGACAGGAACTAACCCAAGATTTCACTGACATTACGTGTTGGAGTCAGCATTCATTCCCTGGTATTTTGGTTGTTCTTCTAACCACAGCATGAGTCCATAAAACGTGCTGCCTTATTGGGTTCTGGGAAGACAATGCTGAGCAGAAACAGGTGCAGTATGGTGAAGAAGGCAGAGATTAATTGAAGAGTGAAAAAATATATGGGAAAATGTCATCTAGGTAGTAAAAAATCCATTTTGAAGCAAATTTAGAATACTATTTTATAAATATGGAAACATAATTAATGATAGCAATATGATTTTGGCCAAAATTACTGCATTAATCACTGCCAGTGACATTACTAATTAGCAAACCTGTTTTTTTCAGAAAGCATTTTTCACAATGCATATTGAAATCTTAAGTTTTAAATTAATTTATACCCAGTTATTTCATCATAGGAAACTTAGCCTAAGAAAAGATCAACTGGGAAAGGAAAAAACTCTAAGGATAAAGTGCTAATTGTGGTTTTTCTATGACAGTGAACAATTATAAATATTGTTTTACTCTAACCAGAAGTAAAATACATTGCTTATCCATTAAAATCAAAGGTTATAAAGATTGTATAGAGAAATGAGAACAGGCATGATTTAGTCACTAACCCAAGAAAGATATGAAATGTGCCAGAGACATCATTTTACATACTGTTATGAATTGAATTGTGTCGCCCAACCCCAAAATTTATATACTGAAGTCATAACCCCCACTACCTCAGATGGCCATGTGCTTTCTCTGGCAATGAAAGGTGAGCAAACATAACATGTGTGTCACATCAGGGAGGTGTTTTATGAGTCTTACACTTCACAAAGCCATGACAGCTGGTAACCTTAAAGATGATGGTGACTTTGTCAGTAAAAAGTGCATGAAACAGAGCCTCCAGCTGACCTATGATGTGCCCGTAGTGTGAAGAGGAAATAAACCTATGTTGTCTTAACTCACTAGCTCATCCCAAGTAAAATGACTAGCAGGGCACAGGCTTTTCTCACAAGAATTTTAGTCTGGGGGTGCCTGGGTGGCTCAGTCGTTAAGCGTCTGCCTTCATCTCAGGTCATGATCCCAGGGTCCTGGGATCAAGCCCTGCATCAGGCTCCCTGCTCGGCGGAGAGCCTGCTTCTCCCTCTCCCACTCCCTCTGCTTGTGTTCCCTCTCTCACTGTGACTCTCTCTGTCAAATAAATAAAATCTTAAAAAAAAAAAAAAAGAATTTTAGTCTGTGTGAGAGCTGTAGAAATAATCAGATGATTATAACTGAATATTTTAAAAATGCCCTGATAAAAGTATGCAAAGAATTTTAAGGGTGCACTTAACCTGGACTAGGAAAATTTCCTGAAGGGAAGTGACACATTAGCTTAGTCTTGAAAGGCAAATAGGAGCTAGTCAGCAGAAGAAAATGAAGCCAGAGAGATGACATGTGTACAAAGGTGAGAATTGCAAATTTCTCATTATGTTGGAATGTAATATATGAGGGTCAAATAGTAGAAGTGATGTTTGGGGAGGATAAGTTGACAGGACCCTGGTCCCAGGAACTCTTTATACTATGCTTTGAAGGTTGTAAATTCCTTTTACAGGTATACCTTCCCTCGTCATTGGAAAGTTCACAAAGGAGTGAAATTATCAGTTTCAAATTACAGTTTGAGACTGAAAAGAAAAAGAAAGTACTGTATACATTGTGATTGCCGTTATGTAAAATATAAACATGGAGAATTGCAAAGTAATATGCAAAAATAGTTATATGACAAAACCATGAACATAGGTAAATCATGTTGCCAATTTAAAATGTTATTATATAGTTTGTTCAATTAAAAGAAAATTCAATATAGTGGTCTGACTAGGTAAGCAAAATAAGCTAAAAGTTTTTTCCCTAAATCTCAAAAACCTATGGGAAATGAAAATATATGTTTATTTTTTTTTAAAGATTTTATTTATGAGAGAGAGAGGGAGAGAGAGAGAGAAGCAGAGGGAGAAGCAGGCTCCCAAGGAGCAGGGAGACTGATGTGGGACTTGATCCCACGACCCTGGGATCATGACCTGAGCCAAAGGCAGACGTTTAACCATCTGAGCCACCCAGGCACCCGAAAATATATGTTTATAATATACAGTTAAAATATGATGGGAAGGGACTTATTAAGATAAGCAGCCCAAATGCAGATAAAATGAGTTTTCTGTAGCTCTCCTGCTAGGAAAATTAACTTATACCAAAAGCAGAATAAATATTTTAAAAGACTGTATTTCCAGATTGGAAACTCAGGGAAAGTAAAGAGAAATGAAAAAGAAAGCCAGATAAACAGAATTCTAAGATGTGTCCTCAAGTTTCCTGTCCTCTCGTTATTTAATCAAACACTAAATCAGGTACTTCTGTGAAGGGAGTTTTCAGATGGAATTAAGGTCCCTAATGAACTTAAATATGGAGATTATTCTAGGTTATCCAGGTGGATCCAATGTAGTCACTCGAGCTCTTATAAGCAGAAGAGGAAGCCAGAAAAGAGAGATAATGGGGTGGAAGGTAAGCAGAGAGATTTGAAGGGTGAGAAAGACTCAACCCTTCATTGCTAGCCCTTGAAGATGGAGGGGTAACCAAGGATTGTGGATAGTCTCTAGAACCTGAGCATAACTATTGGCTGACAGCCCACAAGGAAAAGGGCACTTTACTCCTCACCTAGATGGAATTCTGCCAACCTGAATGAATTTAGAAGTAGATCTATCCTAGAGCCTCCAGGAAGGTATGCAACCTCATCATATCTTGATATCAGCTTTGTAATTCCCCAATAAGGTGGCCCAGCTGAACTCACCAGATTTCTCAACTAAAGAAATGTGAGAGAGTAAATTTGTGTTAAGCTGCTAAGGTTGTGACAATTTGTTACAGTAGCAATATAATACTAATCATTTGTAAAAAAAAAAAAATGTCACATTAGATCGTGAGGAGATAGTAAAACACATGCTTCAGTCTTTAATCAATTAGAGGTAATATACTACAGTGATCAAAGCTGAAGATTCTGGAGCCAGAGGGCTTAGGATCAAATTCCAGCTTCATCATTAGTTGTGTGACCTTGGGCAGGCCTCTGTCCCTCAGTTTCTTCATCTGTATAAGGGGAATAATGATAGTTCTTACCATTAACTATTAATGAATTATATGTAAGTTTCTTAGAACAGTGTTTAGCATATGGAAACTTCTGTAAAAGTGTTAGCTACATTTGTTTAATTTGAATCAGTTACACTTTAACCCATGTGTGGATAAGTCCATAGCCTGTTTTGTAGGAGTTAAGAGCTAGGAATGGTTTTTATAAAAAAATGTTTTCAGACTCATGAATTTATTTTTTTATTTTTATTTTTTTTAAAGATTTTATTCATGTATTTGATAGAGAGAGCACAAGTAGGCAGAGCTGGAGACAGAGGGAGAGGAGAAGCAGGCTTCCTGCTGAGCAGAGAGCCCGGTGTGGGGCTCGATCCCAAGACCCTGGGATCATGACCTGAGCTGAAGGCAGATGCTTAACTGACTGAGCCACCCAGGCACCCCCAGACTCATGAGTTTAGTTCACCTATTTATAGAAAGACTTTCAGATTGGGTAAACAAGAACAAAAATTTAACTTTACAAAAACATATCTAAAACAAAATGACAGGATTGTTGGAAATAAAGGATGAGAGAAGAATTAACAGGGCCCCTGGCTGGCTCAGTAGGAATAGCATAAGACTCTTGATCTCGGGGTTGTGAGTTTGAGTGCCACGGTGGGTGTAGAGGTTACTAAAAAAATAAATAAACTTACAAAAAAAAGACAAGTAAAAAAAGAAAGCAACTGAAGTAATAATATTAGAAATAGAAGATGTTAACATTATTTTAATGGATTAAGAATGACTTAAAATATAATTTTTAAAAAAATATGACTGGTTATCATATAAAATTTTACCTGCTAGATTGCTATTTTTGAACATTTAGTTTCTTTTCTTTTTCTCTTCTCTTTTCTTTTTTTGCTATTTCAGATAAAGTTACATAGAACATCTTTGTACACAAAGCATTTACCATTTCACTGGATTGGATTCTTTCTTTGGGAAACATTTCTAGAAGTGTAGCTGCTAGGTCTGAGAGCAACTATTTTAAGATTACCGATATTATTGTCAAGTCAAAAGGATTGTACCAATTAGTACTCCAACCTCATAAATCAATCTTAAACTTTAATTTTTTTTTTCTGAAATAATTGTTACTGTTAAATTCTCTATGAGAGAAGTTAGATATATTTTGACTTCCTCTTAATGTTTGAGAAAAGTGCTTCTCAAGTGGCAATGTGCATACAAATGACCCTGGATCTTTTTAAAATGTGGAGCCTGATGCCCGGGATTGGGGTGGAGCCCAAGACCCAGTCTGTGTTTCAACAAGCTCCCAGGTTGTTCTCATGCTGCTGATCTGATCCTGCCATGAGTACCAGGCTTGAGACTTAAGCTGTGGTAGAGAAGGATGGAGGAAGGCCTTTCCTGAGTTTTAAATATGAAGCAAATTTGAAAAAAATCTCTCATTTTAAACCCATGTTTCAAACAGAGTAATTTCCAGATGTTTTCTAATTAGGAAAAGAGGACAATCAGGAAAACAAAGGCTTGTTCAGCCTTGCAACAAAATTTTATTCACCCAAGGTCTTACACTGGCTCCACTCTGACCCTGGATCCAACTCTGGCCAGTTTCTAGATCCAGTCTGGATAAAGAAATGCTCAAAGTCTCAAAGTTCGTAATGAAAAAGCCATTGACCTAGGGTCCAGGATCTGAGAGGGACTTTTACCCACTACCTCCAGAGGCAGTGAGATAGCAGTGAGCTCAAGGGGCTCAGAAGATCCCTATACCTGGGGGTCATCAGGGTCTCCTTATGTTACGTCTTCTGATACCAGAACTGTTAAAAGATAAACTGAGGCACATTAAAAATTCTTAACGTTTATTTGAGCAAAAATGGACTCTAACCAGGCAATGCCAAACCAGAAGTGGTTAGGAGTGTTCCCAGTTATGACTTTATTTTGTCCTTCATTTACTTTTGCAAGGTTGTATATTATCACTACTAATGAGCCACTGATAACACTAATTAGTTAATCATCTGTCTTGTTTTGGAATATTTTCCTCGTAAGCTATTTCCTTTTTCTTATTGATTTATGAAAGCTTACTTTATAGTAATAACATTCAGTCTCTGTCCAGAAAGTTGCAAATATCTTCTCATGAATTAGGATTGTCTTTTTTTTTTTTACTTTGTTTCTGATAGTATTTGATCTAGAATGTTTCACATCTTAGATATTAAAAATCTACTCATCTTTTATACTATAGCTTCTTCCTTTGCTTTTTATGTTTAGATCTATCTTCCTTTCATCCAAGCAAACAAATATAACATCTATTCTTTCAGGGAGGTAATAATTTTAATTCTTCGCATTTCGCATTTTGTATAATAAAGGTGATGCTTTTACCTTTCAAAAGTTAGCAGTTTTCTAAGCACCATTTGTATTTGAAAATTCATCCTGTACCTATTGATTTCAGAATTTTTTATTTATCCTATTCAAAATTACACATTGAATTTTGAAGTACTTTCTCTTATTCAACAAAATATATGTATAATGTTTAATTTTTAGTTAAAGGGTAAAGATTGAGGTTTCTTAATCTCCAAAATATGAATTTTGAGTTAAAAACAGCTTGTCTATCAGCTTAAAAAATTAAATAAGATTTTGAATACTAAATCATTTTGCAACTGGTTATAAAAAAATCTCACTTTTGAGTTATATTTCATATCCTAGCTCCTGTCCTTACATGAATTTTTGTGGCCTTAAAACAAATGTACATTCTTAGTTTCCAGATAATACTATTTTTATTAAGGGCAACATATATGAAGTTCATGTGCAAGGTTGAGAGGATACTTTTGTTTTGTAAAATTCACTTTTTTTCCTTCTCAAAACAAAGAATTTAAATATAGCAAAGTTTTCTCCTGAAGCCAAAATGTCTATTTGATTTGTACAGCCAAAGATATTTCAATTAAAATACAATAAGATATTTAGCAAATATTGTAATACAGAGAAAAATATTTTTAGTTATAGAAAAAAATGATTCATCTATTAAATTCAAGTTTTATAGATTAAGATAAGTATATACTTAAAATCTGTTTTCTAATAAAAACAAACTGGTTTTCCTCTTCTACCGGTACCCTCATCATCCCAAAGAAATACATCTGAATTTGATACATTGATTGGTTCATTGAAATTGAGCTCTTCATTAGATGATGTTTAAATATCAATCACCTTATGAATATTTAAATTCAAGAAATGTCAAATTAAAGGTTTGCTCATCTTATTTAGTATTAAGAGTTCTTCAAAAATATCAGAGAAAATGAGATCATTGTTGGTAACATTCAGTTAAAACTTTTAAAAGGCTGATCTTTGCATAGTAATACTCCCAAATATTCAGGAGGAAAATATTCAAATATAATACAACATTTAGATATTTTTATTTTTTTATTTTTTATTATTTTTTTAAGATTTTATTTATTCATTTGACAGAGAGAAACACAGTGACAGAGGGAACACAAGCAGGGGGAGTGGGAGAGGGAGAAACATGCTTCCCGCGGAGCAGGGAGTCCAACAAGGGGCTCGATCCCAGGACCCTGGTATCATGACCTGAGCCGAAGGCAGACACTTAACGACTGAGCCACCCAGGTGCCCCAACCTTTAGGTTTTTTTAAAAAGCTTCCTGGATCTCAACAAAACCTGTTCTATTTAACTTCAATATTTTCCACTTAACTCTTGATTTGATACAGTGGACTTAATTCTAAAATGATGCATTGGAATGAAAAATCAATTATATTAAGCAATTTTATTGTGTCATTAAAGTATCAATATAGTGGTTAGTTTTGTTACATTGTTTCTCACTGATTATACTTAACTTTCTGAAGATCCCCAAAGTCACTTTTATTATATGTTTTTTGCTTCTTTTCAGAAAAATATTTAATACTTCAAATTTTGAACTACCTTATATCTGCAAATTAAAAAATACTCACGTATACACAATATAAGTTCATGGGTAAAATATTATTTCATAAGTGTATACTCTCCTAAGAACGGATTCAACAGAGTCAGTCCTCAGAAAAGCAATTTCTTCTTTTGTATTTAAATGTAATTTAATTCACCAAGATGTTATAAACATGCCTAAAGTCATTTGTTTATAAAGTTTATCCACTGACTATGCAAACATCACTGTTCACTGAAGAGTATATACTGAAACCCTTCTACTTTTTGAGCTTAGATTAAGGGGGTGGAGTGGGGACATGTAAGAACAAAGTAATTGCTTCGAAGGGACTTATTGAAAATCTATATTTATAACTTGTTCTTTATAGATAAATAAACCTACTTCAAAATTGCCAGAAGCTCTCTGACTAAATTCAAAGAAATGCTTAACATCATAAAGTTTTCCAGAGGCAATTTGGTTTTGTGTATGAAGTAAGGGTGGAGGGTTAACATATTGAGGGTCATGTTTGTTGTCTAGGACAGTTCATCTGTCCACTGTTAACATCTCCTACACCTTCTCTATCTGTGACTCCCCCTCCCTCCTCCCATACAGTCTGGAATTACCTTCAACTTTTGACTCAGTTAATCTGTTTGACTCTCCTTTTGATTTCTAACATTATACCTCCCTGATGCTCACAGATCATTTATTTCATCACAGGCCTTCAATCCCAGACTTCATAAAAGATATGCATGTCATCTATCTTGCTTGGTTTCTTTCTACCTCTCCCCTTTATAAATCGCAATCCATCCTTCAACTTGTCCCAGGACTTGGGTTCCCACCATATCTGTAATTAGTCTCTACAGATTTTTGACAAAGAAAGAGATAATCGTCGTGTCAGTCTTTGCCAAATTAAAGTATTTTTCCTCTCCTTACATGATTTTCTAAGCAGTCGTCAAATTCCTAAGTTTGACTTTAAGTCTTTTCTAAAAGGACTCATTGTCTTTGTTTTACCTTTTTCCCTTTCTTCTTTTTTTTTTTACCTTTTTTTCTTTTAAATAAAAGGATAAAGCATACTATAAAACTTATGTGTCATTTTCCTGAAATTAACAAATGTTAGAACATTGTTCTCAATGTTTAAGAAAGAATAAAGCATTTTACATGAAGTTGAAATCCACTATGAAATTTATCCCAGGCCCATTCCATTCTCTCCTAGACATATTATCTATATTTGATGTTTCCATTCTTTTGTTCTTCCTTAAAACTGCTCCTGTTAGGTTTCAGCCGCCCATCATACACATAACTTCTTTTCAAGGTCACAATAACTTCTAAATCACTAAAGCCAGTAAGTAAATCTCAGTTTTTTCTAAAGTAATCTAGCAGCATCATTTGATACATTTGATCACACCTGCCACCTTGAACACATTAATTACTTAGCTTTCAGCATATCACACACTATTTGCTTTCCTCCTGTAAGCTAAATCTTGCTTCTTTGTTCATTTTCTTCTCCTGAATGTCTAAAAATTGGCGTGACTTTGTCATCTTTTCTAATTAATCTCCCCAAGTTAGTGATTTCATTCAGTCTATGTTTTAAATAAAATTATAGACTCATAAACTCCTACATTTTAACATTTTCCTTCTTCCCTCCAAACTTCTACACATAGATCTCTGATTGCCATCTCAAACTTGTATGTTAGTGGAACTCCTAATCTCCTTATACCTGCTCTACCCACAGTCTTCCCTATCACTTAATGTCAACTTCTTTCCATTTGCAAGTTGGAAGCTAGATCTTGAATCTAACTTTGACTTTTCTTTCTCTCACATCTCCTATCAAGCCTACTCAGAGACCTCATGACTCCACTTCAAAACATCTGACCATATCTCAACACCTCCATGTCTAGTACCATGGTCCAAGGCATCACTTTATCAATTTGATAGAATATCCTTCTACTTTGTCTCCCTACTAATGCCTTTTGTCCATTTCCATCTACTCATAACAGCTATAGTGATTCTTTTAAAATAAAGTCATGTCACTTCTTGGCTCAAAATTCCTCCTTCATTCTAAAAGCCCGTCATTACAAAGCCCACAAAGCCACTTTTTGCACTGGCTGTTCATTTTTTTCTGAACGTCTCTTGCCCCATATATCTGCACTGCTCTCTCCCTGTGCAGACAGAGTTGCCTAACATTTCCTGCTTTAATAAGAAGGTACTTCACTACTGCATTTGGATACATGACTTGCTTTGGTTAATGAAATGAACAGAGTGCTATATGCCTTTCCCACACGTGAGCTTTAAGAGCTGTTGTATAATTTATCTTGGATCTCTTCTCTCTGCTCTGAGATCTGCATGATCCAGACAGGGGCTGCTCCTTTGGCCTATGGCCCAGTATGAGACAACAGAGAGCAGAAAAACAGTTGACCCATCAGACGCTTGTAACACAAGAGAGAAATATTTGCTGTTTGCTGTTGGAAGCCCTTGAAATCGGGATTTTTGTTACTGTATTATACTTAATGAAAGTTAACATAGTGTTACCAAGCATTGGGGTGCTGATTAAACAAACACAAGAATACTTCATATTGACTTTCCCTGTTGCTAATGGGTGCACAGGAGACTATTATTGGAGTATCAACAAGGGATTACAGTGTTATGCAGTGCTGAAGCATTTGGTAAGAAACAGAGTATTGCTAGAGTGCCTTGGTTTACATGGGCTGCTTTTATCTGGCAATATTAGCAAAATGTGAAATCAGAAAATAATTGGCTACCTTGCCAATAAAAATGAATATAGGAATATAGAAAACTCAGAAATTCCCAAAGCTTCGAGGTTTGGAATCTGGCACCATTTCTCATTTCCATCAGATAATAATAATAATAATAATAATAATAATAATAATAATAATAATAAAACTGGGAGAGCCTTTGAAAACAAAGGCTAATGTAAACTCCATCTCTTCTGGAAGAACTAAATTAGAATTGTTGCCTTTAAACACTGTTAAAATCTCGAAAATGATTAGGGTAGTGACTACTAAAAAATTTAACTTAGACAAAATGCCTCAAGGGGAAAAAAAAAAAGTTTAAGGCATGGCTTTCCCAACAAAGCTTGGTAAATTCAAGTTACCTACAGTTAAGTCTGGCAAAGAATAATTTTGGCTACGCTACTAACATATAAAGCTGAGTAGAAGAAGAAAAGCTAACTAAGCTTTTGAAAGAGTTGTCCTGCCAAAGGAGTCATTAGTCTGGATTTAAAATACATTGTGACTCCCTGAGACTTAAACTTTGGGCTTCTAAACTTTACAGACAGAAAGGAAGATGAGAAAACTGTGTGTTCCTCCGGGAGAACATACTCTCCAATATCCTCTTCAGATGAGACTGAGGAGGAAAATAGGGAAGGAGAGATCTCCCAGAGGGAGACCTGCTACCAACAAAATAATGGACTGAGGATCTACTTTAAAGGGAACAGAAACAGGGCCTAATTGATGAACATTCTCTTCCTGCAGGGTAAAGGTCCTTTGCAGTATCTCCCTGGGGAGATTTCAGGGTTGCTACAGATCAGTGAGGATTGTCTGTTTCTCCTTCTCACCCTGTTCCAGTGGGAATATTTATTGTGGTTACCCTGTCTACATTCAACCACTGCATGTGGTGTTTTTTGGATAGATAACGGGACTCTTCAGGTCTTAGATCTCTTGATCAAGAAAACCATGAATGGCCCTCATCTAGATTATCATGATTGGGTTGTTTTCCTTTGTGTGGGTGGGAGGGAAACAAAATGATATTACTGGTTCCAAACACACTCTGAGACTCCTCTTGAGATAAGTACTCTTAGAGAATTGCTATTGGGTTTGATCAAATTACATGCTTTGGCCAATGCAAGGTGAATGGAAATGACAGATGTCATTCCAAGAAGAAGGACATTTAAGGGCATTTTGCAATTCCACCATTTTTTTTTCCTCTGTGACATGGGAATGACATGCTCCAGATAGACGTGGCTGCTTCAACCTGTTTCCTGGATTTAAAACCACTTAAACCAGTGCCGCAGCTGATCCATGAAGGTCTTGAGGAATACACACTAGATTTTCTAAATCATGGTGACTTGGGGGTTGTTAATACAACATTACTCAGTGAAAGCTGAATAATAAACCATTATATTCCTTGAAGTCTTTGCTCAAATGTCACCTCAGTGATGTCTATTATGTCTATGTAAGACCCTTTCAAACACCATTCCATCACTTTGAATCTCCCTTATCTCTCTCTATTTTTTCCATACCACCTATCCTCTACAATACTAACAAATTATTTTTTTATGGTCTGCCTCCAACCAAAGCCTCCATGAGGCCAAGAATTTTTGTCTGTTTGACAGGATGTTCCTGGCACATAGTAGCCCCTTAAAATGTATTTGTTGAATAAATGAATGATGGTGATTTTTTATGCCAACTTGGCTAGGCTATGGTGCTCAGTTATTGATTGAACACTAGTTTAGATGTTTCTGTGAAGATATTTTCTAGATGTAATTAACACTTACAATCAGTTGGCTTTAAAAGGAGATTACCCTCAATAATGTGGGCGGATCTCCAATCATTTGAAGGTCTTAAGAACAAAAACAGGTTTCCTGCAGATGAAGGAATTATTCCTCAAGACTATAAAATATAAATATAGCCTGCCAGCCTGGTCTACAAATTTTAGACTCAAGACTGTAACATCAACTTGCCTGAATTTCTAGACTGCCAGCCTGCCCTACAGTTTGGACTTGGCAACTCCTTTAATCACATGAACTAATTCATTAAAATACATCCATATAGGAGAATATATCTATATATATTTATCTCTCCCATTGGTTCTATTTCTTGAAGAACTCTGTATATAACTTTATATAACCATGTGTAATTTCTATATATAATTATAAATTCTACTTGTTATTTTCAGCATATATTCAAAGTGTAGATCTAATTCATTCACTAGAATGAATCCTCTTTGCTGTGTATATCCTCTCTGCTGTGGTAGGAATATATTACAATTTATTTAGTCATTCTCCTCCTGATAGACATTTGTGTTGCATCCAGTTTTATTAGGATGATGCTGCAATGGTCAATTTTACATGTTTCCCTGTATACATGAAGAATAATTCCTTTAGGGTATTTATCTAGAAATTGATTTGCTCATACAATACTTATTCTTTATTAATAAATATGAGAGCTATAACATTTTGTTTACCACTTATAATTTCACAAAACTTTTTGAAAAATGTTTTATCGATAAACATTTTATATACCATAAAATTAATGTTATTAAAAATAAATATTAAAATATAGAATTTTTGGTAAAAAATAATTCCTAATTTCTCATTACCTAATTGAACCATAATAAACATTTTGGTGCATTGCTTTCCATTACATTTTAATGTAGTTTTTAAAATTTACTTTTGGTTACATAGTTGATGACATATATAATTTTGCAGCCAAATTTCAATTGATAGAAATATTTCCCATGTAATGAATTTTTTCTAAACTTAATTTTCTGTAGTATGGTTTTTGATGAATTAGATGAACTAAAATTCACCCAGTATTTCCCTATTTTTACATGCTTAACTTTTGTATTTTTTTCAATTTCAGTAAGACTGCTATAAAAGCCTCTGTGTAGAATACTTTTTCTGTATTTAGGATTATTTCTTTGGGCTAAATGTATGAATATTTTAATGTTCTTTAATATAGTCCATCTGATTGCTTTCCAAAGGTGTCATACAAATTCACCCTCCCCTCAACATTATACTTTATACAATTGAAATTGCTCATCTCTCTTTAAATGTAGTTTGGTCTGAATAGACACTTTTTATATTAGGTCTTGCTATGAGTTGAAATGTGTTCCCCCTAAAAATGATATATTTAAGTTCTCATTTTCAGGACCTCGGATTGAGAACTTATTTGCAAATAGGGTCTTTGCAGAAATAATTATGGTAAGGTCATACTGACATAGAGTGGCCCCTGATGCAACATGATTGCCCTTAAAGATGGCCTTATGAAGACAGAAACATGGAGAATGCCAAATGGTGACAACGACAGAGATCAGAGACAGGCAAGAGCAAACCAAAACACTGAAGGTTGCTGGTAAATGAGCAGAAGCTAAGATGACAGGAAGGATTCTCCCTGAGTTTCAGAGAACCTGTAGGAAAACAGCTCAGGCTTTACCTTTATTTAAATTCTCTCTCCTATCTCTTTCTACTCATCTGAATAAAACTGTTTTGCTTCTCTACACATAGATATGGTCTGGCATTTTCCTGCCCATTTCACAATTTAATTAGTTATGCCTCTATCTTTACCATATAATCTCTTGATTTTGTTAGTTTTTTTGTTTTTTGTTTTTTATTTTTTATCACAGTGCTATTGTTTTTGCTAGTTTGCAAGACTTAGGCAGAGACCATTTTACTTTGTATTCTTCAAGTGCTAAGCACATAGTAACAGCTTAATATGTCTACTGAATTAAGTAGATTAAATATTTTTAAAGTAATAGAAACATTATTTGCTGTTCCTATTTGCTTTAATAATGAAAAAGATCTGATGTCCTTGTGTGACTCTTGTATGGGCTCTGCAGTTGCCTAACAGCCAGGCTTTTGTCGTGTTCACTGCTATACCCTCAATACCTACCATAGTGTCTGCTACCTGATTGGTACTCTAAGAATATGGGTTGAATAAAAGAAGAAGTATCAAAGTAAAAGTAAACTGTCCTTGCCTCATAAACCATGTTATATTTTTCTCAGCTGATTTATATGACTTTATTTCTGTACTTTTTTTTTTAAGATTTTATTTATTCATTTGACAGAGAGAGACACAGCAAGAGAGGGAACACAAGCAGGGGGAGTGGGAGAGGGAGAAGCAGGCTTCCCATTGAGCAGGGAGCCCAATGCGGGGTTCGATCCCAGGACCCTGGGATCTTGACCTGAGCTGAAGGCAGACGCTTAACAACTGAGTCACACAGGCACCCCTTTATTTCTGTACTTTACAGGAAGTCGCTTAACTAAATTTGTCTATTCAAGTAAAAAAACTAAGTACGAAAAAATTTGCATTAATTTTATTTTGGGAAGCAGAACATATCACATTATCCTTGTCATAATTAAGCCTCATTAATACAGGCTCCATCACCATGGAGTCTGTAATAATTTTAGTAGTTGCAATTTGGTTTGCTATTGTTTATATAAATCTTTTTTCCTTTCCTATGGATTTGTGTAATGTTAATACTCCACCATTTTGTAAAGAATCTCTATTTTATAGACAATCTCTAAAACAATAAGTTGTTGAATATCCCTTAATGATGACAAAATAATTCATCCATCCATAAGATGAACAACCTATAGTTTATTGCTAATAATTTTATCTATGTGGAAGTTTTAATATTTGCAAACATAAAAATATTTAATAGCTACTGAGTAATACATAGGTAACATTACTTTTAATTTTAAATGGGATAACTGTTACATTTTTTAAAAGAAGGTAACAATTCAGATTTTGTCAATTTAGGTTAATCTGTACCAGTCAACATGAGTGAGACGTTTTTTAAAAGAAGGTAACAATTCAGATTTTGTCAATTTAGGATAATCTGTACCAGTCAACATGAGTGAGATACTGGGGTTTCTTAGAATAAGATCAGAGTCCTAGAATAAGACAAGATGTTGGAATTATGAATAATGAATTTCTGTCTCTGTCTCTAAGCACACAAAGCATGCACACGTATGTGTACATATATGTATGTGTATGGGTATGTACAAATTTACTTGGAAGGTGAAAACTTAACAAAATACGAGTAGTTCGCATAGGGTTTTTATATAAGCTATGTATGTATAGTAAGTATATCTTAAAATATATACAAAATATATTAAAATGTATTAGCCTAAATGCAATTTCTACTACTTCTGGTATCAAGTACTACTGTAAGTAGAAGTAATACTAGCTATTATTTAGTGGGCACTTTTCTGTACATCTGGCACTGTGCTAAGCACATTACATATATCCTCACAACACCACTGTGAGGTAGCTCTCATTATAATCCCCACTGTCTAGATGAAAAAACTGAGACACAGTGTCCAAGTGGCCAAGTTCATAAAACTACTAAGTGGTTATGTTTAGAATTGGACTCCTCCTATCTGATGTCATTGGTCCATATCTTTCCTTCTGGAGATACAGGATGGCAAAATGTCTTAGAAGTCCACTTGAGGGGCGCCTGGGTGGCTCAGTCCTTAAGCGTCTGCCTTGGGCTCGGGTCATGATCCCGGGGTCCTGGGATCGAGCCCCGCATCGGGCTCCCTGCTCGGCGGGAAGCCTGCTTCTCTCTCACCCTCTCCCCCTCCTCGTGTTCCCTCTCTCACTGTGTCTCTCTCTGTCAAATAAATAAATAAAAATCTTAAAAAAAAAAAAAAAAAGTCCACTTGATCTCCAGAGTAGTTAGCATCTATAATGCCTTCCTTCAGGTAGTGAAGCAAATGCTTTTGAAAATCCAAAGAGACACTGGCATATGGTAACCTTTCAATTTTTATTTAGTAAATGAACAAATGGGGTATGAACCACTTGTATTAGTCAGAGAAAAGCAGAATTTAATAATTTTGGAAAATCAAATTTGATTAGAAAACTGTACTTTAATATTTTAAGAAATTAATTCAAAATGTTTATTATATGTGCCCTTTGACTTATTGTCCGTTCATATGTTCAACTACTAAGCATTTTAGGAGTCTGTGAGTTTTGTTTCCAATAGCTTCCTCAAGGAAGTAAAGCTTACATTAAAAATAAACCTTTGGAAAGTGCAAGCTGGTGCAGGAAAAATGTTCATTTTATGGAGAACAACCTGACAAGTTAGAGGTCTCTTTCTGTAGACACTGGGCTTCATTAAATCAAGGGTAATAGCAGAGTCTAATACTTGACAATTTGCATCTTTCATATTTAATTTGAATTTTTCTGCACCATCTATTCCTACTGGTGTATAGTTATCCGATTTTCCATTAAATGAAAAGTGTGAGTTTTTAGTCTCAAGTTCCAAAGATCAGGCATTATGTTCTTTTCTAACACAAATCTTGAGGTGTCAACAATTTTCAGGCTGATTAAACCCCTTGTCACACAACTAAGTAGTAAAACATAGCCTGGTCGTATGACTTGAGTTACTGTATAGCATGTTTGCAGTGAAGTACCTCTGAGGGAGGAAAAAAATGTACATTTTTACATGGTGCAGCCTTAATTTGTATTCCTCTAGACTACATTTAAAGTTAAAAGTTTATAAAAATTTAAAGTTTTACAGGCTTTGCTTCCTACAGGCTTAAAAGCCTAGCTGACATTTATGAACAAATAAATTTATCATAGAGTGAATATATTTTTTAAACACTTATGGGTATTCTCCAACCTCACAACATCTGCCAAGCATGAATGACAACATTTTTAGTTTTAAAGAAATTACATAGCTTAGTATACTAAAAAAAAAGGTGAACAAACTGGTATGTGGGGATCACTTAAAGGTTTACATTTATTTCATCAGTAAGTGCAGCTTTAGCTTGGGTACTTAAAGAGTAGGAGGATATTATCCCTTTCTATGATTAAATAAGTGCTCAAATATGTAAGTAGGGCTAAAGCTATACCGTAAAAATATTTTGCTGAATTTGGTAACTTGCTGGCAACTGTTCCTTTGTTGAACATCTAGGTAGAAAACTCCTTTGCCTCTGGGTTTTATGAAGCAAAGACCAAGCTTCCCCCAAAGGGAACTTCTATAGCCCAAATATTTGGAAGGTTCAAGGCCCATATGGGCTAGGAAAAAGATTGGTTTGTCAACAAATCTATGACCAAGCTTTGCCTTCTCCTCCACTCTGCCGTGTCTCCTTTTTTCACTGGTCAGTCCTTCTAGTAAATGTTTACTTTTTTTTTTTTTTTTTAAGATTTTATTTATTTGACAGAGAAAGAGACAGCCAGAGAGGGAACACAAGCAGGGGGAGTGGGAGAGGGAGAAGCAGGCTTCCCGCGGAGCAGGGAGCCCGATGCGGGGCTCGATCCCAGGACCCTGGGATCATGACCTGAGCCGAAGGCAGACACTTAACGACTGATCCACCCGGACGCCTCATAAATGTTTACTTTTGTCATTTCTTCAAATCTATAAACTCCTAGAATCTCAGGCTTGGATGGAGATTTTTATTCTTTATTTTGAATCTCCCTGGAATGCTAAGAAATAGACATTTTGTAAGCACACAGGGAAGAAGGTAATACGTTTGTTTAGGAATCTGGAGTGGGAAGGGACCTTGAGAGAACCAGTGAAAACACAAAGACATAAGGGTGTTAAATGGGGCTCCCGAGGCCTGAAAGTGTTAATGCTTCCCTTCTCACATCACAGATTTATTACCGGGGAGAGAAAACAAGGAATGAGGAAGGAATGGAGATTAACATTCAAGAGGAAAAATACTTCTTTTTCTCTCACCTGACACATAATGTGCTTACCATGTTGTGTTTCTCCAATAACAGTTGGTATCATTTGCATACATTGTAGAGAATGCAGATGGTTTTCTGCTGAGAATGCAGTAAACCCAGAGGTTACACTGGGAGTAACTAAAGTCTTAAACTATATCCTCATGAATACTGTGTGTGTGTGTGTGTGTGTATTTTTTAAATCAAGGCCTTATTACTTAGTACCCCACATATTTTTTCCTGTGTTTAAAACATATGTGCTCTTGGCCTACTTAGGAAAAATGAAAAAATAAATAAATAAGGAACCAACAGCGCAACACCCACTGGTAAAGCAAAGGCTAGTAGCATAAATGATTGAAGTGTCTTTAAAAACACCTTCCCAGGAGAACAGTCTGCTATTGAAGTTCAGATCAGCAAATATACTTGCCTCATTATTTTTGCATGCCTCACATACCTGCTGCTTTTCCAAACTTCCGCATGTTACTTTCTCTCTTTATAAGTGCTATGCTCTCATCTAGTATTTTAAGAAATGAAAGAATCCAAAAACCTTGAAGAGATGGAATATTTTAAAATGTATTTGTGGGCTAAATATTGAACCATAGTATAAAGATTTGCAAAAATTGGCCCCATTCATATTCAAGTAAAATACCTTCTTTTTAAAACAGTGGTATCAACTAACAAGAATGGATGTACTAGCATAATGGCACTTTAGTTAATAATCACTTGGCTGAACTTGAACTGGAGATAAGTAATTAATGACACCGAGAATTAGGGAAGGCAATTACTTCTAATTTTTATTAACTTTTATTTTTCCTGAAATAACATATTCCTATCAAGTTATAGGTGGGCAATCTGAATTTGTCAGGACAGAGAGAAAAGTTGATCCCAAATGAGAATCATTTCTTTGATATTTTAAAAATGTATTTAAAAACATTCTTTCATATGTTCATTTATTAAGCATACCTTTTTTCAAATATCTATTATAGAAATAGCGTTGTATGGGCATTTTGCATGGCTATAAGGATAGCTGTATATAATTTTTCTTGTATGTTGACCTCTACCAAGATTGTATCAATAGATAGAAAACATATTTTGTTTTATTTTTTAAAGATTTTATTTATTTGTCAGAGAGAGAGAGCACAAGCAGGGAGAGCGGCAGGCAGAGGGAGAAGCAGGCTCCCCACTAAGCAGGGAGCCTGATGCGGGACTCGATCCCAGGACCCTGGGATCATGACCTGAGCCAAAGGTAGATGCTTAACTGACTGAGCCACCCAGGCATCCCGAAAACATATTTTAAATAAGTGTAAAATCATTTCAAAATATAGATATCAAGATTGTAAAGAAAATAATATGCTAACATATTGATTTCATGCAGTTAAACACTAAACAAACATATTTTAAAAATTCCAGGCAGTGATGAGGGTTAGGCAGGGGTATAAAGGCATAGATAGGGAAGGCATGGAGACAGGAAAAACCTGGGAGGGAAGTTTGTTCTGGACAGGTTTGCTAGGGTCCGTTGAGCCATAGATAGCTCTGGAAGACTAGGAGGAAACCACAGTGTCACAGAGCAAAAAGCCCTGAGATGGACACCAGCTTGGTGGTGTTTGAACAATAAAGATTGAGGGGAGAATGGTAGGAATGAGCTAAAGATGGAAGCAGGGCAAAATTATGTAAAATGGTGGAGGCCAAATCATGATAAGGAGTGTAGGCTTTAATCTATTGTCAAAAATATAAAAATAGCAAAATTAAAGCCACCAGATCAGTAAAATAGTATCTGGTGAAAGTTTATTGTGCATATCAGAACTGTTCATGAACTGAGAGCTTTAAATTCAAAACTGATGAAGCTCAGAGGCATGGTGTTATAAGATGGCTTACAAAGTGAAAATGAAGTTCTTTAACTTTTATAGTGATTAGTTATTACTCTGGAGTTTCTAGACAGCAGGGATTAGATAAAAGTGATTATCTTATACCATTTTTAAGAAGACTTAAGTTTCTTTTGAGTATCGGGGCATTTATAGAAATAACCTGAGGGTGCCTGGGTGGCTCAGTCAGTTAAGTGACCGACTCCTGATTTTAGCTCAGGTCAAGATCTCAGGGTCCTGAGGTTGAGCCCCGAGTCTGCTTGAGATTCTCTTTCTTCCTTTGCCCCCACCCCCAAGTATTCAATTACTTGAATACATACTTGAGTATATACTTGAAATAAATACAATCTTTAAGGGAAAAAATAATTAAGTTTTGCTTATGTTTATGAAATAAGCTAGAATTAGCTTTGCTTACATGGCTTAAATTGTTTTGCCTGCTCAGGGAATTTTCAAGTCTAGTCTCCATTTTGCCCTTTAACATTATGAATGATGAAAAGCCACATAGGTGTAAGTGTATAACAGTGTGAGTTAAGAAAGCAAATGGCCTCAGTTTCAATCCGTCTCTTAGTAACCAGCTATAATCTGGGGCCAGTTACTCATTTTCCTCATCTGTGAAATGGATAACCTAAGTAAATGTAATCCTCTTACTGAGTTGTTGTGAGAAATAAAGGACCCAACATATGTAAAGGATTAATTGTTCATATTTAACAGTGATCACTCTTCTTACTTGTTGAAAATAGGCCAAAGGAAGCCAGATGGGAAACAAGAAGGCATTTAGGAGGCTATATCATATGGAAGTCCATGCCAGAGACAAAGGAGCTCCTGGCCAGTAGTTAGCATTTGAAGTGATGAGATGTGATCAGATTTAACATACATTATGACAGAGAACATGAGAGGACTACCATAGATCAGATGTGAGTTATAAAAGAGAGGAAACAGAGATCATACTTGAACAACAGGCTCGATAGTGGTAACAATTGCTAAGATAGGGAAGATTATTGGAAGCAATGAGTTGGGTGGGATGGGGAAGAATCAGTAGCCTTGTTTGGATTTTTAGGGTCATGATCTCTATTAGGCATTTATTATATGGAAGCTATCCAAATCTAGTGGAGCCGTTGATGACTGGAGGTGTAAATTTCAGTCACAGATTAGTATTTAAAGCCCTGGGAATGAACAAGTGTGTACAGGTAGAGAAAAGAGTAATGTCAAGGATAAAGACTGGGATGCCATGACACCTAGGAAAAGGAGCAAAAATATAGAGTTGCTAGAGAATTGAAGAGAATCAAGGGGACTGCAGTATTATGGAAAGCAAGTGAAGAAAAGACTGAGGGAAGGGGATGAGAAATGATGAATAACTGCTTAGTTTGGCATGATGTAGATCAATGGCCACTTTATAAGAACAGTAACCATGATCAAAGCAGTTTGAGAAGAATTAATATGTAAGTCTCAGGGTGAGTCAAGAAGAGCTGGGAGATCAAGATGTGGAAATGCATTAATGAATTAAAACAGATATCAGAGAGAAGCTAGAAGAAAATAAAACTGAATATTTTTATTTCAGTGGTAACTTCCAAAGCTTTGAAATGTTAATAGGACATAAAATGAAAACATTAAAATATTTGAATATATACATAATAAAAGCTCTGTATAAAGTAAGGGAATTTAAAAAATAACAAAGGAAAACATTGAAACATGACAAAGCATCAATGATAAAGACAACTATTTATAAGTAAAAATATTAAGCTAAAAATGCATAAATACTAATCTATAGGAAAAGATCTTCATACCAGACAAAGTACAGGTGAGCTTGACAAGTGAATTTTAAGTTAAAAATATTAGTAACCATTTTTTTAAAGATAACACCAAATGATAAATAATACATTTAACACTACTAACATTGTACATTAGTTAAATCATTGTTCTTGGAGCAAATCTTTTTGAATATATAAAAAGAATGTGTATTTAAAGCCATACAACTGTTCCATTAATTTTACCTATTTTGCTCAAAGAAATATATTTCCAAGTACTAATTTAATAGATTAAAAAAAAAAAAACCCTATATAACAAGGACAGCAACAGCCATTGATTAAACACTTAATATGGTATATCTATTATTGATTATCTATAAATATTTGAAACTTAATTCATAAAAATACTTTGAACAGTATCTTGCCCATAACAATAGTTATAGACATGAACAAAGAATGGAATGGAGGCTGTCAAAATGAATGATTGTGCTTGTCTTACCAGATTTTCTTTAATATTGCTATTTGGGTGTAAATCATGTGTATGGCTATTTGTCTGTATTCCAATTAGAGAGTAACTCAGGGTTCTCTAATTTAGAGATCAGTATTTTAATGCAAACATGAATTTCTCCCCTACCAGACTCTAAACTCCATGAATACAGTTGCCTTGTCTGTTTTCTCATCATTGTATATCCAGTGTCAAGCTCATGTTTAATTAAATGTTGTTGAATAAATAGGAAGGGAGGGAGGGAGGGAGGGAAAAAAGAAAGGAATGAAGAAAAGGAATCAGTGATACAATCTTCTTAATCTTCTTCTTCAGTTTTACTTCCACATTTCCACCAATACTTTCTTCACCTCAGATCCATTTAAATTTTTTTTTTTCCCCTTACAAATGCCTCTCTCTGCATATCTAAATATCTAATGATGGCTTCATGAGTCTTCTAGTTAATACGGCTTGGTCCATTGTGGTCACTTTGATTTCTTCTTCAACCTCTATCTACAAAAAGACTTTAAATCTTAGAGACAAATGTATTCATTTGTTCACAAATTTAATGAGCCCTGTTGTGAATCTCTGGGGGTAGAGTGAATACAGTGCCTCCTGTCAGAGAGATCATGATCTAGTGAGGGAGACATAAATATATAGACAATTGATATAAAGAGTGACTAAATGCTCAGTCTGAGTTATGTATACTTTTGAAAAATAAGAGACAATTCATTGACATTCAGATGAGGAAACCCTTCCCAGAGGAGATAAATGCTTTGGGTCTAATAGGAATAAGAAGTTTACATAGGTGATTAAGAAGGAAAGTTAAACTCAATGCAAAGGCACAAGGCCTTGGCAAAAATATGTTTAGTAATGTCAAGTAATTTAGTATAGCTAGATTCAGGTATCTGTGTATTGGTTCCCTAGGGCTGTCGTAACAAAGTACCATAAATTGGGTAGCTTAAAACAACCGAATTGCATTATTTCTCAGTTCTGGAGACTAGGAGTCCAGAATCAAGGTGTCAGCAGAGTTGGTCCTTCTGAGTGAGAATTTGTTCTATGACTGACTCTCTCCTAGTTTATGGCAGACCAGACATTCCTTGGCTTGTAGGTGCAAACTTCCAATATTCCATCTTCATGTGACATTCTCCCTGTGAATCTCTGCCTACACATGGCTGTCTTATAACATCAGTCATAGTGGATTAAGTGCTCATCCTACTTCTTTTTTTTTTTTTTTTTAAAGATTTTATTTATTTATTTGACAGAAAGACACAGCGAGAGAGGGAACACAAGCAGGGGGAGTGGGAGAGGGAGAAGCAGGCTTCCCGCCGAGCAGGGAGCCCGATGTGGGGCTCGATCCCAGGACCCTGGGATCAAGACCGGAGCGGAAGGCAGACGCTTAACGACTGAGCCACCCAGGCGCCCCAGTGCCCATCCTACTTCAATGTGACCTCATTTTAACTCATTACATCTACAACAACCTTATTTCCAAAATGGTCACATTCTGGGATACTGGGGGATTGGACTCCAGCATATCTTTCTTGGCACAATGTTAAACCCATAACAATGAGTTAGGATACGGCATAGAGAGAGAGATCATGAAAAGTCTTACATAGAATGCTAAGTAATTTGGGTTTTATTCTGAAAAAACATGAGTGGAATTAATATTCTTATAAAGATAATTTAATTCTAGTAGCTCTATGGTAAACCAATTTTAGGAGGGCAGAAAAAATAGGGTGAGTGTTAGAGAAAAAACTTGAAGGTAGGGCATAAATTATTTACAGTAATTCAGGAAAAAAAATATAAGCACCTGAATTTGAATAATGACAAAGGAGTTAGGGAAAACAAAACCACACAACATACTCTTCTCCACTACAACTATCACCTTCTCCAGAATCTTGTCACCTTCTTAGACTCAAACATCTTTATATCTCATTAGGATAATTAGTCTCTTAGCTGGTCTCCCAACTTCATGACATTTTCCACTCTAATCCTACCTACACTATTACTAAAACAGTTAAATACAATTCTTTAATGACTAACCTTTGGCCATAGAACATACTACTCAACTCAGCCTAGTATTTGTTTCAGTTGCTTTTGGCTACAAGGAACACTAAACTCATTTTGTCCCAATCAGTGAGAAAATTTACTATCCTAATAGGAAGTCAGAGGTAGAACAGAACTCAGGGTTGGTTGATTCAGTGGGTCAGTTACATTATCATCTTGCTGTTTTATGCCAGCAATTCTTACATCCTCAGGCTGTAAGGTTTCTTGTTGCCCCAGACAAGGCAACATAGGAAGAAAGAAGTGACTATCTCTGCCTCTGTTCTCTCTTATCCATAGGGAAGCTTTCCCCAGAAGCACTCCTGCTACCTCATGTCTTGTTAGCCAAAAATGACTTAGGACTGCCCATCCATGAATTCATCATTGACAAGAAAGAGGCATCTAATTACCATACTTGATTAAGATTAATCATACGAAGTAGAATGTATGTAGTTTGAGTAGTCAAGACAATGTCCTTTTATACACAGTAATTCCAATTGACCCATTTATATTATTAGCTCAACCTATATGTCCAGCTTTGTCTTCCATTACTTAGTATATATGCATTATTGAATAACGTAACTGTTTTAAATTTTAGGGATGCCATAAGAAAATGCTGGGTGGTTTAAACACTATAAATTTATTTTCTCACAGTTCTGGAATGTAGGAGTCCAAGCTCGAGGAGGTGGTAGAGTTGATTTCTATAGAACCCTCTCTCCTTGGCTTGTTGATGGCCACCTTCTCACTGTGTCCTCATGTAGCTTTTTCTCTGGGGGTGTGAATCTTCAGTGCCTCCTTGGATGTCCAAGTCTCCTCTTGTTATAAGACACCGGTCAGATTGGATTAGGATCATGTTAACAGTCTCCCTTTAACTTAATTGCTCAATCTTTAAAGGCCCCATCTCCAAATACAGTCACATTTTAGGGTGCTGAAGGTTAGGACTTCAACATAAGAATTTGGAGAGGAAAAGGTTCAGCCTGTAACTGTATCCATGAACATACTCTGAGTATTTTCCTCTTCATACCTTGGTTCATAGTTATTTCACTGGAAATATTCTCTACCTTATCATGGACTGCCAAAATTATTTCATTTTGTTCAGAATCTACTTCAGTTGTCATCACAACTAAAGCTTTTCTCAGCAGTAGCTTTTAATATCCTCCCAGAATTTTTCATGTACTTTTCTTAGGGAAGCTTCTTCATTTTCTTTAATATCACAGTCATTTGTACAATTATCTCCTATCTCCATTAGATTGTAATATTCTTCAGAGCAGGGACTATGTCTTTTTTTTTTTTTTTTAACCATAGCATCCCTTGTATTATTTAACAGTATCTTGGCCATAGTTGGTATGCAGTATAAACGTGTTAAGAAAATGTCTACAGGAATATGATTCATTTATAGCCTTATAGGAATTGAATGGAAGAAGAAATTATTATTTTTCAGGTGTTAAAGGGAAGATTGGTGGATGAGTTGAAATTTGAAACAGGTCTTGAAGTGTGGGTGGGATTTTGATAGATGGAGATCGGACAAAAATAAAATTAGAGATTAAGGTTAAGTCTCCATTCAAACCAGAGTAAAGGAAGAGCACAAGCTGAACTTAGAATCTAAAAGTTGTATTTCTGTGCAATAACATGTAGTCAGTTTAATTACACCACAGAGTTTTGTTATATAGTTTTGAGAGCTAAATCCATAAAGACAGTTTGAGACTAAGTTATAAATGATGCAAATACAATTTTAAAAAGAAGTTGGAATTTCTTTGATAAGTGATGGTGAGTCACTGAAGGATGTCACATATGGGAATCTCATTTATCAAAGTATCAGTTAGGAAAAATATGTAGGCTCTAGAAGTATCAAATTTTATTAATAAAGGTAGTATGAGGAATGAAAAGAAGATTTGAGGGTGGGGAGATGATGATGAACCTGAAAATATGGAAAGATATCAAATGAAAATGTCCAGAGGCCAGTGTGAAAATAAGAACATTATAAAAACAATTCTTCTTGCTTTCTAGCATGAGATAAATATTAGAAAGTAAAAGGTATTTCAGTTATTTCAATATATCTACTCACTTATGTAATAGAACTAATCTCTGGCAACACATTAATGCTCACATTTGGAATCTACGCTAATTATGTATTATGTATCAGGGTAATGCAATTTATTAATCCTTAAGATTTTTTAAAAAACATTTTATATTGCTTTGTCAGATATTTTACAACATATTAATGTGAACAAAATTACATGATATATGATACATACATGTCTTTTTAAATATCTACCTTCTTAGGTACTTCATTTGTAATTAATTTACAGATTGTATATCAAACATAATGTTCCAGATATCACTTCATTAATAAATATAAATATTAAATCAGCTTAACTAAATTTTATTGTGCTCTGTTTTTCTAGCTGGTGAAATTAGGTAACACTTATACTGGATTTTCAATTTTTAATTAAAGCCTAGACTAATTCATTGCTCCAATTACTTTTCATTTGAAAGATACTATTTTTCTTTGACAAAGTATTTTTAATGAGATACTATAGATTAATTCACATTTACCTTTTGGTTATTTGTTTTCTGTAATTAATTACAATGACCAGTAATAAACTGGAGTGTCCATTAATTTATATGACTAAGTTATCGGCAATATTTGCTCTATGTTTGTTAAACCATCAGTATATCCAACTTACAACCATTTTAAAAATAAAAGTTCGGGGGAGCGGAGCAAGATGGCGGAGGAGTAGGAGACCTGGATTTCGTCTCCTCTCAGGAATTCAGCTGGATAGGGATCAAACCATTCTGAACACCTACAAACCCAACAGGAGATCGAAGAAAAGAATAGCAACAACTCTCTCAACAGAAAAGCGACCATTTTCTGGAAGGTAGGACGTGCGGAGAAGTGAATCCAAGGCGATATTCGGGAGGATAGACGGCGGGGGAGGGGCCTCCGTCGGCCGCTTCTGGCAAGTGATCGAGCCGCGGAGCACAAAATCGGAACTTTTCAAAGTCTGCTCCGCTGAGGGACGTCACTCTGGTGGCTAAGAGGGGGGTGGAACCCTCCGGGACAGTGTGGCCTCAGGACCCTCGGGGTCACAGAAAGACCGGGGGTGCCTGAGTGCGGCAGAGCTCCCAGGTATCGGAGCAGGGAAGCCGGCTGCAGAGGCGGAGCCCAGGCGCGGGCTCTCAGCTCGGGGTGGCCATAAACCGTGACCTGCGGCCCAGATGGGCCACTGCTCCTCCAGCAGGGACCCAACAAGCGGCAGATCTGGGGAGACTTACCTTCCTCCCCCGGGAGGAGCCACGCGGGAGTGCACCGCAGGGATCTGCTGGGTTTGGAGACTCCACCCGGGGTCGGGTGCCAGAGATAGAAACGCGCGGTCATAGGCCAGACGAGCATGGAGTGCGGCCGGAGACCGGGGAGACGGGAATGACTGACGGCTTTTCTCTGGGGGCTCACTGAGGAGCGGGGCCCCGAGTTCTCGGCTCCTCCGGGGCGGAGATTGGGAGGCCGCCATTTTCACTCTCCGCCTCCAAAGCTGTACGGAAAGCTCGCAGGGAACAAAAGCCCCGGAGAGCAAACCCGAGCAGATTACTTAGCCGGGAGGGGGCAAGGGCGGGGCAATTCCGCCTCCGCCGGAGACATTTGGAAACCATGGCAACAGGCCCCTCCCCAGAAGATCAGCGAAAACAGCCAGCCAAGACCAAGTTTACCGATCAATGAGAACGGCAGAGCTCCAGCGCTAGGGGAATACTGCACATAGAATTCATGGCTTTTTTACCATGATTCTTTAGTCTTTTAAAGTTAATTTTTTTTTGGGACGCCTGGGTGGCTCAGTCGTTAAGCGTCTGCCTTCGGCTCAGGTCATGGTCCCGGGGTCCTGGGATCGAGTCCCGCATCGGGCTCCCTGCTCCGTGGGAAGCCTGTTTCTCCTTCTCCCCCTGCTTGTGATCCTGCTCTCACTGTGTCTCTCTCTGTCAAATAAATAAATGAAATCTTAAAGTTAATTTTTTTTAACTGTCTTTTTGTCTTTTTATTTCTTTTTGAATTTTTCTTTTTCCCTTTTTCAACCAACATCTTATCAATCCCTTTTTTAAAGAAAAAAACATTTTTATTTTTCATTTTTAGAGTCATATTCTATCCCTTCATAGTAGTTACCCATATTTTTGGCTTATATATATAAGTTGTTCTCTCTTTAAAATTTTGAGATAGTTTCTTCTAACAGATTAAAATATACCCTAAATCTCTAGTATATGGTGTTTTCTATTCCCCTGCCTGATCACATCCTCTCCCTTTTTTTTCTTTTTCTTTTTTCTTTTTTTAAATCCTCTTCTTTTTTCAAACAACTTCTTATCAATTCCTTTTATAAAATTTTTTATAATTTCCATTTTTACAGTCATATTCCATCCCTTCATCATATCAATCCTTATTTTTGTACATATATAAGTTTTTCTTTCTTTAAAATTTTGGGAGGCACTTTCTTCTAAAAGACAAAAATACACCCCAAATCTAGTGTGTGGCACTGATCTATGTACCATATAAATCATATTTGATCACATTCTGGTTTTTTTGTTGTTGTTGTTATTTTGTTTGTTTGTTTTTGTTTTTATCTTTTTCTTTTTCTTTTTTCTCTCTTTCCCTTTCTTATCCCACTGCTTCAGGTCTTTTCTGATTTGTTTAGAGTATATTTTCAGGGGACGTGGTTACTCTGCTAGCATTTTGTTCTCTCATTAATCTATTCTCCTCTGCACAAAATGACAAGACGGAAAAAATCACCTCAACAAAAAGAACAAGAGGTAGTACCGACTGCCAGGGACCTACTGAATATGGACATTAGTACGATGTCCGATCTAGAGTTCAGAATCATCACTTTAAAGATACTAGGTGGGCTTGAAAAAAATATGGAAGTTATTAGAGAAACCCTTTCTGGAGAAGTAAAAGAGCTAAAATCCAACCAAGTAGAAATCAAAAAGGCTATTAATGAGGTGCAATCAAAAATGGGGGCGCTAAGTGCTAGAATAAATGAGGCAGAAGAGAGAATCAGAAATATAGAAAATGAAATGATGGAAAATAAAGAAGCTGAGAAAAAGAGAGATAAACAACTACTGGATCACGAGGGCAGAATTCGAGAGATAAGCGATACCATAAGACGAAACAACATTAGAATAATTGGGATCCCAGAAGAAGAAGAAAGAGAGAGAGGGGCAGAAGGTATAATGGACCAAATTATAGCAGAGAACTTCCCTAATTTGGGGAAAGAAACAGGCATGAAAATCCAGGAAGCACAGAGAACCCCTCTCAAAATCAATAAAAATAGGTCAATACCCCGACATCTAATAGTAAAACTTACGAGTCTCATAGACAAAGAGAAAATCCTGAAAGCAGTTCAGGAGAAGAGATATGTAACCTACAAGGGTAGAAACATTAGATTGGCAACAGACCTATCCACAGAGACCTGGCAGGCCAGAAAGGACTGGCAGGATATATTCAGAGCACTAAATGAGAAAAATATGCAGCCAAGAATACTCTATCCAGCTAGGCTGTCATTGAAAATTGAAGGAGAGATAAAAAGCTTCCAGGACAAACAAAAACTAAAGGAATTTGCAAACACAAAACCAGCCCTACAGGAAATCTTGAAAGGGGTCCTCTAAGCAAAGAGAGAGCCTAAAAGCAACATAGACCAGAAAGGAACACAGACAATATACGGTAACAGTCACCTTACAGGCAATACAATGGCACTAAATTCCTATCTTTCAATAGTTACCCTGAATGTAAATGGGCTAAATGCCCCAGTCAAAGGACACAGGCTAACAGACGGGATTAAAAAAGAAGACCCATCGATATGCTGTCTGCAGGAGACTCATTTTAGAACCAAAGACACCCCCGGATTGAAAGTGAGGGGGTGGGAAACTATTTACCATGCTAATGGACACCAAAAGAAAGCTGGGGTGGCAATCCTTATATCAGACAAATTAGATTTTAAACCAAAGACTGTAATAAGAGATGAGGAAGGACAGTATATCCTACTTAAAGGATCTATCCAACAAGAAGATCTAACAATTGTAAATATCTATGCCCCTAACATGGGAGCAGCCAATTATATAAGGCAATTAATAACAAAAGCAAAGAAACACATCGACAACAATACAATAATAGTGGGGGACTTTAACATCCCCCTCACTGAAATGGACAGAGCGTCTAAGCAAAAGATCAACAAGGAAATAAAGACTTTAAATGACACACTGGACCAAATGGACTTCACAGACCTATTCAGAACATTCCACCCCAAAGCAACGGAATACACATTCTTCTCTAGTGCCCATGGAACATTCTCCAGAATAGATTACATCCTAGGTCATAAATCAAGTCTCAACCGGTACCAAAAGTTTGGGATCATTCCCTGCCTATTTTCAGACCATAATGCTTTGAAACTAGAACTCAATCACAAGAGGAAAGTCGGAAAGAACTCAAATACATGGAGGCTAAAGAGCATCCTACTGAAGAATGAATGGGTCAACCAGGAAATTAAAGAAGAATTAAAAAAAATACATGGAAACCAATGAAAATGAAAACACAACTGTTCAAAATCTTTGGGATGCAGCAAAGGCAGTCCTAAGAGGAAAGTATATAGCAATACAAGCCTTTCTCAAGAAACAAGAAAGGTCTCAAGTACACAACCTAACCCTACACCTAAAGGAGCTGGAGAAAGAACTGCAAATAAAGCCTAAACCCAGCAGGAGAAGAGAAATAATAAAGATCAGAGCCGAAATCAATGAAATAGAAACTAAAAGAACAGTAGAACAGATCAACGAAACTAGGAGCTGGTTCTTTGAAAGAATTAACAAGATTGATAAACCCCTGGCCAGGCTTATCAAAAAGAGAAGAGAAATGACCCAAATCAACAAAATCATGAATGAAAGAGGAGAGATCACAACCAACACCAAAGAAATACAAACAGTTATAAGAACATATTATGAGCAACTCTATGCCAGCAAATTAGATAACCTGGAAGAGATGGATGCATTCCTAGAGATGTATCGACTACCAAAACTGAACCAGGATGAAATAGAAAACCTGAACAGACCTATAACCACTAAGGAAATTGAAGCAGTCATCCAAAATCTCCCAAAAAACAAAAGCCCAGGGCCAGATGGCTTCCCAGGGGAATTCTACCAAACATTTCAAGAAGAATTAATACCTATTCTTCTGAAACTGTTCCAAAAAATAGAAACAGAAGGAAAACTTCCAAACTCATTTTATGAGGCCAGCCTTACCTTGATCCCCAAACCAGATAAAGACCCCATCAAAAAGGAGAATTACAGACCAATATCCCTGATGAACATGGATGCAAAAATTCTCACCAAAATACTAGCCAATAGGATCCAACAGTACATTAAAAGGATTATTCACCATGACCAAGTGGGATGTATCCCTGGGCTGCAAGGTTGGTTCAACATCCGCAAATCAATCAATGTGATACAATACATTAACAAAAGAAAGAACAAGAATCATATGATCCTCTCCATAGATGCAGTAAAAGCTTTTGACAAAGTACAGCATCCTTTCTTGATCAAAACTCTTCAGAGTATAGGGATAGAGTGTACATACGTCAATATCATAAAAGCCATCTATGAAAAACCTACAGCGTATATTATTCTCAATGGGGAAAAACTGAGAGCTTTCCCCCTAAGGTCAGGAACGCGGCAGGGATGTCCACTATCACCCCTGCTATTCAACATAGTATTGGAAGTCCTAGCCACAGCAATCAGACAACAAAAAGAAATCAAAGGCATCCAAATTGTCAAAGAAGAAGTCAAACTCTCACTCTTTGCAGATGATATGATACTTTATGTGGAAAACCCAAAATACTCCACCCCAAAACTGCTAGGACTCATACAGGAATTCAGTAAAGTGGCAGGATAGAAAATCAATGCACAGAAGTCGGTGGCATTCCTATACACCAACAACAAGACAGAAGAAAGAGAAATTAAGGAGTCAATCCCATTTACAATTGCACCCAAAAACATAAGATATCTAGGAATTAATCTAACCAAAGAGGCAAAGATTCTGTACTCAGAAAACATAAAATACTCATGAAAGAAATTGAGGAAGACACAAAGAAATGGAAAAACGTTCCATGCTCATGGATGGGAAGAACAAATATTGTGAAGATGTCAATGCTACCTAGAGCAATGTACACATTCAATGCAATCCCCATCAAAATACCATCCACTTTTTTCAAAGAAATGGAACAAATAATCCTAAAATTTATATGGACCCAGAAAAGACCCCGCATAGCCAGAGGAATGTTGAAAAAGAAAAGCAAAGCCGGCGGCATCACAATTCCGGACTTCAAGCTCTATTACAAAGCTGTCATCATCAAGACAGCATGGTACTGGCACAAAAACAGACACCTAGATCAATGGAACAGAATACAGAGCCCAGAAATGGACCCTCAACTCTATGGTCAACTCATCTTCGACAAAGCAGGAAAGAATGTCCAATGGAACAAAGACAGTCTCTTCAACAAATGGTGTTGGGAAAATTGGATAGCCACATGCAGAAGAATGAAATTGGACCATTTTCTTACACCACTCACAAAAATAGACTCCAAGCAGTTGAAAGACCTCAGTGTGAGACAGGAGTCCATCAAAATCCTAAAGGAGAACACAGGCAGCAACCTCTTTGACCTCAGCCGAAGCAACTTCTTCCTAGAAACATCGCCAAAGGCAAGGGAAGCAAGGGCAAAAATGAACTGTTGGGACTTCATCAAGATAAAAAGCTTTTGCAAAGCAAAGGAAACAGTCAACAAAACTAAAAGACAACCGACAGAATGGGAGAAGATATTTGCAAATGACATATCAGATAAAGGGCTAGTATCCAAAATCTATAAAGAACTCATCAAACTCAACACCCAAAGAACAAAGAATCCAATCAAGAAATGGGCAGAAGACATGAACAGACATTTCTGCAAAGAAGACATCCAAATGGCCAACAGACACATGAAAAAGTGCTCAATATCGCTCAGCATCAGGGAAATCCAAATGAAAACCTCAATGAGATTCCACCTCACACCAGTCAGAATGGCTAAAATTAACAGGTCAGGAAACGACAGATGTTGGCAGGGATGCGGAGAAAGGGGAACCCTCCTATACTGTTGTTGGGAATGCAAGCTGGTGCAGCCACTCTGGAAAACTGTATGGAGGTGCCTCAAAAAGTTGAAAATAGAGCTACCATATGATCCAGCAATTGCACTACAGGGTATTTACCCCAAAGATACAAAAATAGGGATTTGAAGGGGTATGTGCACCCCGATGTTTATAGCAGCAATGTCCACAATAGCCAAAGTATAGAAAGAGCCTAGATGCCCATCAACAGATGAATGGATAAATAAGATGTGGTATATATATATACAATGGAATATTATGCAGCCATCAAAAGGAATGAGATCTTGCCATTTGCAACGACATGGATGGAACTGGAGGGTATTATGTTGAGTGAAATAAGTCAAAGAGAGAAAGACATGTATCATATGATCTCACTGATATGAGGAATTCTTAATCGCAGCAAACAAACTGAGTGTTGTTGGAGTGGGGGGTGGGGTGGGAGGGATGGGGTGACTGGGTGTTAGACACTGGGGAGGGTATGTGCTCTGGTAAGTGCTGTGAATTGTGCAAGACTGTTGAATCTCAGATCTGTACCTCTGAAACAAATAATGCAATATATGTTAAGAAAAAAAAGAAGAAGAAGAAGAAGGTAGCAGGAGGGGAAGAATGAAGCGGGGGAAATCGGAGGGGTGGACGAACCATGAGAGACGATGGACTCTGAAAAACAAACTGAGGGTTCTAGTGGGGAGGGGGGTGGGAGGATGTGTTAGCCTGGTGGTGGGTATTGAGGAGGGCACATTCTGCATGGAGCACTGGGTGTTATGCACAAACAATGAATCATGGAACACTTCATCTAGAACTAATGATGTAATGTATGGGGATTAACATAAGAATAAAAAAATAAATAAATATAAAGAATAAGAAAAAAAATAAAAGTTCACCTTTATCAAAATTATTTTTATAGCTGAAAGCATATTATTAATGTTAAAAATATATGTTTAGCACTTAGAAAATAACGATATATATGTACATATACAAATATATATATATACTTTTAAAGTAGGTTATGTATATGTAAACATATAAAGTAGAAAAAGATGCAGTAAATCAGACAACCTAAGTTAAAATAATGTAAATAGAACAATGTTTTAAAATTGTGGTGAGGAGGGCGCCTGGGTCTCTCAGTCTGTTAAGCATCTGCCTCGGCTCAGGTTATGATTCCGGAGTCCCTGGATGGAGTTCCACATCAGGCTCCCTGCTTAGCGGGGAGCCTGCTTCTCCCTCTGGTCCTCTCCTCTCTTGTGCTTTCTCTCTCTCTCTCTCAAATAAATAAAATCTTTAAAAAACTGCTTTAAAAATTGTGGTGAGGAGACACTCTTCAAGTAATCTGAAGAAAAAAATTAAAATTGTACTCTCCTTGACCACCCATCTTTATGGCACATAGTTTGATTTGGTTTTTCTTTTCTTGTTTTCCTCAGTGATCTATCTTAATTATCAGTTCATTGGTTTTCTTCAGCAGTCTCTTTTTTGTGATATAGTGAATATAGCATGAGTAGATTCGACATGATGTAATTTCTCCATTTTTTTTTCTTCTTTCCTATTCCCCATTTCTCTGTTTAAAATAACAAAGTTTGCACATATCGTTTATGCTCTCTGGGCTTTGTGAACCCCCCCAACTCATCCCATCCCAGGAATTTGGAAATGGATGTAAGATTAATTTCAGAGCATTACTCTGAAAATTTATCCACAACACACAGAAATGAAAAACACTAGAAAGAAATATAAGGTCTCTTAAATCAACTCTTCTGGGCTACAAATAGAGAAAAAAGTGCTATATGAAAGAAAGAATGTGTGAGTATGAAAAGAAGTGGACATGAACAGTCATGGAGTCATAGAAATAGAATCACAGGGAGAATAATTCAATCACCATTGAATATGTTGGGGAGACAAATATGAGCAAGGTCTGATTCTAGTCTTATTGTCTTTTAAGAGAGAAGAAAAATCAACTGAAAATAATAATTTAAGTATTAACTGCATGCTAGAGAAATTCAGAAAGTACAAAAGAAACATGAAAGTTGTAACACTGTACTAACCTAGGGTAGGTTCAATAATGCTTAAATGAAAATTAGTTCTTGAGTGAAGAGGAAAAGGATATTTGTGGCCCAGGAGCCAGCATAAACAGATGCAGGAGTGACAAACAGCAAAGTATATTCTAGGGGAAAAAAGTAGTTTGGTGTGAAACATTAAAATTTAGGGGTGAAATTAAAAGGTAAGTAGTAGTCAGCCTATGGGGTATCTTATGAGTGGTGCTTTACCCTACCATGTGTTTCTCATTTCCCTGATGTCTCTTTTTTTCTATAGCATTTATCATCTTCTAACATATTTACTTATTTTGTTTATTATTTGTCTCTCCTACTAGATCGTTTGAAGAGGACACATTTGAGGAGCTCAAGCCTAGAGGTAAATGAAGACTCCAGTGGCCTTCTGAGAGAGAAGCAAGAATCAAAATGAAGAGTTCTGTGATTAGAGGAAAGAAGGATGAGGGACAGGTAGGTAGGGGGGCAAGGGCAGGCCTTCTGTAAGATAATAAAAGCAAAAGGACTTGGTGACGGGTGGGATTGGAGGGTGAGAGATAATGATGTCTTGATTCACTTAGTTTAGTAGGCAGTTGGATATATGACTTTTAGACCCATAGCAAGTTTTGTGGGGGAGATACAGATCTAGGAATGATTGACATGTTTTGTACTGGAAATCTTAAGATGGATAAGGTCCTCTAGGAAGTGCTTATAGAGGAAGAACAGAAGAGTTCTAAGAACAAAACCCTGAAATGGATGGAGAGGGCAGGAGGCTATATAGGATTGGGGAAAGGTAACAAGATATAAGATACATCTAGGGGGGTGCCTGTCCAGAGTCGGATGCCCAACCAACAGTGGGTTGGGCATCCGACTCTGGATTTCGATTCAGGTCATGAGTTGTGAGATAAAGCTCCATGTCGAGCCCCCGTAGGGCTTCCTGCTCAGCACAGAGTCTGCTCAAGATTTGCTCCCTCTGCCCCTTCCACTCATCTCTCTCTCTTTCTCTCTCTCTCAAATAAGTAAATAAATCTTTAAAAAAAAAATCCATCAAGGGATTATGTGCATAAGTTAGGAAGAAAGCAAATTCCAGTAATAGTGACATGATTAACAAACTTAAAAGCAGCAGAAAGTTTTGGTAAGCTAAACAATGAAATGTGCTCTTTTAACTTGGCAACATATCCTGTCCCTAAGAACATTTCTGTTTCCTGATTTACTGATCATTGACAAATAAATCTGATAATCTATCATTTTACTTCAATGTACTTTGATTTTAAAAAAGTTTCTGGGGGGTAATAACTTGAAACACAAAACATCTCATAATAGGAAACGCAGGTCACATATAGAGTAATACCTGTGAATGCAAGCTCAGATACCACTAACACATATCAACCATGGCTCCCTGACCTTTCTGGTCCCTTTCCCCAGCAACACCTACCCCATTCTCTGAGTCCTCCTTACCACTTCCCCCAAAACTGTCTAACTCACAAAGATAGCAGTGATTTAGCAGGCAGTAAGTAGGTACTCAGCCAAGCTTAGCAAAAGATTTTGCTTCTTAGCTTTTAGGCCATGTCTCTGTAGCATGACTAAGTTGGTTCTGGATTGCTTGATTTATTCTTCATTTTTGCCTCGGATATATTAATAGAACAATCAATCAGATCTTGGCAGGGATCAGAATTGGGCATTAGAGAGTCCAGTACAATGAACTGTGCATAGATATGCCTCTTTTTTTGGGTAAACAAATAGACCTGACCTTGGTTGTGCAGATGTTACAAATAAATGCACTGTATGGCTTTTTATCACACTTACAGTATCCACTTTTCAAAAGCATTAAATGAGAATCTTTTTGCTTTATAATCCTTCTGAAAAAAATGGTACAAAAAGTTATTAAATATGCAGTGTAAAATACACTTAAGCAGGTGGCTCTATCCTCCAGGTGCTTCAGACATTTATTTGGGTTGACAATCATTTAGGCAGCAGCTGGGAAAAGAGATGATCGAGAATGTTATGTTTGTTGCAATTTTGTAAGATTATGAATGTTTTTGAACATACATTTCTGGCTTTTTATTTTTATTTTTACTTATTTATTTTTAAATATTTTATTTATTTATTTGAGAGAGAGAGAGAGAGCAAGCAGGGGGAGAGGGAGAAGCAGGTTCCCTGCCAAGCAGGGAGCCTGATGCGGGGCTTGATCCCAGGACTCTGGGATCATGACCTGAGCCAAAAGCAGACACTTAATTGACTGAGTCACCCAGGTGCACCAACATTTCTGACTTTTTAAAATGAAAATTATATTGTTTTACAATTGGAAAAGGTGAGGCCTAGACTAAGAAAATAGAATGCTTTGCAAGGAAAAAAAAAACAAAAAACAAAAAACATGTTTTAAGTAACAGTTATTTATTAATTTATGTGGGAATTTAAGAAATAAGATGTTTTAGGGGAGCCTGGGTGGCTCAGTCTGTTAAGTGTTTGACTCTTGATTCCTCTCAGGTCATGACCTCAGGGTGTGGGATTGAGCCCCTCATCTGGCTCTTCGCTCAGGGGGGATTCTACTTGGGATTCTCTCTCTCCCTCTCCCTCTGCTCCTCATCATGATCCCAGTTTTCAAAGTCCATTTGGATCACAGTTTTAAGAAAAGTTATGTATATGCTGTCTGATCAACAGGAACTGAAAAATTTTGTCCAGTTCTATGTTTATTACCATGGATTCTTTCATACTATAGAAACATACATCCCTGAGGAAGCAATGAATGTGGTTGATTATCTTGGCCCGTTTACTTTGGGACCATCTTAACTCTTGTCTACTGGATGATGGCTTTGAAAGACATGAAGCTTTGAGGGCATTTGTCAAGAGGGAGTTCTTTAGATAATGATAATATATACCTGGAATAGTCAATCAATTTCCTCTTCAAGAATAAGCTTGATGATCATAATTAACCAAATATTCTTACATTTAACCAGTTCTTCATGGTTTAAAAATATATTGTTGGTGTGAATGAGATATGCCCTATGTGTTTTTTGATCCCTTTTATCAGGACATTACTGCTTATTGCAGTTTCCAAGGACTTTTATCTAGTTGAAAAAATAATGTAAGTCTCTTCTGCCACCATTCTTACAACCAGAGCATCTGCTAAGAGCTTGTGGATTCTGCTCAAGGTTCAAGTTACCTTAATTTCTTTGGAGCTGTAATTGGATATAAAAAAAAAAAAAAACAAAGTGTGGTCTAGAAAGAAATTTGGTGAAAGGTGGGGAAATACTATTAGAAATATTCTTTATCCAAGATATTAATAAAATGTTACTCATCCCTTAAAATTATTGAGTTTTGTATTATATAACTGTGTAGAAAAGATATATGTGACTTGGAAATTATAATGGATGACTTAAAAGTAGTTTTCATGATGTGTTGGCCAGATAAAAAAACTTGCTACAATTTTTAGCATTATTTAATTGCATTTATTTTTCCCTTTTCCAATCCTTTTGCTTACTTCATATTTACCAAAATTTTCTCCTTTTTAACCATTTGTTTCTCATGCAAATTTATTATTAGATTTCCTATTATAAATGTCAAAAAGGACTGGTGAATTTAGAACTTGTGACCCTAAGGTGTTAAAAGAGCATTAAACACTTAGACAAGATCAATCCTGATATCAGAATGGGTAAATGACCTGATCTCTGGGAACTTCTTGTTTATTTGGTTTCTTGAAACAGGTGAACTAATAATACATTCTTCAAAATTACCCTGAGGCATAAAGCTGTACATATATAAGATGCTTTACAAATGTTAATTAATGTTAATACCAGCCATATGGCAAAACTTACTTATGTTTGGATTCAGACTTATGAAGTTTCCTAATAGTTATTTCTAAAATATTACCATCTAATTTTAGAATCTTCTCTGGGATATGTAGCTAGCTAAGGGGATGAGGTAGAACAAGGGTGTGCAAAGGTGATCCTGGTAGTGTCTAAACTTATTAGCTCTGTGAACTTAAGCAAGTTACTTGGCTTCTCTGTGCCATAGTTTATTTGCTTATTTGTTTTGTTTTGTTTTTCATTTGTAAAACTTACTGACTTCATAGGGTTCTTATGAGGATTCAAATAATTCCTGTATTTAAAGCCCTTAGTGCCTGCAACATAGTAAGAGCTCATTGACTATTAGCTAATGTCCCACTATTAAGCATTTTTAAATTCAAACTGCATTTATTGGTCACTTCATAAGTTTAAGAACCTGTAGCAATATCATAGGAATCTTTTAATTAAGACTTTCTAGTTAATACTTGGATATTACAATTCAGCCATTGTTTAAAGCACATAATTGTTGCTTTGTCTTCTGGCAATAACATTTTGTCCTCATTCAATTAAATCTAGAGTTCAAAGTGTTCAGTTCTCGGGTTGGCTAATTTAATCTTAAGATTTAGTGCCAAGACAATTACTGCTTTCTGCATTTCTGATTAGCTGTAGTTTATATCTACCTATTTTGAAATATAATAACAATTATTTTAGGGAAAAACAACATGAATCCTCCATCAAAGAAGGAGAAACAGACAAGTAGCTGGTTCTTAGCTGAGGAATAAATGAAGTTACCTGTTGACATAGAATCTTCCAGGACCTAACTTGATCCAAAAGTTCCAAAGATCATACTTAGGGTGCATGGGTCTCTACTTAAATTCAGAAAGTTAGTATTGAACGGGGCCTTATGCAGTGGTAGCACGGCTGCCCACACTTAGATAAGTTTCTGGCTTTCCTAAGATCACACAGTTGGTAATGGAAGTGAAACCAGAAAGCAGCTCTCTTGATTGTCTGGACAAAAGTGTTCACTGCCCTGAGTGCCACCTGTTTTGCAAGCAAGATACAGAGATGTTTAATAAGAACTTGTGGACTTAAATTCAGGACTCTTTCCACTATTTATGGATATCTGTAACTTTAATATTAATCCAGGCTCCGATATTAATATAAATTAATATTAGCCTGAAAAAAATGTTACCCTTGGTTAGTGATCTCTAGAAGAGAATTAAATAAATATTGTTGTATCCTGGCTTAGATTCTGAGTGCCTTTGTCCCAGTCACTTGTTCATTTGGGTCCTGTTTCCATGTGATACGTCCTTCTGTAGGGTAACTCAGATGACTAGTTACTGGGTAACTTCCATGTGCCCATCATTCCCAGTAGCTGGAATTCCATCTTGTTCCCTTTGCCCTTCCTGTGACTTGACACCCTGCCAAGTTTCTTCAGTAATGCAATTTTCTGGGCACTTTCTTTCCCAGTGACTGGGATTCACTCTTGATAGTTTTGCTGGGTGTACCTTCTTGTCTATTCTGGTCCTTTTCCATTATCTTCTCACTTGACTCTCCTTTGATCACCTTCCTCCCCTTCTGCTGTGAAAGATAATCTGCATTTTTTACTTGATTGGGAACATTTGCTAACAGTCCTCTGCCTATGCCTTCACCAGATTCTTTAGTTGTCCTGTAAGTCCTCATTGCTTTAGAGCATCATGATCTAAGACCTCTTTCACATAAATAATTTTTAAATAATTATCTATGAACTGAGGAAAAAGAAAAACTGACGCTAAAGAATCATCCAAAGAAATGGAGATTGGGTTTGAGTAAACATATGAAAAGTACAGTTTATGTTGTAAAGGGAACATTTCATCCTTTCTAGAGTTGAGGAAGAATAACTGCATGTGGATAAAGAATAGTGAGGTGGTGGTTACCCTTCTTACCCTAGTTGCTGTAGCTGGTGTTGTCCATACTGGGTCAGCTCTCTCTCTAGCTCTGAAAAACTTGAACCTCTACTGGTAGGACTGACTACACCAGTCCATGAGTTCACTTCTAAGCATTCTCATAGCTGAGACTTATTCTCTATCCATCACATACCATCTGATTCAGAGAGTAGGCTGTCAATCACAACATTGACTGGGAACCCTCTATGACTTGGAACGGTGCCTGTTCTGTAGTCCGTGGCTGATGCACGGTCTAATTTGTAAGGTTATTGTGATGGTTCATTGAATGAACATTTGAAGCCCTTAGATCTAGGCCTGGCACCTGATGAATTCTCAATAAATATTAATTATGATAAATATTAATTTGTGGGACAAAAATACCTAGTGGAAATTAATTTTTTCAATAATTATTGGTTTAAGAAGCAATGTTTTTCATTGAATCAACCTTAACAGTCAATAGAGAACATGTATACAGCTTTTTTTTTTTTTTTTTGCACTATGCCCAAGGATTTGCCCCCATTTCATAAACAGAATAAAGTAATCATGTGCTTGGGAGGGTGTGGGGAGATAGGGCCCAGTGTGTTATGACTTTAGGTGTTGCAGATTCAAGCAATAATGTTGGCAGCAGAAGTCACTGGTGCTAAGGTAAATCGTTCCTAGCCAGTCTCATCATGCACTTTGTTAAACAGCAGTTGAAGCAAGAAAATTCTAGGCAAAGACAAGAGGGCTAGTGAAAGCCTAGGTGGACAGCCAGGAGAGAAACAGAAGGAGAAAAAGCCAGGGATTATCAAAAACTTGCCAAATAAAAGGGGAGTAAATGTTAATAAAATGGAGGAGTCTTGATCAACAGTTGGAAGAGTCAAAGGAAAAATTATTAGTTCTCAAACTAGTGAAATCTCTTAGATGTCTGTAGAAAAGGTAAGTTAACATTGCACTCATTGATTCTGCCCTTTTGGGAAGTAATCAAGGTAGCATCAACCAGCAGTGGATCTTCCTCCTTATGTCTTTATGGCCAGCCAGATTTTTCTTGAGGTCTGTGATGGTTACTTTTATGTGTCAACTTGACTGGACTAAGGGATGCCCAGATAGCTGGTAAAATATTATTTCTGGGTATGTCTGTGAGGGTATCTCTGGAAGAGATTAATTAGCATTTGATTTAGTAGACTGAGTAAAGAAGATCACCCTCACCAATGCAAGTAGGCATTGTCTAATCTTTTGAAGGCCAAAGAGAAAAAAAGGCAGAGAAAGGGCAAATTCACTCTCTCAGCTTATGCTGAGACACACATCTTTTCCTGCCTTTGGACATCAGGCTTTCAGATTCAGACTGGGATCTATAACATTGGCCCCAAGATGCTCAGTCCTTTGGCCTCAGATTGAATTATTGCCCTGGCTTTCCTGGTCCTCCAACTTTCAGATGGTAGATCATGGGACTTCTTGGCCTCCATAACCGTGTGAGCCAACTCCTATAATAAATCCCCTCTTATAACTATGTATATATATCCAGTGGGTTCTGTTTTCTCTGGAGAGCCCTGGCAAAGGCCATGGCATAAGAGTTATGTGTGAGATGGATTACAACTGGAGAGATATTCAAAGCAGCTTTTACAGCTGTACAATGGACATTATTGCAAGAATAGAGAGAAGAGGTCAGTGTTTAAATTTTTCTGAAAAAGAATCAACAGATCTAGAGATTGATTATGTTTGTGAATGAAGGAGAGGAAGGAATTAATTATTACATGAAAGGTGGTGTAATGAAAATGATGTGATGTGAAAGGATTGGATGGATTCAGTCTGGAGAAAAGCAACCTGACTCACAAAAACTCCTCCTTCAAGACAGTTGCAACTTCTTTCACCACTAGCACCCCATGGAGGAGGATAAACCAAAGCCATGCAAAATTTATAATGCATCATGTATGTAGAAGGGAGATAGCACCTAATGGAAAGTTCTTCAAGTGCACTTTGTTGCAGAATTTTTTTCCCTCACTGTAATGAGCTCATTTTTCTCTATTTTGCTTACAGCATATACAAGCAAATATGGATCTATGGACAGTATTCTTTAAAATACTCATGTCTTCTCCTGTCACATCTTGTGTTGTAAACAAATTGTTATTAAGTTGCAGGGAACATACATAAATAACAACTTTGAGAGGAATCAGGAAGTTAGTGAATAATACTAGAAGCCTATTTGAAGTAACTAGAATTATGGAACAAGAATCCATATTTGCCACACAATAAGAAGCCATAAAATAATACTTCACATTTATTGGGTTGAACATTTTGATTAGGGCTTGTTCTATAACTGCCAAAAAAAAAAAAAAAAAGACAGCATTAAAATCTTCTCATGGATAAGTGGAATACCTATGTAATCAATCAATAGCAATTTACTGAGTGTCCATAATATGCTCACCATTAGGCACTAGATATGGCAAAGACTGTTGCATTACCCTATATCTACGTTTCCCTATTTTTTTTTTTTTTACAGAGACCTAGTATCGATCAGAGTGACCCTTTTATGACATCTGTAATTCATCTGTCAAAAACATGCAATGCCTTCCACATTTTTATTCAGAGGAAAAGACAAAGTTCTTACATAGGCCTCTAAGAACTCCTACATGATCTCAACACTTTTTACTTCTTCAGCTCTGTCTCCTGACCTTCTCCTCCCTCAATATGCCCTGATACCTCTGTTGGCCTCCTTGCTTTTTCAAACATGTCTCGTATTATTCCAATGCAGGGATTTTGTCCTGGCTACTCCCTCTCTCTGAAATGCACTTTCCATGCATATTGACAAAGCTAATTTCTTCCCCTTTGATAAGCCTTTGCTTAAATGTCATCTTCTCAACAAGAGCCACCCTGACCACCATTATTTCTCTTTCTCTCTCTCTTTCTTTAAAACACCTTATTGGTGTATGATTGTCATACAAAAAAGGTGTACAGTATTTAATGTGTACAATTTGATGAGATTGGAGATAAGTATATATCCATGAAACCATGACCACAAACTATAACATTAATATATCCATCACCTCCAAAACTTTTTCCCTATCCTCTTTATTATTCTCACTCTTTTTAGTTATTATTATTAAAAGGACACTTAAGATCTACCCTCTTATGATGGACTCTGAAAAACAAACAGGGTTCTAGAGGGGAGGGAGGTGGGAGGATGGGTTAGCCTGGTGGTGGGTATTGAGGAGGGCACATTCTGCATGGAGCACTGGGTGTTATGCACAAACAATGAATCATGGAACACTTCATCTAAAATTAATGATGTAATGTATGGGGATTAACATAAGAATAAAAAAAAAGATCTACCCTCTTGGCAAATTTTTAAGTATCTAATACAGTGTCGTTAACTATAGGCAATATGCAAATAGTAAATCTCTAGGACTTATTCAACTTGCATAACTACAATTTTATACCATTTCTCTCTCTGAGCAGCCCCCCACCAACAATAATTCTATTCTATGCTTCTATGAGTTTGAGTATTTTAGAATCTTTATAAATGGTATCATATAGTATTTGTCCTGTGACTGACTTACTTTACTTGCATAATGTCCTCCAGATTCATCTATGTTGTTGCATATGGAGAATTCCCTTCTTTTTTAGGGCTGAATAAGATTCCATCATATATATACACACCATATTTTTTTTTGTTCATTTGTCTGTTGATGGACACTTAGGTTGTTTCTATATATTGGCTATTGTGAATAGTGCTTCAATGAAAGTGGGAATGTAGATATTCCTTCAAGATCCTGGGAATTGCTAGATCTTATGGTAGTTCTATTTTTTAATATTTTGAGGACTGCCATACAGTTTTTCATAGAAGTTGTACCAGTTTACATCCCCACAGTTGCTCCCTTCCTCCACATCCTTGCCAACACTTTTTATCTTTTATTTTCTTGGAAATAGCCATTCTAACACGTGTGAGGTGATAATCTGATTGTGGTTTTGCTTTGCATTTTCCTTTTGACTAGTGATTTTGAGTGCCTTTTTATATACCTGTATATCTTTTTGGAGAAATGTTTACTTAGGTCCTTTTACTATTTTTTAGTGGGGTTATTTATTTTTTGAATTTTGAGTTCCTTATATATTTTGGATATTAACCCTTTATCTGATATATGGTTTGCAAATACTTGCTCCCATTCCATAGGTTGCCTATTCATTTTGTCAAGTGTTTCCTTTGTTAAGCAGACATGTTTTTGTTTGTTTCTTTCTTTCTCTGATGTTGTCCCATTTGCCTATTTGTGCTTCAGTTGCCTGTACTTTTGATATTATATTCAAGAAATCATTGCCAAGACTAATATCAAGAGACTCTCCCCCCTATGATTTCTTTTAGTAGTTTTATGGTTACAAGTCTTATGTTTAAGTATTTAATCTTTTTTATTTTTTTTGAGTTAGTTTTTGTGTGTTGTGTAAGATAAGGGTCCAATTTCATTCTTCTGCATATGGGAGAACAGTTTTACAACACCATTTATTAGACTATCCTTTCTTCATTGTGTATTTTGGCACCCTTGTCAAAGATTAGTTGACCATATATGCATCAGTTTAAAATACTGGACCCTCTATTATGTTCCATCAGTCTATGTATCTGCTTTTGTGCCAGCACCACTCTTTTTTAATTACTATAACTTTGCAATATAGCTTGAAATCAAAGAGTGTAATTCCTCCAGCTTTGTTCTTCTTGCTCAAAATTGCTTTGGCTAGTCAGGATCTTTTGTGGTTCTATATAAATTTTAGGATTTATATGAAAATCCTAAAACGTATGAAAAATACCCTTGTGATTTTGACAGGGATTGCATTAAATCTATAGATGGCTTTGAGTAGTAGGGACATTTTAACAATATTATTTTTTCAAACTCATGAACATGAAATGTCTTTCCATTTATTTGTGTCTGCTTTAATTCTTTCTTCAGTGCTTTATGGTTTTCAGTGTACAAGTCATTTACCTCCTTGGTTAAGTTTATTCCTAAGTATTTCATTCTTTTTGATGATATTGTAAATTGAATTGTTTTCTTAATTTCTTTTTTAGATAATTAGTTTGTTGTTGGTATATAAAAATACAACTTATTCTTGAATGTTAATTCATGTCCTGCAACTTCATTAAATTCATTTATTATTACTGCTTTTTTTGTGGAGTCCTATTAGAAGGTGGAGGAGGGATAGTAATGTATCCTGCAAACTGAGAAGACATTTTGAGACCAAAAAGCAAAGCAAGCCACTTCATATTGTTTACACAGAGTTTTATTCAGGATAACTTACTGATGGGAAGGGGGGTACGTGGATGATGATACAGGCACTGATCAGCTATTCTCTGCCAAGTCTGGACCTCAATCCACAGATTTTAGAGTGAGGGGAAGTGCAGAGGTCATTATGATGAGGTCAAAGGGTTTAACATTTAACAGACATCATGGGTCCCACTGTTCATCAGGCAGGAAGGAGGGGAAGAAACTTTGTTATCTCTACTAGTTATCTAAAAAAACCCCAAAAAACCAAAAAAAAAAAAAAAACCCAAAAACAACTTTAGGGAGAATCAGAACAAGCTCCACAAAATGATGTTGAATTCAGTTTGCTAAGATTTTGTTTAGAATTTTTATACCCATGTTCATCAGGGATATTTTCCTATAGTTTTCTTGTGTCATCTTTGGCTTTGGTATAAGGATAATACTGGTCTTATAAAATGAGTTTGGGAGTGTTTCCTCCTCTGTTTTTGGAAGAGTATAAAAAAGATTGGTATTAATTTTTTTAAATTTTATTTTATTATGTTATGTTAGTCACCATATAATACATCATTAGTTTTTTTGTCTGTTTTTGTTTTTGTTTTTGTTTTTTTGTTTGTTTTGGTGCAAAATGGTGGTTTATTTTTTTTTTAAAGATTTTATTTATTTATTTATTTGAGAGAGAGAGAGAGAGAAACAGCATGAGAGGGGAGAGGGTCAGAGGGAGAAGCAGGCTCCCCACTGAGCCGGGAGCCCGATGTGGGACTCGATCCCGGGACTCCAGGATCATGACCTGAGCCGAAGGCAGTCGCTTAACCAACTGAGCCACCCAGGCGCCCAAAAATGGTGGTTTATTAAAGCATGGGGACAGGACCTGTGCCCTCCTTAATACCCATCACCCGGCAAACCCATCTCCCCTCCCCCCTCCCCTCTAAAACCCTCAGTTTGTTTCTCAGAATCCATAGTCTCTGATGGGGTATTAATTTTTTTTTTAATGTTTATAGAATTTACCTATGAAGTCATATGGTCCTGGGCTTTTCTTTGTTTTTTGTTGGGAGATTTTTGGTTACTGATTCAATTTCCTTATTTATTATTGCTCTGTTCAGGCTTTCTATTTCTTCTTGATTCAGTCTTGGTATGTTATATATTTTTAGGAATTTATCCATTTCATAGGTTGTCCAATATTTGGTATTAATTGTTAATAACATTTCCTTATGATCTTTTTTATTTCTGTAGCATCCATTGTAATATGTCTCCTTTCATTTCTAATTTTATTTATTTAAGTCTTTGCTCTCTCTCTCTAACCAAGAATTTTCTTGGTTAGTTTGGTTAAAAGTTTGTTGATTTTGTTTTTCTAATGTTTTTCTATACTCAAATTTCTGCTCTGATCTTATATTTTTTCTTCTGTTAACTTTGGGTATAGTCTTTTTTATAGTTCTTTGAGTTATAGAGTTAGGTAGTGTCTATGAGATTTTTCTTTTTAATGTAGGTACTTGTAAATTTGCCTCTTAGTGCTGATTTTGCTGTACTCCATAAGTTTTGGTATGTTGTATTTTCATTTGTCTTAACTATTTTCTAATCTTCCTTTCGATTTCTTTTTCAAAACAATGGTTGTCTAAGAGTGTGTTGTTTAATTTCCATGTATTTGTGAAGTTTTTCATTTTTCTTTGTTATTATTTTTGTTTTTAATACATGTGGGTAGGAAAGATACTGAGAATAATTTCAAATATTCTTAATGGTTTAAGGCTTTCTTTGTAAACTAACATATGAGTTATCCTGGAGAATGTTCCATTTGCACAAGAGAAGAATGTGTTTTCTGCAGCTTTGGGGTAAAATATTCTTTATATGTCTTTTAAGTTCAGTTAGTCTATAGTGCTGTTCCAGTCTATTTTTTTTTTTAATTGATTTTCTGTCTGGATGATCTGTTCATTATCGACACGAGGGTATTGAAGACTCCTATTATTATTGTATCTTCTATTTCTCCCTTCAGATCTGTCAATAATTTGCATATATATGTTAGATGCTCTGGTTTTAGATATATTTATAATTATTATGCCTTCTTGTTGATTTATTCTTTAATGATTTTGATTTTGTAGTGATGTTCTTTGTCTCTTATGACAGGTTTTGACTTAAGTCCTATTCTGTCTCATATAAATATAGGAATCCTTGGGTTTTTTTGGTTACTATTTCTAAGGATGAACTTTTCCCCATCCCTTCGCTTGAAGTCTGTGTGTGTTCTTAAATCTAAAGTGACTCTTGTAGACAACATACAGTTGGATATTATCTTTTTAATTCATTCAATCATGCTATTATCTTTTGATTGGTGAGTTGAGTGTATATACATGTAATTATTGGGTAGGTAAGGACTTACTGTTTCCTTAATTGTGTTCTGTCTTGTAGTTCTTTTGTTATTCCCTTCCTCTCTTGCTGTTTTCCTTTGTAATTTGGTATTTATTTGTAGGGATACACATTAATTATCCTTTATTTATCTTTTTTTCTCTACTATAGTTTTTTCCTTGAACTTACAATGGGGTTTGCATAAAAATTTTTGTAGTTATAACTGTCTGTCTTATGCTGGTAACAACTTAACTTTGATCACATACAAAACCCTACACTTTTCTTTTACTATGTTAATTTTTCTAAAATAGAGGCAGTCTTGTCATCTATAGTACCAGTCTTTCCTCATTCATATTTTATATTCAATTTTTCAACTAACCTGCTTATTTTACTTTTGTAATAACTCTCACTTTCCCACTCTTTCAATTTCCATTGCTACTTCCTGAATTGTCTGCCCCCATTCATGATGATGAATTATATTTACTAAAATAGAAATCTGTATTATGTCACTCCATGTTTCATTTTTATTTACTTTTAACCTATAGAATAAAGTACAAACTACTTGTCATTAAATTCAATGCCCTTTGAAATCTGTTTCCATCCTACCTTTTAATAGTAATTCTTTAAATCTAACCCACATTCTCATGTACTGTAAACATTCACACAGCTATAAATTTTTGCCCATGTATGCCATGAATTTTCTTCAATATTGCCTTTTCAATCTCTGCCTTTTAACTGAAAATAGTTCTCTTGTCTGTAAAGCTCCTGTTTATTTACATTAACCAGGACATACAGGTTATGCTGCAGTAGCATGCAAGCCCTAAATTGGTGGTTTAATATAATGAAACAGTGATAGTCAAAGTATGGTCTATGGACACCTAGGATTACCTGAGAATCTTGGTGTATTGGTAAGGACCAAATTGGTTCCAAAATAATGGTAAAATGGTATTGCTTCTTAACCTTATTGACATTTGCATTGATGATGCAACAATGTGGATAAAGATATTGGCATCCGGCGCCTGGGTGGCTCAGTTGGTTAAGCGACTGCCTTCGGCTCAGGTCATGATCCTGGAGTCCCGGGATCGAGTCCCGCATCGGACTCCCTGCTCGGCAGGGAGTCTGCTTCTCCCTCTGGCCCTCCCCTCTCATGCTCTCTCTCTCTCTCTCATTCTCTCTCAAATAAATAAATAAAATCTTTTAAAAAATAAAGATATTGGCATCAAATTGAGTTCCTAGTAGACATTATATTTTTCATAGCACTTTGCTGGCAAGAGGGAAAAAAAGGGCAGTTTCACTTAAAAATGTTCTTGATTTAGCAGTAAAGTGATCGATTGTATTAAATTTTGACCCTTAAGTACATGTCTTTTTAATATACTGTGTGACACAATGGGAAGTATGCATGAAGCACTTCCACTGCAAGCTCAAGTATGATGGTTGTTTCTAGGAAAAGCACTTGTACAATTGTTTGAATTGTGAGCTGAATTAAGCACATTTTTCATGGAGCACCATTTTTTACTTGAGTGAATTATTGACAGAAAAAAACTATGCTTGCTTAAAATTGGGTATTAGGAAGACATTTTCTAAAATAAATTAATGAAGTGAGACTTTTAATGCATGGAAGAAAAAAACTTACAGCTATTATGACCAATGATATAGTTCAAGATTTCAAGTGAAAGAATTTTGGAAATCATGTCTTCCATAGTGAACTTGAAAGCTCCCTAGTAGGTAACAATTTTGCAATTGAGATTGGTGGTGATATTAACAATTATTATTTTAAAATATTAAATAAAAAAAATGTCAAAATCTGGAAGATCTGACTAACTCAGTAAACCCAATTTTTTTTCAGGTGACCAATGCATGATATTACAAAATTATGTTTTGGGAAACAATCCATTCAATTGCAAGACAGATAAAAGATTTTAACATAGCAGTATAGAAGTTAATTAATATGGCTTTAGATTTCTTACTACAACTAATCTCTGAGAAACTATAACTCATTGAGTATTTTGGTTTAATATCAAATAATAAGATTCACAATTATCTGAAAAGCCTTAGAACACTCCTCTTTTTTCCAACTACATGTGCGAAGGCAGATTTCCTTTATATACTTTTATTAAAACAACATAGCTGAACTGATTGAATCCAGAAACAGATAAGAAAATTTAGTTTTGTTCTATTAAAGCAGATATAAAGAAGTTGTAAAAATGTAAATAGGGGCACCTGGGTGGCTCAGTCATTAAGTGTCTGCCTTCGGCTCAGGTCATGATCCCAGCATCCTGGGATTGAGCCCCGCATTGGGCTCCCTGCTTGGCTGGGAGTCTGCCTCTCCCTCTCCCACTCCCCCTGCTTGTGTTCCCTCTCTCCCTGTGTCTCTCTGTCAAATAAATAATAAAAATCTTTAAAAAAAAAATAAATAAAAATGTAAATGTATGCAACTCTTCTCACTAATTTTGTTTTTTGGACTATATATGTATTTTACATAAAATATGTTATTTATATTATAAATTAAAAGTTTAAAATTTAATAAATTTCTGCTTTAACTCAAAATACAATAATTATTGATAGGTAAAACACACATAAACAAAAGCTCTTTGGAGTTCTCCACAGTTTTAAGAGAGCAAAAGTGTTCTGAGAGCAACATGTTTCAGAACTATTTCCATAGACATTTCTTCCTCATTCATATGACATATCTGATGCAAGAAGATAAAAGACCAAATTGATGTTCAGTGACCCAGGATGACAGAGATTCTACTCTTTTGTATTTGTGCACTCTGTTAATTGTAAATCCTATTAATAGCAGCAAGAAAGCAGATATATGACACACATAGCAGCATGCTAAATTCTGTTCAGTGGTTTAAAAATATCTAGAGACAGGGAAAGCCAATGAGGGAAGATGACATTAGGGAGTTTTAAGCAGGAAGTGGCATTTGAATTGGATCTACAATGAGTGGCTTCATATGGACAGGTTGATGGTGGTACAGGAAGAGTATTGACCGAAATCTAAACAACATTAAATGAGTCATGCCAGATTTGTCACAAGTTGCCTTCATGGTCATGAGGAACTGATCCCAACTTTAATGGAAGGTCTACATTGGCTTATAGAGGGAGAATATATTTGGAAACCCATTTAAGATTTGATTGTAATGGATTTTTAAAATGAAGCCAAACAGTTTAGATTTGATTTACTAAATGCAAGGGGTTTCATTTGGGGGAGGCGTGTGATGATTGTAGCATTTGAAGAAATATAAATTGGTGTTAAATGGTGCATAGGATGGTTAATTGGATGTAGCTGAGGCTAAAATCAGAAAAGCCAGCTAAGGATTCTTGAACTGATTGTAAGCATTAGCAGTATGGATTTGTGATTGGGGGACAAGGGAGGGGGATAGAAAAGATTAGGAGAGGACGCATATAAGATAGAATTTGAGGGAAAAATAAATCAGTTTTATTGACTGACCGAATATTGGTAATGAGATATTTGCCTGTTACTAGATATCCTTTAGTACATATTCTTCTGTGGGGCTTTTCTTGACTCTTCAGCCATTCCTTTACTGAGAAAGCATTCATCCCAGCACAATGTGCCCATAGGAAGTGTCACTCCTAATTTGTATCATAATTTTTTCCTTACATGCGTATTTTGATAGGTGAATTTCAAAAGTCTTCTTTCTCTCTCTCTCGAGAGTTTTCTCTCGTCTGCATAGACTTCTTCTCATTAGCTGCCTTCTGCTTTTATTGCATTATCTCAGAGTCCCTCTGCTTTCTCTGAGAGGTGGTCAAGCTATCCTCTTTTCTTTTTCCCTTGCTAAATTCCTGGGATTTCTTCATGTTTTTCTGGTGGGCAAGTTCTCACTGATTTCCTCGGGAAATTAAGATAATTAAGATAATTTCCATGTACCACTGTAGCCTAACACAATGGTTGACATGTAACTAGTGTTTAATAAATATTTGTTGAGTCCATGGTAGTATTGTATAATCAATGTTTCAACTCAAGAAGAATGATTTATTCATTCATCTAATGTTCAGAAATATGTGGATGAATGGTATTAAATAAAGAAAAGAAAAGTATGTTGGTCAAAGTTTTCATTTGCAATGTCAACCTACTAAATTTTAAAGGCAGAGCTGGGTTATACATAGTGTCTGATACACAGTATAACATTCTTCTTCCCTTTCTATATTATTTAATAGCATGACATATGTTCCTAGAAAATATCATACTGTAAGTCAATGTGAAAAACTCTATCAGACAAAATGATGGTGAAAAAAATGTAAAGCAAGATATAAACCTTCACTTAGCACCAGACATTTGCTAGATACTTTTCTAACTGCTTTCTACATATTCATCAATTTAATCCTTAAAATAACCCTATTATTTCTGCTTTCTACACGAAGAAACTGCAACAGAGCATAAGTAACTCATTCAATGTCTCATATATGTATCACATATGGATGTGGCACAGACAGTATTTGAGGCAGTCTGTGCTACTAACTTCTGTCTTTGGAACTGAGATTTTCTTACTAGGAGATTATAGAGTTACAAAAATCTCATAAAAATGTCATTAAATTCTGAGGCACCTAGGTGACTTTGTCGGTTAAGTGTCTAACTCTTGATTTTGGCTCAGGTCATAATTTCAGGGTCCTGAGATCAAGCCCCATGTCTGGCTCTGTATTTGGTGGGGAGCCTGCTTAAGATTCTCTCCCCCTCTCTTTTTGCCCCTCCCCCTGCTCGCTTGCCCTCTCTCCCTCTCTTTCCAAATTAAATAAATAAATCTTAAAAGATGTCATTAAGTTTTATAGGATAGTGTTTGACAGTTGTAAAGGGTACATTTTTTTCTCTTTCAAGAAAGAGCAGATTCTTTTGCCAAATGGAGATTACCTGAATAGTTCGCAATTGCTTAGAAAAATCCAATGTACTGGTAATACAAAATAGTCAAATGCTTATTTTACAATAACATCTTAAAGATAAGAATTTAAAATAGGGTAATAATGCAAAATTCTACTATATAGATTTAGAAACTGGAGTTTGGAATATAAGTGCAAAATTGGATATGTAGATGATTTAAAGCCTATGTGAATCTTGGAAATAGCAAAAGGCTCTTATTAAAAGAAAAAGCAACACATTATATGCTAAGAATTTCTCAAAAAACGTGCATACAGGAGCTACTAAAATCACAAACACATCATCATTATTATCATTATCATCATCATTTTCATCAGTTGCTATTTTTTAAATATACAGGGTTCATGATACTGAATTAAATGCTGCAAATCCATAAAAATATTTTTTTCATTGCAAAGGAGCTCAAATAATAAAACTCCTGTGGTGTTACTAGAAACATGAAAACAGTGGCTCATTTATTGATCAAAGATTAACACTTTCCAACAACCAAAAATGTGACATTATTTTTCAAATAATTTATGTAAGAATGAAATCCTACATGAAAGAGTTAACATAGACTTAAAATTATCTGCAATCAGACTCTGCTGAATGTTGGAGAATCTGACTCAATATTTGCAACCAATTAAGTTTTCCTATATATAGAGTTGACATTTTTTTGCTTAAAAAAATCAAAGTGCCTTTTCTCTTTATTGTTTTGCTGTGGGTAGATTTATGATTTTTAGATGGAAACTTTTTTTTTTTTTCACAAAAGGGTTGAGATTTGAGATGATGACTTGAAGTCTAAATGACAGCCTTAATACATATACGTATACAATCAAATTCAGTGACATATTGTTTATTTGAAAATAGAATGAAAATGTGCCTTTTAAAATAAGTATTCAGTTCACATCTTACAAACTAAAATTAAAACTAACGAAGAAATCAAAACACAGTTGTTCTAATCTTAGTTGGTATGTAGAGCAATAAATTAGAATTAAAATAATCATTCTGATTTTTTCCTTAAGAATCAGTAGAAAATAATAGGTCAGTCCTCAATAAACTTTAGGAAAATATGATGCACAAGTATCCTTTTTCTTATATATACAAAAGATATACTTGAAAAGTTGGCAGATATTTAATTTTTTTGAAACTGAATTAAATTACAGTTGGTTAGAGAAGGTTACAATTAAAATGGCCCTGGTTTAAACAAATGTGTATTGTATATTGAGAATAATAACTTCACATATCTGTTTAACATAGTGTAACTTTATGTGTGTGTGTGTGTGTGTGTGTGTTGGTTAAAATTAGACTTGAGCATATACTGCTCATTGAATTTTAGTACTCATCTAAATTATCTTTTTTTAAGAACTAAAAATATCACTTAAACATTGAAACGTCTTATGCAAAGGTTTCCCTTTCTTTAAAAAATAGAGATAAAAATCTGTTCTCTTCAAACATTTAAGAGGTAATGACTTACATGTAAAACCACCTTGAGTATTTTTAAAGTTGTGATTTCCCCTGATGAGTGTCAGAATCACCACCCAGTTCAGTTATGTGGGATTTAACCAAGACCCACAAGGGATGCTTATGCATATACTTACCAAAAATTCATTGCTTTATTGCATTTTTCAAATAAACTTGATTTACAAAAATTCTGTAGTATATTTTATGGGCATTTTTGGATTCCCCTGGCATTGCCTCTAGAACCATTAGACACTGGCTTGCTGAGTAAGCAACTCTGTTCCAGTCCGTGGGGTTCCACCACCTAGACTGTTTGTTCAGTCCCATACCCAGAGTTTTTCTATCTTTTCCCAGATGTGAATGAAATGATACAACCAAGAGCATTCAACTAGGCTTAAAATGCCACCTTAGCCAGAAGCAACCAGAAATGCAATGGAGTTAGCTATTGACAGGAGAAATTTCACTAATGGAAATAGGCAGCAGAAGGGAGCTAGGTAGATGTATCCTTCTACTTTATCTTTCTTAAAGACTGCTTTGAGACATGGTCTCTGCATTTAGCATATCTCAATGTGTATCACTTAGCTGACCAGATACATCTGCCACTGACTTGCTGTGTTGCTTTAATGCTCATCAAGAAGCCAGTACAATCCTTCATATCCTTTCCTGTTTAACTAATTTCTATATTCACTTATTTTATCTTGTGTTCTTTAGGAACTCAGGCTAGAATACTATATGTATATAGAATTTAGAAGAAAACTATTAATAGTTTTCTTAGTACTTAATACTTTCTTAATACTTAATAGTCAAACACACATGAATTTAGAAGATATTCTAGTTCACATCTACTACAATGAAATGAATCACAGAAGAAACAAATCTAGTATTAGTATAAGAACTAATAATGCAGAAACCAAGAGTTGCATACAGAACAGAAATTAGCTAATCATGGTGTATGATCATTTTAATATGGTGTTGAATTTGATTTATTAGTATTTTGTTGAGAATTTTTACATTTATATTCTTCAGGAAATATTGGCCTGTATTTTTCTTTTCTTGTGGTGTCCTTAACTGGCTTTGTTGTCAGGTGATTCTGGCCTCATAAAATGAGTTAGGGAGTATGCTCTCCTCTTCAATTTTTTTGGAAGAGTTTGAGAAGGATTGACATTTATTCTTCTTAAATATTTAGTAAAATTCACTAGTGAAACAATTTGATCCTGGCCTTTTCTTAGTTGGGAGATGTTTATTGATTCAATCTCCTTACTTGTTATTGGTCTGTTCAGCTTTTCTATTTCTTCTTGATTCAGTTTTGGGATATGGTATGTTAATAGAAACTTACCTATTTTTTTTCTCAGTTTTCTAATATGTTGCCATTAGTTTTTCATAGTAGTTTCTTACAATACTTTGTATTTATGTGGTATCAGGGGTGATATCTCTACCTTTATAATTTTATTTATTGGGTCCTCAAACACTATAATCAAGTGAAAGTCATCTCTGGAACACCAGGATAGTTCAGCATCTCTAAGTCAATGTAGGTGATATATCACATTAATAGAATAAAAGATTAAAATTATGTGATCAACCAAATAGATGCAGAAAAAGCATTTGACAAAACTCAATATTCATTTATGATAAAAACTTTCAAAACTTGGATATAGATTGAATGTGCCTCAACATAACAAAGGCCATCTATGACAAGTCCATAGTTAATCCAATACACAATAGTAAAATGTTGAAAGCTTTTTCTCTAAGATCAGGAACAAGACTGGGTACCTACTCTCCCAATCCTATTCAACATAGTACTGAACTTCTAGCTTTAGTAATCAGGCAAGAAAAAGAAAGAAAAGGCATACAATTTGGAAAGGGAGAACTAAAATTATTTCTGCAGATGACATGCTTTTATATATAGAAAATCCTAAAGATTTCACCAAAAACCTATTATATCTAATCAACACATTTACAAAAGTTGCAGAATATAAAATCAACATAAAAAATTCAGTAGTGTTTTGGGCGCCTGGGTGGCTCAGTTGGTTAAGCGACTGCCTTCGGCTCAGGTCATGATCCTGGAGTCCCGGGATTGAGTCCCGCATCAGGCTCCCTGCTCAGCAGGGGGTCTGCTTCTCCCTCTGACCCTCCCCCCTCTCATGCTCTCTCTATCTCAGTCTCTCTCTCAAATAAATAAATAGAATCTTAAAAAAAAAATTCAGTTGTGTTTCTATATACTAACAATGAATCATCTGAAAAAGAAAATCCTATTTGCACTAGCATTAACAAAAATACCTATGAATAAACGTATCCAAAGACATGAAAGATCTATACAGTGAAAACGACAAGACATGGACAAAAGAAAGTGTAGAAAATATAAGTAAGTGGAAAGATATCCCATGTTCATGAATTGGAGGAATTAATATTGCTAAACTATCCATACCACCCAAACCCATTTATAGATTCAATGGAATCCCTAAAAAAAAAAAAAAAAAAAAAGATTCCAATGGCTTTTTTTTTGGAACCACAAGTGTCCCCGAATAGCCAAAGCAATTTTGAACAAAAACAAAGCTGGAGGCATTATACTTCTTGATTACAAACTATGTTACAAAGCTATAGTAATCAAAATAGTATGGCACTGGCATAAAAACAGACACACAGATTAATGGAACAGAATTAAAAGCCCAGAAATAAATCTATCCATACATAGTCAACTAATATTTGACAAGGGTGCCAAGAATATTCAATACAATCTCTTTAATAAATGGTATTGGGAAAATTGGACATTCACGTGTAAAATAATGAAACTCGACCCCTATGTCACACTACTCACAAAAATTAACTCCAAATGGATTGAAGACTCAAATGTTAGAACTGAAAACATAATGCCTCCCCCCTCCCAAAAAAATAGGGAAAAATCTCCTTCATATTGGTCTTGGCAATGAGTTTTTTAATGTGACACCAGCAGCACAAGCAACAAAAACAAAATTAAACAAAGTAAACTAAAAGGCTTCTAAACAGCAAAAAAAATGGTCAACAAAATGAAGAGATATTAAAACATGAGAAAAAAATGGCAACTATGAGATGATGGGAGTTAACTAAATTTATGATGGTAATCATTTTGTAATATAAATATATATGTAATTATTATGTTGTACACTTTAAACTAATACAATGTTATATGTCAATTCTATCTCAATAAAACTGGAAAATTTAGCTGATATTTGCTTTGTATTTTTGGCTAGGATTTCCTAAATTTTTCAGTTCACAGTCTACTTTATGAGAGTCAAAAAAAAAAAAAAAATCTTGAGCTCCTTCTCTCATCCCTTATGCCCACAAGTCCCTACCAGTCATTGAAAGAAACCATCACTCAGCTATAATTGCCCTTTTGGAAGTGGGAGCTGTCAACTTTCTTTAGTTATTGTGAACTGCAAGAAGCCAGGCAGAAGTGGGAGTAATACTATCTTACCAATTTCACCCCCAGCAAGGGAGATGGAGGACAAAGATGGACATGTGTTTTTAAGTTTGATTAGTATGTTTCTAGCCTGAGTCCCTCAAAATAAGCACCCTTTTTCTCTTATTTACCTTTTCTGAGTAGAAATTTCACTCAAGGAAAATTTATCTTGGAAATCAGAACTGTAGTTTTTTATGACCTAGTGGATCTACATTGTCATGTATAAAATCTAGACCAATTCTCTGGATTAAATATAGGTAAATATTTACATCAGAATTTATATTTTTAACAATATTACACAGATTATACAAAGTATTGATGAGAATATGGAAAAACAAACTCTCACACACTGATATTTGGAATATAAAATTGTAAAATTACTATGGAAATAAATATGTTAGTTTCTTTAAAAACTTAAACCTACCAATATAAATCACCTATTCCACTCCTAGTTTTTTTTTAAATGAGGTAAATATTTTTTATTAAGCATTTCTTTTTTAACATTTTATTTTTTATCATACTTATGATGAAATCCCCAACCCCTATTTCACCCATCTCTCCACTCACCTCCCAGAGAACTATTCATCCTAGTTAAGAGTCTGTTTCTTGGTTTGTCTCTCTCTCTCTTTTATTTTCTTTGCTCATTTGTTTTGTCTCTTAAATCCCACATATAAGTGAGATTGGATAGTATTTGTCTTTCTCTGACTAACTCATTTTGCATAGCATTATATGCTTTAGCTCTATCCATATTGTTACAAATGGCAAGATTTCATTCTTTTTTATAACAGAATAATATTCCATTGTATATATATACCACTTCTTCTTTATCCATTCATTTATCAGTGGACACTTGGGTTATTTGCATAATTTGGCTATTGTAAATAATGCTGCAATAAACATAGGGATGCACGTATCCCTTCGAATTAGTGTTTTTGTATTCTTTGGGTGAATGCCCAGTAGTGCAAATACTGGATTGTAGGATGGTTCTATTTTTAATTTTTTGAGGATACTCCATACTGTTTTCCACAGTGACTGCAACAGTTTGCATTCCTATTAACAGTGAAAAAGGGTTCATTTTTCTTTTTCTCCACATTCTCTCCAACATCTGTTCCTTATTTTTTTATATTTTTTTTTATTTTAGCCATTTTGACAGATATGGGTGATAGCTCATTGTGGTTTTAATTTGCATTTCCCTGATATGAGGGATTTTGAGCATCTTTTCATGGGTCTGTTGGCCATCTGGATGTCTTCTTTGGAGAAATGTCTGTTCATGTCTTCTGCCCATGATTTTTAAATTAGATTATTTGTCTTTTGGGTATTGAGTTGTATCAATTCTTTATATATTTTGGATATGAACCCCTTATTGGATATGTCATTTGCAAATATCTTCTCGCATTCCTTTGGTTGCCTTTTAGATTTGTTGGTTGTTTCCTTCACTGTGCAGAAGCTTTTTATTTTGATGTAGTCCCAATAATTTATTTTTGCTTTTAATTCTTTTGCCTCAGGGGACATATCTAGAAAAATATTGCTACAGCCAATGTCAGAGAAATGTTACTGCCTGTGTTCTCTTCTAGGATTTTTATGGTTTCAGATCTCACATTTAGATTTTTAATTCTTTTTGTGTATGGTGAAAGAAAGTGGTCCAGTTTCACTCTTTTGCATGTAGCCGTCCAGTTTTTCCAACACCATTTGTTGAAGAGACTGCCTTTTTCCCACTGTATATTCATTCTTTCCTCCTTTGTAGGAGACTACCATATAATTGTGGGTTTATTTCTCGGTTTCCTGTTCTATTCCATTGATCTATGTGTCTATTTTCACTGTTTTAGACTATGTGTCTATTTTATACTGTTTTAATTACTATCACTTTGTAATATAATTCAAAGTCCAGAATTGTGATACTTCCAGCTATCTTTCTTTTTCAAGATGGCTTTGGCTAATCATGGCCTTTTGTGGTTCCATACAAATTTTAGGATTTTTTGTTCTAGTTCTGTGAAAAATACTGTGGGTAAATTGATAGGGATTGAATTAAATCTGTAGATTGCTTTGGGTAGTATGGACATTTTAACAATATTTGTTCTTCCAACCCATGAGCTTGGTATGTCTTTCCATTTCTTTGTGTCATCTTGAATTTCTTTCATCAGTGTTTTATAGTTTTTAGAGTACAGGTCTTTCACCTCTTTGGTTAAGTTTATTCCTAGATATTTTACTGTTTTTGCTGCAATTGTAAATGGGATTGTTTTCTTAATTTCACATTCTGCTGCTTCATTATTAGTGTGTAGGAATGCAACAGATTTCTGTACATTGATTTTGTATACTATGACTTTATCAGTTCTAGGAATTTTTGATGGAGTTTTTATGGTTTTCTATATATAGTATCATGTCTTCTACAAATAGTGAGTTTCATTTCTTCCTTACCAATTTGGATGCCTTTTATTTCCTTTTGTTGTCTAATTGCTATGGCTAGGACTTCCAATAATATGTTGAATAAAAGTGGAGAGAGTGTACATCCTTGTCTTTTTCCTGACCTTATGGGAAAACCTCTCAGTTTTTCCTCATTAAGGATGATGTTAGCTGTGGGTATTTCATATATGGCCTTTATTATGTTGAGGTTTGTTCCCTCCAGACTTACTTTGTTGAGGGTTTTTATCATGAATGGATGTTGTACTTTGTCAAATGCTTTTTTTTCTGCATCTGTTGATGATCATATGATGTTTATCCTTTCACTTATTGATGTAATGTATCCTGGGAATAAATCCCACTTGATCTTGGTGAATGATTTTTTTAATGTACTGTTGGATTCAGTTTGCTTATATTTTGTTGAGGATTTTTGCATCTATGTTCATCAGAGATATTGTACTGTAGTTCTCTTTTTTGCAGTGCTTTTATCTAGTTTTGGTATCAGAGTGATACTGGCCTCAAAAATTAATTTAGAAGTTTTTCTCTTGTTTTTTTTTTTTTTTTTTTTTTTTTGGTTTGAGAAAAATCACTATTAACTCTTCTTTAAATGCTTGGTAAAATTCACCTGCCAAAGCTTCCGGTTCTATACTTTTGCTTTTTAGAGGTTTTTAGTTACTGATTCAGTTTCATTGCTGATAATTGATTCTGTTCAAATTTGCTATTTCTTTCTGCTTTTGTTTTGGTAGGTTATATGTTTCTAGGAACATTCCTAGGTTTTTATTCAAGGGAAATGAAGACATATATCTGTACAAGCAATTGTGTAAATGTTTTAGCAGATTTATTTGCAGTATCTGAACACTGGCAACAACCCCAGTGCCCACCAGCTCTTGAACAGAGAAATAAATTATGCTGTATCTATACAATGTAATACTACTAAGCAATACAAAGTAATGATATCTTAATGCAGACAATAATTTGAATCTCTAATTATACTGAGTGAAGAAGCAAGATAAAAAATAATACATACTGTGTGATTCCATTTATATAAAATTCTAAAAAATGAAAACTAATCTATAGTAACAGAAAGCAATCAATGGTTGCCTGTGGACAGACAGAAGAATGGCAGGACAGGATATAGGGATTACTAAAGTACACAAAGAAACTTTTGCAGGTGATTATTATGTTCAGTTATTTTGATTTGGGTGAAGATTTTAGAGATATATACATATAAAAATTTGTCAAATAGAATACTTTATATATGCAGTTTACTATATCCAATTATACCTTGATAAAGCTATAAAATATTACAAATGGATCAAATGTTGTTATTTGCATCCACTAATTATCTATTGCTATGTAACAAATCACCAGAAGCTTAGAGGCTTAAAATGACATTTATCATATCACAGTTTCTTTGGCTCTTTTGATCAGGAGAACCTGGGTTCTGTGCCTCAAAGTATCTCACAGACTGTAAGCAAGGAGTTGGCTGGGCAGTAGTCATCACAAGGCTCAGCTAAGAAAATATATACTTCCACATTAATTTACAGATGGTAGATGATAGGATTCAGACACTGAACTGTTGGATGATGGTCTCAATTCTTTGCTGTCTGTTGGTGATAGGCTGCCCTTAGGTTCCTTGTCACTTGGTTTCTTTATAGGGTAGCTCAAAATATGGCAGCTTGCTTCATGAGAGCAAGCAAGTGAGAAGAACAAGAGTAAAAGACACACACACACACACACACAGAGAGAGAGAGAGAGAGAGAGAACAGGACAGAAGCCACAGTCTTTCTTAATTTGATTTCTGAGATGACATTCCACTTCTTTTGTCATATTCTATTCACTAGAACCAAGCCAAGAGAAGAGAATTACATAAGAGTGTAAATACCAGGAGGGAGGTGTCACTGGGAACCATTTCAGAATCTGCCTAACAATTTTGGAGAATTTATTAAAGAATATGGGAATAGAATATATATTAATTAATTGTATACTTAGTGCCTCACAAGTCATTTACATAATAGTAATATTGTAAAGGACTATATTAGGAAATTTTCCTTAAGTATTTTGCTTTAACAGTATCATTTTAAAACAATTTTCTTTGGATATTGTCTCTTTGATGTCACGGTTGGTGATGTTCATTTGGGCCCAACTTTGATCCAGTCATCAATCCACCTACATCAATCATCTCTGTTTGGGGTGTGAAGTATGTTGTGATTGTATATTAAAAAAAATTAAAACATGCTCTGTCCTCAAGGAATTAATGATGTTGAAAAGCAAACCTTAAAATGTAAAAAAAAAAAATTATAAGATAGACTTAATACATATCAATGATAAACTGAATGATACTGACTCAAAGAACCTGAGATTAGTTGTAAGAGGAAAAATATGGTAAAGTTGAAGCATTTAGGAAAGATTTTATTTAGGAGTTGAGACTTAAGCTGGGTCTTGAAAACTGATGAGTGTATTTGTCATTCTTTTGCCTACAAATACATAAGAAACATCTGACTTCCCGAAGCGCAGATTATCTCCACGCCAAATGGCGTGAAGTTCACTGGCAAGTGACCCTATCAAATGTTCTTACCTAGAATTTTTCATATGCTCAAATTAGACAAAGGTGAAGTAAATTCCTTTGTGGTGGTAGGGTGGTGGTGGTGGTGTGGTCTAAGTCTAGTTTTCCAGTTTCCCAGTGACTCTGAACTACTAATCAATTTCTCTTTGGCTTAAGATCGTCGGCATCTGTTTATCCTGCTTGCATTCAATGACTTGGTTGATACAGCCAAATGTCATGTATGTTCAAAACCATGCTGCGTTTACTTCAGGTTATGGGGACAGTGTGAGAAAAGGACTGTGGCCTTATAATACTTATCACGGGTATCTTAAAACAAAATTTAGCATTTTTCAGTATAGTTAATAACTTCGATGTGTGTGTCTGATCTAGTAAGCATATCTGTGACAAGAACAATGAAGTAAACAGAGAATGCTAATTAGACAACACCTGTCTCTGATAAAGATGAATGTGTATATTTTTAGTTTTAAAATTTGAAAAAGCTTTTACGACTTCATGGAATTAGGGACTGGAGGAAAGTTGTGTTGTCAGTGATAACTGAATTTCCACCTATTATAAGCAGCTTTCTGGGCAGTAGCTTCTCTACTGGAAAATAGGAGTTATGATAGGGAAAATATCAGTAAAAGGAATCAGTTTTCTCTGAGTTTGAAGTATAGGGTACAAGAGCGGGAGGATGTCATTGGAAATTTAATTCAAGACTCAGACCAATTTTCTCATTGTTCTATTTACTTTTTGTAAGAGAGGGATGAATCTGCATAATATTTGAGGATAGAGAAGGCCTTGGCTTTCCAACAGTTGTCCTATATCTAGATGGCTACTAACACATTAGAAATGTAATTATTTGGTTTCTAAACCTTGCTAAATGCCAGGAAGTTTACTCTGGGAAGATACGTTGCTTGGTACTGCCTTATTGCAGCATCGACTAAGATCTTAAATATTTTAAAAAATACACTTTTCAGTTATTAACCCAGTCTTTAAAAATAAAGTTTTATTACTACAACCTGGAGCTAGATGGCTACATGATGGACCATAAAACCAATAAAGCATTCAGCATGGCATACTATGAAATCAAGGTAATACTATTTTAATAAACATTTAAGTCTATGTAAACCCATCCGTGTTTTTAATTAATTTTACCTCTTTTCCAGACCTTGCTGACCCGAAAGGGAAACTGCTAGACTGGCATTCATTCTTATGTTATTATTGACCACTCAGCTTCTGAAATTTGTAGAATTCATTTCCAAAGTGAAGGCTGAAGTTTTAATGTGCCTCTCTTAGCATTGCGTTTCCACTAGGCCCATAAGTACTACAAGTGCAGAGTTAACAGTGCATTTCACTCTGACTTCATCATTTACTAGTAAACCTAAATAGCATTTTCAGAAGAGTACATAATAAATGCATTCAGACACTGCAGCTGTTTTTTGTCTGTTTTCCAAACACATAATGTGCTAATTTGGAAAAAAATCAACAACAGCTGCAAATACATGTCAACAGCAAGGTCTTCAAGGGAAGGCCTTAATAGGTTTTGTTAATCAGTGGTGAACCAGGTGTGAATAAATAATTAACACACTTGATAACAGAGCTCTGTTGGCACGAGTGCTGTAGCTAAAGTTCTGATAGCCTTTCCTTTAAGTTCAGGATTTACCAGCAATATTTAAAGAGAAAAATACTTAATGACAACCAATTCAGTAAAGCTAAAGTAAGGTTTTCTCTCTAAGAGAAAGAAAATTGAATATGGATATCAGGAAAACACCTCGCACAATCTAGAATGCATTTTAATCCTATAAATGAAAATAGATGTCTAATGATCCATTTCATTGGCATATTTTTTTAAACAAAGAGCTATTGCCTGTTAGTCTAGAAATAATTAAGCCAAATCGCCTCATACGGAATATGTGAAGGTATTTACTAACATTCTGATTGTTACCTTTCCCTTGTGAAATTGGGGCATGCTATAATAGAAAAGATACAGTCTTAACAGCAAGTGGCATGAAATGCATGCCAGAACTTTGTGGTTATTACCCTTAAATCCTGTGCTGTAAGTGTCAATAAACCTACATGTATTTTTAAACACCTACAGTGTAAGGGAATAGAAAAAAACTATAAGAGACATTGATTTTATGGAGTATAAAATATAATTGATTAAATCTTAACTTTTGTGGATATTAATAAACCAACATGACAGGAGAGTCATCATTTTATAGGAGAATGTACTGTGCACTGGGTTTGGAATATGCTGGTGGTTCTCAGATATTGGCCCTAGGACCACTAACCCCAGCAGCATTGCCTATGAAGCTGTTAAAAAGGCAAATTCTCAGGCCTTACCTCAAACCTACCAAATCAGAAATGCGGGAGTGGGGACCAGAGATCTGTGGATTAAGAAACCCGTCCATGTAATTTCGATGCTTGCTGACACGTAAGGCCATTTGTGTGTGCTTGTCACTAATTCGTATTACAGAGGCATGTTAATTGCCAAGTGGCTGTCTGCCATCAGCAAGCCGGGAACAGAGTCCGCATCTATACCCAACCATGCTCCAACTCTGATCTTGAACTTCTCGCCTCCAGAACTGTGAGACAATAAATTTCTGTTGTTTGAGCCACCCACTCTCTGGTATTTTATTTTTGAGGCCTGAGCAGATTAAAACAATTCATCTTTCCTCCTTATTCATAAGGATCTTCTTGGCTTTGGGAACAGAAGATATCCCACCTTTCCTCCCATCTTTAGGAACATTGCATTCTTTCAAAAGACAAAGCTCTTTTCCCTTCTGGATCTTCATGTTATATCTGAGAGGGTGAGGATGTAGTTGTGGGAAGAGCACTTCTCAGCCAGCCTTATTGGGAGGTTGCTTGTTGGTGGTTTTTTTCAACTTATTCCCAGCTAGGGAGCTTTGTCTCCCAGTTCAGCATTTGATCCTAAAGTGCATGCTGTTATATTCATTATTTGATCTTAGTTTGTGAACTTAGGCCAGTCAAATAACTGTTATGTTTCTTCACTTTTATTTTTATTTTTTTAAAACAATTTTATTTATTTGAGAGAGAGAGAGTGCAAGCGCACACAAGAGCAGAGGCAGGGGGAGGAGCAGAGGGAGAGGGAGAAGAAGACTCCCTGCTGAGCAGGGAACCTGATGTAGGGCTCAAGCCCAAGACCCTGGGATCATGACCTGAGCTAAAGGCAAATGCTTAATCAATTGAGCCACCCAGGTGCCCCATCTTCACTTTTAAATGTAAATTGTTTAAGTAAGTGAATGATAGTCTGATATATAATAGGCAATAAATATCCTTTAATGAGTCTGAAATAAATGAATTGACAGACTTTGTTAAAAGATGTGCTTAGCCATTAAGAAGAAAATGTGTTCAAAAAGGCTATAATTCTCAGGGAAATTGTCTTTTTTTTTTTTTTTAAAGATTTTATTTATTTATTTGAGAGAGAGAATGAGAGAGAGAGAGCACATGAGAGGGGGGATGGTCAGAAGGAGAAGCAGACTCCCCGCCGAGCAGGGAGCCCGATGCGGGACTCAATCCCGGGACTCCAGGATCATGACCTGAGCCGAAGGCAGTTGCTTAACCAACTGAGCCACCCAGGCGCCCAGGGAAGTTGTCTTTAAGTTAACAGATACAAACTAAATTTTGGAAGGTGGTAAAGGCAAATACACATGATTTTATTACTTTTCTAATCTTTGGAAAATGAGGAGTCTTGTCTCAAAACAAGACAGCCAGTATTAATTAATTAAATTATAATCCCACATTTACTGAGAGGGCATCATGTGAAAGGCCAGGTACTAAGCTCTAACATATCTGTAATCCTCCCAACCACCCTGATGGTGGGTAGGTACCGTTAGTGTTAGGAGTTGAATTGTATCTCTGCAAAATTTATTTATGAAAGTCCTAATGTCCAGTACCTCAGAATGTGACTTATTTGGAGATAGCATATTTAGAGATAAAATCAAGTTAAAATGAAGTCATTAGGGTGGGTCTTCACCCAATATAATTGGTGTCATAATAAAAAAGTTAAATTTGGACAGACAGGAACACAGAGAAGATACCATTTGAAGATGAAGGTAGTGATTGGGGTGATGTTCCTAGAAGCTAAGGAATTCCAAAGATTGCCAGCAACCCACCGGAAGCTAAGTTAGATACATGGAACAGATCCTCGTAACCCTCAAAAGGAGACAACCCTGACAGCACCTTGATCTTGGATTTCCAGACTCCAGAACTGTGAGACAATCCATTTCCGTTATTTAAGCAACCCAGTTTATGAAGCTTTGTCAATAAAGCTCTAGGAACTAATAAATTAATGTCCCTATTTTATAAATGAGGAAACTGGATCTAAGAACTCATTAACAGGGAGTATGGCAGACTTACTCCAAGGTGTTCCCCATGATCCTTACCTCCTCATGTTCATTCTCTTATGATCCCTACTCCTTGAATGTGGGTGACCCCTGCAATTTATACCTAACCAATAGAATATGACAAGGATGGGAGCGCCTGGGTGGCTCAGTCGTTAAGCGTCTGCCTTCGGCTCAGGTCATGATCCCAGAGTCCTGGGATCGAGCCCCGCATCGGGCTCCCTGCTCCGCAGGAAGCCTGCTTCTCCCTCTCCCACTCCCCTGCTTGTGTTCCCTCTCTCGCTGTGTCTCTCTCTGTCAAATAAATAAATAAAATCTTAAAAAAAAAAAAAAAAGAATATGACAAGGATGATGGCACTTTCACAATTGATTATCCATACTGGATTATGTTACATAAGATTGTAATATCTGTTTTATTAAGAGACCCTCTGTCTTTAGCTAGCTTTCAAAAAACAAGAGGAAGACCCAACTCAGCCATGCCTAGACCCTTGAATACTGAAGCTGAGGTAATAAATGTGTGTTTTTTCAGCCACTTTTTAAGTTGATCACTTTTGAGTTTGTGATTTTTTTTTCCCCAGCACTAGATGACTAATTCAGGTGGTGATGCTTCCTTAAAACTGCTGGAAGACAAATTCCCATCTAAGTTTTTTTGCATAGGGACTGAAGGGAAATTCTAGAGATTTTTTTTTTTAAATATTTTTTTAAACCAGTACTTTGATGTAAAGTATGGTGAAGTAAGGATTCTAGATTTATAGTTAGAAAACCTGATTTTAAACCCCATCACTGCTATTTATGTGACATTGGGACTTTGGGTAAATTTCTTACAATTTTGTTTCCTTTACTATAAAACCAGGTTAATATTGTATGTGAAAGAACTTAGTATAAGGCATGGTATATAATAGGTGATAATAAATGCTTCTTTTCTACTTCCCTACTTCCTTTCACTCGCTGACTGAGCTAAATGGACTATGTGTGTCAGGAAGAAGCTCCACATAAGTCAAGGCAAATGGGTCAATGATCTTTGGGTGGTTTGAGGTGGTGGTTAAACTTCCAGCACCTACACAAGATTCAAGGTGAAAGATATTCGGGGATTCAAACCAGAAGATGGGTCCTATAGATCTCTTTGAAGTTACATAAAGGTGGGCATTCTGATTTTCTCTGTAGTTCAGGAAAGACTTATCGCAGTTGTTTCAGAACTAAATAAGGACTTATTGTTCATTTGTGAGAGTGTACAATTGGTCAAGCGGTTATTAGGATTTGAGCGTTCTATCCCTTTCCTCCCTTTGTCTTTCTCACAAATAAATACAGCATGTGGCCTGGGATCAGGGATCCGGTAAGTTCAGACCTTGAATAAGTTGGACTATAAGTGAGTTAGTTAACAAGTGACCCAGATATTGAGCCTTGTTTTAGTGACATTACAAATTATAACACATTATTATGTATCTTATATAGTTCCATGGCATTATTTTGATCTTCTTCAAATCTCTGGTCTGTAAAATACATGTTTACAGCGCACTCTCAGCTGTGTGTGTGTGTGTGTGTGTGTATAACTTATTTATATCTATTATTTTTCACAAGTAATACTTTCAATTTACTGCTCTGACTACCTCAGGGCTATACATTCTATAATGAGCTTGGTGTCATTTTAACTATATAACAATAATGAAGAGAAACTGTTAATTTTGGGCTTGGGGTGGTGGACAGCACAGCAACTTTTGGGCCAGATACTAAAAACTTAGGGAGTTAATGCCCCAGGAGGGCTGAAGTTATAAGGAAGTCCTAACAAGATCTGAGCTAGGAGATAAGTAAAGAGACCACCTAGAAAGAGAACCCAGTCTCAGTGAAGAAGACTGCTCACCCCCCACATTTCTTTATAGGAGGGAGTGAGGATTCTGGGGACGGGGCAGAAATAATAGGCAGAGGACTTGTTTTGAAGCTGTGTTGGCATAGTGATTTATATTAGATTGAAAAGAATCACTTGTCTACACCTAAAGAGTGGTGGTTGTAGGACATGGAGACCTCCTCTCTTGTTAGCATTCTTTTACAGGCTGTGTAACATTTAGCAAATCTCAATTCCCTCATTTGTACAATGAGGATAATAATAGTATATAACTTATAGGATTGTGATAAATTAAAGCTATGCAAATTAGATGCTTAGCATGATACATGGTATATAGTAATTGCTCAATAAATTGTACTTTTAAAATATGTTCTTGCTCAAGAATCTAAAAAGTGGTAGTTGATCATATGAGCCACCACTCCATGTACACAGAGCTAAACATAATACTTGGGAACTTATCATTTTCTCCCTGAAGAGGTTTATATTTTCTTATGGATAGAAGTGGCCCTGTATGCCCAGTTATGTACAAGAAATAAGAGTCACTAGCTGGCAATATGCAAGTGTACTTTGTCTTAACATGAAGCATGTGTTTTGGAAGATCACAGGGATGTTTACATTGATTTTAGACAGTCTAGAGACATTCTCTTTCTGATTTTGTTCGTGGAATCTGATGCTTTGTTGGTTTCCCATCAAAATGAGGCAGATTTCAAGTTCCCATTTATTTTTAAAGGCCCGCTTACATATCTTGTCTTTTTTTATACATCTGCAAAATCTAGTTTTCGAAAAGTGCAGATGTGCATAATATTGAGATAAACCATCCATCACATAAGTGATACTTAGCAGATAAACAAAACACATTAACATTTAAACAAAAATGAGTTTTGTCCCATCACGTTACCTACTTCCGATATAAGAACAGTGAGAAAGAGGCACTGAACAAAAATACCTATCGGGAAACATGACTGAACCTGCAGTAAAGCTGGATTCCCGTGATGGGGAAATGTTTTATAATAAGGTGTGACTGAATTAAACACCTGGTGGTTGCAATATCAAATTAAATCACCCCTTTTGAACTCAATTTCACTTATGAAGTAACTGTATTTTTTTTTTTTTAACACACAGTGAAAATAAACTCATCAACAATAATGGTGCTAAAGTGGTGCTAAGGTAAGGGGAAGTTGGTTTCAAAAAGGCCACATTATCATCTCTTCCTAATTAATAAGACCACATTCCATCTTAATGTTTATTAATCTCCATAAATTAATTTTGGTAAACTGTTTCATAATATCCGTCTTTACTCACATACTTCCAAGCATGAATAACCAGTTTATACAGTATTCCTTCTTCTCCTCAGTCTCTTTTAATGGATAGGTGTCTTAGTCCATTCGAGCCGTTATAACAGAATACCAAAGATTGGGTGGCTTATACACAACAGAAATTATTTCTCATAGATCTGGAGGCTAGAAAGTCTAAGATCAAAGCACTAGCAGATTTGGTGTCTGGTGGGTAAGAGCCTGCCTGCTTCCTGGTTTATAGATGGCCATCCTCACATGGTAGAAAGGGCTAGGGAGTTCTCTGGGGTCTCTTTTATAAGGCACTAATCCCATTCGTGAGTATAGCAGGGCAGGTTCCACTCTCTCGACCTAATCCCTTCCCCTTCCTCCTCATACCATCAACGTGTGAATTTAGAGGATGTGGCATAACCATTCAGTCCATAATAGTAGATGATCAAGATTATACTAATATAATTATAATATATAATATATATAATGTAAATATAATAATCATAACAAGCAGTACTACTATGAATCATTATAGCTAACATCTATTAAATGCTTTCTTTATAGCAGGCATCATCCTAGATCTGTATATACATGAATTCATTTCATAAGGAAGACTGTACATGTTGCTTCCCTTTTCCAAGTTAATAAAAACTCCCACTCCCTGAACCTACCCTCAACCCCTCAGCATAATGTAAGGTCATCTGGCTGCCAAGAATAAGAGCAGTCCCTGAGATGGCTGTGTTCTTTTCCATCTCTGAGCTTTGGCCTTTGCTGAGAACTCTCTTTATCTTCTCACTTCAATTTTAATAATTTCTTAGAACTGGTTTTAGATATCACTCTCTTTAGGTAGACTACTTTAATCCTATAAAACTATAATGCAACTTCTTCTTTGAACCCACACAGTGGATACTTCACCCCATCATAGCACTTGCCAGGATGGGATCTTCTGGCATATGTTATGCTCTTTGATAATATGGACTACATCTTTTTTTTTTTTTTTTATCATTTATAGCAAAGTGCCAAGGCACAGTGGATAGCCACTATATATTTACTTAAACAATGAATAATTAGATTTATGACATTTGTAATCCCATTTAGATTCTTTTCCAAATAATTCCTGGGTTATAAAACACAACACAGATAGGAAAGGGAGTGAGTATAGCAGGGCAGGAGTATTCAGACAATCAGTAATGAACAACTTGCTTCTTGTGAAAATCCTAGGTAAGTTCAAGAAAGGATAAGGAAATAGATCCCAGAGCATCAGACAGTTAATTCTAAAGGATATTGACTTTAAAATGTCCTTAATCAGGGTTTTATTTTGCTCTTTAGTTATTGAGGGATTTTTAAGTCCATTTAAAAAGAATTGCCAAAAACGTTATCAGTATGAGTGGTTTAAAGCTAATGGTAAGAAACTGGATGAACAAAAGCCAGAAACAAAGAACAACTTCAAAATAAAATAAGCATGCAAAATGATAATCTGAGCTGCATGGGCCTGTTGAATGAGCAGTCAAACTGCTTACATTTCTGCAAGATATATTTATTAGTTTTGTAAGAGTGAAGTAATTTTAAAACTAACTTTAAACTTGCTTGTTTTTAATGGGTTTTTGATGATTAATAATACCTCTTGTTTAAATGCTTTGAGGACTGATATTTAAATAGGAATCAAGTAGTGTTTAAATGGCAAACAAATTCTGTGAATATTTAATCTATGGCCTTCAGAAATCAAATATAGGAATAACCATATATATTTTTTTTAAATAAATATTGAACACAAATCAAAATGTGTGCTGTAAATGGCATGCATTATTTATAGGATCGATTACAATCAGAAGTATTACATATGCACGTATATCAGTTATGTTAAATAGATTTCAGATATTTAATGACTCAAGACTTTCATAGCAGCCTCAGAACTAATTATAAAATGAACAAGCTATTATCCACCTTTCTAGATGTTTCTGAAATATCTTTGAATATTTAGCATTGTTTTGAGCAAGATGTTGTATATTAGTTTTATACATTTGACAGCAAATTAAATTTATTAATCAAATAGATTTGTATTCATTTTGTCACTAAATCATACCTAGAATGACCCAACTGTAGAATTATATAAAGGAATTTCCTCAAGATGACTGAGACATTGAGCCTCTGGTTCTGCTGAAATACTAATGCTTTGAAAGTCTTAGCAGCTTTTCCTATTCTACATGTATGTTGTGTTCATAGTTCAGATGACTAATACTGGGACTATGATCAATAATGATTAAGACAAAGTAAAATTGTTTTTTTTTTTCTAAGTATCAGGAAAAAAAATACAAAACTATTCTTTTTAAATTGGAAATTGGTGCTTCTGTTTATCTTTTAAATATAAAGTTGTTGCCTTTTAAAAAATCAGTTTGGAATGTAAGTTCTTCATCATTCTTCCTTCCTTGTGTTCCTGCGGTTGGTGTTAGGAGATCATTACTGTGGTGGTTACAAATGTGAGCTTTGTTAATGGTGTCTGACATATTGCATGTGCTCCAGAAATATTTGTTGAGGGGCGCCTGGGTGGCTCAGTCGTTAAGCGTCTGCCTTTGGCTCAGGTCATGATCCCAGGGTCCTGGGATCGAGCCCCGCATCGGGCTCCCTGCTCTGCGGGGAGCCTGCTTCTCCCTCTTCCACTCCGCCTGTTTGTATTCCCTCTCTTGCTGTGTCTCTCTCTGTCAAATAAATAAATAAAATCTTTTAAAAAAAAAATATTTGTTGAATGCATGGATATTCAAATATCTCCCTCCCACTTACTATCTGAGTAAATTTGGGCAAATACTTCATCTCTCTAAGCTCCAGTTTCTTCTGGAAAATGAGGGTAATAGTTGTGATACTTAATGATCTATTATATTTGGGAAGTGCTTACATTTTAAAAATTTTCTTTCTTGTCTCCATTTCCCTGTGGTCCCAGGCCCTTGTCTTAATATGTGCCCTGAAAACAGGGAGTTTCTCTATGGAGAAAACTGTATCATGGCACAGTTTGCTGGTGGTAAGGCCTCCTAGCAGCAACTGGCTATAAACCATCCTTAGATGAATATGTCTCTCTTCAAAGGGTGAATCACTCTTGACACTCCATGAAATCAAGCATATTCTAATTATAAACTTCCTCTCCAAAGCTTACAGTGAGAAACAGCTCAAGATTTCCAAACAACTGAGCCTCTAGGGGTGCTCTGTGGAAGGGATCGAAAACCTAGCTCGTTGGTTTATTTGAACACAAAAATTATGTAAAATTGGACCAAAAATATTACAGTCATGTCAAAAGATATCCAAGTGCCATGCCAAATGTTGCCTAACCTGTGCAATGATGAGAAACATTTTATTGTTCAACACAGATTTCTTAAACCTATTGCTGAATATCAGCAATAAAATAAATCTAAGGATGCCATGGCAAATGGTAAACTAAGGTCAGATTCAGGTAGTTTTGATTGTTCTCTTTTTTCAACATCATTTATATTAAATCTTTCATGCAAACATGAGGAGGAATAAAATATTAAGGTAGTTAAAATATTTCTGTATTTGTTTCAGTAGTTCATTTTAAAACAACTATAAATCTGTAATTTTTTTTTTTCTGGAAATGCCAGCATTTAGCATTTTTTTAATGAGGCAGATGCTTATTCATCCTTATTCATTGCTACTAAAAGGCAGAGGTTCCTTCCATTCACTATATTTTATTGGATTGTTCTAAAAGCAAGTTCATTTTTTTCCAAAGTTGCTTAACTTCTCTGCTTTTCATATAAATCTGTTATTAAAAAAACTATAAACAATTTAAAATGCGTTAAATATAGTACCAGTCCCATAGAAAATGCCCAAGAAATAGATGTTTGAGTTGATAAGACAACTGGCCATAGTTAAGAATTTAATTGGATGGTATGAACAGAATTTGTTTTCATAGGCAGTTAATCCATCAAGGTGGAAATAAACACTAAAATACTTAAAAGAATGCATCAGGGGAAAAAAAAAAGAAAAAAAATAAAGAACCTACTTGATTTTCTCGGCATTGCATGGATTCTGTGTGGTTTTGGAAGTCACTCCAAATATTCTGATTCAGTTTTATCCTTGCTAGTAATGGAGAAACTGACTTCTGGTGAGGTCAAAGTACCCACACAAAATTGAAGGCCTTATTCAGAAATGTGGTTTCTCCTTAAGGTAAAGGCATGTCTCTCCTGTATATGTAGATGACCTAGCAATTACTAAGCTGCCATGATTGTGGCAATAATTTTACATACTTGATGTTATCTAATTCACAATTCATTTTTAAATAAATATCTGCCTTTGTCTATGAGGGTCACAGATCTCAGAGAGGAAATAACTTTCTCAAAGTCACACTGATGATGAGAGATAAAGTTAAGCACTGAGTCAAAGTGTATGCTGTCCAAGCCTATGTGTGTTAATGATGGTGCTGTATATCATGCCTAATTCACAAGTGTTTCTTAGAGTATATGCTCAGATTCCCTTTTGCCGACTCATTGCAGAATACCTCTTGATTAACGAAATTCTCCATACAGGTCTTACAAATGAATGTTTCAATATTACATAATCTCTGTGTGAAAAGGGCATGGAGGTTTTTTTTTTTTTTCCTCTTCTTTTTGATACCTCAATAGAATAACCCCCCCAAAAAAAAGAGGGTTAAAATGTCTTGGATCACATACCTCTTCTTTTAGCAGAAAGCTAGTATCTTAAAAATTGAGAAATATTTTAAGTAATTATTACATTTTCCCCCCATATTTGTGCTTCAATTTTCAAGCTTGTTTGTTTTGTTTTGTATTGCTCTGTTTTGTTTTAAAGTCCTCCAGGTCTCCCAGCACCTTGTTGCTCTCCAAGAGGCTGAGGACCAGCATCAAGGTCATCTTATTCGTGCATTTTAGAAATGCAAACCATTAGGTCCCATCCAGACCTACTGAATCAGCACCTGCCTTTTATCAAGATTCTCAGGTGATTCATAGGCACATCAAAGTTTGCGACACACTGCCCTCGCATGACTTCAGAATGCTTTTAAATAGCCTTGAGAAGGAGGGAGAATATACAAGCGTTATAATCTCTCAAGGATCAACAACTCACTCTATTTCAGTATGCCTGTACTTCCAAAGCTGCCATTATTGTGGCAATAATTTTACATACTTGATATTATCTAATTCACAATTCATTTTAAATAAATATCTGCCTTATGAAGTGATTTCATAAATAATCGGCTGTCAGTCCCAACCTGGCTCTCAGCCTCAGCAATTCCTCTTCTCCTATAGTTGAGGTCACTTGGTTTCCATCTGTACAACTCCCTCACCTTGCCTCCCATGTCTGGGATCAACCTTATCTAAAAAAGGAATGGCTTAACAAGTCCAATTTTGTATTCTGTGGCTGAATCTCAAGTCATTCCGAAGTGCTTGTGGTTCCTGCAGTTTATGTAAATTGGCTTCAGCCTTGTTCACGGCTCCTCTATCTTTTGGCCAATAGTGACTTGTATCTGCATCTTTCTCTCACAATTTGTCATTCCCTTTCTCTTTCTATCCCTTCTGGTGCCTGGTACCTCTTGATCTATGGTCCTGCCAAGAATTAACCTCTTAGATTTTCTGGTGGCTCCTGCCTGCTCACACTGTATTCTATGCTTTGGCTTTGATATCCAATTCTGATAAACTCTGCAGGGACAAATTTAGTGCTATACTTCTTCCCAGTCAGCATAACAAATACAGATAGTGATTTTTATAGTTATAGTTATTATTTATATCATTTTTAAAGGTACAGATTAAGTATGAACTTGCAAAAATTACATGTCTAACTTTCCTATGACTCTATATTCAGTCAGTTTTTCATGGTCCAGAGTTCGATTTTCAAAACAGAACTTAGAAAAATATGGTAAGTTGGGGTATTTTAGATATTTTATTCAGAATCCACTAAAAGCAGAAGATATTATTAATTCATTATGTGAAATGGAAGTTTTGGCAAAAACAAAATCTACGAAACTTTAGAAAACAAATGATAAAGGTCATTCAGAAAATTATGCTTAAAAGATAAAGATTTAGTGTTAGGCCTGTTATTTGAATGGTTAGGAAATAAAATCAACCTTAAATCTAGGCTGCCTGGCCTTTTTCCTGGCCCAGGGATGTTACCATCTTCAGAACATCCTGTTTTTGATGTATGTGTCTATTCTAAGCTGTCTACAATGAAGAGACAACACCAGGTTTTCCTAGAAACCTACTTCTGTGCCTGACTTTTCCTTTACTCTATGCTTTAGGACTACCTGAATGTTGCCTGAGGTCTACCATCGTAGAACAAAATGCATTCATTTCTCTCTGTCATGTTATATTTAATTACCATTATTGCCAGTGTGACCTCTAGGATTCACAAAATCTTCTCCTTTTCCATCAAAAAACAAAACAAAACAAAACAAAACAAAACAACCCTCCCCAAACAAACAAACAAAAACCCCTCCACTTTCATTAACACAAGACTGTATTGCCATCCTCCACTTCTCACTGGCTTCTCATTGTCCGCTTGTTCTGTCTCCAAATAGTTCTGTGAATGGCTTTCACATCATCTAGAATGTCTCCTGCTCCAAAATTGCATGCTTCTTTCTTTAGTGAACTTATTAACTTCCATAAAACAGAAAATCAGTTCAAACTTCTCTACCCTATTAATTAAAAAAAAGTTTAGAATCGAAGATTTTATGTCTGAATGCATGTTGGTGTGCATGTATGTGTTTATCCATCTGTACGTTTATATCTGTACACACATGTATAGCAAAGTACCTGTTAGTATACAGATCAATGCATTTTCATAAACTGAACACAATCATATAACCAGTTCCCAGATCAAAAAAGAGAACATTTCTGCACATTCTTTATAACCATTTTGTATTAAGGCTAAACCTTTATTCAGAATTTCCCTTTTCACTGTGCTCAACACCCGTATCAGTCATGATGGGTTGACTAAAAGATTGATTTTTTTTATCATTCTAATGTCCCACACATATCCATGCGGCCATTGGCAGCTCTACTAAACCTTACCTTTATCCGTTATTTGAAATGTTTTGTTTTGTTTTGTTTTTTTCTCATGGCAAGAGGAATGAATGATGGAGAATTGCACTCAGGTACCTGAAAGTTTACATTGTTCATATTCTCTCAACCATCTTTCTCTGTATTCTACCCAACCCATGTATTTCCTTAGAGTTGGCCCAATTTTCTAGGTTACAGCTATAGACATTATCATCCTCAACACAGTGCTATTGATTGCATGCCTACTATGTATTAAATACTGTGTATGGCCCTATAAATAAAATACTACAAACAGGAGATAGGGATTTGACCCAAGGCTTGCAAAATCACCTTGGAAGATATTATGGGGCTTTTGCTTGAGGCTACTTTTCCTTATTTGTCTGAACTATACATTCAAAATTGCATTCAGGGCTTGTATGGAGGTTTTATACCCACCCTTGAAGTTTTTCTCTTTTTTACCGAATTTTAAGGAAGCCAAAAAATATTTATGTCTTCAATTTTTTTATGTGTCTTATCTAAAACATTTTGCCTAATCTCAGTTCACAAATATTTTCTCCTGTATCTTCTAAAAGTTTTGTGGTGTGAGTTTTACCTTTAGGTTTATGATCATTCTGAGTTGATTTTTGTATATGAGATACAAATATGAATATGAGATATGAATGAAAATTCTGATTTTATTTGATTTGCCTGTGGATATCCAATTTTGCTACACCAATTTGTAGAAAAAAACCTATCATTTCCCACTAATTGCCTTTCGTAGTTTTGTCAAAAATCAATTGTCCATATACATGTGGGTCTACTTCTAAATTGTATTTTTTGTTTTGTTTTTTCATCTATCTATATGCTATCTTTATGCCCAAACCACAACTTCTTAATTACTAAAGTGTTAATAATAAGCATCGAAATCACATAATGTTAGTCCTCCAAATTTGTCTTCTTTTTTTAGTTTTTTAGCTCTTGTAGGTTCTTTGCAATTCCGTGTGCATATTAGAATCAGTTTGTCAATTTCCACAACAAATCCTACAGTGATTCTGATTAGGATAACATTGGATCTATACATTACTGGAGAAAATTTATATCCTAACAATATTAAATCTTTTTTTTTTTTAGAGGGATGAAGGGGCGGGGGGAGAGAGAGAGAGAGAATCTTAAACAGGCTACACGCCCAGCATAGAACCCGACATGGGGGCTTGATCTTACAACCCTGTGATCAGGACTTGACCAATATCAAGAGTCGGACACTTAACCGATTGAGTCACCCAGGCAACTTTATTAAATTAAATCTTTGGAACTATATTTCTTCTTTTATTTGGTTCTTTAGTTGATCTCTACAATGTTTTCTTCTTTTCGGTTTATCAGCTTTGCACATCTTTTTTTTTTTTTTTAAAGATTTTATTTATTTATTTGACAGAGAGAGAGATAGTGAGAGCAGGAACACAAGCAGGGGGAGTGGAAGAGGGAGAAGCAGGCTTCCTGCCGAGCAGGGAGCCCAATGTGGGACTCGATCCCAGGACCCTGGGATCAGGACCTGAGCCGAAGGCAGACGCTTAACGACTGAGCCACCCAGGCGCCCAGCTTTGCACATCTTTAGTCAGATTTAGGCCTACATGTTTCATAGTTTTTGACACTAATGTAAATAGTGTGTTGTTTTTTTTTAAGATTTTATTTATTCATTTGACAGAGAGAGAGAGCGAGCACAAGCAGGGGCAGGGACAGAGAGAGAGGGAGAAGCCGACTCCCCGCTGAGCAGGGAGCCAGACATGGGGTTTGATCCCAGGACCCTGAGATCATGATAGGAGCCAAAGTCAGCCGGTTAATTAACTGAGCCACCCACGCACCCCTGTAACTAGTGTTTTTTTAAAAAAATTCAAATAACATAACTTTGTCATATTTATTTAAGTGGTTGCTTTAAGGATTCTAGCATATAACTTTAATTTATCACAGTCTACTAAGTGATATTATGCTACTTTTCAAATAGTATATGAATCATAAAAAAGTATACTTCCATTTTTGTCTCCTTCCAACCCTCATCTGCTGCACCCCCACCCCCAACCAGAAAACAACAAAACAAAACAAAGCCCTGGTCACTCTGGCACATTGTCTTTTGAACTCTAGCTGCCTTGGTCTTTTTGGATTCCAGCTCTCTCTTCTCAATTCAATACCACAAGGCTCCCCCTGGCTTTCCCTCCTTCCATTCTTTTAGGGAAATGTCTTGATAATCATGGGGCTTAACCTCATTGGTTTTCTGCAGTAGGCTCAATAATTAGTCCCCCAAGATGTCTACATCCTAATCTCCAGAACCTGTGAGTGTTACCTGAGGCAGCAAAAGGGACTTTGCAGGTTTAATTGATTTAAGAGTCAGTCTAGCAATGTCGAGATTAGCCTACTTTATCCAGGAGGGCCCCATGTAATCACAATGCTCCATATAAGAGGAAGTGAAAGAAGCTTCAGAGTCAGAGGAGAAGGCAATGAAATGTTAGAAGCAGAGAAGGTAGTGAAACACTTTGAAGATAAAGCCAGGGGCCACAGCCAAGGACTGCTGGTGACTACTGGAAGCTGAAAAAAGCCAGGAAATGACTTCTCCATGCAAACTCTGTAAGGAATCAGCCCTGCTGGCACCTTCACTTTAATCCGGTGAAATTAATCTCGGACTTCTGATCTCCAAAACTGTAAGAGAATGCATTTTTTGTTTGTTTGTTTTAAGCCCCAAAGTTTGTGGTAATTTATTACAGCAGTGATAGGAGGCTAATACATTTCACATCTTTCAAGGGTCACTGTCTTTTGATGGCTGATGTCCAGTGCCTCAAACACTGTCATTCTATATACTGTGTTTGTTTCCTTTTGTCTACTCCAGGTTGGAGGGTAAATGTGGTTTCTGTTATGCCATCTGTACTGAAAATGGAAATCCAAATATATTTTGCAATTTTCAGGGAATAAAGCAGGAGCAATTTCTTAATTCATTGAAGATCCATGCATGGGGTTTCTTGTGTTAGGGATAAAAGTTACTTTAGTATTCTGAAGTGTATGAATTTTATGCAGTTGATGAGTTGACAGTAGGGAAGATGAGTAGCATAAACATGGTATCTTCATCTAGTAGAAAAAGAAAGAGAAGCATTCCCACTTCTGTTTAGTGGAAGTAGCTTCCTATGGTGGAAAGGTGAAGAGCTTTGGAGTTAGACCTCAGCTTAATTTCCTGGTTTTATTTCCCTGTGAGTGAGGCAGAACAATAACTACTCTGAGGCTTGATTTTTGTTGTTTATAAAATAGGGATAAATGTTCTGTGATTGTTACAAATCGTGAATGTAAAGGACTTAGCCTAGTGTCCGGCACATAGTAAGAGTTTAATATAATGTAAATTTCCTGATTCATGATTTCTTCTAATAAGGAAGTTGAAGCATTAGACAACAGAGGAATTCTGGGAGCTGGCTATCAGCTGCTCTTAAAAAGTTAGCAGGGTCGGGCGCCTGGGTGGCTCAGTTGGTTAAGCGACTGCCTTAGGCTCAGGTCATGATCCTGGAGTCCCGGGATCGAGTCCCGCATCGGGCTCCCTGCTCGGCAGGGAGTCTGCTTCTCCCTCTGACTCTCCCCTCTCTCCTGTGCTCTCTCTCATTCTCTCTCTCAAATAAATAAATAAAATCTTAAAAAAAAAAAAAGTGAGCAGGGTCTATCTTATGGTTTGCCTCTCTCTCTCTTTTGATTCCTTTGCTCATTAGTATTGCTTCTTAAGTTCCACATATGAGTGAAATCATGTGGTATTCGTGTTTCTCTGACTGGCTTATTTCACTTAGCATAATACTGTCTAGTCCCATCCAGGTTGTTGCAGAGGCCAAGATTTTGTACTTTTTATGGCTAATAATCCATTATATATATATATCTCCCAAATCTACCTTTTTTCTTTTTTCCCCTCGCATCTAGGGAGGGGTGGTGGGTGAGGGAATGGGTTAAATAGGTGATGTGATTAAGAAGTGCACTTCTGGGGCGCCTGGGTGGCTCATATGGTTAAGCGACTGCCTTTAGCTCAGGTCATGATCCCAGGGTCCTGGGATCGAGTCCCGCATCGGGCTCCCTGCTCTGCGGGGAGCCTGCTTCTCCCTCTCCCACTCCCCCTGCTTGTGTTCCCTCTCTCGCTGTGTCTCTCTCTGTCAAATAAATGAATAAAATCTTAAAAAAAAAAAAAAGAAAAAAAAAGAAGTACACTTCTGTGTTAAGCACTGGGTATTATTTGGAGGCATTGAATCACTATATTGCACAAATGAAACTAATATTATGCTGTGTGATAACTGGACTAAAAGTGAAACCTTAGAGTGAGCATGGAGGGGAAAAGGGTAATTAGATGCACTGGGACACTTACAAGGGGCTCTTAAATGAAAACTGCAGTGTTAGAGAAGTGATGGTCAACTTCTATATGGTAAGTGATATTCTGTAAAGTTGAGACTTGAGTTGTTTGTAAGAGTTTTTCAAATTGGAACTATCCTTTCGTTTCCAGGCTGGGCTAGAATTGAGCCAAAAAGGAGAGCCAAAAGTCTTTTGTTCCAAAGAAAATACTTAGAATGATTTGGTTAATTAACTTCAAAGTAAATCCAAAACGGTTTGACCTGATCCAGCCCCCTGATGGAGTCACCTTCTCCCTAGTGAGCTCTGGGCCTCACATAAAAGTAAAACAGTGTGTACTGAACTGAACACCCAGCATTGATAATTTTAGCTCTTGAGCCACAGAACTTCACAAACCCTATACCTTTTATCCTGAGTTTCCTTCTCCCATCCTCTGACCTCAGCTCTGCCCATCTGCCACTGAGCCATTGCTTTTTATCTTCTGCTTGCCTCTGTCATTCTACACATGTTGGTCCCCTTGGTAACTTTCTGCCTCTGTCTGTCCAGGGACTTCTCCAGTCCTTGAGAACTTTCCTGAAATCAAAGGAGGAGCTCACACAAAGGTTAACTTACAGAATTAGATAAAATTGAAATTTCATGTCCTATAACTTTCCTAAGATCTAAAAATTATATGTTGTACTGACTTAGAGGTGAGCTATGTGGTTTGAATCCTTGCCCATTAGTTTTTATCTGTGTAACTTTGGGAAAGTCACTTAATGTTTCTTAGCATTAGCTCTCTTATATGATACATTTGATTTAAGTATCAAAATATGCAAATATATTTTGATACTTAAAAACTACATTCTGCATGTATTACAGTGCAAATTTACATTAAAATATTAAAACACTAAGAACAAAAAAAAAATTACCGAATTTTGGTGTTCTTTACTCATGAAAGCCTAGATATTTTACCCATGTAATAAGTCCTTTTTTGGGATGCCTGGGTGGTTCAGTCAGTTAAGCATCTGCCTTTGGCTCAGGTCATGATCTCAGTGTCCTGGGATCGAGTCCCACATGGGGCTCCTTGCTCAGTGGAGAGCCTGCTTCTCCCTCTGCCTGCCACTCCCCCTGCTTGTGCTCTCTCTCTCTCTCTCTCTCTCTCCTTCTTTGGCAAATAAATAAATAAAACCAAGAGAGAGAAAGCAAGAAAGCGAGCACGAGCACCAGGAGGCAGAGGGGCAGGGAGAGGAAGATTGGCAGGGAGAGGCATAGGGAAAGAGAATCTGAAGCAGACTCTGAGCTGAGCAGGGAGTCTGAAGTGGGATTAGGTTCCACGACACTGAGATCGTGACCTGAGCTGAAACCAAGAGTTGGACGCTTAACCCAACAAACTGAGCCACCCAGGCGCCAGCCCCCTTTGTTTTTTTAAAGATTTTATTTATTTTAGGGAGAGAGCTCAAGAGCTTGAATGGGGAGGAAGGGGAGGAGAAAGGGAGAGAAGTAGGAAGGAAAGCACCCATATAATAAACCCTTTTGATGCCATCATCAGGGACCTCAGAATCACAGAACTAGTGGCCATTACAGAACTGCATTTGTAAACTCAATGCCCTAGAATACAAACAGCTATGGGGTCAGACAATTCATAACTTTTGAAGCACTGGTTTATATTATTTAATCCATTAAGATAGAAGTAATTGCCCATAGGAATAGGACATATAAAAGGTATATGTTGTTTATTTGTGAATGAAGATTCCAGAAAAGATCTAGGGCTGTTCAAAATGTAATATGCCAGCAAATCACCTAGGGAGCTTGTGAAAATGCAGATTCTGAATCAAAAAGTCTGTCTTTTTTTGGGGGGGGGCAGAAGGAGAGAGAGGATCTTAGGCAGGCTCCAAGCCCAGTGTGGAGCCTGATGCGGGGTTGGATCTTATGACCCTGAGATCATGACATGAGCTGAAATCAGGAGCTGGATGCTTAACAGACTGAGCCACTCAGATGCTTTGAATCAAAGTCTTGAGCAGGGCCTGAACTTCTGCAGTCAGAGCAAGCTCTCCAGTGGTGGGTTCTTGCTGCTGGTTCTTGAACTACACTGTGAGTAGCAGGTTATCAGATGTGGGAGATTAGAGGCATGAGAGGTTAATAGTTGAAGCTCATTAGCTATTTTGAAGTCCACTATTGGTCACCACATACATCTCTTACACATGTTTGAGATGAACATATTCTGTGCTTTTGAAGATCTTTATAAATTTTATTAGTAAAATGTATCTCTGGGATGTCCTGTTTCTCTTAATGTTGATTTCATCCCATTGATCATTTCACTTTTATGGCATATTCTAAGTTAGAACTAGGCTACTAAATGTATTTCCATTAGGAATTAAATATAAAGTTAGCAATCTTCTGTTGATTTTTTATATGGTCATAACATGAAACTACTGAGGTGAAAATTTGATAATTTTAGAAACTATTAAAATAATTGCCTGTAAAATACCCATGTTTATGTCCTCTCTTCCTATAACCAACAAAAGTTGTAATCAACAGATCAAATTTGTTAACATAGGTAGTAATATGATCATACGTATGCTCTCTAAAAAACAACAAAAACAAAAATGGCTAAAGAAATATCTGAGCCCCCCAAAATCTCTGAAAATTTAATAACTATAATTAGAGCAAATCACTAACATTGGAATTTCTGTATTTTAAGGCAAAAGATTTTGAGGAATAATAACCTTCCAATTAAGGCTTATTTTTAATTGAAAGATATGTATCAAAATGTTCCTTCTATAGAAGAGAATCAAATGTCCCTTTGCAGTAAAATTCTAAGAATATGGGCGCCTGGGTGGCTCAGTTGGTTGAGCGACTGCCTTCGGCTCAGGTCATGATCCTGGAGTCCTGGGATTGAGTCCCGCATCGGGCTCCCTGCTCGGCAGGGAGTCTGCTTCTCCCTCTCCCACTCCCCGTTTGTGTTCCCTCTCTCGCTGTGTCTTTCTCTGTCAAATAAATAAATAAAAAATCTTAAAAAAAAAAATTCTAAGAATAATTACTTTTGAAAAATTCACTTCTCATCTTTTTATTTTTTTATGTTTTTTTCATCTTTTTAATGAATAATTTATTTACCTCATATGGGCAAACATTCCACTTCCAAGAGATCTTGTTTTTATCCAGCTCACATTGGAGTTGGGTCTGTTTATCCACTGTTCAGATTCTCTATTCTGCTTAAAGTTAAGATTTAAGATATTCTGTCCTAATGAAACACTGCCTAAGGTTTACAATGACACACACTATTAGAAATTTATTTTCAATACAGGGTTTTAAACTAAAATAAAATGATGGGTTTGTTTCTTCAAAAAAGTACTTCGTTTTTTACAGAATATAATTTCGTTGACTGTTATTTCTAATTACTGGAGAATTTTAAATTTGGGTCTGACTACCATTATATACTGTTATCTCTTGCAGTGTTTATGACAAGGTTGAATGTTACCATGGAAATCATTGTGCTAACACAAATTTTATATTATAATTTTGATGTAAAGATGATTATGGATTATAGTTCAAAATGTAAAAGATTTAGTAATAAGATGACAAGGAATAAAATTTTAAAGACTCAAAGGTTAAAAGATTTATGTTACAATATGAGCATTTTCAAACTTCTTTTCTCTGTTATGAATATGTTCATTAGAAGGAATAATATAGTTTAATAACCTTTAAATATATGAAGTCATTTTATTACCAATTAAGTTCAAAAATGATTTCTTCAATGGGAAGAGATTGGGTTTACTATCTTTATAAATGGAATCAATTAGGTCAAATAAGTATAAAGTCACTTGCCATCTTATAAGATTTATAAAATCCATATTCTTGATTGTATCAAATTGGTGACTTTCCAGATACCTCTAATTCATTTAATGTGAATTCATTTTGCTTCTAATAAGTGCCTGAAGGATGCAAGTGGCGACAATAGATGTAATTTTTCTGCATTTTAATTATTTGAAGGACAGTGATCTGGTTCTACTGATACAGAGTAGGAGTTGCTCAATGCTCTGCTAATTTCAGGAATTCATTAAAACAACATATTTTGGCTTCAAAAAGAAAGACACTCTCAGTATCAGAATAGCAGAAACCCTAGTGAGCTAGTCAAATGCTAGCTCTTGGATAGTAAATTGTTTTCCCATATGTTATTTTTGGAGATAGGAGGGAATCTTTAAATAGCTCTATCGAACTATCATTTTGACTTCATCATCTCATTCAGCTCTCTGCTAGAACTTCACATCTTAAGACAGCCTCCACTGAATACTCTATGTAAAATAGTAATCCCCAACCCCTGGTATTTATACAACTTTTTTCTTCAAAGCTCTGATTAACATTTAGGATTGTGTATCTTTTTTTTTTTTTTTTTAAATTCTAGAATATAGTCTAATATAGCCACTGGAATACAATTTTCATGAGGGCAGAGGCCTTGTCATTGCTGACCTAACATGTGCAATAATATCTGGTAAATAGTAGGTGTTGAATAAATGTTCTCTCTAGTGAATATAAATATATTATTGCAGCATTGCTATGCAGCAAAGTATCCAACTAACATATTTGACACCATTCTTAGAGTTATGGGGAGGATCAGAATTGTTTTTTTAAAGGATGACAAAGTAGAGAAGGGGCAAGTCCATTGCATAAAATAGAACATGGATTCACTTTCTCAGGAGTCTCTTTTTAATTTTATTTCTTGATTTCTAATTTTTTCTTTACATATTTCTCCCACACTAGTCTCCTGTTTGCAATTCAAAATGGATTGATAAATAGTGAAATGGATACAACCAAATTAAATCTTTATTGTATAACTGCTAAGGTTTCACAAATGATTAAAAGCAAGAAATGAGAGACCGATAAAAGAACATAAGCAAGGTAATTCTAGGAACGTTTAATTTTCATTTCTTTACCCAATATGTAACATTTGGGAAACACATTTAGTAGACTATCTTGTTTATATTCAAATTACTGTTGCCAAAAAAAAAAAAAAAAGATGAACTTTTCAGAATGCTGTATTTTTTTTTAAATAAAACTACTTAGTTTAAAGATTTTATTTTATTTTTTATTTATTTGAGACAGAGAGAATGAGAGAGAGAGAGAGAGCACATGAGAGGGGGGAGGGTCAGAGGGAGAAGCGGGCTCCCTGCCGAGCAGGGAGCCCGATGCGGGACTCCATCCAGGGACTCCAGGATCATGACCTGAGCCGAAGGCAGTCGCTCAACCAACTGAGCCACCCAGGCACCCTAAAACTACTTAGTTTAAAAATATTTAATATTTCTCAAGAATTCTTTAATATAAGGGTCCTTGCTGTCCAAATGGAAGTTTGTAGCCATTCCATTAGGACAAAGGCTAACTTCCAAAAAGACAAATTTAAGTAGAGAACAGTTTTCCTGGATTTGTTTTCCTTTATTTATGTTTCTGTTCATATATTGCGTCATTGCTCATATGCCTCTGGGCACTGTTAGAAATGATCAAAACAATATTAACAATTGATTTTCCACATCTAACTCAGGATAAAAGCCAAACTAAATCAATAATTTTACCATTGTACAACACTTTGCTGTAATTTATTTCTAGGGTAATTTACTATGTAAGTGCATGAATGAGTGAGAACTTTATCCCCCAGAGTGTCTTTAACTCTGCCTTAAGGCACAGTAACGAATATGTCATTTTACTCATTCCCATATTTTACCTGCCCTGGACAGTTATAATTTTAGATCTGCTAGCTACAGTTAATTTCTACACCTTTTCAAGGAAGAGAATGTAGTCTACAGGTGTCATTTGAATTCTTACACTAACTCATAAACTTAGGGTTTTGTATTAGATTTACAGAAAACCCAGCATGAGAAAATCACTTCACAATCAGCTGGAGACTCCCAGGGGGTAGATTATTCCCTGGGAATAAATGTGTGACTGTGTGAAAGAGATAGAATCGGCTGAAAATTCACTTGTCCGTTTCACTACAGCTTGGCTAAATGACTAAGCGGTGTGGTGAGAATATGAAAAGAAGTTTCCATTAAGAGAATCTCCAGGGGTTTCAAAATGAATCTCATGGTTACTTGATGGGCTCCTCTCTGCCCTGTAGTTCTAACCGGAGTTGGCTATTTGGGGACATGTCTTAATTTTTCTTGGTCATTCAAGTAATGGTAATGAGTCCTGATCTCCACCAAACAAAAATAAAAACCTACTAAAAGAAAAATAGAAACTCCACAAACTCTAATTGACTACCTAGAAGTAAATTTATTTCTTGGGTGATCCCAAATTCTAAGACTGCTTTAAAAATATTAGTGTTATTTGTGGATGGGGCAGAAGACTCTAAGCAATGATTCTGATCCTGCCTCAGACTAATTAAGTTACATTAAGCAAGTCATTTGACTTTTCCAGTTCTTCAAGGGTTTCCTTATGAGTAAAATGGAGAAGGTGATTCTTGCCTCAAAGCACTGTTAAAGCAAGAAAATGATATTCTGGATACAGAAGTACTTAGAAAGACTATAACAATGCTTTGCAAATAAAACTATAAATGTGTTTATGAGGATATAGATTTGTGAACATGTGCATATACATATAAATTATAAATATATTTGGTATGTTTATATCAGGTATACATATAAATTTTGCATTATTATCTGGTTTATTAAGCAATTTTGAAAAAGTTAAGGCTTGAATAAATATTTGTGGATGGGTAGGTCATGAGAATTACTGTAAACTTAACCAAGTCAGTTTGGTCATTTGTAATTATGAAGTGGTTTTTAGTAGATAAATTTCCCATAATTAAAATGGATGGAAATCTAGGTTCTTCTCTCACAAACTTACTACCAAATGGAAATGAAGATAAATCTCAAACTCATTCTACTTCATATGACACAGAAACAGTTAGTAGAATATACCCAGTTTGGGGAATTTTTTTAAAAGATTTTACTTATTTATTTGGCAGAGAGAGACACAGCGAGAGAGGGAACACAAGCAGGGGGGAGCAGAAGAGAGAAGCAGGCTCCCCGCTGAGTAGGGAGCCCGATGCAGGGCTCGATCTCAGGACCCTGGGATCATGACCTGAGCTGAAGGCAGATGCTTAACAACTGAGCCACCCAGGTGCTCTAGTTTTGGGAATTTTTGATAGTATCTTTCTTTAAAGCCTCATAAAGGTATATGCGATAGTATTCTAGCTAACTTTCAAGAATGAATGAATGCTGCTGTAACTTTCTGGACAGCGTTTCTATCAGACTGCTAAACTTTGAATGCTTCCTTAAAGTCCAGCCTATGTAACATGTTTGATTCTTAAAACTTTTTTGTGCAAGGAAGTCTCTATATAATATTTCTTGCTATTTCACTATTTTCTACATATTCTACCAACAAATATTTTCTCTAATACCTATTATGTCAATTGACAAAGGCTCAGTAAGGATTTTGATCAGTGATAAAGGTAATTGAAGCAATAGTCTTCTCTGAATATGGGTTTAGGATTTCAGTATTTCAAATCAAAACCAATCATCTCTGAAGAGCTCTCCCTGATTGAGATTCTTCAGATTAGTAACTACCAACTGAGTGTAGATTAAAACAAATTTATAAATACTTTTTTTTTTAAAGATTTTATTTATTTGACAGAGAGAGACACAGTGAGAGAGGGAACAGAAGCAGGGGGAGTGGGAGAGGGAGAAGCAGGCTTCCCGCTGAGCAGGGAGCCTGATGCGGGGCTGGATCCCAGGACCCTGGGATCATGACCTGAGCTGAAGGCAGTCGCTTAACACCTGAGCCACCCAGGCATCACTTTGCCTATGTTGAAGGATTTTATTTTATTTTATTTATTTATTTATTTTTTTTTAAAGATTTTATTTATTTATTTGAGAGAGAGAATGAGATAGAGAGCATGAGAGGGGGGAGGGTCAGAGGGAGAAGCAGACTCCCTGCCGAGCAGGGGGCCCGATGCGGGACTCGATCCCGGGACTCCAGGACCATGACCTGAGCCGAAGGCAGTCGCTTAACCAACTGAGCCACCCAGGCGCCCTGTTGAAGGATTTTAAAGTAAATTGCTGGCAGAGTAAGAGTTCTATGTGCAGACTTATTGGTATATTTCTCAATCTTAATCGGTATGGGTCAGTTGGTCAATTCTAAATACTGTCATTTCTTCTTTACAGTTGTTTTGAAAATGCAAATGTGTTCTGACATGTTTGATATATTAAGGAACATTTGGGTGAAACATTAATTTCACATTTACTGATATGTGAATGGTCCCCTCAAAATACTAAATGATGTAGGATACTGTCCGTAGATGAACTGAACCTGGTGGGATATACAAACCACACATACCCACATACCTCAAACATTTGTTTGTTAATCCAGTTGACAGGGTGTGAGCTGATCCACACCCATGCACTCCTGGTGTTTCAACTCTGATCTCAGATAACCCTTCTAGTTTCTTCTAACACTTCATGATCAACACACTTTCTTTTCCAATAAACTGTTTTGTGGTATTATAGTATTGTTATAATTCTTAATCATTTAATGTATAACATTTTATTGTTTTTTGCTTATTTTGTTTTTTGGTTTTTAAATGTATCACTGATGACATTTTGCATGCTGTGCCATAATAAAATTTTCCCAATAAGTTCCATCATTGATTTATTTTTTTTTTTTAGGGCTGGATTTTACATAGCCCAGTGATTTCTAGGAACACAGATTAGGCTTTATTGCAGAACTGACTGTATTTACAATGAAGCTTTCTACATAGTATTTTCAGATGTCTGCAGTGCTGGCCAGAAGTGCAAACAACAAACAGCATATGAGCTACCTAGCTTTGTAGAATCTATACAATTCAATAGATAAACGTTTTTTGTTTGTTTGTTTGTTTGGTAAGTAGTAGTCAGTGACCTAGGGATATCTGGGTGAAAGTGTGATTCTAATAAGCCATGGGGCTATGTGAAAAAAACAAACTCATTCTGTTTTATGTTTTGTTTTGTTCCTATCATTTATTTTTTTATTTTATTTTTTTTAAAGATTTTACTTATTTATTTGAGAGAGAGAATGAGATAGAGAGCATGAGAGGGGGGAGGGTCAGAGGGAGAAGTAGACTCCCTGCTGATCAGGGAGCCCGACGTGGGACTCGATCCCGGCACTCCAGGATCATGACCTGAACCGAAGGCAGTCGCTTAACCAACTGAGCCACCCAGGCGCCCTGTTCCTATCATTTAAATTGGAATTTGCTGATTGTTAGGTTTAGTTTCTCCAGTCCTCATATCACAGAGTCTTACATATCACAAATTCTTAATATTGAGTGAGTAAATATAAGGATAGATGAACTGTATAAATACGCTCAAAAGAACAGCTGGAGAAAAATAAAACAACTAGAAATTTTGCCCTAAATACACTGGGACAGAGCCAGCATTCTCTGATGGGTAATGGTGAGATTGCCAGGAAGGACCTGATATGAATTTGCCAAATTCATGTTCAGTTCACAGAGACACCAGCTACTTCTTTGCTGAAAACAGAATATAGTATCTGCTTTTCATTTTCACTTAAGAGACCACAGGGCTGTTCAACTGGTACAGAAATAATTGTATCACCATGTTATTTAAATTGAAGGAAAATAATTTAAAACAATTTTCTGTCGTATATGTATAAATACAGAACTAGAAAAAATAATTTTAAAAGATATAATCTGAACTAATGGTAAATCACATGTATAGAACCAGTGCTGATTCATAACAAGTTCTAATTTACCAAATAGTAACCCCATGAATGCCTTTAATTCCCATGTTCAGTGATATCAGCCCAGAGAGTATTCCACATCCTCTGGTTCTCAGTATCACTGGGAACTAGTAGAAATAACAGGCAGGAAATTTTAAATATTTTCTAGTCAATGAGTTGCATTGTTTCAATGACCTTTCTTCTTTGGACTACGGGTCATTGCCTAAAAGCTTTGTATCAGTAACGATAGAGATTTTGTAATGTTCAACATGAGGTTTGCAGTTATACTATTTCTAGGTAAAGCAGAATCCCATTAAATAGAATCCACACAATTAGAAAGCTTTGTGAGAATCTTCTTACATATATGTATGCACCTTAATTATTTCTGTTTAAATAGATGAACCTGAGATTCCGTAAAATCCTAAATTGCCTACTGAAATATCAGTATGTGTTTGAAGTAATCAGTATATTCATTCATATTCTACTGAATGAAAATAATTTGAAAATGTGTGATACGTGGATTATTTATGTCAAAGCTGAAAAAATCATTCAGGGAAGCAGAGCTCTTTGGAATGGGAACCTCCACAGCTTTGAGTCATTCAGAGTTGAAATATAGGGTTTGCCACCAATTACCTATAATTTCTGTCCTTTTATTTAAATGTTATAAGCCTCAAGATATTCATATATAAAATGGATATTATTATGCCTACCTTACATGGTGGTTATTAGAATTAATGAGATTATTTTACATTAAATACCTGGCATATGCATTCTCTGTACAAAAATATTGGTTCTCAATCTTTTTTTCTCTTTAATTCTGATTCTAGTTTTAAATGGTATTTTATGACTATTCAATAACTGATGTCAACTTATAGGCTATACTTGATTTCTAAAAATATTGTTAGATTATTAAAAGAATTGATACTATCTTCTAAGCTATGATGGAAGTAGGAAACAGAGCAATGACTTTCTGCACAATAACTTGATAATATTAGTAATAGAGAATTTGGCTTTGTTAAATCTTATAACTGAAACATAGCCATAGAACTCTCACCAAATCTTCTTCTGGGCTTGATATTACAGTGGCTAGCAGCAGCAAATTTACCACAAGATCAAGATCAGCATAATTGTAAAGTCTCCTTCAATAGAAAGAAGGGTTTGCCCTTTCATAGTTGGCCAAATATAGTAATTGCCCAATAAAATATGTAAGTATTGAAATGTTCTAGAGAAGTTGAGGCACTATCCTTATTTGGATCTGATAACCAGTTTTATTTCTTCCTAAGTACACACTGAGACCAATGTCTTGGGAAATAAGATAGCATTGTGATTGTTTACATGAGGTCACCTAAGGGATGTCTTAATATCTTATTGGGGAACAGGGGTTTGCTTTCAAATTTGACAGATAGTGTTGTGTATGGAACACATGAGAATAAATTATCTTATCACATAGTACCCATATCGGTGACATGAAAAGAGATTGTGTGGTTAATATCAAGATAACCAAATCTACAAAAGTCTTTTTAAATCACTGAATGTCTTATATGTAACTTTCTTAGAACAGTATCGTCTCCTTGAGATTTTATTGATAAGGCACCAGAATAAGTAAGAGTCCTTGTATTTTTATTTTTTAATTCTGAAGGTGTTACATATTTGAAGTTACCTTGTCACTGGTAATCATGTGGAGGACATAATAGGAAGAAATTCTAGGTGTCTAATTTTTCTACAGTTGGACATAATTGTAGTCCCTTTGATCAACTACACAGATTATGTAACTTTACCTTTTAAAATGACAAAGTCAACAGTATGAATCCAATGTCCTTAATCTTTTTTTTTTTTTACCAAAAGTCTGTATTCTATCTACTTTACACAGAGATATTTAAGAATATGAAAATCACCCCCCCACTTGTGCTCTCTTTCACTCTCAAATCTTATTAAAAAAAAAAAAAGGGGGGAGTGGGGTCTGGGTGGCTTAGTCAGCATCCAACTCTTGGTTTTGGCTCAGGTCATGATTTCAGGGTTGTGAGATTGAGCTCTGCATTGGGCTCTATGCTCAGCAGGGAGCCTGCTTGGGATGCGCTCTCTCTCTCTCTCTCTTCCTCTGATCCTCCCCCATTTATTCTCTCTCTCTCGTCCTCTCTCTCTCTCTCTTTCTCTCTCTCTCACTTCCTCTCGCTTTCTCTTTCTCTCACTTTTTCTCTCTCTCTCGAATAAATAAATCTTAAAAAAAAAAACCCATGAAAATAAGTGTACCATGTTATAGAGAATTCAGAATTTTTTCCTGAAAGAATCAAGGAAAATCCTTTTGTTTCAGGTTAATTTTTCAGATCTGAGATATCCAGAAAATTTCCTTCAATTTACTTGGCAAACAAAAGGGGCTTCATAAACTGAAAATTTGGATTTGAGAGATTCCAAGGAAGGGTGGCCTTGGTAAATTGCCCAGTTGGTATTTGCATGGAAATACCAACAGACTAAACCTTGAAGTGAGGATAAACTGGAAATAGATGGGCTTTCACAGGGACTGTCTTAGGTTTGAATTATCTAAAACTGCTTGAAATAAGGTATTCTGGGATTGTTAGCATAGTCATTTATCAGAGGAAGATATAAGTCCTCTCTTACAAAAGAAAATATTAGAGAGCTAAATTATCTTTAGAATATTTTAGTAAAATTTTCTAGTGTTCATGAAAAATAAAAAGACCTCCCAGGAGGCAATTCTACATGACTGAAAAGCAAGGGAAACAATAGGCAATAGAAAGAGACCTATGGAGAACTTAAGTAATGGAGATAACCAGAGAAAATAACAGGAAAGATTACTGAGATTGATATAGAACTACAAAATAATTTTATAAATATAAATATAGGGTGAATATCAGTAAAATATTGTAACAGAATTTAAGAACTCAGTGGGTAAATAATAGATTAGGCAGGATAAAGAGAAAAAGTCTGATCAGGGAGATGGGTCTGAAGTAAACAACAAGACTAAAATTTGAAGAAACAGAAAACACAAAAGGTCAAAATAGACATGGATAAAATAACAATTCTAAACTGGAAGAGTTTTAAGAATAAAAGTTGGGTTACTCAGTTAATAGACATTAACTGTCTATTAACATAGGTATGCACTTGAACTAATTGGTGAAAACATGACTCATGGTCACTCTACACATAAGATACCATTAAAAGGCCGAATATTCTTGAAAGCCCAATTCAGGTCACAGAAAAGGATAATTGAGAAAATGGAGACAATAAATATTTATAGAGATAATACTAAAAGAATTTTCTAAAATTTGAAAGAAGCCAATGGAAGTCCTTCAAGACTGTGATGCCCTTCAAACTTTGTCCAAACTTAATTCCCCTTCTGATGAGAAGGATTAGACTTCTAATAAATCATTCAAATAACTATTCACTCCAAGATACAAAACTATCTGAGCTAATTCAGGCAGATTTTGTTGTGAGTGACTATCATAGTGACTATCATGCAAATTTCACATTTTTGGTGACTAAACTCTAAAAGAAAGGCCTGTCCTATTTCTGCCTAGAAAAACTAAAGGAAGGAGCCTCAGACATGTACCATAGAGAAAATCCCAGAATAGAGAGGACCAGAAAGAAGAGTGGGATCAAACTTAATGTATAATCTCTACCACTGTGTCTACCTGGCTTATTACTTACTAACATGCATGGTACACAAGACTTTCTAAACTGAGATCCAAACAATTACACCTTTCCTTCATGACAAAATTTATACTTTGAATCTTTCTAAGTTAATGTCAGATAAAACAAAAACACCCTTTTAAGCTATATAACGGAACCCAGAGAACTATAACTCCAGGGTCAAAAAGAGTGAGTGATAGCCAGAATGATGATGGAGGCTCTGTCCCAACACAAGCCTAAGATGCCTCAATGATCACACCTCTTCTTGCCATATCTGTATATCAGCTTTTCAGTTGTGAAGAGGCTGGTGTTGCGTAAATGATAAAATATCTGGAACAAAATCTCAAATTGTTCAACATAAAAAGCCATATTAAAAATGAAAGAAAATGATCATTTTAATATATGCAGACAAAAAAATTGAGAAAATTCAACACACATTCAAATTTTGAAAAATCAAATAGAGAACTTTACTAACTTAATGAATGGCAAGAATGGTAAAACTTTCAGATAACATCATAAACAATCGTTTAAAACAAGCAAACTTTCCCTCTAAAATAAAAAAAAAAACAACAAAAAAACAAAGATGCCTTTTCTCCACCATTCCAACCAAACATTCTCTTGTTCTAATCTTTACTATAATACTGGACATGATAACTATTGCAATTTTACAAATTAAATGAATATACTTTATTCCAAATTATACATCAATTAGATTGATTTATTTTTTATTTATTGAAAGATTTTATTTTTTATTTTTTTGAAAGATTTTATTTATCAGAGAGAGAGAGAGAGAGCACAAGCAGGGAGAGCAGGAGGCAGAGGGAGAAGCAGGCTCCCCACTGACTGAGGATCCCTATACCTGACTGGATCCCAGGACCCTGGGATCATAACCTGAGCTGAAGGCAGAGGCTTAACTGACTGAGTCACCCAGGTGTCCTAGATTGATTTTTTTTTAATCTTAAATTTAATAGTCACCAATATCTGTAAGATGCTATGAAACAATGGATCTTTCATAAAATCTAGGCAAATCATGATAAAACTGCTAGAAAATAGAAAAAATCTTAAATGCAGCCTAAGAAAAATAATGGGGTTAATGTGTTTATGTCCTGTATTGTCCCCCAAATGGTATGACTCGAATGAGTCAAGGGTATCTGTTGCAATCTCTAGAGAAACCACAGTGAGAGCACTGAAAGTTTGGATATCAAAAAACTTACTGAGGTGAAAACATGAAATAAAAACAATAATCCATTGAAAGGTACCAAGTAATGAAAGAGGCCTATATTGAGACAAATTAAACATTAATAGTAAAATGGTATATTTAAACTCAAATATATTCATTATTATACTAAATATAATGACTAAATGGCAAAAACAATATTTTTAATTGAAGTATAGTTGACATACAATATTAGTTTTAGGTGTAAACACAGTGATTTGACATTTATATACATTATGAAATTCTCACCACACTAAATGTAGTTATCTCTCAACATACAAGTGGTTACATTATTATTGACTATAATCCTGTTACATTTTTCATCTCTGTGTCTTATTTATTTTATGACTGGAAGATTGTACTTCTAAATACCCTTCACCTATTTCACTCTCCACCTCCCCTACCCACCCCACATCTGGGCAACCATCAATTTGTACATATATTTAGAAGTCTATTTCTGTTTTTTTTTTTTTTATTGTTGATTTTCTTTGTATGTTTGTTTTTTAGATTCCAAACATAAATGAAATATTATAGGGGTGCCTGGGTGGCTCAGGCATTAAGGGTCTGCCTTCGGCTCAGGTCATGATCCCAGCGTCCTGGGATCGAGCCCCGCATCGGGCTCCCTGCTCTGCGGGAAGCCTGCTTCTCCCTCTCCCACTCCCCCTGCTTGTGTTCCCTCTCTCCCTGTGTCTTTCTCTGTCAAATAAAATCTTAAAAAAAAAAAAAAAAAAAATGAAATATTATAGTCTATGTCTTTCTCTGACTCATTTTAGTTAGCATAATACCCTCTAGGTCTATCCTTGTCACAAATGAAAAAAATTTCATTTTTTGTTATGGCTGGGTAGTATTCCATTGCATATATATACCACATCTTTATCCATTCATCTATCAATGAATACTTAGCTTACTTCTATATCTTGGCTATTGTAAATGCTACAATAAACATAGGGGTGCATATTTATTTGAATCGGTGTTTTTGTTTTCTTTGGGTAAATGCATAGAAGTGGAATTACTAGACCATATAGTATTTCCATTTTTAATTTTTTGAGAAACCTCCATACTGTGCCATAGTGGCAGCACCAATTTACATTCCCACAAACAGTGCACAAATGTCTCCCTTTTTCCACATCTTTGTCAGCACTTGTTTTTTCTTGTCTTTTTGATTCTAGTCATTTTAACACGTGTGAGGTATTATCTCATTGTGATTTTGACTTGCATTTACCTGCTGATTAGTGATGTTGGAGCATCTATTCATGTGCCTGTTGGCCACCTGTATGTCTTCTTTGGAAAAATGTCTATTCAGGTACTCTGTCCATTTTTTAACTAAACTGTTTCTTTTTTTGGTGTTGAGATGTGTAAGTTCTTTATATATTTTTAGATGTTAACCCCTTACCAGATAACCTCATTTGTGAATATCTTCTCCCATTCACTGGGTTGCCTTATTGTTTTGTTGATGGTTTCTTTTGCTTACAAAACCTTTTTACTCTAATATAAACCCATTTGCTTACTTTTGCGTTTGTTTCTCTTGCCTGAGAACAACCCCCCCCCCCCAACACACACAAAATGCTAAGATCAATATCCAAAAGTTTACTACCTAAGTTTTCTTTTAGGAGTTTTATGGTTTCAGGTCTTACATTTATATCATTAAACAATTATGAATTTATTTTTGTGTATGTTGTAAGAAAGTGATCCAGTTTCATTCTTTAGCATGTAGCTGTCTATTTCTTAAAAAGACTCTCTTATCTCCCATCATATAGTTTTGCTTTCTTTGTCCTAGATTGAGCATGTAAGTATGGGTTTACTTCTGGGATCTCCATTCTATTCCATTGATATAAATGGCTATTTTTGTGCCAGTATCATAGTTTTTTGATTATTATAGCTTTGTAGTCTAGTTTGAAATCTGGGATCATGATACCTTCAGCTTATTTTATTTTTTTTTAAATTTTTGTCTAGTACAGTTAACAGTGTTATATTACTTTTGGTGTACAATACAGAGATTCAACAATTCTATACATTGTTTGTGCTCACCATGATAAGTGTACTCTTTAACCTTCATCACCTATTTCATCCATCCTCCCACCCATCTCCCCACTGATAATTATCAGTTAGTTCTCTATAGTTATGAGTGCTTCTTGGTTTGTCTATTTCTCTTTTTTAAATTTTTTCCTTTGCTTGTTTGTTTTGTTTCTTAAATTCCACATGTGAGTGAGATCGTATGGTATTTGTCTTTCTCTGTCTGGCCTATTTTGCTTAGCATTATACTCTCTAGCTCCATCCATGTTGTTACAGATGGCAAGATTTCATTCTTTTCTATGTCTGAATAACAACCCACTGTATAAATATATGCCACTTCTTCTTTATCCATTCCTGAATCTATGGACACTTGGGCTGCTTCCATAATTTGGCTATTGTGAATATTGCTGCTATCAATATGGTGGTGCAGGTATGCCTTTGAATTAGTGCTTTGTATTTTTTGGGTGAATAGCCAGTAGTGCAGTTACTGGATTATAGGGTACTTCTATTTTTTAACTTTTTCTGAAACCTCTGTACTGTTTACCACCATGGCTGCACCAGTTTGCATTCTCACCAACAGTGCAAGAGGTTTCCTTTTTCTCCACATCCTAGCCTACACTTGTTGCTTCTTGTGTTTTTGATTTTAGTCATTCTGACAGGTGTGAGGTGATATCTCATCGTGGTTCTGATTTATACTTCCCTGATGATGAGTGATACTGAGCATCTCTTCACGTGCCTGTCAGCCATTTGGATGTCTTCTTTGGAGAAATATCTGTTTATGTCTTCTGCCCATTTTTAAATTGGATTATTTGTTTTTCGGGTATTGAGTTGTATCAGTTCTTTATATATTTTGGATACTAACACTCTATTGGATATGTCATTTGCAAATATCTTCTCCCATTCCATATGTTGTATTTTGGTTTGTTGATTGTTTCCTTTGCCTTGCAGGAGACTTTTAATTTGATGTATCCTCAATAGTTTATTTTTGCTTTTGTTTCCCTTGCCTCTGGAGACCTATCTAGAAAAATGTTGCTGTGGCTGGTGTCAGAAAATTTACTGCCTGTGCTCTCTTCTAGGATTTTTTGGTTTCAGCTTTCACATTTAGTTCTTTGATCCATTTTGAGTTTATTTTTGTGTATGGTGAAAGAAAGTGGTCCGGGTTCACTCTTTTGCATGTAGCAGTCCAGTTTTCCCAACATCATTTGTTGAAGAGACCATTTTTCCCCATTGTATATTCTTTCCCCCTTTGTTGAAGATTAAGTGACCATATAATTGTGGGTTTATTTCTGGGTTTTCTGTTCTATTCCTTTGATTTATGTGTCCACTTCTATGCCAGTACCATATTGTTTTGGTTAGTATCACTTTGTACTATAACTTGAAGTCCAGAATTGTGATACTTCCAATTTTGCCTTTCTTTATCAAGATGGGTTTGAATAAGTGGGGTCTTTTGTGGTGCCATACAAATTTTAGGATTGTTTGTTCTAGTTCTGTGAAAAATACTGTTGGTATTTTGATAGGGATTGCATTAAATCTGTAGATTCCTTTGGGTAGTATCGACATTTTAACAATATTTGTTCTTTCAACCCATGAGCTTGGTATGTCTTTCCATTTCTTTGTGTCATCTTGAATTTCTTTCATCAGTGTTTTATAGTTTTTAGAGTACAGGTCTTTCACCTCTTTGGTTAAGTTTATTCCTAGATATTACTGTTTTTGGTGCAATTGTAAATGGGATTGTTTTCTTAATTTCATGTTCTGCTGCTTCATTATTGGTGTATAGGAATGTAATGGATTTCTATATGTTGATTTTGTATCCTGTGACTTTATTGATTTTTATCAGGTCTTGTAGTTTGTTTGTTTGTTTGTTTTTGTAGAGTCTTTAGGGTTTTCTATATATAGTATCATGTCATTGGTAAACAGGGAGAGTTTTACTTCTTCCCTACCAATTTGGACACCTTTTATTTCTTTTTGTGGTTAGGACTTCCAGTACTATGTGTGGTTAGGACTTCCAGTACTCTGTTATATAAAAGTGGTGGGAGTGGACATCCTGGTCTTTTTCCTGACCTTGCGGGAAAACCTCTCAGTTTTTCCCTGTTGAGGATGATATAGCTGTGGGTACTTCATATATGGCCTTTATTATATTGAGGTATGTTCCTTCTAGATCTACTTGGTTGAGAGTTTTTATCATGAATGGATGCTGTACTTTGTCAAATGCTTTTACTGCATCTATTGAAATGATCATATTTTTTTTTTTTAAAGATTTTATTTATTTGACAGAGAGGAACACAGTGAGAGAGGGAATACAAGCAGGAGGAGTGGGAGAGGGAGAAGCAGGCTCCTGCCGAGCAGGGAGCCCGATGCGGGGCTTGATCCCAGGACCCTGGGATCATGACCCGAGCCAAAGGCAGATGCTTAACGACTGAGCTACCCAGGCGCCCCTGATCATATGGTTCTTATCCTTTCTCTTATTGATGTGACATATCACACTGATTGATTTGTGAACACTGAACCACACTTGCATCTCAAGAACAAATCCCACATGATTGTGGTGAATGATTTTTTAAATGTACTGTTGGATTTGGTTTGCTAATATTTTGTTGAGGACTTTTGCATCTATATTCATGAGAGATATTGGCCTTTAGTTCTCTTTTGTGTGTGTGTCTTTGTCTGGCTTTGGTATCAGGGTGATAGTAGCCTCATAGAATGAATTTGGAAGTTTTTTTTCTCTTCTATTTTTTGGAATAGTTTGAGAAGAATAGGTATTAACTCTTTAAATGGTTGGTAGAATTCACCTTTGAAGCCAACTGGTACTGGAATTTTGTCTGTTGGGTATTTTTTGATTGTTGATTCAATTTCATTGCTGGTAATTGTTCTGTTCACATTTTCTATTTCTTCCTGTTTCAGTTTGGTAGGTTTCTAGGAATTTATTAATTTCTTTAGGTTGTCCAATTTGTTGATATATAATTTTTTCATAATATTCTTTTACCATTGTTTGTATTTCTGTGGTATTCATTGTTATTTCTCTACTCTCATTTGTGATTTTGTTTATATGGAGCCCCTCCCTCTCTTTAATGAATGTGGCTAGAGGTTTATCAATTTTGTTTATATTTTCAAAGAACCAACTCCTGGTTTCATTGATCCATTCTATTGTGGTGGTGGTGGTGGTGTTTCTTTATCATTTATTTCTGTTCAAATATTTATTTATTTATTTTTTTCCTTCTGCCAGTTTTGGGTTTTGTTTGTTCTTTTTTTTCTAGCTCCTGTAGGTGTAAGATTAAATTGTTTGAGATTTTTCATGCTTCTTGAGGTGGGCCTGTATTCCTTATAAACTTCCCTCTTGGAACCGCTTTTGCTGCATGCCAAAGGTTTGGGAAAATTATGTTTTCATTTTCATTTGTTTCCATGTAATTTTTTATTTCTTCTTTGATTTCTTGGTTGACCCATTCATTGTTTAGTGGCATAATATTTAACGTCCATGTATTTGTGTTCCTTCCAGATTTTTTCTTGTGGTTGATTTCAAGTTTCATAATGTTGTGGTCAAAAAAGATACATGAGATGACTTTGATCTTTTTGAATTTGTTGAGACTTGTGTGGCCTAAAATGTCATCTGGAGAATGTCCCATGCGTACTTGAAAAGAAAGTGTATTCTGCTATTTTAGGATGGAACGTTCTGAATTCATCTGTTAGATCCATCTGGTCAGTATGTTATTCAAAGCCACCGTTTTTTTCTTTTTTTTTCTTTTTTTAAAGATTTTATTTATTTATTTGAGAGCGAGAATGAGAGAGAGAGAGAGCACATGAGAGGGGGGAGGGTCAGAGGGAGAAGCAGACCCCCTGCTGAGCAGGGAGCCCGATGCGGGACTCGATCCCGGGACTCCAGGATCATGACCTGAGCCGAAGGCAGTCGCTTAACCAACTGAGCCACCCAGGCGCCTGCCACCGTTTTTTTCTTATTGATTTTTTTTTTTGGTTTGGATAATTTGTACTTCAGTGTAAGTGGGGTTGTTAAAGTCCCATACTATGATTCTATTACTATTGGTTCGTTCATTTATGTTTGTTATTAACTGTTTTATGTATTTGGGAGCTTCTATGATGGGTGCACAAATATTTAGAGTTCTTATATCTTCTTTTTGGATTGCCCATTTTTATTATTACATAGTGTCCTTCTTTGTCTCTTGGTACAGTCCTCAGTTTAAAGTCTATTTTGTCTAATATAAGTATTGCTACTCTCGCTTTCTTTTAGTATCCATTTGCATTATAAATGTTTCTTCATCCCCTCACTTTCAATCTGCAAGTGTCTTTAGGTCTGAAAGGAGTCTTTTGTAGACAGCATATAGATGGGTCTTGTTTTTTTTATCTACTATGTCACTCTATGTCTTTTGATTGTTTAGTCCATTGACATTCAAAGGAATTATTGATACGTATTTATTGCCATTTTGTTACTCATTTTCTGTTTTTTCTTTGATCCTTTCTTCTCTTTCATGGTTTGCTGGTTTCTCTAGTGATATATTTGGATTCCTTTGTCTTTATTCTTTGCATATCTATTACTGGTATTTAATTTATGGTTATTATCATGTTTGTATATAACCTCTTCTGCATATAGCAGTCTTTGTTGTTGATGGACACTTATTTTCAAAACCATTCTTTACTCCTCACTGCCCCCCCCATTTTAGAAATTTGGTGTCATATTTTTTTTTTTAAGATTTTATTTATTTATTCATGAGAGAGAGAGAGAGGCAGAGCGAGAAGCAGGCTCCCAAGGAGCAGGGAGCCCGATGCGGGACTCGATCCCAGGACCCTGAGATCATGACCTGAGCCGAAGGCAGACGCTTAACCATCTGAGCCACCCAGGCACCCTGGTGTCATATTTTACACCTTTATTTTGTGAATCCCTTGACTGATTTTTTACAGAAATATTTACTTTTACTGCTTTTGTGTTTTTGTTTATTTTATTTTTTTTTTACTTTTCATATTCTCACTTATAAGTCTTTTCTTTCCACTCAAAAGTTCCCTGTAATATTTCTTGTAGGTGCTTGTTTAGTTATCATGAACTTCTTTAGTTTTTGTTTGTCTGAGAAACTTTATCTCTCCTCTGTTCTGAATGATAGTCCTGCTGAATCACTCTCCCTCCTGTCTGCCCAGACGGTTTTTCAAACTGCTGCTTCCACACTGTATCTCTGTGAGCTGTTTGTTGTACTGTCTCTTTAAGGGTGAGGACTCTGCTTCCTAATACCTTACAGGCTTTCCCAGAGCTGAGCCTGATGATTTTTCAATTTCCAGGCTTTAAGCCCTGCTGGTTCTAAAAACTCAAAAGATTTGGCCCCTATTGCTTTGAAAGCCAAATGTTATGGGGATTCTTCTACCCCATGTGGGCTTCCTGGTGTGACAGTCTGTTTTTTGCCCTTCTCTGCACCACTGACTCCCCGCCCCGCTATGGATGGCCATGGTCCCTTTTGCTCCCAAACTGTGTCTTCACCCTTCCTATCTTCTTTGATGTAGCCTCTTCTCTACCTTTAGTTGTGGAATATGTTCTGCCAGTCTTTGGATTGTTTTCTGGGTTATTTACACTGATGTGAGTGTTATCTAGTTGAATCTGTGTGACGAGGCTAGCTTATGTTCCTCCTACTCCACCATCTTTCCAGCCTCCCTAGTGATACTTCAGCTTTATTTTCTCAAGATTGCTTTCACTCTTTAAGGTCTTTTGTTTTTCATGTAATTTTAGGATTATTTGTTCTAGTTTTATAAAAAATACTCTTGGTATTTTGATAGGGATTGCATTGACTCTATAGATTGCTTTGGGTAGTATGTACATTTTAATAGTACTGATTCTTCAAATCCATGAGCACTGTGTATCTTTCATTTATTTGTGGTGTCTTCAGTTTCTTTAGTCAATGTTTTATAGTTTTTGGAGCACAAATCTTTCATCTTTTTGTTTAAACTTATTTCTCTGTATTTTATTCTTTTTGATGCAACTGTAAATGGGATTGCTAACATTTTTTCTTCTTCATTATTAGTGTATACAGATGCAACAAACTTCTATATATTAATTTTGCATCCCGAAACTTCACTGAATTTATTGATTCTAATTTTTGTGCGTGTGTGTGGCTTCTTTAGGACTTTCTATATATAGTATCATATCATATGAAGATAGTGACAATTTTACTTCTTATAAACTTTGGATGCCTTTTATTTTCTTGTCTGATTGCTGTGGCTTGGACTTACAGTACTATGTTGAATAAGACTGTGGACGTCCTTTTCCTATTCCTGATCTTAGAGAAAAAACTCAACTTTTCACCATTGAGTATGCTGAAGCTGTGGGTTTGTCTTCTATGGCCTTTATTATGCTGTGGTATGATCCCTCTAAAGTGACTTTATTGAGATTTTTTTTATCATGAATGGATGTTGAATTTTGTCAAATGCTTTTTATTTATCTCTCTTTTGAGAGAATTATATGATTTGAATACTTTATTTTGTTAATGCAGTGTCTCATATTGATAGATTTATAGGTATTGAACCATCCTTGCATCTGTGAAATAAATCCCACTTGATAATGGTCTATTATATTATAGAATTTGGCTTGCTAATATTTTGTTGAGGATATTCGTATCCATGTTCAACAGGGATATTGGCCTATAATTTTCTTATTTTGTAGTGTCTTTGGTTTTCATACCAGGTAGTACTGGCCTTGTAAAATGAATTTAGAGGTATTCCTTTCTCTAAGTTTTTTTGGAATAATTTGAGAAGGATAAATATTAACTGTTTAAATATTTGGAAGAATTCATCTGTGAAGATGTCTGGTTCTGCCCTTTTGTCTGCTGGAATTTTCCACTCAACACTTTGAATGTATCATGCCTCTCTTGTTGCAAAGTTTCTGCTGAAAAATCAGGTGATGGCCTTATGAGATTTCCCTTGTATGTAACTAATCGCTTTTCTCTGATACTGTTAGGATTCTCTGTCTTTAATTTTTGACATTTTAGTTATTTGTCTTGCTGTGGATCTTTGGAGTTCATCATGTCTGAGGCTCTCTGTGCTTCCTGGACATCTGGATGTCTGTTTCCTTCTCAAAGTTTAGGAAGTTTTCTGCTCCCTTATCTAGCTGGAAAGTGGATGTTTGTACACTTGACTTTTGTCCTAGAGGTTTCTTAACCTATCCTCATTTTTTAAACCTTATTTTTTCTTTTTACTGTTTAGGTTGGATGATTTCCACTGTTTGTCTTCCAGATCACTAATTTATTTTCTGCCTCCTATAATCTGTTGGTTCCATCTGGTGTATTTTTTTAAATTCCATTATTGTGTATTTAGCAGAAAGTAGTGGCTATGAATAAAGGTATTCTGTGGGGCTCAATATCCCCTTGTCATCAAAACCAGGCATTTCATGTATGTCACTTGTGTAGGTTGTGTGCACCCTCCTGTTATGACTGGGTTGCAACTGCTATCAGCATGCTGGTGGGTGGTGCTGGCTCCCAGCTTATTTGATTGTGATGACCAGCTGCACCCATTGTGGGTGCACTGGTGGGCAGGGCTGGCCCCAGAGCAGTGGGCTAAGATGTCCATTTGTAGCTGCTGCAAACAAGCTATTGGGTAGGTGTAGTTCCTACGTCTGAGAGGCCTCACCACAACTGTTTCAGGCATGCTTTTAGGTGGGGCTTGGCCCTCCATCCTCAGGGCAGGAGTTGCTATGGGGGGGCACTAGTCTTGACGGGGGCTGCCAGCCAGGTGTAGTGGGGTAGAAGCTGCATTGGAAGGGCACCTGCCAGAGTGGGTGGTTTGGGTGGAGCAAGTCTTCAAGGGAATTCTGGAGGAGGATGAGTAGTGAAGCAAGGTAGATGGAGAGTGTCAGAACTAACTCCTGCTAGCATCAGGCCAGCTAGGCTGATGGAGGTGGAAACATGATACCTGACAGAACTTCTGTTCCTGGAGAATGTTTACTGAAATCCCTGTCCTTCTGGCACATGTTCTAAAATTAGTCAATAAATCTCCTTCATATATAAGCTAGGTGCTTTTCAAAGTGCTACATTTGCTGGACCTCAGAGTGACTTATATAGTGTGCTATACTTTTAAGAGTAGAGTGTCCATTTCCTATAGTCCTCTGGCTCTCCGGGAGATAAACCCCACTGATTATCAAAACCAGTTGTGTTATGGGGGCTTGTTTTTCCAATGAAGATCCTCAGGGCAAGGAGTACCTCATATAGGTCTTGATTCCCTCAATCCTCAGGGAGGACCTCTATGCCTATGACATACCTTCCACTTGTGGTTTTCCTATCCAAGGGTTTAGTTCCTGACCACATCTCTAACACTCCCCACCCTTCTTGATGAGGCTTTTTCTATATATCATTAGCTATGAAACAGATGTTCTGCTAGTCTCAGGTAGTTTTCAAGGGGAATTGCACTATATGTAGTTAGTTGTAGGTTTGATGTTTCTGTAAGAGAAGTGAGCTCAAGATCCTTCTACTCTTCCATCTTCCTAACCACCCCTGCCTCAGAATAGATTAAAAAAACAATTATATGCTACTTAAGAAACATACTTAAAAAAATTAAAAAATAGACTAATATTACCTAAAAGAAAATTGATTAAACTTTTAAAATATCAAAATAAAACCTTTGTTAAACAGTGGTAAGTTTTGGTATACCAAGTATATATAGCAATTCTTAATTGTAAGGAAACATTAAAAATTTCAAATATATAAAATGAAATCACCAAGAGCTACAAGAATAAATAAATACATAATCATATTTGCAGATTTTCAGATAGTTCTCTTAGTAACATATAGAACAAGTAGACTGAAAATTAGGAAATATATAGAAAAGTTTAACCAAAATGAAGTCAACAAACATGACTTAATTATCATATAAACAACATTGCACCCAATGAATGAAGAATAAAGATCTCTTTAGATTGCTCAAAGATAATTTACTGAAATTGAACATATGCTGATGCATAAAGCAAGTATCAACAATTTCAAATTAGTAAAATCATAGAGGTGTTTCAGACCTAGTGGAATTAAGATGGAAATCATAACAAAAAGAAAGTTAAAAATCCTGCAGATAATTTAAATTCATATAGCACATTTCTCATAACTTTTAGACTTCAAGAAAATTTTACAGTGGGAATGAGTAAACATGATATATCAAAAGTTGGATGATGCAGCTATTTTATGCTAACAGGAAATCTAGAGCCATAAATGCATATATTAAAAAAAGAAATATTTGATCATCAATGAACTAAGACTATACTAAACAAAGTTATAAAAATATCAGCAAATTATATCCCCAAATCATAAAAGATAGAAAATGATAGAGAAATAAACAGGTAATATTAAGATAGAAAATAAACCTTTTGATAGAGATTAACCAAGGCAGAAGTGAGTTCTTTATGAAGACCAATACAATTTACAAATGCTTGAAACACCTGGCAAGATAAGGGAACAGAGTAACTATAAAGTAACAAATATCCTAAATGTGAAAACATATTACTATATATGTAATTTTAGAAATTAAAAATATTATGGGAGTTAGTTTTTCTGAACAAGTTACATCAATAATTTTGAAAAAACTAAATATATAAGTTCTAGAAAAATAAATTTACCAAAGCTCATAAAAGATAAAACATTAGAATTATTGATATATGTTTACTATTAATAACCTTCTATAATTCCAGGCCCAGATTACTGATAAATTCTACTAAGTATTAGGGAGGAAATAACATCCATTTTTTTAAAAACTAATAATGACTAAGAAAAAATATATTTCTTAATCGAATCAATGAAATTTATATCACCCTGATATCAAACATAACAAGATAATGATAATATAAATATAGCCAATCTCATTCATGAACTTAAAAGAAAAATCCTAGGGGTGCCTGGGTGGCTCAGTCGGTTAAGTTCCTGCCTTCAGCTCAAGCCATTATGCAGGGGTCCTGGGATCCAGCTTGGGCTGCCTGCTCACCAGGGAGTCTGCTTCTCCCACTCCCTCTACCCTCCCTCCCCCACACAAGGCTCACACTCTCTCACTTGTTCTCTCGTTCATCTCTCTCAAATAAATCTTAAAAAAAAAAAAAAAAGGAGTAAAAATCCAAAACAAATGTCAGTCAACAAAATCCAATGATACAAAGTGGCTGTTATATCAAGAACTAAATGGGGTGCATTTCAAGAATTCCAGAATGCCTTGCTATTGAAAATCTCTCAAGTTGTTCAGCATTCTAACAAAGTAATAATCAAAATTTTCTCAAAATATTCAGAAAAATCATTTGCTATAATCCAATACCCATTCATAAGAAATTATTGGAAACTATGAATAGTAGAAAATAATTTAACATAATAACATTATGTTTGAAAGAATCTTCAGAGTATATCACACATATCTGCAAATTAAAAAAGAAAAAAAAAACACTTAATTCACAGGTAATTCCATCTCCTTAGAATGTTGTAAGTTCCTTTTGGTTGGGTGCTGTCTTATCCAATTAATTTTGTATTTGTTTTTGCCACTGTACTGCAAACATAATACACACTGAGTTTAATTCTAAAGTCAAGGCTTTTATATCTCTTTGCTTGGAATTCTTTTGATCCATGTCTTTGTCCAGCTAACTCCTCATTATTCTGATTTACTCAAGATCCTCTTTTCAGAGAGGATTTCTTCAACTATCCTAGCTAAAATGATTCCCTATGGTCTTTCTGACTATGTATTCAGCTAAGTTACCAGGGATAAGAATCAACTGATGTGATTGTACATTCATGCCACAATATTTTTTGAGTGCTTCTAAGTGCCAAAGGTTCTTCTACTTATCAAGGATAGAGTAGTGATAAAAACATAATCCCTGATCTGCTTTATTTCAGGAGGAGAAATTTAAAATAGCAAATATTAAAGCTTTAGAAAATGATAAATAATTGATAATAAATCATAGTAGCAGATGTAAAACAGATTGTTGTAGTACTTTTAATCCTTGGGTTCCTTCTGTCAGTAGCAACACCTAAGATTAATAATATATATTATATAATTTAACAAAATACATTGTGATGATCACTTTTAGCTTAAAGATATGTGCTTCCAATAAAGTAGTAAATGTAGATAGTAGTAGCAAAACAAGATTATTATTTTTATGATAATCATTATAATTAAATTAAAAATCAAGTCTGTTTTGATTAACATTTAGAAACAATGTTTTTAGTACCACATATTGGGGATGTTGAGGAATATTTTTTATAACCATTTTTTTTTGGAGGTTTTAACCATTTTAATGGACTATTTAATAGAAGTTCTGTATTAATAATGTGACTTTTCCTTTCTTCTAAACTCCAGAATTTATCCTCCAAAATGCAGAGCATATACTTCTTTTTAATAAGGTTGTTGTCATTCTGTAGTGGTGCATTACTAATTAGAAAATTATTTCCATACTAGTAAAACATTACTTGGAGTACTTATTATAGCTCTTATAACAGTAAGGAGTTACACAGTTATAAATTGCTTACATTACATCAGGTACCATTTGCCACACAGTTCAAAACTGCTTGTCCTTTCTCAAAGTAAGTGTTGCATAATTACAGTAAGTGACTGCAATTATAAATACATAACTTTTAAGAATGACATTTATTGACTTAATTGAAATAAATTTGGAATGAAATTCTTCAAACATAAAATCAATAAATATTGCCTTTTGTAAAGGACCTTAAGTACATAAATTTTGTAATCTGTACATCACGTATTCATTTACATTTTTTTTGTTTAACAGATTCTTTTAGAGTATCTAATATATGTAAGGAAATGTACATGTAAAAGTCAATGGAAGTAGCAGTATAATGTAATGGGTGTTAATGAATTTGTCAAGCCAGTGAAATCTGTTGCTTATTATCAGACTAGAAGTGTGAACACTTCTGCCACAGTACTTTTATATCACAGTTGCCAAAGAAAACAGAATGCCATCAAGCCCTAGATGAAACAATGTTTTACTCACATAGAGTAGAGACAAAGCAAAATCATCTTCAGTAGTGGGCATTGGTCTCCATGACAAGCCAGTCTCTTCCAGTTGCTGATGCAGGGCAATTAGCCTCCATGTACCCATGTTGTGCTACAACAGAAGGTCCCTGTCCCATCCCCACAGAGAACAGATATAGTAGTAGTGTTGGCCAAGTGCCATATGACACACATACCTAAGCAAAACAAAGGAGTACACACTGAGTCTGAATAGGGAAAGATCTTCCCACACAAGGTGATAAATTCAGCACAAGCTGTGAGGTCTCTTTATCTCTTGGAAAGGAAGTGTTCCAGGCCCAAGGCCCATTCTTATGGGGCTGAGTAGGAGTCCTCTGTATGCAATTTTTGGGCTACCTTTCCCAACAGGATTTATCTTGAATTGACATTCAATGTTAGCTATCTAGGGGATTCAGCAATCGTAGCCACCATGCTTTTGCTAATTTAGGCAAAATCGAGAGTCAACAATTCCTATTGGCCAGATAAACATGGCATTCTACTTCATTTTTAACATGTTTTAGAAAGCCATTGCCAGGGGCGCCTGGGCAGCTCAGTTGGTTAAGTGACTGCCTTCGGCTCAGGTCATGATCCTGAAGTCCCGGGATCGAGTCCCGCATCGGGCTCCCTGCTCAGCGGGGAGTCTGCTTCTCCCTCTGATCCTCCCCCTCTCATGCTCTCTCTATCTCATTCTCTCTCTCAAATAAATAAATAAAATCTTAAAAAAAAAAAAGCCATTGCCAAATAAGACTATACTATACTATACTATACTATACTATACTATAAGAAAAATATTCAGGACAATGGGACTGAAAACTTTCATATAAGGCAGAATTGAAGGAATTGTGGAGGTCCAGCACTAGCTAAAGCAAAATAAAATGAAGATGGAGGACAGATAAAGGAAATATAATGCGTGCTGAATTTCTTATGAGAACCTTACTGTGACTTCTACCATAACTTTCACGATAATTTGTTATATAATATTACACCAATAATTAATAAAACTTTTAAGGAGAGGCAGAGACATAAGAGTTAAAGCACACAAAAGAGATCCTAGAGGATATAAATGACATAATTAAAGAATACATTCAATAGACATATATTGAATTCATTTCCTGAAAATGGGATGTGAACTTGCTTTTCAAGGGCTCATGGAACATTTTAAAACTTCAGTTAGAATAGAAATTTTAATAATCAAATCTAAAAAGAACAGTAACCTAAAAAACAAAACCTCAGTGATATGAACATTAAAAAAATACAAACTTTAGGATTGATTTTAATTTTGCCACAAAATAACCATACGCTTTATAAATAACACTTCACGTCTAAATTTTGGAAGTTAAGATAGCACTCAGAGGGATATTTATAGCTGAAATATTTATATTACTAAACATTGAAATAAATTATCTAATCATCTAAAAGGGTTTGAAAAATGATCAAGAAAACAAGCCAGAGGAAGCCTAGAAAAAGGGTGAAGTAAGTGCACCTAGGTCTGTGTTCCACATGTGAGTTCTTTCAAATCTTTGAGAAACACAAAATCTCACGGCTATTTAAACTGTTAGAATTAAGAAGGGGGAAAATTACAAATCAGTTTTACAAAGCAAGTATAATATTGTGTCACTGTATCAAATTTCATAATATGCAAAGGAAAAATAACATAACACTAGCCTCACTTTTGAAACAATGCAGAAGTGCTTTAAAATATTAGCAAATAGAAATAAAAAACACATTAAAAGAGAAAAAAGACATGTGGAATTGATTCTAATAATAAGATGTAAAGTTTATTATTAGAAAGCTATCTAGGTTTAACAAAGCAGAAATTACACTAAAAAGTATCTATAGATGATTAAAAGGCAGTTGATTAAAAATTAATATCCATTTCTGATAAACTCTATAATATACATGTACACACACACAAAGCCACAGTTATGAATAAAATTGAAATACTAGGTCATTACCATTAAAGTCAATGATGCCCAATATTGCCACTCTTTTTAATCACTTTCTGACCGTACTTGATGATGCAGTTAGGTAAGAAAGACATAATTGGCATAACATTGGGGGAAAAAAAAACCCTAATCATTATTGCAGATGACATGGTTTTATACCTGGAAACCATGAGAAAGTCAAATGAAACCCATATGAACAACAGAATTCCATAAGGGAGCTATTTACAAGATTAGGATATAAAAAGCATTATCTGTCTTACATACACATTATAAACATTTAGAAAACACTGGTGAACTCTCTGCAATTGAAGTGTTGAAGCAGAGATAAGGCAACCATCTGTCAGTGATATGGTGGAGGGATCTCCCTGGATGGGAGCTTAATTATTCTGGATGAATTCTACAGCCCAGTCTATGCTGTGATCTATAATCTTGGGGAATCTGAATCTATGAATAAAGGGTTTTGACAGTAATGGCATAATTCCTATGACCAGGTTTCTGCAGGTCCTGCACCTATTCTGACAATTCTTGTCTGTGTAGTTGCCTTTTGTTAAATTCTGTCGTTCTGCACTCTGGTTTGGTGCCCAAGTATCTTCTTGGACATCGGACCTTGGCTCATTGTTCTCACCTGCTGAATGTACATATTTTAATTTCTGTCTCTCCTTGTTAGTAACTTGAACTTGGCTTGATCCTAACAAATAGATCATCCAATCTTTCGCATGTGTTAAAAAGTCTGGCACATAATAGGCATTAAATAAACACGTAATGAATACATATATCTTGATTTTCTACATAATTTAGATTCATGCACTTGTTTATAAGATGAAGATTTTCCCCAATTTGACCTGCCTAATTGCTTCTAGACTTTGGTCCCAAATTTGAGGTTTGGGGCTTTGTTCCCATTTATTTTATCCAAAATTATTTCTTTTAAACTAGAGGTTCTTCACTGGGAATTCATGCAAGCCCAGGAAGTCTATAGGAAGGATTCAGTGTTATTTTCCAAGTACCCCAGTCATACACAAAAGCTTTGGTTTATTATATGCATATAGTCCTATTTTTCTGGAGAGTTCATAAATTTTATCCCAATTTTATTATCTCTCCTTTTCTATGCTTTACTATGTCATGCTGATCCCACACCAATGCCTTCTAATACAAAAACTCAAATTGGAAACTGACAATACTGTATTGTGTTTTATAATAACATATGTAGCTGGATGTCAATAATAATTTTTAGTTGTGGGAAGGCTCTTTGTGCTGGAGATGCTTTTCCTTTTGGTGCGCTCTGCAAGAAACAGTATAGCAACTACAAATAAATGTTATAAAATGTTTATCACATTAAAGATATATTTTCTGCAAATAATAAATCCCATGATCTGTTTTTCTCCTTACTTTCCATGTGGTTGATCTTCACATATAGTGATGGATCAAACATTAATGTAGGCCAAAATACTCATGGTAGTGATAAAACAGTGTTGATCAAACAGGACCTACTTCTTTATCATGAAAAAATTGATATTTTCTTTTTTTTTTAAAGGATTTTTTTTTTTTAAGATTTTTTTATTTATTTGACAGAGAGACAGCCAGAGAGAGAACACAAGCAGGGGGAGTGGGAGAGATAGAAGCAGACTCTCGCAGAGTGGGGAGCCCGACTCGGGGCTCGATCCCAGGATCCTGGGATCATGACCTGAGCCGAAGGCAGACGCTTAACAACTGAGCCATGCAGGCGCCCCTTTCTTTTTTTTTAATTAAAGACTTTGTTTTGGGAGCAGCTTTAGGATTACCGCAAACTTGAGAGGAAGGTACAGAGATTTCCCATTTACACTTTGCTGCCACACATGCATAGTTCCCCCACTATCAACATCCCTGTCAGAGTGGCAATTTGATACAATCAATGAGCCCACATTGACACACTGTTATCAAAGTCCATAGTTTATATTAGGGTTCATTTTAGGGTATATTCTAAGGGTGCGGACAAATTCATACTATTATAATATCACACAGAGTAGTTTCACTGCCTAAAATTCCTCTATGCTCAACCTATTCATTCTTCCCTCCCCTCCTAAGCCCTGGTAAATACTGATCTTTATACTGTTTCCACAATTTTGCCTTATCCAGAACATCACACAGTTGAAATCATACGGTCCCTGCCCTTTTAGGATTGGCTTCTTTCATTTAGTCATACACATTTAAGTTTCTCCATATTATTTGTGGCTTAAGAGTTCCTTTCTTTTTAGTGCTGAATAATATTTATTGTCTAAAAGTACCACCTGTGATTTGTCCCATCACTTACTGAAAGGCATCTTGGTTGTTCTGAAGTTTTGTGAATTCTGAGTAAAGTGTTACAAACATCTGTGTGTAAGTTTTTGTGTGGGCCTCTTTTCATTCCTTGGGTAAATACCATGGAACTTGATTGCTGGATCATATGGCAATAGTGTATTTAGCTTTGTAAGAAACGACCAAGCTCTCTTCCAAACTGGCTGTATCATTTTGCGTTTCTACTATCAATGAATGAGTTTTTGTTGCCCACATCCTCACTAGTATTTGGTGTTGTCAGTGTTCTGGATTTTGACTGTTCTAACAGGTATTTAAGTGTATCTCATTAGAGTTTTCATTTCCCTGATGGCATGATATAGAGCATCTTTTCATATTATTATTTGCCATCTGTGTATCTTTTTTGGTGAGGTGTCTGTTAATGTCTTCGGCCCGTTACAATGGAGAAGGTAGTCTTTTCAACAAATGGTGCTATAACAACTGAATATCTACAGGCAAAAATAAATCTGGATATAGACCTTGCACCCTTTACAAAAATTAACTCAAAATGTATCATAGACCTAAGTGTAAAACACAAAACTATAAAATTCCTAGGAGATAACATAGAATAGACCCTGGATAACCGGGACATAGGACAATGACTTTTTGGATACAGCACCAAAGGCATAATTCATGAAAGAAATAATTGATAAGCTGGACTTTATTAAAATTAAAAATTTCTGCCCTGCAAGAGACACTATCAAATAAATGAACAAGTCAAGTCACACATACACGTAATTATCAAATTGACCCTCATAGGAGTTGTACTGATTTACATTCCCACCAGCAATGGATGAGAAGGCTTTTGTTCTACAGCCTCACAAATAGAGTGAGACATCAAATTTTGGGCTTTTGCCAATCTAAAAGTTAAAAATGGCATCTCAGCATGGTTTTTAATTTTCACTTATATTACTATAAGTAGTATGAGCATATTTTTAATATATTTGTAACCAAACAGTATTATATTTTCTTAAACTAGACTTCATATCCTTTGGCCATGATTTGTAGGAGCTCTTTTTATATGAAAATGATTAGCCTCTTGTGTACATGATGAAAAGATAATATTTTTCCAGTTCGTCATTTGTATGTTCATGATTTCATCCTTACTCATTTTTTCTCTTATGTTTAATAGTACATTTGTATTACATCTCTACTGTTTTCTTTATTGCTCAAAAATGAATAACTTAGGATTCCTCGATGTGTGTGAGATTCCTAAGTGTTATGCGGAAACTAGGGGGTTACACAACCAAGTTAATCTTTCATGCTGGGTGGTTTTGCCATCTCAAATTCTCTGTTGCTTCAGAGAGATTGTGTCCTGCAAATATGACTCACTTGAGTGATTCTTTGTGTTGACCTGCCTCATCTACAGTTCTGAATCAAACCAGGCTAAGAACAATTTCTTCATGTGTCCCATCAACACATTTTCTGCAGTTATTGCTGTAGCAAGAGATGGAATTTTGTACTTCAGAATATGCTTCTTCCCCTCAAGAAGCATGCTTTATTGCTGCTTTCCCTAGATCTGCTACAACTGGGCCCTCTTATCACTGACAATGCAAATACTATCCATTCTTTCTGTATGGGACCTGCCTGATCTTAGCTACTCTTTGCCTTTTCTCATACTTTGGAGATTGAGGATTATATTCCTTTAGAAATACATTTTTTTGTGTGATTTTTTTTTTCTTGCTTTTACTTGACATCCAGGAAGTAAAGAGAAATTTTGAAATGCACATCTTTTCATACTCAAAGAAAATATCAAGACATTTTTGAGCACATGCCCATATGTGATGTTAATCATCATATGAATCTAATCTTTTTAAGATTTGCGTTAATATAAAATTTTAAAGCTTTGTTAATATTTCCTACTTAGTGTTGCATTACTATTATTTTGTGGCTAAAAACCTAATATGGAAACAGTATATTAGAAGTTTGACAACAAGTCAAAGACCTTTTATAAAATGTTAATCTTCATATACTTTCTATTTGGGTGTAAGAACTTGTGTCCCCAGGGATAATACATCTGATATTTTAACCACAATTGCCAGTGATCTATGTGAATGATGACAATCATATTTGGCATCATATAGGGCAAGTGGCGTGTGCTTTTTTGTAGCCCCAGTATATTGCATGGTGCTTAGCATACATAATCAGTGAAAATACTTTTTTTTTTTTTATGACTTAATGCGTAAGTTAATGAACAAATGAATGGATCCTAGTGGGACAGTTAACTGAGGATAATCTTTTGATAAACATCCCATTTAACAATATAAAACAAGGGAACAGAATGATTTCACTGAATAAAGAATGCTTAGACATGGATTTTCATGTGGCTATTTTAAGGCTAACTAATCTGGGATAACTATAATTGAGAATGAACAAGACAGGAGGAGATGGGTTTAACAGTCAAAATGCGTTAACTTTAATTCCTGGGAGGCATTTGCTGCCACTGTATACCTACACAAGCCAAGTAAAAATTTGAGTTTTGGCCTAATTATCTTCTTATATGCTACTCATTTTGCTACTGTGATCTAAGCCTTAGGGAAAATGTATCCTGCTAATTATTTTAGTCTCAATATTTACAATAACAATGTATGCATGCCATGTATTAGAAAGATAAGGTAAGTTACCACACATCAGGACAATCTTTGAATTTTGGTTCTGTAGGGTGTATCAACCATGAAGGAGAAACCTCTGTTGGCCACTCTTGAGAATAGGAAGCCAAAGAGGAAAAGTAGGAAACTCAATTTCTTCTATCATATACTCATGGGAGCAAAAGTGATAGTAATGCTAAATACATAGTCTAACCTTCATTCAGCAGTTCAGATATGCTATATATTCTTTTTAAAAATATTTTATTTATTTTAGAGAGCAAGACAGAGAGAGCATGGGGTGGGGAAGGGCAGAGGGATAAAAGAATCTCAAGCAGACTCCACTACTTGGGGCTCAATCCCAGGACCCTGAGATCATGACTTGAGCTAAAACTAAGAGTCATATGCTTAACCCACTGCACCACCCAGGCACCCTGATAGGCTATATATTCTTGAATACAAAGTAATTTTGCCTAAGTAAAATGCTACTGAGTGAGCATATATTTTGTCTTCCATGACTTAAGTTAGGGAACGAATGTGGGCTTCCTCCAGTGAATGCTGCATACATCAGTCCTTACAACACAGTCACTTTTTCTGAACAAGTCAAAAGCTTATGTATTTTCTAAGCTTCAAGGATTACACAGTTCCAGATAAAAATGTCATTAAATTATGTAGTGATGTGTAGTGAGAAAAATACAAAGTGCCTTTTTGGTAGCTGGAAAACTCTGCTTTCCAAATTAAAAAACAATATGGGAATATTCCTATAATACAAGAAAGTTTTTTTTCAAATACTTTTAGAAAGGAGGTAAGAAATGAGCTCTATTGTTTATTGCATTAGAATAGCATTTGTTCTGTAAATGTCTATAATGTTAAAATATTCATTTCACTTATTTATAACTTACAATTTTTTAAGTCTAATTCAGTTTTTAAAAATTTCTTTAAAAATCCAATCTCACTTTTTAAAGTACCTTAATTAAATGAGCATTCACTGAATCTCTGAGATGTTATGGTATTCAGCATCAGATGGAATAAAGCAGAATAGAATTTAATCCTGTTCTCTATCAAAGAGGTCACTGTCTAGTTGATAAGTCAAATGAATATAAAGGCAAAAAAGTAATTATGGAAAAGATTATGATGGGCCTTATAGCAAACATATTACTAAAGTGAAAAGAAGGCACACGTGTTTAAGTTTTTTTCATGATCCATTGCTTTTACAAATGATATGGAATTTTATACTTCTAGCAGATAAATATTAATAGGTGAATAGAAAATGATGAATAGAAAATTTGAAGCAAATTATATATTTCCTCTCAGGATTAGATTTAATCCTCAGTGAAAGTTTCAACCTGATACAATGAAAATTTTCAAATTTCAGTATCATTCTGTAATAATTATGATTAGACTGGCTCTTACTCTTCCAGCAGAGATTAGGAATGATATACTCCCTGATCAGTTAGCTATGTGGAATTGGCTCATTCTCTTCTGGAATAGAAGTATAACTTGAAGAATTGATTTTATTTCCTTTTCCCTGAAGGAGGCTGACTGGCAGAATGGTCTTTGTCTAAGACATGATTGAATCAGTTACATTTTCATCTTGGAATAGGGAGCAGTTACTAAGGACAGTGACTCTCTAACTGGGGCTGGACCAAAGTGAAGCAGAAAGGAAACTAAGGACCATTAGGCAAATCGAGGTGACTCACGACCATTTTGGAAGGATGTCTTACAAGTTTACACCTGAGTTAGAAGCCTTTCCTTCTTCACCTTTCGTTGGATAAAATGTAACCAGCTGCAGCACAGGGACCAGATCCTGCCCACAGAGGTGCTTCTTTTGTTTAATACGCACAAAATGAATGTTGGTCCCGGCTTTCAAATTTAACAAAATCCAGGTTTCTGCTTTCCCTTGAAAAACCAAAAAATATGCTTCAATTCTCCATTTCCACAGTGGAATGACCAGTTGAATCTGAGCAGCAGTTGCATTTCAAACAGGTCATTCACTCCTGTTTTCCAGCTGTTTTTGCTAGCAACCCAAGGAAGGAGGGCTGTGAGTGCCATTTAACCATTGTATTTGTGTTATTGTTTATCTTATGCTTATCCTATCTCATTTATTTGTGGCAAATTACCTTTAACATACTTGTGCTAGACTAAATGGCAAAAATACAAAATAAAGTTGAAAAATCAAAATATTTATACATCACACATGGAGACAAGTGAAAGTTACCCAAGCAATTAGCTTGTGTAAATACTTTCTTAGTGGATTATTTTGATCTCCCTGTATCAAAAAGCTTATTTCTAAGTACTTTGTTCATCTTTCTCTTGGCTTATAAAACTTGTATCCAACAGACTACTATAGATATCATCCACATTTCCTAAAACTTCCCCCGTGCTTTGCTCACTTTCCAGACTAAATATAAACATACTCCTTTATTCGTATTTCATCCCATTCCCTAGATACTCTCTTTGCTCTGTTCCCTTCCACCCATTCTTTAGATTCTTCTCCATATGTTCGTTCTTTCATACCCCAACATTTTCCTCTTATGGCACTCGGCTCATACTCCATCAATATTAGGAGAGCTTCTCACTCTCAAAAGTAAATTTGGGGAACATTTGAGGCAATTTATGTATGGAATTACTATTGAAATTGCTAAATGTGATGAAGACATTGTAGTTATGTAAGGAAATGTTTTTTATTCCCATAAATGTAAAAAGAAATACTATGAGGGAAATGTCAGTTTGTAATTAATCATAAATACTACAGAAGAAAAGACCTGTGAAGCATATACTTCAAATATATTAACTGTTAAATCTAGATGATAGGTGCATATGTTTTCTCTGTAACTCTGCATATTTGAGATTTTTCATAATAAATTTTGAAGTGGGCTCATGGTTAAGTGCAGAGGTATACATGTTTCAGAGAAAAAGCATTATATTGAATGTACCTGTATTCAACCCATTATCTCTACTACATTCTTTTTCCTCTCTTATTGTATACAGTTTAGTGTCTAAATTGTTTGAGGTTAAGAATAAATCTTGCATTCAGCATACTCACATCCTACCTCTTTTTAAAAAATTTGTATTCTGTATGAATCACTAAATGATACTCTGGAAATAACAGCTTAAACCAGATTAAGAAAAAAAAGTTATATGTCTCTATTAATGAAGTTTGAGTATAGGTGGTCTGAGACTGATAACATTGTTCCATAAACTTAATTTTGGCATATCTTCATTCTAGAGAGCTTCATCCTTAATATTGCTTTATAGAACAAATGCCTGGTGAGGGTCCAGCTTTCCTGTCCATATAGGAGATACCAGTGAGACAAGGGATCATAAAAAAGCCATACCATATATCCACATGTCCTTGTCTTAAGGAGCCTTCCCTGGGATATCACCCAAAACTTCCCCATAAATCTCCTTCAACATGTGTAGTGGGAGGAAAGCTGGAGAGTCAATCATTTAGCTGGACATGTTGCTACTTTGAATAAAATTTTATGTTCCTAAGAAAGAAGAGGAGAGTGGGGTAATCAGCCTACATTCTTTATATAACTTCGGTTGATAATAACTTAAAGAAGTCTTATTTTCACAAAAATTATATTTGGGTGGAAATAATATTGAACTTTGTAAAAAAAAGGCATAAATATAAATTTACATGCAAAGACAGTTAATAGTGAAACCCATGTTTTGAAAAAGTTAAAAAATATTGCTTTATGGGGAAAGCTGAATATATTAGTAAAAAAATATATATTCATCATCTTTCTTCCAAATAAACTTCATAATGCAGCAGATATGCTTTTTCCTTTTTTTCCCCTTCTGTTCTGTTACTGTTGTTGTTATTATAAAGTCATAGAACAAAAATACTCTAACAAAAATACTAATAGGAAGAAAGTATTAAAAAGAAACTATCTTTTATGCTATAAAGTGCATTGTTTCTAATGATTACCAATCACCCACAAAAATGTCTGTATCTTTGCTTTTGTTTCAACTGTATAATCAGAAATGGTTTCCTTCTTTAACTTGATCATTTTTATTCTATTAATGGAAGAATCTTCATATAAAAGACTGACACAGTTTTATACTCTTACATCCTTGTACTTTCTTTTTGGGGAGGGTATGTGCTATGGTGAGCACTGTGAATTGTGCAAGACTGTTGAATCACAGATCTGTACCTCTGAAACAATACATTGTATGTTAAAAAAAAAAAAAAGAGGAAGAAGAAGAAGATAGCAGGAGGGGAAGAATGAAGGGGGGGGATTGGAGGGGGAGATGAACCATGAGAGACAATGGACTCTGAAAAACAAACTGAGGGTTCTAGAGGGGAGGGGGGTGGGGGGATGGGTTAGCCTGGTGATGGGTATTAAAGAGGGCACATTCTGCATGGAGCACTGGGTGTTATACGCAAATAATGAATAATGGAACACTACATCAAAAAAATAATTTGTATATTTGAGAGAGAGAGAGAGAGTGAGAGAGAGAGATCATGAACAGAGGGGAGGAGTAGAGGGAGAGGCAGACTCCCCGCTGAGCAGGGAGCCAGATGGGGAACTCCATCCCAGGATCCTGGGATTATGACCTAAGCCAAAGGCAGACACTTAACCGACTGAGCCACCCAGGCGCTCCACATCCTTGTACTTTCAACTGCATAACTGATGCAAATTGTTCATCCCCTGTCCTCAACAACTTGTCATTTTCTCCCTCTCCCCACTTTCTCTCTGCCTCTGTCTTTTTGTCTCCCTCATCATCATTGAAAGATAGACTTTTTCTTGTATTCTATGACCAAAGAACTTGGAACCCAGATATTATGTATTGGACAAGACAGGAAATACATGAAATGAAGGGGAAAAAACTTCATTGTTGTTAGTGGAATGATGATAATATAGGTCCTCAACATGTCAATGGCAAGTGAATGAATAAATGAAAAGCTACCCTCCCACTGTAAAAGAGAATATGAGGCCCTAGGCCCTGCATGTTTTGTAATTGTCTTTGTAATTTAGCTCACTGATGATATAGACAAAATGCTGCTTGTTGGAAAATATGCTTCTCATGTCTCTTTCATCTCTCCTCCTAGTGGTTCTCAAATGGGCTACACATTGGAATCATCTGCGGGAGTTTAAAAAAAGTCTAATATCTGAGCCTCATCTCTAGAGATCCTGTTTACCCAGTCTGGTCTAGAGCCTTGGATAAAACTTCTGTATCTCTAGAGTTGAGAACCACTTTTAAGCTCAATAGTTTTCTAGTGTCACATGTGGTGTTTTGTTAAAAAATTCTGTCATGGTTCTTCTTTTAGAAATTTACCTTTCTTTAGTCATCCCAGTTACTTGTGATACAGGTAGTTCAAGAAGTAAATCAGGAAACATTATTATTGTTTTAATTAGATACAGTTAATGAACTTTGATGTTTATTCTTTTTTTGTTTGGTTTTTTTGTGTGTGTGTTAACTAGTTGGCTGATTTTTTTTTATTTTATTTTTTAATTTAAATTCAATTAATTAACATAGAATGTATTATTAGTTTCAGAGGTAGAGGTCAGTGATTCATCAGTCTTATATAATACCCAGTGCTCATTACATCACATGCCCTCTTTAATGTAAATTGTCATCTAATTTAACCCTGTACTCTGAGTTACACATTTGTTACATTAGTGGTTACTTCAGTTGATTTTGGCAGAATTTTTATTCCTTGAAGAATAAGAACTAATGCATCAGGTGTGGGGATTTTAGTTCTAGTTGTTTATTGCAGAGTAATTGATAGAGATTAGAATTGGAAGCATGCTGCAGTCTTTGAACTTGGCCCTTGATGTCCCATATCAGGAAGATTTCTATTAGATTTACATCCTGATATTTGTTTATCTGGAATTTATTAATGCCCTTGTTTTCCTTCTTAACATTAGCTTTAGCAAATAGATTTTAAGTAACAAGTGTTGAGTTTGTTTTGGAAAATTCTAACATAAAACATTATACATCATTCCAGATTAGTCTTTCTAGGAATGAGGTCAGTAAAAATGATTACCTTTTACGGAGGGGGTGGAGTGGAGTAGGGTGTGGGGTAAAAAAGAAATTTTTAAAATATAGGAAAAAAACTTAGCCCTAAGGCACCAAATTTATAGAATTGCCAAATAAATTTATTTTCATTCTTAAGCCAAGTATATCCATGAAGAAGACAGACTGTAAATGAAGGAAGGAGTAGAAACACAGCCTTATTCTATCTTATTTCTTTATTTATTTATCCAGATTGACAATGTAAATTGTCCTGAAATCACTGGGTAATTAGGCAACCTTCTGCATGGCCCTGAAGCAGCAATCTTGATACTACATAATTAATAATGTTCTCTTCAAAGTATGAGCAATGATCCCTTGATTGAATGTTCCAGTTTCATTACATTACTAAATAAAATGAAACAATAATTAGAACAATATGCAAGGTAAGGGAGGTCCATATCATTATGTGTTTGTATGTAGGGAGGCAGAAGAATTAATCAAATGAAATGTGAAATTATTATGGATAATTGCAGGTATATGGAGATGATCAGTTGCTTGCAATCAGAATTTTATAAAGGGACAATACATGTGCTTATCTTTCCTTGGTAATGCTATGTAAATTTGGGATTGTAACTGAGTTCTAGTATCTAGAATTACAGTAAAATCTTTATTCTTTTTACAGATCTTTGAGAGGTACTTTTTGAAAATTTGAACATTTCTTTTTAAGCTCTATTCTCAATTCCCCTTGTGAAAATTAGTTTTTTTCTTCATTTCACTCCCATATACCTTCTTTATATTTTCCCAGACAATATTGTTTTAATATAAGCTTGTTTTATCCTTATCCCACATTATTTTAACCCCAGCAATACCTTAAAACTGTCTTATATCTTTTTTTTTTTTTTTTTTGAAGGAGAGAGCCTGAGCAAAGGGAGGGACAGAGGGAGAGAGAGAGGGAGAATCTCAAGCAGGCTCCACACCCAGCATGAAGCCCAATGTGGGGCTCAGTCTCACAACCCTGAGATCATGACCCAAGCTGAAATCAAGAATCAGATGCTTAACTGACTGAGCCACCCAGGCACTGCATAACTGTCGTATATCTTATTCTTTGTGGTCTCTGCTCACACTTAGTACTATGAGCCACACATATTTTGTCTTCAGTAAGTGCTTGATAAATGCATGAACACAATCAAATGACAAACATTATTAAAGGTAAATAATGAAAACAAAACTATGGGTTCTATTTCCTAAGGATAATGATTGAAAATTAAACAAGTCATTTACCTAATGTAAAAATTAAAAACTACTTTTATTGATTCATTTGATAAGTAGTCAGTACTTATAGGATATGGATAAGGCATTACCAGAAAATTCAACGCACAGTAATTGAAGAACTAGTACTTGTGACATCAGAATAGAAATTCTTTTGGTAGTCATCACCTATCAAGCTCCAGTTCCATGTTCTCAACTGCTGGTGGGACATCTTAGTCACTTATGAAAGAAATGTTTGTTAAACATATATGTATAGAACTATGCTGTATATTTTCAGAATTCAAAGGATAAGAGGGTTATTATATATGGCCATGCAAGTTTTACATTGCCCAACTGTAGGAAGGGGGAGATGGATTTATTTATACACAGAATTGGTCTTAATTTCTTTCTTAAAAGTTTGGTAGAGTTTACCAGTGAACCCACTGGGGCTTTGAATTTCTCTTTCAGAAGGTTATTAATTGTTTATTCATTTCCTAAACACACTGTACTCTTCTTTAGGGACACAGCCAATTGAAGCTTAAATCTATGGCAAGTGAAAATTAAGGGGTATTATTGTCTTTTAAAGAATTCCACCTGTCATGACACATATTTTATTGACCAAAGTATATGGTCCCACCCAACTTCAGGGAATAGTGAAAGTGTAATCCTCTTATATGCCTACTATGTGCCTGAAATAAGTAAAACTGTAAAAACTGGTGGGTAGGAATAATAGATACCACACCATCATTAACTTGAATGATCATGAACAATTTCACATGGCATTTGAATATTTTAAAAATAGCTAAAATTTGGACAAAAAAAAAACAAAACAGTTACAGGGATGCTAGGGAGAAAGATGGAGAATGCAGAAAGTTATGGAAACAAGAGGAGTTCAAATAACTCAAGGTGAGTTCAAACCACCACTATGAAATGCCATCATCACATAATATAGAGCCTGTATGATTATCTACCCCTTCCTTTTCAATCTAAGATTTTCAGGCTTGAAAACTTGGAATTATTTGAGAAGCACTACTAATATTTACAGTTATTGCTTCTGTGTTATTTTAATAGCTACTTAAATGGATCTAACTATTACCCTTTTTGAAAATGTTCACTAATAATGTTATTTTTCTAAAATGTTTTTTGGTAATTTCCATGCTGAAGAACAATAATTATTCTTGGTTGTCTTTTGGGTCAATTGCTTAGTCTGTGTCAAAGAGCCTCAGTATGTTGATTATTTAAAGTATTTAAATTTATTTATGCATCATTTTCTATAGCCAAGGAGTTGGTTTCCTTATTTTAGCAATAAAACATGTTCATTAATAGCTCTTTTATAATGTTCTCCACCTGGAATACCCATTTCCTTTTCACTAGTCCACGAAATGATCCCATTCATATTTTATCCATAAAAATATGTCCATATTGCCTCAATATATTTCCTTTCAATTGTATAAATAATAAAAAGAACTTTAATGAATTGCTTAACATATATTAAACAATTACAAATGTTATCTTTGATGTATTTATATTTTCATTTGAGAAAAGGGAAATCTGGAGTTTAGAATCTGAACAAATAACCAAAAGTTATAGGAGGTCATATAGCATATAGCTGATATTTAATTCCAGGCCCATGTAATGCCTAAACTTGATTAAACGTTGTAATACCTCCTAATTCTTTTAAAGTATATGGTGTATTTCTGAGTTTTCTATTCTGTTCCATTGATCTTTGTGTCTGTTTCTGTGCCAGTACCATAATGTCTTGATCACTATAGCTTGGTAATACAACTCGAAGTCCGGAGTTGTGATGCCTCCAGCTTTGCTTTTCTTTTTCAAGATTGCATTGCTATTTCGGGTCTTTTGGGGTTCCATATAAATTTTAGACTTGTTCTAGCTCTGTGAGAAATGCTTCTATTTTGATAGGGATTGCATTAAATGTGTAGATTGCTTTGGGTAGTATAGACATTTTAACGTATTTATTCTTCCAATCCATGAGTATGGAATATTTTTCCATTTATTGGTGTCATCCTCAATTTCTTTCATAAGTATTTTATAGTTTTCAGAGTACAGATATTTTCACTCTTTGGTTGGTTAGGTTTATTCCTAGGTATCTTATGGTTTTTGGTACAATTGCAAATGGGATCAATTCCTTGATTTTCTTTTCTGCTGCTTCATTATTGGTGTATAGAAATGCCACAGATTTCTGTGTGTTGATTTTGTATCCTGTCACTTTATTGAATTTGTGTATCAGTTCTAGCAATTTTTTTGCTGGAGTCTTTCAGGTTTTCTACATAGAGTATCATGTCATCTGCAAATAGTGAAAGTTTGACTTCTTCCTTGCTGATTTGGATGCCTTTTATTTCTTTTTGTTTGATTGCTGAGGCTAGGACTTCCAGTACTATGTTAAATAACAGTGGTGAGAGTTTACATCCCTGTCTTGTTCCTGACCATAGAGGAAAAAAGAGAGAGGCAAACCAAGAAACAGACTCTCAACTATAGAGAACAAACTGAGGGTTGCTGAAGGGGATGTGGGCAGAGGTTGGGTTTAATAGGTGATGGGTATTAAGGAGGGCATTGTTTGTAATGAGCCCTGGGTGTTGTATGTAAGTGTCAAATCACTAAATTCTACACCTGAAACTAATATTGTACTGTATGTTAACTAACTGGAACTTTTAAATAAAAACTTGAAGCTACAAAAAAAAAGTGGATGGTCAGTTATTTTACCTGAATGTGGATTCCTATTTTTCTCTAAATCATTTTCACATACGTATCTTTTTTTCTCAAGTAGCCTATAAGCATTTCAAAGCCAGGGACCTGTCTTTCAATTGTTTTATATCCCCAAACCAGTGAACATTGTGGAAATATATGAGGATGAAACAAATGAGAAAAGCAAAGGCTTTTTATTTTGAGCTTACTGTAGTAAGGAAGTCAGCCACAGTCACCTGAGTTTTGACAGACTGAAAGATAAGCAAAGGATTGGGAAAGCTTTATAGTGGAAAAAAGGGAAGACTTTGGTATGCCCTGATTGGAGGCTGTTGGCATGCCGAAGCTGTATGTGGGCAACTAGATGTGGAGCATACTGTGTGCCTCTGTAGAGGTGAATATTTGTCTCTTTATGGTTGATCCTAAGTTAAAAGCAGGGACAAAAATTAGGAAACCTTTCAATTATTAATGAAGTCTTGGCCATTTGGAGCTGATTGTTAAATTATTGTTTAGCTTACTGGTTTGTCACTAGAAATAGAAATCTGCCTTTCTGGTTGCTTATTATAGATAAGGAGTTGGTTCCCTGAGCAGATTGCTGTAGGTTGTGGGTCAGAGTTCTCTTTTTATATTTGGTCAATCCATTGTCCATTTACATATTCAGTTTCTCAGCACTATGTTTAACAATTGAGAGCTATCAGGAAACACTTAATAATTTTAATTTGGCTATGCTCTAAGGAAGATGAAATGAATCAATGATGTCTTGTAGGTTTTTGCATGCATAGGTGAAATAGCTCTGTTCTATCCCTGATTTTTAATGTGCTGGCCACAGAATCCATCATGTATAGTTTGTTCAACACTGGATCATTTCCTATGTCTTTGAGAAAATATGAACAGGGATGGAGACATTCTCTGCTTTGAGGAAAGCAGCTACTATGGTCTTAACAGGTCAATTTTCAAGTTGAACTACCTGAATTCCAATCTTGATCCTGAATTTTATATGCCATATTATTTGAAACTAATTACTGCCTATCTTTAAACCTCCATTTCTTTATCAGTACATTAGAGATTATTATTATCTTATAGGACTGTTGTAACAAATAGGGGTAAATTAAGAATTTTAAAAGCCCCAAGTACTGACCTGTTTATTGAATTTCCTCATATGCAATTCAAAATGAAAATATTTCTAAACCATAAATTAATTGGAAAAACGTCTGACACAAGTTTTATTTTTGCTATGATAAATAATTAAATGCTACTATAAAAACCTTAAATATCAAATAATGTCCTCATTCTCTATTGGGAGGGGGGTATTCAGTCACTGCTGGTGCCCTAAGCACATGATTACTGTAACTATAATGCAATCCAGTGTTGGTGGGTATTATAATAAACCTCACATTTAAAAGCCTTAGCAATAAGGAACTCTTAATATTATTATGATAATTTCATTTTTACATTTTTGAGGTTTCATGTAATATAATGATGAATAATGAATACACAAATATGGGTAGACATATATCAGGTTTAAATGGAGCTCTACTTTCTAAAGTTTTTCAGAAAAATTCTCATGTTAACACATTAAGTTCCTGTTAAAATCATAAAATTGGTGGAAAAACTGCTGTTTTTAAATCAAAAGACCTTTTAGAGGCACCAGGAAATGGAAAAGAACTCATGACATTCTTAAGGGTCAACTCTGTCTTGAACCGCTTTTAAAAAATGTAATTTTTTTTTTTTTTTTTTTTTTTTTTGCTTTTAACTTGACTTGGAAACCTCAGTTATAGATGTAAGGGTTATTTTATAGATGTAGAATAATAAGCCATAATGATGATGTGCAGAGTAACTAAAACACACATTACCCTGCATAAGAAGGAATTCACAGCAGAATAAATGGAAAAGTTATAATTTTAGAATGGTCAAATGCATATACCTTTAAAGTAATTTATTTCAAAAATAAATTTATTTTGCTATAGTATTTTCTCAAAGAGGTGAAAGATAGTTTTAATTTAAACTTTCATGACAAATGTATAGTGTTTTTTTTTTTAATTATGTTTTCCTCTTTATTTTAGCAAAGCCTTTTGTTTTAACACTCATTTAAATAAATGCATTCCCTTTTATTTTGATGTTGTGTATTTTCATTAATTCTTATGCTAATTCTTCAATTACTCATCCATGGCAAATAAATAATATTGAGTATCTACTATATGCTAACTATTGGGCTAAGAATTTGAGATACAGTGTAAATATGGGCATAGTGCCTACTCTCCAGAATAATAGTTTAAATAGGAAATTTTAGAATGTAATGTGATTGGGAGTGTGATAAACAAAATCTCACATGTGGTGAACCACATAAGAGAAAACCCTAATACAAACTTGAATATATGTGAGTGGAGATCTGGGGATACAAAGGGGTTTGGGATAGAATGCTTCCTGGAGTTAATGCTTTCAGTGAAATTTAAAGATTGAGCTATAAAACCTGGAGGGAATAGTGGTCCAGATTCAGGAGAAAAAATGTGGAAAGGCCCCAAGGTAAATGAGAGCAAAGAGGTAAATGGTAAGAAGAATGAAATTTAGAAGTTTATTAAGAATCAATTTGCATAGGGCCCTACATGACATTTAATTGGCTTTAGAATTTATCCTGTGGTCAAGGGGCAGCTTTTAAGATATTTCATTAGAGTCTTTCAATTAAATGTTTAATTGATTTTTGTAAAAATTTTATAATACCTATAAGTTATCTCAAGTTTTTGAAGGCAGTTACAGAGATTAGGTAGAGTTTATTTTTCTTTTTTGCTTTTGTTTTGTTTTAGCCATTTAAAATATTTAAAAATATATGACTTTGCATATAACTTATAAAATATTGAGTGGATTAGATAACACAACTTCAAAAGAGATTTTGTTCCACTTTCTTGTTTTGAAAGCTTTCTAAGATTAGGTCTTTGGGGACTGGAAGGGGTGAAGTTGCTGTGAGTGTTCAAAAACTACTGGGACATTCCAGGTCAAATCACTGATATGTGCTTCCAAACACTATGTGCTAAATGTTGATACAAATTCCAATGGTATATATATCCAAGAATAAGAGGTGAACTTAGTTCAATATTTGATGTTGTCTGCTGCATCATTGATCAATCTAAAAGATATAAAGCTTGCTTTCAGCAGGGATAGAATAGTTTGTTATTTATTTAGTTTGATTTGGGGGTTAGAGAATGGGCAAGCTTTAAAATATCCTTTATGAAAATGCTATGAAAGCTCAAATAATTACTGCTGGTGTCTTTTATTAATTAGTTAATTAACTAATTAATGAAGGTTAAATGGAAATATCTTACCCATGTGGAATAATGCATGACACCAGGATTGCCATTACTGTAGTATTCTTTTACTTATGACATGTAATGAGTGCTGCCAATTGAAAGAAAAATACTAGAAGTAATAAGGGAATCCTAAAAGTTCATAAAGGGGATTGGAGATCAAATTTAGAATATGGTATACTATAATTATATTTATCTCAAGGATACTTATATATTATATGTGTTTTCAGAGTCAAAGAAGATTTAAATGCTACATTTATGTTAAAATCTGTGCCAGGTAACAAAAAAAAAAAAGCAACTGAGAATCAAGGTTCATTAAATATGGGAAGACTAGTTTTCAAGCTCTGTCAGGAGAAGATCTTTAGAATGTTATACTTGAAAGTCAAAATCTCTAGAAAAATTAAGGTAAAACAATATTTTGAAGGGTTATTTGGGGGAAATGGAGAATATCATCCCTGAGGATTTTTATGTCCTTTGATAAGATCTCTACCAAAAAAATATTTGGAAAGAAAGAGATTGATTATTTTTTTCTTCAACCTTTTGTTTTTTAAAGATCTGAATCAAAGCATAAATTTGAATGGAATTATTAGGATAGTCTTTTTTTTTTTAAAGATTTTATTTATTTGTCTGACAGAGAGAGAGAGCGAGAGCAGGAACACAAGCAGGGGGAGTGGGAGAGGGAGAAGCAGGCTTCCTGCTAAGCAGGGAGCCCAATGTGGGGCTTGATTCCAGGACCCTGGGATCCTGACCTGAGCCAAGGCAGACGCTTAATGACTGAGCCACCCAAGCGCTCCGAATTATTAGGATATTCATTACTGAATCTGAATATTCTGAATATGTTCCATAATTATTCAGTAACTTCACTTTTACATGAGGCATATCACCGAGTTCTGATTTGCAGTATTTTTATTTTTTTTATTTTTTGAGAACAATGTGTGTGTGTATATGTATCTCAAACTTCTACAGACACACCAGCAGTTGGCTAGAGAAGAAATATGATGACCTTGAAAATATAGCTTTTGAAAAACTTGATTGACATTGCTTTCCTCTTCAACCTTGTTTTGAATTAATGAAACATTGTGGCAAAATCAAATTATTAAAAAAATTACAATTAAAATTGAAGAAATTAGAATGCCTGTTTTTGCTAGACACTAGTTTAACAACAAAATGCATTTCCATGCTTCTAAGGGTAGAGAGAAATTGAAATTGTCTACCAATGCTTTATTAAATTCCTATGTGTAGTTGGATAGGGATTGGGATATCACTAGTATACCACACTGTAGACTATTTCATCTGAATAGCTAGCTTGCTAAACCAAGAATGAGGGGCAGATTCCCTTGGATTGGTGAGAGAGGGAAGAGAATGGTATTTGATTTATGGAGAGAGTTTAGAGGGCAAATTTCAAAACAGAACTGTGACAGTGAGAGACATTTGTTCATTGAAATCTTATATGAGGAGGGTGCTGAAAAGAGAAAGGGCAAACAAGACAAACATCACCTACAGAGGTAACTACCTATTGTAATTTTTCTTTGTTCCTTGAAAGTACTTACTTACTTATGAATCCCAAACTAATATTTCTCTTTGGGACAATCTGGGTTAATCCCATTAGCCTTTCCTAATCTGCTTTCTATTACACACTTACACTCTTTTTCATTCATCCACATGTTCATTGATTTCATCATTTTTCCACTGCCCGTCATCCATGGAGGACTTACTGTGGAGGTAACACAAACATTTACAGGAAGCCATTTTTCCTAAGACAAATCTCAATTTCATAATATTGCCAAATAACTCTGTAAGGTGTAGCATTATCATTTTTTCAGAATTCTAAGCCTGACTCCATTTTTTGGTGTATCTACAAAATAAAAAACAAAACAAAACAAAACAAAAAACATGGATTATTTGGATTTCTGACCCATGGATATAGTCTAAGGGTTGGTTGGCATTCAGCAATATTTAGAAAATAATTTTAATTAAGAAGCAATTTCCATCATTATAAAAATGTTTCCTTCAATTTGTTCATAAGACTTCTGGTTGATCCTGATGATGGTATTGAAGGACTAGTCAGCTATTATTTATTAGTACTTACTCCTATTATTTTTGTGACCTTATATTCTTAATGAAAACACTTTAAAATTACAATGTGGACCAGGTCAGAGATTCAGTCACTTTTTATACCAGTAATTGCACTTAACATTTCTCCTTGTGGCCAAATCAAAATGATATTCTGTCTTCATCTACAATAATCCTCTGCATCTTTTGAAACTGGTGACCTCATTCTACTTGAACATTCCTTTCTATCAGTTTTCATACCCCGGCATATATTTTTGACCTACTTCTAAATTCTTTTCGTACTCTTCTCTTTTCCATCTGTAACATAAAATTCAGTGTGTTTCAATGTTCTGTTATGAGCCCTATTCTAATTTTTTCCTATATATTCTCTCTGTGGTTCTCACCTACTCCAGCTGCTTTTATTCAGCTGACATGTGTGAGTATATGCAGATGATGATAACTCACAAATTTTCATGCTTAATATGCCTCTGGAACTTGTATATATAATTTATCATTCAACATCTCCACTAAAAATACCTTATGACCTCAAACCAAACCTATCCATAATCAAATCCACCATCTCCCTATTCTTCAACCAATCTTCCTCCATTATTCCCTATTTTGTCCTCTCAAATCCTCAGATCTTCCTTGATTCCTTTTTTAATTGAAGTACAATTAGTATACAATGTATATTAGTTTCAGCTGTATAACATATTGATTCAACAATTCTCTACATTACTCAATACTTACCACAATAAGTGTAGTCACTATACAATGCTATTCCTGTATTATTGATTATATTCCCTATGCTCTACTAATAATCTCTGTGACATTGAATTTATATATGAAAGTTTGTACCTCTTTTTTTTTTTTTAACAGGTGGGAGGTTTTATTGGGAAGTTTGTACCTCTTAATCCCCTTTATGTGACCCATGCCCCCACCCACCTCCCCTCTAGCAACCACTAGGTAATTCTCTATATTTAAGAGTCTGTTTTTGTTTGTTTCTTTCTTTGCTGATTCATTTGTTTTGTTTTTTAGGTTACACGTTTAAATGAAATCATATGAAATCTGTCTTTCTCTGACTTATTTCACTTAGCATGATACTCTCTAGGTCCATCCATACTGTTGTAAATGGCAAGATCTCACCCTTTGGGGCTGATTAATACTCTATTGTGTGTATGTGTTTATGTGTGTGTGTGTGTGCATACCATGTATGTACACATATACATATGCATACATACACATATATGTGTGTATACACATGTGTATGTACATATACACTCCACTTTTTCTTTATCGATTCATGTATTGATGGACACAGGTTGTTTCCATATCTTGTCTATTATGAATAATACTGCAATAAACATAGGGATGCATATATCTTTTTGCATTAATGTTTTTGTTTTCTTTGGTTAAACACTCAGGAGTGGTATTACTGAATCATATGGTATTTCTATTTTTAATTTTTTGAGGAAATTCTATACAGTTTTCCACAGTATTGCACCAGTTTTTGTTCCCACCAGTAAGGTAAAAGCCTTCCCTTTTCTCCACATCCTTGCTAACATTTGTTGTTTCTTGTCTTTTTGACACTAGCCATTCTGACTGATGTGGGGTGATATCCCATTGTGGTTTGATTTGCATTTCCCTAATGATTAGTAATGTTGAGAATCTTTTCATGTGTCCATTGGCCATCTGTACATCTTGGGAAAATGTCTGTTCAGATCCTCTGCCCCCTTTTAAATTGGAGTCCTTATTTCTTTAGTGTTGAGTTGTATAAGTTCTTTATATACTATAGATTTTAGCTCCTTATCAGATACATCATTTGCAAATATCTTCTCCCATTCCCTGAGTTGTCTTTTTGTTTTGTTGATGATATTCTTTGCTGTGCAAAAGCTTTTTATTTCAGTGTAGTGCCAATTGTTTATTTTTGCTTTTGTTTCCATTGCCTCAGGAGACCTAACCATAAATATGTTGCTAAGGGCAATATTCAAGAGATTACTGACTATGTTTTCTTTTAGAAAATTTATGATTTCAGGTCTCACATTTAGGTCTTTAATCCATCTTGAGTTTATTTTCATGTATGGTGTAAGAAAGTGGTCCAGCTTCATTCTTTTGCATATATCTGTCTGGTTTTCCCAGCACCATTTATGAAAATACTGTCTTTTCCCCATTGTATATTCTTGCCTTCTTTGTCAGAGATTAACTTACCTTATACCTATAAGTTTATTTCTGGATGCTATCCTGTTCTATAAACCTCAACTAGTACCAAAAGATTGAGATCATACCATGCATATTTTAAGACCACAATGCTATGAAACTTGAAGTCAACCACAAGAAGAAATTTGGAAGGACCTCAAATACATGGAGGTTAAAGAACATCCTACTAAAGAATGAATGGGTCAACCAGGAAATTAAAGAAGAATTTAAAAAATACATGGAAGCAAATGAAAATGAAAACATGACAGTTCAAAACCTTTGGAATGCAGCAAAGGTGGCCCTAAGAGGGAAGTATATAGCAATGCAGGACTTTCTCAAGAGTCAAGAAAATCTCAAATATACAACCTAACTTCACACATAAAGGAGCTGGAAAAAAACAGCAAATAAAGCCCAAATACATCAGGAGAAGACAAATAGTAAAGATTAGAACAGAAATCAATGATATAGAAATAAAAAACAAAAAAACAAAAAAACAGTAGAACAGATCAATGAAACTAGAAGCTGGTTCTTTGAAAGAATTAACCCTAGCCAGACTTAACAAAAAGAAAAGAAAAAGGACCCAAATAAATAAAATCATGAATGAAAGAGGAGAGATCACAACCAAAACTGAAAAAATACAATTATAAGAGAACATTATGAGCAATTATATGCCAAGAAAAATTGAATCAGTAATCAAAAACCTCTCAACAAATGAGTCCAGGGCTGGATGGCCTCCCAGCAGAATTCTACCAAACATTTAAAGAATTAATACCTATTCTTCTGAAGCTGTTTCAAAAAATAGAAATGGAAGGAAAACTTTCAAACTCATTCTATGAGACCAGCATTACCTTGATTCCCAAACGAGAAAAAGACCCCACTAAAAAGGAGAATTACAGACGAATATCCCTGATAAACATGGGTGCAAAAATTCTCACCAAGATACTAGCTAATAGGATCCAATAGTACATTAAAATAATTATTCACCATGACCAAGTGGGATTTATTCCTGGGCTGTAGGGGTGGTTCAACATCTGCAAATCCATCAACATGATATATACCACATTAACAAAGGATATAAAACATACAATCCTCTCAATTGATGCAGAAAAAACATTTGACAAAATGCAGCATCCTTTCTTGATAAAAACCTTCCACAATATAAGGATAGAGTGATCATACCTCAACATCATATAAGCCATATAAGAAAGATCCACAGCAAATATCATCCTCAACAGGGAAAAACTGAAACATTTTCCCCTTCAGTCAGGAACACAACAGGGAGGCACACTCTCACCACTGTTGTTCAACATAGTACTTGAAGTCCTAGTCTCAGCAATCAGACAACAAAGAGGAAAGAAAAGGCATCCAAGTTTGCAAAGAAGAAGTCAAACTTTCACTCTTTGCAGATGACATGATAATCTATGTAGAAAACCTGAAAGACTCCACCAAAAAAATTGCTAGAACTGATACAGGAATTCAGCAAAGTCACAGGATATAAGATCAGTGCACAGTCTATTGCATTTCTATGCACTAACAGTGAAGCAGCAGAAAGAGAGATCAAGGAATTGATCCCATTTACAATTGTACCAAAACCCGTAAGATACCTAGGAATAAACCTAACCAAAGAGTAAAAGATTTGTACTATGAAAACTATAGAACACTTATGAAAGAAATTGAGGAAGACACAAAGAAATGGAAAAACCTCCCATGCTCATGGTTTGGAAGAATAAATACTGTTAAAATGTCTATGTTACCCAAAGCAATCTACACATTCAATGCAATCCCTATCAAAATACCACCAGCATTTTTCACAGAGCTGAGACAAACAATCCCCAAATTTGTATGGAACCAGAAAAAACCCCAAATAGCCAAAGTAATGATGAAAAAGAAAACCAAAGCTGGAGGTATCAAAATTCTGGACTTCAAGCTCTATAACAAAGCTGCAGTTATCAAGACAGTATGATACTTGCACAGAAACAGACCCATAGATCAATGGAACAGAATAGAGAACCCAGAAATGGACTCCCAACTCTAGGATCAACTAATCTTTGACAAAGAAGGAAAGAATATCCAATGGAAAACACAGTCTCTTTAACAAATGGTGTTAGGAAAATTGGACAGCCACATACAGAAGAATGAAACTGGACCACTTCCTTACACCACATACAAAGATAAACTCAAAATGGATGAAATAACTCAATGTGAAACAGGAATCCATCAAAATCCTGGAGGAGAGCACAGGAAGTAACTTCTTTGTCCTGGCCACAGCAACTTCTTGCAAGACACATCTCCAAAGGCAAGAGAAACAAAAGCAAACAGGAACTATTGGGACTTCATCAGAATAAAATGCTTTTGCACAGCAAAGGAAACAGTTAACACAACTAAAAAGCAACATATGGAATGGGAGAAGATATTCACAAATCTCTTATCTGATTAAGGGGTAGTATCAAAAATCTATAAAGAAGTTATCAAACTCAACACCCAAAAAACAAAAAACCCAGTCAAGAAATGGGCAGAAGACATGAATGGACATTTCTCCAAAGAAGACACACAAATGACCAACAGACACATGAAAAAGTGTTCAACATCACTTGGCATAAGGGAAATACAAATCAAAACCACAATGAGATACCACCTCACACCAGTCAGAATGGCTAAAATTAACAAGTCAGGAAACAACAAATGTTGGCAAGGATGTGAGAAAGGGGTACCCTCTTAAACTGTTGGTGGGTATGCAAACTGGTTCAGCCACTTTGGAAAACAGTATGGAGGTTCCTCAAAAAGTTAAAAATAGAGCTACCCTACAACCCAGCAATTACACTACTAGGTATTTATCTATTGGATACAAAAATAATGATTCAAAGGGGCATGTGCACCCCAATGTTTATAGCAGCAATGTACACAATAGCCAAAATATGGAAAGAGCTCAGATGTCCATTGACAGATGAATGGATAAAGAAGATGTGGTATAGTTATACAATGGAATATTACTCAGCCATTAAAAATAATGAAATCTTGCCATTTGCAACAACATGGATGGAACTAGAGGGTATCATGTTAAGTAAAATAAGTCAGAAAAAGACAAATACCATATTATTTCACTCATGTGGAATTTAAGAAACAAAACAGATGAACATAGGGGAATGGAAGGAAAAACAAAATAAGATGAAATCAGAGAGACAAACCATGAGACTTAACTATAGGAAACAAACTGAGGGTTGCTGGAGGGGAGTGGGGGTAGGGGTTTGGGGTAATTGGGTGATGGGAAATAAGGAGGGTATGTGATGTAATGAACACTGAGTGTTATATGCAACTAAAGAATCACTAAATTCTACCCCTGAAACTAATAACACGTTATGTTAATGAGATTGAATTTAAATTAAAAAAATTTTTTTAAAAAGTCTATTTCATCTGATTTAAGTACTGCTACCCTGACTTTTTCTTTACTTCCATCTGCATGGATTATCTTCTTCCATACCTTTACTTTCAGTCTCTATGTGTCTTTAAGTGAAGTGAGTCCCTTGAAGGCAGAATATAGATGGGTCTTTTTTTTTTTTTTTAATCATTCACTCTGTCTTTTGATTGGAATGTTGGGTTCATTTCCATTTGAAGTAATTACTGATAGGTATGTAATTATTAACATTTTGTTAATTGTTTTCTTATTGTTTTGTAGTTCTTTTCTGATTCTTCTTGCTTTCTTCACTGTGGTTTGATGACTTTCTTTAAGGTCATGCTTGGAATACTTTCTCTTTACTTTTTATGTATCCATAATAGGTTTTGATATGTGTTGGCCATTAGGTTCACATACAGCATCCTATGTGTATAGCAGCCTATATTACGTTGACGTTCACTTAAGTTTGAACACATTCTTTTTTTTTTTTTTTTAAGATTTATTTATTTATTTGAGAGAGCGAGAATGAGAGAGAGAGAGAGTACATGAGAGGGGGGAGGGTTAGAGGGAGAAGCAGGCTCCTCGCCGAGCAGGGAGCCTGATGCGGGACTCGATCCAGGGACTCCAGGATCATGACCTGAGCCGAAGGCAGTCACTCAACCAACTGAGCCACCCAGGCGCCCAGTTTGAACACATTCTAAAAACACTAAATTTTTACTCCTCCCTCCATGTTTTATTTATTATTTTTCATATTTTAAATTCTTTTATGTAGTGTATCCCTTGACTGATTTTTGTATATATAATTGATTTTTACTATTTTTGTGTTTTAGTCTTCATATTAGCCTTATAAGTGATTAATCTACTACTTTACTATATGTTTTCTTTTATCTGTGATACTTTTTCTTTTCATAATTTTTTTCTAGTTATGCCCTTTACTTTCCACTCAAATAACTTTCTCTAACATTTCTTGTAAGGCTGGTTTAGTGCTAATGAACTCCCCTAAGCTTTGTTTGGAAAACTCTTTATCTCTCCTTCTAGTCTGGATGATAACCTAACAGAATAGAGTAATCTTGGTTGCAGGTTGTTTTGTTTTGTCTTTTTTTTTTTTTTCCTTTCACCACTTTTAATAAATCATTCCACTCCCCTCTGGCCTACAAAGTTTCTGCTGAAAAATCAGCTGATAACCTTGTGGACTTTCTCTTTATGTAACTTTTATTTTTATTTTTTTAAAGATTTTATTTATTTATTTGAGAGAGAGAATGAGAGACAGAGAGCACGAGAGGAAAGAGGGTTAGAGGGAGAAGCAGACCCCCTGCTGAGCAGGGAGCCCGATGTGGGACTCGATCCCGGGACTCCAGGATCATGACCTGAGCCAAAGGCAGTCGCTTAACCAATTGAGCCACCCAGGCACCCTTTATGTAACTTTTAATTTCTCTTGTTGTTTTTAAAATTCTTTATCATAACTTTTTGACTTATTGTTATACTTTCTGGTATTTTAATTATTATGTATCTTGGTATCTTGTTGTGGACCTCCTTGGGTTAATCTTAGTAGCGCTCTCTGTGTTTCCTGCACCGGGATGTCTGTTTTCTTCTCCAGATTAGGAAGGTTTCCAGTTATTATTTATTCAATTTTTCTTTCCTCTTCTCTCTTTCTTCTTCTCTGAGATTTATATAATGTAAATGTTATTACTCTTGATAATGTCTCTGAGTTCCTATAACCTATTCTCATTTTCAATTATTATTATTATTATTTTGCTATTCAGCTTTGATGCCTTCAATTACCCTGTCTTCCAGATTGTTGATCTGTTTTTCCATCTCCTCTAATCTGCTATTGATTCCCTCTAGTGTCTTTTTCATTTAAGTTATTGTCTCTAGCTCTGACTGGTTCTTTTTATATTTTCTATTTCTTTGTTGAAATTCTCACTGAGTGCATCCACTCTTTTCTTAAGTCCAGTGAATATTTTTATGACCATTACTGTGAATTCTTCAGTAGGCATATTGCTTATCTGTTTCATTTAAACCTTTTGTTCTGATTTTGTCTTTTTCTTTCATTTGGGATATAGTCCTCTGTCTCTTTATCTTGTCTAACTCTATTAGGAAAGTCAGTTATATATCATGTTGTGGAAAGTAGTGGCCTTGTGTAGAAGAGTTCCTGTGGTGCCCTGCATTACAGTACCCACCTGGTCACTAGAACAAGTTGCTCCACGGGTTTCTCCTATGTGGGCTACATGCACCCTAATGTTGTGGCTGAGTTGCATTTGCCTTCAGCCCACTTGGTTGCAATGACCTACTTTGCCTGCTGTGGGTGAACTGGGCAGGGCTTGTTTAGTGTGTTGTTGAGGGGCCTATCTGAGGCCACTGTGAGCTCATAGGTGGGTGGAGTCACACTAAATGTCTGTAATTAGCCTCACTGTCATAATTGCAGGTGCACCAAATGTCAGGACTTGCTTTCTGAACAGTGAGCTAAAAGGCTTGCCTGGGAGAACTACAGGCACATTGGTGTGTAGGGTTATCTTCCCCTCTCCCCAGGGCAGGACTTACTTTGAATGAGCACTGATCCCTGTGAAGGCTTCTTGAAGGGTATGGTGGGGTAGGAGCCACCCTGGAGGGATGCCTGCTGATACAGGCTGTTTGCATGGGGTAGGTCCACAGGGGAACATGTGGGTAGGGCACACCACAGTGCTAGCAAAATATCAAGAGCATTGGCCTTGGCTCCTGAAAGTATCTATCTAGATTGAGAGAGGAGAAAAGAAATGGTGCCTGCCAGCACTTTCGTTCCTTGAGAAATCTCCTGAAGATCTCTGCCCCTTAAGTACAGATTGTGAGGTTAGTAAATACAACTTCACATGTACCTCAGGTACTTTTTGAACTCTGGCTTCTGTGCTGTGTCTCCCTGATTTATTTATTATGCTGGCTCTTTAAGGATGAAGACTTGGTTTCCTATCATCCTTAGGCTCTCTCAGAGTTAAGCCCCTTGATTTTTAAAGTATCTGGAGTTAAGCCCACTGATTTTAAAAGCTCCAGAAGTTAAGCCTCACTGGTTTTCAGAGTCAGATATTATGGGAGCCTGTCTTTTCAGTTCAGGTCCTGGGTGTCTTGTGTGGCATCTGATCCTCTCACATCTCTATGCTTTTTTGTCCTTCCCAGTAGTGGTTATTCTTGCCAGCAGTTTGGTTCCCAACTGTATTTCTACCCCTCCTGCCCTTAATGATTAATTGTTCAAGGTTGATTCTGTCAGTCTTTGGCTTGTTTTCAGAGTTAGTTGCATAGATGTAGCTATTATATCAGTGTGTTTGTGGGACCAAGTGACCTTAGCATCCTAATACCCTGCCATCTTCCCTGAACCAAGGAAAACTTTCTTGATTTTTTTTTTATTTCTCACCTCCAGATGCAATCACTACATCAATTTATTATTTTTTAAATATGTTCACTTTTCTTCCAAAATCATCTTTCATGCCACATATTTTCTCCTTGGTTTTTGCATTCATCTGCTCAATAGGTTCCAGTTTTACCTTCTTATTTATTTCTCTTGCTACATATTATTCTAATATTTAACCTGCTCATTTCCCCTGATTTAAAGATGTCATTGGCCCTATTTGTTAGCTCCAACATACAGTCAAAATCTTTCATAATTTGGCCTTTTTTTTTTTTAAAGATTTTATTTATTTATTTGACAGAGAGAAAAACAGCGAGAGAGGGAACATAAGCAGGGGGAGTGGGAGAGGGAGAAGCAGGCCTCCCGCTGAGCAGGGAGCCTGATGCGGGGCTCGATCCCATGACCCTGGGATCATGACCTGAGCCGAAGGCAGACGCTTAACGACTGAGCCACCCAGGCGCCCCAGAATAATTTGGCCTTTTTATATGTACAGTTTTGCCTTCTGTCCTTCCCACCTACTTTAATGTTCAGCTAAACTGAGAATGTTGCCATCTCATGCATAAGCATATTCTTGCTAGCTTCTTGGACTCCACAAGTGATTTTTCTCTAACTGAAACTTCCATTTCATTTCTTAACATGGCTAGTTCTTATCTAATCTTGAGCTTTTGATTTAGAGAGTACTCTAGAAACTTAGACTGTTTCTCTTGGTACCTCTTAAGAATTTCTCCAGAACCTTCCCCCCCGCCCCCGTATTAGCAATTATCATGTAATCTGGAAGTTGCTTTTTAAAGTTATATTTTCCACTATACATTGTTGGAGGGTAAGCACTCTTTTTCATGATTGTAGTCACCAAAATATGAATATATTTTGTGTCCTCTTCAATCCATTACTGCAGAACTAAACCCCAGCAATTCGTGCTAGCACAGATGGAATTTATGCAAAAATTAAGAAAACAAACAAACCTTCTTCAGGGCCTAGAGATGTAAAGATAGGGGTGAGCAAAGCATGAGATAGATTTCAGCCCCAATTTCCTACTTCCCCTTGGGGTTAGGAGGAGTTTTGAAGGGTAAAATTGATACAACCAAACACAGAGCTCAGTCCTGCTGGTCTTGTCTAGGACTACTTGAAGGTGTGAGGATATCTGTGCACAGGTAAGCATGAAATAACACATCTAATTCATGATAGAGCAATTAAGGTAATTGATGGATCAGTCTAAGTTTTGAAATTTGGCATTGACTGGGGTCATTATGAATTAACTTATTTATTTTTTGTTATCTCAGAGTTGATTTCATTGTTATTCCAGCTTATTTTTGCTGTTTCTTCTATTTTCAGTGTCTTACTAAAAGGAATAATCTGAAATTCAACCAATAATCGAGTTTATTTTAAAAGGCTAACTATACATTGACACTCTTGATGGGGAATGTTATTTAGGATTATTCCATGTTAGGAATCCTAGGGAATGAGAAGTCAGGTTAATATAAAGTCATAGAGGATTACACGGGCTCTAAATCCAAGGACAGGTGTCCTTATAGAAATGCCACGTGAAGACCCAGAATCAGAGGAGAAGGGCTATGTGAAACAAGCAGAGATCAGAGGTTATGTAGTGGCAAGCCAAGGAACACCAAGGATTGCTCTCCCAGATTTCCACCACAGCTTTTTCTCTCTTTCATAATTTCCTGTCTTCGTTCTTGCTTGCTAGAACCTGAGAGGCAAGCTTCTAAAATACATAGTTTTTTCTACTCACCGTCACCATTTTCTCTTAAACCAACTTCCGGTTTTTGCCTCTACCACAATAGTAACAAACTGCTTTCTCAAAGTCACAAATGACCTATGTTGTTATTTCTAAAGGTTACTTCTCTATCCTTGCCATCTTTTATCTCTTAGGAACATTTGCCATAACTAATTACTACTTGTTTGGACACTCTAAAATCTCTCTTTCTCCCTTGTCCCCTGCCTGTTAATATGATGTTGGTTTTTCTCTGCTCTCTAATTCACTCAAATGGTGAAATTTTCCAGTTTTATAGCTTGAGATACCAGTTATATGTTGATGACTCCCAAACTCAGACTTCTTTCTTGAACCCTAGACTTATCAGCTGTCTGATATTTTCACTTGGCTATCTGTTACATAGTTCAAAATATTTCTGAATTCTCAGTTTGTTCCTTTTCTTTTCCCTTACTCCACCCCCCCCCCAAAAAAAGAAAACCACATAAATAAGAAAACCACACAAATCACTCTGCTCTTACTGAATTCATCCCAGGTCTTTCCCGCCCCGCCCCAAATTCCTTACAATTGCTCAGGTCAAAGAACTAGACTTTTCTATTTCTCTCACAATCCACATACTGTCTGACAGGCAATCGTGTTGAATTTATATTTAAAATATATCTAACATGTGACCCTTTCTCTCCTTGCTATCACCCTGGTTGGGGTCATCAACATCTCTCTCCTATCTTACTTTAATAGCCTCCTAACTGGTCTCTCTACCCTCTTACCCATTAGTCTGTTTTCAACAGAGCATCTAGAGTGATCATTTAAAAACAAATATAATCCTGTTATTCCTCTGAACAAAACCCTAAAATTGTTCTTCATTTTACTGAGGGAGAAATTCAAAGCTTTTACAGTGACTGACAAGGTAATAGCTGATCTGGGCCTCCTTACCTCCTGTTCTCATCTCTTATTTCTCTCTGCTCTGCTGGTCCTGCTCCAACTACACTTGTCTTTGCTGATTCAGGGTCTTTGCACTAGTTATTCCTGATGGATGGCTCACATCAATACCTCCTTCAAATATTTCCTCAGAATTCACCTTATCAAAGAGATGTACAACTTATTTAAAATTGCACCATTTTCCATTCCCAGTTCCTTTATCCTAATCTCTATATTTTTCCATATCACCTCTCTCCTTCCAATATGTTACATTATTCCTTTATTTAGGGTATTTATTTACTATTTATTGTTTGGTAGAATGTTAACTCCATGAGACTAGAGATCTATGTTTTATTTACTTGCATACTCCAAGTACCTAGATTAATGTCTAGTACATGATACGTGTTCATTTTATATTTTTTTAATGAATTAATGAAAAAATGACCAGTAATATAGTTTAGTAGTAGTCTCACAGTGGATGCCTGTTCATTTTTGCATTTACTTATGCATAAGATTACGGAGAACAAAAGTCATCACAGTACTCACAATCACTATTGTTTATAGTGCTTTTCAAGATCACTAGGGATTCTTTTATATAATTCAATTTGATACTATATTATAGGTATCCATAAATAAGGCAACTGAAGTTTGCAAGATTAATAAGTTGATCAGGCTTAAACAATTGGTGCAGTGGTAGAGCTCAGAGTGTCACCAGATATGAATGAATTGAAATTCCATTTTAACTATTCTGTGATATTAGTTAGCACTTTTATAAACACTCAAAGAGCAGATGGGAAGTTTCTTTCTTTCCTCATATACATATGCTCTCTCATATGTAGCTGAGTGTCATCTATTTATGTGAGACAGCTGCTGCTCATCCAGCCCTGAATTTGTTAGTCTAGATTTGTTAAAACCACCACTGATACTGTTATTGTTTTTTTTTTTTTTTCTATTGTCATCAACTTCTTTTTTAAAGCAATCTGTGACACATTGAGGAATGCTATTAGGAAATAGCTCTGCAACTTAAGAATGGCACTTCAGAACTAAGTAATTTAATATTTCACAGAGGAACGTACAGAATGCACCAATTTCCTCAGGGCCTTAGTTGGACTCACAGAAGTGACACTGTGCTACTCTATAATAGGTCTCGAGCTTTCTTCATAGGAGGCTTTTTATGTAGGTGGCCAAGAAATCATTGTGACATTCACCTTAAAGAGGATTCACTAACTTTGCCTTATTTCCCTGGTTGGTTTTTATGTTTGGTTTTTTTTTTTTTAATACATGTGATGCTGTTACATGAAGCTGGCTTTCTGCAATAATTTTCTTTTCCATATATTGGTATGGTATTACTTTCTGAAATTTATTTTCCTATAAATTGCTATAATCATACATTTTATGAATTTGGGCTCCAATTCAGATTTGCATTCCTTTAACAAACTTATTTTTTCTTAAATCAACTATAATTAAGTGTTATCTTAGTTTCAGATGTACAAGATAATGAGTCAACAATTTAATTAAACTGTTTAAGGTGTGTCTACAGGACTTCAAACTCTTGGATAGGAAAGAAAAACCTAGCATCAGGCTGATAGGATGTCCTTTATCTAAATACCATTTAGACCCTGTGGAGCTTCCCAGCAGTGACACCAGAAGTAATACGAAAAATTGGGGAAACTATACGGTCACCATAATTTAATTTCAAATGTTCACATTCTGAAGTCCTCAGATTAAAAAAAAAATCACTTTTAAAAGGTGACATGTGCTAATTACAGCCTTCAAAAATAATAAAATAATTGATAGCTCAGGTAGAGCGCGGATATGTTTGTTTTAAATTTAGAGAATATTTTCTTAAGGAACTCAGGTTGGATAAATACACAATTACTTTTCATAGTGGAACTGTTTACCAATGGTGTATTAGGTCTGGATAATTGAGAAATCCTTACATTAAGTTTAATTTTTCAAATCTAAATCTACACCTTATGACTGTGTGGAATAATAGGGGAGAACTGAGGATGAGGATATGGATAAATGACATTTTTTTTTTCCTCAAGAGAACCAAAAGCTTAGGATAGTTGTTAAACTATTTCAATTGACTTGAGGCTCAAATATCAAGAGTTGTCACTTTTTATGAAAAAAAATATATAACTTTAAAAAATATATAAATTTAAAAAATTTTATGAAAAAAGATATATAACTTTAAAAAATTTCTCAAATATCAAGAGTTGTCACTTTTTATGAAAAAAATATATAACTTTAAAAAAAACTTTAAAAAATCCTGTAAATTGCTCAGGAAACTTGAATTTCATATGCATATAGTGACTGAGCTCTAACATTGGGGGACATTGAGATGTAATTAACTTATCCTACAGATGTTATTCTTTAGCTAAGAATTTAATTATTTAGATAAAGTGTCATGGTTGAATAAGTCTAAAAATTGAAACCTCAAAATTGTCATTTCCAACTCATTAGATATTGTGGTACATTCTTTTACAGGTGTTTGCTAGTTTGGTTTTTGGAGCTCTGTCTAACCAGAAAGATATGAGACATCTACATTAGAAATAGAGAGAATCTTGTAATTCTTTTTCAAAATCCCAGGGAAGTCTACAACACAGGGAACAGAAAGCCCCAAGAAATGTTAATTGTTCTCACCCAAAGAGAAAACAAACATTTAACTAAAGGCTGTATATATTACTGGGGAGGAAATTTCATGTAGAATGGAAAGTGAGAAATAGAAGTTGGGGAGGAACACTGAGGAAGACTATTCCTACATATGGAGTTCTAGTAAATCTGATCCCTGTCATCCTCAATTTATATAATGAGTTGTTGATTAGAAGAAAAGTCTAATGTAGCCAAACTGTAGGACCTGAAAATTTGGACCCACAAATATAATTCCTTCATGTGGAACATTTGAAATATTTTGGAACAACTTTAATGCTTTACAACTGGTGGAAAACTCATCTGGTAGTCATTAATATAACTTTTCAAATAATAATACACAGCAGCTTGCTATTATACTGAGACAGTTATAAAATACAGACTAGCTCCTAGATAGCTTGTTGTATCCTAGCAGATATGACAAGAATATATTAATCAGATATACAACTTATTTTACCAAACTCACTCATTTACCAAACTCACTTATTCAAACAATTGCAATTGGTAGAGAGATTTCTAGAGGAATTATTTTATAGAATTTTAAAACTGAATGAAACTTTAGACTTGTGTTTTCATAAAAATTGGAGCAGAGCACTAAAGTCAGAAGAAACACATATAAATTTAACTTTACCTAAGGAAACTAGGAGAATAAATTGAAACATTCTATGTGCTATAAAATATCAACAATATGACCAGGTACTAAACAAGTAGAAACAAATATTCACAGTTTTATTAAATAACATCATGAACATTTTATAGATTATAAAATTAAAAATATAATTATTACCTGCATCAAAAAAATATATGCAAGAATTTAACAATGTTAGGCGTTATGAAATTTATAAGGAGAAAACAAACTTTTTTCAAATATGTAAATAAACACTTGTTAGAGAATAGAAGCTCTTGGGTAGGGTCTCTGAATTTATAAAGATTTCAAATCTTATTAAATTTATAAATTTAATAACTTTCCAATTGCAAGCCCCATGTGATTTTTTGTGGTGACTTGATAAAATCATACTAAAGTTAATCTGGAAGTATAAATTGTTTAGATATTTGAAGGACAGCTATGTTTCTAAATATCAGAATATATTTAGAAAGTTACAATAACATAAAGAGTATAAAGACTAAACATTGGCCAAAAATCAGTATCTCAGACAGACAGACACACACACCTCAACACATAGCTACACATGAATTTTCATTGAGTATATGATGAATTTGACCATCAAATCAGCAGGGAAAGAAGGATTACTTGGTTATTGATTCTTAGAATTATAATATTTTAAAAACATTAAAAATATCCATATTTCACTTCAGATATAAACTGAAGAAGCATTTACATTTAAATGTAAATTTGGAAACGGAAATTCTAAACCAAAATGTCAATTACTCTTGTCATTTTGAAACATGAGAGTCCTTCCTAAGCATAAAAGCAGTGAAAGAAAGCACCAGGAACAACAGCAACAAAAACACAACAAAAGAAGCAAGTCTGACTTAAAATTTGAAGAAAATCATCAGTGTACATGATAAATAAGATAGAATGTCAAACACTAAAGCCAGGAAAAATATCTAATCAAAGGTTAAAGTTCTTCATAAATAAAATGTGATTATAGCTAAGTAAAAAAATAAAATAACAATTCCAATAGAAAAATGATCAAAGCTCACAGAATATTCATAGAAAGAGAAATGTTAATTTGTGTTTTAAATATAAACTTTTTGTGTTCTTAAATTTCTAGAATGACAAATAATCAAAATTATCATATTAAGAGTATAAAATAAAATATAAAATGACAGTTAATTTTTAATTTTCAATTTGACCCAGAAAAATATATTGCTTTCTTACCGTTGTATAACATATTCACATTATTTCCTATTCAGTACTAATGAACCAATAAAATCCAATTGGCATACTTTTCCAGTGAGCAATAGGTTTCACTTCAGAAAATAAATATATTCTTTGTAGCATTAATAAACTTAATATTTTGTGTAATGGCACTAGTAAGACCTGTGACAGAAATTTCTATTACAGTCAGCACAAGCTTACTTTATCTTTGACTTGATTAAAACAGCATATCTGTGGGGTGCCTGGGTGGCTCAGTTGTTAAGCGTCTGCCTTCGGCTCAGGTCATGATCCCAGGGTCCTGGGATCGAGCCCCGCATCGGGCTCCCTGCTCCGCAGGAAGCCTGCTTCTCCCTCTCCCCCTCCCCCTGCTTGTGTTCCCTCTCTCGCTGTGTCTCTCTCTGTCAAATAAATAAATAAAATCTTAAAAAAAAAGCATATCTGGATCATGTTTGCATCTTTCTTTATTATGCTTGAAAACTTCAAATATATGTAAAATTTATACTGCTAATTAGTCATAAATACTTGTCAAAGAGACAGGTATTAATCTGGGTCTGACTTCTTTTCAGGACACCACATTACTATTCTTAACTATGCAAGGTAAGAACAAATGTTTGGGCTTATATAAAGCATAAATATAAAAAAAATAACTATATTTTAATCAACAACATTTTTACAATGCAACATATGTCTCTGTGTACCTTTCAAACTACAGTAAGTTGGAAGTACATTTTTCTCCTTCTAGTCATATATTCATTAGGTATGGACCAGTCACGATAATAATTATTTACATCTATACTATACTTAGCATTGGAGATCTTCACAATGATTGACCACCAGAGTCAACTGAAGAATTTCTCCAATTTGCAGATGAAAATGTTAAGTTTAACAGAAGTTCTGTGATTTGTTCTAAATCATAAGACTCCCAGGTGGTACAGCTAAAACTCAAGTCTCCTTATTCTTAGTTTGGTGTTTGAGTCTTTAGCCAACTTTAAATAAAAGGTTTTATTTAACAATCTTTCTCTCAGTGCCAGGCTTGATAGAGAGAAACTTAGCAGGACTGAATAATATTGAACTGCAAATTGGTCCAATTTCCCCCCCGTCATTTCTTCAATGTGCTAACATACATATGAACAACATTGTCATTGAGGTTCTCTTGGTGACACTCAGGAGCCTTTCTACAGACATTTATATGTGTAAAACAGTATTTTTTTACATCACTAATCCTCTCAAGCGTATTTGTTGCATACCAACTATTTGGCACAATTTAGGTACAGAAGATAGTGACAAACCTCTATATTCATAGATATTAAGTGTTACTGAAGTCTGGATTTAAGCAAATAGTTACATACAGAATATTAACTATAATTATTGCAAGTAGTATGAAGGGGAAATATAGGGAGGTTTGAGAACATGCAATGAAGGGACTAGGTTAACTTTTTGTAAAAAGCTGAATGTTGATTAGATATCAGCCAGGTGAATGGGGTTTGGGGCTAATAATATTGGGTAAAAGGGGGCGCCTGGGTGGCTCAGTTGGTTAAGCGACTGCCTTCGGCTCAGGTCATGATCCTGGAGTCCCTGGATCGAGTCCCACATCGGGCTCCCTGCTCGGCAGGGAGTCTGCTTCTCCCTCTGACCCTCCCCCCTCTCATGTGTTCTCTCTCATTCTCTCTCTCTCTCAAATAAATAAATAAAATCTTTAAAAAAAATATATAAAAAAAAAATAATAATATTGGGTAAAAGAAGAATATTCTAGGCTGAGGACAATGTAGGGAAGCCCTAAGGTGGGAGAGGGAACAGTGATTTCATGAAACTGAGAGACCAGTGTGGTTTGGGTGTAATAACCAAAGGGAAATTTATGACAAAATAATGTAAGATCCACAGTCAATGGTAATGTCACTTCACTGATTGTACCCTTGAAGGTGGGGGGGGGGGGAGAAAAAAAGGTTTGAAAAAAATTCAACCACTTCTTCAGTACAAGACTTAGACTGAGTTATTCCATGATCTGGTAGGGCACAAAGATGACAGTTACAACAAAAGAATCTCAAGTGTGTACTACTTACTTCAGGGGCCATCTAATTCTAGATCGGACAATGATTTTAAACACTTTATCTTAAACAATAAAACCTCTGCCACAGTCAACTGATGAGAGAGGTATTCACTGGATATCCCATTCTTGCTTTATCAGAAGGGAAACTTCGAAAGTGCACCAAGACTTTGGATATCACCATAGTTTAATGTCAGTGTTGAATTATCTGGAAATTGTCAAAATCTATACCTGCTTTATGTACCTGCTATTGATTTCAAGCACTAGCCCAGGCTTCCAATCTTCCTCCTGTCAGTCTGGCTGTTATCTCCCTTGTTAGATTACATATTCCTTTTCCCCACACCCTAATTTAAGATTGAAAAAAAAAATTAGAATCCTACAGCAGTGCTTAATTTGAGAGGTTCTGTTCAATATCTCTGCATTACTTATATGTTGGCCACACACTAAAATGTCACCCTGTCATATGATGTTTTTTTCTGGACATCTAATTCCTCAAATACTCAGTGAGGTTCACAAGGTGAAACATTTATTATTTGAAAGGAGAATGGCAAGTGAGAAGTGTTTGTCAGCTGGTTTAAAGTTGTGACAAAGAGTGACTACTGTTTTCCCCCACTTGACTCTTTCATGTCACATGGGGAGGGTAAGGTGACAAACCTTTATGACATGTTATCTTGTAGCTTTTGTCTCATCCCTCAGGGGCTTTGGCTCTTCCTCTTGTAACAACAAAACCAATAGTTTCCAAGTCATTTAATATTTTAAAGGATTTAATATTTAGTTAGTGATGGATCCAGCTACTAAATTGAATCTTGGCAGGTAGAAGGATTGAATTCAGTCCAGATGAACAGTAACAGACTTTTTGCTCTCCTGGGGAGGGAAAAAAAGGGCAAACACAAGCTGCTATATAAACGGAATCCCTGGTTATGATCTCACTCTCGGTAAAGTATATTATAATTTCAGTGGCACTTTGTGACAATAGTTTTCCTTTTTATTTTTTTTTATTTTTATTTTTTTTTAAGATTTTATTTATTTATTTGACAGAGAGAGACACAGTGAGAGAGGGAACACAAGCAGGGAGAGTGGGAGAGGGAGAAGCAGGCTTCCCGCCGAGCAGGGAGCCCGATGCGGGGCTCGATCCCAGGACCCTGGGATCATGACCTGAGCCGAAGGCAGTCGCTTAACCAACTGAGCCACCCAGGCGCCCCAATAGTTTTCCTTTTTAAAGGGATCGTTTACAACCTTTCCTTTCCATGATCATGTATTCATCTAGAAAAATACATTTTTTGTGCAATGATTGCCCTTTTGTGAGGGACATGTGTGGGAGACAGTGTTAACTCTGTACTTAAGATCAGTGTTATTTATAGAGCTACCTTCTCAACATATCCTCTCTTTAATTACCTTCTTTCTTAAACTTCAGGCTACAAAGGAGTCTGTAAAGCTAGAGTGTACAAGTACAATGACATAAATAATAATAGTGTTTGTGCCAATTATTTTCCAGAAACTTGGATCATTTTCTGGGCATGTTCATATATATTTCTTCAATAACTGCAGTGAAATTGTTTCCAAAAAATGAGTCTTTCCAATGGCTTCATTTGACCACTAATTGTCCTTTTTATGGATGTGTTTAACTGTGTTTACCTGTTGCTTTTCTTAAAAATTTTCTTTTCCCTTTGCTTCAAAACCATGCCCACTTCTTAGTTTCCTCTGTCACTGTTAAGGCTAGTTACTAGTGATTTTGTTGTTGTTGTTAATTTTTTTTAAAGCTAATCCTAATCTTTAATTACCATGATTATAACAATGACTCTCAAAAATCCCTCAGTTTTTATCTTTCTCCTATGCTCCACTTTATTAACAACTGCTTTCTGTTTAGTATGACCATATGTATCAATTTACCTAAGTCCTGATTATGCTTGTTTCATAAAACACATTAGTTTGAGCAATTAGAAAATGCACCAAATATCCAAAAGTTCTAGGTGTTCAGAATTGGCTGCCGGGACTAGAGCCTGTATTACCAATTAGGACAATGCAGCAAAGACCCGACCACCACCACAACTGAGAAAATCCACTGTTCCTGACTTGCTGAAGCAGAGAAGTAGAAGCTGAAAGCTAAATCTTTTATTTTTTTAATTGAAGTATAGTTGACACACAATTATTACATTATCTCCAAGTGTAGAACAGAGTGATTTGACAAGTCTATATATTATGCTATGCTCACGAATGTAGCTATTATCTGTCACATACAATACTATTACAGTACCATTGACTATATTCCCTATGCTGAGGCTTTCATCCCTGTGACTTGCACATTCCATAACTGGAAGTCTGTACCTCAACTCCTTTTCACCCACTTTTCACATCTCCACACCTCCTCGCCTCTGGCAACCACCAATTTGTTCTCTGCAGCTATGGATTTTCTGCTTTTGTTTGTTCATTTGTTTGTTTTTTTAGATTCCACATATAAGTAGAATCATATGGTATTTGTCTTTCTCTGTTACTTATTTCACTTTGAAAATTTCATCTTGCTAAATACCCTTTCCAGAATGGATTCCCTGTAACACCCTTTACCTCATGCTTCCAAACCCAAGTCTCACATGATTGCTTCTGACTGACAGAGTCTGGTCACAAGGAAGGCGAAGCAAGTGAGTTTAACTTCTATATTTGGAAGAATTGTGATGATGCGTAATACTCGACAAACATGTGAAAAGTATTTGAACACTGGGGGGTTCAACAATCACAACAGTTTATTGTTAGAATAATTCCAAACTGGTTTGTGTTGATATATAAGGAGAGAGGGAGAAACTGGAAAAGGGTACAAAAGGTGCTTTAAATTAGCTGTAAGTTTATTTTTTAAATGTCTGAAAGCAACAGAAATAAACACCATGTAAAAACCAATAAATACATAAAATGAACAAAGGAATTTGAGTACCAATAAAGCCTCACCTCTTTTTTGTTTGTTTTTTAAATTTTTTTATTATGTTAATCACCATACATTACAACATTAGTTTTTGATGTAGTGTTCCATGATTCATTGTTTGCGCATAACACCCAGTGCTCCATGCAGTACGTGCCCTCCTTAAAACCCTTCACCAGGCTAACCCATCCCCATACCCCCATCCCCTCTAAAACCCTGTTTGTTTCTCAGAGTCCATAGTCTCTCATGGTTCATCTCTCCCTCCGATTTCCCCTCCTTCATTTTTCCCTTCCTTCTCCTAATGTCCTCCATGCTATTCCTTATGTTCCTCAAATAAGTGAAACCATATGATAATTGACTTTCTCTGCTTGACTTATTTCACTTAGCATAATCTCCTCCAGTCCCATCCATGTTGATGTAAAAGTTGGGTATTCATCCTTTCTGCTGAAAGCCTCACCTCTTAAAAAAGAACCCAGATCTAGCTTAAAGATGTGAATTTGAATTTTATATAACAGTAGCTTAATAATAAAGCTGGTTTCTATTTTTATGAAAATTCAGAGAAAACCACAAACCATTTCATAGCATTCCTTCTAGAAGTTGATATGTCATATACATAAGAATTCTGAAACTGCTCTTTGAAATTGTTTGAATCTATGAAAAAAGTCCTTTGGGACTTAATGCTCTGAGTATTTACTTCTTGCTAATAAGTCTCTTTGGCTTTTCCTATGGTTTTCCAAGTTGAAAGGTAGTTGACCTTTTTTTTTTTTTTTGTCCTTTTGGAACTTTTGTTGTAAAACTCAAAGATAATTAATGTTAGATCATGATCATTGAAGTAGATAGTGCTAGATACCTATCCAATATCCACTGATCTTCTTTTCACTGACAGAAACTGATGATTGTTTGACATGGCTAGGTGCACAACTAAAAAACCAAAAACCAAAAAAACCTATTTTCCTACCTTTTTTTCCAAATCAGGTCGGTCATGTGACACAGTCTTGACCTATAAAAATAAATGGAAGAGGGCTTCCTTCAGGCCCTCCACGTAGTTAAATGGAAGCAGTGTAGCAAAGCAGGCCTTGCTTGTCTCAAAGCTAAATCATTTTCCCACTACAAAGCTTGGAAAATTGAGAGAAAGTGATGGGTAAGTGAAGGAGCAAAGAAACAGGCGTAATCTCTACAGAGTCTTTTACTGAGTAACATTTATGAATCATAAGGGTTTTGTTATACTATTTTTGATTCTTAAATCTCAAGCTCTAAGCTAATGTACTTTTCTCAGTTGAGAACATCAATTCCATATTCCAAACATTTCTTCAATGAACAGACATTAAAAAATAAAGCAAACACTGTGCTATATTTTTTTGCATCTCCTTTACAACAAATATTGGCAACAATCAGTTAAGATCTACAAACAGTAATGGCTTGGGGAATTTGCCAGTAGTTCTCAATATCAATTGTTGCTTTAATCTAGCTTAAACCATGAGTTATTTTTCAGGTTTCAGCAGCCTCTAAATTATTACTCCATTAAGGTTGTAAAGTTAATCCCATGAACATACTTTTACAACCAATAAATATGCTGTCCTGTGCATCATTTAGAGCATTACTTTATATTGATACAGTAGCAAAGATATTTTATCACCATAAAGCAGTATCTCCCTAAGATTTTTGGAAACTATTTAAAAGCAAAGGAAGCATATTGTCTGTTGCTGGAATGTACTGCTTACAGTGCTTTATAAATTGTTTTCTCTCCAAACACACTCAATATTACTAAAGAATAAAAATTGTTCTTTTCTTAACTAAATTTGAATAACTCTTGTGCCAGGGCCTGTATTTTGTTTCAGTTTTATTTCTACATGCTGCTGTTAAGCTGCATTAGAGTTTTATTTGATTTTTAAGAAAATATATTTTGATGATAACTTCATCAAAATCTAGATGAACTATGAAATTTTAATATCTGAGTATTCTTTCTTTACATTAATGTTCCACTTATACTTATAAATATGCTGTTAAATTTACATACAGTTCTTAGCAGTGGTGTTTTTATTGCTTCATGAAAACTAGAAAACAAAATAATGACTGCTGATAAGTTGCATATTATGGCAAAGTTACAATGGAACTATATTTCATAATTGTAGGATCTGAACATAAAAGCAAGTTTTCAAAGAATATATAAAAGTATTATGAAGCTCATTTTCTATTATATTTTTAGGAATAAATTCCCTATAATTTATTAGGTTAAGCTTGTTATCTTTGTTGTTGAAATTATTTTGATTGTTTAATTGATGTATCAACTTCTGAGAAAAGTATGCTAGAAATCCACTATGATGGTAAATGTGTCAATTTCTCTTTGAAGTTCTATTAATATTTGTCTTATATATTTTGATGTTTTATTAGGTTCATAAAATTTTAAAAATGTTATATTTTTAATGAATTTAATGTCTTCATTTGTATTGATATCTTTAATTCTAACTTACTGTCTGAATATAGTTATACTAGCTTTTTAAAAAAATCTTTTACATTAAATATTGTTTTAAATTATTTAATGCCAGTGTTTCTCTGAATATACTTTGTTTTTTGTTAGCATTATCTACCTACATTAAAACTGATTTAAAAAATTGAAAATATGAATATATCTAATATCTATATCTAAAGCCCCAATCCAATTGAAATTGCTAACATTTTTTTTTAAAGATTTTATTTATTTATTTGATACAGAGAGATAGCGAGGGCAGGAACACAAGCAGGGGGAGAGGGAGAGGGAGAAGCAGGCTTCCGCTGAGCAGGGAGCCCGATGTGGGACTTGATCCCAGGACCCTGGGATCATGACCTGAGCCGAAGGCAGATGCTTAATGACTGAGTCACCCAGGCGCCTGGGCTAACAAATTTTTTTTTACGAAGAAAACCTCAGACCATGATGGTTTCACAGATAAGTTCTATCAAAAATTTAAGGAAAAAGTAATACCAATCTTACAAAAAGTCTTTCAGAAGATTTGGGAGATGGGAACTTTTTCTAATTTATTTCATAAAGCCTATGTAATGATATCCAAATCTGAAATTACAAAGCCAGATTTTCTTGATATTACATGAAAATTATAAATCTATGTTCCTCCAACCACATATATACAAAAATAATAATATATAAAAGAATAAATATATTATGAGCAGATGGGATTTATCCCAGAAATGTCAAGTTCTTTCAATATTCATGAATCAAACAATATAATTTACTATTGCAATATATTTGCACCTAAATAGATGCAGAAAAATTATTTTACAAAATTATGCACCCTTTCCTGATCAAATATCCAGCTAAGTAGAAATTGATGAAAACTTTCTGATTGTATTATAGGACATTTGTTATCGACTGAATTGTGTTTTCCCTAAAATTCATCTATTGATGCCCTAACCCCAAATGTGACTGCATTCGGAGAAAAGGCCATTGGGAGGTAATCAAAGTTAAATGAAGTCATAAGAGTGGGGCCCTAATTAAATAGGAGTGGTGATCTTATAAGAAAAGGAAGCACGCTCTTCCTCTCTCTCTCTCTGCAGAGAGGAAAGGCCATGTGAGGACACAGCAAGAATGTTGCCAGCAGCAAGCCAAGGAGAAAGGCACCACCAGAAACCAGCTCTACTGGCACTTTGATCTTGAACTTCCAGCCTCCACAACTGTGAGTAAATAAACATGTGTTGCTTAAGAATACTAGTCTGTGTTACTTTGTTATGGCAGACCAAGTCAACTAATACAGCATCTATAAAAGTGTACAGATAACCTCATACCAAATGGTAATATATTGAATATGTTCCCTCTGAAATCAGAAAAAGGAGGGGGTATTCATCCTTACTGTTTTTGTTCATCATCAGATTGAATGACCCAGCCAGTATAATAAGGAAAAGAACAAAAGAATTAGGGACTGTCTTTATTTTTAGGCAATATGAAAGTCTACATAAAAAATTCTAAGTAATCCACTATAATACTAGAACTAAATTGCTAGAACTAATAAGTGAATTTAGCAGGAATGTAGGATACAAAGTCAACATAGAAAATTCAGTTTCAATTATTCAACTGCAGCTTATGATAGCAACAAAAATTGAAAAAATATGAATAGAACAATTTATAAACAGTATCAAAAACTTCCACATTATAAAAATATGAGATACTGCTGAAATTAAAGTCCTAAATAGATGAATATATACATCTTACAGATTAGAAGTCTCAATACTCTTGTCAGTTTTCCTAAAAATGATTTATAGATTAAAAAGATCCTATCAAAATTCCAGAAACATTTTAATAAAAATGAATAAATTAATTCTAAATAATATATATGGAAATGCAAAGACCTCGAATAGCCTAAATACTTTCAATAAAAAATAAAATTTGAGCATTTATGTTACCTGATGTTAAGATTTACATAGCTATATTATTAATCAAGACAATCTAGCATTTGTCTGAAGATAGACAAATAGGTCATTTAATCTAAATAAAGAGTCCAGAAATAGAATAACATATATACAGTTTATTTGATTTTTGACAAAGTCACTATGGTAACTAAAGATGAAAGTATAGACTTTTTAACAAATGGTGCTACAAAAACTGGATAAACACATGAAACAAGATTAACAAAAATTAATTTCCAAAGGTTCACAGACCTACATATAAAAGCTAAAACTATAAAATTTATAGATTAAATATAAGAGAAAAACCCTTGCAACCTTGGAATAACCATTTCTTAGTACAAAAGAAGACAAAACCCACTAACATAATGGTAAAATTAAAAATATATAGATGGACTTCCAGTTTGTGGAAATTTAATCCATGTCAGCTATCATTCTGCATAGTTAAAATATCTACCTCATATGGGGAAACTTGGAGGAAGCAAGCTCCCATCTGCCTCTGACTGATTCTGGACCCAGATCCAGCAATCCTAAACCTTCAGTACAGACTTGTTCCTTTGTGTGTCTGTTCCTCTTCATATCCACAGAAATACTATTTCGTTTTTTTGTGCAGTGCTAATTTTTCCTATTTTCAGATACCTTAGTGTTTGATGTTGGAATGGAAGTCATAAAGTATGAGCTCACAAAGCCATCCTGATTGGAAGTTTTAGCAGTATTTTTAGACAAATTACACGACAAAATTCCAAGTGAAAAAGGAATAAGGTGCATTCTTTCCTATGGATAAAAGCACAAAAGCCACTTATAGCAGAATGATGTGGGTCCCAGGAAAGCCACAGAGGCAGTGATGTGAGGACTGCAGTTGCTAGGCTGCTTGGAGGAAGCTGGATCAAGAGAGACATAAGGAGGAAGCAAAGACCATTTGTCAGCTTCATAATTTGGTCCAAGGCTGTCTTTGGCCTTTGGGTCATCCAAGGCACTTTGCATGACTCAGCAGGTTGGACCACATTCCCATCAGCTGCCACAACTTTAAATCCAGAATGACAGTGCAGGTTATAAAATAAAAGAAAGCAATAACAATCCCAAACTAGTTAATTATTAAGCAGCACTTTATACAAAACCTTTTTAGTCACTCAAAAATTAATCCTGCTAAGTTTAAAATGTTTGACTTCAGCCAGAAGGTAGAATTTCTTCTATGCCATCAGGGTAATCAAGTTGAACAATTTTTGAAAAAAAAATATGAAAAATATACACTTTCTCCCACTTCAATAAGTTGGCATGCTGTTTCTGCACACTGGCAGCTCAAAATCAGTGGAAAGAAATCTCTCTTAAGCTTACCATGATCATAGGTTTTGGAGAAGAATGCTTCTAAACAATCACATTTCTGAAGTAGGCTAAAAATATTTCTACTTACTTACAATTAAATTTACATTATCTTGGTGGAGACAAATGTTACCAAATCACAAACTCATGCCTTTGTTTTGTTAAAAAAGCAAGTAATGAGCCACATTTTACTCTTGGCAGGTCTGAGAGTAAATTACATTCTTTCACTCCCCTTGTCATTTTTATTCAAGCTAAAAATAATGATTAAAATGAGCAAGTAAGGCAAATTTGAAGGGGAAAGATTATGAGAGAACGACATTGTGGTGGAGGGTATTCTGGAGTGTTCATATACATGTCTGAGCAGTATAATTTTGTTGTTGCTATTGGCATGCCTCAACACTTCAGAATCCCTTTGTATGAGTCTTGGTGTGCATATTGGATTCCTGAAGAAATAGGCTCAAATTTACATTTGAACATCAATAAAAATGTGATTTTAATATGGTCTGTTAGGTCTCTATGAATATTGTGCTAAATATCCTATTACTTTGTTTTAATTTTTATATGTCAAGGTGTATTAGTTTCCTGTTGATATACTAGTAAATTAACACAAACATCATGACCTAAAAAAACTCACAAATTTATTATTATCCTACAGTTCTGGGGGTTAGGAGTCCAGAATGGATTTGTTATAGCTCTATATTGCTTCTAGAATCTGTAAAGAAGGACCCATTTCCTTTCCTTTTTCAGCTTCTAGGAATATCCTGCATTCAATAGCATGTGTGCCAGCATTAATCCAACCTTTGCTTTAAAAAAAACACCAAAAACAATTTAAATCCGCTTTATCGAGGCATAATTTCCATGCAGTAAGATCCCTTTCACTTGTAGTGTTCAATGAGATTTGACAAAAGTTCACACTCCTGAAACCAGCACCAAAATCAAGAGAAAATACTATCACCACAAGATGTCCCCTAGTCTCCATTAAGGCACATCTACCTTCCAGGCCCCAGGCAACCGCTGATCTGACTTGTATCACTACAGTTTGTTTTACATTTCCTTAATATAAATGGAATCATAGAGTATGAACTCTTGTTCATTATAAGGGACATCCATCTATATTGCTGAGTCTATCAATAGCTCATTTGTCTTTATTATTTTATAATATCCCCTGCTATACCTACCATACTTTGTTTACCAATTTGGCTGTTGGTGTACGATTGCGTTGTTTCTGATATTTTGGCTGTTGTGAATAGAACTTTGTAAACGCCATTTTTTGGCATGTATTACTTTATTTTTATTAAGTTATAGTTGACATACAATATTATATGAATTTCAGGCATACAACACAGTGATTCAACATTTATATACCATAGAAAGTAATCACCATGATAAATCTAGCTGTACTCTGTCACCATATAAAATGTTACAATATTGGGCGCCTGGGTGGCTCAGTCGGTTAAGCGACTGCCTTCAGCTCAGGTCATGATCCTGGAGTCCCTGGATCGAGTCCTGCGTCGGGCTCCCTGCTCGGCAGGGAGTCTGCTTCTCCCTCTAACCCTCCCCCCTCTCATGTGCTCTCTCTCATTCTCTCTCTCTCTCAAATAAATAAAATCTTAAAAAAAAAATGTTACAATATTATTAACTGTATTCCTTATTAACTACATTCCCTATGCTGTCCATTGGATTCCCTTTATTATGTATTCCATAACTGGAAGTTTATACTTTCTAAATCCCTTTCCTTATTTTACCCCATCCCCCTATGCCCCTCTGGCAAAAACCAGACTGTTTTCTGCATCTATGGTCATTCTGTTTTGTTTTATTTTCTTAGATTCCAGATATAAGTCAAATCATATGGCATTTGTCTTTCTCTGTATGACTTTTTTTCACTTAGCATAATATCCTCTAGGTCCATCCATGTTGTTGCAAATGTTCAGATGTCATTCTTTTTTTATAGCTGAATACTATTTCCTTGTATATATTTATACCACATCTTTATTCACTCATTGATGAACATTTAGGTTGCTTCCATATCTTGGCTATTGTAAATAATGCTGAAATAAACAGGGGTGGTTATCTTTTAGAATTAGTATTTTTGTTTTCTTTGGATAAATATGTGGCAGTGGAATTACTGGGTCACATGCTAATTCTATTTTTATTTTTTTGAAGAACTCCATTCTATTTTTCACAGTGGCTGCACCAGCTGGCATTCCCACTGACAATGCATGACAGTTCCTTTTTCTCCACATCCTCACCAGTACTTGTTTCTTGTGTTTTTGATTTTAGCCATTCTGACAGGTTTGGGGGTGATATCTCATTGTGGTTTTAATTTGCATTTCCCTGATGATAAGTGATGTTGAGCATCTTTTCATGTGTACGTTGGCCATCTCTATGTCTTTGTAGAAATGGCTAATTAGATTTTAATTAGTTTGTTTTTTAATTAGATTGCCCATTTTTAAATTAGATTCTTTTTTTGATATGGCATTGTGTGAATTCTTTATATATTTTAGATATTAAACCCCATATGTCCAGTTTCATTTTTTGTTTAGTTTTAATTTATTTCTGCCCTGATTTTTTACTATTTCCTTCCTTCTACTAACTTTTGGCTTTATTTGATCTTTTTGTTTTCTTCATTCTTTTAGCTATAGAATTACATCATTTGAGGGTTTTGTTTTTTTTTTATTTCTTGAGGTCAGCTTGTATTGCTAAAAACTTCCTTTTTAGAACTGCTTTTGCAGCATCGCATTGATTTTGGACAGTCGTGTTTTCATTTTTATGTGTCTCAAGGTATTTATTTTTTATTTCGTTCTTTTTTTTTTTTTTTTACCCGTTAGTTATTTATCCTATATAGTAACATGTTTAGCCTCCACATGTTTGTGTTTTTTCAAGCTTTCCTCTTGTAACAGATTTCTAGTTGATGTTGTTGTGGTCAGATTTCAATCTTCTTAAATCTGAAACTTGTTTTGTGGCCTAACATGTGATGTCTCCTGGATAATATTTTCTGTGCACCTGAAAATAATGCATTTTCTATTGTTTTGGATGGAATGCTCTGTATATATCTCTTAAGTACATTTGGTCTAATATGTTGTTTCAGGCCAATGATTCCTTATTGATTTGCTGTCTAGATGATTTATTATTTATGTACATGGGTTGCAAAAGTCTCCTATTTTTTGTACTACTCTCAATTTCTCCTTTTACGTCTGTTAATATTTGCCTTTAGCTGCCCCTGTAATGGGTATATAGATATTTCCATTGTTATATTCTCCTTTTGGATTGATCCCTTTATCATTATGTAATGCTCTTCTTTGTCTCTTGGTTAGAGTCTTTTGTTTTAAAGTCAATTTTGTCTGATATAAGTATTGCTACTTTAGCTTTCTTTTCATTTCCATTTGCATGGTGTACCTTTTTCCATTACTTCACTTTCATTCTGTGTGTATCTTTAGTTCTGATGTGCATCTCTTGTAGGCAGCATATGTACAGGTCTTGTACTTTTATCCATTCAGTCACCCTATGTCTTTTGAGGCATTTAGTCCATTTACATTTAAAGTAATTATTGATAGATGTGTACACATTGTTTCCATTTTGTTGGTTGTTTTCTAGTTGTGTTTGCAGTTCTCTGTCCCTTTCTTTTCTTGTTCTCTTCCCTTGTGATTCCTTTAGGGTTATGTTTGTTTTTCTTTCTCCTTCTTGTCTATCTAACATATATATTTGGTTTCTGGTTACCATGAGATTTATATATAACATCCTATGTATATAGCAGTCTATTTTAAGTTGATTGTTGCTTAAATTCAAGTGTGTTCTAAAAGCACTACATTTTTACTTCCCCCACATATACATTTTATATTTCTGCATATTTTATATCCTATTATTTTGTGAATCCCTTGACTATTACAGATCTAGATGATTTACTACTTTTTTCTTTTAACTTTTGTATTAACTATGTAGTGGTTTATACACTATCTTCACTATATATTTAACTTTACCAATGAGGGTTTTTTTCATAATTTTCATATTTCTAGTTATGACTTTTTTCTTTTCCATTTAAAGAAGTCTCTAACATTTCTCATAAGGCTGTTTGGTTTTGATAAACTCCTTTAACTTTTGCTTTCAGGGAAGCTCCATACCTCTCCATTTCTGAGTCATGTTCTTGCCACATAGAGTATTCTTGGTGTGTCTTTTTTTTTTTTTCCTTTCAGCACTTTGAATATATTGTGCCACTCTCTTTTGACTGAAAAATCATCTGATAGTCCTATAGGGTTTCCCTTGTATGTGACTAGTTTTTTCTATTGCTGCTTTTAAGATTCTCTTTTTATTTTTAACTTTTGCAACTTTGATTATAATATGTCTTGGTGTGGGTCTCTTTGGCTTCACCTTACATGGATGGGACTCTGTGTGCGTGTCCTAGGCTTGAATGTCTGTTTCACCAGATTAGAAAAGTTTTCAGCCATTATTTCTCCAAATAGCATTTCTCTCCCTTTCTCTTTTCTCCTTCTGTGACCCCTATAATTTGAATGTTATTATGCTGATATTGTTCCAGAGATCCCTTAAACTATCCTCATTTTTAAAAATTCCTTTTCTTGGGGCACCTGGGTGGCTCAGTCGTTAAGCGTCTGCCTTCGGCTCAGGTCATGGTCCTGGGGTCCTGGGATCTAGCCCTGCATCAGGCTCCCTGCTCTGCAGGAAGCCTGCTTCTCTCTCTCCCGCTCCTCCTGCTTGTGTTTCCTCTCTCGCTGTGTCTCTCCCTGTCAAATAAATAAAATCTTAAAATAAATAAATAAATAAAAATTCCTTTTCCTTTTTTTCAGTTCTGATTGTGTGATCTCTAGTCTGTCCTCCACATCACTGATATATCCATCTGCCTTATCTAATCTGCTGTTGATTCCTTTTCGTGTATTTTTCTTTTCAGTTATTGTATTCTTCAGCTCTGATTTTTTTTAAGTTTTCTCTTTGTTGAAAAACTACAGCTGCTATGTGTTGCACTGGTGAGTGGATCTGGTTCCTGGACTGTCCGGCTGGGATTGTTGTAGGTGTTCTAGTCTGGTCCAGTTTACTGTTTGGGAGGGGCTCTGCTGTCAGTCTTGTGTATTTGCAGGGGGGCAGGGATGGGGTTCTGCTTAGGATGCGTTTTGGGGTAGGGCGAGCAGTGCTAGCACAGACCATGGAGAGTGTCAGAAGGATGCCCACCAGCGCTGGGCTACCTAGGTAAAAAGGAAGGAAAATGTATATCTATATCTATAAATTATGTATCCATAGATAGAGTTAGAGATAAATGTAGAGATGGAGGTAGACATTTCTGTAGTCTGCAAGTGCTTCTTCTTCCCCAGAGAATGACTCCATAGATCCCTGCCCCTCTGGCCTATGCCCTAAAATTAGTCAATGGATCTCCTCTCTGTGTAACCTAGGTGCTTTTAAAACTGCTGCCTCTGCTCTGGGACTTGAAACAAGTGAAATTGTTTGCATGGGTGACTTTAAGAGCAGAATCTCAGTTTCTTACTGCCCCCTCACTCTCCTGAACACAACCCCACTGGTTCTCAAATCCTGATGTTATGGGTGCTTTTCTTCCTGCCACAGGTCCCTTGGTCTGTGGAGCCCAGTGTGGGGGTTGAACCACTCATTCCTCAGAGAGGGCCTCTACAGTGGTAGTATTCCTCATGCTTGTGAATCAGTGCACCCAAGGTATGGATCCTGACTAAATTGCTTCTCTGCCCCTCCTATCTATCTCAATGTGGCGTGTTCTTTATATCCTCTGTTCAGCTAGTCTTCAGTTCATTCTCAGAGACTGTTGTTCATAAGTAGTTATTTATTTTGATATGTCTGTGGGAAGAGTTGAGCTCAGGATATTTCTATTCTGCCATCTTGATCTCCAACCTCCCAGTATCTGCTTTTTCCATCACATTTCTTTTTTGATTATGACCCTCTGCCTCACTCTTATACAGACTCTTGCTATTACACTGGACTCACTTTGACAATCCAGAATAATCTTCCTATCTCAAGATTTGTAAGCAAATCACCTCTGCAATGTCTTTTTTGCCATGTAATATAACATCTTTATAGGTTCTGGGGCTGAAACATAAACTTTTCTGGGAAGGAGTTTTATTCTGTCCACACCAAGAGGATTCAATATTAGAATATTTCTGACTAGATTTTTTAAAAAATAAATATTTCATTTATTTATTTGAGAAAACTAATGAAATATAGATATGTTAACAAAATGAAGGAAATTAAAAATAATCTCAAACTCTACCATCTAGAGTTCACTATTATTGATGTATTTCATACATCTTTTCAGATTACTTATTGGGTGCATGTATATCTATACTTCTGTATTTTATAAAAAGTGAAAAAATACTGCATATTTACAGTAACATTTTTTGACTTAGTTATATTAAGAAAATATATCTTTTATCTTAATAAATATTTGCCTTTAGTATTTTTGCTGGCCAAATATTGGCTGCTTGTATGTCTCTACACTTAATCCCACAATTTAATGCTGAACTTTTGCATTGACACATACTTACATCACTTTCTTAGGCTAAATATCTAAACGTAGTATTGCTGTATCAAATGTAGGATGTTTAATTTAACATTAAGCTGACTTAAAGTACTTATTTCTTCAAACCTTCCTGCATATTGGCAGTGTGATTCATTTTATCGTTGTCTATTTGTTGGAAGAAAAGTATATCTGACTGTGGTTTTAACTTGGTCCAATCATGACACAAACTGTTTGCAAGTGTTAACCTAAAAAGAAGAAGAAGAAAAAAAAAAGATTTATTTAGAAATAGCAGATAGCAGAGAGGTGCCTGGGTGTCTCAGTCAGTTGAGCGTCTGACTCTTGATTTCAGCTCAGGTCATGATCTCAGGGTTGTAAGATCAAGTCCCAAGTCAGGCTCCCAGCTGGGCATGGAGCCTACTTGAGATTCTCTCCCTCTCTCACACCCCTCCCCAAACAAAAAAAGAAAAAAAAAAAAAAGAATTACAATCCAGGACAAGCAAGCTATGGTAAAACTATAGTCAAGTACTGAGAACAAAGGAAAGAAATGCTTTTTTATAAAGGAAAAGGGGAATTTGGGAGAACCATTACAAACAAAAACTTCATTGGAATAAACTGATAGTTTGAAGTATAGTGGCTTTTTGTTGGCTGATTTGTGACAGTCTCTCATTGGCTGGGCTGTTGCCGGGGCTGGAGGAAAAACTTCCTTCCTCCTGCTGGGTTAGTAAAGTAATAGCTAAAGTAGTATGGACTTGCATGGTATGTCTCTTCCTGTTGGGTTCTGCAATTGATGAGGAGTGGTAGGATGTGAGAGCTCCCCCTGCTGGCCTTCTGGCTCCATTCTATATGAGGTTTCATTTTATTTTCACCTAAGTCATTGACTTCCATAACAGGGACTTAAAGGCAAATTGTGTAATTTTCTCTAGGAGAAGAGAGGACATGGAAATCTCCATTCATTTATTCTTTCATTTGTGACATCATTCATTCATTTATTTTTAGTCTCTACAGATGTTTTCATTGTTGTTAAGAGTACAGGGAATATGGCAATGAACAAGACCATCAAGTTTATTATTCTCATAATCATAGTCGTGTGTGTGTGTGTAGGAGGGTCATAAACAATAAGCAAACATCTAAATGAATGAGATAATTTCATATAGTGAAATGAGAGTATGGTGCAGAACATACTCTATTTGATATGGGAATACATTGAACATAAAGGAGCCAGGTATGGACAGCTGGGGGCTGAATATTGGGCAGGGAGATCTCCATGAGTTAGGAGTGAAGGAACTGAAATGAGCTCAGTATACCTGGAATATATGGTCTTGGGCTGGTTGAAGTCAACAGGGCTTGGCCGGAATGTTCCAGACCCATGTTAAATTAAACAAACAAATAAAAAAACACAAGAATTTTTCCTAACTCAATGAGAAGCCACTGTGGGATTTCAAGAAAAAAAGTGTATGTTTTAAACTATGGATAAAACAACTTACCTTGGCTGATATGTAGAAAATTGTGTGCTATATTTTAAGAGAGGAAATAGGAAGGCCAGTTAGGAAACTATTTCAAAGGGCTGATGGATTGGTTTAGGGTGGCAGCACAACTATGAGGAAAATTAGCTGGTTTGGGGATGCGTTTGAGATCTATATTGGTACTCCTCACTACACTGTGGGTACCACACTGAGGAGCCGAAATAAGATTCTGTTGTTTCTTCTAAATGCTCCATACCTCAAGCTAAAACTGGTCTTCAGAACTCCTCTGACACTCATTTTAATATGGAAACAGCTATTTACTGATCCAGTGGCAGTCAGGGAGGGCTGGTAATAAGTAAAAATGAAGAGTAAAGGAAAATGTCCTGTAACATATTTTTAAGAAACCAATATTCATATTTTCTATTATATTTTGCCTGTCTGTTATGGGTGCCTGAAATAACCCACAGTTCCTTTCATATTGAGGTTTTGTTTCCAGAATTCCAGTGTACAAACAGTAATAACTTATCTGGAAGTAACAACCCATTAGCAGTCTCTAATACTTTAGCACTAATTAGATTATAAGGATGACTAAATTTAAAATTGGAAGGGTCTTTGAAAGATCCTTCCAATATCGATGATTTCAGCTGAGTTTACCAGAAACAAACCTAAGAAAAGAATTTATTTGAAAGTTGAAAAAAAAATAAGTTAGGAAGTTTTCCCAGGAAAAAGCTTATAGAGGATTAGAGGAATGAGAAGGAAAGGAATCTCTCTCTCTCTTTTTTTTTTTTTTAAAGATTTTATTTATTTATTTGACAGAGAGATAGAGAGAGAACACAAGTAGGCAGAGGGAGAGGGAGAAGCAGGCTCCCCGCAGAGCAGGGAGCCCGATGCGAGACTCAATCCCAGGACCCTGGGATCATGACCTGAGCCAAAGGCAGCCGCTTAACCGACTGAGCCACCCAGGCGCCCTCTCTCTCTTTTTTTTTTTTTTTTAAGATTTTATTTATTTATTTGAGACAGAGAGAATGAGAGAGAGAGAGCACATGAGAGGGGGGAAGGTCAGAGGCAGAAGCAGGCTCCCTGCCGAGCAGGGAGCCTGATGTGGGACTCGATGTGGGACTCGATCCAGGGACTCCAGGATCATGACCTGCGCCAAAGGCAGTCGCTTAACCAACTGAACCACCCAGGCGCCCAAGAAGGAAAGGAATCTCAACAAGAATATAGTATTAAGCCAAGTTACAGAGACAATACTGAACAAAACTCACACCTTCTATGTCCCATGAAGTAGTTGTCCCCACATTTCTCTCACAGCTGTCAATCACTGTGACTGCCTGAAGTCCACAGAGCTGACTCTGACTGTGGCAGACATGTCGTAGGATGACTCAAATGATGCCCTGCATCATTCCCTTTCCTTGAGTGTGGGCAGAATATGTGAATATGATGGATGGAGTTATGTTCTATGGCAAAGGTCAGGCATTTTGCAAATATCAAAGTCCCCAATCAGTTGAGTTTAATTTAATCCAAAGGGAGGCCATCCTGGGTGTGCCTGACCTAAGCAGCAAGTCCTCTGAAAGAGACTTGAAGCAGCAACAGATGTTAACCTGTTGGCCTTGAAGGAGGACACTGCCATATTATGACAAGGGCCAGACGGTAGGGAATTAGGGGAAGCTTCTAAGAGCTTGGGATCTCATTCCTACAACCGCAAGGAACTGAATTCAGTGAGACTAGAAAAAGACCGAATGGTAGGGAATTAGGGGGAGCTTCTAAGAGCTTGGGATCTCATTCCTACAACCGCAAGGAACTGAATTCAGTGAGACTAGAAAAAGACCGAATGGTAGGGAATTAGGGGGAGCTTCTAAGAGCTTGGGATCTCATTCCTACAACCGCAAGGAACTGAATTCAGTGAGACTAGAAAAAGACCGAATGGTAGGGAATTAGGGGGAGCTTCTAAGAGCTTGGGATCTCATTCCTACAACCGCAAGGAACTGAATTCAGTGAGACTAGAAAAAGACCGAATGGTAGGGAATTAGGGGGAGCTTCTAAGAGCTTGGGATCTCATTCCTACAACCGCAAGGAACTGAATTCAGTGAGACTAGAAAAAGACCGAATGGTAGGGAATTAGGGGAAGCTTCTAAGAGCTTGGGATCTCATTCCTACAACCGCAAGGAACTGAATTCAGTGAGACTAGAAAAAGACCGGACGGTAGGGAATTAGGGGAAGCTTCTAAGAGCTTGGGATCTCATTCCTACAACCGCAAGGAACTGAATTCAGTGAGACTAGAAAAAGACCGGACGGTAGGGAATTAGGGGAAGCTTCTAAGAGCTTGGGGTCTCATTCCTACAACCGCAAGGAACTGAATTCAGTGAGACTAGAAAAAGACCGGACGGTAGGGAATTAGGGGGAGCTTCTAAGAGCTTGGGGTCTCATTCCTACAACCGCAAGGAACTGAATTCAGTGAGACTAGAAAAAGACCGGACGGTAGGGAATTAGGGGGAGCTTCTAAGAGCTTGGGGTCTCATTCCTACAACCGCAAGGAACTGAATTCAGTGAGACTAGAAAAAGACCGGACGGGAGGGAATTAGGGGGAGCTTCTAAGAGCTTGGGGTCTCATTCCTACAACCGCAAGGAACTGAATTCAGTGAGACTAGAAAAAGACCAGACGGTAGGGAATTAGGGGGAGCTTCTAAGAGCTTGGGGTCTCATTCCTACAACCGCAAGGAACTGAATTCAGTGAGACTAGAAAAAGACCAGACGGTAGGGAATTAGGGGGAGCTTCTAAGAGCTTGGGGTCTCATTCCTACAACCGCAAGGAACTGAATTCAGTGAGACTAGAAAAAGACCAGACGGTAGGGAATTAGGGGGAGCTTCTAAGAGCTTGGGATCTCATTCCTACAACCGCAAGGAACTGAATTCAGTGAGACTAGAAAAAGACCAGACGGTAGGGAATTAGGGGGAGCTTCTAAGAGCTTGGGATCTCATTCCTACAACCGCAAGGAACTGAATTCAGTGAGACTAGAAAAAGACCAGACGGTAGGGAATTAGGGGGAGCTTCTAAGAGCTTGGGATCTCATTCCTACAACCGCAAGGAACTGAATTCAGTGAGACTAGAAAAAGACCAGACGGTAGGGAATTAGGGGGAGCTTCTAAGAGCTTGGGATCTCATTCCTACAACCGCAAGGAACTGAATTCAGTGAGACTAGAAAAAGACCAGACGGTAGGGAATTAGGGGGAGCTTCTAAGAGCTTGGGATCTCATTCCTACAACCGCAAGGAACTGAATTCAGTGAGACTAGAAAAAGACCAAACGGTAGGGAATTAGGGGGAGCTTCTAAGAGCTTGGGATCTCATTCCTACAACCGCAAGGAACTGAATTCAGTGAGACTAGAAAAAGACCAAACGGTAGGGAATTAGGGGGAGCTTCTAAGAGCTTGGGATCTCATTCCTACAACCGCAAGGAACTGAATTCAGTGAGACTAGAAAAAGACCAAACGGTAGGGAATTAGGGGGAGCTTCTAAGAGCTTGGGATCTCATCCCTACAACCGCAAGGAACTGAATTCAGTGAGACTAGAAAAAGACCAAACGGTAGGGAATTAGGGGAAGCTTCTAAGAGCTTGGGATCTCATCCCTACAACCGCAAGGAACTGAATTCAGTGAGACTAGAAAAAGACCAAATGGTAGGGAATTAGGGGAAGCTCTAAGAGCTTGGGATCTCATCCCTACAACTGCAAGGAACTGAATTCAGTGAGACTAGAAAAAGACCTAGAGTGTCAAATGAGATTGCAGACTCTTTCAACAGCATTTTGAGACCCTGAATTTTGAAAGAGTTGTGCTGTATCCAGACCCCAACCCATAGAAACCATGAGATAATAAATGTCAGTTGTATTAAGCCGCTAAGTTTGTGGTAATTTGTTAAACAGCATAAAAATCTAACATGTGGGCGCCTGGGTGGCTCAGTTGGTTAAGCATCTGCCTTCGGCTCAGGTCATGATCCTGGAGTCCCTGGATTGAGTCCTGCATCAGGCTCCCTGCTCAGTGGGGAGTCTGCTTCTCCCTCGGACCCTCCCCCCTCTCATGCTCTCTCTATCTCATTCTCTCTCTCAAATAAATAAATAAAATCTTTAAAAAAATAAAAAAAAATCTAACATGTAAGAAAGCAAATAAACCAATCAAAAAATGGGCAAAAGATCTGAACATTCACCTCCTGAAAGAAGGTATATAGTTGGAGAGTAACCATAAGAAAATATGCTCAACATCATATGTTATTAGGAACTGTAAATTAAAACAACAGTGAGATAACCCTACACACCTATTAGAATGATTAAAATCCAAAACACCAGATATTGGTCAGGATGTGGAGCAACACAAACTTTCATACATTGATGGTGGGAATGGAAAGTGGTATAGTCACCTTGCAAGACAGGATGGTGGTTTCTTACAAAACTAAACTATGATCCAGCCATCATACCTCTTGATATTTATGCAAATGAATTGAAAACTCATGTCCACCAAAACCCTGCATGTTTATGTTTATACTGCTTTATTCATACTTTTTAAAACTTAGAAGCAACCAAAATGTCCTTCAGTAGGTGAATGGATAAACAAATGGGTACATTTAGATATTGGAATATTATTCAATGCTAAAAAGAAATTATCAGAAAAGACTTGGAGGAAACTTAAATGTGGATTACTAAGTAAAAGAAGCCAATCTGAAAAGGCTACACACTGTATGATTCCAACTAAATGACATTCTGGAAAAAGCAAAACTATAAAGACAGTAAAAAGATCAGTGGGCTTGGAGGGAGGGAGGGAAGAATAGGTGGAGCACAGGGGATTTCTAGGTCAGTGAAACTCTCCTATATGATAGTGTAATGGTGGACAGGTATCATTATACATTTGTCAAAACTCATAGCATGTATATAACAATAAACCCTAATATGGACTGGAGTTAATAATGTATCAATATTGGCTTATTAGTTGTACAAATGTACTACACTAATGCAAGATGTTAATAATAGGGGAAAATAGAAGATGGGGATGAGGAAGTGTGTGGGAACTCTATAATTTCCATTCAATTTCTATATACCCCTAAAATTGCTCAAAAAATAAATTCTATTAAAAAACATATAGAGTCAGAATTATGACACAGGTAATCCTATTTCAAGATTCTCTTATTTCTTTTTTACCAAATTTTATTGAGATCAACTTATCTCTGTAGTTTAATGTGTAGGTTCATTCTAAAGACATTCTGTTATCATTATTATCAATATTCCCCTTTTCTGTGTGTATGCATGTGTGTGTATTCACCCATATTTATTATAGAATTCAGGTTCTTTCCCTAGTTTGGAAGAAGTGAGGCAAAATTTTCAATTGTGTTACCTTAATATTCTTGTATTTCTTGGTGTTTGGCTTGAATATTTTGATACTACATGATTTATTACAAAAATTATTATGACAGTTATTTTTGAATTTGAGGGAGTCTAGCTCCGATGGCTTACAAAGCTCACTGCCTTTTGCTAGCATTCCTCTTTTGTTTACTTTCTCCATTTTTGTAGTTTAGTTAGAGCTGTTCTGAGTGACATTAAGGTAGGTAGGGTCTAATACCAGCTAACAACCAGCCAGAGTTGTTGTTGTTGTTGTTTTAACAAGGCCATTTCCTGGACCAGGAATTATTACATTATTATTACATTATTATTACATTATTACATAGTACCATATAAATATGCAGTGTCTTAGAGTAAGAAACCTGTCCTGGAGTTTTAGGCTCTGCATGTAATTTATGTTTTTGACCCAAAGTGTGAGTCTCATTCCTTTTTCATTTAATGTCAGAACAGATATATTTTCACAGTGTCATCTTATTATATCTAAATAAGTGTATATCAATACATATACATATTTATGCGTGTGATATATATTTGTTTTCATATACTTATACCTGTTACATGTATGTCTTTACATGTATGTGTGTGAGATAGATAATGGTTAAACCTCTTCTGATAATTTATAAGTTTTTTTTTTAATCTATAAGTTTTAAAACCCATTTTTGGTTATACTAATCATCTCTATAACACTAAGTCATATGATTCACCCCATTTCTCATTTTTTCCACATCAGTATCCAAGTAGTGCGATCTGGAAGTTATTCCCATGTTGAGTGTTTTTCATTTGTTTCTTGCTCTCTACCTTATAACTCTAATCTATAAAAGGGTAAGTAAATTAGGCCATTTTCCCCCTTTTGTGTTTCTTCTCACTATTCTATTCTAGCTGCTTACTGTTTAAATCACCATTTCAGCATTTAGACTGAGAGACTGCACTGCTCTCATTGATGAGCTTTCAGTTCATCCTGTGTTTCAGGGGAAACCAAACCATAAAATCAGAGAGCAGCTTCTCTACACCATGTTGAATCCAGTCTTTTCCCAAGAAGGGAACAGGGAACAGGTTAAAAGGGGGTTGGTGGATGTATATCTTTCTCACTTTAGGTGGAGTATATCACCTGGCAGAAGTCTAGGTCACTCAAAATTCTTGGATCAAAGCATTCTTTTTTGATGGATCACTCTTTATTTCTTGTGTCTTGTATTTGGTCAGCGGCTCTTAAGTCATGTTCCCACATTAATGATCCTTGCCTCTGCTCTAAGTCAATCCCTTTCATTCTTCTGTCACAGATAGGAAATGGTTGAGAAAGAATAAAATTCGTATGTATTTACTTCCCCTTTCAATGTTGTGAAAATGGTCCCCAAGTTGGGTATTTTTCAATTTTCTTCTTTTTTTTTTAAATTCCATCTCCATTAATTTTTTGTTCCTTCCTTTTTTTTTTACCATTTTTTTCCTCCTCTCCTTTCATCTTTAAGTTAAGAGTTGTTGATGAGTCTTTAAGAATGATTCTATTCTCCAGTGTGTGCTGTTCTCCTAATAGGAAAGAGGCATATGGGCCCATGAGGTACCTCTTGATTGAATCCTAAAATTCATTGTTTCTCATACTTATATTTCAGACTTCATCTTATTTTATAACCTCACTTTTTTTCCAAACATAGCATATGTTTACTTCTCAGTTTTGGGTTCTTCTTGTTTATTTTATTTTATTTTATTTTATTTTGTCTCATGTAAGGGAGTAGAACATATGTCCGTTTATTGCATCTTAAGTGGATAACTCAGGTAGAATATGTACTGGAATCCCCTTCACAACTTAAGTCAGTATGAGAAAAAGAACAATCCTGAAGAATAGAAGTTGGGAAAGGATTAGAAATTACAATATTATATATTAGTATCCAGCTTCTAAGTTACATTTTTACCCATTCTTATCCCTTTTCCTATGGCCAATTGGCAAACCAATAGAATACACTCTGAATCAAACCCCTTTCCCCACCGCTTCCCCCCCAAAAAGGCAGACACCCATGTACTTGTATGCTAAGGGAACTAATATTATTTGAATACACACTTTGTATTATGCACTATACTAGGTGCTTTGCTTATGCAATGGGAATCTTAATCCTAGAATAATTGATTTTTTAAGACATGATTATCTTGGGACATATGTGAGGATAACAAACCATGACACAAAGTGATCTATTTGAATGGTAGGAAAGTTGAATTCTAGCCTTAGCTCTGGACTAATCAATTTTAATCCATGGCATGTTATAGGTGATATAATTATCAGAGAGCTTAAAATCATGATATCAGTGTTATCCAGGATATCCATGTTCTCCAACTGGTGAGTAGTGGCCCCTTGTTAAAAGGTATAAAATTATTATGATAGGTCTTATATTTTGTATTTTTTACTTTATTTTGTATTATTTTTACTAATCTGTTTATTGTTTCACTTCTTAACCTAATAGAATATAATAGACACATAAAATATACTTAAACTAAGTAATGTTTATTGTGTAATGAAAAAAGAATGATTTTTGTACTAGGATGTCTGCAGATGCAAGATAAAATGTATCCCTGCACACAACTATGATGTAAATATACATTTTTAGTGAGCATTTATGGTATGATAGACATCATGGAAAATATGGGGTCCAATGATCAAAAATTTGCAGAGAGCGTGTGCCATTAATTTAAATAAACACAGATTTAAAATAGCAACTGTGGAAAATGCTAAGAAGGGGTCCATTTCCCAATTGACATTTTCTAAAATATGTATTTGTTCATTTGTTTATCATTTTGTCCTATTGCCTCCCCCAACCATATGGGAAGAAATTTAGTCTATTTTATTTACTGCTAGATATATTCCGACATACAGTAGGTTAGCGATAATATTTGTTCAATGAATAAATGACAGTGAAGTAAGATGGATTTAAGGTATTCAAGGCAATTAGTAAAGGCAACCTTGAGATAGCTGAATTCTGAGTTCTGAAGAGTGGGTTGACATTGTTTAGATGAAAAAGAGTTGGAAGACTGTAAGGCAAAGGGAAATGCTATGTAAAAGCTCTATGTTGAAGTAAGCATAGAGAGTATGAACCACAATAGAGCGTCAGTGCTGAAATGAAGAGAGGAGAAGGAGCTTGGTGCTGGAGAGTAGGTAGGTGGGGAGAGAACTTCTCCAAGACCTTTGTGAATAATGCTTAAAGAAAAAAATTCATCTTTCTTCTTAGAGTATTGAAAGTCACTAAATAAATGTAGGCAGTGGACTGAAGTAATCAGATTTGTACTTTAAAATAATATCTGTTATTAATTATTTATAATAAAATGGCTTATAGAAGGAGTATGGTTGAAGAAGAGTGGACCTAAAATAAACCTTGGATAATTTTGTTGTTTAAAGTCTGTTAAAGGAGCATGAGGTATTAAAGAAGTCAGAAAGAAAAAAACATCAAGATAGGAAAAAAACAAAAGTGTGGTAGTATAATGGAAGGCAAGTCATGAGAGTATTTTAAGGAAGGGAAGCCACAGGGTTCAAGGCTCCTGAAAGGTAAATTGAATTGTAGAAGGATAATTAAATATGCACAAGATATAAAGATATGGAGATTATCATTGATTTTAGCAAAAGAAGTTAAATAACAATATATCTCTCCTCTCCTCTCTCTCTCTCTCTGTCTCTCAGACACATACAAACACACACACACACACACACACACACAAATTCCAAAGCTGTTGGAAAAGAATGATAATATGTAACTGAGTCCAGAAGAAAGTATTACTGTTGACAGCCAAATTCAAAAGGCACCTGAAAGGCTTGAAACCCGAATGATAATCCTGAGCTAATAATGGCAGTTTGTAAAATAATTTATTTTGTTGGAATTTAAAACTTTGGATTATAAGAACTATATGGGTACATGAAACATAGTTTTGGGTCCGTGCAAAGTGGAATTTGGAACTGAGCCTTTAACAAAGGCTAGACCTTAAAACGACTGTTCCTATAGAGAAAAAAATAAATAAAAGCAAACAAAAATCCTGCTCTCCAGAAAAGAGAGACAACAGGTATTTTGCCTTTGTCATTCTTTGACCTTACTGTGAAAATGAACTCTATGCTGAGAATCAATAACCAGAGTTTGACTCTCATTCATATAAGGAGATTGAATATTCACTTTTGGAGTCTGGAAATCCCCCAGCCAAGAAGTTCTGTTTAATATGACCACAAGCACCTTGGGACAACACACAACATCAATACCAATATTTTTTTGGAGAAGAACACTTGAATAAAGCTCTCAGAATTCTCACAAATTATGCTCACTCAGACATTAGCTTATAACTCCATATTATACCACACTTCAAAAACAAACTACCATGAAATAAAGCAAAAACAACAGTTTCAAACTCTCAAGGGCAAATAATAATGAAATCATTAGATAGAGTATAAACTAATTATATAAAACGTTTAATGAATTGAAAGAAGGAACTAAAGATATGAGAGAGGAATAATAAAAAAGCAAAATTAAATAGGCAACTTTATTTTTTTAAATTTTTTTTCAAGATTTTTATTTATTTATTTGACAGAGAGAGACACAGCGAGAGAGGGAACACAAGCAGGGGGAGTGGGAGAAGGAGAAGCAGGCTCCCTGCAGAGCAGGGAGCCCGATGTGGGACTCGATCCCAGGACCCTGGGATCATGACCTGAGCTGAAGGCAGTCGCTTAACCAACTGAGCCACCCAGGTGCCCTAAATAGGCAACTTTAGAAAAGAACTAAATAAAACATAAAAATTCAAAATATAAATATTTCAATTAAAAACTCAATGAGGTTTCTTCCACTGATTTCAGTTATAGAAAATCTCTATCATCCTTATCAGTTAATATAATAATGGAAGAAATCTCAAAATCAACAAATTTGAAAACAAATTAAAAAAAATTAAAAAATTAAAAAATAAAAACTTGATGAATGTGTTAAAATTATAAGTAGCTCAAGAGAGAATGGCTCTATGGCCTGAAGTATAAATATGTATGTGTATACATATATATACATATACACATATATACACATATATAACATATAATTATATACTATCATGAAATTTAAAAAGAAAAAGAATGAAAAAGGAGTAGTTATAGATGCCAGAATCTCTGATACACTTAATTGGACTTCCAGAGAAAGAAATCCAGGAGATTATATATGAGTCACAGAGTATAAGAATCATTTATTAGAATTTTCTAGAATAGATGAAAGAAATGTTGATTTAGGAAGCACAATAAAACACTAACATGATAAAAATGCAATCCACATTTTAACAAATGTTGGTAAAGTTTTAAATTTTTCCCAAAGACAGAAAGATCTTAAAGGCATTCAAAGTGAAACAAAAATTACCTATAAAGAAAAAGCAATGATACCAACACCAGACTTCTCTTGAGCACCAACTGAATTTAGAAAATTGTACAAAAGGTAAAGCAGGAGGTAATTTAAATAACCATCAATGTAGGATTTTTTTTCTTTTTTTTTAAACCGTCATTCAAGAACAAGGGCAAAATTTCAGATAAATTGTAGAAGTTTATCAGCAATGCTTTCTCACTAGAACTTCTAAATCATATATTTCAGGAACAAATAAATTGAATACAGAACAAAAGATATTAATCTAGAAATGAATGGCAAGCAAAATAAAATGATAAGCATATACAGAAACATAAAATTGTTGAAATAAAACAATATATCTTCAAAGGATTATTTTGAGGATTAAATACAAGTTTTAAACTGAAATAAAAAAAGAAATTAAAAAAGTGTTTGAAATACCACTATAAACATGGCCAACCTTTTTAATTGTTTGCTAAATAAGTAAAAAAAAGTATAAACATAACAGAGAACAGAATTTGACAAAGAAAATATGAATATTTGTTAAACAGCATTGGGTACTTTGTGATCATAGAAAAATACACTAAATTTCTGTTTGTTTTGGAGAGGCATATAGATATGGTCTTACTTTCAAATTTATTTATTGTACTTATATATTTAACCACTGAAATGTACAAATACATCATTAGATATCAAAAGTATGCATGGTAAATAGAAAAGTATTAACCAATTTAAAATAGCAATCAACTTAAAATATCAAATTTTAAGTATCAATTTAAAAGAGGTACATTTTATAAAAGGGAAAAACAAGTGGTTGTAGACAGTACAGAATGAGTTGAACGAAACACTTATAGGGATTATCAGTTTGTATTAAAATACATTTATATGTGATTCATAATAAATTCATATAAAGCATAAAGACCTAGGGAGATTAAAAGAAAAAGCATAGAATAAGATAAAGCTGTAAATTTATTTTAATATCCAACAAAATAAATTTAAGGGCAAAAACCATTATTTGGGATGAACTTTTCTATTTATATGAGGAATATAGAGTAATTTTACATTTCTTTTTGCATGTAATAACATACTCAAAGATGCATAAAGAAAAAGTTGACAGATGGTAAGCAGAATGTAATAAATCTACCATCATACATGGAGATGTCATTCAACTCACTATTATGAGGTCCAATACCCAAACTTAGTAAAAATATGGACAATTTGAACAATACAGTTAAAAGCTTGCTCTCATGAATATACATTGAACCCTGAATCCCAAAATTAAAGAGCATATCATTTTTTTTAAAGATTTTATTTATTTATTTGAGAGAGAGAGAATGAGAGAGAGCAAGCACATGAGAGGGGGGAGGGTCAGAGGGAGAAGCAGACTCCCTGCCGAGCAGGGAGCCCGATGCGGGACTCAATCCCCGGACTCCAGGATCATGACCTGAGCCAAAGGCAGTCGCTTAACCAACTGAGCCACCCAGGCGCCCCAAGAGCATATCATTTTTTTAAAGCACATATGAATTATATATGTAAAATGGACTTTAAAATAAGCTATAGTGTAGCATAATCAAACTTCAGATGATTGATAACATAGCAAGTTATGAAAATTACCACAATATTATTAAATTATAATGAAAATATAAGACAATTTTAGTATATTAAATATATTTGGAAGTTAAATCATACACCTATAAACAACTAATAGGTCAAAGAAGAAAGTATGACAACATTTAAATATGAACAAGACAATAATGAGAGCATTCCATATTAAAATTGAGTTAAATGCTTATGAAAGAAAGGCTAAAAGTCAATGACATAAGTATTCATCTTAAAAATTAGTGAAACAAGCAAAAATAAACTCAAAGAAATCAAAAGGAAGGAATAACAAAGAAATATAGCCTGCAACAACTCATTTAAAAAAATATCAAAAAGATTAATAGTTCAATAACCATTTAAAAGTCTTTAATGTGCTTGGTTAAAACACCAAATTCACATGATCTTAGGAGAAAATTATACAAAATATTCAAAGCATAGATAATTCCAATTCTATACAAATTCTTTATGGAAAAATATAGAAAAAATATTAGCAAGATTGTTTTTTTTTAAATATTTATTTATTTGAGAGAGAGAAGAGAGGCAGCAGGAGAGAATCTCAAGCAGACTCCCCACTGAGCACAGAGCCCACTGTGGGGCTCAATCTCAGGATCCCTGAGATCATGATCTGAGCCAAAACCAAGAGTTACATACTCAACCGACTAAGCCATCCAGGCTCCCCACAAGATTGTATTTTATATGATAAGCAAGAAGACATATTAAAATGGCTTGAAGAATGAATGGAAGATATGTAAATAAAAAGAATAAATACTAACAAATCTTTCAAAACTTCCATGGAAGTAGAAGAGAGGGAAGTAACTTGAGGTGAGGTTTGAATGAGGATTTTTCCTATTCTATGAGAGACTTGAGCATATTGAAAAGCCATAGGAGTGTATTATTCAACCATAAAAACAAGGAAATCTTGCTATTTCTGACAACAACATGGATGGATGTCGAGGGCATAATGCTAAGTGAAATAAGTCAGACGGAGAAAGATAAATACCATATGATTTCATTTATATGCAGAATCTAAAAAACAACACAAAAATCCCCCTCAAACTCATAGAGAACAGATTGATAGTTGCCAGAAGCAGGAGAATGAAGGGTGGGTAAAATGGATAAAAGGATAGAATCTTCCAGTTATAAAAATAAATAAAACCTAGGGATTTAATGTACAATACGGTGGCTGTAATTACAATAGTTCGCTGTATATTTGAAAGCTACTAAGAGAGTATCTCTTCAAAATTCTAGTTATGTGCCATGATAAGATATTATTTTGGTGATCATCTCAGAATATATACAGATATCAAATCATTATGTTCTATACTTGAAACTAATGTTATGTCAATTTTTTTTTTTAAAGATTTTATTTATTTATTTGACAGAGAGAGACACAGCGAGAGAGGGAACACAAGCAGGGGGAGTGGGAGAGGGAGAAGCAGGCTTCCTGCTGAGCAAGGAGCCCGATGCGGGACCCTATCCCTGGACTCCAGGATCATGACCTGAGCAGAAAGCAGACGCTTAATGACTGAGCCACCCAGGCACCCTGCATGGTAGTTCTATTTTTAAATTTTGAGGAATTTCCATACTATATTCCATAATAACTACACCAATTTGCATTCCACCAACAGTGCCTGAGGTTTCTCTTTTTTCCACATCCTCACCTGCATTTGTTGTCTTTTTGATAATAGTCAATCTGACTTGTGTGAAGTGATGTCTCATTGTGGTTTTGATTTGCATTTCCCCGATGATTTGTGATTTTAAGCATCTTCTCGTGTACCTGTTAGCCATTTGTATGACTTCGAAAAATTACTCTGCCCATTTTTTAACCAGGTTGTTTGTTGTTTTGATATTAAGTTGTGTAAGTTCTTTATGTCTTTTGGATATTGACCCCTTATAGAATGGATGATTTGCAAATGTTTTTCCTCATTTGGTAGGTTGCATTTTTGTTTTGTTGAAGGTTTTCTTAGCTCTGCAAAACCTTTTTACTTTATTGTATACCGTCTTGTTTATTTTAGCTTTTGTTGTCCTTGCCTGAAGAGACTGATCAAAAAAAAAAAAAAAAAAAAGATTTCTTAGACTGATGACAAGAGCTTCATGCCTATGTTTTCTTTTAGGAGTTTTATGGTTTCAGGTCTTACATCTAAGTCTTTTATACATTTTGAATTTATTTTTGTATATAGTGTAAGAAAGTGGTCCAATTTTATTTTTTGCATGTATTTGTTCAGTTTTCTCAACACTATTTGTTGAAGAGACTGTCTTCTCCTCATCGTATATTCTTTTTCATAGATCAATTGACCATATATGTCTGGGTTTCTTTCTGGGCTAATATATACCATTGATCTATGTGTCTGTTTTTGTGCCAGTACCATACTGTCTTGATTACTATAGATTTATAGTTTGAAATTAGGGAAGGTTTGGGCACCTGGGTGGCTCAGTTGGTTAAACGACTGCCTTCGGCTCAGGTCATGATCCTGGAGTCCCTGGATCGAGTCCCACATCAGGCTTCCTGCTCGGCAGGGAGTCTGCTTCGTCCTCTGACCCTATCCCCTCTCATGTGTTCTCTCTCTCTCATTCTCTCTCTCTCAAATAAATAAATAAAATCTTAAAAAAAAAAACAAAAAAAAGAAATTAGGGAAGATTTCAGTTTTGTTCTTTCTCACAATCGCTTTAGCTATTTGGAATCTTTCATTGTTCTACAAACATTTTAGGAATCTTTGTTCTAGTTCTGTGAAAAATGCCATTGTATTTTGATGGGAATTGCACTAAATCTGTATATTGCTGTGGTTAGTTTGCAAATTTCAACAGTATTATTCTAATCCATGAAAACAGAATATATTTTAATTTATTTGTTTTTATCTTCAATTTATTTCATCAATGTTATATAGTTTTCAGAGTATAGATCTTTTATATCCTTGGTTAAATTTATTCCTAAATTGATGGTGGTTATTATTATCATTGAAGCAATTATAAATGGGATTTTTTCTTAATTTCTCTTTCTGATAGCTTTTATTAGTTTATAGAAGCATAACCATTTTCTGTATATTACTTTGTATCCTGGGATTTACTAAATTCATTTATTAGGTTTAACAGGTTTTTTTTGTGTGTGTGTAGTCTTCAGGGTTTTCTATGTATAGTATGTCATCTATAAATAGTGATACTTTTATCTCTTCCTTCTGGATTTGGATGCGTTTTATTTATTTTTCTTGCCTAACTGTTGTAAATAGTACTTCTACTACTATGTTGGATAACAACAATGAGAGTGGGTATCTTTGTCTTGTTCCTTATGTTAGAGGAAAAGTTTTCATTTTTTTATTGTTGGGTATGATGTTAGTTGTGAGTTTATCATAGGTGTTCAGGTACATTCCTTCTACACACACTTCACTGACAGTTTTTAAATCATAAATATATTTTGAACTTTGTCAAATACTTCTGCATGATTGTATGATATTTTTTATCCTTTTTTTAATGTTATGTATCAAGTTGATGACTTTGAACCTATTGAATCATCCTTGCATGCCTGGGATAAATAAACCTCACTTCATTGTGGATGTTAATCCTTTTAATGTATTGTTGAATTTGTTTTGCTAGTATTATGTTGAAAATTTTTGCATCTAGGTTCATTGGGAATATTGACCTGTAATTTTTTTTTTTTTTTTTTTAGCACTACCTTTGTCTTGTCTGCTATCAATGTAATGCTGGTCTTGTAAAATCATATTGGAAACATACCTTCCCCTGCAGTTTTATGGAATAACTTGAGAAGGATAGGTAGTAACTATTCTGTAAATGTTTGGTAGAATTCACCTGTGAAGTTTTTTGGTCCTGAACTTTTGTGTCTTGTGAGTTTCTAAATTACTCATTCAATTTCATTACTTGTGATCACTCTATTAGAATTTTCTATTTCTTTGTGATTCAGTCTTGGAAGTTGGTGTATTTCAAGGAATTTATCCATTTCTTCTAGGTTTTCCTATTGATTTATAACTGTTTGTAGTAATTTCTTATGATCTTTTTTTTTTTTTAAGATTTTATTTATTCATTCGAGACACAGAGATACAGAGAGAGAGAAAGAGCACAAGCGGGGGAGAGGCAGAGGGAGAAGCAGGCTCTCCACTGAGCCAGGAGCCAGACGTGGGGCTCGATCCCAGGACCCTGGGATCATGACCCAAACCGAAGGCAGACGCTTAACCATCTGAGCCACCCAGGTGCCCCTCTTATGATCTTTGTATCTGTGGTATAAGTTGTAACTTCTCTTTTATTCCTAATATTATTTATTTGGACCCTCTCTCCTTTTTTTCTTGATGAGTCTGGCTAGAGGTTTATTGATTTTGTTTGTCTTCTCAAAGAACCAACTTTTAGCTTCATTAGTCTTTCTATTGCTTTTTTAATCTCTATATTATTTATTTTCTCTCTGATCTTTCTTATTTCTTCCACTAACTTTGGGCTTTGTTTGATCTTCTTTTTCTTCTTCCTTTCAGTATAAAGTTAGATTGCTTATTTGGGATTTTTCATAGGTTGCTATGAACTGTCCTCTTACAACTGCCTTTGCTGCATTCCATAGACTTTGTGTTTACATTTTCATTTGTCTTAAGGTATTTTTTATTTACTCTTTGATTTCTTATTGACTCATTCATTGTTTAGTAACATGTTGTTTGGCCTCCACCTGTTTGTGTGTTTTTTCCCCAAGTTTTCTTCTTGTAATTCATTTCTAGCTTTATATTATTGTTGTGGGAAAAGATGTTTGATATCATTTCAGTCTTCTTGAATTTACTGAGACTTGTTTTGTGGCCTAACATGTAATCTATCCTGGAGAGTATTCCATGTGCACTAGTTTTAAAAAAAGTGTATTCTGGGTTTTTTGGATAAAAATTTCTGTATCTATATATATCTATATGATATAAACTAATTTTAACTCTTGCTGGCTGATAATAATGACAACTTGGTTGGGAGCAGTAAAGCGAGAGAAACAAAAGTTAATTTGTGCATGGAAAGATGAAGCTTTTTAGCCAAATAGATGTGTGTTGATGCTAAAATAAAATATATCTAGTAGGAACAATATTCACTGGGATCTAGAAAAAAGAGAATCTGAGAATCACCAGTCCATGCTTTCCTTTACTATCTTGTATTTCCCTCTACTACTTTCAAGTCTTTGGGAAAGAGTGAAAAAGAGTGTAGTCTTGTGTTAGCTTTGCTTAAGAGAATTAAGGGGAATAATTTGCATCTGCATTTGGGGTGTCACAAAACTGAGGGAAGCCTGACAACTATAGCAAGATAATTTTAAGATGGCCCAAGGTGGTCAGCACAGATATCTTACACAACAGCAGTCCAAAGCAGAGGTATTAGTAAAAAATCTTATTGGAATATAAATCTTTTCTAGGGACTCATCCTTCAAATACTTTGAATTTGCTCAAATGCCATGTATCTCCAGCAGAATAAAGTACCTACTTCTGTAAAAGCACCTTCCTTTATTCTATTAAACAATTTATTAGGCTGCTATTCTCTCTCTTTCTCTCTCTAACCATCCATCCAATCTGTCAACTCCTGTTAGAATTTATAGTTCCTACAAAGCAGTATTGTATTCCATTTAACCTTTACTTCCTCAGTATCTTGCAGAATTCCAAACATACAGAGGCACCTGGACAGCTGAGTCGGTTAAGCATCTGACTCTTGATTTTGACTGAGGTCATGATCTCAGGGTCGTGGAATGGAGCCCTGTTTCAGGCTCCATGCTTGCAAGGAGTCTGAGATTCTCTCTCCCCCTCTGCCTCTATCCCTCTCTCTCTCTCAAAATAAATAAATAAAAATATAAATAAATAAATAATACATATAGTAGATTGTTTATAATGCCCACAAACTCAGTGGAATAACAATTTTATAGGGCTCCACCTTCTTTCACCCTATAACAAATCTGCTTGAGATCCTTATCTAATGGACCTTCCACATGGCTATGGTCCTTTGCCTGGCTTCCATTTTCTTTTCTTTTCTTTTTTTTTTTTTTTTTTCTGACAGAGAGAGAAACAGCGAGAGAAGGAACACAAGCAGGTGGAATGGGAGAGGGAGAAGCAGGCTTCCGCAGGGCAGGGACCCGATGTGGGGCTCGATCCCAGGACCCTGGGATCATGACCTGAGCTGAAGGCAGACATTTAACAACTAAGCCACCCAGGCGCCCCTGGCTTCCATTTTCTTAAGCTCTCTGATCTTTCGGCTAATTGGTCCTGTGCAGTATAATGTCCTCACATCCAGGAACCGATTCATTCTCTTACTCTACTTTTTTTGTTTGTTTGTTTTTTACCCCTTCTAGATGTATAACAGAGCACAGTGAATGCTAGAAACTAAAATGGAAACTAACTTTGAATTATTTACTTCTTGATGTCATCTTCCTTTGTTCTGCATGATCTGTTTTATTTATTAACATCCTCAGATCTGTTTCACAGTACAAACATGATTTCCCTCTAGGGCTTGGGGATTGAACATATTACTTCTTCAAAATTTGTTTTCAGTTATTATCTATCCTTCAAAGACTGGTTTAACTCCCATCTAATCTATGCAATACTCCATGTTCAGTTCAATCTACTGTGATCAATTCTTTCTCAGAATTCCTTTAGTTCACCTAAACTGATACTTTAAAAAAATATATTTATCATACGATGCCTTATATCCTTAGTTAATTTTCACCTGTAAAAGTATCCTATCTTTCCAACATTATTAGAATTTGCCTTAGGGCCATAATAGCATAATGTCTTGAATAAACTACTTAGTTTTACTTAGCAAAGTTCAGTAGGTGTTAAGGATATAGTGATTTTTTTTCATTAAAAGTTATCTTTTTATTCAAAATATATTTTCCAATGGAAATTTAATTAGATTATATAAAACATGAATTAATCAAATTTAAAATTAAACAGATAATTTCTCTTCTGTATACAGTTATGCACCACACTTACAAAGTCTGCAATTTTATTTAGATTTTTAACTTCCCAAGGAAATACACAATTATTTTGTGTCTGGTCAAGTACTTAGGAAAGGATGGTGGAAGATTTTTAATGATGATAATGCAATTGTGATGAAATAATAAACATGTATATTTAGCTCTATGAATGATAGTATCGATTGAATAATAAATGAACTGCCCATATTATGTTTTGGATATGGACATATATTAGCCCAAATGTGCATGGAGAGAATGTTCTCTATTGAAGAATGGGCAATAAGCCCACTAACCCCAGACTCATCAAACTGTGATAAAGTATATCTCTCTGGCTGGGGAGAAAAAGAATTCCTAGCCTTAATGCTCTTTCTTTAGTATAAAATGTGCACTAATAGGATGCATTGAGCTACTGACACTTTCTGTGAATAGTCTCTATCCTTTCAAATGCAAATATTTCAGAATCTGTCAGGTTCCCAGCACATGGATTTTAAAATCAAGTCATTCTTCACTGTGGGTTAGCATAATTGTACACTTGGGACATTATATATTTATACATATAATGGGTACAATTCAAGCAGCTGCCTGTTGAAGTTAATGGAAGATCTGTCTATTAAGAAGGTAATGTGAAATACACATACACGTGTGTATATATATGGATATATATGATTTTTTCATTTTCTTTTTTCACTCAATTCCTGATTAGCCTCATTCCATGTTTTCCCTCCATAACTTGAATGCCTTGAGTTTAAACTTTATGGTATCATTATTTTAATTTTCATTTTTTTAAAGATTTATTTAATTATTTTGAGATGAGAGAGAGAAGAGAGATTGCGAGCATGTGAGTGCGGGGGGCGGGTGGGGTGGGGGTGGGGGAGGGGCAGAGGGAGGAGAGAAATCCTGAGGCCTACTCTCCACTGAGCACAGAGCCCAATGCAGGACTCAATCCCAGGACCCAGGATCATGATCTGAGCTGAAATCAGGCGTCAGACGCTCAACTGACTGAGCCACCCAGGTGCCCCTAATTTTCATTTTTAATTATTTTTTTTAGGGGAGTAGGAGAGATTGAGAATTATACACATGTATCTGAAACTGCAAATCTTATAGTTGCAACTAGGGTGAAACTTTTCAGTGTTAATAACTGTTGTTATTTAATGTTATTTAATATACCATTAAAGATAATAGATTTTAGAATAAAAAACTTTGTTTTAATCCTCATTCCACTGATTACTAGATATTTGTCTTTGCACAGGTTACTTAATTCCTGTGAGGCTCAATTTCCTCACCTCTACAATGACACCTTTTCTTGCTAAGGACTTGCCACATGCTAAGTTCTCAAAAAGTTAGTTTAATTCCTTTAATTTTGTGGTTTTCTCACGACATGTTATCTGAGATTATTAAAAATGCAATGCCTGATGAATAATGCATAATGGATTTTCCTATAGGTTCATTATGGGGTTAGCCACAGAGAATCACCTGTCAGCCATACTCCCTTTAGAAGTGCACAAAACATCTTCATCCTTTTCTATGGAAGCAGCTCTGAATCTATAGTCTTCTAAATACAGCACATCAAATTTATTTTTGGTTAGGCCAATAAATCTTTAGTCAATTCAGAAAGTCTATTATCCTTTTTTGAGGTGCTAAGCCCCTGGGGGACCACCTAATAAATAGCATCTCTTTCTCTTGTCCCTTGGTTCTGAGCAATTTGAAAAAATAAAACAAAGGAGTGTAATGGAGTCCCATACATCACCTTTACTATTGATACATCTAGGTAAGAAGACACAACTAAAGTGTAAGAGATAGATGGGCCTATTATATGGGTCTTAGATTTAGAGAGATTTGCTCAGCCAATTCTAGGTGATGCTGACCTGGGACAGCTTCTTAGTGTGGGAATGGTGGTTGGGGAGCATGAGCTTCCTTTGGGAAACCAGAGGAAGAAAGATAGAAATACTAAGTAGGTGGAGAGAGATTTGGGAGAAAAAAATCCCTCTTCATGGAAACTTGGGATGGCATAAAAGCTTGATATCTAACATAAATTGATTATTTTCAATCAGACTAAGAATAAAGATATGATTCTGTCTCCTTAGTATACTTGAGTGTTTCTTAATGGCCAAAAAAATTCTCAGTAATGGGATATGGTACTCTTCCCTATGATTTTTCTGGTTCTCTGATTTCACAGTCTTATTTCATGTTTGTTGCTAATATTACTTTGACTTTTCTTTCATGTTTTCTTCTTAGTTCTTATTTTCTAGCTTTGGAGATGCTCAGAGATATTAGTGGTAAAGTAAAAGAGAGCCCTAAATCTTAAAGTAAAAAATTATGGAATGGAATTCTTCAATTATTATTTATATGACTTTGGAAAAATCACTTTACTGGAGGCTGTCAGTATATAAAATGACAATTATGCAAAAATGCACAGATGTGGAGAATGAGATGTGAAATCTTTTTATTAAGTAATCATGTGCAAATGTGGAACTCATGGTGGAAAAGGGGGATGATGGGTATATTAGACTCTAGTTCCCTAGGGTCTTTTTGTAAAGTTTTTTTTTAAAACAGTTATTGAGGTATAACCAATATATAAAGAACTGCACATAATAAATGTACAAAATTTGATAAATCTGGATATATGCAAATACCCTGATGCCATCACCAGAATCCAAGTAATAGATACATTCAACACTTCCCCAAGTTTCCTTGTGTTTTTTTATGTTTTATTGTTTTTGTTTTTGTTTTGTTGTAAGAAACTTTAACATAAGATTTACCTTCTTTATAAATTTTGAAATACACAATACTGTGTTGTTAACTATAACCATGATATTGTACAGCAGATCTCTAGAATTTATTCATTTTGCATAACAAAGTTTGTAACTATTGAACAATTTCCCGTATATCATAATCCCCAGTCCATGGCAATTACCATTCTGTTCTCTGTTTCTGTTAATTTGACTTTTTTAGATAATTCATAAAAGTGGAATCCTGCAGGGGCACCTGGGTGGCTCAGTCAGTTGAGCAGCTGACACTTGATTTCAGCTCAGGTTATGATCTTGGGGTCCTGGGATCGAGCCCCACATCGGGCTCTGTGCTCAGTGGGGAGTCTGCTTGAGCATTCTTCTTCTCCCTGTCCCTCTGCCCCTTCCCCCACTGTTCTCTCTCTCTTAAATAAATCAATCTTCAAAAAAAAAAGTGGAATCATGCAGTATTTGTTCTGTGACTGACTCATTTCACTTAGCATGATGCCCTCCAAGTTCATCCACTTACAAATGGTGAGATACCCTTTTAAAAAAGTGAATAATATTCCATTGTATGTATATACCAATTTTTTTTTTTTTTTTATCCATTCATCTGTTAAGTGAACACTTGGGTTGTTTCCACATCTTGGCTATTGTGACTAATACTGCAATGAATGCAGTAGTGCAAATATCTTTGAGATCCTGATTCAGTTCTATTGGATATATACATAGAGGCGGGATTGCTATATCATATGGTATTTCTATTTTGAATTTTTTGAGGAATCTCCATACTGCTTTCCATAGTGGCTGTACCAATTTATATTCCCACTAACTGTACAAGTGTTCCATTTTCTCCACATATTCTCCAGCATTTGTCATCTTTCTTGCAGAGGGCTGGTGACATACTGACTGATTTGAAGGAGCAGCAGGTTTTTATGCATAATTTTTCTTTTTGCCATATCTAAAATACTCTTTTTTTTTCTCCAGAGCTAACAGTTAAGGGCAAATGATCATATGTAGAATAACAAGCAGCAACTCTCATTCAGTTTTCATCCCACAGAGATTCTAACTTCAACCACTGTTTTTTTTTTTTTTTTTTTATGTCTTACTAAGGGTCAGTTGAACTTCTATAGAACATCAATTTTTGTGCATTTTATCAAATTTATTTAGGAAATATGGCAATCACCATATTTTTATAATTCTGAATTTAATTCCCCTTCTTTCCAGATTATAATATGTGAGTTGAATATTCTTGTAGTGATAAGAATCTTTTCATCACAAACTCCCTAAAACTATCATGTGTCTTTGCATCAGTTTTTGCTACTTTCTCTCTAATTATTTGAACTTTTATTCTTTTTAATTTTTGCCATAAAATTGATAGGATTTCCTTTCAATGAAATTGTCTGTTTAGCCCACTCTTGACTCAAGAGCACACTCTCCTGAAATTTCTTCAGTGAGAGTTTAGAAAGAGACTATTATTTTTATGGAACCATAGCAGTACTATTTCACTTCCTTTCCCTTGCCATTATCTTATCTTGCTAGGAAAAAAAAAAAGCCCCTGGTAGCCACTGGATACTATAGGAATCTTTAAAGGATTTAGTCTCTGTATTATATCACTATATTATAAGAGTCACATTTATACAGAGAGCTCAATTGTTTTGAACATGTCCAAGAAGTTACTCAAGTGTTCCTAAGTAGTATTACGCACTATTGAGTTAGGTTATAAGGTACAGTCCTATGTATTTATATGAGAGTCTAGCTAATAAAAAAGTGTGTGTGTGTGTGTGTGTATACACATATAGAGTTACATATATAGCTATATGTGTATATATATTATAGGTACATGTAAGCTATAGCTATATAGTTAAATAGCTATATAACTATATATAAAATTGTTAATATATATAATGGTTTAAATGTTTTCATTTCCCCCAAAATACATATGCTAAATCTATCAACCCTCAAGTAGCTGTACAGGCATATACCTCAGGACATATTGCAGGTTTGGTTCCAGACCACCACCATAAAGCAAATACTGCAATAAAGCCAGTCAAATGGATTTTTTTAAATTTCCTAGTTCATGGGTATTAAAGAGGGCATGTATTGAATGGAGCACTGGGTGTTATACACAAACAATGAATCATGGAACACTACATCAAAAACTAATGGCATATGGTGATTAATATAACATAATAAAAAAAAAAAAACTATGTTCACACTGAAGTATAGTCTATTAGGTGTACAATATTATGTCTAAAAATTCAATGTATATACCTCAATTTAAAAATACTTTAAAAATACTTTATTGATATTAAATGCTAACCATTATGTGAGCTTTCAGCAATACATAATCTTTTTCCTGGTGGAAAGTCTTGCTCAATGTTAATGGCAGCTGACTGATCAGGACAGTGGTTTCTGACGGTTGGGGTGGCTACAACAATTTCTTAAAATAAGACAACAGTGAAGTTTGCTTCATCTATTGACTCTTCCTTTCAAGAATGATTTCTTTCTGGCATCTAATGCTGTTTGATAGCATTTTACCTACAGAACTTATTCACAGTTGGAGTCAAGCTTCTCAAACCCTGCCCCTGCTTAATCAACTAAGTTTATCTAATATTCTAAATCTTTTGTTGTCATTTCAATAATCTTTACAGCATCATCCCCAAGGATAGATGCCATATGAAGAAACCACTTTCTTTGTTCATGTATAAGAAATATGTCTTCATTCTTTCAAGTTTTAACATGAAATTAAAGTGATTCAATCACATCTTCAGGCTCTACTTCTAATTCTAGTTCTCGCTATTTCCATCACATTCGTAGTTGTTTCTTCCACTGAAATCTTGAACCATTCAAACTCATCCATGATTGTTGGAATCAGCTTCTTCCATACTCTTGTTAATGTTGATATTTTGACCTCTTCTTGTGAATCACAAATGTTCTTAGTGGCATCTAGAATGATGAATTCTTTCCACATTTTCAATTTATTTTGCCCAGATCCCATTAGAGGAATCACTGTGGCAGCTACAGCCTTTCAAAATGTACTTCTTAAATAATAAAACTTGAAAATTGAAACGACTTCTTTATTAATGGGCTTCAGAATGGATGTTGTTAGTAGGCATGAAAATAATATTAATCCCATTGTACATCTTCATCAGAGCTCTTGGGTGACTAGGTACATTGTCAATTAGCAGTTAAATTTTTAAAGGAATTTTTTTTTTTTTTCTGAGTAGCAGGTCTCAACAGTAGGCCTATAATATTCAGTAAACCACGTTCTAAATAGATGTGTTGTCATGTAGGATTTATTGTTCCATTTATAAAGAACAGGGTAGATTTAGCATCATTCTCAAGGGCCCTGATTTTTGGAATGGTAAATGAGGATTGGCTTCAACTCTAAGTCACCAGATGCATTAGCCCCTAACAGGAGAGTCAATCTGATATTTGAAACTAGGCATTGACTTCTCCTCTCAAGCTATGAAAGTCCTAGATGGCATCTTCTTCAAATAGAAAGCTGCTTTGTTTACATTGAAAAGTCTGTTGTTTTGTGTGGTCACCTTCATGAAATATCTTAGCTAGATCTTCTGGACAACTTGCTGCAGCTTATACATTAGTGCACTCTGATGTTACATTTTTCTTCCCCCTTAAACCTCATGAACCAAATGTTGCTAGTTTCAAACTTCTCTTCCTCACCTCTCTATTGAAGAAAGTTAGGGCCTTGCTCTGGTTTAGGCTTTGGCTTAAGGGGATGTTGTGACTGGTTTGTTCTTCCATGTAGGCTACTAAAACTTTCTCCATCTCAGCAACGAGCCTCTTTCACTTTCTTATCATTTGTGTATCTATGGAGCAGGACTTTTAGTTTCCTTCAACATATTTTTCATTGCATTCATAACTTGGTTAATGGTTTGGCACAAAAGACCTGGATTTTGGCATATCTACTCTTTTGACATGTCTTCCTCACTAAGCTTAATTATTTTTAGGTTTTGATTTAAAGTGAGAGATGTATGACTCTTCCTTTCACTTGAACACTTAAGAGGGCATTGTAGGTTATTAATTGGACTAATTCCAATATTGGTATGTCTCAGGGAAAAAGGACGCCTGAGGAGAATAGGTAGAAGGGGAAACTTCCAGTCAGTGGAAAAGTCGGAACACACACAAAGTATATTAAGCTTGCTGTCTTATGGGAGCATGGCTTATGGTACCCCAAAACAATTACAATAGTAATATCAAAGATCATTGATCACAGATCATCATAACAATATAATAACAATGAAAAAGTTTGACATATTGAGAGAATTATGACAGAGAAACACAAAATATGACACAGGGACAAGTGAGCAAATGCTTTTGGAAAATGGTGCTGATAGATTTACTCAATATTGGGTTGCCACAAATCTTCAATTTGTAAAAGCACAGTATCTCCAAAGCTCAATAAAGCAAAGTGCAATAAAAAGAGGTATGCCTGTATTTGGAGATGGGGCATTTAAGGAGAAATTTAGGTAAAATGAGATTATAAGGATGGGGGCCTGGTCCAATAGGATTAGTGTGCTCATAAGAAGAGATACCAGTTTGTTCTCCCTCTCTCTCTCACCACTCCATCCCACAATATATGCATAAAGAAGAGGTTGTGTGCACCCAGTGAGAAAGCAACCACCTACAAGCCAGAAGGGGGTTCAGAATGAAACGTATCTTGCTTGGATATACCAGCTTCCAGAACGGTGAAAAAAACATATCTTCCTTTTTAAAGATTTTATCCCAATTCCAGTTAGTTAACATACAGTGTAATATTAGTTTCAGGTGTACAATATAGTGATTCAACACTTCCATGCATTGCCTGGTGCTCATCACAACAAGTGCACTTCTTAATCCCCATCACCTATTTCACCCTCCCCCCCAACCCACTGTGAAAAATAAATTTCTGTTGTTTAAACCACCCAGTCTATTTTGTCGGTGATATTTTGTTATGGCAGCCTGAGTAGACTAATACAATATACTCTATACATATATGTATACATATACATACGCACACATACACATCTAGAATTTTCAAATACTCAAAATGTTATATTTCAAGAAATATCATCAGAAAGTAATTCTTTGCAACACTCTGTTTTCTTACCTAGAGGCAATGGCCAATCTTGTAAGTCTTTTGCATATTCTTTTAGTGATTTCTGAAGTATCTTTTCTTTTTAAAATTGTTTCCACTATAAAATTAAATGATGTCAATTAGTATTTTCAGAGTGATGCCAAATTCCAAGGGAGGAAATTCAGTAGACCTTTAGAATGACATTGATGATAACAGTAAATTTATTTATTTATTTATTTATTTATTTATTTATTTATTTATTTATTTATTTATTAAAGATCTTATTTATTTATTTGACAGAGCAAGAGAGCACATACAGGGAGAGCAGCAGAGGGAGAGGGAGAAGCAGGCTCTGCACTGAGCAGGGAGCCCGATGCGGGACTCGAACCCAAGACCCTGGGATCATGACCTGAGTCGAGGCAGATGCTTAACCATCCGAGCCATCTAGGCGCTCAGTAAATTTATTTTCACAATGAAACTAAGACTACAAAAGTCATGGTGCTATACTCACAGAGGAATTTTAAACACATTAAGTTCAATATCAATTATATTTTGATTTAGGTTGAGAGAAATGCCAGTGAAGTTAACCAGTATCAAATTAAGTTGGGGGACACCTGGCTAGTGTGTGAGGTGTCAGTAGAGCTCAGTCAGTAGAGCAGGTGACTCTTGATCAGGAGGTTGTAAGTTTAAGCCCCACATTGGGTGTAGAGATCCCTTTAAAAAAAACTTTAAAAAAAGTAGGTTGGAATGAATTCCCTGAATGCTTTTTCTCACGTCCCAAGGAAGGAATAGTCAACACTTGATTATCTCTAGAGGATGAGTAGAATGTATATTTTATAATAAAAAGAAAAAGTAAAATCATCTATATTTAGTTTTAGAAAGTAATCAGAGACCAACCCAGAATATTCCATTTTTATACATAAAGTATTATGTTGTGCTTTGGTCTAGATAGACTAACATGATGAATGGACAAGGACCCTTATGTTTCTCAGAATAAATATCCAGTGTCATAGTTTAATTATACTATCCCCTTGTTCCATTAATAAACCTTCTAATATAAAACATAAGCAATGCCAATGAGGGAATTGAAAAGAGGTAAAATAGAGGAATGTGAGAACAGAAAGTGGGTATTTAAGGAAATACTGATCATCTTCAGCTAATAAAGTTCAATTTATTTAATGTCAAGTGTTGTGCCAGTTTCAGAACTGGCTCCTATTTGCAGAGGGGGAAGATATTAAACAAATTCCAACATAGTAATTACAATTACAATAAGTGGAAGTGGAGAAAAAGGAGGAACAGTGGGCAGTTGTACATTCTAAACCGTAATTGACCCAGGTTCTTAGCCAGAAGTAGGAAAATGTATCTCTCTGTGTCCTGAAACCCTCTGTTCACCTGGAAGTTGGTGGTAGGCAGCCAGAGGGAGATAGTGACTCCGAGATTGGTATATGAACATAGCTATGAGATGGAAATTTGTATGTAAGTAGATGTCTAAATAGATAAACTGATCTTGTAGCCTAGTGATTAGTTTCCCAGGAATACAAAGATAAATATAGGTAGAGTTCTTGATTTTATAACAGGCACTTTATTATTAATTTGAAATCCTACATGAGTGTTTATAGCACTCTACGAACAAGAAATTAAAAAAATATATAAATATAGAACAACTAAATAAAAAGCAGGTCAATTAAGTGAACAAACCCCAGGGTTAGATTCCATTCACACTGGGTTCCAGTCATGGCTTCACTAACTTGAACAGCTGTGGATTTCTAAACAAGTGCCTTAATCCTTCTGTGTCTGAATTTCTCCATCTGTGAGAATGACATACTCACACCTGTCCGTATCTAATTTGGTAATCTTAAGTGGCTCCTACAGTCTGATGGAGTCAATTTTCTCAGCATAGGATGTGGTGCATGAAATCGTTTAGTTTGGTATTTTGAGGTTTAACAGTTTGAATATTTTAGCACTTTAATTATAAGATTTAAAAATATATTCCACTTGTTTTCATTTTACTATAGTGTATTAAAAATTCAGTTAATTACTAAATTTATCAGTTAAAGACCATCTCTTCTTTATTTGTACTTAACCTCTCACCTTTCAGGACAGGATCTATAAACGCATAGATTTTTATGGTTCAGTTGGATACTTCAAAAGGCAAAGTCATTCACCATCATAGATATAATTATGTTTTCATAGAATTAAAAATTAGATTGAGGGATATCTATGTATATATCTTATTTTTGCTGAAATGTTTATATATGCATATATATAAATTTTTGTATATTGGATAATTATGTATGTATATACATCTGTACACACATGAAAAATTTTCATTTAAATACAATTTTATAAATGCTGAACTTATGCCCCCGGATTAATTTAAAATGTATTTGCATTCTCATATCTATTTTCTAGCTGCTTGCTTAAAAAAATAAATCTTATCCTGACATCCAAGTCTAAGAAATGACTTGACTTTTCTTTTCTTTTTTTCCTTTCCTTTCCTTTCCTTTCCTTTCCTTTCCTTTCCTTTCCTTTCCTTTCCTTTCCTTTCCTTTCCTTTCTTTTCCTTTTCCTTTTCCTTTCCTTTCTTTTTCTTTTCTTTTTTTTTTCTTTTCTTTTCTTCTTCCCCTTTCCATTTCTTTCTTTCTTTCATTAAAAATATTTATTTATTTGAGAAAAAGTGGGGGGGAGGGGAAGAGGCAAAAAGAGTCTTAAGCAGACTCTGTGCTGAGCACGGAGCCTGATATGGGGCTCAATCTCACAACGCTGAGATCACGACCTGAGCTAAAACCAAGAGTAGGGTGCTCAACTGACTGTTCCACCCAGTGCCCCTATCTGTCATATTTAAATAAATAACTATGTGGTGATTGCTGTATAGAAAAAAAAGAATGATGATGATTTTACATAAGTTAATAAACTGGAATTTTCCTTTATCTTGAACATAATATAGTAAAAAATGCCACATTTATGGAAATTTGCAGCTTTCAAGAACAATTGACAAAACCTTTGAATTTTGGGGGCGCCTGGGTGGCTCAGATGGTTAAGTGTCTGCCTTTGGCTCAGGTCATGATCTCAGGGTCCTGGGATCGAGTCCCGCATCAGGCTCCCTGCTCCTTGGGAGCCTGCTTCTCCCTCTGCCTTTCTCTCTTGCTCTGTCTCTCATGAATAAAAAAAAAAAAAAAAAAAAAAAAAAAAGCTTTGAATTTTTTTTTAAGCTTAGAAATTTTAAAAATACATATTTTTTGCTCACAACTAAGAACTCTACATTAAGTCAAGATGGGTCATGGTTTACTTTGATTTCCATGGTTTACTGGTGAAAATCCTGGAATCTAATAAATCATTGTTAGGTTTGTTATTGTAGGCTTTATATTAAGATGACCTGCTCTTAGGGCGCCTGGGTGGCTCAGATGGTTAAGCGTCTGCCTTCGGCTCAGGCCATGATCCCAGAGTCCTGGGACGAGTCCTGCATCAGGCTCCCTGCTCCGTGGGAAGTCTGCTTCTCCCTCTGCCTCTCTCTCTCTCTCTCTGTCTCTCATGAATAAATAAATAAAATCTTTAAAAAAAAAAAAGATGACCTGCCCTTAGAAAAGTTTTGCTTTGCATATGTATATATATCCACAATAATTCTTGCATATTTACCAGTGGAAAATTTAAAATTGTAACCTTAAATTTTCCTTAACCTAAAATCTACATATTAGATAAAAATCTTTTGGAAAAGCATCCAAATAATTAGTCTTATGAAGAGAATATTTAGAAGAGTAAATATTCCATAGAAGAAATATAGTCATTTATTTTTATTACTCTCCAAAAGAAAAAAAAAAAAATTTATGGGCTCTCCTCAGTGGTCTTAAAAATAGAAAAAAAAAGGGTATATATATGGTTAAAATAAATTATTTTCTTTCTGCAATGATAGAAAAACTTTGGTATAAACATCAATTTTCAAAACAAAGAACCAAAACAGCAATTTTCAAGATTGTGGTATATTTTTTCTTATAATAACAATTGTTAAACAAAATGGAATACCAAGGGAAATTTCAGGTAAATTCTTCAAAAATTCTTTCGTTTATTCAACATATTTACTAGGACTTAGGAATAATATTTTTATTAAAAAAAATGTCAATACCTACTAAAATCCCCCCAAAATTTTAGCATTGTCTGCTTATTAATATATAAAGACAAAATGGTGAAGATATATAAAGACAAAATGGTGAAGATATATAAAGACAAAATGGTGAAGATAAAGGAGGACAAACTTCTAAGAATGGTTAAAATCCAAAATACTGACAAAATTGGCAAGTGACATGAACTCTCATTCACTGCTGCAAAATGGTACATTGGTCTGGAAGACAATTTGATGGTTTCTTACAAAAGTAAACATACTCTTTAGACAGCATTTGCACTTGATGGTATTTAACCAAATGAAAATTTATGTCCACATGAATGTTTACACTGGTTATATTCATAATTGCCAAATGTTGGAAGCAACCAAGATGTCTGTCCTTCAATATGTAAATGAATAAACAAACTATTATAGTCATAAAATGCAATATTATTCAGCACAAAAAAATGAGTTATCAAGCCACAAAAAGACAGGAAGGTGCCGTAAGTGCATATTGCTAAGTAAAAGAAGCCATTCTGAAAAGACTACCTACTGTGTGAATCCAGTAGTATGACATTATGGAAAAGGCAAAATTATGGGGATGGTAAAAATATCAGTGACTCCCAGAGTTTAGGGGGGATGAGGGATAACTAAGTAGCAAATAGATTTTTTTAAGGTAGTAAAACTCTTCTCTATGATACTGTAATGGTGTATATATATGTCATTATACATTTGTCAAAACCCATAGGATATACAACACAGAGTAAATTCTAATGTCAATTATGAACTCTAATAATATATTAATATTGACTTATTAATTGTAACAAATGTACCACAGTAGTACATGATACTAATATGTGAAACTGGGAAGAGGTAGTATATGGGGACTCTATTTTTTCTGCTCAATTTTTCCGTAAACCTAAAAATGCTCAAAAATAAAGGCCATTAATTTTAAATACAATGAATATTAGAGTACTATCTCCATTTTCATGTGTAGTTCAACATTTTGACTATAAAAACTTTTTAATATAAGAAACTAAACAAAACAATAAAATAATACTGGTACCTGATGGGAGATTAGTTTTTCTCCCCTTACCTGCTTGTGATGGATACTGAAATGGTACTACTTTTGTTGCTGAGGAAGTGAGAATTTACTTGAGTGTCTTCACTGTACGGTTTTCATGGATGGCCTTTATCAGGTTGATACAATTACATTCTGGTCCTACTTAATTGAGTATTTTTACTGTGAAAGAGTGTTGGATTTTTTTTTTTAAGATTTTATTTATTTATTTGAGAGAGAGAGAGAATGAGAGACAGAGAGCATGAGAGGGAGGAGGGTCAGAGGGAGAAGCACACTCCCTGCCAAGCAGGGAGCCCGATGCGGGACTCGATCCCGGGACTCCAGGATCATGACCTGAGCCGAAGGCAGTCGCTTAACCAACTGAGCCACTCAGGCGCCCCTAGAGTGTTGGATTTTTTAAATGTCTTTCCTGTGTGTATTGGGATTATCGTGTGTGTGTTTACTTTTGTTCCATTAATATGATTTGTTAATTCAATTTCAGATTATAAACCAAGTTTGCAAACCTGGGATAAATCCCACTAGGCTGTCATGTATAATCTTTTTTATATGATGCTGAATTCAGTGTGGTCACTTTTTAAAATTAAGTTTTTTATTTTAATTCCAGTATAGTTAGCATACAGTGTTATATTTGTTTCAGGTATAAAATATAGTGATTCAGTAATTCTATGCATTACTCAGTGCACATCCTGAGAAGTGTGCTTTTTAATCCATATCCCCTATTTCACCCTAACCTCCACCCCCCCACCTTCCCTCTGGTAATCATCAGTTTGTTTTCTATTTATTTTATTTTTTTTATTCTTATGTTAATCCCCATACATTATATCATTAGTTTTAGATATAGTGTTCCATGATTCATTGTTTGTGCATAACACCCAGTGCTCCATGCAGAATGTACCCTCCTCAATACCCATTACCAGGCTAACCCATCCTCCCACCCCCCTCCCCTCTAGAACCCTCAGTTTGTTTTTCAGAGTCCATCGTCCCTCATGGTTCGTCTACCCTCCAATTTCCCCTGCTTCATTCTTCCCCTCCTGCTACCTTCTTCTTTTTTTTAAACATATATTGCATTATTTGTTTCAGAGGTAGAGATCTGAGATTCAACAGTCTTGCACAATTCACAGTGCTTACCAGAGCACATACCCTCCCCAGTGTCTATCACCCAGTCACCCCATCCCTCCCACCCCACCCCCCACTCCAGCAACCCTCAGTTTGTTTCCTGCGATTAAGAATTCCTCATAACAGTGAGGTCATATGATACATGTCTTTCTCTTTTTCACTTATTTCGCTCAACATAATACCCTCCAGTTCCATCCACGTCATTGCAAATGGCAAGATCTCATTCCTTTTGATGGCTGCATAATATTCCATTGTGTATATACACCACATCTTCTTTATCCATTCATCTGTTGATGGACATCTTGGCTCTTTCCACAGTTTGACTATTGTGGACATTGCTGCTATAAACATCGGGGTGCACGTACCCTTTCGGGTCCCTACTTTTGTACCTTTGGGATAAATACCCAGTAGTGCAATTGCTGGATCATATGGTAGCTCTATTTTCAACTTTTTGAGGAACCTCCATACTGTTTTCCAGAGCGGTTGCACCAGCTTGCATTCCCACCAACAGTGTAGGAGGGTTCCCCTTTTTCCACATCCATGCCAACATCTGTCGTTTCCTGACTTGTTAATTTTAGCCATTCTGACTGTTGTGAGGTGGTATCTCATTGAGGTTTTGATTTGGATTTCCCTGATGCTGAGCGATATTGAGCACTTTTTCATGTGTCTGTTGGCCATTTGGATGTCTTCTTTGGAAAAATGTCTGTTCATGTCTTCTGCCCATTTCTTGATTGGATTCTTTGTTCTTTGGGTGTTGAGTTTGATGAGTTCTTTATAGATTTTGGATACTGGCCCTTTATCTGATATGTCATTTGCAAATATCTTCTCCCATTCTGTCAGTTGTCTTTTGGTTTTGTTGACTGTTTCCTTTGCTTTGCAAAAGCTTTTTATCTTGATGAAGTCCCAATAGTTCATTTTTGCCCTTGCTTCCCTTGCCTTTGGCGATGTTTCTAGGAAGAAGTTGCTGCGGCTGAGGTCGAAGAGGTTGCTGCCTGTGTTCTCCTTTAGGATTTTGATGGACTCCTGTCTCACATTGAGGTCTTTCAACCATTTGGAGTCTATTTTTGTGTGTGGTGTAAGGAAATGGTCCAGTTTCATTCTTCTGCATGTGGCTATCAATTTTCCCAACACCATTTGTTGAAGAGACTGTCTTTTTTCCATTGGACATTCTTTCCTGCTTTGTCAAAGATGAGGTGACCATAGAGTTGAGGGTCCATTTCTGGGCTCTCTATTCTGTTCCATTGATCTAGGTGTCTGTTTTTGTGCCAGTACCATGCTGTCTTGATGATGACAGCTTTATAATAGAGCTGGAAGTCCGGAATTGTGATGCCGCCAGCTTTGCCCTTCTTTTTCAACATTCCTCTGGCTATGCGGGGTCTTTTCTGGTTCCATACAAATTTTAGGATTATTCCATTTCTTTGAAAAAAGTGGATGGTATTTTGATGGGGATTGCATTGAATGTGTAGATTGCTCTAGGTAGCATTGACATCTTCACAATATTTGTTCTTCCAGTCCATGAGCATGGAACGTTTTTCCATTTCTTTGTGTCTTCCTCAATTTCTTTCATGAGTATTTTATAGTTTTCTGAGTACAGATCCTTTGTCTCTTTGGTTAGATTTATTCCTAGGTATCTTATGGATTTGGGTGCAATTGTAAATGGGATCGACTCCTTAATTTCTCTTTCTTCTGTCTTGTTGTTGGTGTATAGGAATGCCACTGCCTTCTGTGCATTGATTTTATATCCTGCCACTTTACTGAATTCCTGTATGAGTCCTAGCAGTTTTGGGGTGGAGTCTTTGGGGTTTTCCACATAAAGTATCATATCATCTGCAAAGAGTGAGAGTTTGACTTCTTCTTTGCCAATTTGGATGCCTTTTATTTCTTTTTGTTGTCTGATTGCTGTGGCTAGGACTTCCAGTACTATGTTGAATAGCAGTGGTGATAGTGGACACCCCTGCCTCGTTCCTGACCTTAGGGGGAAAGCTCTCAGTTTTTCCCCATTGAGAATGATATTTGCTGTAGGTTTTTCATAGATGGCTTTTATGATATTGAGGTATGTACCCTCTATGCCTATACTCTGAAGAGTTTTGATCAAGAAAGAATGCTTTCTTGATCAAAAGCTTTGAAAGAATTAACAAGATTGATAAACCCCTGGCCAGACTTATCAAAAAGAGAAGAGAAATGACCCAAATCAACAAAATCATGAATGAAAGAGGAGAGATCAAAAGCTTTTTGTCAAAAGCTTTTTCTGCATCTATTGAGAGGATCATATGATTCTTGTTCTTTCTTTTGTTAATGTATTGTATCACATTGATTGATTTGCAGATGTTGAACCAACCTTGCAGCCCAGGGATAAATCCCACTTGGTCGTGGTAAATAATCCTTTTAATGTACTGTTGGATCCTATTGGCTAGTATTTTGGTGAGAATTTTTGCATCCATGTTCATCAGGGATATTGGTCTATAATTCTCCTTTTTGATGGGGTCTTTGTCTGGTTTTGGGATCAAGGTAATGCTGGCCTCATAAAATGAGTTTGGAAGTTTTCCTTCCATTTCTATTTTTTGGAAAAGTTTCAGAAGAATCGGTATTAATTCTTCTTGAAATGTTTGGTAGAATTCCCCTGGGAAGACATCTGGCCCTGGGCTTTTGTTTTTTGGGAGATTTTGGATGACTGCTTCAATTTCCTTAGTGGTTATAGGTCTGTTCAGGTTTTCTATTTCTTCCTGGTTCAGTTTTGGTAGTTGATACATCTCTAGGAATGCCTCCATTTCTTCCAGGTTATCTAATTTGCTGGCATAGAGTTGCTCATAATATGTTCTTATAATTGTTTGTATTTCTTTGGTGTTGGTTGTGATCTCTCCTCTTTCATTCATGATTTTGTTGATTTGGGTCATTTCTCTTCTTTTTGATAAGTCTGGCCAGGGGTTTATCAATCTTGTTAATTCTTTCAAAGAACCAGCTCCTAGTTTCGTTGATCTGTTCTACTGTTCTTTTAGTTTCTATTTCATTGATTTCTGCTCTGATCTTTATTATTTCCTTTGTCCTGATGGGTTTAGGCTTTATTTGCTGTTCTTTCTCCAGCTCCTTTAGGTGTAGGGTTAGGTTGTGTACTTGAGACCTTTCTTGTTTCTTGAGAAAGGCTTGTATTGCTATATACTTTCCTCTTAGGACTGCCTTTGCTGAATCCCAAAGATTTTGAATAGTTGTGTTTTCATTTTCATTGGTTTCCATGTATTTTTTTAATTCTTCTTTAATTTCCTGGTTGACCCATTCATTCTTCAGTAGGATGCTCTTTAGCCTCCATGTATTTGAATTCTTTCCAACTTTCCTCTTGTGTTTGAGTTCTAGTTTCAAAGCATTGTGGTCTGAAAATAGGCAGGGAATGATCCCAATCTTTTGGTACCAGTTGAGACCTGATTTATGACCTAGGATGTGATCTATTCTGGAGAATGTTCCATGGGGACTAGAGAAGAATGTGTATGCCGTTGCTTTGGGATGGAATGTTCTGAATAGGTCTGTGAAGTCCATTTGGTCCAGTGTGTCATTTAAAGTCTTTATTTCCTTGTTGATCTTTTGCTTAGACGATCTCTCCATTTCAGTGAGGGGGGTGTTAAAGTCCCCCACTATTATTGTATTGTTGTCAGTGTGTTTCTTTGCTTTTGTTATTAATTGCCTTATATAATTGGCTGCTCCCATGTTAGGGGCATAGATATTTACAATTGTTAGATCTTCTTGTTGTATAGACCCTTTAAGTAGGATATACTGTCCTTCCTCATCTCTTATTACAGTCTTTGGTTTAAAATCTAATTTGTCTGATATAAGGATTGCCACCCCAGCTTTCTTTTGGTGTCCATTAGCATGGTAAATGGTTTTCCACCCCGTCACTTTCAATCTGGGGGTGTCTTTGGTACTAAAATGGGTCTCTTGCAGACAGCATATCGATGGGTCTTGTTTTTTAATCCAGTCTGTTAGCCTGTGTCTTTTGATTGGGGCATTGAGCCCATTTACATTCAGGGAAACTATTGAAAGATAGGAATTTAGTGCCATTGTATTGCCTGTAAGGTGACTGTTACCGTATATTGTCTGTGTTCCTTTCTTGTCTATGTTGCTTTTAGGGTCTCTCTTTACTTAGAAGACCCCTTTCAAAATTTCTTGTAGGGCTGGTTTCGTGTTTGCAAATCCCTTTAGTTTTTGTTTGTCCTGGAAGCTTTTTATCTCTCCTTCAATTTTCAATGACAGCCTAGCTGGATATAGTATTCTTGGCTGCATATTTTTCTCATTTAGTGCTCTGAATATATCCTGCCAGTCCCTTCTGGCCTGCCAGGTCTCTGTGGATAGGTCTGTTACCAATCTAATGTTTCTACCATTGTAGGTTACATATATCTTCTCCCGAGCTGCTCTCAGGATTTTCTCTTTGTCTATGAGACTCGTAAGTTTTACTATTAGATGTCAGGGTGTTGACCTATTTTTATTGATTTTGAGAGGGGTTCTCTGTGCTTCCTGGATTTTGATGCCTGTTTCCTTCCCCCAATTAGGGAAGTTCTCCGCTATAATTTGGTCCATTATACCTTCTGCCCCTCTCTCTCTTTCTTCTTCTTCTGGGATCCCAATTATTCTAATGTTGTTTCGTCTTATGGTATCGCTTATCTCTCGGATTCTGCCCTCGTGGTCCAGTGGTTGTTTATCTCTCTTTTTCTCAGCTTCTTTAATTTCCATCCTTTGGTCTTCTATATTACTGATTCTCTCTTCTGCCTCATTTATCCTAGCAGTTAGTGCCCGCATTTCTGATTGGACCTCATTAATAGCCTTTTTGATTTCTACTTGGTTAGGTTTTAGCTCTTTTACTTCTCCAGAAAGGGTTTCTCTAATAACTTCCATATTTTTTTCAAGCCCAGCTAGTATCTTTAAAGTGATGATTCTGAGCTCTAGATGTGACATCATACTAATGTCCATATTGAGTAGGTCCCTGGCAGTCGGTACTACCTCTTGTTCTTTTTGTTGAGGTGATTTTTTCCGTCTTGTCATTTTGTGCAGAGGAGAATAGATTAATGAGAGAACAAAATGCTAGCAGAGTAACCACGTCCCCAGAAAATATACTCTAAACAAATCAGAAAAGACCTGAACCAGTGGAAAAAGAAACAGAAAGAGAGGAAAAAGAAAAAGAAAAAAAAGAAAAAGATAAAGATAAAAACAAACAAAAACAAACCAAACAAAACAACGACCAAAAAAAAAAAAAAAAAAACCAGAATGTGATCAAATATGATCAGGCTGGTGTATAGATCAGTGAAACACACTAGATTTTGGGTGTATTTTGGTCTGTTAGAAGAAAGTGCCTCCCAAAATTTTAAAGAAAGAAAAACTTATATATGCACAAAAATAAGGGTTGATATGATGAAGGGATGGAATATGACTGTAAAGATGGAAATTATAAAAAATTCTATAGGGCGCTTGGGTGGCTCAGTTGGTTAAGCGACTGCCTTCGGCTCAGGTCATGATCCTGGAGTCCCGGGATTGAGTCCCGCATCGGGCTCCCTGCTCAGCGGGGAGTCTGCTTCTCCTCTGATCCTCCTCCTCTCATGCTCCCTTTCTCCCATTCTCTCTCTCAGATAAATAAATAAACCTTTAAAAAAATTTATAAAAGGAATTGATAAGAAGTTGTTTGAAAAAAGAAAGAAGAGGATGTTAAAAAAAAAAAGAAAAAAAAAGGGAGAGAATGTGATCAGGCAGGGGAGTAGAAAAAACCATATACTAGAGATTTAGTATAGATTTGAGATATTTTAATCTGTTAGAAGAAACTATCTCAAAATTTTAAAGAGAGAACAACTTATATATATATGCCAAAAATACGGGTAACTACTACGAAGGTATAGAATATGACTCTAAAAATGAAAAATAAAAATGTTTTTTTAAAAAACGGGATTGATAAGATGGTGGTTGAAAAAGGGAAAAAGAAAAATTCAAAAAAACAAAAACAGTTAAAAAAATTAACTTTGAAAGACTAAAGAATCATGGTAAAAAAGCCATGAATTCTATGTGCAGTATTCCCCTAGTGCTGGAGTTCTGCCGTTCTCATTGATCGGTAAACTTGGTCTTGGCTGGCTGTTCTCGCTGATCTTCTGGGGAGGGGCCTGTTGCCGTGGTTTCCAAATGTCTTTGCTGGAGGCAGAATTGCCCCACCCTTGCCCCTTCCTGGCTAAGTAATCTGCTTGGGTTTGCTCTCCGGAGCTTTTGTTCCTGCAAGCTTTCCGTACAGCTTTGGAGGCGGAGAGTGAAAATGGTGGCCTCCCAAGCTCCGCCCCAGAGGAGCTGAGAACTCGGGGCCCCGCTCCTCAGTGAGCCCCCAGAGAAAAGCCGTCCGTCACTCCCGTCTCCCCGGTCTCCGGCCTCACTCCGTGTTCACCCGGCCTGTGACCGCGCGTTTCTATCTCCGGCACCCGACCCCGTGTGGAGTCTCCAAACCCAGCCGATCCCTGCGGTGCACTCCCGCGCGGCTCCTCCCGGGGGAGGAAGGTGAGTCTCCCCGGATCTGCCGCTTGTGGGGTCCCTGCTGGAGGAGCAGTGACCCGACTGTGCCACGGATCCCGGTTTATTGCAACCCCGAGCTGAGAGCCCGCGCCTGGGCTCCGCCTCTGCAGCCAGCTTCCCTGCTCCGATACCTGGGAGCTCTGCCGCACTCAGGCACCCCCGGTCTTTCTGTGACCCCCAGGGTCCTGAGACCACACTGTCCCGGAGGGTTCCACCCCCCGCTTAGCCACCAGAGTGACGTCCCTCGGCGGAGCAGACTTTGAAAAGTTCCGATTTTGTGCTCCGCGGCTCGATCACTTGCCAGAAGCGGCTGACGGATGCCCCTCCCCCGCCATCTATCCTCCCGAATATCGCCTTGGATTCACTTCTCCGCACGTCCTACCTTCCAGAAAATGGTCACTTTTCTGTTGAGAGAGTTGTTGCTATTCTTTTCTTCGATCTCCTGTTGAGTTTGTAGGTGTTCAGAATGGTTTGATCCCTATCCAGCTGAATTCCTGAGAGGAGACAAAATCCAGGTCTCCTACTCCTCCGACATCTTGCTCCGCCCCCCCAGCTTGTTTTCTATACTTAAGAGTCTGTTTTGGGTTTGTCTCTCTCTCTTTTTTCCCCTTTGTTTCTTTTGCTTTTTCCACATATGAGTGAAATCTTACAGTATTTGTCTTTCTCTGACTGGTTTCTTTTGCTTAGAATTAGACTCTCTAGCTGCATCCATGTCATTGCAAATGGCAAGATGTCATTCATTTTTATGGTTGGATAATATTCCATTGTAGATATATATCACATCTTCCTTATGCATTCATCTATTGATGGATACTTGGGCTGCTTTGATAATTTTGCTATTGTAAATAATGCTGCATTAAACATAGGGGTGCATATGTTTTCAGATTAGTATTTTGTATTCTTTAGGTAAATACCCAGTAGTGCAATTACTGAATCTTAGGGTAGTTCTATTTTTAAATATTTGAGGAACCTTCATACTTTTTTCCACAGTGGCTGTACCAGTTTGTATTCACACCAACAGTGCATGAGGGTTCCTTTTTCTCCATATGCTTGCTAACACTTGTTTCTTGTGTTTTTGATTTTAGCCACTCTGAATGGTGTGAGGTGGTACCTCACTGTAGTTTTGATTTGCATTTCCCTGATGATGAGTGATGTTGAACATCTTTTCATGTGTCTATTGGCCATCTGTATGTGTTCTTTGGAGAAATGTCTGTTCGTGATAACTTTTTATTCAGAAATTTGAAATCTATATTCCTAAGGGATATCGGTCTGAATTTTTATTTTATTGTGATGCCTTTGGTTTTTTTGTCAGCATAAAACTGGTCTCATAGAATAAGATGTAATGTGTTTTTTCCTGTCCTATATTTTAGAATAGTTGGTAAATGATTGGTATTGAATATATTATAAAAATTTATTAGAATACACCAGCATAGCCATCTGGACCTGGGTTATTTATTTATTTTTCTGGGAAGCTTTTAAAATTATTATTATGAATTTAATTACTTTAGTTATTATAGATTAACAACTATTTAGATTTTCTATTTTTGAGGCAGTTTTAATAATCTGTATCTTTATAGAATTTTGTCCATTTAATCTAAGTTATCTACTTTGTTGGCATACATGAAATCATAATATTCTTTACAATCCTTATAATTCCTTTATAATTCTTGTATGGTATCCTTGTATTTTTCCTTCCTGATGTTTCTAATTTGAAATGTCTCTTTTTTTTTCTTAGTGCATCTATTTTTTTGTATTTGTTGATCTTTGCAAAGATGGTTTCAAAAGATCATCTTTTATGTTCATTGATTTTCTCTATTGTTTTTGTATTCACAATGTCATTAATTTCTGTTCTATTTTGTACTTCTTTCCTTTTGATTCCTATAAGTTTAGTTTGCTTTTCTTTTTATAGTGTCTTTTTTTTTTTAAGATTTTATTTATTTATTTGACAGAGAGAAACACAGCGAGAGAGGGAACACAAGCAGGGGGAGTGGGAGAGGGAGAAGCAGGCTCCCCGCAGAGCAGGGAGCCCAATGCGGGACTCGATCCCAGGACCCCGGGATCATGACCTGAGCTGAAGGCAGTCGCTTAACCAACTGAGCCACCCAGGCACCCTCTTTTTATAGTGTCTTAAGGTAGAAGTTTAAGTTACTCATTTGAAGTCTTTTTTTAATGAAGGCTTTTACAACTGTAAATTTCCCTCTAAGCACTGCTTCATCCCATAAGTTTTGGTATGTTATGTTTTTATTTTTATTTATCTCAGTATATTTTATAATTTCCAGTATGATTCTTTCTTTGACATAATTGTTATTTAGAAATGCATTGTTTAATTTTCTAATATTTGTCAATTTTCTAAATTTCCTTTATTTTTTTTTTTTTAAGATTTTTTTAATTTATTTGAGAGAGAGAGGGGGAGCAGACATGTGTGAGCAGGGGGAAGTGGAGAATCTCAAGCAGACTCCCCAAACCAGAAACAGAAAGAGAATCTCAAACAGACTTCCTGCTGAGGGTGGAGCCCCACTTGGGGCTGGATCTCAAGACCCATGAGATCATAACCTGAGCCGAAATCAAGAGTCAGATGCTTAACTGACCGAGCCACCCAGGAGCCCCTCCTTTACCTATTTTTAATTACATTTTATTATAACTAAGGAATATACTATCTCTTATTTAAATCTTTTAAATTTATTAAAGCTTGTTTCACAGCCTAGCATATAGTCTATTTTGATTCAGGCACTCATGAGAAGAATATGTGTTCAGGTGCTTTGGATTAATCATTCTACAAATGTCTGAAAGGTCTACTTGGTTTATAATGTGTGGAAGACTTCCATGTCCTTGTTGATCATCTACCTGTTTGCTCTATTCATTTTTCAAAGTGGGGGGTATTGATTATTACTTTGAATTATACTTCTCTTTTTAATTCTATCAGTTTTGTTTCATGTATTTGAGGACCACTTGGTTAGGTATATTTATATTTAGAACTATTTATGTCTGATGGATTGAGCTTTGTATTATAAATTTTTATAGTAACATTTGTTTCAAATTCTATTTTGTCTGATATTAGTATAGTTACTCCCACTTTATGGCAACTCTTTGCCATAGTGTATCTTTTACATTAAAATTATTTGAATCTTTAAATATAAAGTGTGTCTCCTGCATGCAGAATATAGTTGCATTTTGTTTTCTTTTTTTAATTTAATTTAATTTTATTATGTTATGTTAGTCACCATACAGTACATCATTAGTTTTTGATGTAGTGTTCCATGATTCATTGTTTGCATGTAACACCCAGTGCTCCATGCAATACGTGCCCTCCTTAATCCCCATCACTGGGCTAACCCATCTCCCACCCCTCCCCTCTAAAACCGTCAGTTTGTTTCTCAGAGTCCATAGTCTCTCATGGTTTGTCTCCCCCCCCAATTACCCCCCTTCATTTTTCCCTTCCTTCTCCTACTTTCCTGCATGCTATTCCTTATGTACCACAAATAAGTGAAACTATATGATGATTGACTTTCTTTGCTTGACTTATTTCACTTAGCATAATCTCCTCCAGTACCCTCCACATTGAGGTAAAAGTTGGGTATTCATCCTTTCTGATGGCTGAGTAATATTCCATTATATATATGGACCACATCTTTATCCATTCATCTGTTGAAGGGCATCTCAGCTCTTTCCACAGTTTGGCTATTGTGGACATTGCTGCTATGAACATTGGAGTATATAGGGCCCTTCTTTTCACTACATCTGTGTCTTTGGGGTAAATACCCAGGAGTGCAGTTGCTGGGTCATAGGGTAGCTCTATTTTTAAATTTTTGAGGAACCTGCCCACTGTTTTCCAAAGTGGCTGTACCAACTTGTATTCCCACCAACAGTGTAAGAGGATTCCCCTTTCTCCACAACCTCTCCAACATTTGTTGTTTCTTGCCTTGTCAATTTTTGCCATTCTAACTGGGGTAAGGTGGTATCTCGATGTAGTTTTGATTTGAATTTCCCTGATGGCTAATGATGATGAACATTTTTTCATGTGTCTTTTAGCAATTTGTATGTCTTCTTTTGAAAAGTGTCTGTTCATGTCTTCTGCCCATTTTTTGACTTGATTATTTGTTTTTTGGGTGTTGAGTTTGAGAAGTTCTTTATAGATCTTGGATATCAGCCCTTTGTCTGTAGTGTCATTTGCAAATATTGGAAGAATAAACATTGTTAAAATGTCTATGCTGCCAAGAGCAATCTATACCCTCAACGCCATCCCAATCAAAATTCCAATGACATTTTTCAAAGTGCTGGAAAAAATAATCCTAAAATTTGTATGGAATCAGAAAAGACCCTGAATAGCCAAGGAAATGTTGAAAAAGAAAAAAAAAAAAAAAAAGCTGAGGGCATCATGTTCCCGATTTCAAGCTATATTACAAAGCAGTGATCACCAAGACAGTGTGGTACCGGCACAAAAACAGACACAGAGACCAATGGGACAGAATAGAGAGCCTAGATAGGGACCCTCAACTCGATGGTCAAATAATCTTCAACAAAGCAGGAAAAAATACGCAATGGGAAAAAAGTCTCTTCAATAAATGGTGCTGGGAAAATTGGACTGCTATATACAGAAGCATGAAATTCGACCATTCACTAACGCCGTACACAAAAATAAATTCAAAATGTATGAAAGATCTCAGTGTGAGACAGGAATCCATCAAAATCCTAGAGGAGAACATAGGCAGTAACCTCTTTGACATCGGCCACAGCAAATTCTTTCAAGATACATCTCCAGGGTGCCTGGGTGGCTCAGTCATTAAGTGTCTGCCTTTGGCTCAGGTCATGTTCCCAGGGTCCTGGGATCCAGCCCCGCATTGGGCTCCCTGCTCTGCGGGAAGCCTGCTTCTCCCTCTCCCACTCCCCCTGCTTCTGTTCCCTCTCTCGCTGTGTCTGTCTCTGTCAAATAAATAAAATCTTAAAAAAAAAAAAAGATACACCCTCAAAGGCAAGTGAAACAAAAGGGAAAATTAACTTTTGGGACTTCATCAAGATAAAAAGATTCTGCACAGCAAAGAAAACAGTCAACAAAACAAAGAGGAAACCCATGGAATGGAAGAAGATACTTGCGTTCTGTTTTCTCATCCAGTCTAATTATCTTTGACTTTTGATTAGATCATTTAATTTATTCACATGTGATATTGATGTGTTTGGATTTATGCCTGTCATTTGTCATGTTTTTTTCCTTCTTTTCTTCCTTCAGTGCTGTCTTTACTTTAAGTAAATTATTAATGCAACATTTAAATTCCTTCAGTATTTTTTCACATTATTTTTGAGTTACTTTCTTATTGGTTGCACTAAGATCTATTATGTTAATGCAAGTATATCATAAACTACTTTAAATATACAGATGCTAACAATTTCAATGAGATTTAGCAATCACATTTCTATATAACTGTATTCCTTCTTCCTGTGTTTGTGCTAATAATGTTATACCTATACCTATATCTATTTTATAAGCTCCAAAATATACTCTTGTAATTTTTACATAGTGTTATATTTTTTAAATAAGCTGGAAGAACAAATGAGACTGAGTACATATTTATAGTTTATATTCACCTTCTAATTTACAATTTCTTTTTTTTTTTAAAGATTTTATTTATTTATTTGAGAGAGAGAGAATGAGAGACAGAGAGCATGAGAGGGAGGAGGGTCAGAGGGAGAAGCAGACTCCCTGCCGAGCAGGGAGCCTGATGCGGGACTCGATCCCGGGACTCCAGGATCATGACCTGAGCTGAAGCAGTCGCTTAACCAACTGAGCCACCCAGGCGCCCCTAATTTACAATTTCTTATTTCCTTCACTTATTCCTGTAGATTTGTTACAATCTGGTGCCATTTTCTTGATCCCATACAATTTCGCTCCACCTGCCTCCTTTGTTTTGTTATTTTCAAATATAATTGTGAATGCTATAGGCCAAATAAGAATTATATGCATATAGTTTTGGGATATTTATTTTTAAATCAGTTAATAAAGGGAACCAATATACCAAGGTACAGTCTTTTGCAATTACCTTCACTAATTCTCTTTTGTATATGTGTGGATTAAATTAATATATGGTCACTTGCTTTCAGCCTGAAATCTCCTCCCAGTATTGTTTTAAAAAATAGGTCTGTTATTAGTGAATTTCCTCACTAATTATTTAACTGGGAATTTTAATTTCACTTTCAATTTTAAAAGGCCATTTATCGGATACAGGATTGACTTTTTTTTTTTTTTTTACTACTGTGAATATATTATCTCAATGCCTTTGATCTTGACTGTTTCTAATGAAAAGTCAACTGTGAATTTTGTTTGAGTTTCTCTGTATGTGATCAGTCTCTATTCTCTTGCTGCTTTAAAGATTTTATCTTGGTCTTGGTCTTTAGACATGATATATAGCTGAGTATAAAACTGTATGTAGACTACTTGGAGTTCATTGTGCTGCTTGATTGTGTAGACTAATGTTTTTCAGTTTTGGAAGTATTGGTAATCATTTCTTAAAATATGTATTTTTCCTTCTCCTTTTTCTTCTTTGATCCTGCAACTCCCATTACATATATGTTTGTGCAAGTAATGTTGCCCCACATTGCTCTAAGATTTGTTCTTTTTTTCTTTTTTTTTTTTTAAGATTTGTTCATTTTTGTCTTTTCTTTTCTCTCTCTGTTCTTCAGATTGCATAGTCTCTATCTATTTTCAAATTTGATTCTTCTGTCTGCCAGCTCAAATCTACTTTTGAGCTCTTCTAGTGATTTTTTTTTAATTCTGTTTATTGTAGTTTTCATCTCCGGAACTTCTATTTATTTTTAAATATATGTAGATTTCTACCTATTGATGTTCTCTAGTTGACACAATGTCATTACTGTAACTTCTTTTAATTCTAAAGCATTGTTTCCTTTAGTTAAATACATTTATAATAACACCTTTGAAGTCTTTATCTGTAAGTTTACTTCCTAGGCTCTCTCAAAGACAATTTCCCCTTTTTTATTATTATTATTATTATTGTGTATAAGTCACACTTTCCTGTTTCTTTTTTTTATTTATTTTTTCACACATTCCTGTTTCTTTATATGCCTTATAATTATCATTTAAAATGGGACATTTGAGATAATATATTATTTCAAATTTGCATATTGATTCCTACTCTGGGACTTAAATTTGTTGTTATTTGTTTGCTTATTTTGGCTAGATCTGTGCAGTGCAGTCTGTTTTCCCTGCACTGTGCAGACTCTGATATGACTTCTCAGAAGGCACTGCCTTGGGCATGCACACAGTCACCCTAACGACTTCTTCCTACCCCCATCTCAAAGGGAATGAGAGATTTCAACTGAGCTCGCTTTACCTTTTTTCCTGATTTTTCTATAAAGCTTCTGAGAGTAATAAATTTATTTTTTCAGTAAATATACCTTCTGGTCTCTCAAAAAGTATCATGATATGAGACAATCCCCTTTGATTGCAAAATAAAATGAATTCCCAAGCTGATAATAAGACTCTTTTGTATTGGTCTTATGAGAGTTGAAAGAAAGAAAAAAAGAAAGAAACAAAGAAACAAAGAAACGACAAAGAAAGAAGAGAATACTTGAGCACAATCAATTCATTTATTCTGCTCTGGCTGTGTTTAGTGTAAAATGTTTTATAGTCCCATGTATAATTATATATACTGTATTGAATTTATATAAAGTCCTTGATTATCTTTAAGTGGTCTAGCTTTCCATTTTTTGATGCTATGACTCATTGTCAAGCAAAAGATCACCTTACTGAAAATATAATCTCATTCAATATATATATTTATGTGATTCCACAGTCATTTCATTTATGTAGTTAAATTATTTTTACCCATTGAGTGAAAGGACGGCACCCAGCAATATCCTATAACTCATTGTATCAAGTTAATTGGTGTCTGGACATGGAGGTGCATGATCTGAATTCACATTACTATTTTAACAAGGAGTATGTGGGTAAGTGAGTAGGCACAATTTCTTAAATTTAAGAAGCCAAAAGCTCATCTTTGGAAAACTCTTTCAAATGTTATAGCTCATATATAAAAGTTGAGAGAATTTTTCTCCAAATTCCTTATATTAATGAGTTGCAAAACTGAAACTTTCTAGACTATTATTAACAATAACAAAAATATTTCTACCAACCACATAGAAAGAAAATAGAATTACCTTTCAATTATCTCTATAGAAAATTAAATTACAAAAGAAAATTAAATTACAAAAGCTTTTTCACATAAAAAGGTGATCAAAATATGAAGCCAGGATTGTAGGAAAAGAAAAAAAAAAAAAAAGTTGTGCCAGACAGTTAATTGATAAATACAGTAAGTTCTCTGTCTGGATTTTTGTGTTATTTGGGGTAATCTTCAGCTTCTTAAAATATATAATGTGTTTAATTTATTTTCTTATTCTCAAAATTTTTTTAGGTAATTGTAATTTCATATCATTTTTCTTAGAGAAGCAACCAAAATAGAAAAAAAAAAAAATCAGAACCCACAAAACTAAGATCTGTCCCTGATAAGCCTGTTGTAATTTTGGAATAGGTTAGTAATGTTTTTAACAGGAAAAAAATAACATAGCGGATTAAAATACATTGTTTTCTGTGAGACACAAACTCTAGAAAAATTGCTCAACACATCATGGAAGTCAATTTTGTTTTATGGGATGAAGGTAAGCCTGGCTTCTGTGTAAGACCAAAGCTTGCTTGATTTTGGTATTTACAGGCAAAGTAAAGATAAAAATACTGCTGTTTATGCATTGATTTTTGCTGATATATTATCAGAAGGATAAAATACTCTTAAAGCCCTTACAAAAATATAATTATGTATTGACATCTCAATTTTAATAATTTGGCATCTCATGCATATTTTACTATACAACTGAATTTTCTACTTCAATAATATATTAATTTCATGTATAATGTGGTCATTTTAAAATGTAAAATGACACCTTCTTTAAAAGAGATGTTTGAACAAATTAAAAAGAAACAAATAGCTAATTTTATATTTTTGTTAGAAATTCCAAGTATTTTGTTAGAGACTATGTTAATATGTTAGCGTTTATTTTTTCATATAGATCAGACTTTTTCAAAATTTCTATTTATTTATTTATTTTAGCAAAAATAATGTATACACCCAACATGGGGCTTGAATTCACAACCCTGAGATCAAGTCTACTGGCTGTTCTGACTGAGCCAGCCAGGTATCTACAGACATTTTTTGTTAACTGTAAGATTGCCTTATTAGTAGATTTATTAATATATAAAAAGGAGAACAATCATTATTATGGTTAAATTTTACTTTTTGAAACCCTAAGGAAAACCATAGCACTTGGGATGTTCAAAAATTCATAGGATTAAACCAATTCATTATGGATGATTTTGTTTTTCCATGTAAGATCTTAAAACTGGTGTCTAGTTAATTTTCCCTGGCTTTTAGTCTTGCTGGGAGGGAGGAAAGGGGAGAGAATGAGTATTAGTTCCAGTCTCTCTTCCTTCTAAAGGCACAAATCCCATCATGGGGTGCCATTCTCATGGCCTTGTTTAACCTAATTACCTTCCAAAGGTTCCAGCTCTAAATAGCATAGCACTGGAGGTTAAGGCTTCAACATAGGATTCTGGGACAACAGATATTCAGTGCATAACACGCTGTAACTGGGTTTTCTTTCTTCCCTTCAGTCGATTTCCTATACAGTGTCCAAGTAATATTTTAAACAGATTGATCTTAACTTGTCACTTCTTTGCTGAAAATTTAAGATAAACACAAAATTCCTTAACATGGTTTACAAGACATGGCTTGACCTTTCCCTTGCATGAATTTCACCTAATCTGCTTTCTCTTCACCACTCGCACTGGGCATATCATAGTTATAGTGGATGGCCTATTCATTATTTGTCTGGTGCTACTATAGATGTTTTCTCTATGTAAATGTCAACCACACAGCTGTTCTAGGAGTTATGTATGATTACTTAGAGATGAGGACCTGGAGATCAAGAATTTGGGTAAGTTTTCATAGACTCCAATTTGTTCCTGGAGCCAGACTATTCCTTCTCCCTAGAAAGATTTTCCCCCATGCACCCTCCACATTTCCTTAATTATTTCTCTTGAATTGGTCTCAGAGAGGAACAAAATTAGCTCTTTTAAAATATATCCTATTATATTTTGTACTTACTGAGTGCAGCTCATATTTATTGCTCTTTCTTTCTCCCTGTAGCTAGGCTCCTCCTAGGAAGAGCCTGGATCTGTGTTGCTCATAACAGTTTCCCTGATTATTTGGCATAATATATGATAGATGCTCAACTCAACAAATATTTATCAAATTATCGGGGCGCCTGGGTGGCTCAGTTGGTTAAGCGACTGCCTTCGGCTCAGGTCATGATCCTGGAGTCCCGGGATCGAGTCCCGCATCGGGCTCCCTGCTCGGCAGGAAGTGTGCTTCTCCCTCTGACCCTCCTCCCTCTCATGCTCTCTGTTTCTCATTCTCTCTCTCTCAAATAAATAAATAAAATCTTTAAAAAATATGTTTGTTAGAATTCACCTGTGAGGACATCTGGTCCTATTTGTTTTTTGGGAGTTTTTTTTGATTACTGATTCAATTTTATTGTTAATAATTACTCTTTTAAGATTTCTATTTGTTCCCCCTTTAGTCTTGAAAGATTTTATGATTCTAGGAATTTATCCATTTCTTTTAGGTTTTCCCATTTTTCTTGTGCCCCCTCCCACTTCATTTTTATGAGTCAGGCTAAGGGTTTATCAATTTTATTTATCTTTTTGAAGAACCAGCTGTTAATTTTATTGATCTTTTCAATTATTTTAGTCCTTATTTCATTTATTTCTGCCCTAATCTTATTTTCTTCAACTAACCTCAGGCTTTGATTGTTCTTGTTCATTTAGGTTAAACTGTTTGAGACTTTTCTTGTTTCTTGATGTAGGCCTGTATCACTCTAAATTTCTCTCTTAGAACTGCTTTTCTGCATCCCATAGATTTTGGACCAGTGTGTTTCCATTTTCATTTGTCTCAAGTCTTTTTTGATTTCCTCTTTGATTTCTTTATTGACCCCATTGGTGGTTTAGTAGCATGTTGTTTAGCCTGCATGTGTTTGTGTTTTTAAAATTTGCTTTATGTAATTGATTTCAAGTTTCATACCATTGTGGTTAGAAAAGATGCTTGATATGATTTTCACCTTTTTAAATTCATTGAGACATATTTTGTGGCCTAACATGATGTATCCAGGAGAATGTTTCATGAGCATTTGAACTGAATGCATAGTCTCTTCTTTTCCTATGGGATACTCTGTGTATATCTAAGTCCTATGCGTCCTTTAATGCCATAGTTTCCTTATTGATAATCACTCTAGATGATCTATTCACTTATGTAAGTGGAGTATTAAAGTCCCTTACTATTATTGTATTACTGTCAATTTTTCCTTTTATGTCTGTTAATTTTTGCTTTATATATTTAGGTGCTTCTAGGTTGGGAGCATAGATATTTAAAATTGATATATCCTCTTGTTGGCTTGATTCCTTTGTCACTATGCAATGCCATTATTTGTCTCTTGTTACAGTTTTTGTTTTAGTGTCTATTTTGTCTAATATAAGTATTACTACCCCACTCTGTTAGATCATGTGCACTGAGAACACTGTAAGAATAAGCTCTGTCTTGAGTAATGTGACATGTATACAGGGAAAACTATAGATTGTTTATTTCCTGCTTATCCTATGAAACACTTGCTCTATTTGAGATTAGAAAAACCTGAGGTTTGGTGAATATAGGACATAAAATAAAACTGTTCAAAATATTTATTATTTACCATAATCAGAAACAGAAGGATAGAGGAGGGATAAACATGTGGGCTTTGGAGCCAGTTAGATTTGATGAATCCTGGCCCCATTACTTCCTGGCTGTGTGATTTTAGACAAATTACTTAATCAGGACTGTTTCTCTATCTCTCAAATAGATTAAAAAAAATAGCTCTAACTTAAAGTTATTATGAGTAATGATGCATATCTCTAGAGTCCAAAAAGTTCTCATAATAAAAAAAAATACTTATTTGGTGACACTTTATTTATTGTAAGTAGTATGACTATTAATATGTTTTATAACAAAAGAATCAATATGTTTGATTACAAGATATTACTCCCGGGCGCCTGGGTGGCTCAGTTGGTTAAGCGACTGCCTTCGGCTCAGGTCATGATCCTGGAGTCCCGGGATCCAGTCCCGCATCGGGCTCCCTGCTCGGCGGGGAGTCCTCTTCTCCCTCTCCCGCTCCCCCCTCTTGTGCTCTCTCACTCTCTCTCTCTCAAATAAATAAATAAAATCTTTAAAAAAAAAAAAAGATATTACTCCCTACCTCTGTGTTAAGCTGGTCTTATGGTTCATTATACATGTACACACACACACACACACACACACACGCATACACTACCATTCTAAACTCTAAAATTTCTAAAGTCCAAAGCCCCCAGGAATTTCAAATAAATAAACACATATATGACCTCTAGGAGTCTGGAATAAATTATTGTAGACTTGCAATAATCAACTTTAATAATAATAATTTGATAAAAAGCCTGAAAGATACTAATTCTAACATTCTCCAAGTACTCTAGGCCAGACTCTTCTCATGACAATCCAGGGCATGGGGTCAGTTTCCATACACATTCTGAATAGATATGAGTGTAAAGCCTGGGGTAACGACACATCAGATTACATAATAAGAGAAGAATCCAACATTTCTTTATTTGCATCTAAATTATAAAGCTTTTTAAACACAGACTCTTACAATTTCAGAAATCAAAATGTATAAAGCTTTGTGCTAGTGAAATGGAAACACTCAGGCTAGCGTGACTTATTTTGTTTTACTTGAAAATGCATGCATTCTGAGCTACCCTCTTTTTTCTTTCCTAAATATATGATTTTCTTGGCACAATTACAGTGATGAAAATTTTATAGAAAAATCTCTTCCCTTCAAAGCATTCTATTAATTATAATCAGACTCCAAAAATGTTAAAAAGGGAGTGCATTAGGATTTTGGAGATATCTACCAACTTTTTCAGCAAGGTGAAGTGTATCAGTGTCTCTATTAGTTTGGCTGCAGCTATAAATATTAATATCCATTTTAGTAACTCCTTGCTATAGTAAGCAGATACACAATTACCTCAGTAGTTTCATGACTATCTTAAACCATCATTGCCTTTAGTACACTTATTATTTCACATTTTGTATTTTAGGACTACATCTTGATATTCAAATATTATTTTTTTAATAAGGGGATGAAATACATTTTCATGCTTATGATCAAACTTGGAGGAATATCGAAGACAGAAAATTACTCATAACCAAGATATGGTATTTGTTAAACATTTCAAACTGGATGCCAATGGTTCATTTGTAACCAATAGTATATCTTTGGTATAGCACTATTCCCTCCTTTTGCAAAGAAGTCACCTTTCTGTGATGTGATAAAAGGTTGTTTGTTATATCTAATTGAGAGATACAGATTTCAAGCTGTGTGTAGGTGATACATGAAATTTTCACTCCTGCTGATGAGCACATTGACTGCTGTGTAATTCTTTAAATTGATTCAATCAAACCCATGCTGTTTGTGCTTTTAATTGATTGAATTAAAACAGCATTTTAAAGTTTTAATCATTCCATTAGACAGGGGTCTTTTTGCTTATTTATGCTCAAGATGTGTTGCGGCTTTTTAAGTTGTGAAGTCACACCAAAGGGCCAGGTGGTACATCAATTTATTTGGCAGCAAGGATAAAATGTAACATCATCACAAATAAAAAAAGGGCACTCCTATTTTTGGGTGCATATTGGAACTTTCCAGAAGGAGATGAATAGAGGTGTCTACTTTCCCTACCTCTTTCCAACTGTACAGATAACCGGATGTCATGGTTCCCTGATGAAGGGAGAGTCCTACTGTAGTCACAGAAATCATTGCTGATCAAAAATTTCCACAGTAGACATGCAATTAAACTTGGGGACCGTATAGACATACATGGCCTGGAACTAAAGCCTCATATTCTCATCTCAAAGCACATGCCAAATGCATGGTAGGGGGAGGGTGGGTATGGTCCACAAAGGTGGCAACATGTAGGTGCCTTGTCTATAATGAATTCAAAAACTATAACCAATCTCTAAACATTGCCCATCATTATTCCATGACCATACACTAGTGATTCTAAATAATATTAGTGATAAAATTGTCTCCTAAGAATATTTTCTGAAGCTGAGTTCTAAATAATTGCTGTGGTTATTGTAAATTTTAAAAATATATATGTAAACATAAAATTAGCCTATGCTTTATTACTACTTTTTAATTAATATTCCATGATTCATGTAAGTTAATTCAGGGAATGTCCAGTTATACAATTGGCTCATGACACATTTGGGCTCAGTTACACACATTTATTTAAAGACTCAGTAACAGCTTAGAATCATTCATGGTTGCTTTGAATGCAATTCTTGTCTCCAATCCTCATGCTACTCCATACACCTGTGTTTAAATAGCAACTTCAAAATAAATCATGATAGCACAGGGAATATAATAATGAAGAAATAGAACTTTGTTTACTTCAATTCTGTGACCACATGATGTTTTTATTTGTGTTTAAATTTTAACTCAGAGAAACAGTACAAAATTTAAGATGTTGTGTTTTTTGTTTTGTTTTTATTGAAGTACTGTTGGGATGCAATATTATTTTTAGGTGTACAACATAGTAATTTGACAGGTCTATACATTTTGTTATGCTCACCACAAGTGTAACAACCATCTGTCACCATACAATACTATGACAATACCATTGACTATATTCCCTATGCTGTGTCTTTTACCCTGTGACATTCACTTTCTGAGAACCTGGATTTCCCACTCCCCTTTACTCATTTTGCCCATCTTCCAACCCCCCCCCCCTCTGGCAACCAGTTTGTTCTCTGTATTTATGGGTCTGTTTCTGCTTTGCGATTGTTCATTTGTTTTGCTTTTTAGATTCCATATATAGGTGGAATCATATGGTATTTGTCTTTCTCTGTTTGGGTTATTTCACTTAGCATTACCCTTTAGGTCCACCCATGTTATCAAAAATGGCAAGAACTCATCCTTTCTTATGGCTAATGTGTGTGTGTGTGTGTGTGTATGTGATCCATTCATTTATTGATGGATACTTGGGTTGCTTCCAATATCTTGGCTATTATAAACAATGCTGCAATAAATATGGGGTGCATGTATCTTTTCAAATTAGTATTTTTGTTTTCTTTGAGTAAATACTGGATCATAGGTATTTCTATTTTTAGTTTTTTGAGAAAACTTCATACTGTTATCCACAGTGGCTACATAAGGTATATTACTTTTGTTTGATAAGTCATATTGTGGAGTGCCTATATGACTCAGTCGGTTGTGTCCAACTGTTGGTTTTAGCTCAGATCATGATCTCAGGATGGTGAGATCAAGTGTGTGTTGGGCTCCATGCTCCGTGCGGAGTCTGCTTGAGATTCTCTCTCTCTCCCTCTGTTGCCCTACCACCCGCTTGTGTGTGCACATGCTCTCTTTCAAATAAATTAATTTTTAAAGATAAGTCATATTGTAGTTCATGCATGAAATATTTCATTAAATTTGAAAATATCTTTTAAAATGAGATTTATCTTTTTAAATTAATTGTTCAACTAAACAATTAAGGAAACAATTTTTATTGATATACTAATTAATGAAAATAATTTTTTCATATGGAAGAAAAGGACTTTCCAAGATGATCTTCTCTGGGTGTCAAGTACTCTATGTACATTGTCTCAAGGATGGAAATGAATCAAAAAATTGCTTAGAAAATATCACTTTCTAAAAGAGTCTCAGGGCCAGTTAAATGTAAATTTTACATTTTAATCATTATATCTCACACAAATGTAGAATCTAGAATGAATTAAAAACAATATTGTGAAAAATAAAATGTGTATTTAATAGATAAAATGTTACAGAATACCTTTGTGACATAGGGGTAGAAAGTATTAAAAAATTCACATACAGGGGCGCCTGGGTGGCTCAGTTGGTTAAGCGACTGCCTTCGGCTCAGGTCATGATCCCGGAGTCCTGGGATCGAGCCCCACGTCGGGCTCCCGGCTCAGCGGGGAGCCTGCTTCTCCCTCTGACCCTCTCCCCTCTCATGCTGTTTCTCTCTTACTCACTCTCTAATAAATAAATAAATAAAATCTTTAAAAAAAAAAATTCACATACAAAAACCATAAAGCAAAAAAAAAAAAAAGGTTAAATTCTACCTCATATGATTAAGCATTTTTTTGCCAAATAAAGGACACTATAAATAAAGATAATAGGTAGATTACAGAATGGAAAAAGATTTTTTCAATCTTTGAAACTAAGGAAGAATCAGGATTCAACAATCTTCCTTCAAATAAAAAGTCAAAAGACATCAGTCTCAATGGACAAATAGAAAAAGTTATGAACAGGGAATTTAGAAAAGAAATTTTAAAAATGAATAAAAAAAGAAATTAAAAAAATGCTGACAAGTATGTTAAGAGATGGCCTAAATCATTACTAATCAGAGAAATGGAATTAAACCATGATATCACTTAAATCCTATTATATTAGTACAATTAGAAAGTATCATACTACAAAAGACTCATGAGGATAAAGTGATATGGCAACCCCTTCATATGGGAGGGCAATTCAGCATTTCTTAATTAAGATATTTTATATATGTGTATTATATGTGTATATGCATATTATATATGTAATATATAATATACATACACATACCTAATTTACAGTAATGCATGAAAGTGAAAAGCATTTACCTATTAAACACAATAGAATAATTTCTTTATGGGAGTAGAGAAATTAGAGTAAATATTTGGTATAGTTTATTTAGTTCATGTTCATTATATACAATGCCATAGATTTTGGCTTAGTTTATCAAGAGAGAAACTAAAATCATACATCTTCTAAAATAATTTTCATGTAATTGTTTTTCAGATTGCATAACAATTAAAATTACTCAATGTTGCATTTTAATCTATCTAATATTTGAAATTTTCTTCCCACATAAGCATTAAAAAATGGTGATAGAGTAGAAGTATTAATAAGCAAGAGAGCACAAAGATTCCACATTTCTGTACACTTAACCAGGAGATCTTGAGTACAAATTACCAAGGGAGACATGCATAGGGAAATGTTCTGGAAACTATCCATTGTTTATTAGGTTATAGCAACATGTCTCAAAGTGACAACTGCTATTTTATCTCTATGTAACATCTAAATTTTTCTTCAACATAAACATGAAGTAAGTGCTGATTGGGGTAGAGGCATGACCCCTGAACATAGAGTTCTTTCAAAAAACATTTGGGGAATCCTATTAATTAAATCTGTGATATAATTAGAAATTTGCATTGCACATAAACATACTAAAGACTTAATTGTCCTTAGGTACTGGAACCTGTTAAACAAACCTTAACATTGCATTTCTCAAATGTTGGTATTTAACACATCACCATCCCTTTTTATTTAATTTTACCTAAAAATTGCATCAATATCCCGAGAAACAAGTGCTTAAGAAAATACTACTCTTAGTGGTTTCCTACCTCAGTGATTTAAGCCAGACTAACACACCTATAAGGATTCCATTTACACCATAAGCAAAAGGCTTCTTAATTCCTCTCGTCCCAACAAATATATGCAGATAACATTTTGAATTATGACTTTTAGCTTTTTCTTTTCTCATTTCTTTGTCAGTGACTATTCTCCCAGTCAGATGGGGACATCTGCATTACTTTTTGAAGAATGAGGATACTTCTGTATAGGCTCTTAAATTCCTCCCCAGACACAGAAATTATGAGAGCCAAAATATTTACCTTGCCGAATTCAGACTTAGAGATAAAAAAGGCTCAAACAAAACAAAACAAAACCAAGCAAACAACAAATAAAACAAAACAAAACCCTAAATAAAACCAAAGGTAAAGTTCCAAATGAAGCTGAGATACAAAAAAGGTTCAAGCCATAACAAACTACTGAAGTCATGTAGAGAAAGAACCAGACTACCCCAAACCCGGAGAAGACTAGACAGTATGATCTTGTATGAGAAGACAGGAAAAAAGTGTGACAGAGTAGTTGTTAAAACCCCAAATGAGATTACTGGTTGGACCCAATGTGAGGGACTTAGATCTGGGAACCACATCAAGGGGATGAGGACAGCACTACACTGTGTACTGACTGTCTGTCACAGTATGTTTTGCCCTGGGAAACCCTCAGGAAAGGAACTGATCCAATGCTCCAGCCATCTGTAACAACGTGAGTGAGCAGTGCACACCACATGTCCTCCTTTGGCATCATCTTCCAGCAATCTTCTATCAAAAGTGATGCCCAGGGCGCCTGGGTGGCTCAGTCGTTAAGCGTCTGCCCTCGGCTCAGGTCGTGATCCCAGGGTCCTGGGATGGAGCCCCGCATCGGGCTCCCTGCTCCGAGGGAAGCCTGCTTCTCCTTCTCCCACTCCCCCTGCTTGTGTTCCCTCTCTTGCTGTGTCTCTCTCTGTCGAATAAATAAATAAAATCTTAAAAAAAAAAAAAAAAGTGATGCCCATCTATGTCCTAAGACTTTGCTGAGGTCCATTAAATTGTCCAGGTTTGCACTTTTCTTTTCAATACCTAAATTTTACTCTTCTGCAGAGAAGTGAGGGTTATAGAAAAAAGGAATCAGTCCCTGGGTGAAAGTGCACCCATTACCTACTCTGTGACGTGTACAATGTAGTGTAGAGGCACATCTTAGGAAACACAATCATGGGAAAAGCTCTTCAATCTAAGGCCTAGAGTAGTTGCACTGATTCCTTTACTTTTTTTTTTCTTACCCCCAGAAATTTCCTTGTTCCTTATACTCCTATCAGAGATAAGGGAGACTCAAGATTTTAAGGAACGGAATGGGCTCCCAAGAGGTAAGACCAATAAAATACAATCTAAAGATACCAAAAGTCAAGAGAGAGAGAAAAAAATCATAAAGTATACTTTAACTTTGTGTTTGTTTGTTCTTCTTCTCCCAAGAAAATTTTCACTTTAGAGAAGTGAAACTATTATTTTTAGTCCTTGACTTTACTTATCAAAGAGATTTAATGTGTCAAAAGTGAAAGGGATTGATTTCCCCCTAGACAGAATACAGTGTATAAACTAACAGATAGCTATTATTTTAGGATGGACTTAAACCTCCAGAGGTATAAAATATTTTGTTGCAGGCAAACTGGAGGAAAAAAGAAGTGGAGGGAGGGGGAAAGATGAGGAAGTGAAAAACAAAACAAAAACAAAAACAAGATCTCAGAAAAGCAAATGCTAAAATTATTATTAGAGGTAAATTTGATTTTGGTTTTATAAAAAACAACAGAATCTAACCACAGTTGACTTTTGAACAATGTCGGGCTTAGGGGTGCTAACTCCTCAAACAGTCAAAAATCCACATCTAATGTTTGACTCTCCAAAAAACATAACCACTAATAGACTACTGTTGACCAGGAGACTTATCGATAACACCTGTAACATATTTTGTATATTATATGTAGTATATACTGTATCCATATAGTAAGATAAACTAGAGAAAAGAAAATGTTAAGAAAATTGTAAGAGAAAATACATTTACAGTGCTGTATGGGATTTACTGAAAAAAAAAAATCCACCTGTAAGTGGATCCTTGCAGTTCAAACTCATGTTGTTCAAGGGTCAACTGCACTAAACATCTTGAGCTTCTTAAATCTATTTTACTATTTTTATTGCTGTTGCTGATATTTCCAAAGCACCTTTTCAGTTTCAAAAAGATATTGAAACATAATGGTTGCAAAGTCTGGGAGGAAATAATACAATCGAAGCCAACCTCATGTTTGGCGATATCCCACCACTGACAGAAGAACTACTGGAGATAGCTTGGCACATTTAAATTTATATTTTTATGATATACAAATGAAACTTTGGAAAGAGGGCAACAATATTTTACAATTCTTACATCAGGAGGAAGAAAGGAAACACTGGCACCAATACTTGGTTTTAAAATAGTAGTTGCTATGACTACTTAAATCCTGTCTTAAGGTGACGTCCTTTTCTTTCATGAATTTTTTTACAAGTTTAGTTACCCTAACAACAGGACTCACTTAAGCAGCAAATTTAATGAATTTGTTTTTGTGTCCAAGGGGCTTCTGTCCCTCACTATCTACATGTTCTTTCAGCCATGAATACAATGACATGAAGCATAGGTGTTAAAAAGTGTTTGAAATAGACTATTTTAGAATAAACAGCAGCAAACATATGATGGATGCCCTAATCTCCATTTTCCTAGGAGAAAAATCGATGGATTTTTTTAAAACTTGGAATTGCTAAAAGATATTTATAAAGTCATTGAATATTATTTGATGAAAAAATACTTCTTGGGTTGGATTTCATATACTTCCATGTATTTGGATTTTTTTTTTTAATTTAAATTCAATTAGCCAACTACATCATTAGTTTCAGATGTAGAGTTCAATAATTCATCAGTTGATGACACCCAGTGCTCATCATTTGTTTTTAAAATTTCAGATCGGTGTTATAGCAGAGGCTTCAAAAAGTAGCACATATTTTGTTTTTATAATTTCAAGTTCCTGATGCATTTAATTCTGTTGTCTAATGTAGACCTTATACTTCTAGTCAAGAAACAAAAACAATCTTACCCATTAACTATTATGATTGAGGGTTTAACAGCTCAAACTATCTCATATAGTCACTGAATATATGTGTGTATGTACATATATGCTTATTTTTTTAAAGATTTTATTTATTTGAGCAAGAGAATGAGCAGGGGGAGGGGCGAAGGAAGAGGGAGGAGCAGACTCCCGCTGAACAGGGAGACTGACTCTGGGCTCCATCCCAGGACCCTGGGATCATGACCCGAACTGAAGAAAGATGCTTAACTGACTGAGCCACCCAGGTGCCCCATACATGTATACTTATTAATCAGTTACACAAGAACAATCAAAAACCTGCAGTTGGAACTATAAATTGATACAACTGTTTATAAGTACATTTTACAATATGCATAATAATAATTTCAAAGCAGTTCTAATGTTGGGATTGTCTCCTTAGGAAAGTGTTTGTCACAGTATCATTTATGCATAGGAAAACTCTAAAAATAAAGTAATTGCTTATCAATTGAAGATTGGTTAAATATATTGCATACATCTATAATGGGATACTGATGAAGTTTTAGAATATAAGTGAGGTCCGGAGCTGACGACCAAGAAAGAATTCTTAAGACGTCTCTGGTGCAAAATGGTGGTTTATTAAAGTATGGGGACAGGACCCGTGGGCAGAAAGAGCTGCTGCCCTGCAGTTGTGAAGGGTGGCTGATTATATACTTGGGACTTGGGGGAGGTAAGGAAAAGGGAGGTTTCAAGAGGATTTTTTATGTTAAAGAAGACTCGCAGGATACCAGAGGCCTTGTCATTGTCAAGTTAAGGTTGTTTTTCCTTCTATTAAGACATTAACAGTAAGACAGTTGGGAGCTTCCTGGAGGAACATTACACTCTGCCTGCTTCAAGTATCTGTCAGTGAGCTGCACATTATAAGGACATTTAGTTGTATTTACATTCCCTTCTGGAAGCTAGGCCATTGATAGAAATGCTTTGTTCTTGTAGATTGCTAAGACATTTGTAAACTGAGGGAGACTCCTGTCTTGTAGAATTGTGATCTCTATAAGTTAACTATTTGTATTTCCTTTAGAGCAGCCAGGAGTGCCTGAGGAATGTCACATAAATCCCAGGGCGGGGCGGGGGGGGGGGGTTGTGGGGTGTCAGCTTCTGCTTTGTCCTCAGCTTGCCTTCTGTTCCCTCATCAATACTATATAGCAAAGCCTTTATTGACATCATTGCTGACACTCCATTATTAATGAAAATATATCAGTTACATGCCATTTAATGAAAAAGTCAGGTTAATAAAAAGTGTTTAGGGTATGTTCACATATATGTAAAAAAAAGGGAGTATATAGGTATATTTGTGGACTTTTTTAATTAGAAAATACAAATAGGTTAATATTTTAGTTTTTATGATGGTGATTATAAATTTATATTATACTTATGTGTCTATATTTTTAATGAGTAAACCTTATAATCAGACTAAAAAGTAAAGTTATTTAAATTTGGCAACATAAACAGGTATTTTAATTTTTAAAACTTTTGTTTGGAAAATATACATAAATCAAAATGCCATTTTTTACCAAGAAAATGATTCAGAAAAAAAAAAGCAAAGCAACAATTATATTTTTCTTATATTGGCAAGTTATCAAAATTTATGTCCTGAATCCGTTTATTATAAATATTAGGGCAAAAATAGAGAGTGAATATATAATTTATATATATTTATTAAATATAACTAAACTAGTTAAGTATAACTAAACTAATAGTTAAATATAAACTAAACTAAAGAATTTATTAAAGGGGTAAAATGTAAAAAGAAAAAAAAAAGCTCTGAAATTTAATAACAGCCATGCTATCAACAGAATAGTGATAGTAAACCACACAATAAGAAAGAATCAGAGAAAACATTTATGCATTCAATCTCTACTCGCATGAAAGTATTCTTTCCTTTCCTGATGTTGTTTGTTTATCCCCTTATTTATTTAGCATAGAGCATTGGCAATTAGAAAATAAATTATATTTACTCCCTAGGGGGAATTCCAGAAGGGGAGCATGTATGTTTATATGTCATCAAACAAAACACAGTCTCTTACCCATCTTTCTCTTCCAGTGAACTCTAAGTTGCTCTAGGTCAAGAAGTACTTCAGATATTTCTTTATGACCCCAGATCTAAGACACTGCTAGATATTTAGTAAATATTCTCTATCTGCTCTGAGTAAGGTGTGGGTGAAGAAATACACAGATAAGCACAGGTTCTTTGAATTTCAAAACTGTGGATCAAGAAACACTATGGAGGAGATGGCAGATGGAAATGAGAATATATGTAGTTTAGAGAAGGCTTTATCTTTTACTAATTCAATCACATTTGTTTCTTAAAATCATCCTTTGATTCTGCATCAAGGGTATTCTTTTTCATTGTTCAGTGTCCAGTCTGGGACACAACCAGTAATAATAGCTGGAAAAAGGCTTGGAAAGGAATAAATGAATTGGCATGAAATTAATTAAGTTTACTTATGATGGGAATTGGAGAAAAAGAGAGAAGTAAGAGGAATTATAGACCTTGAAAGAGAGAAGGCTGGATGGTAGTTAATTAATGGTCTTTCTGTGTTTAAACACCAGAATTAGGAAAATAGTTCTTTGTGCTTAGTAGAAAAGAGTGTAAGTAATGTTAATTAAAATGGCATTTTGAAAGATATGAAAACATTAGCATTCCATAAATAAAAGATGGTGGTGAACTTGAAGGATTTATAAACCAAAGGTATTTAAAAATGTTATTAAGATCCACCCCCCACCCCCCACCCCCCGCTCTCCTCTTGTGTTGTACAGATTTCACAAATAACAGCCAAGTCTTTGTTTCTATGTTAGGAAAAAAAAAATAGACATCAGTCTCCATTGGGCAAATATATATACCCAGAATTGTGCCATCTGATGAAAGAAATAAAAAATGGCCTCTTAATATTACAGCTTCATAATTAATTTATAGGCAGGTATTCTTTTAGTTTTAACAAAGAAGATGATAATCGTTGATCGATTGAATTCTTTTTTTAAAGATTTAATTTATTTATTTGAGAGAGAGAATGAGAGGCAGAGAGCACGAGAGGGAAGGGGATCAGAGGGAGAAGCAGACCCCCTGCCGAGCAAGGAGCCCGATGCGGGACTCGATCCTGGGACTCCAGGATCATGACCTGAGCTGATGGCAGTCGCTTAATCAATTGAGCCACCCAGGCGCCCGATCGATGGAATTCTTAAGGAGAGAGGCGGTTTAGCATAAAGTCAGATCTGGTTCTCCTATTTCTTAGCTGTGTAACCTTGGTCAAATGTTTTAACCTCTCTGTTCCTTGAGTTTCCTCATCTGTAAATGAGAATCATTGTTATACCTACTCCAGAGGTGATACATATGAATTCCTTAGAACATGGCCTGGGACAGGTGAAGTCAGTTGTGTATACATTACTGATTTTTATGACCATATTTCAGGCTTCCCCCTAAATGCATTACATATAATTTCATGTACGTTATTCTGATACTACAGATGAGGGAATGGAAGCTGAAGTGGGTTGAATGATATGGGCAAAGTCACACACCATTAGGATAGCAGTAGAGTCTGAATTCAAGTCTTAAAACTTCACTCTTTACTTTTATACGAGCATTTATCTGATCAATAGAATAAAGGATTTTTATGATATGTAAAGATTTAATAATGTCATGCCTGCCCTACAGGGCTCTGAATCACTGAGAAGCTTAAAATTATTACTGGGTAGAACTCAGTAAATATCAAATTCCTTCACATCTACAATTTAGGGCTTTACTTGATAAGCATTTATTTCTTTTAGAGGCTCTAGAAAAACAAATTTTAAAAAGAATGCTGCTTTTTGAAATGACCAAGTTAAACCTTTGATATGTCCATGACTGCTGTGTTACCAATGAAGTAGAGCAGATCAAAGTTATATCACCAAACATGGCATATTAACGAAATTTTAGTAAGCAGTTTTGGTTTGATGGCTGAGAAAAGTATTTCCTCATCTGCTGATATTTTGAAAAGGAAAAGGGATAAAGAACACGTATTTACTTGGGTAGGCCTTTCCATTTAAATCCTTTCCTTTCCCTTTCCCTTTCCCTTTCCCTTTCCCTTTCCCTTTCCCTTCCCTTCCCCTCCTCTCCTCTCCCCTCCCCTCCTCTCCTCTCCTCTCCTCTCCTCTCCTCTCCTCTCCTCTCCTCTCCTCCTCTCCTCTCCTTTCTTTTCTTTTTCTTTTCTTTCTGCAAAGTGTCCAACTTAGGGAAATAAAATCTGCAAGCCAAAATTTCTCTGAGATCAGCTAAATTTGACTTAATCAAAGATGCATTATTGTCTGAAATGATACTGGAATTATTTTATTCCTGGAATCGATTAAGACTCCAATCCAGGCAAATGCAAAGAACTTCAACAACTTTATTCTTTTCACAAAGTTACCTCCTTTATCAACAGTAGGTTTAAGTTAGGCATATAGTTATGTGGTGAGTAGAGCTGGTCAGTGTGATTGAATTACACATTTTGGTCCCATGGACCATTAATCATGTAATTTATATGTTATATTACATGTTATATAGATGATAGATGATAGATAGATAGATAATGCAACCATGCTTAAAATAAAATTCACAGTATGTTCCACAGGAATAGGTTGGGAAGATATTTTTGTATATTTATTTCTTTGTGTTTTAGTCTAAATTGTTCAATAACAATGTACGCATTTTAAGCAGTAGTACCAAGCACTCAGAAAGTAACATTTGATTGATTGATGCAATGACTAACTGACAGAATTACTTCTCCTTCATTCTTTGCCTACAATTATTAACACTTGTGCCCACACATACATTTGATTATAACATACATATTATTTTGTGGTCTTTTTTTCAATTAATTATTCCACTCTAATATATAGAATTCTACATAATTATTTTTAAATTCAAACAATATTCCCTATTCTAAACATAACAGTATTTATTCGAATACAGTAGTCTTTTATTAATGAACACTCCAGTGGCTTTTTCTTTTGTCATTGCAAATAATGTGGCAATAAAGTTCTGGTACATATAGCATTATCAAGGGATATAACATTTTTGCTCAGACCTATTTGGAGCATTTTTGGACCAACTTTTAATCCCTTAGCAATCCTGCAATCTAAATGAATTAATCTGGGTCTCATTCCCTTCTCTTCAGCACAGAGTCCATGAAGGAGAACTCTGCAGTAGGCACATGACAGGATAAGTAGGACTATAGGCAAATACTTTGAAGAAAGCTGCATGTTGATAAAGAGTTATTGATATTGAAGAAGACTATGACTTTACTTAAAGCTCTTTAATGTTAATGCATTTCTCTTTGGTAAAAAATAAGGTGCATTTAGGGATACTCAATATATTTTTAAAGAATATAAACATAAAATGCATGAATGTGTGAACTACATGAATTATAGAAATCCTGTTATTATCCAGAGAAGCAATCATACTCTCAAGTTGCTAAAGCATGGTATGATAAAAACCACATAAAATGTGTACTCTGAATTGGAACTTTAAATTCTCTGGGTTTCTGTTTTCATGTGAAAATAACACGAAATAATAATGTTGGTGCCAAGAATGGTATTTGGCATAGATTAGGCACTTGGTAAATATTTATTAGTGAATGTCTAGAGTACTCTAAGATGATGTGTTGAAAGAGTTAGAAATCCCAACACCAGATACTTATAAACTGCTAGCTCTTACTATAATAGCATATTATCATGAATTAACTATTTGTAGTCGTAGTGGTGATGGTGGTGATGGTGGTGGTAATAGTAGTAGCAATTATGGTCCATATACTATTTGTCTACAATACCAATATAGATGTGATTCAAAATTCACAGTACTCAAGCTTTTTATCTCAATGTATTCTCTTACTGATTAATTGATATGCAACATTTCAAAGAAAGAATCTTCTAAATTCTTGTCACTATGCCTCAAACAATAGACATATAAAGTAAAACATACGGTCTTTGCCTCACAATTTTATTTGTACTTCTCTGTTACTATCGTTATGTCTACACATACAATTCTTTGATTTCCTGTTCCATGAGTATCTTGTTGCTCACTTTTTTCCCCCCACTCTCCTAACACTTGTCTTCATTTGCTTTCTTATGCAGCCTGAAGTCCATGGTTCATAATTATCACTCTTCCATTTCCAACATCATTCCCTCACTATTTTCATTCTTCTTGTATTATATACACTTGACAAAACTCAACCACGATTTAAGAACTTGTTTCTTCATTTCTTAAGGAAAGCAGCAGAAAACTGTTGCAGTAAATCAAATGAACAAGACTGACAATAATGAAAATTGGTGGACATCAACTCTAAATGGAATCTTATTCTGCCTAGAAATATACTGTCCCTACTCACCTCCATCTTGTATTTGTCCTCCCCATCCTCCTCTTCTCACATGCAGTTTTGTCTCACATGTATTGGCAAGTCAGAAGACACAAATTGGAGTTTCTCTGTCTTCCCATCACCAAATCTGTGGTCCAAATTTTGTTTGTACCCATCCTTTTCCTCTTCCTTCATCTCACAATATCCCTTATGTTGTGAAATCATAGATTTCATTCAAGCTTTGAAGTATTCCTAGTCTTGGGGAGCCTGGGTGGCTCAGTCGTTAAGCGTCTGCCTTCAGCTCAGGTCATGATCCCAGCATCCTGAGATCGAGCCCCGCATCGGGCTCCCTGCTCCGCAGAAGCCTGCTTCTCCCTTTCCCACTCCCCCTGCTTGTGTTCCCTCTCTCGCTGTGTCTCTCTCTGTCAAATACATAAATACAATCTTTAAAAAAAAAATCATTCCTAGTCTTAAAATGTGGTCCAATAACTAACAGCAGTAACATCACCTGAGTGACAATTCAATTTGGATTGGAAAAATGGTTTATATCATGCTTACATCAACATAATTAACATATTTTTAAACTGCCATGGATTATTGTGCGAATTTTGCAGAGTATAAATGTAATCCTTGAGGTTGTTAGAGTTCAAAATAAATAACAATAAAAAATAGGTTAGGGCGCCTGGGTGGCTCAGTCGTTAAGCGTTTGCCTTTGGCTCAGGTCATGATCCCAGGGTCCTGGGATTGAGCCCCACTTTGGGCTCCCTGCTCAGTGGGAAGCCTGCTTCTCCCTCTCCTGCTCCCCCTGTTGTGTTCCTTCTCTCGCTGTGTCTCTCTCTGTCAAATAAATAAATAAAATCTTAAAAAAAAAATAGGTTAAAGGTCATAATCGTTAATAACTTGTTTCTTTGTATTTTAAATCAGAAGATTATATTACGTCATTTTCTAAATCCATGGCCTTTAGGTTTTCCTGATCTGAAGCCCTGGAATTCTGAAAAAGACTAAAAAGTGGCATACAAATTATTGATCTAAAGTGTAAGCTTCAGGAAGCCAGGTACTTCTCTGTTTGATTTGTTGCTCTATCTGCACCACCTAGAGTAGTGCCTTATGCATAGTGGGCATTATGTAGTTTCAAATGAAACTTTTTAAGAGATAGTTTAATAAAACACACTCACACAAAAACAAGGTTTGAGTTGTACCTTTAGACTTAGATAAAAAGAGGTTGGTGAGGGTAACCCCTTCTATTTCTCTACTGATAGTTCTTCCTTAGTAAAGAAAGAATGACATTTTTTTCAACATTTTTACCCATCTATATTTTCCTAAGACACCTAGGGAGAAGTAATGATTTTTCCTAGTTATTGAAAAAGTGACATATTCTTGGCCATCTTTATCTACTCACTTGGGTTTATGAGTGAAAGGTCAATATTCTTGCATTGACATGGGTACTGATTTGAGCTCTCAGCTACTTTAGTTCTTGCTTTTCAATGGACCTGCCTGAGCCCAATGACCGTAAATTCTTGCAATTCATGTTTTCCTGTGAGTGGAACACTAGTTGGGATTTATCTCATCAGGCTAACCTCTTTCTTCATGTGGGTACATAAAATGAGATTGACCCTTGGATTCCTGGATGTATCAGTGTAGAATAAAAGACAGGAGTCTAAGCAGTGTTCTTCCATCCAAAAGTTTACAAGGAGCTCTGCATATTGACTATTTACCTGATCCTATTAATTACATGACTATTTTGATTATCATTTCACTCACTATTTGATTTTTCTAATAGTTAGAATCCAGAGGAGAAGAGTGAGTGATGTGTTCCCAAAGTTTCCAACTAGTTCTATTATGTCTGTATTCATTTTGGAGACATAGCCAAGAATATACTCACTATAATTCTACATATGGGTACACTGGAAGAATTCAAGTTGCTATATGGATTCTCTTTCTAACTTAGATATTTATAGATTTATTCTCTTTTGATTAGAGAAGAGGCTACCACAAGGGCACTGATTTAAAGGATGTATTTTTCTCAAAAATATTCTTCTATTATATGACCCCTATCTCTGAAAGCATGTAGCAAGCAAAGCTCTACGATCATTTATGGCATCAGCATAGAGAAAGGAGATTATACAACCAGCTTCTATTCTCAAACTATATCTCTGTACTATCATTTCATTGACTTCACTGATAGAGGCCATTGTTGGTTTTAACATTAAATAGTCTTCTAAAATGGAGCAGAAAGAAATTAAGTGGCAGGAATGAAAATGTGTGGGGGGGGAAGATAAACTCTAAGAATAGGGTCTTTGGATTCGACAGCATAAGTTCTAATGACCTGGAAATAATATTTAAAATGAAAAATAATATCAAGGAAATATCTGTACACTAGTTTTGACTGTGATTAATTCTGAATGAGATCAATGAATAGACCGTTCCTCTTATGTTTTTTTTTTTTTTTTCCTTAAGATTTTATTTATTTATTTGACAGAGAGAGACACAGCGAGAGAGGGAACACAAGCAGGGGGAATGGGAGAGGCAGGGGGAATGGGAGAGGGAGAAGCAGGCTTCCTGCGGAGCAGGGAGCCTGATGTGGGGCTCGATCCCAGGACCCTGGGATCAAGACCTGAGCCGAAGGCAGACACTTAACGACTGAGCCACCCAGGCGCCCCCTCTTATGTTTTTATTACAACAGAGGAATCTCTCTTTAATGAAAGAAAAAAAATTACCTGTATCCTTTGTAATGGGTACATAAGAAAAACTAATGCCGTTGAGTATGCATGTAATTTTTTTTTTTAAAGATTTTATTTATTTGGGAGAGAGAGACACACTGAGAGAGGGAACACAAACAGGGGGAGTGGGAGAGGGAGAGCAGGCCTCCCGCGGAGCAGGGAGCCCGATGTGGGGCTCGATCCCAGGACCCTGGGATCATGACCTGAGCTGAAGGCAGATGCTTAATGACTGAGCCACCCAGGGGCCCCAAGTATGCATGTAATTTTGAAGTGACAGAATTTATAGGCACTTAGCCAAGTCTGAATGACAATAGGCAGCTCAGTACTTCCACATATAGTTATGTTATCAAGGTAGACTGACTTATTAGTCATGAATTTCATGCAGCAGAGAAAGAAAATGCTTAAATCAGAAAGTGAAGGTTAACGAAGTAAATCAAAGTAATGTTTTCTTAATATTATCAGTGTGTTTAGGACAATACCAAAATGTTACACTTAAAAGCATGTATATATGAAGAGCTCCAACAGATTGAATATTGCAAATAGCCAGAAACAGGCTCAATGATTAGCAATGACCCAGTGACTTTATTAAACCATGTAATTTCAAGTTTGTGACAATTGGTGAATGTCTTGTGGTCCAACAAGCATCCGAGCTGTGCAGGATGACAGGATTTAAGGCAGGCAAGGGAATTGCTATAATAAAGCCTCATCATTTGGCATACAGTAAAAGTAAACATGAATAAACTTCATTAAAAATTCTGTACTCCCAATCTGTACACAGCAGAGAGCAAAAGCTCAATCTAGGAATAGACAACTTGTTCTCACTGTAGATCACAATGGGACATTAAACAAACAGTAATGAAAACACCAACAATGGCTACAGCAGAGAAAGTAATGTGATGAGTGTTTCATAATGTGATAATGATTATAAAAATAAACATTAATAAAAACCCACACATTTACTAAATTAATAGTAGGAGAGAAAGCTATGTGAATCTGAGCAAAATCATATGGTTTGTATTGATGTTGCATAAAGAGTTGCAAATAAAAATAGTTTCCATATATGCATGCTATCTTGCACATATTATGTCTGTGATCATTTTCACAAAGATTCTACTGACTTGGGGATATTGAAGGGTTTGACAAGAAACAGGCTGAGGCAAATAGAAACTGAAAGCTTTAAGGAAAGATCACCAAGAAAGATAAGCATAAAGCTGACAAACACCAAAATGTAACCCAGAAATTTGTGCCAGATTGCAAACATTATTTCTTGGTTTGTATGGCATGACAGTAGACAAGTTTTGTCGCCTTGGACCGTCTGGATAGCATGGTCTAGTTATTCTCAATGGTAGTAGTAATAAGTATGAGCTCTGAGTTTTGAAAGGGTAATTGCTAGCAAGTGAGGAAAATGGAGTTTCAGGGAGAAATAAATCAGTTCACTAAGGCACTACTCAGCTGAAGAAACTTTACTCTCCAAGAGGTAGGAGCATTAGTTATTTTGTGCACAACACCTGTTACTAACATCCTCCCCATTTTTTTTAACTTGGCTACAATTCCCAATTTTATTGAGGGAATTACCTCTCTGTTAGTGGTGTGTGATGTTGGAAGGCTGTGAATTAAATACCTGTCATGCACCTTAATCAGATACTGAGAACCTGATGTAAGCTTGTTAGATATGCAGAATCCTAGGCCCCACTCTACCTCTACAGGGTCAAAATCTATATTTTAATAAGATCCCTAGGTGATTCATATGCACACTAGAATTGAGAAGCACTGCTCTAGAGCAGGCCAATATAGCCAAGTTCCTAAATTCTATAACAAATGTTACAGAGTGCAGGCTGAGATGTCCTCATTATCTTTAGAGGGGTGTGGGTTTGCTTCAACCTCAGTCTCCATCATCTACCTTTCTGTGTGCCTATCTGTTGTGACCATTCGTCAAAAACAGGATAAAGCTCCACTCAAAACTGGTTTTGGATCTTGAGATTGATGATGCCACACACACACCAAGAGGATGTGAAAAGATTTATTCGTCACATAATGAAACTTTCTGGGAATAGCAGGACAGCTCCAAACTGGTCTAGAAATGGCTTGAAATATCAGAAAAAGAAGACTGCCTTGTTGTGGTTGTTTGCTTGTTTGTTTGTCAGGGGATGGTGCTGGGGTGGGTCCCTAAGCAAGGGAAGGGGCTTGTGTGATTGGAACCTTACATGAGGGCCAAAGGAGTGAGTATCAGTGTTTTTTGTCAGCTTTCTCAGATGTGAAGTAGAAGGGGAAAAGGTAGTGATGAGGCTTAAAAGCTGTCAACAAACAAATGTCAAAAAATGGAGTCAGGCTTTTTATTGAAATTCACTTCTGATGTTCAATGACTACAATTTACCATTTTTATTTAATTGAATTTCAAGCTGTTTAAGTAAACTATCATGGTTCTTTATGAGGACAGCTGCCTGAAACTGGTAAAAGAGGTGAAAGTTCTGCCAACCACCTTGTGCAAGAGCCCAGCATTGTGTATTCTAATTCTGAGAAGTGAAATGGTTGCCTTGGTCACTATAGTATCTAGGACTCTGAAATGGATAAGGAATGTCTTGATGAGAACTTGCATTTTGCCTCTTATAGGTATAGAGATATGCATGACCTTGATTTTATATTTTGGGTACTGCTGAGGTCAGAGATTCCTAGAGTTCTTTATACCAAAGAGATAATCTTATATAAGAAATGGCTGTTGCTGTATGGGATTGATCAAACAGCCAGACCAGATGCATTGGCTCAAGAGTCTATAAAACTGTGCAGATTGAGTAGATTGTGGACCAGGGCATGCAGTACTAAGATGGCTGCCTAAAGTTATTCCGATTTTGCTGGACCTTGAGCCCTGTCTTTCAACAGGGCATAGTGAATAAGGGATGAAAAGAAGCAATATCCCACTGAGTCCTGACACATGTGATGGTGGCCATTATGTATAGACTCTCACTGTTCACTCTCTTGGTCCCAAGTGACTCATCAGGAGCCATGAAGTCTAGGAGATGGATGATCTCCTTCAGTACTGTGATATCTGGCAAGAGACTGAGGCCAGAGGGCTGATATTTGGGCCTTTCCTATAGCAAACAGGTGTGGGTGGCTATGCCAAGCTTGCAAAGAACTGTTTTCATGACTGAAGACATGATGAACAAGTGGGTATAGAGGGTCACAGGCTCGGCCTATGAGAATCTCTGTTTTCAGGGAAACCCAGTATGTGGCAAGCAATTGCTGCCCTAATGGCACATGATATGGAGCTAAGGAGAGCAGTGGCATGTGTCAGAAACCTAAGAACCACTTATAGCCATATGGATGCCCTGAATCTCCAGAAGGTGTGAAAGAAGGCTGCTAAAACCTCTACAATGAAGGAGTCTCTAAATGGCACCGATAGAAGTGCTTGTTGCATTTTAATTTAGACAGATTCTAGAAAAGTTTGTTGGAAAGAGCCCCATTCAAAATGAGGTAATTTGCAAATAACATCATAAATGGGTTTGAATAAAATCTGTAAATAAGGAATACATTGCATCCAGAAACCTAAAAGAAGTGGGAGCTGAGAGGGTCAATAGCTATTGCTTCATAGTGTTAGGGATGGAGTGGGCCCCTGGTTTACCAAATCATTTCTGGAAATTAGCTGAGATGGCACACTTTTGCACTGTGTGTGGGCAATGGTTTATCTTCTTTTTTTGAGAATGTATATCCTGAATAAGTATGTCAAATGAATCTCATATCATACCTGTATTCCTGAAGAAAGTTAGATGTGGTTCAGATCTTGCCTACAAAGTCTGTGTGCAATGTCTGGTTGTTGAATTACCTTATGGACAACCTTCCTTCCTTCCTTTCTTCCTTGGATGTTCTTGGATGACTTAGTCAAAGGAAGTGGGAAAATGAATAGGAGACTGAGGAAGTGATATACTGGATTTCTACTCATCTGGACATATAAGAACATGCATGTAAAATATATAACTGTATGTCCAAATTTGAGGTACAGTTGATAAAGTATGTATGTGTCTCATCCTCTTCTTTGGTGTAAATTCTACAAAGAAGGTCAGTATCTTACTAGACTACCATATTAGGCATTCAAAATACTTGTCCAAAAAATGAAGTTATAAATGTTAAATGAAAAAGCTTTAGGAAATGAGTTCTAAGTTCACTTTTTTATCATTATCCTTTAGATCTGGCTAATCTTATAAAAGTTTATTTTCCATAATAATCACCATCTTCACTAAAATGAAACTAAGGAGAAAGCACTTAGGAAATAAAAAATATAGTTTGTTATATATAAAAATACTTATATAAGTATGTATACTGTATATAAATGTAAACATATATATATATATCTAGTATCTAAAGTGAAAAAATACTACAACAACAAAGACAAACCATAGCATTTTGCTTTTCCCTGTATTGATTTATGAAATTTTGCATAAGCTTCATCCTCATGATGGTGGAATCACTCAGAAATTCTATGCAAAAAAAGAAAATCTTTGCTGACATGTAAACTTGTCCTTTTATTTGCCATCTTCTCTTTTCTTCATTCTTTACTATACACTTAGAAATACTGTAGTCATCTCTCTGTTAGGGAGCCTAGCAGGGATGTCAGGAATACTTTGTAAACAGATTTTCTTCTTTGTCTCCTTTGGCTAAGATGTCTAATATTATATTTTTATTTTCCAAGTTTTAGCTCTGACATGAAATACCTGCTTGTATACAAGACAGAAATTCTGTTTCAAGTAAACTTTTCTCCTATACTATATTTTTAAATAAACCTATACTACAGAAGACGTTTTAAAGATACTATATGCACTCTGATGACTTTGCAGTGACTTTCAGCTTCCTTGAGAAAGTCCTGGTTCTCAGGTATGATTTTCCTCACCTTCAAATTTATCTTCATCTGTATGTATATTACTTTCTTCCATTCTCAAAAGAAAGAAAAATGTCTATTTTATTTTTCAAAGAGGATTTCACCTCTATACAGACCCTGTCTTTTTTAGCTTCCTCAGCAACAATACTTTAATAATTAACAGCATTCTTTCCTGAGTTTATAATTCTCACTCTGTTGGACATTTCTCATCAGGAAACAAACATATTCAATCATGTAGGCCTTAAAAATAAAAGTAAACACGATACTTCAATTCCATTTGCCTCTCCAGATGTTGCCTATGCTAGCCAGTAAGTTCACCTCTATTCAGATTCTTCTTCCAGGCATGTGGTGGGGTTACCAATGAAATATGAGGTACCTTACTTCTGAGCAGAAGCCTGTATGAGACATACCCCTCACATGCAAAAGGTGACAGTCCAGAAGACAGATGTTTGTCAGCCTAAGTTCCGAAGTGATGATAATGTCAAGTAGATATCCTTGAGATGATCCTTGATTTGATATGAAAATAATGTGTGAGTAGGAATAAACCTTTATTTTTAAGCTATGAGATTTGGAGTTTGCTGTTTTGCAAAGCATAACCTCTTTTATCCTGCTTAATATATACATTGATTCTTAGAATTGGAGTGCTAGCATAATAAAAACCTAAAATATAAGAGAATTTCTCACCATATGGTCAGCAAAGAGAAAACTGTTATTTTAAGGCTACAGAGATGGTTGATATATATTATATAGTAGCAAAATTTTTGGTAAAATACCGTTGGTTTTAATTTAGAAAGTAGAGCATACATCTAGTAGATGTGAAAGTAGACTATACATCTAGTAGATGTTAAAGGTTGATAAACTGAAGGAACCAGAGTGTATTTGTTACTCTTTAGCGTATTTAGCAAGGTATTACAAGAAGAGTAAGAGCTCAGAATACATTGGTCAGTCTTCAAGAACGAATAGAAGGGAATAAATTCCTAAAAATTTAGAGCCTTGTAATATTAAAAGAAAACTGTTTTTAGACATGAAATAGTAGGAAAAAATAAAGAAACTTTGGAGGAACAAATAAAATGTAGATTTAAATTAAGCTTTGCAGGTAAAAAAACAAATGTAAACAAGTTTTGACTGATTAAATTGCCTCCAAGCAAAAACCAAATTAAGGAAATGACCATGACAGACATATTTAAAACCATCTGGATTAAACTGCATCAGGAAAACAATGCAAATTAAAATTGTGGCATCCGGTAAATATTTTCAAATGGACAAAATTCTCAGAAAACAGACTAAGGGTGTGCACCTGCCAAGCCTGATGAGCTCCAGGTATTTGGTAAGTCAAGGTATTAAGAGAGAGAGAGTGGTCAAGAGAAATATAGTATATATGAGATATATGTCTTGAAAAGTGGTCATGAATATTGACATATAAAAATGAAGCTGATTAGAATTGTTTAGAATTAACCATAATTTAAAAAATAATTTGTCAAAAACACAACCAGGTTGAACCATAAGAGCCAGCTGCTGTTTGAGACTTGAAGTGAGTCTTGGCCCCAAATATCTATGGACAGAAGGTTATCTGAGAACTAACTATTTGCAGCATCCAAGGAGAGCTTATTCCCTGATATCTATTTCGACTGTGGCAAAGGAAGATGGTGGAAAAGGATAATTGGTTTCTGATGTGTCTCATTCTTCCATTTTCCAAAAAGGAATGTTTAATGTTATTTCCCAAGCCCTGTCCTCCCAATGTTTATTGGGGTATGTTTGTAGGGGCAGATAATACATTGATAGGTCCCCAAAACAAGAATAGCCACAGCCATGGTTTATCTAAAATTCACATCCATTATTCTAAAAGAAAAACCTTTTCACTGAGAAAACTGGCACTTTTAGTTTGATGCCATGCTTAAATGAGATTTACGGCTGAGATGAGTAAACCCTGTTTTCAGGAATATTTGTTGACCAGAATAGATTGCAATAGTTTTTATAGTTTCATAAATATTCCAGTCTTTTTCATTCTGAAAGAGAGTAAATTGCACTACCAACCCCTTGAATATAGGTATGGATGGACATTTGACTTTTTTTTTTAATGTTTTTTAAAGATTTTATTTTTATTTATTTGACAGAGACACAGCAAGAGAGGGAACACAAGCAGGGGGAGTGGGGGAGGGAGAAGCAGGCTTCCCGCCGAGCAGGGAGCCCGATGCAGGGCTCGATCCCAGGACCCTGGGGTCGTGACCTGAGCCAAAGGCAGATGCTTAATGACTAAGCCACCCAGGTGCCCCGACATTTGACTTTCTTTGACCATGATATTTGAGCAGAAGTCTTCAAGATTCAGTGCACAATGGTTTGTGTTTCTTTTCCTTCCCTGCCACAATAACTACAAATTTTAAAGGCCCCATTAGCTTGGATTCTGAGTAAGGACAGCATGGGTCAGAATCCTCTGCTGGCCTGAGATGGGCATGAAGCCTAAGCAAGAAATATACTTTTGGTGTTTTAAACAGTGAGATATTAAATTTATTTGTTATAGCACAATTGAAAATATTATATGGCATTTCTTATCTTGTGTCTTTTTCCCTGTCAGCTTTTGAAAAATGTAATTTATATGTGTTACTTCCAGATTTATACACACACACACGCACACATATTTTTTTGGTCTCACAGTGATCTGGCTTCTATTACTTCCACAACAGTAAAATCAGCCCATCAAGTTCACCAAAAACATTATGGTTAAATTCAACAGAGGCATCTTAGTTCATATCTTATTAACGTAACTGCAGCATGATTTTATCAAAATTGTTTGACCTAAAACTCTTGCTTCCTTTGCTGGATTCCATGACACCATTGTGTTTTCATTCCATGCTTCCTCTTAGATCCTTTATCAACTTTCTCTTCCATTTCACATTCCTCAAATTTAGTGTTCACCAAGGTGCAAAAACTCTTTCTACCTGCTTCCTCTGGGAGAAGCATTCACCTTCAACAGTAAGAAATGCTGGGTAACTCCTAAATTAGTATCTCTAGTCCAAATCAATTTGTTTAGTTTCAGAAACTATGTCCACTGTTTCCTGAACATCATATGTCCACCAAGTTGTCAACCTTATCAGCTCATAAATATCCATGACTTTTTTCTCTCTACCACACACATCCAAATGATTACTAAGTGCTAGTTATACTCACTCTTTAATATGAACAATCACCGTATTTCTCTCTAGTCCCATTTCCACTATTTTAGTCTAGGCTCTTATCATTTCTCCCTTGATTTGCCAAACAGCTGCCTTACCACTTTGTTTCTGTTGTCATCCAGTTCATGTCCTGCACTGTAGTCCAAGTGGTCTTTCTAATGTAAAAGTTGGCACAAGTCACTCTTAAATTTCTTCAAAGGCTCCCTCTTTTGCAAGTAGGATTAAATCCATTCTCCTTATTGTACTTATAAAAATATCTTGTCTTTTTGAATTCCTTATCAAAATTCATCTTTCACATTTTCCTCTAGTAACATATACTCAATTCATACCAACCTGTTTATAATTCCCTAAACCATGCCTTCTTATTTTGCTACTCTTCTAATGCACTTTGTCTGCTGGGTTGATGTTATTTTTTCCTCACCTGAAAAGAACCATTTTATGACCCAAGTAACAACATAGTTTTTTGTTTGTTTGTTTTGTTTTTGTTTTTGTTTTTTTTATTTTTTTTTAAAGATTTTATTTATTTATTTGAGACAGAGAGAATGAGAGAGACAGAGAGCACATGAGAGGGGGGAGGGTCAGAGGGAGAAGCAGGCTCCCCGCCGAGCAGGGAGCCCGATGCGGGACTCGATCCCGGGACTCCAGGATCATGACCTGAGCCGAAGGCAGTCGCTTAACCAACTGAGCCACCCAGGTGCCCACAACATAGTTTTTCATCCCTGTTTTCCCCCATTGTACTCTGTACATCTTTATTATCTCATGGATCCTACCGTGTCGTCATCTGTAATTTTTGCGATTTCTGCCAATCTATTAAGTCTCTGGCTGTAGAGATTGATGTTTATGTTCCTTTGTATCCCTGGTATCTAGGATACCAAATAGTAAGTACTCAACATTCATTTATTAATAAAAATAGAATAGGATTCCTTGATGTGGAGGCTTTCACTGTGTTCAAACCCATTCAGAGCTAAAGCTATATATTCATTGAATTGATTAACAAATATATAGTTATTCATCTCTTGGGGAATTTTTTTGATACAAAATACCTGAAATATTCAGTTTTGAAATAGTTTGTCAAGATTCTGTGAAAAAATTAATATTTCTTTATATTATTATTTCTTTTTAGTTATATTTATACTGGGTATGCTATAGAAATTAGCCTCATAAACATAGCTGCTGGCAAATCATTTCTTCTTAATTTTCTCCAGCATGATCCCAAATGAAACTTCTCACAATTCTCTCCAATCTTATTCCAGTTTATTAAAATGAACTCTGTTCAGTCAAAAGAACATGACATTCTAGGCCCATACGTTTGATAAAGTATCTCTACTTAACAGGCCAGAAAAAAGTTTCTTAAGAATTTTCTCTTCATACCTTGAAAAGCTTTTTTGAGGAGGAATAATGTTGATCTTACTTATTTCTGCTTTTCTTCTTACCTACCTCCCAGAAAGCAAAATGTGGGTTACCTGACAATATTTAAGCTCATGAATAAATTTCTTTCAGTACATCTAATAGCTATAAATAACTTAGGTGAACTTTAAGTTATTATCTGGTAACCATAGTAAATATAGTTATTGGTAAACAGGAATAGTCATTTGAATTTCAAATGTGCATATTTGCTGAACTGTTTATGAAAAATGCTTATATAGCTTATGCTTTGATGCGTTGATTGATCAAATTAAAGTACAATGTTTATACTGTCTATAGAGTACCATGAGAGTAATTCATTCATATCATTCTATGATATAAACTATCTCTAAGTATAAAATTCTACGCTTAAATCCCAACACATAATTAAAAGAGAGTGACATCAAGTGGATTTTGGAAGAGATAATTATTTCTTAAGAATGCTTTAAAATTAAAAAAGTAAAATGCAGATTAAAATCCTTATAAAATACCATAGAGTAAACACAATAAAACAATAAGATGAAAATGTATTAAGCATGCAGATACATGGATCCTAACACACCACCCAGTTTAAGACTCTCCTCAGCATGAGGCTGACATGAGGCTGACTTTAGTAAAAGTAACGATAATAATAATAATCAATAAGTAATTAAAACATAAACCAATATCAATTTTTGAAGATCAGTTGTTACCACTGACAAAAGTGAACTATGAACAAGTAGGGTTTAATACGTTCCTTTTTTCTCTTTTTTGGCATAAGCTGGAAAAAATAATTAGAACAGATTTTTTTCTAAGTACAAGCATTGATAATACAGAATTTGCAGAGTACATGGAACAAGTTCTTTCAGAAGCATATTTTATTATTTTTCCCTAAGCCACAGATGTTAGCTGTTTTCACATCAAAATAATGATGTTAGTCATGAGTTTCTCGGAAAAGCATTTTTAAAAAGCTTTTGAGCAGATGAGATAGGAGATGTGTTCTTCAGAACAAATGAAAAGAGTCATGTTTTCAGTGGAATATCATGAGCAGAAAAAATCTGGCAGTAGCCTTTGAACAGATATTTTAAGTACCTACTGAAAAGTTGGCAGAGAAAGACTGAAAACTATAAACTAACCTATGAGAAATGGAATATCAAAAGGCCAAAAAAGAACCTGAAAATGACAAATTTTTTAGGAAACAAGAATCCAAAGGAGAGCATTGAAGAAAATAATATGAGTTTGTATTCATGTATTTTATACTTTTCTGTTAAAATGTATCTCAAATATAAAAAATATGTTATAAAATATAAAGCTCTACTATTTCAATGTGAATACAACTGCGCAACCACTACTCACATCAAAAATTAGAAAAATGCCAGCTCCCTGATCTTTTTTTCCTGAAAGTAATTGCAAACCTGAATTCTGTTCAGTGATTGAGCCTGTTTTACAACTTAAACACACACACACAAACACATGCACATACAAACAAACACTGGGACTACATGATTTGCACTTGTGTATGAGTAGGTGTTTTTTTCACTCAATATGAAGTCTAATTTAAACATGTTTTTGTGGTTGCAATAGAATCTTTGTATGACGTTCTATTTTATAATTAAGATCAATATATTCTCTTATTGCTGGACATTTTGGTTGCTTTCAGTTTAAAACTAATAGAAATAATACTACTATATAAACACAATTGGATGTGTCCTGTGATGCAAATATGAAAATTCCTGACTCCCAGAGAATGTTTGCATTCCATTCCATTCTAGTTGATCCTGCCAAACATTTTTTTTTTCAAAATAATTAAACCAAATGACACTCAGGAGTATATGGGCATTGTAGTTGCTTGCAGTCATCCTCACCATTTGTAGGTGATGCCAGTCATTTTAATTTAGCCATTTTGGTGAGCCTATATTTGATCACATTGGTTTTATTTTGTGTTTCCCTTATCACTAATAATGTTATATACCATTTCACATACTTGTTTACTGCTTGAACGTTTTCTTTTGCCTGTTGGAGGGGTTTCTTCTCTTTCTTTTTCTTAAATTGTCTTTTTTCCTATAGTCATGTGGAATCCTTTCTATGTTCTGACCCTGAGTCTATCTTTGGTAATCGGTATTATAATATCTTCTATCAATTTATGGATTAGTTTTTCACTAGTGGTGTCTTTTAACATTTCTTTCTTGTATTCTCATGTTTTGTTATTACATTTATACTGATGTCCTGAAATAAATTGTGGATTTCTCCCTTTTTTTTCTGATATCTGGAAATATTTAATACTGCTGCAATTATTCTACAATGTTTGGAGTAATTCACAGAAGTTATTTGGAGCTAAATTTTTAGAGATTTAATTTACTTCCTACGTATAGGAGAATTCAGATTTTCTATTTATCGTCTATGAAGACATAATTGACATATAACATAGTAAAAGTTTCAGGGGTACAACATGATTTGGTACATTTATATATCACAATATGATAGCCATTGTAGTGTTAGCTAACACCTCTATCAAATCACATAATTATTATTTCTTTTTTGGGGGTAGGAACAATGAAAACCTGGTCATTCAGTGACTTTGAAGTTTATAATGCAGTATTGCTGACTATAATCACTGTGCTGTGCCTTAGATCTCCAGTTCTTATTTGTCTACTAAATGCTAGTTTCTGCCCTTAAATATCTCCTCAACTCACCCACCCTCCAGTCCCTGGGAACTACTCTTTTATGCTGTTTTTGTAAGTTTGACTATTTTTTTTTTAGATTCCATATATAAATGATATCTTGAAATATTTGTCTTTTTCTGTATGGATTATTTTACTTAGCATAATGCCTTCAAGGTCCACCCATGTTGTTGCAAATAGCAAGATTTTCTTTCTCATGGCTGAATATTTCATTGTATGTATATACACCATTTTCTTTATCCATTCACTTGTTAACGGACACTTAAGTTGTTTCCATATCTTAACTTTTGTGGATAATATTGCAGTAAACATTGGAGGGCATATATCTTTTAATATCCTGTTTTCATTCTCTTTGGATACATACCCAGAAATGGGGTTGCTGCATCATATGGTAGTTCTACTTATAATCTTTTGAGAAATTACCATACTGTTTTCCACAGTTTGACCCAATTTGCATTCCCAACAATAGTTCAAGGGTTCCCATTGTTCACAACCTTATCAACACCTGTTATCTCTTGTCTTCTTGATGTTGGTAGCCATTCTAGCAGGTGTGAGGTGATGTCTTGTTTTGGCTTGCATTTCTCTGATGTTTAATGATGTAGAGCATCTGATCACATATCTCTTGATTATTTAGATGTCTTCTTTGGAAAAATGCCTATTAGGTTACTGTGCCCATTTTTTAAAAAGATTTATTTATTTATTTGAGAGAGGGAGTGAGGGTGTGGGAAGAGGGTCAAAGGGAGAGGGAGAGAGAGAATCTCAAGTAGACTCCCCACTGAGTGTGGAGCTCAACTTGGGGCTTGATCCCACGACCCATGAGATCATGACCTGAGCCAAAACCAAAAGTCCGATGCCTAATCAAATGAGCCACCCATGTGCCCCGTGCCCATGTTTAAAACCAGATAGTTTATGGTTTTTGGATATTGAGTTGTATGTTAACTCTTTTATCAGTTTTATGAGGTTGTGCTTTTCAAAATCTTTATCCATTTTATCTAAAATTTCAAAGTAATTTTTAATATTGTTGAATATTCATTTAATATCTTTATAATATCTGAGAATCTAAAGTGATGTTTGCTTTTCATTCATATTAGTGATTTGTAATTTATTTTATTAGCCATGTTGGTTTTTTTCCTAATCATGTTTTTCATACAACCAATTTTTAGCTCTATTGATTTTTTCTATTGTTTCCTGTTTTCTATGTCATAGATTTTTGTTCTTATCAATCCTTTCTCTTTCTAGTTCATTAAGAGGGATACTTAAATCCTCGATTTTCAGTCTTGTAATGTATGTGCTTATGGCAATAAATGTCCTTCAAAACACGGCTTTAACTTCAAAACACACATTTTGATAAAATGTATTTTCCTTATCATATAGTATAGAAAATCCCTTCTTATTTTTGCTTTGATTTATCAACAATTTGGAAGTGTATTGCTTTATTTTGAAGCATTCTTAGATTTTCTAGCTATCATTTTTGTTCATGTGTTTCTAGCTTAATTCTTCTGTAGGCAGAGAACAAACTGAGTAATTTCAGTCACTTAAAATGTATTGGTACTTGCTTTATGGCATAATAAATGTTCAATTTGGAAAATAATCCATGTGCACTTATAAAGAATGTGGGTGAGTAGTCTATGAATTTCAATTCAACCAAATTTGTTAATCATGCTACTCAAAGTATTTAGTTCTTTCTGATGTTTTTGTCTGCTCACTTCATCATACACTGAAGAAATTTTGCTAAAATTTCCATTTTCACTATAATCTTGTCTCCTTATCCTTTATGATATGTCAATGTTTAAATATTTTAAAGCTATGTTTTTATGTGAATACAAATTTAGGATATATATATAGCTCCTATTGAATGAACTCATATCATTATGCAATATTCATTTACATTGATGGAAATAAATCTTGCTTTTAACTCTAGTTTTCTGAATGAATATTAACTATACCAGCTTTCTTTTGATTACCATTTTCATGTTATATATTTTTGCATACCTTTATGTTCAAATTTCTATATCCTCATATTTAATGTGTGCCTATTGCAAAGATTATATATTTGACTTTTGCTCTTGTATACAGTCTGATAATTTTTGTTTTTTATTTGGACTATTCTGTTTATTTACATTTGATGTTTAAGTACTTCTCCAGGTGATTATAAATCTGTTATCTTTTTTACCTATTTAAAAAAAAAATCCTTTTTTTCTTTTTACCTCTCTATTAGCTTTCTAGGCATGCATTATTATTATTTTTTTTATAAATTTTATTTTTATTTATTTTTTTAAGATTTTATTTATTTGACAGAGAGGGACACAGCGAGAGAGGGAACACAAGCAGGGGAAGGGACAGAGGGAGAAGAAGGCTCCACAATGAACAGGGAGCCCGATGCGGGGCTCAATCCCAGGACCCTGGGATCATGACCTGAGCCGAAGGCAGATACTTAATGACTGAGCCACCCAGGTGCCACTAGGCATGCATTATTTTATTCTTTTAATGATTGCTGTGCATATTACAAAATGATTCCGTGAGTACTTTTTTGCTGACACACAATTCATACCACACCAATAACCCCATTTCTTACTCTTTCACCATTTATATTATTATTGTATTTAAATTTTAAATATTTTCCAAAACACATAAAACAAAATTACTATTATTATAAATTTAAACAGTCAATATTTATTTACATTTATCCAAATAATTGAATATTCTACTACATTTCATTGCATAGTACATTATCTTACATCCTTTGAGATCACTTTCCTCCTACCTGAAGAACAACCTCCCCACTTCCTACCTTTCATGTGTTTGGCAATGAGTGCTGTATTAGTTTTTGTTTGTCTGGAAATTTATTCAGTTATCCTTAATTTTGAAGAATACTTTTGTTGGGTGTAGAATTTTAGACTGACGGTTTCCTTAAGCACTTCAAAATGTCACCCAATGTCATCTGGCTTCCATGATTTCTATTGAGGAATCCATTGTCAGTCTCTTGTTATTCATTTGAAGGCAATATATCAAAAAACAAAACAAACAAACAACAAAGAAACCACTTTTTTTGGCCATTTTTTAGTAACTTTGTTCTGATTTTTGCAGTTATGGTTTGCTTTGTATTTAGTCACTTGAGGAGAGTTTCTGGAAGGTATAAAGAATATTTTTCATCTACCTGTTTATGCTTCTCCTCCACAATTCATAATTATCATCAACAAAGATGAAACTTGAATTATGTGCCAGATTCTCGGCTAAACACGTTACTTCAGTTTTCTCATATAAGACTCAAAAACCCTATAAAGTTTCTACTGTTAATAATTCTAGACAAAAATGAAAGCTTAAGTAATTAGGCCAAGGTCAAATTTCAAGCTTATAGAACAAAGACTGAAATTTGTTGTTTTATACCAAAGCCCAGGTGCTTGGATAGTAAGAATGCCCAAAATATATTTGGAAAAAAGTTAATAATGTGGTACTTTTAACTCAGTAAAATGACACTAGCTAGAGATAATTTGAAGTATGTGACAAATTAGAAAAATCTGTTTATTATTATAATGTGGGTTTTAATGTTGGCTTTGACACTAACAAGCTCCTGAAACTTGTTTAGGATGACAATTTGAGCCCAAGGCCCCATTTTTAAACAACAGTTTTGGATAAGGTGATCCTTATTGATTCTTTCAGGTTAGAAAATTTTTGAAAATAATCTGATTTTAAACAACTTTTTAAAATCAAAAGACTGTGTTCTTACACAATATCCATGATAAGCATATATCTAATCATATTCTGGACATGTGAAATAAAGACTGCTGTGAACATTATCTTATTAAAAATACCCTCTCCAGGGGTGCTTGGGTGGCTCAGTCAGTTGAGCATCTGACTCTTGATTTTGGCTCAGGTCATGATCTCAGGGTTGTGGGATAGAGCCCTGAAGTAGCCTACACACTCAGTATGGAGTCTGCTTGTCCTTCTCTGCTCCTCCCCACGCCCTCTCTCTCAAATAAATAAATAAATATAATCTTTAAAAAAATACATTCTCCAGATTCCTAAATGTTATTGTTGGTCTTTTCAGAAATCTGTCTGGCATTTTATATTTTCTTATAAATGAGGTTCCTAAAATTGAATGCAGTTTTTATAGTGCAATACAACAAAATTGGATAGCAAGGGTCTATTATCATCTTGTAGCTTCATGTTATGCTTCTTGATATATAATCCCAAATCACAGAAGTCCTTCATAGTGCCTTAGAAAAATTTATGTATAATTCTATATACACTTTGATCTTAAACATTCTTTAAGATTTTATTTTTCATCAAGTGTTTTATTTCCATTTTTCACCCAATAAATTTATTCAGCAGCATCTAATTTTAAAGACTTTTTTGTTTTTTAATGGTATCTATCTTGCAATTTAAGTCTCTTATACAAATGTACTTTTCTGCATTTTCAACAATAATTATATTAGCATTATTTAGGTTTTATAACTTTTCATTTTTTTCTTTTTAAAATAAATCAAGTTGGGCGCCTGGGTGGCTCAGTTGGTTAAGCGACTGCCTTCAGCTCAGGTCATGATCCTGGAGTCCCGGGATCGAGTCCCGCTCAGGGCTCCCTGCTCAGCAGGGAGTCTGCTTCTCCCTCTGGCCCTCCCCTCTCTCATGCTCTATCTCATTCTCTCTCTCAAATAAATAAATAAAATCTTAAAAAAAAAAAAAAGATTATTAAAATAAATCAAGTTGTCTTGACATGCTGCTGAGCAAATCTTATTTCAGCTAAACATTGCTTTTTAGACTAGGAACACGGTGTTGTTTATATTCTAAAATGCAACAGTAGTAAAAATCAACTTAGCATAGCAGTGTTGTCTTAGGAGCAAATGGGTGGTTGTGCTGAAATGCTTCTTGTAGTTCAGCAACATCTTTAATTTTCTTGTGCAAAGTGCGAAATAAAAGAAATAACCAGATTGAAATTATAGATTCATGATTGTAAGTGAAAGCAAAATGATTCACTTTTACTCAGAAAAAGTACAGAAATAGTTTGTTTAAATTTGATATTGTAGTTGGTGAAGTTTAAGAGCTCAAAGACTATTTTGATTAATTTCTAGCTCTAACAACTGTCCATATTTTGGAAATGAATATGTTGAAGATAGATTTAGAACTCATATCACTAAAATGCCTTGAATATTTTAGTTTATATCGTAATAAGTTATTTGAGTAATTAATATTTTATATATAGGACTTTAAACTTTCTTTCAAAGAGTATTTTAAATGAGGGGTGCCTGGGGCACCTGGGTGGCTCAGTTGGTTAAGCGACTGCCTTTGGCTCAGGTCATGATCCCAGGGTCCTGGGATCGAGTCCCACATCAGGCTCCCAGCTCGGCAGGAAGCCTGCTTCTCCCTCTCCCACTCCCCCTGCTTGTGTTCCTGCTCTCGCTGTCTCTGTCTCTGTCAAATAAATAAATAAAATCTTTTAAATAAATAAATAAATAAATAATAAATAAATAAATAAATAAATAAATAAATAAATGAGGGGTGCCTGGGTGGCTCAGTTGTTAAGCATCTGCCTTCAGCTCAGGTCATGATCCCAGGGTCCTGGGATGGAGCCCCGCATCGGGCTCCCTGCTCAGTGGGGAGCCTGCTTCTCCCTCTCCTACTCCCCCTGTTTGTGTTCCCACTCTCGATGTCTCTCTTTGTCAAATAAATAAATAAAATCTTTTTTAAAAAAGTATTTTAAATGAGAGCTGATAATTCATTATTCTATTTTTTCAAATGAGAATAATGAAGAAGTTATGTATCGTTAAATGTTAGATGCATAGAAATACATTATTGGCAGTATTAAAACACATTCCTCAATTTAGTTAAGCAATAAGTTTTCAAGGAGGTAGACCCATATGGCTGCTGAGAGACCAGTTTATTGCTGGTGCAAATGGGCATACACCCTATCATTATTCTACAAATGATATGTGCTGTCTAAAGCCTCATTTGGTCCTAAACTTTAAGCACTGAGTGTCTCAGAGCCTACCTGCATAACCATTGAGCGTGGGAGATCTGACCATTAAAATCCAATGCCAGAGAGAATAGTAAGAGTAGCTTTAAAAAAGTGGTGACAGCTCTGTCTCTGGAATCAGTTTCTAATTAGGATCCTGAGTAGAAGAATCTTTTCATAAATATGTCAATTATACAATAGTTTATAAAATGGGCACTAAAGCAATTGAGCTGTAATTTTACCAGTTCGAACACATGTCAGTGTTTTCCTCCAGAGATTGACAGTGATAGTAAATTTTAGCTATGATCAGCTAAAATCCCTAATTTGAGTATTCTGTCAGTCAATTAGATTCTGACTTATGAGGAAGTGATCCTGAGTAAAGTTCCATTGCCTGACAACACTAGCCTTTAAAATAACCTGCATTGCCTAAATAATAATTATTTGTAAGATAAAGTCTCTTTTAGAAAAACAGTAGCAGTTATTTTTCTTATGTTTAATTTAAATAAAATGATGAATAATATAAAGATGTATGATTTTCATTCCATACTTGCATAAGACTAACATTAATATAATAAAAAATTCAATGATACTGTGTATTTTATAAAAAAAATTTGTTCATATTCTCTTCATTTAATCTTCTCAATGCTAGTGAGTTAGCCATTTTCCAGATTTGAAAAATAACAAATATATTTTATTAGTAGGACATGTCTGCAGGAATTTTGTATATTCCTCAGCAGAGTCTCCAAATATTAGCAATGTGTATTGGCCTTATCTTCCCTCTCCTGTCCTTCTCTTTCTGTCTTTCTCTTTGCACACATATACTGATATCCATTTACACAAATATATATAATTTTTTTCTGAAACCTTTGAGAATCAGTTGCACCTGACTCCTTTATCCCTAAATATTTCAGTGTGTGTTCATAAAAGCAAAGACATTCTTTTATATGGCTATAGTACAATAATCAAAGTGAGGAAATTAAAACAATACTATCATCCAATGTGTAGACTATATTCAGATTTTGCCAACTGTCCTAATGGTGTCTTCTATAGATAAGGAAAATTCTGGACCACATATTGCATTTAGTTGTCATGTTCCTTTAATCTCCTTTCATCTGGACCAGTTCCTCAGTCATCTTCTGTGTTTCATTTTAAAAGGTTACAGGTCACTAATTTTGGAAGAGGTTTCTCTGGATTGTCTGCTGTTTCTTCCTGATTAAATTCAGGTTATGCACATTTGGCAGGAAATCCACAGAAGTGATGTTGTGCTCTTCTTTGTGCATCCTATCAGGAGGCATGTGCTGTCAATTTGTCCAGTTATTGGTGATAGTAACTGTCATCACTTGATTAAGGTGGTATTTGCCAGATTTCCCCATTGTCCTTTTGTAATTACTAAGTATCTCATAGAGATTTACTCTGAGACTACATAAAAAGCTTGTTACTCCTTAAACTTTCACCTACTAGTTTTAGTATCCATTGCTAATATTTATCTATGGTGATTATTTTGGTAGTTACTAAACAATCATTTTCTGTTTTTATCAGTCCTTTTACATTTATTATTTCATATTTTATTGCAAAGAAAAGCTTACCCTGCTACTTCCCTTCTTCCCCTTTCCCTCCCTTCCTTCTTCTCTTTCTCATTTCCCTTCCCTACATTCTCCCACCCTCCCTCCCTCTCTTCCTTCCTTCCTTCTTTTCCTTACTTCCTCTTCTTTTAAACTTATCCTGACCCTATGGAAAATTAAACAAATTGAAATATATGCCTAAATTATGCAAAATTAATTTTCTGTCCCAGTGTTTTTAGTGCATGCACACAGAGTTGAAAAGTTGTTTTAACTTCAAGAACTTAACATCCATTTGCTTAAGAAGTTAAGCATGAGATAAAATTATGGGTACAACATACACAACAAGTAAAAACATACTCTATTTCCTTATATTGAACAACTGGGACAAAGTGAAAAAGTAGGTCAGGGATGAGGAACTACCAGAGAATTGAAAGAACAATTAAATACCATGTTCTGTTTCTCAATACCATAGCCCTCCTACAAATATATATCTATGCTTTAAAGTTGAGCCATATGTTGTTCAAGGCATGTAAATTAGTCAATCACTATTTATTGAATGTATTAAGTACAGGAGATATATAGCTGAATGAACATACAAGACTTCTTGCTTCAGGGAAGTTTAAGACTATAAGAATACACATTAAATAAATATTTGCAAGAAATTATTAGGTGGTAATACATAAAGGACTGTGAAGGAAAGAGTATTGAGAGCTATTTGAGAATTTACCCTGGTATGACAAGGAAGTTTTCTTTTAGGAAGTGATACATTAGCTGATACCTCTGAAATAAGTAAAAGTTAAATAGAGAGAGAGATTCAGGTTTAGGAGAGTCTACCATGGTTGAATCAGAGTGAGCAAGGGAGATGTGTAGCACAGTGAGATAGATATATTAAGCAGGTAGGACCATGCAAAGCATGATGGCTCTGTTAGCCATGTTTAGATTTTGTTTACATTTAAAGTGAAATAAGTTATTAAGAGGGTTTAAATGAAAGGGAATGACCTGATTTGTTTGGTGATTAAAAAGTTGATCTCAATAGTGTTTTATTAGGAGCTAAAGAATGTCCAAATATGGGGCTATTGGAATAATTTAAGTGAGAAATGCTGGTGGCACTGGGATAGTGTTACTGAGAGACAGGACAGAATAATTCATTAACTGAGTGGTAGGGGAGGTCAGGGATGACTTCTAAGGTTTTAGTAACTGAATTTCAGTGTGTGAAAATCATTTCCAGAGAGAAACCCCCAAAAGTAGATTTTTGGAGACAAAGTGTGTGAGTTCAATTTGAGAAACCTTAGACACATTCATAAGTCTGGACTAAAATAAAGATGTGAACTGGGGATATAGGACTGATGATCATAGCACTTAAATTTAAAACATAGAGATTAGATTTATTTTTTTTATTTTTATTTTTTTTTTAAGATTTTATTTATTTATTTGAGAGAGAGAGAGCATGAGAGTAGGGAGAGTCAGAGAGAGAAGCAGACTCCCTGTTGAGCAGGGAGCCTGATGCAGGACTCGATCCCGGCACTCCAGGATCATGACCTGAGCCAAAGGCAGTCGCCTAACCAACTGAGCCACCCAGGCACCCTGAGATTAGATTTAAATGAAGGAGATTATTTAGAAAATAAATCACTGGGTGTTGTATGGAAGTGTTGAATCACTATATTGTACACCTGAAACTAGTATTACACTGTACGTTAATTATAGAATTTAAATAAAAACTATAAATGAATGAATGAATGAATGAATTCTAAAATACATATGTACATACATACATACATAAAAGGAAAAAATGACCCAGAAGAGAGCCATGATAAAGATAAAATGTTTAAAATTTTGAAGAGGAAGATAAAACTTAAAAAGACATAAAGACCAAAATATTACATCCTTATAGAGGCTGAAGGAAGTAAAGATTTTAAAAGAGAGAATAGCCAATCATGGACAATGCTGCTTACATATTAATTAAAAAGAGGATTCAAAAGTATCCATTAGATTTATGGACATGGAGATTATTGCAGAATCAGCAAGAAGAGATTCCCTGGAATGGTGATGGCATGAACCCCAGTACAGAAGTTTGATGACTGAATTTAAATGGAGAAAACAATTAAATGTAATTAACAAAAATAAAACAACAAAGCCATTTCAAGATTTTGAGGGAGGTAAATTAATAGGGCCAAACAGAAAGGCAAGATGAATAGGGTAAGAGTTATATAGATGTGAGAAACTATGAAGAAAATGATAATCTAAACACAATTTATTTTCCCTTGATTAAAAAATATATTGATTTATCTTCCTCCCCTGAATGTGTGTTATATTCCAAAAGCATTTTTTTTAATTGAAGTGTAATTGAAATACAATTTTATATTAGCTGTAGGTGGACAACGTACTGATTTCAATGCATCACAAAGAGATCACCATGCTAAATCTAGCTACCATCTCTCATCATATAAAATTGTTACAATATTATTAACTACATTCCCTATGCTGTACATTGAATCTTCATGTCCTATTTATTTTATATCTCAAAGTTTGTACCTTTGAATCCCCTTTATCTACTTTGCCCAATCTACCTCCACCTGGCCCTCACAACCACCATACTATTTTCTATATCTATGAATTATTTTGTTTTCTTTGTTTTGTTTTTTAGATTGCATATATAAGTAAAATCATAAGATACTTGTCTTTCTCTGTCTGACTTACTACACTTAGCATAATACCCTCTTGGTCCTTCATGTTGTCACAAAAGTGGCAAGATTTCATTCTTTTTATGGTTGAGTAATATCCCCTTGTGTGTTTATGTGTGTGTATGCATACATACATACATATATATACACATACACGTGTGTATACATGTATACACACACACACATATCACATTTTAATCCATTTATTGGTAAACACTTAGATTGCTTCCACACCTTGCCTATTGAATATAATGCTACAGTAAACATAGGGGTGTGTATATCTTTTAAAATTACTGTTTTTCGGGGCACCTGGGTGGCTCAGTTGGATAAGCAACTGCCTTCAGCTCAGGTCATGATCCTGGAGTCCCGGGATCGAGTCCTGCATTGGGCTCCCTGCAGGGAGTCTGCTTCTCCCTCTGACCCTCCTCCCTCTCATGCTCTCTGTCTCTCATTCTCTCTCTCACACAAATAAATAAATAAAATCTTTAAAAAAAATAAAAATAAAAAAATAAAATTACTGTTTTTCTCCAATTCCTCAGAGGTGGAATTCCTGGATTGCATGGTAGTTCTATTCTTAAGTTTTTGAGGAACCTCCATACTGTTCTCCATTGTGGCTCCATCATTTTGCCTACTCACCAAAAGTGCATGAATGTTCCCTTTTCTCAGTATCCTTGCCAACACATGTTGTTTCTCTTCTTTTTGATAATACCCATTCAGACAGGTATGAGGTGTTATTGTGGTTTCATTTACATTTCCCTGAAGTTTAAGGATGTTAAGTATCTTTTCATGTTTCTGTTTGCCCTTTGTATTTTTGTTTTTTGTGTTTTTTTTGGAGAAGTATCTGTATAGGCCCTCTGCCCATTTAAATTGGGTTGTTTGTTTATTTCTGTGAGTACATATTTTGGATATTAATGCCTCATCAGTTATATCATATGAAAATATCTTCAATTCAGTAGCTTGCCTTTTATTTTGTTGATGGTTTCCTTTGTTGTATAAAAGTTTTTTAGTTTGATGCAATTTCATTTGCTTATTTTTGCTTTTGTCCCTCCTTCCTGAGGAGATAAATCCAAAACAATATTGCTAAGACCTATGTCTAAGAACTTACTGCCTATTTCCCCCCCCCCAGGGCTTTTATAGTTTCCATGCATTCATTAGTCTTTAATATATTTTGAGGTTTTTTTTTTTTTTTATTATTATGGTGTAAGAAAATGGTCAAGTTTATTCTTTTTTTTTTTTTTTTTTTGGTCATTATATGTATTTTTATTTTTAAATTCACATTCAGTACAATTCACTTTTTTTGGGAGGGGGTATACAATACTAAGAGCCTTGACAAATGCTTAGGGTTATGTAATCGCCAACATAATCAAGATAGGGTTCTACCAGACAAACAAGCTTCTTCATGCTGCCACTTTGGAGTCACAACCCCCTTTCTTCCCTTAGGCCCTGATGAGCACTGATTTGTTCTTTGTCCATATGGTTTTTTCTTTTCCAGAATGTCAAATAAATGGAATCATATGATAGGTAGGCTTTTCAGTCTGACTTCTTCCGCTTAGCCTCATATACCCACTTTCTGCAAGTGTCCATAGTTCATTTCTTTTTTTTTTTTAATTTTTTTTATTCTTATATTATCCCCATACATTGCATCATTAGTTTTAGATGTAGTGTTCCATGATTCATTGTTTGTGCATAACACCCAGTGCTCCATGCAGAATGTGCCCTCCTCAATACCCATCACGAGGCTAACCCATCCTCCCACCCCCCTCCCCTTTAGAACCCTCAGTTTGTTTTTCAGAGTCCATTGTCTCTCATGGTTCATCTACCCTTCCGATTCCCCCCCTTCATTCTTCCCCTGCTGCTACCTTCTTCTTCTTCTTCTTCTTTTTTTTTTTTCTTAACATATATTGCATTATTTGTTTAAGAGGTACAGATCTGAGATTCAACAGTCTTGCACAATTCACAGCGCTTACCAGAGCACATACCCTCCCCAGTGTCTATCACCCAGTCACCCCATCCCTCCCACAACACCCCCCATTCCAGCAAACCTCAGTTTGTTTCCTGCAATTAAGAATTCCTCATATCGGGGCGCCTGGGTGGCTCAGTCATTAAGCGTCTGCCTTCGGCTCAGGTCATGATCCCAGGGTCCTGGGATGGAGCACCGCATCGGGCTCCCAGCTCAGCGGGAAGCCTGCTTCTACCTCTCCTACTCCCCCTGCTTGTGTTCTCTCTCTCACTGTGTCTCTCTCTGTCAAATAAATAAATAAAATCTTAAAAAAAATAATAATTCCTCATATCAGTGAGGTCATATGATACATGTCTTTCTCTGTTTGACTTATTTCGCTCAACATAATACCCTCGTTTCATCCATGTCGTTGCAAATGGCAAGATCTCATTCCTTTTGATGGCTGCATAATATTCCATTGTATATATATATACCACATCTTCTTTATCCATTCATCTGTCAATGGAAATCTTGGCTCTTTCCACAGTTTGGCTATTGTGGACATTGCTGCTAAAAACATCGGGGTGCACGTACCCTTTCGGATCCCTACTTTTGTATCTTTGGGGTAAATACCCAGTAGTGCAATTGCTGGATCATATAGTAGCTCTATTCTCAACTTTTTGAGGAACCTCCATACTATTTTCCAGAGTGGCTGCACCCACCAACAGTGTAGGAGGGTTCCCCTTTCTCCGCATCCCCGCCAACATCTGTCCTCTCCTGACTTGTTAATTTTAGCCAATCTGACTGGTGTGAGGTGGTATCTCATTGAGGTTTTGATTTGGATTTCCCTGATGCTGAGCGATATTGAGCACTTTTTCATGTGTCTGTTGGCCATTTGGATGTCTTCTTTGGGAAAATGTCTGTTCATGTCTTCTGCCCATTTCTTGATTGGATTCTTTGTGCTTTGGGTGTTGAGTTTGATGAGTTCTTTATAGATTTTGGATACTAGCCCTTTATCTGCTATGTCATTTGCAAATATCTTCTCCCATTCTGTTGGTTGTCTTTTGGTTTTGTTGACTGTTATCTTTGCTTTGCAAAAGCTTTTTATCTTGATGAAGTCCCAGTAGTTCATTTTTTCCCTTGCTTCCCTTGCCTTTGGCGATGTTTCTAGGAAGAAGTTGCTGCAGCTGAGGTCGAAGAGGTTGCTGCCTGTGTTCTCCTTTAGGATTTTGATGGACTCCTGTCTCACATTGAGGTCTTTCAACCATTTGGAGTCTATTTTTGTGTGTGGTGTAAGGAAATGGTCCAGTTTCATTCTTCTGCATGTGGCTGTCCAATTTTCCCAACACCATTTGTTGAAGAGACTGTCTTTTTTCCATTGGACATTCTTTCCTGCTTTGTCAATGATTAGTTGACAACAGAGTTAAGGGTCCATTTCTGGGCTCTCTATTCTGTTCCATTGATCTATGTGCCTGTTTTTGTGCCAGTACCATACTGTCTTGATGACGACAGCTTTGTAATAGAGCTTGACGTCTGGAATTGTGATGCCACCAGCTTTGCTTTTCTTTTTCAACATTCCTCTGGCTTTGTGGGGTCTTTTCTGGTTCCATACAAATTTTAGGATTATTTGTTCCATTTCTTTGAAAAAAGTGGATGGTATTTTGATGGGGATTGCATTGAATGTGTAGATTGCTCTAGGTAGCATTGACATCTTCACAATATTTGTTCTTCCAATCCATGAGCATGGAACGTTTTTCCATTTCTTTGTGTCTTCCTCAATTTCTTTCATGAGTATTTTATAGTTTTCTGAGTACAGATCATTTGCCTCTTTGGTTAGACTTATTCCTAGGTGTCTTATGGTTTTGGGTGCAATTGTAAATGGAATCGACTCCTTAATTTCTCTTTCTTCTGTCTTGTTGTTGGTGTATAGGAATGCCACTGCCTTCTGTGCATTGATTTTATATCCTGCCACTTTACTGAATTCCTGTATGAGTTCTAGCAGTTTTGGGGTGGAGTCTTTGGGGTTTTCCACATAAAGTATCATATCATCTGCAAAGAGTGAGAGTTTGACTTCTTCTTTGCCAATTTGGATGCCTTTGATTTCTTTTTGTTGTCTGATTGCTGTGGCTAGGACTTCCAATACTATGTTGAATAGCAGTGGTGATAGTGGACATCCCTGCCGCGTTCCTGACCTTAGGGGGAAAGCTCTCAGTTTTTCCCCATTGAGAATGATATTCGCTGTAGGTTTTTCATAGATGGCTTTTATGATATTGAGGTATGTACGCTCTATGCCTATACTCTGAAGAGTTTTGATCAAGAAAGGATGCTGTACTTTGTCAAATGCTTTTTCTGCATCTATTGAGAGGATCATATGATTCTTGTTCTTTCTTTTGTTAATGTATCGTATCACGTTGATCAATTTGTGGATGTTGAACCAAACTTGCAGCCCAGGGATAAATCCCACTTGGTCGTGGTGAATGATCCTTTTAATGTACTGTTGGATCCTATTGGCTAGTATTTTGGTGAGAATTTTTGCATCCATGTTCATCAGAAATATTGGTCTGTAGTTCTCCTTTTGATGGGGCCTTTGTCTGGTTTTGGGATCAAGGTAATGCTGGCCTCATAAAATGAGTTTGGAAGTTTTCCTTCCATTTCTATTTTTTGGAACAGTTTCAGAAGAATAGGTATTAATTCTTCTTGAAATGTTTGGTAGAATTCCCCTGGGAAGCCATCTGGCCCTGGGCTTTTGTTTTTTGGGAGATTTTGGATGACTGCTTCAATTTCCTTAGTGGTTATAGGTCTGTTCAGGTTTTCTATTTCCTCCTGGTTCAGTTTTGGTAGTTGATACATCTCTAGGAATGCATCCATTTCTTCCAGGTTATCTAATTTGCTGGCATAGAGTTGCTCATAATATGTTCTTATAATTGTCTGTATTTCTTTGGTGTTGGTTGTGATCTCTCCTCTTTCATTCATGATTTTGTTGATTTGTGTCATTTCTCTTCTCATTTTGATAAGTCTGGCCAGGGTTTTATCAATCTTGTTAATTCTTTCAAAGAACCAGCTCCTAGTTTCGTTGATCTGTTCTACTGTTCTTTTAGTTTCTATTTCATTGATTTCTGCTCTGATCTTTATTATTTCCTTTGTCCTGCTGGGTTTAGGCTTTATTTGCTGTTCTTTCTCCAGCTCCTTTAGGTGTAGGGTTAGGTTGTGTACTTGAGACCTTTCTTATTTCTTGAGAAAGGCTTGTATTGCTATATACTTTCCTCTTAGGACTGCCTTTGCTGCATCCCAAAGATTTGAATAGTTGTGTTTTCATTTTCATTGGTTTCCATGTATTTTTTAATTCTTCTTTAATTTCCTGGTTGACCCATTCATTCTTCAGTAGGATGCTCTTTAGCCTCCATGTATTTGAGTTCTTTCCGACTTTCCTCTTGTGATTGAGTTCTAGTTTCAAAGCATTGTGGTCTGAAAATAGGCAGGGAATGATCCCAATCTTTTGATACTGGTTGAGACCTGATTTATGACCTAGGATGTGATCTATTCTGGAGAATGTTCCATGGGCACTAGAGAAGAATGTGTATTCCTTTCCTTTGGGATGGAATGTTCTGAATAGGTCTGTGAAGTCCATTTGGTCCAGTGTGTCATTTAAAGTCTTTATTTCCTTGTTGATCATTTGCTTAGACAATCTGTCCATTTCAGTGAGGGGGGTGTTAAAGTCCCCCACTATTATTGTATTGTTGTCGATGTGTTTCTTTGCTTTTGTTATTAATTGCCTTATATAATTGGCTGCTCCCATGTTAGGGGCATAGATATTTACAATGGTTAGATCTTCTTGCTGGATAGACCCTTTAAGTAGGATATAGTGTCCGTCCTCATCTCTTATTACAGTCTTTGGTTTAAAATCTAATTTGTCTGATATAAGGATTGCCACCCCAGCTTTCTTTTGGTGTCCATTAGCATGGTAAATGGTTTTCCACCCCCTCACTTTCAATCTGGGAGTGTCTTTGGTTCTAAGATGAGTCTCTTGCAGACAGCATATCGATGGGTCTTGTTTTTTAATCCAATCAGATAGCCTGTGTCTTTTGATTGGGGCATTTAGCCCTTTACATTCAGGGAAACTATTGAAAGATAGGAATTTAGTGCCATTGTATTGCCTGTAAGGTGACTGTTACCGTGTATTGTCTGTGTTCCTTTCTGGTCTATGTTGCTTTTAGGGTCTCTCTTTGCTTAGAGGACCCCTTTCAAGATTTCTTGTGGGGCTGGTTTCGTTTTTGCAAATTCCTTTAGTTTTTGTTTGTCCTGGAAGCTTTTTATCTCTCCTTCAATTTTCAATGACAGCCTAGCTGGATATAGTATTCTTGGCTGCATATTTTTCTCATTTAGTGCTCTGAATATATCCTGCCAGTCCTTTCTGGCCTGCCAGGTCTCTGTGGATAGGTCTGTTGCCAGTCTAATGTTTCTACCATTGTAGGTTACATATCTCTTCTCCCGAACTGCTTTCAGGATTTTCTCTTTGTCTATGGGACTCATAAGTTTTACTATTAGATGTCGGGGTGTTGACCTATTTTTATTGATTTTGAGGGGGTTCTCTGTGCCTCCTGGATTTTGATGCCTCTTTCCTTCCCCAAATTAGGGAAGTTCTCTGCTATAATTTGCTCCATTATACTTTCTGCCCCTCTCTCTCTTTCTTCTTCTTCTGGGATCCCAATTATTCTAATGTTGTTTTGTCTTATGGTATCACTTATCTCTTGAATTCTGCCCTCGTGATCCAGTAGTTGTTTATCTCTCTTTTTCTCAGCTTCCTTATTTTCCATCATTTGGTCTTCTATATCACTGATTCTCTCTTCTGCCTCATTTATCCTAGCAGTTAGTGCCCCCATATTTAATTTCACTTCATTAATAGCCTTTTTGATTTCTACTTGGTTAGATTTTAGTTCTTTTACTTCTCCAGAAAGGGTTTCTCTAATAACTTCCATGCTTTTCTCAAGCCCAGCTAGTATCTTTAAAGTGATGATTCTGAACTCTAGATCTGACATTGTACTAATGTCCGTATTGAGTAGGTCCCTGGCAGTCGGTACTACCTCTTGTTCTTTTTGTTGAGGTGATTTTTTCCGTCTTGTCATTTTGTGCAGAGGAGAATAGATTAATGAGAGAACAAAATGCTAGCAGAGTAACCACGTCCCCAGAAAATATACTCTAAACAAATCAGAAAAGACCTGAAGCAGTGGCAAAAGAAAGGGAAATAGAGAAAAAAGAAAAAGAAGAAAAAAGAAAAAGATAAAGATAAAGATAAAAACAAACAAAAACAGAACAAAACAAAACAACCACAACAAAAAGACCCAGAATGTGATCAAATATGATCAGGCTGGTATATAGATCAGTGCCACATGCTAGATTTTGGGTGTATTTTGGTCTGTTAGAAGAAAGTGCCTCCCAAAATTTTAAAGAAAGAAAAACTTATATATGTACAAAAATAAGGGTTGATATGATGAAGAGATGGAATATGACTGAAAAGATGGAAATTATAAAAAGGATTTATAAAAGGAATTGATAAGAAGTTGTTTGAAAAAAGAAAGAAGAGGATTTAAAAAAAGAAAAAAGAAAAAAAAAGGGAGAGAATGTGATCAGGCAGGGGAGGAGAAAAAAAAACATATACTAGAGATTTAGGGTATATTTTGATCTGTTAGAAGAAACTATCTCAAATTTTTAAAGAGAGAACAATATATATATATATATATATATATATATATGCCAAAAATACAGGTAACTACTATGAAGGGATAGAATATGACTCTAAAAATGAAAAATAAAAATGTTTCTTAAAAAAGGGATTGATAAGATGTTGGTTGAAAAATGGAAAAAGAAAAATTGAAAAGAAAGAAAAGAAAAAAAGACAGTTAAAAAAAAAATTAACTTTGAAAGACTAAAGAATAATGGTAAAAAAGCCCTGAATTCTATGTGTAGTATTCTGCTAGCCCTGGAGTTCTGCCATTCTCATTGATCAGTAAACTTGGTCTTGACTGGCTGTTCTCGCTGATCTTCTGGGGAGGGGCCTGTTGCCGTGGTTTCCAAATGTCTTTGCTGGAGATGGAATTGCCCCGCCCTTGCCGGGTCCATGCTAAGTAATCTGCTCGGGTTTGGTCTCCGGAGCTTTTGTTCCCTGCGAGCTTTCCGTACATCTTTGGAGGCAGAGAGTGAAAATGGCGGCCTCCCAATCTCCACCCCGGAGGAGCTGAGAACTTGGGGCCCTGCTCCTCAGTGAGCCCCCAGAGAAAAGCCGTCAGTCACTCCCGTCTCCCCGGTCTCCGGCCGCACTCCGTGCTCACCCAGCCTGTGACCGCGCGTTTCTATCTCTGGCACTCGACCCCGTGTGGAGTCTCCAAACCCAGCAGATCCCTGTGGTGCGCTCCCGCACCACTGCTCTGGGGGAGGAAGGGGAGTCTCCCCAGATCTGCTGCTTGTTGGGTCCGTGCTGGAGGAGCAGTGGCCCGACTGTGCCGTGGATCACGGTTTATGGCAACCCCGAGCTGAGAGCCTGTGCCTGGGCTCCGCCTCTGCAGCCGGCTTCCCTGCTCTGATACCTGGGAGCTCTGCCACACTCTGGCATCCCCGGTCTTTCTGTGACCCCAAGGGTCCTGAGACCACACTGTCCCATGCGGGTTCCACCCCCAGCTTAGCCACCAGAGTGACGTCCCTCAGCGGAGCAGACTTTTAAATGTTCCGATTTTGTGCTCCGTGGCTCTATCACTTGCCAGAAGTGGCTGATGGAGGCCCCTCCCCTGCTGTCTAGCCTCCCGAATATTGCCTCCCATTCACTTCTCTGCACGTCCTACCTTCCAGAAAGTGGTCGCTTTTCTGTTCAGAGAGTTTTGCTATTCTTTTCTTCAATCTCCTCTTGAGTTTGTAGGTGTTCAGAATGGTTTGATCCCTATCCAGCTGAATTCCTGAGAGGAGACGAAATCCAAATCTCCTACTCCTCTGCCATCTTGTTCCGCCCCCTCAGTTTATTCTTTTGAATGTAGTTGTCCAATTTTCCCACAGAATTTATTAAAGAGATGTATTTTCCCCATTGTATATTATTATTGCCTTCTTTGCAAAAGATTTATTGACTGTATAAGTATGACTTTATTTTTGGACTCTTTTCTGTTCCATTTATGTATGTGTATGTTTTTGTGTCAGTGCCATACTGTTTGGGTTACTACAGCTTTATAGTATACCTTGAAATTGAGGAGTGTGATACCTCCAGCTATGTTTTCTTTCTTAAGATTGCTTTGACTATTTGGGGTCTCTTGTGGTTCTGTGCAAATTTTAGGATTGTTATAGTTTTGTATAAAATTTTATTGGAATTTTGATAGGGCTTGCATTGAATCCGTAGGTTGCCTTGGGTAGTATGGACATTTTAACAATATTCTTCCAATTCATAAACATGGAATATATTTCCATTTATTTTGTCATCTACAGTTTCCTTCATCAATGTCTTATAGTTTCAGAGTATAAGTCTTTCACCTCCTTGGTTAAATTTATTCCTTGGTATTTTATTCTTTTCAGTGCAACCATAAATGTGATTGCTTTCTTAATTTCTTTTTCTTATAGTTTATTATTAGTAAATAGAAATGCAACAGATTTATCTATATTAATTTTGTATCTGGCAACTTACTGAATTCATTTATTCTAAAATTTTTTGATAGTCTTTAGTCTTTATATATGGAATTATGTACTTTTCAAATAGTATCAGTTTTATTCATTTTTTAAAAATTTTTTATGTTTTTTTTATTATTTTTACTTTTTCTTGTCTGATTGCTATGGACAGGACTCCAATACCATGTTTAATAAAAGTGGCAGGAGAGGACATTCTTGTGTTTTTCCTGATCTTAGAGTGAAACTTCCAGCTTTTCAACACTGAGTCTTATGTTAGGTTCGAGTTTGTTATGTATGGCCTTTATTATGTTGTGGTCTGTTTCCTCTCTACTTATTTGTTTGAAAGCTTCTAGAATAAATGGATATTGAATTTTATCAAATGCTTTTTTCTGCATCTATTAAGATGATCATATAATTATTATTCCTTTGGTTAGCATAGTGTATCACATTGATTTGTGGATATCGAACCATCTTTGTATCCCTGGAAAAAATAAATCCCAAGTGATCATGGTATATAATACTTTTAATGGTTCTCCATGTGTTTGTGTTTTTTTCCAGTCTTCTTTTTTTTTTTTTTCCTAGTAGCTGATTTCTAGTTTCATACTGTCATGTTTGGAAAAGATGCTTGATATGATTTCAATTATCTTAAATTTATTCAGACTTGTTTTGTGGCTTAACATGTGTCCTATCCTGGAGAATGTTTTATGTGCACTTGAGAATAATGCATATTCTGCTGTTTTTAGATGGAATCCTCTGTGTATATCTATCAAGGGCATTTGGTCTAAGGTGTCATTTAAGGCCAATGTTTCCTTATTGATTTTCTGCCTGGATGACATATTCATTGATGTCAGCTGAGTGTTAAAGTCCCCTGTAATTATTGTACTACTGTTAGTGTTTCCTTTTACATCTGTTAATATTTGCTTTATGTGTTTAGATGCACCTATGTTGGGTTCATGACTATTGACACGTATACCCTCTTGTATTGATCCCTTTATCATTATTTAATGCCACTTTTTTTTGTCCCTTGTTACAGTCTTTGTTTTGAAGTCTATTTTTTCTGATATAAGTATTGCTATCACAGCTTTCTTTTTGTTTCTTTTGCATGAAATATATTTCTTCAAGTAGTTTTTCTATCCTTTTTTTCATTTTTTTTTTCTTTTCTGGGACCCTATAATGCAAATGTTAGTACAGTAGATGTTATCCCAGATGTCCCTTAAACTATCCTCATTTTTAAAGTTTTTTTCTTCTTTTTCCTGTTCAGATTGTGTGATTTCCACTGCCCTATTTTCCAGATCACCAATTTATTATTCTACTGTTGACTTTTCCTAGTGTATTTTTTATTTCATTTATTGCGTTATTCAGCTGTGATTCTTTTGTATATTTTCTCTCTCTTTTTTGAAGTTCTCATGGTGTTCATCCATTCTTCTCAAGTTCAGTGAACATCTTTATGACCATTACTTTGAACTCTTTATCTGGTAGATTTCTTATCTCCATTTCAGTTCAGTCTTTTTCTGACATTTTGTCTTATTCTTTTGTTTAGAACATACTTCTTGGTCTTATTTTACCTAACTCTCATTGTTTCTTTTTATATATTAGGTAGATCAGTTATGTCTCTCAGACTTGAAGGAGTGGCTTGATGAAGATGTCCTTTGAGGCCCAGTATTACAAAACTCCTGGTCACCTGAGCATGATGCCCCCCATGTGGGCTATGTTCAATCTTCTGTTTTGGCTAGTCCACAACTGTGGACTCACTGGCATGTGGGGCAGATAGCCAGTGCAACTGTGATTTCCAGCTATAATCATTGAAGGAGCTCTAGTGTGTGGGGTTGGCCTATTGGCACAGAGATTGTGTGTGCAGACTGAGGCCCCCTACCAGTTATGGCAGACCAGCTGGACACTTTGGGGCAGCTCCAGTGCCAACCAAGGCCCATCTGCCATGTGTGGTGGGGCTCTGGGCTACTTGACAGAGGCACTGGGGCAGGTGATTTGCATTGGGTGAGTCTGCAGAACACCGGGGCGGAGTTATGGTGCTAGCACAGAGATGGAAAATGTCAGAAATGGCTCCCATCAGTGTCAGTCTACCTAGGTGGAAGGGGAAAAAAAAAAAAGGTTTCTACCAGCACTGCTATCCTCAGAGAACATTTCAACAGATCTCTATCTTTCTAGTGCAAGCTCTAGAATTAGTAAAAGGATGTCCTTCATGTGTAACCCAAGCACTTTTCAAACTGCTTTTTGTTCTGCAACTCAGAGTGAGTGAAATTGTACTCATCCTTTTAAGAGTAGAGTCTTGGTTTCCTACTGCCCTCTGGCTCTCCCAGACATAAATTCCATTTATTTTCAAAGTCAGATGTGTTAGGGGCTCATCTTTCCATTGTAGGTCCCATGGACTGGATAGTCCAATTTGGGATTTGGACCCCTTCTTACTCAGGGAAGGCCTCTGTAGTTGTGATATCTCTCTTGTGGGTCACTATGCTGGAGGTATGGATCCTGACTAGACTGTGTTTTTGCCCCTCATACTCATCTCAATGTGGCTTTTTCTTTATATCCTTAGTTGTGTAAGATCTACTAGTCCTCAGCTAATTTTCAGAGAGAGTTGTTCTATGTGTAGTTGCAAATTTTGGTGTGTCCATGGAGATCAAGATCTTCCTACTACACCAATTTGATGTCCTCAGCAATTGAGTCTATAAGTCTTAAGAGCAAAAAAACCTTGAGTTATGTGAGAATCCTCTGGAGGAAGCCAATTGGGACTTTCAAATTTTGAAACTAATAGAGCCTAATGTTGGAACCACAAATGAGAATCATTAAATGATCAACTCTAGAAGGATGTTGGCCCTTTGAAATATTTGTACTTCTTGCTGAATTTTAGGATAGGCCATTATGGAATATATTTAGTCTCTTATATCTTCAAGAACAGAAACAAGAGTTAAATGAGTGATCTGACTGTTATTGGCTCAAGTCTCCCTACACGTGATTTTAAGAGTATAGTGGGGGGTCTGCTCTACCAGTGGACTCTCTCCAGGTGCCACATCAGAGAATACCTTGTATCCTTATATCTTCTAAATCACTAACCCAAAGAAGAAGAAAAAAAATGTCATATTCTGACACTTTTGGGACTGACAACATTAGTGATACGCCATCACTAACATATATATCCAAATGAGCTGAAAAGGAAAATAGAATTTTATATAAATGTTTTAAGAAAATAGAATTTAGAAATTAGGACAAATAGAAAACATTTTTAGTGAAATAGAGTGATAGACTAAGTTACTTGGTAGGATGAGTCTCTAGTGCATAAGAAACATAATCTCCCAACTTAAGAAAAATAAAGGTAGTGAAATAAGTAAATGATGTTTACTGTTAAGAAGAAAACTTGATCTAAATATCAAATAAAAGACATATTTTAGAGTACATAGTAAAATATATAAAGAGAGGACATCTGGTTTTTTGGCTGGTATTCAACATTGCTCATACATCTGTCAGTTACCTAGAAGTCACTGTGGGCAGTGATGTGAGCAGAGTTCATCTGAACGTGGCTCCAAATTACAGATTGGTATAGGTTAGACATAGATGTGATACTTTTTCCTTTCACCTGTGTGCTAACTGGAACATGATCTTCAAATAGTGATTAAAGAGGAACAAAAGTCCAAGTCCCATTGCACAAGCATGTTTCATGTTTTGTTTTAATCATGTCTGTATCCCATCAGTCAAAAGAAATCATATGGCTGAGCCAAAAGTCAAGAGATGGGAATTTTATACCACCTTTTACAGAGGTAGAAAATGCGGTAGATACAGGGAGGGGGTGAAATTTGGAGATGATAACTTAATCAACTACACATAAATATTAAGGAAAATGTAAGGTTTTTAGAGAATAGTTGGGAGCCTAACATGTGAATAGTAGAATTTATAAGTAAGATGACCATAACATTATGGAATCGGACACTTTTGAGAGTGAAAGAGGACAGATTTTAATAAATTTGCTAAAACCACAGTTATAAACTAGAGCCGTTCATGGCAAATGGGGATGAACACTTATGTTAGTCATAAAAAGAAAAAAAATACAGAGGGAAAGGAATAACACTTGATAAAAGATACTGGAAGAAAATTGTCCTGATATAAAAAAATGAAAAAAAATATTTAAGCCTGCCGATTAGATGTTTCACTAAATTTCAGGAGTGTTCGTTGGTAAAAGAAATAAAACACACACAATGATAACATTTCTCTATTTTAAAGTTACAGATAATTTCTTACAAGCCTCTGGGAATAGATAAGTTACCTATAAATGGAAAAGAATCATATTAGAACTAGTGACATGCATAAAACCCCTAATTAATAGATGGATGTCTAGAGAAAACTTAGAAAAAACAATTAGAATCCTCTCATGATACTATTCCCATGATAGAGCAAGAGTGTTCCTATGAGTTTATTATAGTTTTATCATGTAAGTGTGAGTTGGTGGGGGTGTGAGGAGAGAGACATAATCATCTTGTTATAATATGTTAATAAATATGTATGAGGAAGTGTGGAGTAAAAGAGAGATAGCCATTAAAGGAAAGGTAAAGGAGGACATCAAAATTACTAACTGGGGTGAACATACAGCACAGTATTGTTTTTGTGTACTCATTCTTCCGATTCCCTATATAGGGATTACCATTTCCTCCTATAGCCAATTACTGTACAGAGCTTCCATGGGTGGATTTTTACATCTCCATCTCATTGAAGGTTTACTTCATCATTCAACTAGCTTTGGTCAATGGAATTAGAGTAGATATAACATAACCTATTGGAACAACCACTTTAAGTACCAGAGTGTGTTTTTGGCACTCTTTTGCTCTTTTTCATATGCAATTAGAATAAATACTCCAAACAAAGTTTATTGCATCAGCCTAGGTAATAATATTAGTAGACTCATATAGTAGGGCTGCTGAAGCTGATCTGTAACTACCAACATAGGTTGCAAGTGAGAAATAAATAATTTGAGGACAGTGATATTGGTAATCATTGATGTAAAGCTGAATAAATGATAACTGTTCTAAAAAAAGAAAAACACAAATGAAATAAGGAGACATTGATAGTGGCAGTTGATCTATAATAAGAGCCCGCAAGGCAGTCACTCATGTTATATAGGCCTAAATATTTGGGAGACTCTTGCTTAGATAAACAAGATATGAACATAAAAATTACCTAGGTTGAAAAGGTCATCCCCTTTCTGATAAACTCTCTAAATGGATTAACATGGCCCTCATTAAATATTTTTCTTTGAAAAAAAATAAAAGTTTAGGGAACAGAAACTAAGGACATGGCATGAAATGAGATTATGAACTATGTTTTTTTGCAGGGGGGGCTGGTGGTGGTTGTTAGAAGGTTGCTGATATTAAGTTGTTTGTTACTACCCCTCTCCCTTCAAAATACTGTTGACTAAAACACAAGGAAGAAATATTTTTAAAAATTATACCAACTAAAATATGGAAATACAAAATGAGCAACTAAAAAAGTAAAAAAAAAAAAAAAAAAGAAAGGTGTAAGAAATAGAATTGTCCACACATCATCACTGAATATGAATACATTAATTCTTTCATTAAAAAAATAGGTCATTACTTCCCTGTTCTCTGGTGGGACTGTCCTTCTCAGTCAAGCTTGCCTCAGCTCTGCATGGTGCCTTCCCCCGCCCCCCCCCAGCTCCCAGAAGACCAGCACAGGCCCCTACTCACACCATGTCTCTAAACCCTGGAGTTTTAAGATCAGCAGGCTTGGCTGGGATAAAGCCAGGAGGGCACTGAACTCCTGCTGGAGAGAAGACAGGCAAAAACCCAGGAGCAGATAGCAAGGAAACAGCAATCTGAAAAACACCTGGGGCAGACAGTGGGGAGATTATTTGCTATTGTAGGAAGGCTTCCCTGAGAGGCAACTTTCAGGAAGATGCCTCTCCTGGGACAAAGGAGCTAGCTGGTGCTATTTCCCTACCTCCACCCCTTAACATAAACACAGAGCCACTTGAGAGAAGCAGCCTAACTTGCTTACACCAAGCCTCACCCCCCCCCAACTCTGGAACCCCTTCTTAGTCACACTTGCCTCAGTCCCAGAGTGGTGAGCCCCTCCCCCAGAAGACCAGCACAAACCCGTGCTCACACCATGACTTCCAACCAGAGTTCTGAAGTGCCTCAGTTCTGGTGGATTTGGTGTCAGGTCTCATTTCACAAGCAGACCAGAGCACACCTAATTAAAATTCACCACATTCAGGCCGGGGACCAAACACTACCCACAGCAGGCAAGGAGAGCCTCTGAAGATTAGTAGCTTGAAGGATAGAGCAATGAAAACACAACATCAGAGTATACCCAGCACACAACAGAGATGCTCCCTGAAGCTCCAGGCCCTGGGCACTACATGACCTCTACTTCATAAGGTCATAAATTTCAGAAAGAGGAGACATATGGGCTTTTCTTATACACAGAAGATGGAGACTTAGAAAAACTGCCAAGGTGGAGGAATTTATCCCAAAGGAAAGAAAAAGATAAGACCATGGCAAGAAATCTAAGCATAACAGATATAAGTAATGTGCTTGATGGAGAATTTAACACAACAATCATAAGGATACTCACTGGGCTTGAGAAAAAAAAAAAAAGACATCAGTGAGACACAACAGAGATGAAAAAGTTAAAAAAGAATCAGAGATGAAGAATACAATAAATGAGATTGGAAACAGGCTGAATGCAACAAACAGCAGGTTGGAAGAAGTAGAGGAATTCATTAGTGACCTATAAGACAAAATAAAGAAAATTAATGAAGCTGAACAAAAGAGAGAATCAAGAATTATGCAACTTGAGGATAGACTTAGGGAACTCAGTGACTCCATCAAACTTACTATCATTCATATTGTAGGAGTCTCAGAAGAAGAAGAAGAAGAGAGAAAGGGGGACAGAAAATTTATTTTGGGAAATAACAGCAAAACCCCCCTAATCTGGGGAAGAAAACAGACATCCAGATGCAGGAGGTACAGAGAACTCCCATCAAAATCAACAAAAGCAGGCCAATACCTAGACATATTGCAACTAATTTTTCAAAATATAGTGATAAAGGAAAAAACTTAAGAGCAGCAAGATAAAAGAAGTCCTTAATTTGCAAGGAAAAACCCATAAGGCTAGCTGGAGATTTCTCAACAGAAACTTGGCAAGTCAAAAGGGAGTGGAATGATATATTCAAAATGCAGACTGGGAAAAATCTACAGCCAAGAATATTCTACCCAACATGGCTAACATTCAAAAAGAAGAAGAGATAAAGAGTTTCCCAGACAAACAAAAACTACAGGAGTTTGTGACCCCTAAACCAGCCCTGCAAGAAATATTACAGGGGATTCTTTGAGTGCAAAGGAGTGACCAAAAGTGACAAAGAAAAGAAAGGATCAGAGATTCTCTACAAACAATGACAAAACAAGTAATAAAATGGTGTTAATCAATAATTATTTTGAATGTAAATGGACGAAATGCCCGAATCCAAAGACATAGGGTGTCAGAATGGATAAACAAACAAACAAACAAACAAACAAACAAACAAAAAAACCAAACACCCATCTATATGCTGCCTCCAACAGATTCATTTTAGACCTAAAGACACCTAGATTGAAAGTGGGGGGTTGGAGAAACATTATCAAGCAAATAGCTGTCAAAAGAAAGTCAGAGTAGCAAAACTGTATCAAACAATTTTTTTTGTTCTTATATTGTTTTTATCCTGCTTTGGTATTAGGGTAGTACTGGCCTCATGGAATGAATTTGAATATGTTCCCTCTATTATATTTTTTGTAAGATTTTGATAAAGATTGTCATTATTATTATTTTTTTTAATGTTTGGTAAAATTCACCAATGAAATGATGTAGTCTTGAGCTTTTCTGTGCTGGGAGATTTTTGATTCCTGATTCAACTTTCATTCTTGTTATTGGTCTAAGAAGATTTCCTATTTCTTGGATTCAAGATTTATGGTTCAATTGTAGTAACTTGTGTGTTTTTAGGAAATATCTGGATTTTATTTCTAAGTTATCTGATTCATTAGTATATGATTATTTATAGTAATCTGTTACCACACTATGTATTCTGTGGTTATCTGTTGATAACCATTTTTCATTTTGGATTTTGAGTCGTCTCTCTTTTTTCCTTAATGTAACTGGTCATTACTTTCAATTGATGTTATTGTTTATTCTGGTCTCTATTTTGTTATTTCTGATTTTTCTTTTTATTTCCTTCCTCTACTAAATTCCATCTAAGTTCCTTTTTTCTACTTCTTTGTGGTATAATGTTCAGTTGTTTATTTCAACTTTTTTTTCTTAATGCAAGCATTTATAGCATAAATTTCATTCTAACATCTGCTTTGTTTTACCCGATAGGTTTTGGAATACTGTGTTTTCTTTTTCTTTTGTTTTGAGACATATTTTGATTTGCCTTTTGAATTCTTATTTGGCTCATTTCTTGTGAAGTAGGGTATATTTAATATTCACATATTAAATATTTAATATTTACATTATAGATATTTCAGCTTTGCTTTATTATTGATCTTTAGTTTCTTAACACTGTTGTTGAAAAACATTTGGTATAATTTCAGTTCTTAAATTTGCAAATTTATTATGTCTCTTTATGTGATTTAATCAGAGGATTCTGTGTGTACTTGAAGAAAGTGTGTATTCTATTTTTCTTTGATGGAATGTTTTATATATCTCTTCTGGAACCATGTATTCTGAAGTATTCTTCAGTAAAAAATGTTCTTTTTGAAAAAAAAAAAAACTTTAACTAAGGGTATTCATTTAAAATAAAGCATATCAGAGGGGAGGTAGGTGGGGGGGATGGGTGAAATAGGTGAAGGGGATTAAGAGTACACTTTCAAATGAGCACTGAGTAATGATATATAGAATTGTCAAATCACTATATTGTACACCTGAAACTAATATATCACTGTATGCTAACTATACTGGAATTAAAATTTTAAAAAAACTTAATAAAAAAAAGACAACTATTAAAAAAGTAAGTGGTTAGATAGGTCAAAATATTCTACTTAGTTATATGATTTTAATAATAACAGCACAAAGAGAAAAAATAATATCAAAAGATAAAGGAGATTGAAATGAAACAAAATGAACAAGAAGATATGGTCTAAAATACACATTGTAATAATGAGATGGAAATATGTTTAAACAGAATAGAATTTAAGGCTGAAGCATTGAAGAGAACAGATAAGTATGTTTTGATGATTCAAATGTACATAGATGATAAAAGACTTAAAAATTCTTACAAAGCAAACAACAGAAAAATATATAAAATAAAAGCTGGTAAATGCAAGGAAAACTAAAAATTAAAATTAGAATTATAGATTTCAATAATCTTATAGTTTCAGAGATGCAAAAGACACAGAGCAAAAATGCAATTAAGAGAATCAACTTAATAGGAATACATAGAATCATAGGTATCTCATATACTTTTGTAGATCAGTGGAAAACGTATAAAATACCTCATGTTTGGAAACTCATAAATTCACAAAATGACTAACAAATTCTATAAAGTTGAACATTTTAGGTTCCATTTTTTAGTCATCGTTCAAAACATTAGAACTAAATAATTTGATGAGAAAAAGTTCTAACTACTTTTGGATTCAGAAACATAATTCTAGAATACACTTGGAAGTGTAAGAAAATCCAATGGGAAATTGAACATATGGAGAGCAATAAATATGAAAACACTTTATATCAAGGGGCGCCTGGGTGGCTCAGTTGCTTAAGTGTCTGACTCTTTGTTTCTGTTCAGATCATGATCTCAGGGTCATGACTTCAAGCCCTGTATAGGGCTCTATGCTCAGCATGGAGTCTGCTTGAGATTCTCTCCCTCAGCCCCTCCCCCCACGCAGGTACTCTCTCTTTCTCAAATAAATAAAGTCTTTTAGAAAAACACTTTATAGGGGCACCTGGGTGGCTTAGTCAGTTAAGTGTCTTCTTTCAGCTGAGGTCATGATCCAGGTCCTGGGATTGAGCCCTGAGTCAGGCACCCTGCTGCAGGGAGTCTGTTTCTCCTTCTCTCCCTCTCCCTTTACACCTGCTCTGTCTTTCACTTTCTCTCCCTCACAAATAAATAAATAAAATCTAAAAAAACAAAAACAAAAACACCTTTATATCAAAATCTATGGGATGGATCTTATGCACTAAGAAATATGTAGCCTTAAATATTACCATTATTATTTTAAAAAGAAAAATGAAGGCCCAAACTGAAAAATCATCCTCATACACTTGCCTTCCGATATGCTCTATTGAATAGAAGAAGTAGGTCCGAATTTTTAAAGAAATGAATGCCTGAATTTAAAAGTTTTAATTTAAACAAGTAGACAATGAACAACATAATTGGACATAAACCAAAATAAAATAGAAAGATGAATTTAATGAAGATGAAATAAGAGTTAATAAAAAGAATAGTAGTCAATATACATAAATTCAGAAGTAAAATTTTTTAAAGTCTAATAAAATTTATTGAAAGGGTAGGGGTGCTTGGGTGGTTCAGTTGGTTAAGAGTCTGCCTTAGGCTCAGGTCATGATCCCAGATTCCTGGGATTGAGCCCCACACCAAGTTGGTCTCCCTGCTGAGCAGGGAGTCTGCTTCTCCCTCCCCCTCTGATGTTCTCCTTGCTTGTGCTCTCTTGCTTGCTCTCTCACTCTCTCAAAAAATAAATAAAATCTTTAAAAAAATATTCGAACGGTAGACACAGGGTATAAGATTGGATAAAAAAACAAGACCCATCATTATGCTGTCTTCAAGAAACTCATTTTAGACCCAACGACATCTCCAGATTTAAAGTGAGGGGGTGGAAAACCATTTACCATGCTAATGGACATAAAGAAAGCAGGGGTGATGATCCTTATATCAGACAAATTAAATTTTAAACCAAAGACTATAAAAAGAGATGAGGAAGGACACTATATCCTACTTAAATGGTCTAACCAACAAGAAGATCTAAAAATTTTAAATATCTATGCCCCTAACATGGGAGCAGCCAATTATATAGGCCAATTAATAACAAAATCAAAGAAATACATTGACAAAAATACAATAATAGTGGGGGAATTTAACACCCTCCTCATTGAAATGGACATCATTTAAGCAAAAGATCAACAAGGAAATAAAGGCTTTAAATGACACACTGGACCAGATGGACTTCACAGACATATTCAGAACATTCCATCCCAAGGCAACAGAATACACATTCTTCTCTAGTTCACATGGAACATTCTCCAGAATAGATCACATCCTGTGTCACAAATCAGATCTCAGCCAGTAACAAAAGATTGGGATCATTCCCTACATATTTTTGGACCACAATGCTTTGAAACTAGAACTCAATCACAAGAGGAAAGTTGGAAAGAACTCAAATACATGGAGGCTAAAGAGCATCCTACTAAAGAATGAATGGGTTAACCAGGAAATTAAAGAATTAAAAAAATTCATGGAAACAGATGAAGATGAATGCACAACAGTTCAAAATCTTTGGGATGCAGCAAAGGTGGTCCTAAGAGGAAAGTATATAGCAAAACAAGCCTTTCCCAAGAAACGAAAAAGGCCTCAAATACGCAACCTAACCCTACACCTAAAGGAGCTGGAGAAAGAACAGCAAATAAAGCCTAAACCCAGCAGGAGAAGATAAATAATAAAGATCAGAGCAGAAATCAATGAAATAGAAACCAAGAGAACAATAGAAGAGATCAATGAAACTAGGAGCTGGTTCTTTGAAATAATTAATAAGATTGATAAACTCCTGGCCAGACTCACCAAAAAGAAAAGAGAAATGATCCAAGTAAATAAAATCATGAATGAAGGAGGAGAGATCACAACCAACACCAAAGAAATACAAAAATTTATAAAAACATATTATGAGCAACTATATGCCAGCAAATTTGACAATCTAGAAGAAATGGATGCATTCCTAAAGATGTATAAATTACAAAAACTGAACCAGGAAGAAATAGAAAACCTGAACAGACCCATAACCAGTATGGAAATTGAAGCAGTAATCAACAATCTCCCAACAAACAAGAGCCCAGGTCCAGATGGCTTCCCAGGGGTATTCTACCAAACATTTAAAGAAGAATTAATAACTATTCTTCTGAAGGTGTTCCAAAACATAGAAATGGAAGGAAAACTCCCAAACTCATTTTATGAGGTCAGCATTACCTTGATCCCAAAACCAGACAAAGACCCCATCAAAAAGGAGAACTACAGACCAATATCCCTGATGAACATGGATGCAAAAATTCTCACCAAAATACTAGCCAATAGGATCCAATAGTACATTAAAAGAATTATTCAACATGACCAAGTGGGATTTATTTTTCGGCTGCAAGGGTGGTTCAACATCCACAAATCAATCAATGTGATACAATACATTAATAAAAGAAAGAACAAGAACCATATGATCCTCTCAATTGATGCAGAAAAAGCATTTAACAAAGTGCAGCATGCTTTCTGATTAAAACTCTTCACAGTGTAGTGATACAGGGTGCATACCTCAATATCATAAAAGCCATCTATGAAAAACCCACAGCGAATATCATACTCTATGGGGAAAAACTGAGAGCTTTCCCCCTAAGGTCAGGAACATGGCAGGGATGTCCACTCTCTGTTGAACTATGTTCAACTATATTGAACTATGCTGTTCAACTATGTTGAACTATGCTGTTCAACATAGTACTAGAAGTCCTAGCTCAGCAATCAGTCAACAAAGAGAAATAAAAGGCATCCCAGTTGGCAAAAAAGAAGCGAAACTCTCACTTTTTGCAGATGATATGATACTTTATGTGGAAAACCCAAAAGACTTCACCCCAAAACTGCTAGAACTCATACAGGAATTCAGTAAAGTGGCAGGATATAAAATCAATGCACAGATATCAATTTCATTTCTATATACCAACAACAAGACAGAGAAAAGAGAAATTAAGGGGTCAATCCCATTTACAATTGAACCCAAAACCATAAGATATCTAGGAATAAATCTAACCAAAGAGGCAAAGAATCTGTACTCAGAAAACTATAGAATACTCAAGAAAGAAATTGAGGAAGACACAAAGAAATGGAAAAACATTCCATGCTCATGGGTTGGAAGAACAAATATTGCGAAGATGTCAATGCTACCTAAAGCAATCTACACATTTAATGCAATCCCCATCAAAATACTATCAAGCTTGTTCAAAGAAATGGAACAAATAATTCTAAAATTTGTATGGAACCAGAAAAGACCCCACAAAGCCAGAGGAATGTTGAAAAAGAAAGGCAAAGCTGGTGGCATCACAATTCTGGACTTCAAGCTCTATTACAAAGCTGTCATCATCAAGACAGTATGGTACTGGCACAAAAACAGGCACATAGATCAATGGAACAGAAATGGACCCTCAACTCTATGGTCAACTCATCTTCAACAAAGCAGGAAAGAATGTCCAATGGAAAAAAGACAGTCTCTTCAACAAATGGTGTTGGGAAAATTGGACAGCCACATGCAGAAGAATGAAACTGGACCATTTCCTTACACCACACACAAAAATAGACTCCAAATGGTTGAAAGACCTCAATGTGAGACAGGAGTCCATCAAAATCCTAAAGGAAAACACAGGCAGCAACCTCTTTAACCTCAGCTGCAGCAAATTCTTCTTACAACCATTGCCAAAGGTAAGGGAAGCAAGGGCAAAAATGAACTATTGGGACTTCATCAAGATAAAAAGCTTTTGCACAGCAACAGAAACAGTCAACAAAACCAAAATACATCTGACAGAATGGGAGAAGATATTTGCAAATAACATATCAGATAAAGGGCTAGTATCCAAAATCTATAAAGAACTTATCAAAGTTAACATCCAAAGAACAAATAATCCAATCAAGAAATGGGCAGAAGACATGAACAGACATTTCTGCAAAGAAGACATCCAAATGAAAAACACACATGAAAAAGTGCTCAACATCACTGGGCATCAGGAAAATACATATCAAAACCTTGATGAGATACCACCTCACACCAGTCAGAATGGCTAGCATTAACCACTCAGGAAATGACAGATGTTGGCGAGGATGCAGAGAAAGGGGAACCCTCCTGCACTGTTGGCAGGAATGCAAGCTGGTGCAGCCCCTCTGGAAAACACTATGGAGGTTCCTCAAAATGTTGAAAATAGAGCTACCATACAATCCAGCACTACTGAGTGTTTACCCCAAATATACAAATGTAGGGATCTGAAGGGGCACATGCACTCCCTTGTTTATAGCCGCAATATCCACAATAACCAAACTATGGAAAGAGCCTAGATGTCCATCAACAGATGAATAGATAAGGAAGATGTGAGATATATATATATATATATATATATATATATATATATATATATATATATATATATATATATATATATATATATATACATATGTATGTATGTATACACACACACACACACACACAAGGGAATATTATGCAGCCATCAAAAAATGAACTCTTGGGCGCCTGGGTGGCTCAGTTGGTTAAGCTACTGCCATCAGCTCAGGTCATGATCCTGGAGTCCCTGGATCAAGTCCCGCATCGGGCTCCCTGCTCAGCAGGGAGTCTGCTTCGCCCTCTGACCCTATCCCCTCTCATGTGTTCTTTCTCTCTCATTCTCTCTGTCTCAAATAAATAAATAAAATCTTAAAAAAAAAAAGAACTCTTGCCATTTGGAATAACATGGATGGAACTAAAGGATATTATGCTAAGCAAAATAAGTCAATCAGAGAAAGGCAAGTTATCATATGACCTCACTGATATGAGGAATTTGAGAAACAAGACAGAGGATCATAGCGGAAGGGAGGGAAAAATGAAACAAGATGAAACTGGAGAGGGAGACAAACCATAAGAGACTCTTAATCTCAGGAAACAAACTGAGGGTTGCTGGAGTGGAGGGGTTGGGAGGGATCGTGTGGCTGGGTAATGAACATTGGGGAGTGTATGTGCTATGGTGAGCACTGTGAATTGTGTAAGACAAGAATCACAGACCTGTACCCCTGAAACAAATAATACATTATGTTAATAAAAAATATATTCAAAGGGTAGAAAAGTAAAGTTTTGTATGAATGGGAATAAAAAAAAATGAAAATTAAGAAAATACAGGCAAAACAGATATATTGCAGGGTCAGTTCCAGATGAGAACAATAAAGTGAATATCACAGGAAAGGCAAATGAATTTTTTCATTTCCCAATGCATATAAAAGTTTACACTATATTGTATTCTAATATCTATACAATAGCATTATGTTTAAAAATGTGCATACCTTAATTCTTAAAACACATTACTGGCAAAAAATTCTAACCATTATCTGAGCTTTTGGCAAACCATAGTCTTTTTCCTGGTGGAGTGTCTTAGCTCAAGGTAGATGGCTGCTGACTGCTTATGGTGGTGCTTGCTCAGGGCTGGGGTGGCTGTGGCAAATTCTTAAAATAATACAATGATGAGGCTTTCCACACTGATTGACTCTTCCTTTCATGAACATCTCTGTAGCATGTGATTTTATTTGATAACATTTTAAAATTGCAGCCAATCCTCTCAAAACCTGCTGCTTTTTTTTTGTCAATTAAATTTGTTATATTCTAAATCTTTGGTTGCCATTTCAACAATCTTCATGGCGTCTTCATTAGCAGTAGATTCTTTCTTAAGAAACACTTTCTTTACTCATCCATAAGAAACAACTACTCATGTGTTCAAGTTTTATCACATGATTGTAGCAATTTAGTCACAGCTTTAGGTTCTCCTTCTAATTATAATTCTCTTGCTATTACCCCCACATCTGTAATTACTTTCTCTGCTGAAGTCTCAAATCCCTCAAAGTTACCCATGAGGGTTGGAATCAACTTCTCCAAACTCCTCTTAAGGTTGATACTTTGACCTCTTGCCATGGATCACAAATATTAATGGCGTTTAATGGCAAATCCTGTCAACCAGGAAATTAAGAATTAAAAAAAAAAATAGAAACAAATGAAAATGAAAGCATTCCTGTTCATAACCTCTGGGATGCAGCAAAGGCAGTCCTAAGAGGGAAGTACATAGCAATACAAGACTTTCTCAAAAAATTAGAAAAGTCTCAAATACACAAGCTAAACTTATACCAAAGGAACTGGAGAAAGAAGAGAAAATAAAGCCTAAACCAAGCAAGAGAAGAAAAATAGTAAATATTAGAGCAGTAATCAATGAAATAGAAACTAGAAGAACAGTAGATCTATGAAACTGGAAGCTGATTATTTGAAAGAATTGATAAGATCAATAAACCCCATAGCCAGGCTTATCAAAAAGAAAAGATAAAGTATCCAAATTAATAAAATCAGGAGTGGGGGCGCCTGGGTGGCTCAGTTGGTTAGGCGACTGCCTTTGGCTCAGGTCATGATCCTGGAGTCCTGGGATTGAGTCCCGCATCGGGCTCCCTGCTCGGCAGGGAGTCTGCTTCTCCCTCTTACCCTTCTCCCTCTCATGCTCTCTGTCTCTCATTCTCTCTGTCTCAAATAAATAAATAAAATCTTTAAAAAATAAAAAAATAAAATCAGGAGTGGAAGAGGAGAGATCACGGCCAACAGCAAGGAAATACGAACAATTTTTTTTTTTTTTTTTAGATTTTATTTATTTATTTGACAGAGAGAGAGAGAGAGAGAAAGCACAAGTAGGCAGAGAGGCAGGCAGAGGGAGACGGAGAAGCAGGCTCTCCACTGAGCAGGGAGCCCGATGTGGGGCTTGATCCCAGGACTCTGGGATCACGACCCAAGCCGAAGGCAGCCGCTCAACCGACTGAGCCACCCAGGCGCCCCGGAAATACGAACAATTTTAAGAACATATTATGAGCAACTATATGCCAACAAAATAGGCAATCTGGAAGAAATGGATGCATTCCTGGAAACTTATAAACTACCAAAACTGAAACAGGAATAAATAGAAAACCTGAACAGACCTATAACCAGCAAGGAAATTGAAATAATAATCAAAAATCTCATAACAAACCAGAGTCCAGGGCCAGATAGCTTTCCAGGAAAATTCTACTAAACATTTAAAGAAGAATTAATAACTATTCTTCTGAAGCTGTTTCAAAAGATAAAAATGGAAGGAAAACTTCCAAACTCTTTCTATGAGGCCAGCATTACCTTGATCCCCAAACCAGACAAAGACCCCATCAAAAAGGAGAATTACAGACAAATATCCCTGATAAACATAGATGCAAAAATTCTCACCAAAATACTAGCCAATAGGATCCAACAGTACATTAAAATGATTATTCACCATGACCAAGTGTCAACGTCTAGTGTGTTGGGGTCCCTGGGTAAGGGTCTACGAAATCACCAGGACACAGGGGATGCAGAGCAAAGGCAGCACTTGCAACTGCATACTGCCGTTTATTTCTCACATAGCTATATACTCGCAGAGATCAGATAAACATAACAATGTATCAAGCCAATATCCGTGAAGTGAAATATACACGAAATTCAATAAGAACAAAATACATCCTGTTTATGCTTGCAGAATAAAGAATTCTCTTAGCCATCCTTCCTTTGGAGACAACATGTTCTTTGTCTTTAGAAAGAACACTTCTGTTTAGAAAGATACACTTTAAGCGAGGCAAGAGCCACTTCCTGCCGATCCAGGCATTTAGGCCTTGCAACATGAGGTAAGGGGAAGAGAACATTTTCTCCTCCTGGCCCAGGCCTGCCTGGCCGACCTTAACCTCACTGCAGTCCTCAAATGACCCTGGCCTGCAAGGGGCCTACAAGCCTACACCATCACAATTCCCTCTTTTTTCTTTTGTTTTAATAAAAGTGCCCTCCAAAGGATGGCCATAGAATTCTGGGAAGGCTTTAGATAGCAAAAATGCAACAGCATAAAGCATAAGATAACAATCAACAATACAAATCCCACTCCTCCAGCAGTGTGCCCCAAACTCTGAATAATACCCTTTGGATCTAGTCCCTCAAGTTGCTTAAGAAGCAAATTGGCCAACCTAGCGGCATCTGATACAGTAAGCAAGGCACACATAGCCAAAAATAAATTTTCAGGCGTACAAGCCTTCCCCGTTCCCTGCAGGATTTTTTGCCCTTCCCCACTAAGCTTTTTAATTTGCCCCCAAGTCGGCAAAGCAGTAGCAAATATCTGCCGACGGCGACGTCGTCCTCCCAAATTCAGATGTGCCATGGCCTGTAATGGAAGTTCATCTTGGTCTGGATTCCCCATCTGTCGCCTGGTGGGATACGGTACCGTTCGAATTGGTCCTTGACCGGATCCATCGCACGGGGAGCCAGGAACAGGTCCGTCCATCCTCTGTGGAGACATAAGCATAACCCTTCCCTCTGCAAAGCAATAGCCCCGGTTGCCATTCTGCATCTGCGGTTGGTTTAAACCATATATGTTCATTTAACAGAGGAGGAGCGACCTCTCCCTCTATGAACTGCTTTTCTGCTCGGGAAAAGATATCTCCCTGCGGAAGATTCAAGAAATTTAATGTGAACAGAGCTTGTTGCAAAATGGAACGTGCATTTGATTGAGTGAATGCTAAGATATGATCCTTTTTCCTCCTTTTTAATTTTTTAATTTGTAACTTTAAAGTACTATGCGCACGTTCTACAATGGCTTGCCCTTGAGGATTGTATTCAATGCCTGTTTTGTGCATTATACCATATTGTTCACAGAAAGTTTGAAATTTTTTACTGCTATATGCAGGTCCATTGTCCGTCTTAATAGTGGATGGTAAACCCATCACAGCAAAAGTTTCTAGAAGATGGGAGATGACATGCTGTGTGGTTTCACCACTTTGTGCTGTGGCCCATATAAATTGAGAATATGTATCTATTACCACATGTACATACATACAAAGTTCAGAAAACAACATCTGCCACTGCAGATATTCAGGCTCCTTTAAAAGAGCTCGACAGAGGACCCTCCAGTCCTCAGGAGAAAAATTGCTATAATGTCAAGCTAGACTATTAACTAGCTCCTTAACATAATGTGATTGAGGTCCATATAAAGACACTGCCTTTTTCAAGCGACCAATATCTTCTATACCTATTCCTTCATAATATGGTGCTTGTGCCATTCCCTGGACCGGGGGAGGCCTAATAACAGGAAAAGCAAAGACAGAATTAGCTGCGCCAGCCTCATCATCGCTATCCTCTAGCGCATCAAGCTCAGCTAAAGCAGCAGAAAGGAAAGGATTAGAAGAAAGAGCTGGTACAGATGGCAAAGGCGGAGCAGAGGGCTTCCTAGAGGGTTTCTTAGACTCTTCCGCCATAGCCATAACCTGCTGAAAAACCTTCAAACACAGCTCAATATCATTAGAAGCGACAGTGATACCATAGACAGCAAGTGAATGCTTCAGCATTCGAACATAAGGAGTAGAAGTTTCTTGTCCCATAACCCTGTACTTAATTAAGTTACTCACCCTTCCTGTACGTCCTTCAGGGTCCCTGTTCGGGCGCCAATTGTCAACGTCTAGTGCGTTGGGGTCCCTGGGTAAGGGTCTACGAAATCACCAGGACACAGGGGATGCAGAGCAAAGGCAGCACTTGCAACTGCATACTGCCGTTTATTTCTCACATAGCTATATACTCGCAGAGATCAGATAAACATAACAATGTATCAAGCCAACATCTGTGAAGTGAAATATACACGAAATGCAATAAGAACAAAATATATCCTGTTTATGCTTGCAGAATAAAGAATTCTCTTAGCCATCCTTCCTTTGGAGACAACATGTTCTTTGTCTTTAGAAAGAACACTTCTGATTAGAAAGACACACTTTAAGTGAGGCAAGAGCCACTTCCTGCTGATCCAGGCATTTAGGCCTTGCAACATGAGGTAAGGGGAAGAGAACATTTTCTCCTCCTGGCCTAGGCCTGCCTGGCCGACCTTAACCTCACTGCAGTCCTCAAATGACCCTGGCCTGCAAGGGGCCTACAAGCCTACACCATCACAACCAAGTGGGATTTATTCCTGGGCTCCAAAGGTGGTTCAACATTCCTAAACCAACCAATGGGTTATATCACATTAATAAAAGAAAGGACAAGAACCACATGATCTTCTCAATTGATGCAGAAAAAGTATTTGACAAAATACAGCATCCTTTCTTGATTAAAACTCTCCACACTGTAGGGATAGAAGGAACATAACTCAATATCATAAAACCATCTATGAAAAGCCCACAGTGAATATCATTCTCGATGGGGAAATACTGAGAGTTTTCTCCTAAGGTCAGGAACATGACAGTGATACCCACTCTCACCACTGTTGCTCAACATAGTACTAGAAGTCCTAGCCTCAACAATCAGACAACAAAAAGAAATAAAAGGCATTCAAATTAACAAAGAAGTCAAACTCTCACTCTTCACAGACAACATGATACTTTATGTGGAGAAACCTAAAGACTCCACCCCCAAAGTTGCTAGAACTCATACAGGAATTTAGTAAAGTGGCAGGATATAAAATCAATACACAGAAATCAGTTGCATTTCTATACACTAACAATGAGACAGAAGAGAAATTAAGGAATTGATTTCATTCACAATTGTACCAAAAACCATAAGATACTTAGGCATAAACCTAACCAAAGAGGTAAAGGATCTGTACTCTAAAAACTATAGAACACTTATGAAAGAAATTGAGGAAGACACAAAGAAATGGAAAAATTTTCCATTATCAAGGATTGGAAGAATAAATATTGTTAAAATGTCTATGCTACCCAGAGCAATCTACACATTCAATGCAATCCCTATCAAAATACCATTAACATTTTTCACAGAGCTGAAACAAATAATATTGCATTTTTTATGGAACCAGAAAAGACCCTGAATAGCCAGAGAAATGTTGAAGATGAAAACCAAAGCTGGTGTCATCACAATGCCAGACTTCAAGCTCTATTACAAAGCTGTCAAGACAGTATGGTACTGGCACAAAAACAGACACATAGGTCAATGGAGCAGAATTGATAACCCAGAAATGGACCCTCAACTCTATGGGTCAACTAATCTTTGATAATGCAGGTAAGAATATCAAATGGAAAAAGGACAGTCTCTTCAATAAAAGGTGCTGGGATAATTGAACGGGCACATGCAGAAGAATGAAATTGGACCATTTTCTTACACCATACACAGAGATAAATTCAAAATGGATGACAGACCTAAGTTTGAGACAGGAATCCATCAAAATCCTAGAGGAGAACACAGGCAGCAACCTCTTTGACCTCAGCTGCAGCAACTTCTTGCTAGACACTCTCCAAAGGCAAGGGAAATGAAAGCAAAGTTGAACTATTGGGACTTCATCAAGATAAAAAAAAAAAAATACTTTTGCACAGCAAAGGAAACAGGCAACAAAACTAAAAGACAACCGATAGAATGGGAGAAGATATTTGGAAATGACATATCAGATAAAGGGCTAGTATCGAAGATATCAACTCAACACCCAAAAAACAAATAATCCAGTCAGTCAAAAAATGGGCAGAAAACATGGACATTTCTCCAAAGAAGACATACAAATGGCCAACAGACACATGAAAAGATGCTCCACATCATTTGTCATCAGGGAAATTCCAATCAAAACCACAATGAAATATCACCTCACACCAGTCAGAATGGCTAAAATTAACAAGACAGGAAACAACAAATGTTGGCGAGGATGCTGAGATCCTCTTACACTATTGATGGGAATGCAAGCTGGTGCAGCCACTCTGGAAAACAGTAAGGAGTTTCCTCAAGAAGTTAAAAATAGAGCTACCCTGTAGACCCAACAATTACAACCCAGGAATTGCATTACTAGGTGTTTACCCTAAACATAGAAATGTAGTGATCCGAAGGGGTATCTGCACCCCCATATTCATAACAGCAATGTCCACAATAACCAAACTCTGGAAAGAGCCAAGATGTCACTCGACAGATGAATGGATAAAGAAGAGTGGTGTATATACGCAGTGGAATTTTACTCAGCCATCAGAAAGGATGAATACTTACCATTATCTCAATGTGGATGGAACAGGAGGGTATTATGCTGAGTGAAATAAATCAGAAAACGACAATTATCATATGGTTTCACTCATATGTGGAATATAAGAGACAGCGCAGAGGATCATAGGGAAGGGAGAGAAAACTGAATGCGAAGTCATCAGAGAGAAAGAAAAAACATGAGAGACTCTTAACTATAGGAAACAAGGTTGCTGGAAAGATGGTGGGTGGGGGATGGGATAATTGGATGATGGACATTGAGGACATGTGATGTGATGAACACTGGGTGTTATATGCAACTGATAAATTTTTGAACACTACATCTGAAAGTAATGATGCACTATATATTGGCTAATTGAATTTAAATTGAAAAAATAAAACTAAATAAATAAAATGGTGAATCCTTTCCAGAAGGTTTTCAATTGACTTTGCCCAGATCCATCAGATAAATCATTATCTATGGCATCTATAGCCTCATAAAATAGGTTTCTTAAATAATTTCACTTGAAAGTTGGAATGAACCATGGGTTTCAGAATGCATGTTGTGTTAGCAGTAGCTTGAAAACATTAATCACATTGTCCATCTCCATCAGAGTTCTTGGGTGAGCAGGTACACAGTGTCAATGAGTAGGCGTATTTTGAAAACAATCTCTTTTCCTGAGCAGTAGATCTCAAAAATGGGCTTAAAAATTTCAGTAAAGCATGATGTAGACAGATGTACTGTCATCCAGGTTTTGTTGTTCCATTTGTAGAGTACAGGCAGAGTAGATTTAGCATAATTCTTAAGCACCCTGGGATTTTTGGAATAGTAAATGTGTATTGGGTTCAATTTAGTCACTAGGTCTGTATGCTCCTAACAAAAGAGTTGGCCTGTCCTTTGAACCTTTGGGCACAGGCACTGACTTCTTTCTAGGTGTGAAAGTCCTAGATGGCATCTTCTTCCAATAAAAGGATGTGTTGTTTACATGTAAAATCTATTGTTTTGTGTAGCCACCTTCATTAATTATCTTATCTTCTGGATAACTTTCTGCAATTTCTACATCAGCACTTACTACTTCACCTTGTTCTTATTTGCTATGGAGATGGCTCCTTCCCCTAAATCTCACAGACCAACCTCTGCTAGATTCAAACTTCTTATCTACAGCTTCCTCACCTCTCTCAGCCTTTATAGAATTGAAGACAGTTAGGGTCTTGCTCTGGATTAATATTTGATTTAAGGGACTGTTGTGGCTGGTTTGATTCTCTATCCAGACCACTCAAACTTCTCCATTTCAACAATAAAACTCTTGCTTTCTTATATTTGTGTCACTGGAGTAGCATTTTTAATTTCCTTCAAGTATCTTTTCTTTGCATTTAAAATTTAGTGAACTCTTTGGTACAAGAGGTCTAGCTTTTAGACAATCTCAGTTTTTGACATACTTTTCTCACTAAATTTAATCTAGCTTTCAATTTAAAATGAGATGTGTAATCCTTCCCTTCACTTGAGCACTTAGAGGCCATTGTAGGGTTATTCAGTGGCCTGATTTCATTATCTTTGTGTCTTAGGAAATAAGCCTGAGGTGAGGGAGAGATGGGGGAATGGGCATTTATAGAGCAGTGAGATCCTACACAACATTTAAGCCATCTCATATGGTCATGATTCCTGGTTCCCCAAAACAAGTACAATATTAGTAACATCAAACATCACTGATCACAGATCGCCATAACAAATACAGTTACAATGAAAATTAGGATTGCCACCACCTTCAATTTGTGGGAGAAAAATGGGATATCTGCAAAGCACAAAGAAGTGAAATGTGATAAAATGAAGCAGTCATGTATGTAAAAGAAATTGAAGTCATTTAACATGATCTCATATTAAACTTTATAGGACACATCTGGAAAAACTCAGGGAAAGGGAATGATTTCTAACAAATACAAATTACTAAAATTAATCCAAGAGATAGACAATTTAAAAATGAATTACAATAGAAGAGAATATGTATTTAAAAGCTACAGTATTGAAAAAAGGGAAGTAGACTAAGTTTTAGCTAACCATTAGATAACTTGTTTCCAATTTTATTTAAATTAGCCCAAGATATAAAGAAAGGCAAAGAATTCTCCAGTTTATTTTATAAAGCCAACTTGCTTTACATTTCCAATCTCAAAAGGAAATGAGAGAGGGAGAAAGAGAGAGAGAGAGAGAAATTATTTATGAATACAAAAACAAATATCCTAAATAAAGTAGTAACAAATAGAAGCAACTAATGTATACAAATATAACGTATAATTACTAAGCAGAGTTTATTCCATTAATCAAGGTAAAGTTCAGCATAAGAAATTTATCATATTTTTTTCTTCACATATTCAAAAATGTGGAAAAAAAGTGAAAAATTCCACTGGTATATTCCAATAAAGCATTTGGTAATAAAAAAGTTTATTCTCAATGAACAGTATGGGCACAACAGAAATAGAAGAAAAAAGAAATAAAACTATATGCCAACATAATTGAGCAAACATTATCCTATAGGAAAAAATTCTAAACTTATTTAAAATAAGTAAATCAATAGGAGTCCAACTCTCATCATATTGTGCAACATTTCCTTGAGATTTTAGCAAATATGGGAAAATGAATATTTTAATAATCAATATAAATTTTATTTAAAAAGTATGTTTCCTTTCGATGGTTTAATTTGTACCCACAGTCCCCATCTTCCATTCCAAACTATTAAAATAAATAACTTGATAAAGTGACTTGATTTTAAAACAATGATTAAAAATTTAGTTGATTGTCTTTCTCATTGAAGTATAATTGATGTACAATATCCTGTTAGTTTCAGGTGTACAATAATTTGATAGTTTTATATAACATGAAATGATATCCACAAAAAGACTAGTTATCATTTGTCATCATACAATGTTATTACAATATTATTGACTATATTCCCTACACTCTATATTACATCCCATGACTTATTTATTTTATAATGGAAATATGTACCTCCTAATCCTCTTCACTTATTTTTTCTGTCCCCTAATCCCTCCCATCCTCTAGTAGCCAATTGTTTGTTTCCTATATCTATGAATCTGTTTCTATTTTGTTTTGTTTGTTCATTTGTCTTTTAGATAGTACATATGAGTGAGATCATATGGTATTTGTCTGACTTATTTCACCTAGCATAATACACTCTAGGTCCATTTTGTTGATCCAAATGGCAAGAATAATATTTCATTTTATATATATATATATATATACAACATCTTCCTTATCTATTCATCTATTGATGGACACTTAGAATCTGTTTCCCTATCTTGGCTATTGTAAATAATGCTGTGATGAACATAGGCGTGCATATATTTCTTTGAATTGATGCTTTATTTTCTTCAGATAAATACCTAGAAATGGAATTGTTAGACTGGATAGCTACTTATTTTTTCACTTTTTTTGAGAAACCTCCATAGGGTTTTCCATAGTGACTTCATCAATTTACATGGCCACCAACAGTACACAAGTGTCTCCTTTTCTCCACATCCTTTCTGACACTTATTTTTTTTTATTTATTTTTTTATAATAGCCAACTGGGAGGTATGAGGTGATATTTTACTATAGTTTTGATTTGCATTTCCCTGAATAGTCATGTTAAGAATATTTCCATTGTCCTTTTGGACATCTGTATGTTTTCTTTGGAAAAATGTCTGTTCTAGTTCTCTGCCCATTTTATAATTGGGTTGTATGGTTTTTGATATAAAGTTGTATAAGTTCTTTATATATTTTAGATATTAATATCTTATTGGCTATATCACTTGCAAGTATCTTCTACTCCGTAGGTTGCCTTTTCATTTTGTTGATGGTTTCCTTTGCTGTGAAAAACTTTTTGTTTGATATAATCCAATTTGTTTTTTACCTTCTGTTGCCTTTGCCTGAGGAGGCTTGTCCAAAAAAGAAATATTGCTAAGGTTAATGTCAAAGAGCTTACTATATATGTTTGCTTCTAGGAGTTTTATAGTTTTCAGTCTTACATGCAAGACTTACATCTTTAATCCATTTTGAAGTAATTTTTTATGTGATGTGAAATAGTGGTTCAATTTAATTCTTTTACATACAGTTGTCCAGTTTTCCCAACAAAATTTATTTTTTTTAAGATTTATTTATTTGGGGCGCCTGGGTGGCTCAGTTAGTTAAGCAACTGCCTTCGGCTCAGGTCACGATCCTGGAGTCCCTGGATTGAGTCCCGCATCGGGCTTCCTGCTTGGCAGGGAGTCTGCTTCTCCCTCTGACCCTCCCCTCTCTCATGTGCTCTCTCTCATTCTCTCTCTCTCAAATAAATAAATAAAATCTTAAAAAAAAAAGATTTATTTATTTGAGAGAGAGAGAGCATGTGGGGGGAGTGGCAGAGGGAGAGAATCTCAAGCAGACTCCCCACTGAGCAGACATGGGGCTCCATCTCACAACCCATGAGATCATGACCTGAGCTGAAACCAAGAGTCAGATGCTTAATAGACTGAGGCACCCTGGTAGCCCATCCCAACACCATTTATTAAAAAGACTGTATTTTTTCCACTGTATATTCTTGCCACATTTGTCCTAACTTAATGGACCATATATATGTGGTTTTATTTCTGGGCTGTCTATTCTATTCATCTCTGTGGCTTTTTTCATGCCAATACCATACTGTCTTGGTTACTACAGCTCTGTAGTATAATCTGAAATCAAGGAGCATGATATCTCCAGCTTAAAAAACAAACTTGTTTTGGCTATTTGGTATTTTTTTGATTACATACAAATTTTAGGATTATTATAGTTCTGTGGAAAATGTTGTTGGTATTTTTTGGGGTTAACATTGAATCTGCATATTGCTTTGGGTTATATGCTTTTAACAACATTGATTATTCCAATCCATAAGCATGGAGCCTACTTGGTTAAATTTCTTTCTAGATATTTTACTTTATTGATGCAATTGTAAATTGAACTCTTTTCTTAGTTTCTTTTTCTGATAGCTTATATAAGTGTATAGAAACCCAACCAATTTCTATATATTGATTTTGTATCCTGTGACCTTTCTAAATTCAGGTATTAGTTCTAATAGTTTTTTTGATGGAGTGTTTAGGATTTTCTATATATTTTATCATGTCAACTGAAAATAGTGACCATTTTACTTTTTTTCTTTCTGATTTGGATGAATTTTATTTCTTTTTCTTGCCTAATTTCTGTGGCTAAGGTTTCTAATACCATTTTGAATAAAAGTGGTGAGAGTGAGCATCCTTTTCTTGTTCCTCATCTTAGAAAAAAGTTTTCAGCTTTTCACCATTGAATATGATGTTAGCTGTGGTTGTGTAATATGTGACCTTTATTATGTTGAGTAGGTTCCCTCTATATCTACTTTGCTGAGAGTTTTCATCTATATGTTGAATTTTATCAAATACCTTTTCTACATCCATTGAGATGATTATATAATTTGAATCTTTCATTCTGGTAATGTGTATCACTTTGGTTTCTGGATGGTGAAATATCCATGCATCACTGGAATAAATCCCACTGGATCATGACATATTATCCGTTTAATATATTGTTAAATGCAATTTGCTAATTTTTGTTGAGGATTTTGCATTTATGTTCATCACCATAATTGGGCTTCAGTTTTCTTTTTTTTCTTTTTTTTTAAGATTTTATTTATTTATTTGAGAGAGAGAATGAGATAGAGAGCATGAGAGGGGGGAGGGTCAGAGGGAGAAGCAGACTCCCCACTGAGCAGGGAGCCCGATGAGGGACTCGATCCCGGGACTCCAGGATCATGACCTGAGCCAAAGGCAGTCGCTTTACCAACTGAGACACCCAGGCGCCCATCCTTCAGTTTTCTTTATTGTGCTGTCTTTGTCTAGTTTAGGTCTCAGGTAATGCTGACCTTACAAATTAGTTTGGAAATAATCTTCCCTCTTCAATTTTTTGGAATAATTTGAGAAAGATAGGTAATAACTATTTTATTTTATTTATTTATTTTTTAAAGATTTTATTTATTTATTTGAGAGAGAGAATGAGATAGAGAGCATGAGAGGGGGAGGGTCAGAGGGAGAAGCAGATTCCCTGCTGAGCAGGAAGTCCAATGCAGGACTCGATCCCAGGACTCCAGGATCATGACCTGAGCCAAAGGCAGTTGCTTAACCAACTGAGCCACCCAGGTGCCCCAGTAATAATTATTTTAAATGTTTGGTAGAATTCACCTGTGAAGACATGTGGTTATGAGTTTCTCTTATTTGAGGATTTTTTAAATTACTAATTGTAATTTATTACTTGTAAGCAGTCTATTTAAATTTTTCTAGTTTTTTTTTGTGTGTGTGTGTGTGTGTGTGTTATTCAGTCTTTGAAGGTTGTGCATTTCAAGAAATGTATCCATTCCTTCAAGTTTTTTCTATTTGTTCAGGTATAATTATTTGTAGTAGTCTCTTATGATCCTTTACATTGCTTTATCAGTTGTACCTTCTCTTTCATTTCTGATTTTGAGTTCTCTGTTTTTCTTGGTGAATCTGGCTAGAGTTTATCATGTTTTCTAGTCTCTATTTTACTTATTTCCACTGATTTGAGACTGTTTCTCCTCCTCCTTGCTCCTCCTCCTCTTCTTTTTCAAGATTCTTTAGGTGTAAAGTTAGATTTTTTATTTGAGATTTTTCTTGTTTGTTTTTTTGGAAGTGGGCTTTTTACACTATGAACTTCTATTTTACAACAGCTTTTTCTGCACCTCAAAGATTTTGGAGCATTGTGTTTTCATTTCCTTTTGTCTTAGGTATTCATTGATTCCTCTTCATTTTTCATTGACTCATTTGCTGTTTAGTTTTCACATGTTTATTTATTTTTTTCCAGTTTTCTTCTCATAGTTAATTTCTATCTTCATACCATTGTGCTCAGGCAATATGTTTCATATGATTTGTTTTCTTGAATATTGACACATGTTTTGTGGCCTAACATGTAATCTATCCTGGAGAATATTCCAAGTGCACTTGAGAAGAATATGTATTCTGCTGGTTTTGGATGGAATTTTTTGTATGTATCTAGTAAGGCCAATTGGTCGAATGTGTTGTTTAAGGACAATATTTCCTCATTGATTTTCTCTCCAGATGTCCTATCCATTGATGTAAATGGAGTATTAAATTCTCTTATTGTATTGCCATCAACTTTTCCTTATATGTCTGTTAATATTTGCTTTAAATGTTTAGGTGCTACTATGTTGGGACCATAAATGTGTATAAATGTTATATATATATTTTTGATTGACCCTTTTATCATTATGCAGTATTCCTTTTTTTTTTTTTTGTCACAGTCTTTTCTTTAAAGTCTTTTTTTTTTTTTTTGGTCAGCCTTATTACATCATCTTTCTTTTGGCTTGCAATTCTCTACTTTCAGTCTGTGTGTCTTTAGATTTGAACTGAATCTCTTGTAGGTTGCATATAGATGTGCCTTTTCTTTTCTTTTCTCTTCTTTTCTTTCTTCCTTTTTTATCCATTCTGCCACCTTTTGTCTTTTTATTGGAGCATATAGTACATTTACATTTAAAATAATTATTGATAGGTATGTATTTATTGCAATTTTGTTAATTGTTTTCTGGTTATTCCTTTCTTCCTCTGTTTCTTTTTTTTTTTTTTTTAAGATTTTATTTATTTATTTGACAGAGAGAGACACAGCAAGAGAGGGAACACAAGCAGGGGGAGTGGGAGAGGGTGAAGCAAGCTTCCTGTTGAGCAGGGAGCCCGATGAGGAGCTTGATCTCAGGACCCTGGGATCATGACCTGAGCCGAAGGCAGGTGCTTAATGACTGAGCCACCCAGGTGCCCCTCTTCCTCTCTTTCATCTTCCCTTGAGGTTTGATGGCTTTCTTTGTGTTATATTTATGTTCCTTTCTCTTTAGTGTTTCTCTATTGTAGGTTTTTGTTTCTTGTTACCATCAGGTTCATATATATCAACCTATAAATGTAGCAGTCTATTTTTAGTTGATAATCACAAGTTTGAACACATTTAAAAGCACATTTGTACTCCCATTTTAGGTTTTTGATGTCCTATTTTAAATCTTTTTTGTGTATCCCTTAAGTACTCATTGTTATTATAGTTGATTTTTACTTTTTTTTGCCTTTTAAATTTTATGCTAGGTGTTTGAGTCACTGATCCACTCCCTTTCCTGTATATTTGTCTTTATCAGTGACTTTTCTTTGATATATTTTCTTATTTCTAGTTATGGACTTCTCTGCTTAAAAAAATACCCTGTGATCTTTCTTGTAAAGTTTCTTTAATGGTGATAAACTCCTTTAGTTTTTGCTTATATGGGGAAATCTTTATTTCTCTTCCAATACCAAATGATAATCTTGCCAGAAAAAGTACTGTTGCTTTTAAGTTTTTCCCTTTCAGCACTTTGAATATGTTTTGCCATCCCTTCTGGCCTACAAAGTTTGTGCTGAAAAATCAGCTGAAAATCTTATCGGGTTTCCCTTATTTGTGAATCTTTGTTTTTATATTGTTGCCTTTAAGAGTCTCTATTTATCTTTATTTTTTTTTTTGTTTTCATTTTAATTATAATATGTCTCAGTGTGGATCTCTTTGGGTTCATCTTGTTTGGAACTCTCTGTGCTTCGTGGAACTAGATGTCTCTTTTTTACCCAGGTTAGGGAATTTTTCAGCCATTATTTCTTCAAATAAGTTTTATGCCCCTTTCTATCTCTCTTCTTCAGGGATCACTATAATGTCAATGTTAGTATGCTTGATGTTGTCTCAGAGGTCCAATAACCTACCTTTACTTTATGATTCCCTTTTCTTTTTTCTGTTCCTATTGGGTGATTTCCTCTACCCATCCTCAGATTGTTGATTTGTCCTTCTGCATTATCTAATTTGCTGTTGATTCATTTTAGTGTATTTTTAAAATTTCAGTTATTGTGTTCTTCAGCTTGGATTTTTTTTTTCTTATATTTCTGTTTGTTGAAGCCTAACTGTGTTTATCCATTCTTCTCTCAAATTTGGTGATTGTCTTTATGACCATGACTTTTAACTCTTTATGAAGTAAATTATTTATCTTCATTTCATTAGGTTCCCCCTGCCACCCCAGGGTTGTATATTGTTCTTTCATTTGGAACATATTTCTGTTTCTCATTTTGTTTGGCTTTCTGTGTTTATTTTTATGAATTGAGCACAACTACTATTCTCAGTCTTTAAAGAGTAGCCCTGGGTAGGAGCATATCCTGTGTAGATTGCATGGGCCTGGTAGCTTCATCTGGCTGAGGCTGGAGTGGTCCTGGGGTGCACTGCTTCATGGCTACTCTGGCAAGGCAGCTGGATATGAAGTAGATGCAGGCCATGGGGTTCTGGGGCATGCCACACTGGAGCCACCCTGGTCAGGTCACTGGAGCTGCTATGGTTGCCAAAATGGTGGGACTGCTGGAGCTTGAACAAGAATTGACCAAGGGGTACCAGGGTGGTTTGTACTGGGGCCATCCTACTGGGATAGCTAGACTTGAGGTGCCAAACCAGGAGATCCTCCTATCCAGGGCCACCTTGGAAGCACAGCTGGATTATTGCAGGCTGTGCAGGGAATCTTGGGGCATACTGTTTTAGAGACACCTTGGCAGGACAGCTGGTACTACATCAGTGACTGAAAGGGTTTTACATCACACTGGGGCTGCCCTGTTGGGATTACCAGAGCTGGAGGGGGCATGAACCAGTGGGTCCCAGGGCATGTCATGCCTGGTTTGCCTTGGCAATATGGCTTGGTCGGGTTCTGGTTCAATGGTTCCTGGAGTTCACTGTGCCAGAGCCAACTCAGGGGAAAGCTGGCCTAGGGACCTGGTCCCACTGAGGTGGCCCTAGCAGGCTGGATAGAGTGCCAGGACCATACTCCTATCCACACTATCTAGTTGGAGGGGAGACCTCAAAAACTGTGCTCACTAGCATCTATCTCCAACTCCATAGAGAGTGCCAGCAGTTTCTCTCCTCTTTGTCAGACACTCTGGGGTAAGTAAATGTTTTTCTTTACTTATACACTAGTTTCTCTTTAAACAGCTTTGAAGGGTGGGCAAGTTGGTACTTGGGCTTCTCAGTTTTATCCCTCCCTCCTATAAGTTGCTGCACTGTGGGACGTGTTCCTATCACAGTGAATCTTCTCTCCTCCCCTTCTCTACATGGTCCCTCTATCATTTGTTATGCTGAAGCTGTTCAATTAGCACTTAGCTCTTTATCAGGAGATATTGTTTTTATATTTGATTGCATCTGTGAAAGGAGGTAAGTTTAAGTCATCCTATACTGCCATCTTGGACTGCTCTCCCCACACTAGGTTGTCTTGAATTTAGCAGTGAGACCTGGAAAAAGAAATAGAAAAATTAATCGATTCCAAATAACAACAAATTCAACAACAAAAAAAAAATTAAGGAACTATGAAATACTTAACCATAAATTTAATTTAAGAAAGAGAACATATATGAAAAATATGAGTGCACATTACTGAGACAAAACACAAAATAAATGTCACCCCGTTTTCTTGGATAGGAAGTAATAATGTCATAAAATATAAATTATCTTCAACATATACATTTAGTACAATTAATCTAATCTCTAATGCTTTCTAAATCTATTGAAAGCTTCTTTAGACGTTCTTCATAAATTAGGAATGTAAACTAGGAAGTGTCATGATTACAACCTAAAATAGAAAATTGTATTTATTTCCTAGTTATTGAGTACCTACAAAGTTACACAAACAATCACATTTCTTGAACTTCTGCTGAGACCTTGAAATTTTTGATGATTTTGGGGAGAGTACTAATTTATTATATCATAAGTTATTTGCTTTAGCATAAGAAGGGAAGAAAAATTACTTGAGTTTCCACATTACTGAAAATATTGTTACTTGCCACTTAGTCTCTTTTATAAACTAATAAAACATAGATGTGGTTTTATAAGCTGTTTCATCAAAGAAATACATGAAATTTTAATCTAATATTTTAATTTTTATATTTAGAACAATGATTTAAATGCGGAAGCCAAAGCAATAATATGAGGTAAAAGAATCTGCAGTAAATTCTTATGAGCCATCTGTTTGTATTTAGAAAAGCATAATTCCTAAATCTTGCATATGGTTCAATTAATGCCTTAGTGATTTTTGGCAGAAATACAGATAGCATATTTAATAAGAGGCAACATTTGACCCCCAAAACATCTCAAACTACTTAAATGACAAAGTAATTTGTAAAGATAGAATATTTAATAATTAGAATTAACTTTGAATTACAAAATTTACAATTAAAATTCACAAATAAATTATACATTTCACAATTAGAATTAAAAGTGTCTGAGGCAGGTGGCACACCTTATACATTTTAGTATATGCTATATTTCTAATGACATATCATAAATTTTGTCAGAATATGTTTGTTGATTGATATACATATACCTCACATACAGACACCTCCTACAAAAAATTCATTTTATTGAGTTTTATACCTCCTCCCTGAAAGAAAAAGTAATTACTGTTATCTAAATAGCTATATGCTTCTCTGTATTTTCTAGCCCCTGTGAACTCAGGAGAGGTGATATGGCTCCTTTTGGTCAATGGGTTTTCAGTAGAAGGTATTCATCACTAAAATTTGGGGTAGAATTATAGGATAATAAGTATGTTATGCCCTTTTTTCACTTAGTGTAATGAAAAAAAGAGACCATGGGGTCATGTAAAATTATCAGATGGTAGAGGCTCCATCATGTGCACAGAGAGACTTTGTTTCACCTTGATTAACATTAGTTATATGCCATGAACTACAAATATTTTTTTTTATGTTAAAGGACTAAAATTCTGTGGTTGTTTTGCAAATGCATTTTAACATGTTTCTTAACTAATACTCCTCAAGTCTTCATGTTCAGACAAAATAGAACAAATGATCTTGCCATAAAAATAATGTTTATATAAATACATTTGTTCTCTTTGTTCCAGAGACATTTTATGGTACATTCGTTTATTTCTGGCATCGAATAATTACAGCTTGTTTTATAGTTTTCTTTTGTTAGGAATATGTTATCTTTTTGAAAAGAATTTCATTTATTCATCAAATATTTATTGAATAATTATTTGGATGAACTTTTTACAGGAATGACAAGAGCTGAATTAAAAACACTATTTGCCCCTAAGGAGTTGACTATATAGTAGCACACACGGACAAAATACGTACAGAAGCTATGATAGAAGTTTGAATTTGATTAACTCCATAACAGACCCTCAAAGTAAAGAGTTCAGTCACTGGAGTCATTTTACAAGTGTCATGTAGCTACAAAGCTAATAAGAATATCCATTATATATAAATTTCAAGCATTTTTTTTTTTTTTACCATAGTCCTCACTAAGATCCATATATTACCTTCCCTGCTTCTTCTAGACAATTCCATTTAATTATTCACCTGTCAGAGATCCAGTGATGGAGGAAGATAGAAGAGGTATTTTTTTACGACAAAACCAGGCCTCAGCAAGTGCATAGAGAAGACATGCACATAGAATAGATGCTTTTATTTGAATGACTTTCCTTGGGGTACAAACTATGGACCCTGAGTAATGTTCAAACATAACTGTCTTAGGTTATTGAAAACAATGAGGTGTTGCTTTTTCTCCCCAAACTTCCAAAAAATTTTAACAGAACTACCAAAAGAACAAAAAGAATTCTAAACAAAGAGAGTGAATAGATTTACAGACTTACATGTTCTCTCCTTGTCTCCCTCCCTTTCTCTCTCTCATTTTGTAGATACGCAACCTATATTTCAGACAATAGACACTCATTTTGCTTAAACATGGTAGAAAATTGCCATGATTTTATTTACATGGTGAAGTCAAATGTTACCCCAAATTTAATGCCATTATTTCTAGGAGTCTTCCATAGCTTATTATTCTTAAAAAACTGCTGAAAAATTAATTTTCCCCCCAAACTAAATATTATAGTTCTGAAAGGGATATGCAATTGACCAATGGTAAGAGTGGTCATTCTTAGAATGACCCAATTAGGCTCTGTAGAACGGCCTGAAAGTGGAGTCAAATGAAAATCCATATTGAAACAGTCTAGCCTCTACTACTAAGAGAGATGACCAAATGTAAGGCAGACACAGGGAAGAAAAGAGGCTGAGAAAACCAGTTATCTAATACATAGAGCCTGAGATACTGTGCTTCACAGATTTTGAACAGAAGAAATACAGAAATAATTTTCCTTAAACAAAATAAATATGTTTCCAAAGGGTGTTTGATATATCATAATTGAATTTGAGTGATGCCCATCTCATTTCACTCTCTCATTTCCATACTCTTGTTAACAAATAGTTGACTCCATTAAACACTGTGTAATAAACAGGGAAGACACAAGACATGATCTGTCCACTGGAAAAGGGGAAGCACACAAGGCAAAAACAAGTGAAGCTACATCCTAAGAGCAATTGTCTAAGAAAAAAGATTAATATTTGCAATGAACATAGTTTTATATGATATTCACCAACACTTGTTTCTTGTTTTTTGATTTTAGCCATTCTGATAGGTATGGGGTAATATCTCATTGTGGTTTTAATTTGCATTTCCCTGATGATGAGTGATGTTGAGCATCTTTTTATGGGTCTGTTGGCCATCTGGATGTCTTCTTTGGAGAAATGTCTGTTTATATCTTCTACCCATTTTAATAGGATTACTTGTTTTTTGGGCATTGAGTTGTGTAAGTTCTCTATATATTTTAGAAACTAACCCTTTATTGGATATGTCATTTGTAAATATCTTCTCACATTTAGTAGGTTGTCATTTATTTTATTTTTATTTATTTTTAAAAGATTTTATTCATTTATTTGAGAGAGAGAGAGAGAGCACGTATACACAGGGTGGGGAGTGGGGGGGAGGGGCAGGGCAGAGCAGGAGGAAAAGGGAAAAGCAGACTCCTTGGCTGAGCCTGGAGTCCAATGCAGGGCTCAATCCCACTACCTGAGATCATGACCTGAACCAAAAACAAGTCAGATGATCAACTGACCCAGCCACCCATGCCCCCCAGTAGGTTGTCTTTAATTTTGTTGATAGTTTCCTTTGCTGTACAGCAGCTTTTTAATTTGATGCAATCCCAATCTTTTACTTTTGCTTTTGCTTCCCTTGCCTCAGGAGACATATCTAGAAAAATGTTATGACAGATATCAGAGAAATGTTACTGCCTCTGTTCTTTCTAGAATTTTTATGATTTCAGGATTTAGGTCTTTAATCCATTTTGAATTATTTTTGTATATGGTGTAGGTTTCATTCTTTTGCCTGTAGCTGTACAGTTTTCCCAACACCATTTGTTGAATAGACTTTCTCCTACTGCATATTCTTGCCTTCTTTGTTGACAATTAATTGACCATATAAGCATGGATTTATTTCTGTACTTTCTATTTTTTCCATTGATTTATATGTCTAGGTTTGTACCAGTACCATACTATTCTTATTATTACAGCTTTGCAGTATAACTTGAAGTCTGGAATTATGATAGCTCCAGCTCTGTTATTCTTTTCTAAGAGTGCTAAGGCTATTTGAGGTCTTTTGTGAATTCATACTAATTTTAGGATTGCTTATTCTAGTTCTATGCAAAATGCTGTTGGTATTTGATTGAGATTGCATTAAATGTATAGATTGCCTTGGACAGTAGGGATATTTTAACAATATTTACTTTTCCATTTATTAGTGTGAAATGCCTTTCCATTTGTGTCATCTTTAATTTTTTTCATCAGTGTTCCATAGTTTTCAGAGTACAGATCTTTCACCTCTTTGGTTAAAGTTATTCCTAGGAATTTTATTATTTTTGGTACAATTATAAATGGGATTGTTTTCTTAATTTCTCTTTCTGCTATTTCATCATGATCCGCTAAATCATGCATGGAAATACAACAGATTTCTGTCTGTTGATTTTGTATCCTGTGCATTACTGAATTCATTTATCAGTTTTAGTAGTTTTTGGGTAAAGTCTTTAGGGTTTACTATATATATAGTATCATGTTATTTGCAAAGAGTAATAGTTTTACTTATTCCTTACCAATTTGGATGCCTTTTGTTTTTGTTGTCTGGTTGCTGTGGCTAGGACTTCCAGTACTATGTTGAGTAAAATTGCTGAGAGAGGATATCCTTGTCTTGTTCCTGACCTTAGGGGAAAAGCTCTCAGTTTTTCCACATTGAGAATGATGTTGGCTGTGGATTTTTCATATAATGCCTTTATTCTGTTGAGGTATGCTCCCTCTAAATCTACTTTTTTGAGGGTTTTATCATGAATGGATGTTGTATTTGGTCAAAAGCTATATATATATATATATATATATATATATATATATATATATATATATATATATATATATTTTTTTTTTGCATCTATTGAAATGTTCACATGGTTTTTATCCTTTCTCTTCTTGATGTGATGTATACATGGATTGATTTGCAAATATCGAACCACCCTTACATCCTAGGAATAAATCCCACTTGATATTTGCAAATTTTTTTTAAATGTATTATTGGATTCAGTTTACTAATATTTTGTCGAGGATTTTTGCATCTACATTCATCAAAGATATTGGCCTATAGCGCTCACTCTCTCTCTCTCTCTCTCTCTCGTAGTGTTTTTATCTGGTTTTGGTATCAGGGTAATCCTGGCCTTATATAATTAATATGATTGTTTCCCTTCCTCTTCTATATTTTGGAATATTTTGAGAAGAATAGGAATTAATTCTTCTTTAAATGTTTGATGGGATTAATCTGCAAAGCTGTTTATGGATGTCTGTTTTTTGGGAGTGTTTTGATTACTATTCATTATCATTGCTGATAATCAGTCTGTTCAAATTTTCTATTTCTTCCTGATTGAATTTTTGGAGGTTATATATTTCTAGCAATTTATCCATTTCTTTTAGGTTGTCTAATTTGTTGGCATATAATTTTCCCAATATTCTCTTAAAATCCTTTACATTTCTGTGATGTTGGTTCTTGTTTGTCTTCTTTCATTTCTGATTTTGTTTGAGTTCTCCCTCCCCTACCCCCCCCTTTTTTTTTTAGTCAATTGAATTTGTTGATTTTTTTTCAAAGAACCAGCTCCTGGTTTCATTGATCTGTTCTATTGTTTTTTGTTTGTTTGTTTGTTTGTTTTTTGTGTTTTGTTTTAGTTTCTATTTCATTTATTTCTGCTCTAATCTTTATTATTTCCTTCCTTCTGTTGGTTTTGGAGTTTGTTAATTATTCTTTTTCTAACTCCTTTAAGTGTAATGTTAGGTTGTTTATTTGAGATTTTTCTTGCTTTTGAAGTAGGCCTATATTATTTATTTATTTATTTATTTATTTATTTATTTATTTATTTATTTATTTTAAAGATTTTATTTATTTATTTGTCAGAGAGAGACACAGCGAGAGAGGGAACACAAGCAGGAGGAGTGGGAGAGGGAGAAGCAGGCTTCCCGCGGAGCAGGGAGCCCGATGCGGGGCTGGATCCCAGGACCCTGGGATCATGACCTGAGCCAAAGACAGATGCTTAATGACTGAGCCACCCAGGCACCCCAGGCCTATATTATTTTAAACTTGCCTCTTAGAACCACCTTTGCTGCATCCTGAAGAATTTGAACCATTATGTTTTCATTTTTATTTGTCTGTATGTATTTTTAATTTCTTCTTTGATTTCTTGTTTGACCCATGCATTGTTTAGTAACATGTTGTTTTACCTATCTGTATTTATGTTCTTTACAGATGTTTTCTTGTGGTTGGCTTCTTGTTTCATAGTGCTGTGGTCAGAAAAGATACATTGTATGACTTTATTCTTTTTTAATTTGTTGAGATTTGTTTGTGGCCTAATATGTGACCTATCCTGGAAAATGTTCCATGTGCACTTGAAAGAATGTGTATTCTGCTCTTTTGTATGGAATATTCTGAATATATCTGTTAAATACATCTAGTCCAATGAATAATTCAAAGCCACTATTTCCTTTTCTTTTTGGATGATCTATCCATTGATGTGAGTGGGGTGTTAAAGTCCCCTACTATTATTGTATTACTATTGATTACTTCCTTTACTTTTGTTATTAACTGCCATCTTTGGGTATTCCCATGTTGGGTGCATAAATATTTACAATTATTATATCTTCTTGTTGCAGCGTCCCCTTAATGATTATATAGAGTCTTTCTTTGTCTTTTGTTACTTAACAGTCTTTGTTTTAAAGTCTATTTTGTCCAATATAAGTATTGTTATTCTGGCTTCCTTTTTAAATCCATTGGCAGGATAAATGCTTTTCCATCCCTTCACTTTCGATCTCCATATGTCTTTAGGTCTAAAATGGGTCTCTTATAGGCAGCATATAGATGGTCTTTTTTAATCCATTCTGTCACCTTATTTCTTCTGACTGGAGCGGACTATTTAAATTCAAAGTAATTATTGATAGGTATGTACTTATTGCCATTTTGTTACTTGTTTTATGGATGTTATTGTAATTCTTTTCTGTTCCTTTCTTCTCTTGCTCTCTTCTCTCTCAGTTTTCTGGTTTTCTTTAGTGATATATGTGGATTATTTTCTTTTTATTTCTTGCATATCTATTATGGGGTTTTGATTTGTGGTTACTATTAGGTTTGTACATAATATATTATGCATGTATTAGTCTATATTAAATTGATGTTTGTTTAAGTTTGTACCCATTCTTTACTACTCTTTCCCCCATGTTTTAGGTATATAGTACCATACTTTGCATCATTTTATGTTGTTAACCCCTTAGTTGATTTTAATAGTTTGATTTATTTAATTAATTTATTTATTTATTATTTTAAAGATTTTATTTATTTATTTGACAGAGAGAGACACAGCGAGAGAGGGAACACAAGCAGGGGGAGTGGGAGAGGGAGAAGCAGGCTTCCCGCTGAGCAGGGACCCCAAGGCAGGGCTCGATCCCAGGACCCTGGGATCATGACCTGAGCCAAAGGCAGACGCTTAACTGACTGAGCCACCCAGGAACCCCTAATAGATATATTTAATAGTACTTATTTTGTGCTTTCTATTTTTATTGCTCCTACTGATGTTCTTTTCTTTCCACTCAAAGAGTACCCATTAACATTTTTTTATAGGGTTGGTTTAGTGATCATGCATTCGTTTAATTCGTGTTTGTCTGGAAAACTCTTTATCTCGCCTTCTATTTTGAATAATGGCCTTGCTGGATAATATATTCTTGGCTGCAGGTTTTTGTTTTGTTTTGTTTTGTTTTTAACCTTTCAGCACTTTGAATATATTATGCCAATCTCTTCTGGCTTGCAAAGTTTCTGCTAAAAAATCAGCTGTGATAGCCTTATGGGGTTTTCCTTATATGTAACTATTTTATTTTCTTTTGCTGCTTTTAAAGTTCTCTCTTAACACTATTGTTTGCCATTTTAATTACTATGTATATTGATATGGACCTTCTTGGGTTGATTTTACTGGGGGTCACTATGCCTCCTGGATCTGTATTTCTATTTCCTTCCCCAGATTTTGGAAGCTTCCAGCTATAATTTCTTCAAATGAATTTTCTGCTGCCCTTTTCTCTATTCTTCTTCTGGGATTCCTATAATGCAAATTTTATTATGCTTGATAGTGTCACTGAGTTCCCTAAGTCTATTTTCATTTTGCATAATTTTTTTTCTCTTACCTGCTCAGCTTGATTACTTTCCGTTATTCTATTATCCAGGTCACCATTTTGTTCTTCTGCTTCCTCCAGTCTGTTATTTATTCCATCTAGGGTATTTTAAATTTCAGTTACTGAGTTCTTCATCTCTGATTGGTTTCTTTTTATCTCTTTGTTAAGGGTTTCACTAATGTCCTCCACTCTTTTTTCAAGTTAAGTGAATATCTTCATGATTATTACTTTAAAATCTCTATCAGGCATATTACTTATCTCCATTTCACTTAGGTCTCTTTCTGTGAGTTTGTCCTGTTCTTTCATTTGGGACATATTCTTCTGTCTCTTCATTTTGTCTAAATCTCTGTGTCTGTTTATGTGTATTAGGAAAGGCAACTATGTCTCCTGCTCTTGAAAGTAGTGGCCTTATAGAGGAGGTCCTGTAGTGCCCTGCAGTGCAGTGTCCACTGTCCACCAGAACCTGGCATTTCGGGGCTGTTTTCTGTGTGTGCTGCACACACTCTGATGTTGTAGCTATGCCACCTTTGCCTTTAGTCATCTCCAGTGGTCCTCTTTGCCTGGTGTAGACAGTGTTTAGTCCCTGAATTATTACTGGGAAGTCTGGGGCACCTTGGGCTTGAGTTGAGTCAGACCACGTGTTTGTGAGATGCAGTAGTGCCAAACTGCAGGGCACTTTCCCTGTGTGTCCTCTGAGACACTTTCATTGGTGGTGGGGCCTGCCGTCAGACTAGTGGTCTGCCCTCAGCTTATAGCTGGGGTCACATTCTGATTGGTGTGTGTGGTTACCTTTCCCTATTTCTGGGACTGTAATCTCTTTGGAGTAGTGCTGGCTCCTCTTGGGGCTACTTGTACACTGCCAGGCTTGTGGTACTACTTTGGATGTGCTCTGGCCAAGAGTGCATTGGAGGCAGGGGATCAACAACATGGGCAGAAGCAGGACATGCAGTATTTGCCAGTTCTTGGTTGTCTTCTGGGGCAGGGGATCTGCAGTACCAGGAGAGATCAGGCCTGGCTGGAGGGGAAGGGTGGCAGTGTTAGCAAGTTAGGTGGTGTCAGTGCTGCACTGATTCCACAGGTGGCTTTGTTTATGGTAAGGGGCAGGGAAGGGAAATGGTGCATGCCAATTCCTCTGTCCTTGCAGGAGTCCCCCAATGACCTCTGTCCCTCTAGGACATGCTCTGAGAAGAGTAAAAAACTCTCTCTCCTGTATGCTCCAATAATTTCTCAAACTACTGTTTATATACTATGTCTCTGCAGGCTGTTTGTTGTGCCATCTCTTTAAGGTCAGGGACTCAGTTTGCTCTTATCTTCCTAGCTTTCCCAGAGCTAAGCCCACTGATTTCTAAAATTCCAGGATTTAACTCCTGCTGGTTGTAAGAACTCATGAAATTTGGCCCCTCTGGTTTTCAAAGCCAAATGTTATAGGGATTTGTCTTCCCTGTGCGGTCACCCCAGTGTGATAGTCTGTTTCTCTCCTTTCTCCATGCTTGTAGCTTCCTCCATCTGGTGGATAGCCCCATTGGTTCTTTTAGCTCCTCACTACATCTCTGCCCCTCCTAACATTTTTTATGTGGTTTCTTTTTCTACATTTAGTTGTGGAGATTATTTTGCTTGTCTTCAGGTTATGTTGTAGGTTATTGACATTGATGTGAGTGTTATCTTGTATTTTGGGGACAAGGTGAGCTTAGGGTCCTCTTACTCTTCCATCTTCCCAGCAATCCTTCAAGACAGAATTTTAAAAGCAGCAAAAAAGTGCACAAATACTCACATACAACAGAACCACCATAAGACTATCAGTTGATTTTCAGCAGAAACCTTACAGACCAGAAGGGAATAGAATGATATATTCAAAGTCCTGAGGGTAAAATAAGTTACAATCAAATATATTTTACCTAGCAAGAATATCACTGAAAACGGAAGGACAGGCAAGCAGTTTCCCAGACAAGCAAAAGTTAAAGGAATTTGGGGTACCTGGGTGTCCCAGTCAGTTAAGGGTCCAACTCTTGGTCTCAGTTCAGGTCATCATCTCAGGGTCATGTGATTGAGCCCTGTGTTGGGGAGTCTGCTTGGGATTCTCTGCCTCTCCTTCTGCTCCTCCCTCCACTGGTGCTCCATCTCTCTCTCTCAAATAAATAAATAAATAAAATCTTAAAAAAAAAAAAAAAAAAAAAAAGCTAGGGACACCTGGGTGGTTCAGTTGGTTAAGTGTCCGACTCTTGGTTTTGGCTCAGTTCATGATTTCAGGGTCATGAAATCGAGCCCCACGTTGGGCTCCATGCTCAACAGGGAGACTGTTTGAGCTTCTCTCTCTCCCTCCTCCTCCACCCCTCCACCCACTTGCGCTCATGTGCTTTCTCAAATAAATAAATAAAATCTTTGAAAAATTTTTTAAAAAGCTAAAGGACTTTAACAAAATTAAATGGCCTTACAAGAAGTGTTAAAGGGACTTAAATGGAAAAGGAATTTCCAAACCTAGACATATCAACATATATAACAAACCCACAACTAGCTCATACTCAACTGTGAAAAACTGAAAGCCCTTCTTCCAAGATAGGAATGAGAAAAAGATACCCACTCGCCACTTTTACTTAATATAGTATTGAAAGTTCTAGCCACAACAATCAGATTAAAAAAAGGAATAAAAAAAAATCCAAATTTGAAAAGAAGTAGTAAAACTGTCCCTATGTGCAGTTGAATTCATACTATAAAGAGAAAACCCTAAAAACTCTACCAAAAAACTCTTAGAACTAGTAAATGAATTTAGTAAGTTTGTAAAATAAAAAATACTTACTGTACATAAATATCTGTTTAATTTTTGTATACTAATAATGAACTATCAGAATGAGAAATTATGATCTAATTTATAATTGCACTAAAAAGAATAAAACACCTGGGTATAAATGTAGTCAAGGAGGTGAAAGACCTGTAGTCTGAAAAGTATAAGACACTGATGAAAGACAGTAAAGATATTAATAAATAGAAAGATATACCATCTTAAGAACTGAAAGAATTCATATTGTGAAAATGTCCATACCACCCAAAACAACCTACAGATTTAATGCAATCTCTATCAAAACAGCAATGACATTTTTCACAGAACAAGAACGAAGAATCCTAAAATTTGTATGGAATCACAAAGACCCTGAAGAGCCAAAGCAATCTTTTTTTTTTTTTTTAAGACTTTATTTATTTGACAGAGACACAGCGAGAGAGGGAACACAAGCAGGGGGAGTGGGAGAGGGAGAAGCAGGCTTCCCGTGGAGCGGGGAGCCCGATGCGGGGCTTGATCCCAGGACCCTGGGATCATGACCTGGGCCGAAGGCAGACGCTCAACGACTGAGCCACCCAGGCGCCCCGAGCCAAAGCAATCTTAAGAGAGAACAAAGCTGAAGACATCACACTCCCTGACTTCAAACTATACTACAAAGTTATATAATCAAAACAGTACAGTAGTAGCATAAAAACAGACACATCAGGGGCGCCTGGTTGGCTCAGTCATTAAGCGCCTGACTTTGGCTCAGGTCGTGATCCCAGGGTCCTGGGATTGAGCCCCACATCCGGCTCCCTGCTTGCCAGGAAGCCTGCTTCTCCCTCTCCCACTCCCCCTGCTTGTGTTCCTGCTCTCACTGTCTCTCTGTCAAGTCAATAAAATCTTTAAAAAAAAAAAAAAGACACATCAATCAAACAATACAAAGAATCCAGAAATAAACCCACACTTATGCAATTAATTAATCTTTGATCACTGCAGCAAGAATACACAATTGGTAAAAGATATTCTCATCAGTAAGTGATGTTGGGAAAACTGGAAAGTTACATGCAAAAATATGAAATTGGAACACTTTCTCACACCATATACAAAGTAAACTCAAAATAGATTAAATACTTAAATACTTAAGACTGGAAACCATAGAACTCCTAAAAGAAAACAGGAAGTAAGTTCTTGGACACTGATTTTAGCAATATTTTTTACATCTATCTTTTTGGGCAATGACACAAAGAAATGGGACTACATTGAAAAAGCTTTTGCCCAACACAGATAAAGATAAACAAAACAAAAAGGTACCTACTAAATGGGAGAAGATACTTACAAATGATACGTGATAAGGGTTTAACATCCAAAATATGTAATGAACTCATAAAATTCAATATAAAATGAATCTAATTTTAAAATGGGCAGAGGAGCTGAATAGATATTTCTCCAAAGAAGACATATAGTTGGTCAAAAGACACAGGAAAAGATATATCACTAATCAGGGAAATGCAAATCAAAACCACAATAAGATAATCACCTCATACCTGTCAAAATGGTTACTATCAAAAGAGAAAAGAAATACATTATGACACCAATATGGAGAAAATGGAATCCTTGTGCACTGTTAGTTGGAATGCAAAAAGTTGCAGCCACTATGCAAAACAGTGGAAGTGCCAAAATATTAAAAATAGAACTTTCCAGCAATTCCACTTCTCAGCATTTATACACAGAAAACAACTAATCCGAAAAGACGTGTGTACCATGAATGTATAAAAAGATAAGGCATATATATACAATAAAATATTACTCAGCCATAAACAAGAATAATATCTTGCCATTTGGGACAGCATGGATGGACCTTAATCTAAGTGAAATAAATCAGACAGAAAAAGGCAATTACACATTATTTCACTCATATGTGGACTCTAAAAAAAAAAAAAAAAACAAACGAATCAGCAAAACAGAACATACACGTAGATACAGGGAGTAATTTGATTGCTAGAGGAGAGGAGAGTGAGAGCATGGGTCATCCAGGGGAAGGAGATTAAAAGGTACAAACTTCCAGTTATAAAATAAATAGGCCATGGGGATGCAAAATACAGCATAGGGAATATAGTTAATATTATAACATATTTGTATGGTTACAGAAGGTAGCTAGACTATGGTTATCACAGTGTAATGTATATAAATGTTGAATCACTATGTGTACGCCTGAAACTACTAACGTTGTATGTCAGCTACACTTCAACAAAAACATGAAATACAAATAAAAACAGAAATAAACACAATATTTGAAGCATAAGGTGTAAAAACAAATGCAACTCAAAATCTCACCAGGATGTGGTTATTTCATAATAACTAATAAAAAAATTGAACTATAGGGACTCCTGGGTGGCTCAGTCAGTTAAGCATCTGTCTTCAGCTCAGGTCATGATCCCAGGGTCCTGGGATTGAGTCCCGCATCAGGCTCCCTGCTCAGAGGGGAGCCTGCTTCTCCCTCTCCCTCTATCACTCCCCCTACTTGTGCTCTCTCTCTCTCTCAAATAAATACAATTTAAAAAAAATGAACTATAAAAGAGCACTTATAATTAGCTAATTGTTAAGAAGACAGAGATTTGGAACATGGCTGATTATAAAGGGGAACAACATAAGCAAATTGTGATTTCTGAAAAAGATAGGAACTAAATGGGACATGATGACTTGGATATGTTGGAATAAAAAAGTGTGCCTGAATTTTTAATTTTTTTTTTAAATTACAGTTGGGTAATATCTACATCATTCTTAAAAGAAAAGCACTCAGGAATTGTACACAAGGCTAAACTCACTTGAATTATAAAGACAACAGATAAAAATTCTTAGTTATGCTAGAACTTCAGGAATAGCACATATTTGAGGTCCTTAGCAAAATACAACAAATATTCAGTCAAAAAATTACAGAAAGGAGGGATGGAAAACATGATAGGGACATTTGCATCTCTTTTAAATAAACATACCTACTAAACTATTTCAAAATATTTATAAAATATAAATGTTTATAAGTCTTATAATTGTAAAAATAATTCAATTAAGCAATGAGAGATAAGGAATAGGTGTTGTCAGGAACTCTCAATATGGTAGCTTCCTCATGGTTCACAGAGGAGAGTCAATAAAGTATTAGGAGTCTCAAATTATTAAAATAATACCTCTACCATCAAAATTATTTATAACATATTTCTTAAGTGTAGTATCATTTTCCAAGCCCATATAGTTGTAAAAATATTATCTGAGTTTCAGTAATTTTTCCCTTTTATTTCTATTTTATTTAACACTTTAAATTCTTAACACTTTAACACTTTAAAGAAATTAATTTCTTTTTTTTTTTTAAGATTTTATTATTTGTCAGAGAGAGGGAGGGAGAGAGAGAGAGAGCACAAGCAGGGGGAGGGGCAGAGGAAGAAGCAGGCTCCCTGTTGAGCAAGGAGCTCAGTGCAGGACTTGATCCCAGTACTCTATCCCAGTACTCTGGGACCCTGAGCTGAGCCGAAGGCAGACGCTTAACCGACTGAGCCACCAGGCATCTCTATTTAATTTCTTAAGAGAAATTAAATTTAATATATAAGATACTAAAATAATATTGATAGATTTTCAGACAAAATTGTAGTTAAACTCTCTTTTAAGACAGCTAAGTAATATTTTAGCCAAAAATAGCAGAAAGTATGACTTCTGATGTTATAAACACATATTTATTTCTCTTTCATAATAAAAAGTTGGGAGTCAGGAAGCTGCTGTACCAATGGCTGAATGATGTCATTGCCAGAGTCTATGCACATATTTTCTCCCTATCCTTGTGATCACAGCATGCTTATGTATGCCAAGCAAGAAGAGAGAAGACAACAAGGGGTGGTATCATCAGATGTGTGTTTACATTTCACAGGCCACCCCTGGCTTAAGAGAGTCTGCACAAGAGATTCATACAGATTTCCCCATAAAATCTACAGTAGGTAAAACAAAGGATATTGAGTAATTTGAACTATGTGTCTACCACATGTTCCCTTTTTATTTATTCATAGATGAATTTCAGAAATAATGTGCAATAGGTTTTTACTATGCATGCATAGTAAAGGGAATTTTTTAAATTTAACATTTTATATTTTAAAGATGATAAACAAGTATTACCAAAGGTATATCTCTGTCTACCCATAGTTAAAATCAATAAAAACATTCAGTGAATATGTAACATCATTTTACATACATTAAAGTCACATAGGTTAACCTAAAGAATGAGAAAAGACACATGAAATACTAAATATATAATGGCAAGGACAGATATGCTAAACGTATTGTCATAGAATAATTTTTAGAAATACTTAAGAGAAATCTTTTTTTTTTTTTTTTTTAGAATTTCAGATACCATGTTCAAAAGCATTTCCTCTGAGGATTTATAGAAATTTCAGTAGTAGCATTCTTAGCATCTAAGAAGAAATGACACAATAGCTCTTTTGAAGTTCTAATAATATCATCCATTACACTTTTTTTTTTAAGATTTTATTTATTTGAGAGAGAGAGAGAATGAGAGAGAGCACATGAGAGTGGGGAGGGTCAGAGGGAGAAGCAGACTCCCTGCTGAGCAGGGAGCCCGATGCGGGACTCGATCCAGGGACTCCAGGATCATGACCTGAGCCGAAGGCAGTCGCTTAACCAACTGAGCCACCCAGGCGCCCATCATCCATTACACTTTTGTTTTGCAAACTTTTTTCAACGTGTCCATCTACAACACCTCTTGCTCGTCATAAATTGTCTTGGTTCAATGACATTTATAATATTTTCACAACAAGAAATAGTTTTTGATAGTCATTTTTCAATCATTCTCTTACAAGCATTACTGCTGTCCATGTTGTATGGCTCAAACCATCACTGACTGGCTATTTGCAGCCTACAGGTCAAACACTGTGACATTCCATATAGCAAGTCCTCCTTTAGTTATTATATTGGCATTGTTTTAGAAAGGAAAAGTCTTTTTCTCTAAAGTATGTCTACTCTTCCTTTCATTTTAGACTTTTGAGTAAATGATATGTACTATGATTAAATCTGTAGAAAAAATAAATTGAATTTTGCAGCTATAAATTTAAAAATAAGATAAAATGAAATAGGCACAATCATAGTCTTTAAATATTAGATAAATATGTTTGCTTAAATTATTAAAATATAAGTAATAGTTGAGATGATTGGGAACATAGACACAGCTGGAGATCAATGACTGAGTAGAAGAGTGAGACAAGGAACATAGTAAAAGTGGTCAAAGCAACTGAAAATATGGGTTAAATGGGTGATGGGTATTAGAGAGGGCATTTGTGATGAGCATTGGGTGTTATAAGTAAGTTATGGATCACTAAATTCTACTCCTGAAACTTATATTACCCTATATATTAGCTAGAATGTAAATAAAAACTTGAAACATAAAATAAATAAAATACACACAAAACATACACATGAATACAGAGGACTATATACTGTGAACAGCAGAGCTGAAAGATGAAAAAACCCTGAAATCATGTCAGATGATGTCATTGAACCACTGCACCAGCCTCACAACAGCCTATTTCTGGACTTCCTATTACCTGAAATTAATAAATATTTGTTCCTTAAACTACAATTGCTAATACAATTTCGTATCAATAAATGTTTGTTGACTAATCAGAGGGCCACATATTCAGTGTTAAAGTCTCGAATTATATTTTATAATCAATAGAAAGGCATGGAAGTATTTTAAACTGAGGATTAATATCATCCATTAGGGCACCTGGGTGGCTCAGTCATTGAGTGTCTGCCTTCGGCTCAGGTCATGATCCCAGGGTCCTGGGATCGAGTCCCACATCGGGCTCTCCCTCCTCAGCGGGAAGTCTGCTTCTCCCTCTCCCACTCCCCCTGCTTGTGTTCCCTCTCTCGCTGTGTCTCTCTCTGTCAAATAAATAAATAAAATCTTTAAAAAAATATAATATCATCCACTCACGTCTTAGGTCACTCCTGCTGCACCAAATGCCTATAGTAATGATTTACACTGTAGAAATCACGGACATAATATATCAACCTATATTTAAGAAAACATATAATTTTCAAAATAAATGCAAGCATAATTAGAATATTGCCAGATATCCTAGCTATTGACCAAATTCTGAGAATTTCAACAGATTCAGTAAATATACATTCAGAATATGTGTATTTAAGATTTATGTTACTCCTGAGTAAGTTATGCTTGACTGGAATAATTCTATCTGCCATTCCAAACCTATGACAACTTTTCTGTCTTCTCCCCTCATAAGTAAATATGAGGGGAATGAGTTAAACATGGATTTAGACATAAAATATCTTTTGTTTGGTGCCTTCTTGAGAGCGTAAGATGAAATGATATGGAATCTTTATAAATGTTATTTCAAAGATTAGTTCTTACTTGCTAGAGGTAGACCAGTACTGCCTTGGTATTATACACATAAAGACAAGCGAACAGTAACAAAAGCCATTAAACAAGCTATCAAACAAATCTAGATTTCAGCACTGCACATCACTGTATGGTCAGTAAGATATGGACTTTGGACTCAGCTGCACATATGACTCCTACTCTACCATACACTACATAAATAACATAGGAAAAGTTTTTTTTTAATATACCTAAGAATGGATTTCTCTCATCTTAAATGGGAATTATGATACATACTTATGGGAGCAATATGAGATTTAAATGAGATAATATTTGTAAAGTGGGTATCTCAGTACCTTACATATAGTAATCATTCAATAGTAGTTGCCACTAATAGTATGATTATTACCATTATCATTACAGTCCTCATCATTATTATTGTCTTCCATTATGAGAGAAGACAACTGATTTAAATGGAAATGGCTTTTCATATAGATTTTCTTTACTGTGTGCTTTACATCTTGTCCATTCTTAATTATCCATGAGAGAATTTGGTTGCAATGATCTATTTTAGTCTGGTTTTAATTCTGGGAGATCTTATTTCATTAATTTCTGGGCTCTCTGCCTCCCTGCACCACTTACTTATACTTAGGAAATGCAAACTAACTTTAATATTAACTTGAGTTTAAAGTATGGAGAAACTTATGTCTCCATTTTAAAGCCATCATCACTTGCATTTTGAGTGACTCACTTAAAATTTTTTTTCTCATATTTATAATCAAGATAATGCTATATTGAAAGGATATGTATTTTATAGGTTTGTTTTGAACACTAATGGATTATAAGTGACGAAGATTTACTAGACAGCCATTTAATTCACTAGAACCACTGCTTCCTAAAATGTAGTTTCGATCTCTACTTTTAGGCAATACCTAAAATTCATGAAAAACAATGTTTTCTCTACAATGAGTGTATATGTGTGTGTATTTTTTAAAGAATGCATATTTTAAAAGTAGGCTCCACCTTCAGTGTGTAGCCCAATGGGGGCTTGAACTGATGACCCTGACATCAAGACCTGAGCTGAAATCAAGAGTCTGATGCTAAACTGACTGAGCCACCCAGGTGCCCCTACAATGTAAATTTTTATTTTATCATATGACAAAATCAACTTTGAGAGATACAGCTGACCCTATTTTGTCATGGGCTTGAACTGTGCAGGTGCACTGATAGTTTTGTTGTTTTTTTCCAATAAATATAGTACAGTTCTGTAAATGTATTTGTCTTCCTTATGATTTTCCTAATAACATGTTCTTTTCTCTAGGTTTCAGTATAGTAAGAATACAGTATATAATATATATATTATATATATATGTGTGTGTGTGTGTGTGTGTGGTGTGTGTTAATTAACTGTTATTGGTAAGACTTCTAGTCAACAGTAGTCTTCTAGTAGTTAAGTTTTGGGGGAGTCAAAATTTACCCACAGATTTTCAACTGTGCAGGGGGGTGGTACTCCTAACCACTGCCTTGTTCAAAAGTCAACTGTATATTCTGCTAAAAATACTAGTATACCTGCTAGTTTTTTAAAATCTTTGTTGAAAGTACTTGAATATTTAACTGAAAATGCTGTTTTTGGAGATTTTTAAGTAGGCTTTTACCTGAAATTGAAAAGTCTAACAAAATATGCATATTATACAAGTGAGAGAATGTTGAGAAGATTTATTCTAGAGTTATGTTTGTATAAATGGGAGCTTTCTGGACAATGGAGACTACATGCTAATCATATTTAAGAAAAGTCTCATATGTACATTTTGGACACTACCAAAATAAACCTTGACAACATATGTTGTTTTTGTTGTTGCTCTGTGTTGTGGAAATCAAAAATAAATTAAGTGGGAATGAGAAGTTTCTCCCTTAGAAATAGGACAGTATAGTTAGGTGTTTCATGTTGTGACATAAATAAGCTTGTTTCTCCCTAATTTGTTTTAAAAGACGCATACATCACCACTGGGAATTCTAAGTTAGAATTATAGAGATGAGGAGAAGGAGATAAAGAAAAATTAAGATGTTTATGACAATTAGTAGAAAGAAGCTAGAGAGAATTTCTATAGACACATAATTTTTCAATCTCTTGAGATAATGACTTGCACTGGTTCTGAAAGGCCATATAACTTTTATCCTGTCTGCCAACTTAGATTGACAGGGCTTCAAGGAAAAAGATTGCAAGGTTACATTAAAATTTCATGAGAGGGGGGTGCCTGGGTGGCTCAGTTATTCAAACGTCTGACTTCGGCTCATGATCCCAGGATGGAGCCCCACATTGGGCTCCCTGCCCAGGGGGGAGCCTTCTTCTCCCTCACCCTCTGCCTCTCCTGCTTGTGCTCTCTCTCTCTCTGTCAAATAAATAAATAAAATCTTAAAAAAAAAAAAAAAAAGACTTCATATGAGGGGCACCTGGGTGGCTTGGTCGGTTAAGCATCCCATTGTTGGTTTGGGCTGAGGTCATGATCCCAGGGTCATGAGATCAAGCCCTGTGTTGGGCTCCATGCTCAGCACGGAGTCTGCTTGAGATTCTCTCTCTCCCTCTGCCCCTTCCCCTGCTTATGCTCTCTCTCTCTCAAATAAATAAATAAAATCTTAAAGAAAAAAAAAAAAAGACTTCATAAGAAAGTGTACCTGGACCACATAGAGATGAGAATAGTGACTTCATATGATCACCAAATTTGCCACCTTGTTTTGAAGCCCTGCCTCCTGTAGAACAGCTACAACATTAAATTCAGTGAGGTAAAGGTATTACAGAGTTGTAGCAGTATTTGTAAAGATGGTTATGATGACCATACATTGATAGTAATCATGAATTATGCTCACCTTTTAAAATGTAGTTAGTTGGTTATGTATTTGTTGCAAGTTGGAACATACTGACCTGCTCACCCATAGTAGGAATATTTTCATGTTTTAAGCAACTAGCTTGAAATGCAAATTATTTCCTTGTTTTATTGCAATTTGCAATTTTGTGATATTGTGATTTTTTTTTTTTTTTAGAAAATGAAGGTTAGTGGTAACTCTGTGTCAAGAGTCTATTGGGACTATTTTTACAATGGCATTTGCTTACTTCATGTCTCTGTATCACATTTTGGTAATTCTTGCAATATTTTAAACTTTTCCATTCTTTTGTTATGGTAATCTGTAAATATTAATATTTAAAACTGCTATTGTAATTGTTATGGGGTGCCACAAACTGTGACCATATAGGATGGCAAACTTAATTGATAAATATTATGTGTATTCTGACTGTCCCACTGACCAGCCATTCTTCTATCTCTCTCCCTCTCTTTGGGCCTCCCTGTTCCCTGAGACACAATAATATTGAAATTAGGTCAGGTAGTAACCCTGCAATGGCCTGTAAGTGTTCAAGTGAAAGGAAGAGTCACACATTTCTCACTTTAAATTAAAAGCCAGAAATGATTAAGCTTAGTGAGGAAGGCATGTTGAAAGCCAAGATAGGCTGAAAACTAAACATCTTGTGCCAAACAGTTCACCTGGTTGTAAATGCAAAGAAAAAGTTCTTGAAGGAAATTAAAAGTGCTACTCCAGTGAACACACAAATGATAAGAAAGCAAAACAGTCTTATTGCTGATCGGAAGAAAGTTTGAGTGGTCTGGATAGAAGATTAAATCAGTCACAACATCCTCTTAAGCCAAAGCTCAATCCAGAGCAAGACCCTAAGTCCCTTCAATTCTATGAGAGCTGACAGGTGAGGATGCTGCAGAAAACTCTGAAGCTAGCAGAGGTTGGTTCATGAAGTTTAAATAAAGAAGCCATCTCTACAACATAAAAGGGCCAGGCGAAGCAGCAAATGTTGATGTAGAAGCTGCAGCAAGTTATACAGAAGATTTGGCTAAGATAATTCATGAAGAGGGCTACACTAAACAACAGATGTTCAGCACAGACCAACCAGTCTTATATGAAGAAAATGACATTTAGGACTTTCATAGCCAGAGATGAAAATCGATGCTTGACTTCAACAAAGGACAGGATGACTCTTTTTTTTTTTTTCTGTTATGTTAATCACCATACATTACATCATTAGTTTTTGATGTAGTGTTCCATCATTCATTGTTTGCGTATAACACCCAGTGCTCCACGCAGAAGGTGCCCTCTTTAATACCCATCACCAGGCTAACCCATCCCCACCCTCTCCCCTCTAGAACCCTCAGTTTGTTTCTCAGAGTCCATAGTCTCCCATGGTTCGTCTCCCCCTCCAATTTCCACCCCCTTCATTCTTCCCCTCCTGCTATCTTCTTCTTCTTCTTCTTTTTTTTTTTTTTTAACATATAGTGTATTATTTGTTTCAGAGGAACAGGTCTGTGATTCAACAGTCTTACACAATTCACAGCACTCACCATAGCACATACCCTCCCCAACGTCTATCACCCAGCCACCCCATCCCTCCCACTCCCCACCACTCCAGCAACCCTCAGTTTGTTTCCTGAGATTAAGTATTCCTCATATCAGTGAGGTCATATTATACATGTATTTCTCTGATTGACTTATTTTGCTCAGCATAATACCCTCCAGTTCCATCCATGTCATTGCAAATGGCAAGATTTCATTCCTTTTGATGGCTGCATAATATTCCATTGTATATATATATACCACATCTTCTTTATCCATTCATCTGTCGGTGGACATCTTGGCTCTTTCCACAGTTACCATCAACATTTTTCAAAGAAATGGAACAAATAATCCTAAAATTTGTATGGAACCAGAAAAGACCCTGAATAGCCAGAGGAATGTTGAAAAAGAAAAGCAAAGCTGGCAGCATCACAATTCCGGACGTCAAGCTCTATTACAAAGCTGTCATCATCAAGACAGTATGGTACTGGCACAAAAAACAGACACATAGATCAATGGAACTGAATAGAGAGCCCCAAAATGGACCCTCAACTCTATGGTCAACTAATCTTCGACAAAGCAGGAAAGAATGTCCAATGGGAAAAAGACAGGCTCTTCAACAAATGGTGTTAGGAAAATTGGACAGCCACATGCAGAAGAATGAAACTGGACCATTTCCTTGCACCACACACAAAAATAGACTCAAAATGGTTGAAAGACCTCAATGTGAGACAGGAGTCCATCAAAATCCTAAGGGAGAACATAGGCTGCAACCTCTTCAACCTCAGCCGCAGCAACTTCTTCCTAGAAACATCACCAAAGGCAATGGAAGCAAGGGCAAAAATGAACTATTGGGACTTCATCAAGATAAAAAGCTTTTGCACAGCAAAAGAAACAGTCAACAAAACCAAAGGACAACCGACAGAATGGGAGAAGATACTTGCAAATGACATATCGGATAAAGGGCTAATATCCAAAATCTATAAAGAACTTATTAAACTCCACATCCAAAGAACAAATGATCCAATCAAGAAATGGGCAGAAGACATGAACAGACATTTTTCCAAAGAAGACATCCAAATGGCCAACAGACACATGAAAAAGTGCTCAACATCGCTTGGCATCAGGGAAATCCAAATCAAAACCTCAATGAGATACCACCTCACACCAGTCAGAATGGCTAAAATAAAAAAGTCAGGAAACGACAGATGGTGGTGAGGATGCGGAGAAAGGGGAACCCTCCTACACTGTTGGTGGGAATGCAAGCTGGTGCAGCCAGTCTGGAAAACAGTATGGAGGTTCCTCAAAAAGTTGAAAATAGAGCTACCATAGGATCCAGCAATTGCACTACTGGGTATTTACCCCAAAGATACAAATGTAGGGACCCGAAGGGGTACATGCACCCCGATGTTTATACAGCAATGTCCGCAATAGCCAAACTGTGGCAGGATGACTCTTGTTAGGAGTTAATGCAGCTGGTGATTTGAAGTAGAACCCAATGTTCATTTGCCATTTCTAAAATCCAGGGCCCTTAAAAATTATTTTAAATCTTTGTTGCTTATGCTCTGTAAGTGGAGTAATAAGACCTGTTTGACAACCCATCTATTTACAACATGGTTTACTGAATATTTTAAGGCCACTGTTGAGACCTACAGCTCAGAAAAAAAGATTACTTTCAAAATATGACTGCTTATTGACAACACATCTGGTCACCCAAGAGTTCTGATGGAGATGTGGAGATGTACATGGGATTAATGTTGTTTTCATGCCAGCTAATACAACATCCATTTTGCCCATGGATTAAGAAGTCATTTGAACTTTCAAGTCTTATTTAAGAAATACATTTCTTAAAGGTATAGCTGCAATAAATAGTGATTCCTCTGAAGGATCTGGGCAAAGTCAATTGAAAACCTTCTGGAAAGGATTCACCATTATAGATGCCATTAAGAACAAGATTTATAGAAGAGGTCAAAATACCAACATTAAAAGGAGTTTGGAAAAAGTTGATTCCAAACCTCATGGATGATGTTGAGGGAATCAAGCCTTCAGTGGAGGAAGTAACTGCAGATGTGGTGGAAACAGCAAGAGAGCTAGAATGAGAAGTGGAGTCTGAAGATATGATTGACTTTCAGTGCCATGATAAAATAAACAGATGAGGAGTTGCTTCCTATGGATGAGCAAAGAAACTGATTTCTTGAGATGGAATCTATTTCTGGTGAAGTTGCTTTGAAGATTGCTAAAATGACAGCAAAGAACTTAAAATATTACATAAATTTAATTGATAAAGCAGTGGCAGACTCCAATTTTTAAATAAGTTCTATAGCAGGTAAAACGCTATCAAACAGCATTCCATGTTACAGAGATAACATTTGTGAAAGGAAAAGTCAATTGATGCAGAAAACTTAAGGGTTGTCTTATTATCAGAGATTGCTACAAGCACCTCAACCTTCAGCAAATATCAGCCTGATCAAACAGCAGCAATTAGCATTGATGCAAGACCCTCTATCATCAAAAAAGGTTATGTCTTACTGAAAGCCCAGCTGATGGTTAGCACTTGTTGAACAGTAAAACATTTTTTATTTTTATTTTATTTTATTTTTTAAATATTTTATTTATTTGACAGAGAGAGAGAGAACACAAGCAGAGGGAGCGGCAGGCAGAGGGAGAATGAGAAGCTGGCTCCCTGCCTAGTGGGGGGCCCAATGAGGGGCTTGATCCCAGGACTCTGGGATCATGACCTGAGCTGAAGGCAGATGCTTAACTGACTGAGCCACCCAGGCACCCCAATAAAGTATTTTTTAATTAAGGTGTATGCATTTTTTTACACCTAATGCTACTGTGTGCTTAATAGACTACAGTATAGTGTAAACATAACTTTTATTTGCACTAGAAAACCAAAACATTTATTTGACTCACTTTATCTTGATATTTGTTTTATTGCAGTGGTCTAGAACTGAACCCACAATATCTCCAAGGTATGCCTCCATACAGAGATATTTTTGTTTTGTTTTAATGTGCTTCTGGTCTCACTTATATTTCTAGAATGTAAGTTCCATGATGGCTGAGGTTTTTGCTTTCTCCTTACATTGAGATAAACATGCAGTAGGACAGTGCTTAACACAGAATAAGTATCTAATAAATATTTATGCACAGCAAAACTAAACATGCTAATGTGTAGCTCTTTGGTTAGCAAACAGTTCTGTTGACCCAGGAGCCGTACAAGTATCATGTTTAAAGGAGCAAAGTGGTGGGGAGAAGATATTCTACTCAATGCTAGGAAGTGCTGTAAATACAAGGAATATGGAGCTCACTCTGTTGCTATGTTTCTGACAGTTTCTTAGACACATTTTTTGAATCTGCATCTAGCAACAGGAATTTTCATTTTTTAGAGAAATCACAACAGTGTATGCCATAGTTCAAAGCAAAGGCATAATGGTGTTCACCAGATCTTTTGACCAATCTAAGATGCCCAAATAGCACAGTTATACACAAACAATATATCATGGAACACTACATCAAAAACTAATGATGTAATGTATGGTGATTAACATAACAATAAAAATATTTTTAAAAAATGCCCAAATAGCACTTAAAGTGTTGATACAACCAATCCTTCAATTAGTAAGTGTTCTTCAGAAAAACAGAATCTGTGTATTGTGTATTTATAAAGAGATTTATGATAAGGAATTGGATTATGTAATTATGAAAGCTGGTAAGTTGCAAATATGCAGTGGGCTGACAGGCTGGAGAATCTAGGAGAGCTAATTGTGCAGATGTAGTCTGAAGGCAGTCTGCTGAATTCTCCTTTGCTCTGGAAGGCATATCTTTTAGTTCCACTCAGGCTTTTTCACTTGATTGAATGGACCCTATCCACATGATTGAGGGCAATCTGCTTTACACAAAATTCACTGATTTAAATCTTAATCTCATCCAAAAACACCCTCCAAGTGGACACAAAAATTAACCTTCAAAATGCTCAAGAATTATTTCTGTACTGATGCATTTGTAAATATAAAAATGCTATATATTTGACATTTTCCTGCTCTAATGCATTGAAACATGATCAAAAAGTCCACATTGTTTTTTTCTACTGTTTTTCAACCATTTCTATTCTTTGCATTAAATTCACAAATATGAATTTATGCTCGTGATTGGTAATATTTTAAAACTGAATGTTTAAGAATATATTTTTGTTATGAAAAACATTTTTTCTTTTAATAGGTAACATCAATGGCACAGTATTCAAATAAAACTCAGACGACTTTAAAATTCTGTTACAGGTAGGAGAGTCTGTGTTGTGCAAATGGAGGTCTCAGTCTTTGGATTCCCCAAGAGAAGATTTACATGGGGATCCATGCTTGAATAAAGACAGCCAGAAGGAAAGTAGCAAGCACAAAGCAGTTTATTAAAGCAAAAGTATACTTTCAGGGTGGAACCTCCCATAGGTTGTTTTGGGATTGGATATGATTGGGTCTCTCTGGGCTGAGAGGAGCTGTGATGTGCAGTGGGGTGGTCTCTATTGGAGGCTGCTTCCAATCATTTGGGAAACTCCTCCCACAGGTTAGGAAGGGGAGCTTCTCACCCCACAAGGTTTGTACTGGAACCATCGTGACAGCCTTTCTCCATTGGGCAATGCAAATGCATTATAATGACTCTAGGAGTTACCCTGGGGCTGAGGTGGAAGAGAGCTCATGCTCCCCCTGTGGCTCTGGCTCTGTTAGCTCCAAGGTCTTGGAAGCCACAAAGTCAGGATGTTGAGCTCCCCTCCCCTCTCCACCGCTGGCTTATAATATGTAACTTATTTATTACCATCCTTACCTCCTGCTCATGTCTCTATCATACCCATTTAGGGACTTGGGACTCTGTCTCAGGGTGTTCCTTCCACTGTTCATGTCTAGCTTCTACCTAACAATTACATCATAAAAATATGTAATTAGTCCATTTTAGAATCTCTTTAAACATTTTTTTAAAAAAATCAAAGTCTTTTCCACTTAAAAACAATTGTTAGCAATTCAGAAGATTAAGAGACATTAAGCATCTTTAATAGTTTTCATAACAGGATTCTTATAACCTTACTTATGAAATATTTCCAAACAAATTTGTTTTTTTCAAAAACTCATAAGCTTCGTATCTGATTATGTTGAAATTTTAATTAGGAGAAGCTATTCATGGAAACACTGACATTTTTGTAGTGTAAGAAAAATGAAGGGCATTTGAGAAGTTTCCTCTGTTAATATATTCATAGATATTCTGAAGTAAGATTTTGATTTCCTCAAAAACAGTCATAACAATTTGAGCTATAGGAAATAAGTTGTGTTTATTCACAAAATACTCTAAGTATGTTCTAAAAATTATATAATCTTCATTTTCAAGTGTTAATATTGAATTAATGTTAAAATATATAAGCCATTGAATTTGATTATATAAATAGCTGACATTATATAAATTAAAGGAATTCAAATTTAATACACTTGATCACACACACACACACACACACACACACACACTGTGTAGAAATTGAGTTGCAGTATCCAATACAGCACAGAAGAGAGAAAATTTAGATAGGAACCCCAAGAAAACTGAATTGGTGGTACTCATAAAAGCGTACAGGAATCTAAGGAAGGTTGCTGTTCATGAAGAAAAAAAAAATCACAGCATAAGCTATAAATTTGGAAAGATAGGTTTCTGAGGAAAGTAACAGATGCTGTTTCTTTCAAATTATTTTAAAATGGGATACACATTTTAAAAAAAGTGTTAAAATTGTAGCACTTCTAAAACAAAGAATATTATAAACCTCAAAGTTCGGCCACTGCTGTCAATCTATTTCCCAAAGGCACAAAATAGATTCTTTTAATTTTTTGTACAATATTTTCTTATGATGTGATCAGTCAATTGTTAAGATTCCCCAAAAATGGATACTTCAGTACATAATATGAAAAATGATAGCTCTTGCTGTCAAATGCCTACCAGAATCTAGGAAAATAATGCCTTCTCAATCATCTTTTCTCAGATGAGATCAAAGCCCATTAAAGACCTCACAAGATTGTTCAAGGTAGAGAAAGTCAAGGTTAGAGTAAGTCAGCTGCAAAAACAAGACAAAAATATGTATATTTTCACAACCAGGACCATGTTCTAACCACAAGCATACACAAGCATACCGTCCAAATTGAAGGTAGTGCTTCATGTTCCCCTCCCTTCCTCCCTTCCTTCCTTCCTTCTCTTCTCTCATTTTCTCTCTCTCATTCTCATTCTAGTTTTTGTTAAGTTTCATACTCAAAACTTTCATCAGCTTGCCACCATTATCATGGTAATTTAAAAATGCCTTAGATAACCTCTTTTAAATCATTATGTTCTTTACAAATTAGTAATAGTAAAACTATAAATATATAGTTTTATATATACTCTATGGACATAGATTTATATTTCATTATAAATACCATAGTATATTCAGAAAATATATTGTTTTTGTCATTTAAAATTAGGAATGCCTCGGGGCACTTGGGTGGGCTCAGTTGGTTAAGCAACTGCCTTCAGCTCAGGTCATGATCCCAGGATCCTGGGATGGAGCCCCGCATCAGTTTCCCTGCTTGGTGAGGGGCCTGCTTCTTCCTCTCCCTCTCCCTCTGCCACTCCCACTGCTTGTGCTCTCCTGCTCTCTCATTCTGTCAAATAAATAAAAATCTTTAAAAAAATAAAATAAAATTAGGAATGCCTCATGATAGGTAATCTGAACTCTACCTGATTTAATTGTAATCATCTTAAATGTCATATTCTATCAACTTGCCATTTGCCAGATTTTCTAATTCCTTCATAAACTGGAACTATGTTGAAATTATTTTAATAATAATAACAGTAGGGACACCTGGGTGGCTCAGTCGGTTAAGCATCTGCCTTTGGCTCTGGTCATGATCCCAAAGTCCTGGGATCAAGCCCGCATCAGGCTCCCTGCTCCACGGAAAGCCTGCTTCTCCCTCTCCCTCTGCCTCTCCCCCTGCTTGTACTCTCTCTCTCTCTGTCAAATAAATAAGATCTTTCAAAAAAAAGCTTAAAAATAGTAATAATAACAGTAATAATAATAGTTTTAACTATTTTATTTTGTGCCATAGCAACATAATAAATATTTTCTTTCTTTTTTTTTTTTTTTTAATTCCAGTATAGTTAACATACAGTGATGTATTAGCTTCAGGTGTACAATATAGTGAGTCAGTAATTCTGTACATTACTCAGTGCTCATCTTGATTAGTGTATTATCTTATATTTAACTATTAAACCAGTCTCCCCTCCCACCTCTCCTGTTAACCATGTTTTTTTTTTTTTTTCTCTATAGTTAAGAGTCTGTTTTTTGATTTGCTTCCATAATTTGGCTATTGTAAATAATATCACAATAAATTTAAGGGTGCATATATATCTTTTTGAATTAGTGTTTTCATATTCTTTGTGTAAATACCCAGTAGTGGAATTATTGGATCATATGGGAATTATGTTTTAAATTTTTTGAAGAACCTCCATAATGTTTTTCACAGTGGCTATGCTGGTTTGCATTCCCAGTGATGGTGTGTGAGTGCTCCTTTTTCTCTACAAGCTCACAACGCTTGTTGTTTCTTGTGTTTTTGATTTTGGCCAACCTGACAGGTGAGAGATTATAGCTCATTGTGGTATGTATGTATGTATGTATGTATGTATGTATGTATTTTTATTTTTTACTATTTTAAATTTTTTATTTGGAAAAATCTTACAGGGAATTTTTAAATTAAAATATAATGTATTATTTGTTCCAGGGGTACAGGTCTGTGACTCATCAGTTTTACACAATTCACAGAGCTCACCATAGCACATACCCTCCCCAATGTCCATCAGCTTTGCATTTCTCTGATGAGTAGTGATGTTGAACATCTTTTCATTTGTATGTTGGCCATCTGTATGTCTTCTTTGGGGAAATGTCTGTTCATGTCTTCTGCCCATTTTTAAATTATTTGTCTTGTTTTTCTTTTGGTGTTGAGTTGTATAAATTCTTTGTGTACTTTAGATACAAACACCTTTTCAGAGATGTCATTTGCAAATTTCTTCTTACATTCTATAGGTTGTCTTTTAGTTTTGTTGATTATTTTCTTTGCTGTGCAAAAGCTTTTTATTTTGATGTAGACTCAATAATTTATTTTGCATTTCCTTCCCTTGCCTCAGGAGACATATCTAGAAAAATATAATGGCTGATGTCAGAGAAATTACTGCCTGTGCTCTCATTTAGGAATTTTATGGTTTTAGGTCTCACATCGAGGTCTTTAATCCATTTTGAGTTTATTTTTGTGTATTACGTAAGAAAGTGGTCCAGTTTCCCCAACATCATTTTTTTGTTTTTTTTTTTTCAACATCATTTGTTGAAGGGATTTTTTTTCCCATTGCCTGTTCTTGCCTCCTTTGTGGTTGATTAATTGATCATACAATCATGGGTTTATTTCTGGGCTCTCTATTCTGTGCTATTGATCCATGTATCTATTTCCATGACAGTAACATACTGTACTTATTTCTAGAGCTTTGTGTATACCTTGAAATCTGAGATTAGGATACCTCAAGTTTTGTACTTCTTCAAGATTTCTTTGACTTTCCAGGTTTTTTTTTTTTTTTTTTTTTTTGTGGTACCATACAAGCTTTAAGATGATTTGTTCTAGTTCTGTGAAAAATGCTATTGATATTTTGATAGGCATTGCATTTAATCTGTAAAATGCTTTGGAAAGTATGGGCATTTTAACAATATTTGGTCTTCCAATCCACAAACATGAAATATCTTTCCATTTGTTATGTCATCTTCAATCTCTTTCATTAAAGTTTTATAGTTTTCAGAGTTTCAGAGTTTTGGTTAAATTTATTCCTAGGTATTTTATAACTTTTGGTGCAAATGGAAATGGGATTGTTTTCTTAATTTCTCTTTCTGCTACTTCATTATGAGTGTATAGAAATGCAACAGATTTGTGTATACTGATTTTGTATTCTGTGACTTTACTGAATTCATTTATCCGTCTAGTAGTTTTGTGTGTGTGTGTGTGTGTGTGTGTGATCTCTCTGTCTCTATTTTTTTTTTTTTAATGAACCTGGCTAAAGCTTTGTCAAAAACAATCTTTAGTTTTCTATATATAGTATCATGTCATCTACACATAGTGAACGTTTTATCAATTTGGCTGCCTTTTATTTTTGTTGTCTGATTGCTGTGCCTAGGACTTCCAGTACTATGTTGAATAAAAGTGATGAGAGTGGACATTTTGTCTTATTCCTGATCTTCTGGGAAAACCTGTTTTTGTCCACAGAGTATGATATTAGCTGTGGGTTTTTCATATAAAGCCTTTATCACGTTGAGGTATGTTCCCTTTAAACCTAATTTGTTGAGGGTTTTTAACATGAATGGATGCTGTACTTTGTCAAATGTTTTTTTTTTCTGCATCTATTAAAATGATCAGATGGTTTTTATCCTTTCTTTTGTTGATGGCATATATCATGTTGATAGATTCAAGAATATTGAACCACACTTGCACCAGAGGAATAAATTCCACTTGGTCATAGTGAATGCTTTGAAAAAAAATGTATTATTGGATAATTTGTTGAAGATTTTTGTATCTCTGTTCATCAGAGATATTGATCTGTAGTTCTCTTTTTTTTGTAGTGTTTTTATCTGGTTTTGCTATCAAGGTGGTGTTGGCCTCATAGAACGAATTTAGAAGCTTTCCTTCTTCTATTGTTTTGGAATAGTTTGAGTAAAATAACTATTAACTCTTCTTTAAATGTTTGGTGGAATTCACCTGTAAAGCCAACTGGCCTTGGACTTTTGTTTGTTGGGAGGTGTTTTTTTTTTTTTTTTTTTTTTTTTGCAGATTTAATCTCATTGCTGGTAATTGGTCTGTTCAAATTTTCTATTTCTTCCTGCTTCGGTTTTGGGAGGTTATGTGTTTCTATGAATTTATCCATTTTGGGCTGTCCAATTTGTTGGCATACAATTTTTCATGATACTCTCTTATAATCCCTTGTATTTCTGTGGTGTTGCTTATTATTTCTATTTCATTTCTGATTTTATTCGCATCCTCTCTGTCTCTCTCTCTCTCTTTTTTTTTTTTTTTAATGAACCTGGCTAAAGCTTTGTCAAAAACAAGCTCCCGGTTTATATGATCTGTTCCATTGTATTTTTTAGTTTCTATTTCATGTATTTCTGTTCTAATCTTTGTTCCTTCTGCTGTTTTTTCTTTTTGTTGTTGTTGTTGTTTTCTTCTTTTTCGAGGTCCTTTAAGGTTAGGTTGTTTATTTGAGATTTTTCTTGCTTCTTAAAGTAGGCTTAATTGCTATAAAGTTCTCTTTTAAAAACAGCTTTTGCTGTATCCCAAAGATTTGGACTGTTATGTTTTCATCTTCATTTGTTTCTGTGTATGTTTTTATTTCCTCTTTGTTTTCTTGGTGGATCCATTCATTGTTCAGTAGCATGTTATTTAACATCCATGTATTTGTGTTCATTACAGATTTTTTCTGGTGGTTGATTTCTAGTTTCATAGTGTTGTGGTTAGAAAAGATGCATGCTATGATTATTATCATTTTGAATTTGTTGAGGCTTGTTTGTGGCTTAATATGTGATCTATTCTGGAGAATGTTCCCTGTACCTTTAAAAAGAATGTCTATTCTGCTGTTTTAGGATGAAATGTTCTGAATATATCTGTGAGATCCATCTGGTCCAAGGCACTGTTTCTTTGTTGATTTTCTGTTTGGATTATCTATCCATTGATGTAAGTAGGATGTTAAAGCCCCCTCTCATTATTGTGTTACTATCAATTATTTCCTTTATGTTTGTTATTAGCTGATTCATATATTTGGGTGTTCCCATGTTAGGTGCATAAATTGTTATATCTTCTTGTACTATTTCCTTTATGATTATATAGTGTCCTTTGTTTCTTGATACAGTCTTTGTTTTAAAGTCTATTTTGTCGAATATTAGTATCATTACCTCCACTTTCTTTTCACTTCCATTTATATAATAAATGCCTTTTCATCCCTTCACTTTCAATCTGCCTGTCTTTAGGTCTGAAAGGAATCTCTAATAGGCAGCAAATGGTTGGGCCTTGCCTTTTTATTCATTAGATCACTCTATGTCTTTTGATTGGAGCATATAGTCCATTTACATTCAAAGTAATTATCAATAGGTATGTACTTATTGCCATTTTGTTACTTGTGTTATGGTTGATTTTGTAGTTTTCTGTTCTTTTCATCTTGTTCTCTTCTATTATGGTTTGGTGTATTTCTTTAATGATATATTTGAACTCCTTTCTCTTTAGTTTTTGCATATCTATTACTGGTTTTTGATTTGCAGTTACTATTGTTTTTTTTTAATTTTATTATGTTATGTTAGTCACTGTACAATACATCATTTATTTTTGATGTGGTGATCCATGATCCATTGTTTTCATATAACACCCAGTGCTCCATGCAGTATGTGCCTCCTTAATACCCATTACTGGGCTAACCAATCCCCTCCCCACTCCACTCTAAAACCCTGTTTGTTTCTCAGAGTCCATAGTTTCTCATGATTCATCTCTCCCTCCAATACCCCCCACTGATTTTTCCCTTCCTACTCCTAATATCCTCCATGCTATTCCTTATGTTCCACAAATAAGTGAAACCATATGATAATTGACTTTCTCTGCTTGTCTTATTCCACTTACCATAGTCTCCTCCAGTCCCATCCATGTTGATGTAAAAGTTGGGTATTCATCTTTTCTGATGGCTGAGTAATATTCCATTGTATATATGGACCACATCCTCTTTATCCATTCATCTGTTGAAGGGCATCTCGACTCTTTCCACAGTTTGGCTATTGCGGACAGTGCTGCTATGAACATTGAGGTATATAGGGCCCTTCCTTTCACTACATCTGTGTCTTTGGGGTAAATACCCAGGAGTGAAGGTCCTGGGTCATAGGGTAGCTCTATTTTTAAATTTTTGAGGAACCTCCACACTGTTTTCCAAAGTGGCTGTACCAACTTGCATTCCCACCAACAGTGTAAGAGGGTTCCCCTTTCTCCACAACCTCTCCAACATTTGTTGTTTCTTTCCTTGTCCATTTTTGCCATTCTAACTGGTGTAAGGTGGTATTTCAATGTGGTTTTGATTTGGATTTCCCTGATGGCTAATGATGATGAACATTTTTTCATGTGTCTGTTAGCCATTTCTATGTCTTCTTCAAAGAAGTGTCTTTTCATATCTTCTGCCCAATTTTTGACTTGATTATTTGTTTTTTAGGTGTTGAGTTTGAGAAGTTCTTTATAGATCTTGGAAATCAGTGCTTTGTCTGTAGTGTCATTTGCAAATATCTTCTCCCATTCTGTGGGTTGCCTCTTTGTTTTGTTGACTGTTTCCTTTGCTGGGCAGAAGCTTTTTATCTTGATGAAGTCCCAAAGTTCATTTTTGCTTTTGTTTCACTAGCTTTTGGAGATGTATCTTGAAAGAAGTTGCTGTGGCCGATGTCAAAGAGGTTACTGCCTATGTTCTCTAGGATTTTGATGGATTCCTGTCTCACATTGAGTCTTTCATCCACTTTGAGTTTATCTTTGTGAATGGTGTTAGAGAATGGTCGAGTTTCATTCTTCTGCATGTGGCTGTCCAATATTTCCAGCACCATTTATTGAAGAGACGGTCTTTTTTCCATTGCATGTTTTTTCCTGCTTTGTCAAAGATTATTTGACCATAGAGTTGAGGGTCCATATCTGTGTTCTCTATTCTGTTCCATTGGTCTATATGTCTGTTTTCGTGCTAGTACCATGCTGTCTTGGTGATCACAGCTTTGTAATATGGCTTGAAATTGGGCAACGTGATGCCCCCAGCTTTGTTTTTCTTTTTCAACGTTTCCTTGGTGATTCACGATCTTTTCTGATTCCATACAAATTTTAGGATTGTTTGTTCTAGCACTTTGAAAAATGTCATTGGAATTTTGATTGGGATGGCACTGAAGGTATAGATTGCTCTGAGTAGCATAGACATTTTAACAATGTTTATTCTTCCGATCCATGAGCATGGGATATTTTTCCATCTTTTTGTGTCTTCTTCAATTTCTTTCATGAGTGTTTTGTAGTTCCTAGAGTATAGATTCTTTATCTCTTTGGTTAGGTTTATTCCGAGGTATCTTATGGTTTTTGGCGCTATTGTAAATGGAATCGTTTCTCTAATTTCTCTTTCTACAGTCGCGTTGTTAGTGTATAAGAAAGCAACTGATTTCTGTGCATTGATTTTTATCCTGCCACATTACTGAATTGCTGGATGAGTTCTAGTAATTTGGGGGTGGAGTCTTTTGGGTTTTCTGCATAAAGAATCATGTTGTCTGCAAAAAGAGAGAGTTTGACTTCTTCTTTGCCAATTTGAATACGTTTTATTTCTTTTTGTTGTCTGATTGCTGTTGCTAGGACTTCTAGTACTATGTTGAACAATAGTGGCGAGAGTGGGAATCCTTGACGTGTTCCTGATCTTAAGGGAAGGGCTCTCAGCCTTTCCCCATTGAGGATGATATTTGCTGTGGGTTTTTCATAGATGGATTTTATGAACTTGAGGACTGTTCCCTCTATCCCTATACTCTGGAGAGTTTTAATCAGGAAAGGATGTTGTATTTTGTCAAATGCTTTTTCTGCATCAATTGAGAGGACCATATGGTTCTTCTCCCTCCTCTTATTGATGTGTTCTATCACATTGATTGATTTGTGAATATTGAACCACGCTTGCATCCCAGGGATAAATCCCACTTGGTCATGGCAGATGATCCTTTTAATGTATTCTTGGATCCTATTAGCTAGGATTTTGTTGAGGATTTTGGAATCCATATTCATCAGGGATATCGGTCTGAAATTCTCCTTTTTGATGGGGTCTTTGCCTGGTTTGGGGATGAAGGTAATGCTGGCCTCATAGAATGAGTTTGGAAGTTTTCTTTCTGTTTCTATTTTTTGAAACCGCTTCAGTAGAATAGGTACTATTTCTTCTTTGAATGTTTGGAGAATTCCCCAGGGAATCCATCAGGCCCTGGACTCTTGTTTTTTGGTAGGTTTTTGATCACTGCTTCAATCTCGTTACGGGTTATTGGCCTATTCAGGTTGTCGATTTCTTCCTGTTTCAGTCTCGGCAGCTTATAGGTTTCCAGGAAGGCCTCCATTTCATCCAGATTGCTCAGTTTATTGGCATGGTTCTTGATAAGAATTTCTAATAATTGTTTCTATTTCCTTGGTTTTAGTCGTGATCTCTCCCCTTTCATCATAATTTTATTAATTTGGGTCCTTTCTCTTTTCTTTTGGATAAGTCTGGCCAGTTGTTTATCGATCTTATTAATTCTTTCAAATAATCTCAACCTTTTGGTATCGGTTGAGACCTGATTTGTGACCTAGTATATGGTCTATTCTGGAGAAAGTTCCATGTGCGCTTGAGAAGAATGAGTATTCTGTTGTTTTAGGGTGGAATGTTCTGTAAATAGCTATGAGGTCCATCTGGTCCAATATATCATTCAAAGCTATTTTTCCTTGTTGATTTTCTGCTTAGATGATCTGTCCATTGCTGAGAGTGGAGTATTGAGGTCTCCTACAATTAACGTATTGTTATCAATATGACTATTTTGGTTAACAGTTGGCTTATGTAGAGGGCTGCTCCCATGTTGGGGGCATAGGTATTTACAATTGTTAGTTCTTCTTGTTGGATAGACCCTTTAGGAATGATGTAGTGTCCTTCTGTGTCTCCTATTACAGACTTTAATTTAAAATCTAATTTGTCTGATAGAAGAATTGCTACCCTCTTTCTTTTGAGGTCCGCTGGCATGGAAGATGGATCTCCATCCCTTCACTTTCAGTCTGGATGTATCTTTAGGTTCAAAATGAGTCTCTTGTAGACAGCATATGGATGGGTCCTGTCTTTTTATCCAGTCTGCAACCCTGTGCTGTTTTATGGGAGCATTTAGGCCATTCACATTGAGAGTGATTATTGAGCGATATGAAATAATTGTCATCATGTTGCCTGTGAAGATGTTGTTTTTATAGATTGTCCCTGTAAATTTCTGTTCTATATCACTCTTGGGGTCTTTCTCCTTTTATAGAACCCCCCTTAATATTTCTTGCAGGGCCGGCTCAGTGGTCACATATTCTTTCAGTTTCTGCCCATCATGGAAGCTCTGCATCTCTCCATCCATTCTAAATGAAAACCTTGCCGGATAAAGTATTCTTGGCTGCATGTTCTTCTCATTTAGTACCTGAATATGTCTTGCCAGGCCTTTCTGGCTTGCCAGGTCTCTGTGGATAGGTCTGACATTATTCTGATGTTCTTCCCTCTGGACGTAAGGAATCTCTTCCCCCTAAGTGCCCTTAAGATGGTTTCCTTGGTTCTAAGATTTGCAAGTTTTACTATTACATGCCGGGGTGTTGGCCTGTTTTCCTTGATATTGGGAGGGGTCCTCTCTGCCTCTAGGGTGCGAATGTTTGTTTCATTCCCCAGACTAGGGAAGTTCTCAGCTATGATTTGCTCAAATATATCTTCTAGTCCTCTCTCTCTCTCCACTTCCTCAGGGATTCCAATTATTCTGACATTGGAATGCTTCATGGTGTCACTTATTTCTCTGATTCTATTTTCATGGATTCTGAGTTGTTTTTCCCTGGCCTCCTCTTTTCCCTTTTTATCTATTATCTATATTGTCTTCCAGGTCGCTTATTCGCTCTTCTGCCTCAGTTACCCTAGGTGTCAGATTATCTAGATTGGATTGGATCTCATTGATAACATTTTTAAGTTCTGCCAATTCACCTTTTATTTCTGCTCTTAGAGACTCTATGTTGCCATTAACTGATTTCTCCATTCTAGCCATTGTCTTCATAATTGCTAGTCTGAATTCCATCTCTGACATCTTGGTTGTATCTGCATCCATTTGTAAATCTGCAGCATAAGTCATAATCTCTGAGTCTTTTCTATTTTGGGGGCTCCTCTTCCTAGTCATTCTGTTGATGGGTGTTTGAGGGAATGTCTAGAGTCCAAATTATTGACCAGAACCCAAGCAAGATGCACCTATTTTCTTGGGACCTTAGGGTTGCTGGCCTCTTGTTTTCCCAGCCTGTCTTCTGGGGGAGGGGCCTGCCCTGCTGTTACTCAGGCAACCCTGTTCCGGCGGAGTTGCCCTGCCCCACTGTGGTGGGCAATGGGCTCAGTTGGAATCAGTTTTTGGGGCTTTTGTTCTCTGGCGTCTTTCCCTGGCAGGTTTCCGCATCTCTTCCGTGAGTCAGAGCAGAAGAGACCATTTCCAACCCTCTGCCTCAGAGCAGAGAGACCGCAGTCTGTTCTTCAGTGAGCTCTCCAGGCCACACCGTCTCCGTTTCTGTCCATGCTGCTATAAACTGCAGTGTCCTGGGTTGTGCGCCCCTCCCCAGCTCCCCCAGTCCTGCCTCCAGGTCGGGGCCTGTCTCTGCCCTTTGTGCTTCTAAAACCACCAGGTGCCCCCAGTTCGCAGGTGCGACCCCGCCACTCTGGGTTTCTGCCCCTGGGGGGGTTGCCCTAAAGTCCTTTCCCTGCCGCTACCGGTCTGCGAGTCTGTGCCTTGTCCATAGCGCACGAGGCTGTCACTCACCGGCATTGTAGGATCCACACGGCCAGGCACCCTCCTGCTGCTGTTTATCCTCCGATATCTGCCTGTGGAATCACAGGTCCCTGCTTTGTACCTCAAAACCAACTGCCTGCGATATTCTGTTTGTAGAGATCCAGATCTTCTTACATCTCAGGCTGGTTTCGTGGGTGCTCAGAGTGGTCTGGTAGTTATCCAGCTTAATTCCGGGGACCAGTTGAAATAGGGTTCCCTACTCCTCACCATCCCCCCCACTATTATGTTTATGTATAATATCTTATGTATATAGCAGATTATATTAAGTTGAAGTCCACTTAAGTTTGAAACCATTCTTTACTTCTCTCTACCCCACATTTTAGGTATATGGGGGTCAAACTTTATATCCTTTTATTTTGTGAAACTCTTGTAGATATATTGAATTTTCCTGCTTTTGTGCTTCTTACTTTCATTATTCCTACTTATGTTTTTTCCTTTCCACTCAAACAGTCCCTGTTAGCATTTCTTATAGAGCTGGTTTAGTAGTCATGAATTCCTTTAATTCATGTTTGTCTGGGAAACTCTTTATTTCTCCTTCTATTTTGAATAATAGCCTTGCTGGATAGAGTATTCTTGGCTTCAGTCCTCCCCCCACACCGCTGCCAGTATTTTGGATATATCATGCCATTCCCATCTGGCTTGCAAAGTTTTTGCTGAAAAATCAGCCTTATGGGGGGCTCATTTTATGTAACTGTTTTCTTTTTCCTTGCTGATTTTAAAACTCTGTATCACTACTTTTTGCCTTTTTAATTACTATGTGTCTTAGTGTGGACCTCCTTGGTTTGAGTTTGTTGGGGACTCTCTGTGCCTCCTAGATCTGAACTTTTGTTTCCTTACCCAGATTTCAGAAGTTTTCAGCTAAATTTTCTGTCCTTTTTCTCTTTCTTCTCTTGGGATCCTGTTAATGTGAATGTTATTGCACTTGATGGCATCGCTGAATACCCTATATCTAATATTTTCATTTTTTATTTTTCTCTCTCCTGTTCAGTTTGATTGTTTTCCATTGCTCCATTCTCCATGTTGCTGATCCATTCTTCTGATTCCTCTAGTCTACTATTTATTCTACCTAGGGTATTTTTAATTTAAGTTATTGTGTTAATCTCTGAATGGTTCTTTTTTGTTTTCTACTCTCTGTTATGGGTCTCACTGAGGTCCTCCATTTTTTTTCTCCAGTCTAGTGAGTATCTTTATGACCATTACTTTAAATTTTCTATCATGCATATTACTTTATTTCATTTAAATCTCTTAAGATTTTTGTCCTGTTCTTTCATTTGGGGCATATTCATCTGTCTCCTCATTTTCTCTCACTCTTTGTCTGTTTCTGTGTGTTAGGAAAGTCAGCTACATCTTCTGCTCTTGAGAGTAGTGGCCTTATCAAGATTTGGTCCTATGGTGCCCTGCACTGCAATGTTCCCTACTCACCAGAACCTGGTGCTTCATGGGTATCTCTTATGTGCGTTGCATGCATTCTACTGTAGTGGCTGCACTCCTTTTGCCTTCAATCTAGTATCTACAATGGTTCTCTTTGCCTGCTGTGGGCAGGGTTTTTCCCTGTGTTGTTTGTGGGCCAGTCTCAGACTTCCTTGGGCTTCAGTTGAGTCAGATCAGGAGTTTGTCAGAGATGTAGTAGTATCAAACTGCCGGGTACTTTCTCTGTGTTGTCCTGTGAGGAGCTTCAGTTGCTGGGCTGGACTTACATTCCAGCCAGCTGCCTACCCCCAGCCTATGGCTGGGCCTGAAGTTGGACTGGTGTGTATGGATGTTTTCTCCTCTCCCTTGGGTAGGAGTTACTTTGGAGTATTACTGGACCCTACTGGGGCTGCTTGCATGCTGCCAGGCTTGTCGTACCACCTTTGGATGGGATACAACCAAAGGCATATTGGAGGGAGCAAGTCTGCAGAACACTGGGGTGGAGTGAATGGTGTTAGGAAGGTTTGCATAGGTCTGCTGTGATAGGGGACCTGGAGGTACTTTAGAAAACTCCTGCCACAGGGTTGGAGGGGACAGGTCCCCAGAAGAATGCTGGTGTAGGGCCCACTTTGCCAGCTAGGTCCTTGCTGGTCCACTTGTGGAGGGGATCCACAGTTGCCCCAAACTCCTTTCAATCTGGCCAGGTTGGAGGGTGCAGATCCACAGAAGTATGCAGTGGTGGGGCATGCTTTTAGCAAGCCAGGTGGAGAACACTGTGCTGTGCTGGTTCCCACAGGTGTCCCTGAATCTAGGTTGGGTGTCAGGGAAGGAAATTGCTCCTGTCAGGACCTTTGTTCCTGGAGAAGTCTCCCCAAGGATCCCGGTCCCTCAAAGACACACTCATAGATTAGTAAACAAATCTCCCTCCCATATATCTCAGGCATTTTTCAAACTGCTGCTTCTATGCTGTATCTACCTGGGGCTGTTTATTTTGCTCTTTCCTTAAGGGTGGAAACTCTGTTTTCTCTGGCCCTCCTGCATTCCCAGAACTGAGCCTGCTGATATTTTTTTCTTTTTTCTTTTTCTTTCTTTTTTCTTTTTCTTTTTTCTTTTTTAAGTACTAAGGAAATTTTGGATCCTCTGGTTTTCAAAGCCAAATGTCATGGGGATTTGTCATCCCCATGTGGGTTCCCCTGTGCCTAGGATGCCTAGTGTTATGATCTGTTTTTCTTTTTTTTCCCTGCTCTCTGCACCTGCTATGTCCCTCCCTCCTGTGAACATTTCCTTAAGTCTGTTTAGCTCCTGACCCTGTCTCCTCCCTCCCTACACTCTTCAATGTGGCTTCTTTACATTTAGCTCTGGAGAGTTTGTTCTGTCAGTCTTTGGGTCATTTTTGGGTTATTTACACTGATGTAGGTATTATCTCATTGTATCTATGGAATGATGTGTGCTTAGGATGCTCCTACTCCATCATCTTCCTGTTTGAACTACAATATTTTGCCTATTATATCTCCTGTAATTTTCATTATATCTTCACAAAAATTCAGTGTACTCTTTTGCCTGTGACCCTATTTTATAGGAGGAATCTATCAAAGTTTATTTATTAAATATGTAATTAGATATTTTATTGGTTAAATAAGCTGAGAGACATTAAGTGCTTAGAACAACACCTCAGATACAGTAAGCTTTCAATATTAGCTACTCAAATTTTTAACAAAAGCTTCATATTTATAGACCTGAAAAGTCATAAAAGGGTACAAATATTTTTTTAATAACTGAAATCCAATTTTTAGATTCTTGACTTTCACCAAAGGACTAGTATATAAATAACCTCTAGTAGATATTTTCCAATGATCAGTGTTGATTTCCATTACATTTGGTATCTCAGGTATGTAATTACCGTAGTACATAGAATGAATGAATAAAATATCATTTAGAATTGATATTACTTTTTTTAAAATTCTGCTTCCAGGCAAAAATTCACTAGAAGTTTTATAGATGATTCTATAGCTCAACTAAACAATTGATATAGAAGAACAGAGATAATTTGTGTAAGACATTCAATCTATTCTAATTGATCCTGAACTTAGTGGAGAGCATAACCAATAAATATTGTGTATCATGTGATTAAAAAAAAATAGGTCAAATTCACATCACAAATTGTCGCTATTTTAAAGTTATAATTCAGTGATGTTTAATGTATTCACAATGTTGTAGAAACAGTAGATCTCTCTAGTTTTAAGACTTTCATTATCCCATAAAAACACCCTATATGATTAATTATACTACCCATAATTATTTGTAATTATACTCCTTTTTTTAAGATTTTATTTATTTATTCATGAGAGACAGAGAGAGAGAGAGAAGCAGAGGGAGAAGCAGGTTCCCAAGGAGCAGGGAGCCCAATGCGGGACTCGATCCCAGGACCCTGGGATCATGACGAAGGCAGACGCTTAACCATCTGAACCACCCAGGTGCCCTTGTAATTATACTCCCCATTCCCCACTCCCTTCACCTCTATAACATGTAATCTGCTTTCTGTATATCAATTAGTCATCTGAATATCACATAAAAGGAATTATACATAAAAATTGTAACCTTTTATGTTGGGCTTCTTTCCTTAAAATAATGTTTTAAGGCTCGCCCAAGCTGTAGCATTTCTCAATAATTTGTTATTTTTTATGGATAAATTATATCCCATTGTCTATATATACCATACTTTATCCATTTTCCCATTGTTGCATATTTGGCTTATTTCCATATTTTAGCTTGTATGAATAATGCTACAACAGACATATGTAAACAAGTTTCTGTGTAGATATACATTTTTTAAATCTATATACCTAAGAGCATAATTGCTGAATATTCTGTTTAACTTTTTAAGGGATTTCCAAACTGTTTTCCACAGTAGCTGCACTATTTTTACATCCTAAACCACAACAATCCTATTTCTCAAAATCACAATAGTTATTAATTTCAACTTTTTTTTTTTTTTTGAGAGGGAGAGAGCAGGGGAGGGGCAGAGGGAGAGAATCTTAAGAAGGCTCCATCCTCAGTGCAGAGCTTGAACTCAAAACCTTGAGATAATGACCTGAGCTGAAATCAAGAGTTGGATGCTCAACGGAGCCACCCAGGTGCCCCTAATTTCCATTTTCTTAATTAAAGCCATACTAGTTGTGTGCAGTGGTATTTCACTGTGATTTTCATCTGTACTTCCTTAATGATCAAGAATTGTGAATATCTTTTCAATGTGCTTTTTTCAATATCTTTGTTCATTTTTAAAATTGTTTTTGTCCTTTTGTCAAGAAAAAATCCTGGATTTTTCTTTGTTGGGAGGTTTTGATTTCATATCCAACACTTTTATAGGTGTGTTGAGTTCTATTTCTTAATGAGTCTTAATGAGTTTTCGTAATTTGTGTGTTTTGAAGAATATGTCCATTTCATCTCAATTATCTAAATCTATTGACACACAATTGTTCACAGTAATGTGTTATAATTCTTTCAGTATAACAGAGTAGCTAAGATGTTGGCATAGTAGGAGGACCCTAGGCTTGTTTTATCCCTTGAACATAAATGGTTAAGTATCAAATCATTCTAAATACCCCAGAAATCCACCTGAAGACTGACAGAACAAACTCTATAACTAAAGGGAGATAAACCACATTGAAGAAAGTAGGAAGTGCAGAGATGTGGTTTGGGAGAGAAATGGACCACAGGTGCTGCAGAGGAGAAGGAGCTGTGGTGAGGGAGAAAGACATGAATAAGAGAACACACAGGTGAGTACACAAGAAGAACAGTTCCCCAAAGTCATTGGGTGGGAAAATGAGAGGGGTTGACTTTCATGAATTCTTGCAATCAGTAAAGCCTGGAGTTCTAAAAGTCTGTGTTTTGGTTGGGATAGAGCCCTGAAGGCACTACCTTGCTCCTAGAGAGAAGGCAGGCAAATAATCCCAGGGGGCCAACTGCCTGGAAACAGCCATCTGAAAAACTCCTGGGACACACAGCGGGGTGAATGTTCACTCTTCTTGGAACACATCCCTGAGAGGCAGCATTCATAGAGACATCTCTCTGGGGACAAAGGAGCCACCTGGCAACATTTGTCTATCTCGCCCAAGGGCTTCAGTTTTAGTGGAAGTAGCAGTAGTACACCTATTTAAAACTCATCACATTCTGGCCTAGGACCAAACACTGCCCACTGCAGGAAAGGAGAGCCTCTGCAGATGGCCAGCCTGAGGACATAGCAGCCAAAATAACAGGAAAATACACAGAGAACACACCAGCGAAACTCCCTGAAGTTCCAGGCCCTGGACATTATATAACCTCATCTTCATAAAGTTGTTACTCTCAGGAGAAGGAAACATAACAGGCTTTTCTAACACACAGAGGACAGAGACATAGACAAAATGCCAAAACAGAGGAATTTATCCCAAATGAAAGAAAAATAACACTATGGTGAGAAATCTAAGCACAACAGATATAATATGCCTGATGGAGTATTTAAAGGAATAATCATAAGAACACTCACTGGGATTGAGAAAAAAAAAAATAGAAGACATCAGTGAGACCCTTACAACAGAGATGAGTTAAAATAGAATTGGTCAGAAATGAAAAATTCAATAACTGAGATTTGAAATAGACTTGGTATAATGAACACAAGAATGGAAGAAGCAGAGAAGTGAATAAGTGATCTAAAGATAAAATAATGGAAAATAATGAAGCTGAACAAAAGAGAGAAAGAATTATGGAACACAAGAATAGACTTAGGGAACTCTGACTCCATCAAATATACTGACATTCATATTATCGGAGTTCCAAAAGAAGAAGAGAGAGAAAAGGGGGCAGAAAATTGATTTGAGGAAATGACATCAGAAAACTTCCCTAATTTGGGGAAGGAAACATACATCCAGATTCAGGAGGCACAGAGAACTCCCATCAAAATCAACAAAAGCAGGCCAACACCAAGACATATTTTGATTAAACTTGCAAATTATAGTGATAAAGAAAAAATCATAAGAGCAGCAAGACAAAATAAGCCCTAACATACAAGGAAGACCCATAAGGCTAGCTGTGGATCTCTCAACGGAAACTTGGCAAGCCAGAAGGGAGAGGAATGATATATTCAAAGTGCAGAATGGGAAAAAAATCTGCAGCCAAGAATACTCTATCCAGCAGGGCTATCATTCAGAATAGAAGGAGAAACAGTTTCCCAGACAAACAAAAAGTAAAGGAGTTCATGACCACTACACCAGCTCTGCAGGAAATTAGTGGAAAGGAAAGACAAAAATGACAAAGACAAGAAAGGATCAGAGAAAATCTCCAGAAACAATGACAAAATAAGTGATAAAATGACATGGAATACATATCTATCAATAATTACTCTGAATGTAAATGGACAAAACACTCCAATCAAAAGATATAGGATGTCAGAATGGACTAAAAAACAATACCCATCTATACACTGCCTACAAGAGAGATTCATTTTAGACCCAAAGACACCTAAAGATTGAAAATGAGGGGGTAGAGAAATATTTATCATGAAAATGGATGTCAAAAGAAAGTCAGAGTAACCATACTTACATTGGACAAAATAGACTTTAAAACAAAGACTGTAAGAAGAAAAAAAAGAAGGACACTATATCATAATAAGGGGACTATCCAATGAGAAGGTCTAACAATTGTAAATATTTATGTCCCCAAATGGGAGCACCCAAATATATAAAACAATAATAAATATAAAGGAACTGATTGATAATAATACAATAATGATAGTGGACTTTAACACCCCCACTTACATCAATGGACAGATCATCTAAGCAGAAAATCAAGTAGGAAACAAGCCTTGAATGACACACTAAAGCAAATGGACTTAACAGATATATTCAGAATATTTCATCCTAAAGCAGAATACAATTCTTTTGAAATGCACATGGGAAATTCTCCAGAATAGATTACATAATAGGTCACAAATTAGTCCTCAACAAGTACAAAAAATATTGAGACCATACCACATATATATTCTGACCACAATGCTATGAAACTTGAAGTAAACCACAAGTAAAAATTTGGAAAGACCACAAATACATGGAGGTTAAACAAAATGCTACTAAACAATGAATGGGTCAACCAGGGAATCAAAGAAGAAATTAAAAAAAAAAAAAAATACATCAAAACAAATGAAAATAAAAACACAATGGTCCAAAATGTTTGGGATGCATTAAAAAAAAAAAACAAAAAACTGTCCTAAAAGGGCAGTATATAACAATACAGGCTGACCTTAAGAAGCAAGAAAAATCACAACCAATCCTTACACCTAAAGGAGCTAGAAAAAGAACAGCAAATGAAGCCAAAAGCCACCAGAAGGGAAATAATTGATCAATGAAATTAGGAGTTGCTTCTTTGAAAAAAATAAAATTGATAAATCCCTAGCCAGATTTATTAAAAAGAAAAAAAGAAAGGACCAACATAAATAAAATCACAAATGAGAGAGGAGAAATAACTACTAATAACATAGAAATACAAACAATAATAACAGAATGTTATGAAAAACTATCTTCCAAAAAATTAGACAACCTAGAAGAAAGGGATGAATTCTTAGAAACATATAAACTACCAAAATGGAAACAGGAAGAAATAGAAAACTTGAACAGACTAATAATCAGCAAATAAATTGAATCAGTAATAAAAAAAATCTCCCAACAAATAAAAGTCCAGGGCCAGAAGGTTTCCCAGGGGAATTCTATCAAACATTTAAATAATTATTTATATTTTAGAGAGACAGAACATGGGGGGAGGGGCATTAGGAGAGGGAAAGAAAAACTTAAGAGAACTCATGTGGAGCCTGATGCAGGGCTCAATCTGATGACCCTAAGATCATGACCCTGAGATCACAACCCTGAGTCAAAACCAAGAGTTGGATGCTTAACTGACTGTGCCACCCAGGACCCACTCTACCAAATATTTCAAGAAGAGTTAATACCTATTCTCACACTATTCCAAAAAGTGGAAAAGGAAGGAAAATTTCCAAACTAATTCTATGAAACCATCACTACCCTGATTCCAAAACCAGACAAAGACTCCACTAAAAAAACAAACAAAACAAAACAAAAACTATAGGCCAATATTCCTGATGAACATGGATGCAAAAATTCTCAACAAAATACTAGCAAATTGAATCCAATAGTATATTAAAAGAATCATTCACCATAATTAAGTGAGATTTATTCTTGGGCTACAAGGATGGTTCAATATTCATAAATCAAACAATGTGTTACACCACATTAATTAAAGAAAAATTAAGAACCATATGATCCTCTCAATAGATGCAAAAAAAGCATTTGTCAAAGTATGGCATCCATTCATGAAGCAGAAACACTTAACAAAGTTGGGTTAGAAGGAACATACATCAACATCATAAAGGCCATATATGAAAAATCCACAGTTAATATCATCCTCAATGAGGAAAAACTGAGAGCTTTTACTCTATGGTAAAGAACAAGACAGGGATGTCCACTCTCACCCCTGTTATTTATATATAGGTCTGGAAGTCCTTTCCTAGCAATCAGACAACAACAACAACAACAACAACAACAACAAATAAAAGACATTGAAATTGGTAGTCAAACTTTTACTATTTGCAGAAAATTATGATACTATAATAGCAAACCTGAAAGATGCCACCAAAAGATTGCTGGAATTGAAAAACAAATTGAGTAAAGTTGTAGGATACAAAATCAATAAAGAGAAATTTGTTGCATTTCTAAACACAACTAATGAAGCAGCAGAAAGAGAAATGAAGGAATCAATCCCATTTACAATTGCATGAAAAACCCACAAGATACCTAGGAACAAACCTAGCAAAAGAGGTAAAAGCTCTGTACTCTGAAAACTATAGAACACTTATCAAAGAAATTGAGGAAGAAAAAAAGAAATGGAAAAAAATTCCAATCTTATGGATTGGAAGAAGAAATATTGTGAGAATTTATATATTACCCAAAGCAATCTATAGATTTAATGCAATACCACCAAAATACCACTAGCATTTTTCACAGAGTTAGAACAAACAATCCTAAAATTCGTATTGAACCACAAAAGACCTCAAATAGCAACCTTGAAAAGGAAAAGCAAAGCTGGAGGCATCACAGTTCTGGAATTCAAATTATATTACAAAGCTGTATTGATCAAGACAGTATGGTACTAGCACAAAAATAGATGCATAGATCAATGGAACAAAATAGAAACTCAGAAATGAACCCACAGCTATATGGTCAATTAAACTTAGACAAAGCAGAAAGAATATGGGATAAAGACAGTCTCTTCAACAAATGGTGTTGGGAAAACTCAACAGCAACATGCAAAACAAACAAACAAACAAACAACAACAACAAAAAAACAAAACAGGACCACTTTCTTACACCAGACACAAAAATAAATTCAAATTGGATAAAAACTAAATATGACCTGAAACCATCAAAATCCTAGAGAACACAGGCAGTAACCTCTTTGACATCAGCCATAGCAGCTTCTTTCTTAGATATGTCTCCTGAGGCAAGGGAAACAAAAGCAAAAATAAACTATTGGGACTTCATTAAAATAAAAAGGTTCTGCATAGCAAAGGAAAAAATAAAATTAAAAGACAACCTTCAGAATGGGAGAAGATGTTTGCAAATGGCATAACTGATAAAGGGTTAGTATCCAAAATCTATAACGAAATGATCAAACTCAGCACCCCCAAAAATCCCCAAATAATCCAGTTAAGTAATGGGCAGAAGATGCTAACAGACATTTTTCCAAAGAAGACATCCAGATGGCCAAAAGATACATGAAAAAATGCTCAACATCATTCATCATCAGGGAAATATAAATCAAAACTACAGTGAGATACCACCTCACACCTATCAGAATGGCTAAAATTAACAAGACAGTAAACAACAAATGTTGGCTAGGATGCAGAGAAAAGGGAACACTCTTACACTGTTGGTGGGAGTGCAAGCTGGTACAGCCACTCTGGAAAACAGTATGGAGGTTCCTCCAAAAGTTAAAAATAGAACTACCCTGTGATCCAGCATCTGTACTACTAGGTATTTACCTAAAGGACACAAAAATACTAATTTGAAGGGATACATGCACCCCAATGTTTATAGAAGCATATCAACAACAGCCAAATTATGGAAAAAGCCCAAATGTCCATTGACTGATGAATGGATAAAGAAGATGTGGTATATACATACAATGGACTATTACTCAGCCATAAAAATAAGAATGAAATCTTGCCATTTGCAATGATGTGGATGAAGCTAGAAATTATGTGAAGCGAAATAAGTCAGATAAAGAGAAATACCATATGATTTCACTCATATATGGAATTTAAGGAACAAAAAAAAAAAAAAAAAAAACATGGGGTGGGGGAAAGAGAGAGAAAAACCGAGAAAGAGATTCTTAACTATAGAGAACAAACTTATGGTTACTAGAAGGGAGGTCAGTGAGATAATGGGTAAAATAGGTGATCCAGTAACATTTAAAGTGATCACTAATAATAAAAGCCTTGCTTTTGCAATTTTGATATATTTTTTATAGTTCTTATATCTCTTTTGGTTCCTCAATTCCTTTAATAATACCTTCTTTTTGCTTTATTTATGTTTTATAGTGCATCATTTGATTTCCTCTTTAGTATATTTTTCAGTTATTTTCTTAGTGGTTACTATGAGGATTACAGTTAATGTTCTAAATTTATAACAATCTAGTTTCAATTATACCAATTTAACTTCATTAGCATACCTTAACTCTGCTCCCTTCCAACCCCATTCCTCCCTTTAATACTGTTATTATCACAAATTTTATGTTATAAATTATGTGCACATTAGCATAGATTTGTCATTATCATTTTATGCTTGAGTCTTTTAGATATAGAAAACAAAAAGCTTCACATCTCAAAACTACAACAATATTAGTTTTTGTATTTTATATTTACCTATGCAGTTACCTTTACCAGTGATCTTTTTTTCTTTACAAAGCTTTGAGTTACAGTACTCAAATATCAGCACTTTATATTACTACACTGTTTTCTGTCCTCCATATTTTCTGATGAGAAAATAGCCACTAATCTAATTGAGTATTCTTTATATAAATGAATTGCTTCTTGCTGCTTTAAAGATTCTCTCTTTGTCTTTGATTTTTGACAGTTTGATTATATGTCTTGGTGCATTGTCTCTGAGTTATCCTGTTGGGAATTTTGAGCCAACTGGATGTGCAGATTCATATCTTTCATCATATCTGTCAAGTCTTCACCCATTATTTCTTCAGATATTCTTTCTGGCCCCTTTCCCATATGGGATTCCCATAATGCACAGGATGATACACTTAATAGTGTCCCATAGGTCCCTTAGGCTTTGTGCATCATTCTTTATTCTTTACTTCTTTACTTTATGATTTTCGTCAGCTGTTTGAGCACATTTAAACTATTAAAGTCTCTGCGTAGTAAGTTCAATGTCTGGCCCATATTTTAATGTGTGTGTGTGTGTTTTGGTATGTTTTGTAATTTGTTGAAAATTGGATATTTTGAATATTGTGTTCATCATTTTTTCAAAAGATTCTATTTATTTATTTGTCAGAGAGAGAGAGACTGCACAAGCAGGGAGAGCAACAAGCAGAGGGAGAAGCAGGCTCTCTGCTGAGCAAGGAGCCCAATGCAGGACTTGATCCCAGGACCCTGGGATCATGACCTGAGTCAAAGGCAGACACTTAACCAATTGAGCCATCCAGGCATCCCTGTATTCATCATTTCATCCCCCCCACCCAGGACTGCTGTTGTTACCTGATGAAGACTGCAGTCATCAATTTGTTCAGTGACCTTTCCCAAACTATTTTTGCAAAGATTATTTTCCCTGTTGTGTGTGATCACTGCATTTTCTGTTCCATTATCTCCCCAGCCCCCATTTTAATTCCCTTAAATGCCTGGATTCAATTAAAAAAAACAAAACAAAAAAACCCCCAAACTTTAGAAGTCCATCTCTTTAAGTTCCTTTCCATCAAGGGCCTCTGTAGCACATGTTGATTAATGCAATGGCCTGCTTCTGTGCCAGATCTTCAGAAATCAGTGTCAGCAATCAAAATGTGAAAGCTGAATTTTTGGAGAAGATCCCTATTCTCCAACCTGGCACCAGCAAGTCACACTGGGATTGTGGTCTGATGTAAACATAGGAATAGGGAATGGAGCTGCAAAAAGAAACTCAAAATTTACTGACTCTGAGTCTTTTTTCATCAAGAATTTCCTGAAAGCTGAAAGTATTCAACTAGATTCTAGAGTTTCAAAATAGTTGCTCAAAAGAGTTCTCGCTAGATCAATACTTGTCTCAGGGCCCGAGGGACCCAAGTCTTAAGGCTTCCTAATTTGCCATATTTTGTGATGTCCAGGTGTCATGTAATGTTAATATTAAGTGACCCCCTTTAGAGATAATTTAGGAAATATTTTATTTAATGTCACTTTGGTTTTAATTCATTTCTTAATTAACACCAGGGGTCTTGAATATTGGAAAGGAAATTTTGAGTAAGTGCCATCTCAGCTACATGACATTAAATTGACAACAGGATCAGAAGAAAATGCTTTTTTCCTCTTTAGATATTTTTAGGCAACCAATTTACTAGAGTAAATATGATTTTATTAAAGATAAGATTAGTGGACAGTGAAGAAGGAAACTGGGGTGGCATGGAGCAGAATGAATCAGTATCAACTTAATTTACTGTACCAGATAAGAATATTAATCAAAGTACACTTGAGATTTCAAAATATCTGAGTGGTATTTAAAGTAAGATTTAGCAATCTGGGCAGTCGTGGATTTGTATTCTTTTTATATTTAATAATGTAAAATTTAATAGAAAATTCTTGCTTGATAGGATAAAAGAATGTGGCTAATACATGACCCTCTTACATCACTGTTAGACATGCATTCATCTCTCCTGACAAGAAATCTATAATTAATGTCTTCACTTCTATAATAGAATTTTTATGTTTCTGTCAACTAAGTTACAAAAGGCTCATACATTTTCTTTTATAGTATTTGTTTGATTTGAGATACCATGATTTTACTATTTGCTATTGTAGAAAGAACTGACTCAAATATTTTGTAAATATTTGATATTCTGACATTTTCTAAGAGGAAGTAGATTATTAAGATAAAGCCTGTTGTTTTATGTTGATATTATTCTTCTTTAGCTGCACATGTATGTGTTTACACACACACCAGTATATATACTCTGGATACCTATGACTAATGTCAACATTTATTATTTCATATGCAGAAAAAAAAGGGAGACTGAATAAGTTTGGGTTCCAGTGAGATGAATGAAGAACTTACTCCAGGGCAAAAATTAAGGATACATTCCTAAAACTCAGTAATCAAGATAAATATTTAATGTGTATTTTAAAACCAAAATTAATGAAAAATAAATCATGATGGATAAAATGTCAAAATTTAAAATTCAGGCAGGATCAGCAACTACAACTTGATAAGCTCTATTTGATCCCGAGTCAAGTGAAGCATTCAGTGATAGAAATTGAGGTAAATATTTTAATGCACTGAGTATTTTTCTCTTAAATTTTGTGCCCAAGGCAAGCACCTCCCTCTGCTGTTAGTCTTACTGGATCTGAATTCCTATTCTTATGACAAACTTTGGATGTTTAGGCCATAAAGTAGCAAAATTAATCTTTTGTTTACTCAGAATTTTCTATTCAAAATGTTTATTTTCTAGCAACTAAAGTTGTGAATGTTTCAATTTAGCTTCAGAAGAAGAATACATTTTTAATGTCAGTAGGAAGTTTAATATAAATAACTGGACCAGGAACCTAGTAATATTCACCTAAGATCATGACTATACATAAAAGGATAAAAAAAAAAAAAAAAGTGGTGTATACCATGTGAGGAAAACTTTAAGTGCTATCAAGAAGGCAGTAAAGAGAATCTGGTGGAACTAGGCCAGAGGATGTAATAAATGAAGAAGGCACACAAACCTGAAATATTTATTGTTCCACCTTGTCTTGTTTGCTTGATCTCTGTCTCTTTCTCACACACACACAGAATACCAAGAGGTGATATGCTCAGTAATGTTCAAAGAATATGACAATACATATCTAATTGCCAAAATAGGTGTATGATTTGAGAGACCAATCAGGTAAACATTCCTGAAAATTTGTATATTAATCCATCCATCCATCCATTCATCCATCCATCCATCCATCCATCATCTTCTATAAACAATTTGGCATTTGCACAAGCCACACTGTGTAGGTATGAAAAAAATCAGACAACATGTGAAAGAAGTTAAAATGTAACATATATGACCACTTGGACTGCCTATGAATAATACAAACATACTTCATTTGTTGTGCTTTGTTTCATTGTGCTTCGTAGATACTGTTTTTCTGGTTTTTTCTTCTTTATTTACTTATTTTTACAAATCAAAGGTTAATGGCAACTCCAGATGAAGCAAGTGTATTGGCACCATTTTTCTAACAGCATTTGATCACTTTTGTCTCTGTGTAATGCCTTGGTAATTCTGTCAATATTTTAAACTTTCACTGTAATTCTAATTGTTACAGTAATCTTTGCTGTTTCGGGGAGCCATGAATTAAGCCCATACAAGATGGAAAATTTAATAAATGTATGCATTCTGAGCCTTAATGGTACCTGCTGCCCTGTATCTCTCCCTCTCCTTAAATCCTCCTATTCCCTGAGACAGAACAATATTGAAATTAAGTCAGTTCATAACCTTGTAATAGCCTCTAAATAGCCTCACACATCTCTCACTTTAAATCAAAAGCTAGAAATGATTCAGCTTAGTGAGGAAGGCATGTTCAAAGCTAAGACTGGCAGAAGAGGCCTAGGTTTTGGCCTAACAGACAAGTTGTGAATGCAAATAAAAAGTTTTTGAAGGAAATTAAAAGTGTTACTTTCTGAACACATGAGTGATAAGACATAAAAAGATTTTTTTTCTTTTTAAAAATTTTTTATTGTTATGTTAATCCCCATACATTACATCATTAGATTTAGATGTAGTGTTCCATGATTCATTGTTTGTGCATAACACCCAGTGCTCCATGCAGAACGTGCCCTCCTCAATACCCATCACCAGACTTACCCAACCTCCCACCCCCCAAGACATAAAAAGTTTTATTGCTGATTGATAGGGAGGAAGTTTGAGTAGTCTGGAGAGATGATTAAACTGGCCACAAAAATTCCCTTAAGCCAAAACCCAATCCAGAGCAAGGCCCTAACTCTTCAATTCTCTGAAAGCTGAAAGGTGAGGTTGCTGCAGAATAAAAGTCTGAAGCTTGCTGAAGTTTGTTTATGAGATTTAAGGAAAGAAGCCATCTCTTATACATAAAAGGGCCAGGTGAAGCAGCAAGTGCTGATGTAGAAGCTGCAGCAAGTTATCCAGAAGATCTAGCTAAGGTAATTCATGAAGGTGGCTACACTAAACAGCATGTTTTCAGTGTAGATTAAACAGCTTCATACTGGAAGAAGATGCCACTTAGGAATTTCATAGCTAGGGAGAAGTCATTGCCTGGCTTCAACAAGGGAAAGGATAACTCTATTTTTAGGAGCTAATGAAGCTGGTGACTTGAAGTTGAACCCAACGTTCATTTACCATTTGGAAAAAAAAAAATACTAGGGCCCTTAAGAATTATGTTAAATCTGTGTTGTGCTCAGTAAACGGAGCATCAAAGGCTGTATGACAGCATATTGTTTACTGAATATATTAAGCCCATTGTTGAGATTTACAGTTCAGAGGGAAAAAAAAAGACACAATATGACTTTCTTTCACAATATGACTGTTCATTGACAATGTACTTGTTCACCCAATAGCTATGATAGAGATGTACAATGAGATTAATGTTGTTTTCATGTCTGCCAACACAGTGTCCACAAGGTTAAGGAATCATTTTGCCTTTAAAGTCATATTATTTAAAAAATACATTTCTTAAGGCTATCATTGCCTGAAGTAGTGATTTCTCTGATGAATCTGGGCAAAGTCAATTGATAACCTTCTGGGAAGGATTCACCATACTATATGCCATTAAAAATATTTGAGGGGCACCTGGGAGGCTCAGTCAGATAAATGTCTGACTCTTGGTTTTGGCTCAGGTCATTATCTCAGGGTTGTGGAATGGAGTCCCACATCCATCTCTGTGCTCAGCTTGGAGACTGCTTGTCCCTCTCCCTCTGCTCATTCCCCTGAGCTCTCACTTTCTCTCTAAAATAATAAATAAAATCTTTAAAAATATATTTGAAATTCATGAGAAGACGTCAAAGTATCAACATTAAAAGGAGTTTGGAAAAAGTTGTTTCCAACCTTCAAGGATGACTTTGTTGGGTTCAAGAAAGTCAGTGGAGAAAGTAACTGCAGAAAGAGCAAGAGAACTAGATTAGAAGTGGAGGCTGAAGATGTGACTGGATTACTACAATTTCATGGTAAACTTGAATAAATAAGGACTTGCTTCTTATGGATAACCAAAGAAAAAAATTTAAGATCGAATCTATTCCTCGTGAAGTTGCTGTGAAGATTGTTAAAATGAGAGCAAAGAATATATAATATTTCATAAACTTAGTTGATAAAGCAGTAGTGGGGTTTGAGTGAATTGACTTCAATTTTGAAATAAATTCTATAGTGGATAGAATGCTCTCAAACAGCACCACAGGCTATAGAGAAATCATTCATAAAAGTGAAAATCAATTGATATGGCAAACTTCATTTTCAGAAATTATTTCCAGAACCTATTTTCAGAAATTACTGCAGAGATCCCAACCTACAGCAACTACCACCCTAAGTCATGAGACATAAACACTCAGGTAAGACCAGCAAAAATATTTACCAGCAAAAATATTATGACTTGCTGAAAGCTCAGATGTTAGATTTTTTTTTTTTAGGAATTGTTTTTCATATAAGGTATGTACATTATCTTTTTAGACATAATGCTATTGCACATGTAATATATTACAGTATAGTACAAACATAATTTTATATGCAGTGAGTAACCAAAATACTCATTTGAATGGCTTTTTTGCTGTATTCCCTTTATTGTGGTGTTCTGGAACCAAATCTACAATACCCAAATTACACAATACCATACTGAAAAATGTAGGGAAGTATAGAACTAACATAAGTTACTTTGGAAAATTTTGTATTTGTATTAATTTGGAAAATTTAGTATTTTTGTTGGAAACCAAAGGCTAGGTACAAAAATAACTATACATAAATAATAAATTTGTTACTAAATTTACTAAAGTTACTAAATTTGTTTCTCACTGGGCTTTGTCTTACCAATTCTGAAACTACTTTTAGTGTAGCTAGTGTTTAATAAATAAGTAAATACATTATAGATAATGAGAGCCAGGTTATTCACTTTCTTAGAATGTACCCTGTGTTGGTTGATTGGAATTCAACATACATGAGTTCATGGTACATATAAGATGTAAATCTGTCTATCCATTGAACACATATATAAACAAGGGAAAGGGATGGCTCTTTATAGAGTAACTACAATTCATAAATGTAGAGGATAAGTAGGATAAGTAGGATAAATCATTATTAGAACACTACAGGAAAAACTATTGTGTACAGGATCCATCAATACATATGAAAATTGGTAGACCAAATTTGAAAAGGAGCAGGATATATTCATGGCCTCAATGTGGTTCATCTTATGATATTAGATAAGAGGAAAAGGAATAAGTACAATAGAGAAACCCAGCAGACACCACCTTAACCAAGTGATTAAAGTTAATAATACCATCAGTAATAACAAATATTGATATCACATGCCCCTTTTATGATATATACTGAGGACACTACATCACTTCTGTGGTAGCCTTGCAATAAAATGTCTAACTTCAACTTAATGATTAGATATGTCAGACAATTTAAAATTGAGGGACATTTTACAAAATAATTGAGCAGTACTCTTCAAAACATGAAGGACAAGGGAAGACTGTTACTTAAGAGGGAGATTAGGAAACATGATAGTTTAAATGCAAAGTGGGGGGTGCCTGAGTGGCTCAGTTGGTTAAGCATCTGCCTTCCGCTCAGGTCATGATCCCAGGGTCCTGGGAAAGAGTCCCGCATTGGGCTTCTAGCTCAGTGGGGAGCCTGCTTCCTCTGCCTGCCACTACTTTTGCTCTCTCTCTCGTTCTCTCTCTCTGACAAATAAATAAAACTCTTTAAAAATACAAAAATAAAAATAAATAAATGCAAAGTGGGGTCCTGGATTGGGAACTGGAAGATAAAAAGGCCATTAGTAGAAAATCCTATGAAATTAAAACAAAAAATCTGTTTTTAATTATATTATGTACTGTTATTAACAAATTTCTTTGTCTTGACAAATGTTAACATCTTACATAGCTATATTACATTAACAGAAGCTGGGTAACTTCTATGTTAATTTCAGAACTTATTTGTATGTTTAAAATTATTTAAAAAATAAAAAGTTGAGTAAATTCAGCAGTTAGGCTTCCTCTTAACTGAAACTCTTTTGTCTTTTGAGATCTACATGATATTTCACACACCCCTCCTTGCCTGCATACATACACATATTTAAAATATACACATCTGGAGTCCTCTGCCTCCAGTGGTAGACTGGATAGGTGTTGGGGAGGCTGTTTGAATTACCCTACCACAAGTTTCTCAGTACTCACATTGGGCCCACTCTTGCCCATTTTCCACTTTTCCTAGGTGGACACTAAGCTGCTGAGTCACTTGAGTCAAGGCTAACTAACACTGTGTTAAGTCTTTCAGTGAGAAAATATTTGCTACTGTTAATTGCTTTTGGCCAGTGTCCCATTTTTCCCTGACCCATTGATAGAGAATACCTGTTGCTGTATCTTTGTACTCCAATGTCAACTAATCATTAGTTAGCAATTGCAAAACACCATTGTACCAGTGTTATCAAATCTTCCTATTGAATGGCAGATTTATATCTTTGCTGTCCAACTGGGGATTCTTGAGTCAAGTATTGTCATTTCCCCATGGGTCCCAATATTTCATTTGTGTTTTTAAAAATTATATATTTGCTAAATATATAGAGAAGATAGGGGCGTCTGGGTGGCTCAGTCATTAAGCGTCTGCCTTTGGCTCAGGTCGTGATCCCAGGATCCTGGGATGGAGCCCTGCATCGGGCTCCCTGCTCAACAGGAAGCCTGCTTTTCCCTCTCCCTCTCCCCCTGCTTGTGTTCCCACTCTCGCTGTCTGTCTTTGTCAAATAAATAAATAAGATCTTAAACTAAAATCAAGAAAGAGAAAATATTAACAGACATAAGGGGAGAAATAGACAGCAACAAAATAATAGGGAGGGCTTTAATACCTCATTTACATCAATGGATAGAACATCCAAACAGAAAATTAGTAAGAAAACCTCAGCCTTATGTGACACATTAGACCAGATGGACTTAACTATTACATATAGAACATATTATCCAAATGCAACAGAGTACATATTCTTCTCAAGTGCATATGGGACATTCTCTAGGATAGATTATATTTAGGCCACAAGAGAAATATTAATAAATTTAAGAGATTTGAAATCATATCAAACATCTTTTCAAGCCACGCTTGTATGAAACTAGAAATCACATGAATAAAACTGGAAAAATCACAAATATGTAGAGGTAAAACCAGTGAATCCAAGAAGAAATCAAAAGAAAAATCTAAAAAAAACCTTCAGATAAATAAAAATGTAAACATAACGTAGCAAAATTTATGGGATGCGGCATTTATAGAAGGAAAGTTCATAGTGATAAATACTCTAAGAAACAAGAAAATTCTTACATATACAACCTGACTTTATACCTCAAGAATTAGAAAAAGAAAAGCCCAAAGTTAAAGAAGAGAGTAAATAACAAAGAGTAATATTTCTACTCTTTGTTATTGAATGAAATAGAGACTAAAAAGACAATAGAAAAGATTAATGAAAGAGCTGGTTCTTTGAAAAAAAATTGACAAACCTTTAGCTAGACATCGAGAAAAAATGAGAGGAGAGGACTCAAATAAAATCAAACATAAAAGAGGAGTTATTAAAACTGGTACCACAGAATACAAAGAATCAGAAGAGAAGATGATGAACAATTATCTTCTAACAAACTAGACAACCTAGAATAAGTGGACAAATCCCTAGAAAGACAACCTACCAACACAATTATGAAGAAAGAGAAAATCTGGAGGTTTGGGAAGATGACAGAGTAGGAGGATTCTGATCTCACCCTGTCCCACAGACACACTGAAATAAAAGGTACATCAGTGCAACAAACTCTGAAAACACCCTGAAGACTGGGAGAATTGACCTTCCACATTTAATTGTACAGAAGAAGCCAAATCAAAAAGGGAGGGGCTGGCAACATGGTCTGGAAACAAATCCCCTGAGACTAACCATAGATGGGAGGAACTCCACAAGCATGGAGAAACAGAGGATGAAGCCCCACCCTAGGCACTGAGGACCTAGGCACTGAATTGCAAAGATGAGTAACCATAACATCTGGCCTTGAAAGCTAATGCAAGCTTTTAAAAATCAGTGGGGCTTAACTCAGAGTACTTTAAAAATCAGTGGGTTTAACTCCCAGAGAGCTGGAGGGCAATAGAAAACTGAGTTCGTGCCCTTAAAGAACAAGCATAATAAATAATTTGGCCTGAGACACAGCACAGAAGCAGCAGTTTAAAAAATTCCTGGGCTTATATGTGAAGGAGATTTATTTACTGATCTTAGATCATGTGCTAAAGTGGCAGGGATCTTCAGGAGACTTCTCCAAGTACAAAAGTGCTGGTAGGTACCATTTCTCTTACCCTTCCCCAGCTTAGATAGCCAGACATGGGGGGGGGGAACCAACACTATCAGTCTGCACCTATCTTATTAGTACTTCATGTGTTCCCCGGCAGACCTGCCCCATCCAGCCTGCTCACCAAATCAGCTCCTGCCCTGCCATACTCTGAAAGGAGCCCCAGCAGGAACTGCAAAGTGCCTCCTGCCTTGGGGAGAGTGGAGATAACCACTGTACAGTAGTGCATCTGCAATTCCAGTAGCTGAGACTCTGCTGGCCATGCAGAGAGCAAGTTCTGCCATCTGGTGCATCCACAACTGTGTCTGATTACCAATACTGCTGACCTGCAGGTTTGTTGACAGACCTCTCAACAGCACAGGGACCAAACCCTGCCCAGTGCACACACACCAGGAAAAGCAGGTCATTGGCAGCTGGCTGGGCTGGAAGTAACATGGCTCAGGCACAATAGCAGGGCACATGCAGCCCACATTGCAGTCACTCCTGGAGCACATGGGTCTGGTGACCAGGGGGATTGCACTCTATGGCACCACAAAATCTCTTCTACACAAAGCCACTACTTTCAAGACCAGTAGACATAGCTGACCTCCCTCATACAGAGAAAACAGAGAGTTACACAAAATGAGGAGACAGAAGAATATGTCCCAAAGCAAAGGACAGGACAAAATTTCACAGGTTTTACCTGTAGCAAAGGCAATAGTTTAATATTAGGATGGATCACAAATTACACCACAAAACAAGGTTCAATAAATTTAAGAAGATATCTTATCAGGCATCTCTTCTGACCACAATGGTAAGAAAAAAGAAATCAATTATAAGAAAAAAATCTGTGGAGAACACAAATACATAAGGGCTAACAAACATGCCACTAATAATGAATAGGCCAACCAATAAATCAAAGAAAAATCAAAACCTACCTGGAGACACATGAAAATTAAAACACAATGGTCCAAAATTTTTGACACACAGCAAAAGCAGTTCTAAGTTGGAAGTTTATAGTGTTACAGCACTACCTCAAGAAACAAGAAAAATCCCAAATGAATGACCTAACATTGTGCTGAAAAGATCTAAAAAGAGAAAAAGCCTACAGCTGGTAGAAGGAAGGGAACAAAAAGAAAAAAAAAAAAATGATTAGAGAGGAAAAAAATGAGGCCACACAAAAAAAAGAAAGAAAGAGAAAGAAAGAAAATCAGTGATACCAGGAACTTATCCTTTGAAAATATAAACAAAATTAATCCTTCATCCAGACTCAAGAAGAAGAAGAAGAAAAAAAAAAAAAAAACTACTCAAATAAATTCAGAAATGAAGAGAAACAACTGACACTACAGAAATACAGAAGATAATAACAGATTATAAATAATTATATACCAATAAATTGGATAGGCTAGGAGAAATGGATATATTCCTAGAATGTATAATCTTTCAAAACTCAGTCAGAAATAGAAAATTTGAACAGACTAATTACTAGTAATAAAATGTAATCAGCAATTAAAAACTCTCCAAAAATAAGTCAAGGACCAAATGACTTCACAGGTGAGTTCTACTAAACATTTACAAGAATTAAACCTATTTTTTTCAAACTATTTTCAAAAAAAGAAGAGAAAGGAAAACTTTTAAATCTAGTCTACAAGGCCACCATTACCCTGATACCAAAACCAGATAAAGACACTACAAAACGGAATACTACAAGCCAATATCTCTAATGAATAGAGATGCAAATATGTTTGACACAGTATTAGCAAACTACATTCAACAATACATTGAATAGGGCACCTGGGTGGCTCAGTTGGTTAAGCGACTGCCTTAGGCTCAGGTCATGATCCTGGAGTCCCAGGATCGAGTCCCACATCGGGCTCCCTGCTCAGCAGGGAGTCTGCTTCTCCCTCTGACCCTCTTCCCTCTCATGCTCTCTGTCTCTCATTCTCCCTCTCGCAAATAAATAAAATCTTTAAAAAAAATTAAAAAAAAAAAAACAATACATTGAAGAAAAGTCATTCACTATGATCAAGTAGGATTTATTTCAGGGATGAAAGCGTGATTCAATATTTGCAAATCAACCAATGTGATATGAACATCTCAACAGAGGCGGAATATGCATTTGACAAAGTACCACAATCTATTTATGATAAAAACTTTCAACAAAGTAATTCTAGAAAGAATATACATCAACATAATAAAGGCCATATATGGGGCGCCTGGGTGGCTCAGTCGTTAAGCGTCTGCCTTCGGCTCAAGTCATGATCCCAGGGTCCTGGGATCGAGCCCCGCATCGGGCTCCCTGCTCTGCGGGAAGCCTGCTTCTCCCTCTCCCGCTCACCCTGCTTGTGTTCCTGCTCTCGCTATGTCTCTCTCTGTCAAAAAAATAAATAAAATCTTTAAAAAAATAAAAAAATAAAAAATAAATAAAGGCCATATATGAAAAATCCACAGCTAACAACATAATGGTGAAAAATTAAAAGCTTTTCCTCTAACATCAGGAGCAGGACAAGGATCTCCACTCTCACCAATTTTATCCAACATAGTATTGAAATCCTAGCTGCTACAATCAGACAAGAAAAAAAAAAAATCCAAATGATAAGGAAGAAATAAAATTGTTTCTATTTGAGGATGTCATGATACTATATCTCTAAAGACATCACCAAAAAACTATCAGAACTGATAAAAAATATTCAGTAAAAGTTGCAGGGTACAAAATCAATGTACGGAAATCTCTTGCATTTGTATGTAGTAGCAGAAAGATAAGAAAATAACCCCACTTAAAATTGCAACAAAGAGAATAAAATACCTAGGAATAAACTTAGCCAAGGAAGTTAAAAACATGTACTCTGAAAAATATAAAACATTGATGTAAGAAGTTAAAGGCAATAAAATAATTGGAAAGATAGTCTGTGCTCATGGATTGAAATTATTAATATTGTCACAATGTCCACAGAACTCAAAGCAATCTACAAATTCAATGTAATTCCCATCAAAATGCCTACAGCACTTTTCACAGAACTAGAACAAATGATATTAAAATGTGTATGGAAGCACAAAAGTCCCTGAATAGCCAAAGCAATCTTGGGAAAGAGCAAAGCTGGAGGTATCACAATCCCAGACTGTAAGATATACTATAAAACTATACTAATCAAAATGGTATGGTGCTGGCACAAAACCAACACCAAACAAAACAGCTACATAGATCAGTGGAACACATTAGAGACCTCAGAAATAAACCCATCTTTATATGGTCAATTAATTCATGACAAGACAAAAATATATAATGGAGAAATGACAGTTTCTTCAATAAATGGTGCAGGGAACACTGGACAACTACATGCAAGAGAATGAAACTGGACCAATTTCTCACACTCTATGCAAAATAAGTTCAAGTGGATTAAACACCTAAATGTGAGACCTGAAACTATAAAACTCTTAGAAGAAAACATAGGTGTAATCTAATCTCTTGGACATCAACTTCAGCAACATTTTGCTAGGTATGTTTCCTGAAGTAAAAGAAACAAAAGAAAAAATAAACTGATGGGAATACACCAAAACAAAACAAAACAAACAAACAAAAACACAACAAAACAACTTTTGCACAGTAAAGAGAAACTTCAACAAAAGTAAAAGGCAACCTACTGAATGAAACAAAATTTTTGCAAATGACATATCCAATAAGGGGTTAATATCTAAAATATAGAAATACCTAATACAACCTAATATCAATAAAAATCTAATTAAAAGTAGGCAAAGGGCCCGAATAGACAATTTTCCAAAGAAAACATAATAATGATCAACAGATACAAGAAAAAATGTTCAACATCAATAATTAGGGAAATACAAATCAAAACCACAATGAGATATCATCTGACACCTGTCAGAATGGCTAGAATCAAAAGGACAAGAAATAAGTGTTGGTGAGCATGTGGAGTAAAAGAACTCTCCTCCACTATTGGTAAAAATGTAAATTGGTGCAACCACTGGTATAAACAGTATGGGGCTTCCTCAAAACATAAAAATAGAAATACCATGTGATCCAGTAATTCCACTACTGGGCATTTACCCAAAGAAAATAAAAACACTAACTGGAAAAGATATATGCACATTTATGTTTATTGCAGCATTATTTACCATAGCCAAGATATGCAAGCAACATAAGTGTCCAAAAATAGGTGAATAGATAAAGAAGATGTGGTATATATATAAAGTGTGTGGTAGATAGATAGATAGATAGATATATATATATATATATATATATATATATATATATATATATATATATAATGTAATATTAGATGTGTGTGTGTGTGTGTGTGTATATATATATATATATATATATATATATATATATAATGTAATATTAGCCATAAAAGAATGAGATCTTGCCATTTGCAACAATATGGATGGACCTAGAGGGTGTTGTGCTAAGTAAAATAAGTCAGACAGAGAAAGACACATACCATATGATTTCTCTCATATGTGAAATCTGAGAAACAAAACAAAGAAACAAACAAGCAAAAAACAGACTCTTAAATACAGAAAACAAACAGGTGGCTGTAGAGGGTTGGTGGGGGGTGTGAATACATAAAGGGAATTAAGAAGTACAAGCTTCCATTTATGGCATGAATAAGCCATAGCAATGAAAGGTACAGCATAGGGAATAGTCAATAATATTGTAATAATTGTGTGGTGACAGATGGTCACTAAACTTATTGTAGTGAGCACTGAGTAATGTATAGAATTGTTGAATCAATATGTTGCACACCTGAAATTAATATAACACTGTATGCTAATTATACTGCAATAAAACATAAAACATAAAAGAAATAGTAAATCCAAATAGACCAATTGCTAGTAAAGAAATTATTGAATCAGTACTCATACACCTCCAACAAACAAAAGTCCAAGACAGCTTCACTGGTGAATTCTACCAAACATTCAAAAAAGAATTAATACCAATCCTTCTCAAAGTCTTAAAAAAAAAAAAATAGAAGAGGTGGAAACTCTTCCACATTCATTTTATAAAGCCAGCATTAACCTAATATCAAAACCAGACAAGGATGCCCCAAGAAAAGAAAATGACAGGCTAGTGTTCTGATGAGCTTAGGTGTAAAAATCTTTAACAAAATAATAATAAATGGAATTCAACAATGCATTAAAAGGATCATACATTATGATCAAGTGGGATTTATTTCAGGGATGAAAGGATAGTTAAACATATGTAAATCAGTTAATATGATACACTGTATTAACAAAATAAAGGATTTAAATCATATATCACCTTAATAGATGCAGAAAAAAAATTTGACAATATTCAACATCTATTTATGATAAAAACTCTCAACAAAGTGGGTATAGAGAAAATGTACTTCAATATAATAAAAGTCATAAATGAAAAGCCCACAACTAACACCATAGTCAATGATGAAAACCTGAAAACTTTTCCTCTGATATCAGAAACAAGACAAGGATGCTCCCTCTTGCCATTCTTATTCAACATAGTATCGGATGTCCTTGCAATAGCAGTTGGGCAAGAAATGGAAATAAAATGCATCCAAACTGGAAAGAAAGAGGTAAAATTGTCATTACTTGCAGGTGACATGATATTATATATAGAAAACCTTAAGGACTCCATCAAAAAAACTGTTAAAAGTAACAAACAAATTCAGTAATGTTGCAGGATACAAAATCAATACACAAATATGTTGCATTTCTATACACTAATAACAGAACATCTGAAAAGAAAATAAACAATCCCATTTAAAATTCATCAAAAAATATCTAGAAATAAATTTAACCAAGGAGTAGAGGCCCTGTATAGTGAAATAAGTAAGACATTAAGAAAAGAAATTGAAGATGTGGATAAATGGAAAGACATCCTGTGCTCATAGAAGAATTAATATGGTTAAAATGTCCAATTACTCAAACTATAGATTCAATATGATCCATATCAAAATTCCAAAGTATTTTCCACAGAAATAGAACAATTCTAAAATTTGTATGGAACCAAAAAAGACCCCTAATATCCAAAGCAATCTTGAGAAAGAACAAAGCTGGAGGCATCATGCTCCCTGGTTTTAAATTATATTACAAAGCTATAATAAGTAAAATAATTCAACATTGGCACAAAGACAGGCACATGGACAAATGGAACATATTAGGAGCCAGAAATAAACCCACTCATATTTGGTGAATTAATTTATAAAAAAGGGAGCCAAGAATATACAACAGGGAAAGGATAATCTCTTCAATAAATAGTGCTGGAAAAACTGGACAGCCACATGAAAAAGAATGAAATTGGACTGCTATCTTACACCATAAACAAAAATTAACTCGAAATGAGTTAAAGTCTTGAACATAAGACATGAAACCATAAAACTCATATAAGAAAATATAGACAGTAAGCTCCTTGACATATCTTGGGGACTGTTTTTTGAATTTGACACAAATAGAAAAAGCAACAAAAGCAAACACAAATAAGAGGGACTACATCAAAATAATAAGCTTCTGCACAGCAAAGAAAACCATCAATAAAATGGAAAGGCAACCTACTGAATGGGAGAAAATACTTGCAAATTGTGTATTTGCTAAGGGGTTAATATCCAAAATATATAAAGAATTCATACAATTCAGTAGCAAATTTTTTTTTATTAAAAAGTGGTTAGAACATCTGAATAAACATTTTTCCAAAGAAAATGTACAGATATCCAATGGGTATGTGAAAAGATGCTCAACATCATTAATCATTTAAGAAATACAAATCAAAACCGCAATAAGATATCACTTGACACCTATTAGAATGGCTATTATTAAAAAAAAAAGAAATAATTTGAGAAATTGTGGACAGAAAGGAACCCTTGCGCACTGTTGGTGGGAATATAAATTGGTACAACTACTAAGGAAAACATTATGGAGGTTCCTCAAAAAAATAAAAATATAACTACACATATGATCTAGCAATTCCACTTCTGAATATTTATCTGAAGAAAATAAAAACACTAACTTGAAAAATATGTGAACCCCCATGCTCATTGAAGCAATATTTATAATAGCCAAGGTATGGGAACAATCTAAGTATCCACTGATAGATTAATGATAAAAACTGTGATATATGTCACATAAACATAACACACACACACACGGATATTAGCCATAAAAAAAACAAAACAAAACAATGAAATCTTGTCATTTGTGGCAACATGGGTGGACCTTGAAGGTACTACGTTCTGTAAAATAAGTCAAGTAGACAAGACAATACTATATAATTTCTTTTATAGGTGAAATCTAAAAACAAGAACAAGAACAAAAACAACCGAGCTCATAAGTACAAAGTACAGATCGGTGGTTGCCAGAGGCAGGCGGTGGTTGGGGGATGGTGGGAGAAATAGGTGAAAGAAGTAAAAATATAAAAGTATAATAATAAAATTAAAAAAAAAAGATTCCTTCCTGGTCAGCAAAATATATACATTTATTATATATATATTTCTAATTTTGGGAGCTGTTCAAAACAAAGAAGAGATACATAAGATATTCATAAGACCCATACTTAAGCTTTCATATATTATTCATTCTTGACTACAGATTTCTCAGCTGGAAGAATTATTAAGATTTAAACAGATTAAGATTTACCCAACTATGGTTAACTGTGACCTTAATGAACTACTTAGATTTTTTTTTTTAAGATTTTATTTATTTATTCATGAGAGAGAGAGAGAGAGAGGCAGAGGCAGAGGGAGAAGCAGGCTCCCCGCGGAGCAGGGAGCCCGATGCGGGACTCGATCCCAGGACCCTGGGATTATGACCTGAGCCGAAGGCAGACGCTCAACCGACTGAGCCACCCAGGCGTCCCATGAACTACTTAGATTATTGATGATTTGGCTCATAAGGTTGAAAACAAGTTCAAATTTATGTGATTGATTCTTGGATTAATTAATGGTTTGCTTAATATAGTAAAATCCCCTGGTTGTATCAAAACCTTTAGTACAGAATAGAAGAAATATTACAGTTATCGATATATTATTACTTTTGTGAAATACTGAATGGATCCTTAAATCATAAATCTTGTATCTGAAAGTCTTATAACAATGTTTCTGGAAGGTCAAATTGGCAACTGGTTTATGATTAGTAACTATAATTAAAATCTTTAATTTACTATGTGTCAGGACCTAAGTCAAAATCTTGATACACATTATCTTTAATCTTTACAACAGATTTGGAGATATGACTCCAAGTCAGGTCTGTACTTCAAATTATCCTGGTATTTTCTGTTATACATAAGTCCGAGTAAAGTGCAGAAAAAAGATGCATGGGGGTAGAAGTTAATGTATATCAATTCTTCTCTATGTGGTCAGTTCAAATAAAGAGCTATCAACAAAGACTTCTTAGGCAAGAAATGTATTTATAGACATGGACAGAATAGGGTGCCTGGGTGGCTCAGTTGGTTAAGCATCTGGCCTTCCGCTCTGGTCATGATCCCAGGGTCCTGGGATCCAGTCCCCCATCCGGCTCCCTGCTCAGTGGGAGCCTGCTTGTCTCTCTGACCCTCCCCCACCCTCGCTCGTGTTCTCTCTCTGTCTCACAAAAATAAATACAAAAAAGGAAGGAAGGAAGGAAGGAAAAGAAAGGAAGGAAGGAAGGAAGGAAGAAAGAAGAAAGGAAAGAAAGAAAGAAAAGAAAGAAAGAAAGAAAAAGAAGGAAAGAAAGAGAAAAGAAAGAAATAGACAGAATAAGGATTAATCGCAACACTATTCACATATAATTCTCCCTAGCACTTCTCACCAATTGCCCCATACACACTGTGCCTCAGGTAGGACTCCAAAACTGTCAGATGAAGGAGCTGATAACCAACAGTTCTCACCAATTGCCCCATACACAGGAATCCAAAACTGTCAGATGAAGGAGTTGACTTTTTTGGGTTTTTTTTTAGCAGTTTAGCATAGTAGCTTCTCATAAAGGAATGACTAGTCCCTTGACTTATTTTATATCTGCCTGTCTATTAATCTATCATCGATCATCTACTTTGATTCAGGAAAACTAAGAATCCAGTTGCCTCTGAAAGCATGTTCATTTGAACAGAAGTGTTACTAGATACCATCCTGTAATTTTTTTCCTTCTTCTTTAATCAGAAATGGATCTTGGAGTTCTATAGTCTGTTATACCTACAGTTGACACATCCGAAGTGAATCAGATGCTTCCATATTGGTGCAGCAAAAATATAGCAAAACTAAAAACTAACATATTTGTTGTAGTTAGCAGTTGTTGCCTGGAATAAGGCTCCTTCTGTATATAAAAATATGTAAGGCTACTTCTATCTATAAAAATAGTTAAAAATCTTGATCTCATTCTTTGTTTTCTAAGGCCACATAAACATGAATGTTACCTTAATGAAAATTCATTTTATACCCTCTTGTAACAAATTAGGGGAAATAACAAAATTATTCTAATATGTAATTTTCCAAATGGAAAACAAATAGTATTCCATTATTGGAGGATGCATAAGAAAGGTTTCCTGCTTATCTCTGTGCATTATCCATGTTTCAATTTCTTTACATTTAACTATATATTGTATTAAATTTTCTAAATTTTATTTTCAACAAATACATCTCCAAACATGACCATATACACACAATTTTTTTTTAACTGAGCTAGGTATAGAGGAGTGTGTGGATATATGTATACTAAGATTGTTCAAATAAACATAAAGGACTATAATTCATTTTTTTTCAAAATACCAAATATCATTGAAAGCTTGGAAAATGGGCGATTTTTCCATTAATTAGCTGAACTTTATATTTACCTAAATCTGTTAGGTTTATTATTTTCCTCATGGGATATAGTTTCTACTTTATCAATCATAATGGTCACACCAAACACCTTAACTTTTTATTTAATTTTAGATACAGACCTGCAGGTTTGTTTTATATGATTGTGCAGTTTATGTACTACACAAAACGAACCCAGATAAAATGGTTTCTGGGAGCTGAAAGAGTTTCTAGCTAAGCTTAGTGGCCTAGTGTGGGGACTGTTCTCACAAAGCATGTGCAGTGCTGTTTTTAATTCACACCAAGTTACCTGTGGAATCAGCCTTTTTAAAATAGTAATTTGTCATCTTATATTTTCTTAATTTTGATTTTTTTTTTCAAAATTTCTTCCTTTCTCAGACTTCATTATTTTATTGAATAAGGCCACATTATACCTAGTCATTCAGACCAAAATCTGAAATCATGTTTAATCCACACTCTGTTGATGTCCCTTATCCCATCTATCAACAAATATTTAAAATTTAAAAGAAAATAAAAATCTTGAATTTGACTTTAACTACCCCAGTGCTGTGTCCTTATTTCATGCCACCATCCTTTCTGCCTGGAGTATTCCAGTAGCTTTCTGCTCCTTTCAAGCAACTCTTCTTGTTTCAATTCTTGGCCTCACCCAGTTTTTCCACCACAGAAGAGACAGGGAAAGAGGCAGAGAGAGAATGTGTAACCAAGTGGATTATCATTTTAATTCCTGGATCCAGGGCGCCTGGGTGGCTTAGTCGTTAAGCGTCTGCCTTTGGCTCAGGTCATGATCCCTGGGTCCTGGGATTGAGTCCCACATGGGGCTCCTTGCTCAGCAGGGAGTCTGGTTCTCCCTCTCCCACTCCCCCTACTTGTGTCCCCTCTCTCGCTGTGTCTCTCTCTGTCGAATAAATAAATAAAATCTTAAAAAAAAAAAAAAAATTCCTGGATCCAGCAATGTCAGAAGCCACCTCTTACTCTGGACTTCCTGACTGTATAAAACCAATAAATTTCCCATTTACCTACTTTTGGGGCATGGGGCTTATTTTTGTTTAAATGGATGCTTTGGCCATTTGCAACTGAAATGTATAAGATGTAATATTGTATAATTGCAGAAAGAACAATGAATTAAGAGTAAAAATATTTGGAAACTAGTTTCAGATCTGATATTTATTATTCATGTGATCATTGGCAAGTCGCTTAATTCATTCTGAATGTGAATTTCCTTATCTCATGGGAGAAAGACATCTTACCTTTATACTGTATGGTATTTTTTGTGGAGTCAAATGCAATAAAATTGGTTGAAATGTGATATTGGGCTCTGTCAGAACCCAAAGCCTATGTGCTTTCCACTTTTTTGTAGACTGTTGTATAGATACTTATCTGTGTACAAGGCAAGTAATAATGAGTCTATCTACTGTCACATCCATACTCCTTGTATATAAAACATCCTTGGCCTAAAAACTGTCTTTATGCCTTCCAGGATTCAAAAGTACCATACCATGTAGACAATCTTCGTACAAACAATATCAACCTGAATCACTAACCCAAAACAACCTGTTTCCTGTTTCTTTGGAAGTTCCCCAGTTTTGAGTGTAGAAAGTTGCAGGAAAAGCTAGATTCATCAGTTATAATTCTCTGTAAGTATTTGTTTGAAATGACAGTGCCTTTATGTATTTGGGGCTTCCATGATCATGATGCATCCAGCTTACTAAACTGTTGAGTGTGCTATCAGGCAGAGCAGAGGTCAGGACTTCTCAGAGCATGAAAAAGATAGTGAAATGAATGAATTATATGGCAGTTAGCCTGCACATATTTTACATTAAGTCAATTGTATTACTTGGTTAGTTCAATCACACAGCTGGTCAATTTATTGTATTAATCAGTTATATTTGATGGCCCTAATTGGTTAGAGTGCTTAGACAAATAGCCAAACTGATTGTCCAGTGCAAACAATGTTTAGAGAACTACTTTTTCTCAACTTCCAGACATTTACAAATATACCTGAAATTATAAAACTTTTTTTTTTCTTTTCATGAATAATTTGTGTATAGCCTAGCCAATGGAAAAGCCCATAATATCTTATTGGTGATGCACCTCATTATGCACTGTTCCATGCATTTGAAAGCACCATTATTTTTTTTTAAGATTTTATATATTTGACAGAGAGAGACACAGTGGTAGAGGGAACACAAGCAGGAGGAGTGGAAGAGGGAGAAGCAGGCTTCCCACTGAGCAGAGAGCCCGATGTGGGGCTCGATCCCAGGACTCTGAGATCATGACCTGAGCCGAAGGCAGACGCTTAACGACTGAGCCACCCAGGCGCCCCTTAAGGGCACCAATTTATAGTATTGGATGGATTTTGGTAATTTAACAAATTAATTTGTCAATTTTATAAATGAAATCTGAACTCTAAAGCTTCTCTCATAGACTCTTTTCCGTGAATGCAATAAACTCAAGGAAAAATACAAGCATTTTAGATAGAATGATAAATTCCAAAATTTTGTTGTCCCTGCTATCTTCTCCTAACATCTAAGGAATCCTAGCCCTAAAGATATTAAAAAACTGAAGCCACAGATCTCAATAAAAGTAAGTATCCTACGGATAATTTGCTATCTCAAACAGCATATCTTTGAACAGCCAATTTCCTCATGTTTGTGCTTTCTTAAACTCACCTTAAAAATTATGACTTTAAGATATTTTCATTTTTTAAGAGAGAAAATCAACAAACACACACAACTTTCTATATAAGTTTTAAGGCTTAAGAAGATATGTGCAAGAATTTCTTTCAGAGGATTGTAATAAGACATATGTGAGTTAAGCAAGAAGGGTGGAGAGAGAAACATCTTTCATAATATTTATTGATAGTGTGTAGTATTATATTAAGTAAATCTTGGGTTCTCCTTTGGAAAATGACTTATTTCCTCCCATATTTCTCTGCATATTTAATTATTAGGCTTGAACTTAACATTTTCCTTCCATAATCTAATAGTCCACTTAAAATTTTCTCTTTATTCCTTCCTAGAATAGATAGCCAGGGAGAGGCCTAGTATCTTAGACCCAGAGGAAACTAGAGATCTTATAGGCCACCTCTGATTTTTAACTGTAGTGCTACCTTGTCAGGTATCCTTTCCATTAAATAAAATAATTTTAAGGAATGTGGTTTAAAAGATTTTACGGAGTATAACTCAGCTGAATATTCTTAGGGCAAGGGAAGATCAGGTTTATACTTCAACGCAGTTTTAGTCTCTGAGCTAGGAGGCAAAGCAGTTGAATTGAATGAAAAGACTGAAATATATAACTTCTTTTCTTTCATAAACTCTTCCTGCTGTCACCAGGTCTGGGAAGATAAGGATTAGTACCTTCTTTTTCTTTTTCTTTCTTTTTTTTTAAGGTTTAATACCTTCTATGTATGTGAGTGGATATGTGCTAACTGCATTTTTTCACTAACTGATAATAAAAGCAAGGCTATCCCTTTGTTGACAAAATAGTATTTGTACTCAAATATTAGTCATGAAAACTAGTTCAGTACATGTATACCACATTGGTGGGGAGCAGAATAATAAAGCATCCATGGATTAAGGAAAAAAAAAAGAAACTCTAAATATGAAATTAGAGTCACTTTCATGTTTGATGGTAAGTTATATTTATCTATTCATGTAAACATCTGAAGACATCTGTGGGTTATGATTGTATACATCTTGTGTTGAATCAAATTCAGAGTCTGGATAACACACTACTCTCCCAAACACCAATATAATTAATTCCATACAGAAGATTGAACATTTCTTCTTGATTTCTCTAACAGTCAGAATTGCACTAAATATTATGAATAGAATAGAATTTAATCCAAAGAAGTATTAGGAGAACAGGCTCTGAGCTGCACCTCAGAACATTACACATTGAATTTATCAACCAAGGGAACTATGATGTCTGTCACAATCAGAAAGTGGAGAAATCAGGAGCCCACCAATAAACCACTGAGTTTGACATATTGGTTTGATGAATAAGAAAGTGGCTGCGACTTTGAAACTGTATTTAAATAGCTGTGAAGCTGGAATTTGGATTCTGAAATGAAGTTACAAAGCAAAATCACGTTCTCACAACCTGTTTGCCATAAAAAACAACAGACCAGCCAGAAAGATAGCTTTCTATCAATTTTCCCTTCAAAATGCTCTTACAATGAATGTAATTGATAGAACCTAATTTGCATCCAGTACATGCAAGGAAATATAAAGAAAAAAAGCCTTTATATCTCTGCACTTGTAGTAGAGAAAAACACCCTAGAAAGTGGTAGAAATGGACCCTGATAATTGAGGATATTCAGCACAGTTTATTGTAAAGTACTCTAATGTTTCTGTAGCCCAAAGTCTGGTTTTGATTTGTTTGTCTAAATCACTGATAGACTACTTATCTGCTTACATTCTTCGAAGACCAGACCTACTCCTTATATACAACCAGCCACTGTCCCAGTAGGAATGGATATATATCAGAGCTACACATGATTTAAGTGTTCCTGCATTCTACTTTCAAATTCTATCATCTATCATCTATCTATCTATCTATCTATCTATCTATCTATCTATCTATCATCTATCTAATCCATCATCTATCTATCATCTATCTAAATAACTCTATTTTTGTCCAAGATTTCCAATACATCAGTCTATTTAATTTTTGGAAAATGAATAAAAACATCTGGCTTTCCCATTTCAGCTAGTTGTTTTCAGTTAAAAATTAATGTCTTTAAGGTTGCAGGTAAATGTATATTTGGATTTTTAAGCAAAAGTTCTAAATTGTAGATTCCTATATGTAAATTTCCCCTCCCCGAAACTTGATCTTAGAATTTTATATTAGTTTGTTAGTACTGCTATAACAAAATATCAGAACCTGGGTGGATTAAACAATGGGATTGTAGTTTCACACACTTCTGGAGGCTGAAAGTCTAAAATAAAAGTGCAAGAGGGGTTAGTATCTTCTGAGGCCCATCTCTTTGACTTGCAGAAACCTGCTTTCTCACAATGTCCTTATGCAGTCTTCCCTCTGTCACACATATCCCTGATGTCTCTTATTATTAGGACAGTAGTGATATAGGATTGAGGCTCCACTCTTATGATCTCATTTAACCTTAATTACCTCTTTAAAGGCTCTTCCTCCAAAGACAGTCACATTGAAGCCTACAGCTTCAAATGTGAATTATGGGGGCCATGATTCAGTTTATATAAAATTTTACGGGATATTTGTGAATAAAGTAAAAACACAAATAATTATAAATTCTGCATTTCAAGTTAAAATACTTTAATTCTGAAATAAAACTCACTAAATACATGATTTACTATGATATATGATTGCATTGTATAGATATTGCAGTATAAACTACAATTATAATATTATGTAAACTTCCAAAAAAACTTCTTGATTATTTTTACTATCAGAATATTTCAAATGCAGTATTAACCCAAGTGAATTTTTTTATTTTATTTAAGTAACCAAACATTTTAACAACTCAGATAAAAATTGGTAGAAATTTCACAGTTTTGGGCGCCTGGGTGGCTCAGTTGGTTAAGCGACTGCCTTCGGCTCAGGTCATGATCCTGGAGTCCCGGGATCGAGTCCCGCATCGGGCTCCCTGCTCAGCAGGGAGTCTGCTTCTCCCTCTGACCCTCCCCCCTCTCATGCTCTCTCTATCTCATTCTCTCTCTCAAATAAATAAATAAAATCTTAAAAAAAAAAAAGAAATTCCACAGTTTTATTTTTATTATTACAGCTTTTAGTCCACTTACAATCTAACTGAAAATGATTTCTATTATATTTATAAGAATCTTATACCTTTTGTAACTATCGATCTAAGGCAAATATTACTTAGTGCATTACTAGCTAAATAACATCCTAAATCAAATATTTATTTAGATCCCTTTACTCACACTAATTTTTTATTGCTTTCTTCAGGTATAATTTTTTCACTGCGATATATATATATATATATATATATATATATATATATATATATAATAGTTTTAAGCCAAGGATAAATATTTAATTATATTGCAACAATGGATTTGTCTCCATTTCCTTAGCTGAAAATTAGTTGTGGAAATACTAGAAAATGAATTTACTTAAAATATTGCATTGGAAGAAAATGAAAAATAAAATGTGACATTGGTATACTATTGTGCCCATTTCCTAACAAAGCGTTCTATCCAAAAGTAAGTTGTATATTATCAACTATAAGAAAAAAATGGAAAAAAATACAAACACATGGAAGCTAAACAACATGCCACTAGGCAATGAATGGTTCAAGAAAGAAATCAAAGAGAAGAAAAAACACATGGAGACTAAAAGAAAATAAAAACATAACAGCCTCAAATTTTGGGATACAGAAAGAGTAGTCTAGGGAAAATTTGTAGCAATACAGGTCTATTTCAAGAAACAACAAAAATCTCAAGTAAATAATCTAAGTTACACCTAGAGAACAAGAACAAGAAGAAGAAGAAGGAGAAAAGAAAGAAGAAAGAAAAAGAAAGAAAGAAAGAAAGAAAGAGAAAAGTCAAAGTTATAGAAGGGTGGAAGTAAAGATAAAAGCATAAATAAATGAAATAGTGACTAAAAGACCAATAGAAAAGATCAATAAAACCAAGAGCTGGTTGTTTGAAAAGATAAATACAATTGATAAACTTTTAGCCAGATTCATTGAGAAAAAAAGAGGACCCAATTAAACTCAGAAATTAAAGAGAAGAAGTAACAACCAACATCACTAAAATACAAAGACTTATAAGAGGCTACTACAAAAAAATATATGCCAGGGCGCCTGGGTGGCTCAGTTGGTTAAGCGACTGCCTTCGGCTCAGGTCATGATCCTGGAGTCCCTGGATCGAGTCCCGCATCGGGCTCCCTGCTCGGCAGGGAGCCTACTTCTGCCTCTGACCCTCCCCCCTCTCATGTGCTTACTCTCTCTCATTCTCTCTGTCTCAAATAAATAAAAATTAAAAAAAAAAAAAATCTTAAAAAAAAATATATGCCAACATTAGACAACCAGAAGAAACAGATAAATTCCTAGAAATATGCAATCTTCCAAAACTGAATCAGGAAGAAATAGAAGATCTGAACAGACCACTTATAATAAAATTGAATTGATAATCAAAATACTCCTAGCAAACAAAAGTCTAGGACCAGATAGATTCACAAGTGGATGATACCAACCGTTTAAAGAAAACTTAATGTCTATTCTCCTGAAACTACTCCAAAAAATAGAAGAGGAAGAACAGCTTCTCAATACATTCTATGAGGCCAGCATTATTACGCTGATACCAAAACCAAAGATACAACAAAAAGAGAAAATTACAAGCCACTAGCCCTGATGCATATAGATGTAAAAACCCTCAACAAAATATTAGCAAACCATATTCATCAATACATTAAAAGGACTATCACCATATGTGGGATTTATTCCACAGATGCAAAAATAGTTCAATACCCACAAATCAATGTGATATACCACATTTACAAAATGGAATAAAAAATCATGATCTCAAAGATGCAGAAAAAGCATTTGACAAAAATTCAAAATCCATCAGTAATAAAAAAAAAAATCAACAAATTGCTTTTACAGGTAACACGCCTCACATAATAAAAGCATATATGATAGGGGTGCCTGGGTGGCTCAGTCGTTAAGCATCTGCCTTCAGCTCAGGTCATGATCCCAGGGTCCTGGGATCGAGCCCTGCATCAGGCTCCCTGCTCCATGGGAAGCCTGCTTCTCCCTCTCCCACTCCCCCTGCTTGTGTTCCCTCTCTCGCTGTGTCTCTCTCTGTCAAATAAATAAATAAAATCTTTAAAAAAAAAAAGGCATATATGATAAACCCACAACTATCATCATTCTCAATGGGAAAAAAACAGAACTTTCTTCTAACATCAGGAACAAGACAACAATGTCTGCTTTCACCACTTTTATTCAACATAGTACTGAAAGTCTGAACACAGCAATCAGACATAAAAAGAAATAAAAGGCATCCAAACTATTACAGAAAAGCAAAACTGTCACTATTTGAAGAAAACATGATAGTATACAAAGAAAACCCTAAAGACTCCACACACACACATACACAAACACACACACAGTTAGAATAACTGAATTCAATAAAGTTACAGAATACAAAATTAATATACAGAAATCTGTTGGGTTTTTATACACCAATAATGAAGTAGCAGAAAGAGAAATTAAGAAAACAATCCCATTTAGAATTGCGCTAAAAAACAAAACAAAACAAAACAAAACAAAACAAAACAAAAAAAAACCTAGGCATAGATTTAACCAAAAAGGTGAAAGACCCGTGTCCGGAAAACTATAAGATATTGATGAAAGAAATTTAAGATGACAAACAAATGGAAAGATATTACATGCTCAAGGATTGGAAGTATTGTGTCCCTATGAAATGAAATCCCTGTTAAAATTCCAATAGCATTTTTAACAGAACTAGAATGAATAATATTAAAATTTGTAATGGAATCACTAACGACTGAATAGCCAAAGCAATCTTGAGAAAGAATAAAGCTACAAGTATCACAATCCCGTCTTTCAAGATACCCCAAAGCTATAGTCATCAAAACAGTATGGTACTGGCACAAGAACAGACACCTAGGTCAATGGAACTAAATAGAGAGCCCAGAAATAAACCCATATTTATATGATCAATTAATCTATGACAAAGAAAGCAAGAATATACAATGAGAAAAGACAGTTTTTTCAATAAATGGTGCTCCATGCAAAAAAAAAAAAAAAAAGAAAGAAACTGAACTACTTCTTTAAGCCTAACACAAAAATAAACTCAAAATGAAATAAAGATCTAAATGTGAGACCTGAAGCCATAAAATTCCTAAAAGAAAACATAGGCAGCAATCTCTTGGACCTCAGCCTTAACAACTATTTCTAGATAGGTCATTCAGGCAAGGAAAACAAAATAAGTAATAAACTATTTGGACTATACCAAAACAGAATGCTTTTGCACAGTGAAAGAAACCATCAAAAAAAAAAAAAAAACCCAAAAAGGTAACCTACTGAATGGGAGAAAATATTTGCAATACAATCTGATAAGAAATTAATGTCCAAAATATATAAAGAACTTATAACACACACACACACACACACACACTCCAATTTGGTTAAAAAATGGATATAAACCTTGAGTAGACATTTTTCCAAAGAAGACATTCAGACGGACAACAGACACATAAAAAAAAGATGCTGACTATCACTGATCATCAGGGAAATGAAAATCAAAACTACAATGTTAACATCACCTCCCACCAATCAGAATGGCTGGTTATCAAAAGACAAATAAGTGTTGGCAATGATGTAGAGAAAAGGGAAACTTCAATCACTGTTGATGGGATTGTAAATTGGTGCAAAAACTAGAAAACAGTATGGAAGTTTCTAGAAAAAAAAATAAAACTAAAAATGCCGCATGATCCAGTAATTCCACTACTGGTTATTTACTTAAAGAAATCCAAAATACAATTCAAAAAGATATATGCACCTTTATGAGTATTATAACATTATTGAGAATAGCTAAGATATGGAAACAACTTAAGTGTCCATCAATATATGAATGGATAAAGATGTGATATACAATGGAATATTACTCAGTCACAAAAAAATGAGATCTTGCCATTTGTGACTATATGGATGGACTTAGAGGGAATTATGCTAAGTAACATAATTCAGAGAGAAAAAATAATATATATTTCACTTATATGTGGAATCTATAAAACAAAACAAATGACCAAACAAAAACAAACTGGTGGTTGAAAGAGGGGAGGAATGGGGTGATAGGCAAAATGAGTGAAGGGGATTAGGCGGTACAGGATTCTGGTTATGGAATGAGTAAGTCATGGGTATGAAAAGTACAACATAGGGAATATAGTCAATGGTATTTTAATAGAATTATATGGTAGCTACAGATGGTAGCTACACTTATGGTGAGCGTAGTGTAACATAGAGTTGTTGAATTACTATATTATATGCCTGAAACTAATGTAGCATTGTGTGTCAAGTGTATTTCATTTTTTTTAAGGTAAGATGTATATGTCTTTGCCTTGTTACAGCATTTGTTTAGGCATTGGGGATTAGTAAGTAACATACAGGTGGTAATTTAGACTAGTAAAATAATTTTTTAAATTATCCAGGTTATCTCTTGTTCATATTAATAAAAAAAAAAATATGTCGAATTGCCCCATGACAACTAAGGATGTATTAGTTGCTCCTTGTGACTGAATCCACTTGGGTTCTGAGCTTTCCTCTCTTGTTCCCACCATGCCCACAACACTTCTGTTTAACATACTCTCTTGCCAAACTTTTTTAGTAATGTTTTATAAAAGTAAACCTCATCTTCAGATTATTTATTTAGGGGTAATTCTCAAAAAACTACTTCTGTGCATTTATATTTAGTGAACTAGATACAAGATATTCACAGTGGACATTCCAAGATCATAATCTCAGCCCCCTCCCAAAAATATTTATAAATATTAGCACTAATATTTTTCAGAAAGAAGCATATTTTCTGACAATGTACATGTGCAGTGACTACATTATAAGAAATGAAAAACTGTAACTTTTAAACTATTGATTCTGAAATCAGTTAAATATATTCCTAGTGAACTTATTTGCTCTTGATACTTTCCTTGTAGTCCATCTGATTGCAATTTGTACTTCAAACAGGAAAATGTTAAAAAAAAAAAAATAAGAGTAGGTCATTTACCTTCAGCTTTTGCCATAAATAGTGTAAAAAAAAAGTTGAAGAAAGATAAAATAGGGCAATGGAGAGACTAATTCTGATAGATTAATTTGGAGAATTTAATAATAAAAAGTGTTGGATAATCAAGATTTTTTATAAGATTCTTCTGTCAGGAGGTTGGATAAACTTTTAAATAAAGCTATTCCTATAACGATTGGTATTTGGCAAAACTTTGATATTTGTGCACAATCATGTCAAATTATGTTTTAAATGGCTTTTCATCTTAGGATGTATGATAGTGTAACTAAAGAATCTAGCTTAACATGGTCTGGGTCCTATTCTGGAAAATGATTAGTTAAGAGGAATGAAGGTATTTTTAACTGCAGCCTACTTCTACATGATTTTAAATCATTGTTCCAAGAGAAATAAGCCAGGGGTGATGAGAATGGACACCTATAATAAAAAGACAGAATTTCCAGGGAGATGATTTCACTACAAAGCTTGTTGCACTGAAGGGATGGTTTCTGACACATCTGCCAATTAACAACTGATCCTCAGAGGTAAAAGTAAACTTTCCAAGCTTTGGTTCTCAATAGTCTTTGCAGCCCTGAATCTTACTCATTGCCATTTTGACAGTATTGTTCCATGAACCAATTTCTTGAAAGCTGGTTGAGGAAAAGTTGGAAAAAGAAGCAATGAGCTTCTAAGTACAAGTAGTATTCAAGCAGAAACCTATTTAGTGGGGTATTTTAACTAAAAGACCATGGAGACTTTTAACTGTGAGGTTCTTTTTTGTATTTTTGATAGAATTTATTAATTCTATTTACTGGGGCGCCTGGGTGGCTCAGTCATTAAGCGTCTGCCTTCAGCTCAGGTCATAATCCCAGGGTCCTGGGATCGAGCCCCGCATTGGGCTCCCTGCTCAGCGGGAAGCCTGCTTCTCCCTCTCCCACTCCCCCTGCTTGTGCTCTCTCTCGCTGTGTCTCTCTGTCAAATAAATAAATAAAACCTTAAAAAAAAATTCTGCTATTTACTTGCACACATAACATTAATTCCCCTTTTATAAGTCCTACACATTGTAATTTTAAACTGGCTGCACATAATGCATACTCAATTGTTCTCACTTTATACATAGATTGGTAACATTTTAAAAAATATTTTTGAAATTCTAACGTTATCCGTATTAATACTTCAAAGAATATAAATGGTTCTGCACGTCAAATCAAAATAGGAGTTGAAAAATGCACTGCATGCTAATTTAGTGAAAAAAAAAACTACACACTTGCAAAATAACAAAGGAAAAAAATTCAACAAAATTCTATGGCAGACCTTAAGCTCATTTTTATACTTTTTTTTTTTTTTGCTTTTCCCTAAAAAACTTACTACTTAAATTAAACACCCACACCCATAAAAAATACCAGAAGGTTGATGACAAATTGGGTGAAGTAATAGGCAACAAAAATAATTATAAATCTAGAATGACAGATTAATGAGGAAAGACTAAAATTAAATATATATATGAAGTGGTGATAAAAAGGTGAACATCAGAGAAGTTTGAATTTGAATAAATATACTAATTAATTTTGAATAAAAAGAAAAAAGTTTCATTTGAATAAGCTAAACTTACAAAAGTTACCTAGCATTTATAACTGTGAATATGTCATAAAGTTGATAAAATAGTGTTTACCTTGAATATTACTCCTTGAATGCTCACATCTCCAATTTAACTGTTTATATTATAAAAAGAATGAAGACATTACTTCTTAATCATATAAAAAAGAATCAAAATTTGTAAACACATTATATAGAAGAGCATGCATTTACTTTCTAAAATATAAATAAGATATTGAAATATGCCTTTTATTAAGTTGGAAAGTACTTCAATATATGTTTTATTAAATTTTAATTGCTCATAAGTGAGACATGTGATGTTTAAATTCATAAAATATTATAATTTCCTGTTAATAAGATATATGATAGCTGGTAGAGGAAATAAGTGTTAAAATCTATATTAACACTGAATAGCCAGGAGTGTTGAAAAAGAAAACCAAAGGGGCCTCACAATGCCTGACTTCAGCTATATTACAAAGCTGTGATCATCAAGATAACATGGTACTAGCACAAAAAAAGACACATAGATCAATTGAACAGAAAAGAGAACCCCAAAATGGACCCTCAACTCTATGGTCAACTAATCTTCAACAAAACAGGAAAGAATATCCAATGGAAAAAAAGACAGTCTCTTCAATAAATGGTGCTGGGAAAATCAGACAGCCACATGCAGGTGAATGAAACTGGACCATTCTCTTACACCATACACAATTATAAATTCAAAATTGATGAAAGACCTAAATGTGAGACAGGAATCCATCAAAACCCTAGAGGAGAACACAGGCAGTAACCTCTTCGACCTTGGCCGCAGCAAATTCTTCCAAGACACGTCTCTAAAGGCAAGGGAACCAAAAGCAAAAACGAACTATTGGGGCTTCACCAAGATAAAAAGCTTCCGCACAACAAAGGAAACTGTCAACAAACTAAAAGGCAACCTATGGAATGGGAGAAGATATTTGCAAATGACATATCAGATAAAGGGCTGGTATACAAGATCTATAACGAATTTATCAAACTCAACACCCAAAAAACAAATAATCCAGTCAAGAAATGGGCAGAAGACATGAATAGATTATTTGTCCAAAGAAGACCTACAAATTGCCAACAGACATATGAAAAAATGCTCCATATCACTTGTCATCAGGGAAATGCAAATCAAAACCACAATGAGATACCACCTTACACTAGTCCGAATGGCTAAATTAACAAGACAGGAAACAACAACTGTTGGCCAGGATGCAGAGAAAGGTGAACCCTCTTACACTGTTGGTAGAAATGCAAGCTTGTACAGCCACTCTGGAATACAGTATGGAGGTTCCTCAAGAAATTAAAAATGGAGATGCCCTATGACCCAGCAATTGCACTACTGGGTATTTACCCCAAAGATACAGATGTAGTGGAAAGAAGGGGCACATGCACCCCAATATTCAAGGCAGCAATGTCCACAATAGCCAACCTTTGGAAGGAGTTGAGATGTCCTTCAACAGATAAATGGATAAAGAAGATGTGGTTCATATATACAATGAAATATTACTCAGCCATCAGAAAGGATGAATACCTACCATTTGCATCGACGTGGATGGAACTTGAATTAAGTCAAGCAGAGAAAGACATTTATTATATGGTTTCACTCATATGTGGAATATAAGAAACAGCACAGAGGATCATAGGGGAGGGAGGAAAAACTGAATGGGAAAAAATCAGAGAAGGAGACAAACCATGAGAGACTCTTGATTCTGGGAAACAAGCTGAGGGTTGCAGAAGGGGAGATGGTTGGATGGATGGGGTAACTGGGTGATGGGCATAAGGAGGGCACGTGATGTGATAAGCAGTGGGTATTATACATAACTGATGAATCATTGAACACTACATCAGAAACTAATGATGTAGTATATGTTGGCTAATTGAATTTAAATAAAAATAAATAAATAAATGAAAATTTAAAAAATAAAAATAAAAACTATATTAAAAGACTAACCTTACCCCAAAACAATGAATATACAAGGAAGTTCTAGAGAGAAAAAAGTAAATATGTAAAATAAACATCTAGAGAGAGTGATATATTTAGAAAATAGGCAAAGTGAAGACTAGGTCCAAATATTTGTAATTCTCAGAGAAGAAAATTGAAAAAGTAATGGAATAGATCATATTCTTAGGTATAGAAGTCAATACAATCTTTTTTTCCCTAGGCAAAAAACTTTATTAACCTTGTTTCAAACTTTATTCCCAGGCTTCTTCAGCTTAATTAGCTGCAAAGAATGAATAGTGTATAAGGAAAAACTGAAAAGAGCTGCAGTGTCCAAGGGACATGGGCTTAAAAATTAGAGATCTAGATTTTATCAGATCCATGAACAAAATTTTAAAAAGCAGTCATAATATAAAATAGCAGCTCCCCAAGTTGACACAATTCAGTTTGCTTCATTCTTGGAAGTTTCATCAAAATTCTCCACAAGATCTGGAACTTCATCATCCTCCTCCTCTCCGGTAGCAAGTGGTGCTTTTCCATCCACAGATTGTTTGGACAGAGCTTCAGCCAGTCTTCTCAAACTAGTCAGACTGCAGCAAGTTGGTTTAAGATACTGGGTAGCATTTCTGTCAGCTGCTTTGTCCCAGCGAGGCCTGGAATGGTGGAAGTGTTCGCGGCAAGTGACGCCTGAACTTTGGGGTTGTTGAAGTGGAGCACTGTTCCTTGGTTTGTGAACATACTCACTTCTTCAATACCAGAGATATTGTTTACCCCTAACTTCTTTAAGGAGAACTGAAGGTTTTATCATCTGCTGTAGCCGTTCTATGAACCACCTTCTTCTTTCAGCGAGCAGTTCCTTTCCCACCAATGCGCACTTGTGCTTGCAGTTTGGCGAGTTTCTCCTGGTTCATGATAGTTTCTTTCATCTTGGAGCAGAAATGGGACCTCGTGGGGGAATAGGGTTGGAGCTCAGGGGGTCCTGGGCAGACCAGCTAAGATTAGGTGCACACACGTGGGGACGCAAGATCGAACTCAATACAAATTTTAACAAATAAAATAAGGCTAGGGGCACCTGAGTGGCTCAGTTGGTTAAGTGGCTGTCTTCAGCTCAGGTCATGATCCCAGGACCCTGGGATGGAGCCCGGCATCTGGCTCCCTGCTCAGCAGGGAGCCTCTTCTCCTCTGCCTGCCATTCCCCCTGCTTGTACTTGCTCTCTGGCTCTCTCTGTGTCAAATAAATAAATAAATAAATAAATAAATAAATAAATAAATAAATAAATAATAAATAAATAAATAAAATAAAATAAGGCTCAAACTTATGTTTTGAGGGACACCACAGTATGACTGTGAAAATGTATTTGAATGGTCCTCATCTGCATACACACCTCTAATCTAGGAAAAGTTTTGAGAACATTTCTCATTGAGGTTTTTTTTTTTTTTTTTTTTTTTTTTTTTTTACCTCCCCTTCTACATGAAAGCATTTTTAGGGCATGTCTGTATACCCAAAAATTACTTTGAGGTTCTGATTACCAGTTTATATCTGTGTGGTGTACTAGGTAAGAGGATTTAATTTAGAGCTAGGTTGCTTGAATTCAAATGCGAACTCTACCAACTACTACTTATGTGACCTTAGGCAATATATCACTTTTCATGCCTTAATTTTCTCATTTTGAAACTGTGGCAAATAATAGTATTTATGTCATCCTCCTTGGGGAAAACAAAGGTGTCAGGTTCTTGAAACATGTGTTGGTGGTGACTTTTTAAAAATCTAACACTAAGGGTGCCTGGGTGGCTCAGTTGGTTAAGCGACTGCCTTCGGCTCAGGTCATGATCCTGGAGTCACGGGATCGAGTCCCGCATCGGGCTCCCTGCTCAGCAGGGAGTCTTCTTCTCCCTCTGACCCTCCTCCCTCTCATGCTCTCTGTCTCTCATTCTCTCTCTCTCAAATATATAAATAAAATCTTTAAAAAAAAATCTAACACTAAAAGAAAATCAAAAAAGCAAAAATAAATACATGGGACTATATCAAACTAATAAGCTTCTGCACAGAAAAGAAAACATTCAACAAAATGGAAGGACAACCTACCAAATAGGAGAAAATACTTGCAAATTACATATTTGATAAGGGCTTTATAACCTATATATATATATAAACACCTCATGCAACTCAATAGCAAAAATAACAATAATAAATAAAATAAAAACTCAATAAAAATGGTTAGAAGATCTGAATAGACATGTTTCCAAAGAAGAGATACAGATGGCAAACAGGTACATGAAAAGATGCTCAATATCACAAGTCATCAGGAAACTGTAAATCAAAATCACAATGAGATATTACCTCACACATGTTAGAATGACTATTATCAAAAAGACAAGAATAACGAGTGTTGGTGAGGATATGGAGGAGAGGGAACCCTTGAGTACTGCTCGTGGGAATGTAAATTGGTGCAGCCACTCTGAAAAAGAAAGTATGCAGGTTCTTCAAAAAATTCAAAATAGAAATACCACATGATCTAGGAATTCCACTTCTAGGTATTTATCCAGAGAAAAAAACACTAATTCAAAAAAGTATAGACACCACTATGTTCACTGCAGCATTATTTATAATAGTCAAGATATGGGAACAATATAAGTGTCCATTGATAAATGAGTGGATAAAAAATTGTATTATTTTATAGACTTAGATATAGATAAAGGTGAATATTCACAATAGAATATTATTCAGCCATAGAAAATGAAATCTTGTTATTTGTGAAAATCTGAATAGACCTCGAGGGCATAATTATGTTAAGTGAAATAAGTCAGGCAGAAGAAGGCAGAGGCAGTATGATCTCTCTTATGTGTGATATCTAAAAACAAAATAAAAAAAGCTAGCTCATAGATACGGAGAACAATTTGGTGCTTGTAAAAAGGTGGGGGCTAAGGAGTGGGAGAAATGGGTGAACTGTTTTTGTGGGGGGTTTTTAGTTTAAATAAAAATATAAAATAAAATTATGCACAAATAAATATAACACAAATCTAAAGACCAATTTCTATTTTACTCTCTATGTTAAGTTGGGCTAAGATAAGTTGAGGTCATTTTTTGAATATGTGTATTTATAAAATTATCAATTAAATCCATTACCATCTTTTAAAAAGATCACAAAATAGAAAAGCACCATAAACATTTTAGAAAGTTTTGAATAGTTAATCAGCTAATTTCCACTGCAACCTACTTTCATCTTAACCCTGTCAATCACAAACTAACCTATAAATCCTAAACTGAGCTGCTTACGTTAAGGTGGCTAAACCTATCTCAAAGCATGAGAAATCAGCAATAAATTTTGAAATTGAAATTTCATTATTTTATAAGCCATCCACTTGTCAAAAATGAGTTAATGAATGACTTCTCTCCACTTTCATCTATTTTTTCCTGTAAAAATAGATTTGAGTTGGCTATCTATTTAATAAAACAATTAAAAGCATATCTTTAGGGTGCCTGGGTGGCTCAGATGGTTAAGCGTCTGCCTTCGGCTCGGGTCATGATCCCAGGGTCCCGGGATCGAGTCCCGCATCGGGCTCCCTGCTCGGCAGGGAGTCTGCTTCTCCCTCTGACCCTCCTCCCTCTCATGCTCTCTGTCTCTCATTCTCTCTCTCTCAAATAAATAAATAAAATCTTTAAAAAAAAAAAAGCATATCTTTACAGATCTATGCATTTTTAAAATATTATGACAAACGTATTAAGTCATAATTATTCAACATCTCCATGTAAAAGATCCTCTTGATTGGCACTAGAGAAGCTACAGATACACAGGGTGGATACAAACTTTGGCCTCACAAATTTATTGCCTACTGTTATGGGCTACATTGTGGCGTCAAATGTCATATGTTCACATCTTAACCCCAGTAAGAATGCGACTGTATTTGGTGATAATGGAGACAGGGTCTTTCAAAAGGTAATTAAGTCAATGAAGTCATTAAGGTGAGCCTTAATCCAATATGATCGTGCCCTTAAAAAAACAAACAAAAGACAGGTGATTAGGACACAGACATGTACGGAGGAAGATCATGTGATACACATCTATAAGCCAAGGAAAGGGGCCTCAGAAGCAACCCACCCCCTCAAAATCTTGATTTCAGATGTCTAGCCTCCAGAGCTCTGAAAAAATACATTTTTCTTATTTCAGCCATCCCGTTAGGGGCACTTCTTTGTGGCAGCCTTAGTGTCTCAGTCCATTTGGGTTGCTATAACAAAAATATTATAGAATAAGTGGCTTATAGGGCACCTGCGTGGCTCAGTTGGTTAAACGACTGCCTTTGGCTCAGGTCATGATCCTGGAGTCCCGGGATCGGGTCCCGCATCGAGCTCCCTGCTCGGCAGGGAGTCTGCTTCTCCCTCTGACCCTCCTCCCTCTCATGTGCTCTCTGTCTCTCTCATTCTCTCTGTCTCAAATAAATAAATAAAATCTTAAAAAAAAAAAAAAAAGAATAAGTGGCTTATAAACAATAGAATTTATTTTTTTGAAGTTCTGGAGTCTGAGAAGGCCAAGATCAAGGCACCTCACATGGTAGGAAGCTGGGAGTTCTCTGGCCCTCTTTTATAAGGGCACTAATCCCATTCAGGAGTGTTTCACCTTCATGGCCTAATTACCTCCTAAAAGCCTCACCTCTAAATACCAACCCATTAGGGATTAAATTTCAGCCTCTGAATATTGAGAGGCCATGAATATTCAGTCTGTGGCACCTAGCAAATTAATGTTCCTACTTGAGGGGCCACGATGTCATGTTGGGACTGTTCCTTTTCCTCTAAGACCTAAGGTTTCCTTTAAACTGTCCTCTAAGGTCTAAGGAAAGGTCTTTTCTTTTTCTCCATTCTTTTTTTTCTATTCTTCCTTCTTCTTTTTTGATGTAACTAAATGAAAGATTACCCCTTTATTCATGTTTCATTATTATGGTACTTCTTGCCCTTTTTGAATTTGTATATACAGACTGCAGTGGAAAGATATTCAAAGCAATTTTCTGAGTAGTTGCTTCATTTCATCTTTTGGATGACATGGATTCTGTTGATGATAATATTATTCTTTGTTTTTGTTGTGATCTAGTAGCACTGAGATATCTCTCTTTACCAATTTCTTCACCATTTTTTAACAAATGGTTGTCTCATTTATCCCTCCATTCAAGTGTATTGTCTGGCTTGCATGACTGTTTAGCTAGCACGCATGCCTATGAAGGTTTAGTTATAATAACATCTTTTTTTCATTTTTCAAATTCTATTTAAATGTAGACTATCAGTCAAATGATTGGAAATCAATGATGAAAAACAGTGTTTAGAGTTTTCCTCCAGGTACAGCGGTACATGCATTGTGGGGCGGGGGGGGAAGGCATCCTTGTGGGGCTAGGATCAGTTCAAGGGGTCATCTGAGGCCATGTGGGTCAAGGGGTCACTGTGCCCCTGGCCTGGCCCCTAGTGTACTCAGGGTAGACCACCAGCCCACTCCTCTGCCTTGGCTCCTAGGGGCCCAGCTCCGCTTTGGCTCCTCTGAAGAGCCGCTGTCGCACAACCTGCCCCATCATAAATATGTACAAAATAACATCTTTTAAACTAATAAATTAATAATAGCAACACACCGTATGGGAGCTTATATTATTATTCCCACCAAGATAATAACAACAAAACTTTCCTTCCAAATTGTTCAACAAATGCAGTTATATAAGGCTTTATATTTCTACAGAGCCTTAATTATAAAAAGCCAAAGTATCTTTGTATATAATTTAATGCTACTCATAAAACCTAAATTTGTGTTTTTAGCAATGACTAAACAACCGCTACCAGCTAGTTCTTCCACTGAAAATAACAAGGAAACTTAACAAATTAACAAGGAAATTACTGAATAAAACAACTATTTTAGAATTTGAACGACTAGCTGAAAAGAACTATGACTCCTAACAGAATGAAACAAATAACGTACGCTCCCATAATTGCCCCAGCTTTGATTCCCATAAATTTACCAGATCTTAATATAGGGAGAGGAATTCATGCATAGCATTACCATCCTGAATTAAGTAAAGATAAACCTAAGATTGTGAAGTTCAGATGGCTTGTATTTGTGGAATACAGCCCCGAAGATAAGAGCTCAATTCAGAAAAAAAGAAAAAGCTTCAGAAATCTGTATGAGTCTTTTGTGTCCTTGCTTAATATCAAGATGTGCATGTATAGGGTGAGACTCCGCAGGCTCAGAAAAGGATAACTACCAGGAAAGTAATAGGTACTGGGGAGCTGACACAAGACTGAGAAAGATTTCATTTTTAACCTGAATAGAAAGTTCTTAGAGTCCGCCAAATGCATTCCATAGTATACACCAATCAAGCCACATTTTGGGAATCAGGTTTAACTATCGTGAGAACCTAGATTAAAAGCTATTTTAGACTCACAGAAACATAGTTTAGAAGATCAATCTGATCTGCCAGGAAATTGGCTGCTTAGTATAAAAATCAAACTAAACCAAACCAACAAACCCAAGATTCTTTAAAAACTGAGACATTCAAAGTAAAATATTTACAGTATCTAGAATCCAATCAAATATCACAAAAGATCTCAAAGAAACTAAAAGATATGACATAAACCAAGAGAAAAGTCAGTCAATTGAAAGATCTAGAACTGAAAAAGATAAGTAATAATCAGATTTTTTTAAATGTTCATTATAAAGATAGTTAGGTCATTAAATAAATATTATGAATATAATGAAGAGAGATAGAAACTGTATTAAAAAAACAGATGTAACCTCCAGAGAGAAAAATACAATATTTACAGTAAAAGAAAATCTACTGGGGCTCAAGAAAAAATTAGATACTTGTTAGAAAATTTCAGTGAATTTGAGAACATGACAGTAGAAACTGCCCAAACTCAAAAATAGAGGAAAAATGGCTGAAAAAAACAAACAAGGTTCAAAAGACATATTGGGAAAAATATTGAATTATCTGCTATATGAATAATATGACTTTGAGAATTACAAGGGAATTGGAGAGAAAAATATATTTGAAGAAACAATGACCAAAATTTTTCTAAATTTTATGATAACTACACAAAACACATAATAAGCAAGTCACTAAAAAGCACTGATGAAAGAAATCATTATGTAGCCAAGGGGGAAAATAATACATTATATAGAAGGAAACAAAAATAAAAATCATTGTGAATACCTCACCTGCAAAAAATGCATTGTAGAAAAAAGAATGGCATATTTAAAGTGTTGGGGGGGTTGCCAATGAGAATGCTATATCTACTCAAAATACACTTCAAAAATGAATAAAAAAATACAATAAAACAGAAATTTTGAACTACTACACTGCAAGGGTTGCTTAAAGATGTTTTTCATGCCGAGGGTAAATGATTTCAGATGGGAATTTTGATCCATCAAAAGGAAAGGAGAGTACTAGAACTGGTATATTTATGGGTTAAACATTTTTTTCCTTATGTAAAAAACATTGGAATTATATTTGATTGCTTAATAAAAGTGGCAAATTGTATTTTGAGTCACTGTTGACTTATAGAAGTAAAGTGATTGACGATAACAGCACATGGTATTTTGGGTTGGCCTGCAGCTGGTGTATTAAATGAAGAATATGCACTTTATGACCTGCTGAATGAAAAGGCACATACCACACAGAGTTGGTAGGTACCTCCCTCAGCATCCATATTGAACGCACAGTTACAATACAAAAATTTTAATTACCTACCGATCCCAGAAGTGAGGGAGGTGTAATGGGAAGTGTAAGGATAGTCCTCTCTTTCCTAGTTCATGAGGAAGCAAGAAATAGCAGGGTAGCAAGCACCTATTACTTATAAGGTGGTCGTGATGGAGGTCAGTAACTTTTCACAGGCTCAACTCTAAGTGGATATTTTCAAAAGTGTCCCGGCGGATGCCTGGGTGGCTCAGTCAGTTATACGTTGGCCTTCGGCTCAGGTCATGATCCCAGGGTCCTGGGATCAGTCCTGCCTCCCCCACCGGGCTCCCTGCTCAGTGGGGAGCTTGCTTCTCCCTCTGACTCCCGCTCTCCCTGCTTGTACTCTCTCTCTCTGACAAATAAATAAATAAAATCCTTTAAGAAAATAAAAGGTGTCCTGCAAAAAGCAAATTGGGAAGCACTGTAAAATGACCAGTTAGCAACTCAAAATAGCTGTTTTTCCATCACACACAGGGATGGAAGTAGTCTGTTTTAAGATACTTATATATAAGGTGGTATAACATTAAACATTTTTTTCAAGCACTTTATTGTACCCTTGAAATACCCTAAAACTTATCATTCATTCAATACTCCCTGCATCCCTGTTTTTTTTTTTTTTTTTTTCCCCTTGGAAGATTTTTCTACCTGAGATTCCTCTCACCTGATTTCAGTGTTTTCAAAATGTTCCTCATTCAGTTGTGAGGCTTATAGGGAGCCAATAAAGCCCCCACCCTTTTTTTTTGGACAAGGGACATATTTTAATAGGTATGCTTTGTAAAGATTTGATTGTAATGCTTACAATAAATTTGAACAGTGATCTTCAATTTCAGGTCTTCTCTGTCTCATCAAAAACAAAACAAACAAAAAAGACAAAACAGAAAGCCCACTACTATAGTCTACCAGAGACTTCTATGACCTTATATTTTATCTACCTTTCTTGTAGATACTTGTGTTTATTCTTATCATCATTCAGTAATATTTAAGTTTCTTGAAGGTTAGGCATTTGATTGTACCCATCTTTGGGACTCTACCAAAAACCTAGCAAAGATAGGTTAAAATAAATTTAAGAAATATTTATAGGTTTCATTTTTGCTTCTCTTTGCAAAACATACAAAGTAAAAATACACATACACAAATAGGTGTCCATTTTTATAAAAGCAGCTTTGATAGATCAAATAAATCAAATAGCCTTTGAACAGGAACAGTATTTAGGTTTGACTTGCCTTAATTGGACATTTATATTGATCAAGTTGAATGTCTAATGGCTCTATTTTATAGGTTGAGAGGATAAATTTAATAACTCAATCTCAAGAGAGGGTTTTAATACAATTAACAAGAAAGAAAACCACATTTATTTTATTAGAAAGAGTATCATTTAATGTAATCTACTTAATGATATCCAAGAATAGTTGATGGGTTATGTATTGTCCTAATACAAAGGAATATGAACCCAGATTTTTAAAAGAAAGGGAAAGCCTCCACAAGAGTACTTGGGTATTTGTAATAAGGGAGAATAATTTGTGTATTCATAAGGTGAGTTGGAGTTTTTCCTTCTTCCTGTAGTAAAATTTTCCAAGTACTTATTTCTTTTGACTAATAAATGCTATTTCCTATTTATGCAACACTGCTATGCTTCACAGTGTTTTGTATTGTCAGAAACATTTATTGGACTCTTGGTATAGGAAATCCATGTTATTGGTTGCATTTCTCTTTCCAAATGGATATCTCAACTTCCTTGAACTGCAAGAATAGTGAAATTAAAGCAGACACATTTAAAAACTACAAAGTGGATATGATAAACAAAGCCTCTTTTATAAGCCATTTTGGATAAAGTATTACTGTATTCAGTTATTAATTCATCATATTTACTCTTATTCAGATCTTTAAATACTGTATTATAACTTATATGAGCTACTTTTTCATCTTTGAGTGGTCACATTTTCCTGAGAAGCCTTCTTATAACTACACAGGGTATTCATAGCAGTCTATTCACATATTCATTATAGAACTTACCATATTACATTTCATAGTATAAAGTGGATTTATTCTTAATTATCACTTTTATTTTTCATTCCACCCTGCAAGCATTTATTGTATAAATGATATGTTAAGTAGTCTGCTGGAAAGTTCTTGAAGAAAAAAATCATTTAAACATGTGTGTCTCCCTAATACTTGGAAAAAGTTGTAATAATATTTTTGAATGAATGGCTGGAGAGATGGATGAATGAATTAATAAAATTCCACTCCCTAGTATCTTTCTTTTTTTTTTAAGATTTTATTTATTTATTTGACAGAGAGAGAGAGAGCACAAATAGGCAGAGTAGCAGGCAGAGGGAGAGGGAGAAGCAGGCTCTCCACTGAGCAGGGAGCCGGATGTGGGGCTTGATCCCAGGACCCCAGGATCATGACCTGAGCCGAAGGCAGCCGCTTAACCAACTGAGCCACCCAGGCGCCGCTCCCTAGTATCTTTCTACATGGATATGGAGTTTTTAAAAGTCATTTAACAAGAAGAAAATGTTTTTGTTTAACAAAATATTGTATGTTCAGAGTTATAAAGTGGTAATGACAAGAGAGCTCAAAATTAAAACATAAAACAATCATAACTAACTTTTATCTCCCATAAAATTTAGTGGTGGGCTTTTCTCGAATTTTCTTGTGGTCATATAGATATTCATAACTGTTATTATTTAATTTGTAATAATTACTATAAGCTAGTTGATTTGTCTTTATCCTCATTTTCCCCAATTTCTATACATTTAAAGGCAACTTATTTCAGTGATGATAAAATTACCCAAATGCATTATGTCTTTATTACATTTTGCAAATGAGAGATCAGAACAAAGAATGTTAGAATCAAAAATCAAAAGGGGGGGCGCCTGGGTGGCTCAGTTGGTTAAGCGACTGCCTTCGGCTCAGGTCATGATCCTGGAGTCCCGGGATCGAGTCCCGCATCAGGCTCCCTGCTCGGCAGGGAGTCTGCTTCTCCCTCTGCCCTCTTCCCTCTCGTGCTCTCTGTCTCTCATTCTCTCTCTCAAATAAATAAATAAAATCTTTAAAAAAAAAATCAAAAGGGAGAAAACATGGGTTACAAGGAAGATTATTTACATTAAGAAATGTACTAGGCAAAAAATTGCTGACATGTAAATAATTTTTAAAAAACATATTTCTGACATTCATTAAAGAAAAAAAGTCTCAAAATATCAGTTGTGTATACTTGTCAAGAGAAGGATGAAAAAAATTAAAGTTAAAAATGCCAAAATAATTCCTAACATTTACTTCGACTTAAAAAATATATACATAAGACTCTAGTAAAAGTCTCCAAAGTCTTCACTAACTTTGCCCATGCCTTATGTTGGTGTTAGACTTTTGTATTCAGTGTCTCTGGAATAATAACTTATCCTTGCCCACTAGCTTCAAATATTACAATTTTTCTTTTTGTGACTATTTCCAAATATTTCCTTTTCTAATATATCTATGCTGGGCTATAGGTCAATCAATATTCTATCTGCCTATTGACTTTCTAGTTTGGCCAGATTCTTTACATCCAATGGTTCTTCATGTATTGGTTATCACCTAAAATCTTCCCATGATATTTTCTATTTTGATAAATAGTCTCACTTACCATACAAACACCCAAATTAGAAACCTGGATTTACTAAATCTACTTAATTTACTTAATTTACCTTAATTAATACATGAGGAAATGGATACCAAAAGATATGCAATGATTTTGTAGACAGGCACTAGAAATACATTCAGAAATTAAATCCATCAGTCCTATATACAGCCCAACTCTCCTTCCAGTAAGTAATTGTGTAGATATAAATTCTATTTCTCCCCTCCTAGCTCTCAAACTTTTTGATAAGAGTTTGGGAACATGGGCGCCTGGGTGGCTCAGTCACTAAGCGTCTGGCTTCAGCTCAGGTCATGATCTCAGGGTCTTGGGATCGAGTCCCGCATCGGGCTCCCTGGTTGGTGGGAAGCCTGTTTCTCCCTCTCCCACTCCCCCTGCTGGTGTTCCTGCTCTCGCTATCTCTCTCTCTGTCAAATAAATAAATAAAACCTTAAAAAATAAATAAAATCTTAAAAAAAAGGAAAAAAAAATGAGTTTGGGAACATGCTAATAGCACATAGCATGTGTTGCCTAGAAACAGTAAGTTATCTTACTTGCTTTTAGGTACTAAGTAGTCTTGTACTTTAGGGGAAATTGTGCCCCTCCTTAGCCCAGTATAATGAATCAAGGTTAGTAGAGCGAACAAGATGATACCATTCTCCATCTCAGCAGTTTTGAAATGGAAATGCACCAGTTTTGGTTATGTGTTGAATTCTGATGGGAAATTTAAGGGAAAATTTTTTCACTTAAAAATAAAAGAATGATCTGCATTTTAGAAGACCATAAGAAAAAGCAAGTGTTATACTGAAACTTGAGGTAAAAATTATGTATTTAATGGTATATGTGTTTAGTTAAGTAACTAAAGGAAAGACTTATGAGAAGGGAGCCCCTATAGTAAGTTAACCTGCTTCTTAGAGTAAAACACACAAAAATGGAATACTGAAGAAAGAAAAACTGAGGCAATAATAAACATGATAAATCTAGTTTAGATATCTAAAAAGATCAATTTCAAAAATGTTTGTGAAAGAAGGTAACGATATTCTGGTACTATCTCCATCTTTTAAAGCTGATAACAATGAAACCTAGTGTTTTTAAGTGACATTAACATTCATTGGGGAAAAAAAACAAATATATTTTAAGATGAAAAAAATTTAAAACCTCAATTTTAGTCCCATTTGTCCATCTACAACCAGGCATGCCAAGAATGTGCCTGATAAAGTCTAACTATATCTCCCATAAATATTCATTGCATAAAAGACTTGGTGGTATTATTATAACAGTGATTAAGTGGTAGAGCAAGGATTTAAGTATCTGCACTCACAGAGGACATTTCCTTGGTAAATATAATCTATGACAGTGAAATAAATAATCCAGGGAGTAATAAGTAGTGATTTTCTAAGGTCTCATATATTTTGTATATGAAGAATTTTTCAGTGGCTAAGATATGTACCACACATTTCTAAGTTCTCATGTAAAAATGATTTGGTCAATTAAAATAATGTATAACTTTAATTATAATCAAATTTATAGGAAATATTTTAAAAACAATTTTGATTCTTAATCGATTTTGAATTACCCCTACATTTAGTGGTTAATTATCATTTATGTGGTAAACCTGAGCTTTTACTCAGGAATCTGACAGTGAAAAAGTGAGGGATGAATGACTAGTGAGAAAAACATTCAAAAGCTGATTGCTTTTCTTAGGAACTCTTCCCAGTGACCTTGCATCATGGGAATTTGGCCTTTCTTGTACTGCTGAGGTGGCCTGGCTCTGCCAGTTGTTCTACTCAAATGCCATGTTTCCAGAAAATACTCTCAAAAACTACTTTTATTAGGAGCGCCTGGGCGACTCAGTTGGTTAGGCGACTGCCTTCGGCTCAGGTCATGATCCTGGAGTCCCGGGATCGAGTCCCGCATCAGGCTCCCTGCTCAGCAGGGAGTCTGCTTCTCCCTCTGACCCTCTGCCCTCTCATGTGCTCTCTCTCTCTCTCTCATTCTCTCTCTCTCAAATAAATAAATAAAATCTTAAAAAAAAAAAAAACAACACTACTTTTATTAGAACTCAACCCAAAGTAACCAGAAAATGTGAATAGAAATTCACCAGAGGAAGAATGCAAATGCTCTGAACCTAGATGCAATAAGACTTTGAATTCAGCATTTCTTTGAGATCTTTACAAACATTAGTGTCTGTAATTAATCCTCCCAATTTCTCCTTAATTAGTATTTCATTATCCTTGATTTAAAAGCATAAAGCTAAAATATCAAGGAAATGCATAGCCTGCATTTTCAGACAAACCTTTTCTAAGCACTACTTTTGGCATGTTATTCTGCTCCTCAAGAGCCTTTCTATTTTCTCCCACATCATTTCTAAATCCTTCTATTTCTGCCTCCATAATCTAGCCTCTAACTACCTAACCTATAGGTTCTAGTAGTACTTGGCACATATCTCTCAATCTAAGAAGTCAAATCTCTTTTGATTGCTACCTGGACACAATAATAACATTTTTTCCCTTTGTAACAGCTTTTATTATAAGTGCAATCTTTATCATACATTTACACTCTAGTGTCAACATCCTCCCGTCTAACCCCTATGCTGTTGTATAATGAATTTCCTATAGAAGAGATTTTGATCACAACATTCCCCTCTTGAAATCTTTCATGTTTTGCTTAAGTATGCTTGGTAAGGAGGAAGGCGTATTTTTCAACTCATCTCAGTATATCAACTATTGATTATATGATCAGTAATTTTCTTGGTGTTTCACAAATACCTTGTTTTATTCTCACAATAATCCTATGAAGTGCATATCATTGTCGCTGTTTTCCAAAAGAGGACAGGTTTGCTTTGTGTCTGATGTGGGAATCAGACAGTATTTTTGACAACACAGAAGGTCAGGTATTGCACTTTTAATTCACTGAATAGATGGTCATGACACTTTCAAATGAGTAGTAGGTCTTCCTTACCCTGAGAGAGTCCTTAATGTGTTCATACGACTAACTAAACATATTGTTATACTGTTGATTCAGTTACTTAAACCCCATCATTTAGGAATATACACAGATAATTTGACCAATTATATTGAAAACAGCTGTCAATAAGGCCCAAAATACCAAACTTCCTTCATGACAGATATATTAGTTTCCTAAGACTCCCCTGATAAATTACCACAGACTGGGTGGCTTATGCAACAGAAGTATATTTCTCAGAATTCTGGGGGCTAGAGTTCCAGATTAATGTGTTTGTAGAGTTAGAGTCTTCTGAGGCCTCTCTTCTTGGCTTATAGATGACTTTCTCTTCCTTGTGTCTTCACATGGTCTGTATATGTCTGTACATGTCTGTGTCCTAATCTCCTCTCTTATAAGGACACCATTCAGATTGGATTAGTGCTTGCCCTAATGAGCTCATTTTAATTTAATTACCCCTTAATGACTCTATCTCCAAATATTGTCACATTCTGAGGTATTGGGTGTTAGGACTTCAACATAGGAATTTGAAGTGACTCAATTTTGTCCATACCAACAAACAATGTAGTAGCTAAATATAGATTAACTATATTCCAAGGAGTAAATTATACAACTCTAAGGAGAGAACTTGGTTAAATGTTCCCTTCAAAGAAGTTTCTAATATAGCCATTGTATGAAGAGGAGCTATGCCAGCAAAGATAAATTCAGAGAGAAAACTGACATAGGAAGAGTTAAATTTGTGCCAGAATATATTTTTTTTCAGTTTTCTACAGAAACACAGTCCCATCTGGCAGAAGACCAAACAAGAAGGAGAAAACTTAGGATGTTATTTTGCTTTTGTTCATTTATCCATCTGTCTACATGAACCCTATGACATTGTTTTCCAAATGGAAGCCTACTAATGCCAGAAACATGGTACTTGGCCTGAAATTATCAATGCTTAGCCAGTTTCAGTTTAAGAGAAGATAATAGTACTGAAAAATTTCATTTCTTAAATATGGCTAAACTTGCCAAAAACTAAAATCTTCAGTAACATTACTCTGTATATGTTTTTTAGCCTTTGAGTCTGTATTCTATTGTGCTTCATATAAATACTGATAAATCCTTTGTTTTTTGTTCATTCATATATTTGCAGTGTTATTCAAGATATTATAAAATATGGCTTTTCATATAACTTTAATACAGAAAAATATACTAAAGATTTTCAGCCATGTCCTACTTATTGTTATAACTTCTTTCAAATGAACTCATTTAAAAAGTAACAAATATAACTTGCTTAACACAAGTTGAGCATTTTGCTTGACATTTTTGAGTAATATATTAATTAAAATGTTATACTCTTACTATATTTATTGTATTACTTTTATGGGCAATTGATATTTTTATTTGGCTTTCTTTGTATCTTTTCAAATATTTTAAACATAATGTTTACCAGTAATATAGTTGCATAATTTGTTGAAGTAAAAATGTCTAGTCGTAAATTATTACTATCAGTCTATTTATCTATCATCTACCATTTATTATCTATCCACAGATATGCATTTTTCTAAAAATAAATATAATATGTATTTTCCTTTTTTGTTATTATATCCATATTTTTCCTTCCTCATATACCTAAGGAATTTTTAAAAAATATCTACATTATGTAACAACTTTATGAAGTGCAAGTTATGCCACCATCCATAAAGTAGACAAAAAAACTATTGCTTATACCCATCCATATGAATATAGTTTTATATAGTTGAAATCATCCTGTGTGCATCCTTTTCTTCCCCCTAATTAGTATTGTTCCATGTCCTAATAAACAATTGGGAAGAAGACTACTGGCATAACATGACCAGAACCTAATATGCATCATTTTCCTCTTTCAATCTCAACTTTATAAACAGATTAAAATCCCAAATTCTCTAAAACCATAATGAAATATTTGAGCCTTGAACAATGCAGGGGTTAAGAGTGCCCACCACCTGTGCAGTTGAAAATCTGCATATAACTTTGGACTCCCCAAAATGTAACTACTAATACCCTACTGTAGACTAGAAACCTTACCAATAACAATGAGCCAGTTAACACACATTTGTATGTTATTTGTATTATATACCATATTTTTATAATAAAATAAGCTAGAGAAAAGAACATGTTATTAAGAAAAGTATAAGAAAGAGAAAATACATTTAGAGTAATGTACTGTATTCACTGAAAAAAATAACTGTATAAGTAGACATGCACAGTTCAAACCTCTGCTGTTCAAGGGACAGTAGTGCCTATAAAATGGTGTGTAACTTCCTGATAAAGTTGAAAGCTTCATATATATCAGTAATAATATGATTTTATTAAGATTATGGTGTATTTTTTACCGTAAGTATTATGTCCTTTCATCATTTGGAATTAAATTTTCTTTTTAAATTGTTTTTCATTTAGGGATACCTGGGTGGTTCAGTTGGTTAAGTATCTGACTTTTGGTTTTGGCTCAGGTCATTATCTCAGGGTCCTGGAATTGAGCTCTGTGTTAGCCTCCAAGTTCAGCGGGGAGTCTGCTTGAGGATTTCTCTCCCTCTCCCTTCCCCCACTCATGCTTGCTCATGCTCTCTCTCTTTCTCTCTCTCAAATACATAAATAAATCTTTAAAAATTATCATTTAGGTAACTTAGAATTAATTTGAAATTTTAAGAAATATTTGTAAAGATATTCTGTGCAAATGGAAATAAAAGGAAAGCTGGGATAGCAATACTCATATCAGACAAAATAGACTTTAAAACAGACTGTGAGAAGAGACAAAGAAGAACATTACATAATGACACAGGGATCAATCCAAGAAGATATAACACTTGTAAATATTTATGCACCAAAATAAGAGCACCTAAATATATGAAGCAAATACTAACAGAATGAAAAGGAGAAATTTACAGTAATGCAAAAATGGGAATCATAGTAGTAATGCAAAAACCATAGGTGACTTTAACACTCCCCTAACATCAATTGATTTTCATTCGGAATGATCTATCCATTAGGAAACATTGGCTTTGAACAACACATTAGACCAAATGAACTTAAGAGTTACATACAGAACATTCCATCCAAAATCAGAAGAATACACATTCTTCTCAAGTGCACATGGAACATTCTTCAGAATAGATCATATGTTAGACCACAAACCAAGTCTTAATAAATTTAAAAAGACTGGTATCATATCAAGCATCTTTTATAACCACAAAGGTATAAAACCAGAAATCAACTACAAGAAAACTGGAAAAAAACACAAACACATAAAGACTAAATAACATGATACTAAACAATGAATTAGGCAACAAAGATATCAAAAAGAAAAGAAAAAGAAATACCTCAAGACAAATGAAAATGAAAACATAATACTATAAAATCTATGGGACAAAGCAAAAGCAGTTCTAAGAAGGAAATTTACGGCGATACAGGCCTACCTCAAGAAACAAAAAAATCACAAATAAACATCTAACTTTACACCTAGAGAAATTAGGAAAAGAACAAAAAAAGCCCAAAGCAAGGTTGGTTCATATCTATAAATCAATCAACATGATATACCACATTAAAAAATGAAGGATATATTCCATATGATCATCTTAATAACATGCAGAAAAAAATTGACAAAATTCAACATCTGTTCATGACAAAAATTCTCAACAGAGTATAGAAGGAAAATATCTCAACATAATAAAGACCATATATGATAAACCCACAGCTAATATCATAATCAGTGGTAAAAAGTTGAAAGCTTCTCCTTTAAGATCATGAACAAGACAACATAGAGTTGGGTATCCTAGCTGCAGAAATCAATCAAGAAAAAGAAATAAAAAGCATCTGAATTCGATAGGAAGAAGTAAAATTGTCATTATTTGCAGATGACATGTTACTGTATTTAAAACCCTCTAAAGCCTCCATCCCAAAACTATTAGAAAAAACGAAATCAGTAAAATCCAGGATACAAAATCAATATGCTGAAATCTCTTGTTTCTATACACCAATAACAAACTGTCAGAAAGAGAAATTAAGGGCGCCTGGGTGGCTCAGTTGGTTAAGCGACTGCCTTCAGCTCAGGTCATGATCCCAGGGTCCTGGGATCGAGTCCCACATCGGGCTCCCTGCTCTGCGGGGAGCCTGCTTCTCCCTCTCCCATTCCACCTGCTTGTGTTCCCTCTCTCGCTGTGTCTCTCTCTGTCAAATAAATAAATAAAATCTTAAAAAAAAAAAAAGAAAGAGAAATTAAGACAATTCCACTCACAATTGTATCAAAAACAATAGATTCATAGAAATAAATTTAAATGAGGTGAAAGGTCAATACTCCAAAACCTTTAAGACATTGATGAAAAAAATTGAAGACCACACAGATAATTCCATGTGCTCATGGACTAGAGGAATTAAGATTGTTAAAATGTCCACAGTACCCAAAGAAATCTACAGATTCAATGTAATCCCTATCAAAACACTAATGGCATTTTTCACTGAACTAGAAAGAATAATACTAAAAGTTGTGTGGACCCACAAGAGACCCCAAATAGCTAAAGCCATCTTAGGAAAAAAGCACAAAACTGGAGGTATCATGTTCCTTGACTTCAAATATACTACAAAGCTATAGTCATCAAAACAATATGGTACTGACACAAAAACAGACACATAGGTCAATGGAACAGGATAGAGAGCCCAGAGATAAAAGCACCCTTCTATGGTCAATTAATCTACAACAAAAGAGGCAAGAATATACAATGGGGAAAAATAGTCTCTTCATTAAATGGTGCTGGGAATACTGGATAGCTACATGCAAAAGAATGAAACTGAACCACTTTTTTTTACACCATATACAAAAATAAACTCAAAATGAACTAAAGACCTAAATCTGAGACCTGAAGCCATAAAACTCCTAGAATAAAATACAGGCTGTCATTTCTTGGACATTGGCCATTGCAACATTTTTCTAGATATGCCTCCTTAGTTAAAAGCAACAAAAAGAAACAAAGGACAGCACATCAAAGTAAAAAGCTTTTGCATAGCAAAGGAAACTATCAACAAAATCAAAAGGCAACCTACTGAATGGGAGAAGATATTTGGAAATGATGTATTCCATAAGGGGTTAAAATCCAAAATATATTTAAAAACTCATAAAATGTAATATAAAAAAATCCCATTAAAAAAAGAAGAAGATAGTAAGAAGGGAAAAATGAAGGGAGGGAAATTGGAGGGGGAGATGAACCATTAGAGACTATGGACTCTGAGAAATAAACTGAGGGTTCTAGAGGGGAGGGGTTGGGGGATGGGAAAAATAAATAAATAAAAATAAATATATGTTGGAAAAATAAGATTTTTTCAGGGTTATTTTGCTACTGTCTGAGATATATGCTACAAAGCACATATAATTCCTTAGTCTTCCTATTGACCTAGACAAATAAAGCTCAACATCATTTATCAGTTGGAAAAAAAAAAAGAGACTTAAATAGGCAGTTTTCCAAAAAAGATGTAAAGATGGCCAACAGGCACATAAAAAGATATGTAACATCACTAACTATCTGAGAAATACAGGTTAAAACCATAGTGAGTTATCACCTCAGACATGTCAAAACAGCTATTATGAAAAAGACAATGACAAGTTGGCAAGGATGGGTATAAAAGGGAACCCTTGTGCACTGTTGGTGGGAATGTAAATTGGTATAGCTACTATGGGTAACAGTATGGAAGTTCCTCAAAAATTAAAAAATAAAACTATAAGATTCAACAATTCTACATTTAGGTATTTATCCAATGAAAACAGAAACACTAATTCAAAAAATATATATATAGCCCTATATTTATTGTAGCATTAGTTATGATAGCTAAGATATGGAAGGAACCTGTGTTCACTGATAGATACATAGTTAAGTAAGTTGTGGTACACACACACACACACACACACACACACACACACACACTGGAATTGTACTCAGTCATATAGACAAATGAAATCTTGTCATTTGCTACAACATGTATAGACCTAGAGGGTATTGTGCTAAGTAAGTCAGACAGAGAAAGACAAATACCATATGACTTCACTTGTGTGTAGAATCTAATAAAAGAAATGAACAAGGAAAGCAAAACAGAGACAGACTCATAAATACAGAGAAAAAATTGATGGTTACCAGAAGGGAATAGAAGGGGAGTGGATAAAATATGTGAAGGAGATTAAGAGGTATAATCTTCCAGTTAAAAAATAAATAAAACATGGGAATATAATGTACAGTATAGGAAATGTAGTCGATAATATTTAACAATGATTTATGGTAACAGATGACACCTAGACTTACTGTGGTGACCTTTCATAATGTATATAAATATTGTATCACTATGTTGTACACCTGAAACTAATATTGTATTTTGATTGTTCAATTAAAAAATTCAGAAATGTTTGGATATTTTGATTCAGTTAATACTGAAAACATTTATTTTTCTTAGAAGAAATGATTTCTTTGTAATAGATTTTTCATTTGAGAACACCAAAAACATGGTATGTTCTGTTTTATTGAAATGTTTTTAATCCTAAACTTGAATTTATACTTTTCAGGCATGTTGTTTGATATCTTTAAATATTATTTCAGTGAAATTATGTTTTTTGTTGCTGTTCCCTAAGTGTTTAAAATTATATTTTCTTTTTTAAATATTTTTTAAAGATTTTATTTATTTGAGAGAGAGAGAAAGTGAGAGAAAGCACAAGAGTGGGGTGAGGGCAGAGGGAGAAGCAGACTCCCCACTGAGCAGGGAGCCTGATGCGGGGCTCGATCCCAAGACTCTGGGTTCATGCCCTGAGCCTAAGGCAGATGCTTAACTGACTGAGACACCCAGGTGCCCTAAAATTATATTTTTTAATAAACTATTTCTGGAATATAATTAAAATATCGATCCTTATGTATTTGTTTCATTGTGCCCTTTTATATGACACTTACATTGGGCATTTTTAGGTTTCTAACTAAGCATCACCTTTTATTTCTTCTTGCTCAAGGCCCTGAGAGTTTATTTCATCAATTTCATCAATAGAGATGGTAGAGATTAGTACTTATTGTTCTTTTTAATTTTTTAAGACACATCTTCAAGATTGACCATGAATTTTAATAATGGTTATTATTAATATAATATAAATATAATATATGTATGTTTTTTAGATATGTAGATATGTAGATATGCTATGTAGACAGACAGTAAAAAAAGGGAAAAAAAGGTTATAATTCTTGTCCTCAAGGAGATTAAAAGCTGTTTGTATTTAGATTTAGTAGTTTATAAAATAATAATATAAAGCAAATGTTTTATAATAGTAAGGTGGGTTTTTTTGTTGTAGCTTTTAAAGGTTGTATCATTTTATTTTTTAGAAATGATATGGGATTTTGTTTAATTCATCTGGGCATCAGTTGAGATTACATATATATACATATATGTATATTTGAGTATTTGATGTATATGCAATATAAATAAGTTCCAACTCATTTATCCATCCTCATGTCATGGAATAAAAATAAATATGATTATTGCTAAGAACTTTCTTAAAACTTTCTATTACTTTACTTAGTGGTTTTGCATTTATATAAGTGAGATTGGACAGTAGTTTATATTTCTAGCTATTGGTGTCATTTTTAGGTCTGTTTTTAAAATGCATTTATTTGTAATATATTCACAAACCAAAAAATATAAGTAATACATGCATGTTATGTATACAGTGATACTTGAAGATTTTAAAATAACCATCCAGTTAAAAACTACAAAATTACCAATAGGGAATCTCTACATGTGCACATTTCCTGTCATATATTGTTCTTCTCAACTTGCAAAGAAAATTATTTCCCTTAATGTTGTGCTTATCATTCTTTTATAATTTGTATTTAATTTTATCTTTTATTTCTCTGACAGACAATATCATTGTATACTTATTATTTAGTTTTGCTTAGGACAGAATTTTATAAAAAAATAATGTTGCAAGGTATGAAACCTTCTATAACGTATTTTTTAATGAAAAAATATGTTTCTGGGGTGCCTGGGTGGCTCATTTGGTTAAGTGTCAGACTCTTGGCTTCCGCTCAAGCCATGATCTCAGGGTCATGAAATGGAGTCCCACATGGGGATCTGTGCTCAGTGCAGAGTATGCTTGTCCTTCTCCCTCCCCCCGCCCCCCCCCACAACTAATGCACAAGCTCTATCAAATTAAATAAATAAATAAATAAATAAATAAATAAATAAATAAACAAACAGAATCCTTGCAAAGGAAAACCTGTTTCTGAGCTTGATATAAATGCGTATGTTCATTTACTTTCATCATGAAATTTATTCTAAAAATGTTATATTGTCTCTTTTATATTTAAATAAACTCATATAGAAATGATACTTTTATATGTTGGGTGAAAAGGAAGATCCAATTTATTTTTGTTTGTTTAATATGAATAACCAATTGTTCCCACATCAGTTCTTGAAAAATTTCTTCTTTTTCCAATTATTTATAATGCCACTCCATCATATAAGGTGTTTCTATTCCCCTTTGTTCCCTTTTGTACATAAGCTTTTTTCTAGTCTCTATATTCTATTTGGTTAGTCAATTTACCTATCTCTATTGCCAATTATTTACTGGTTCAATTGTTGTAAGCATATAAAAAAGGTCTGAGGTATGATGTTGGTCTCAGGTATATCTTCTAGTGATAATACAATTTAATTTACATGAATGGGTAAAACATGAAATACATGAATTTGGTTTTGAGTTTACAGTAAGGGAAGAAGTTAGTATAATTAATATTATATGATCTAAAAAATATTAGTATCTAACATCATAGTTTTAAATTATATCTGATTATGGATTTGCCTGAGATAGTGAATTCTCTAGATGAAGGACTTTAATGCTACTCTTATCTAAGACCTCAGCAATTTTGAGTGTCTGTCACATAACAGACATTATTTACATGCTTTTAAATGAGATAGATGTAGAAAGTCCCCAGCTATACAATCAACCAATGATGATTCCTCTCAGCCCAGGTCACAAGGATTTTCCAATATTCTCTCCTTTAGTTAAGCTTCTAAAAGGAGGATGGAAATAGGTGAGTGAGGTTCTTCCCAATGTTCTATAAACAGATGCTGATGAAATGTCTCCTAACAAAAAGTTACAAATAATACTGAAAGCATTCTGAATGACAAAGGTTCCTAATTCTTTTCTCTCCTTTTAAAGTGAATTTTGAGCAACTGCTTCCTTAACATTTCTGAAGAAAATTTAGCTTAGATATTTTTACGTAATGCTTTTGAATTCTGAACAACAACAAAAAAAACATAATTTGCATCAGGGCTTAGTAGAAATCATATTAGAATATTAGTGTGCTTCATTTCATCAGCATCTGGGGTAGTCAGTGATCAGCTGGATTGACTTGATTCACATGCAAAACTGTGCACAGCTCCTTTTATTTTCTTTATTGTGCATATTACCCCTAGAAATTTTGAAGTTATAAAAGCTATGTTCAGGTGATTTCAGATTAAAAAAAAAGTAGTTGGGCACTCAAGATTTAATCAAAGGCTGTTACCATATATTTATGTGCAAAATTACAAAGTGATATTTATCAAATAAAGAAATCTTAATGTTCTTATTAACAGCTGTATATACCTACTCTTTTGTATGTTATATAACATTTAATTTTTTTGAGCTAAGGGCTGCCTTGAAGGCACAAATCTGTTTACATAAAAATAGCCTTCCCGAAAGAAGGAAAAGCATTAGCCCATTTAACATGTCTGTACATAACAAAGTCCTGGATTCCCACCACACAAACTAATGACCAATGGGTGGGATATGTAGACAGACAGTAAAAAAAAAAGAAAAAAAAAAGGTTATAATTCTTGTCCTCAAGGAGATTAAAAGCTGTTTGTATTGAGATTTAGTAGTTGTTACAAATAGGATAAGTACTTGGGAATATTCAGTTGATAATGGGCAATAATTTCTATCAGTATATCAAAGGAAATTAAGACGCTTTCCAATGAAAATGAAAAATGGAATTTTCTACCAAGTGATTTGCCCCAGTTTCTTTCGATTGAGATTAAAGGTGACAGAGTTCCAGTCCAAGGCAGCGATGTAGGAAAATCCTGAACTCACCTCTTCCATGGACACATTGAATCTACACCTATTTATAGAACAGTTTTTCCTGAAGAACTGAAGGCTGACTGAACAGCTTCTGCACAACAAAAGATAGATTACAAGAAAAACAAGAGAGACAGAGACTTGCTAACAAAGGGAATCACCGTTGCCTGACACTGAGAACTGCAAGGGGGGTCAGATAATATAGACAGGCCATGAGTAGATATGTCTACCCTGGGGCATAGATTAAAAAAACATGATTTAAAAGACACCAGCATAAGAATCCTGACAAATGGCAGAGGAGCTACAGAAACTCTCTCCAGATCAGAGGGACTGGTGAGCACCACAGTTTACACTCTCTCTTCACCTTGATAGCTCAAACAGGAGCATGATCTGGGCACCATAGCCAGCTTGCTACCTCAGTGAGCCCAGGCCTCTAGCTCATACCAGCCCCAGATGCCCTGGGACACCAAATAAAAGTCATGATTTAAAAGAGCAACTAGAATATAAAATAACTATCCCTAGAACCTTGCCAATGGGAGGAGAGCTGCCAGAACTCTCTCCAAATTAGAGGGGTTGACAAGTTCCATAGTTTACATTTACCTTAATAGCATGGATGGGAGCAGATTCTGGGTGCCCTAGTCAGCCTATGGCCTCAGTGAGCCAGGTGTCCCCAGACTACACCACCAAAGTCACAAAACAAGGTGACCTCAGTGTGGTACACCAGGACACCCCTTGTCAGTGCTCATTATAGCTCCAGCCATTGCACCATGATGATACAGGTGCAAAGCACCCTGGAAACTCTAGGCATTTCAGCCCTAGATGACTTGCTAGGGCACTCCCGGCACAGACCTCGCTAGGACCCCCTGGCTCACATACACAAAACCATTCTTTCAACTTTAGGAGAAATAGCTGTTCTGCCCAAATCATAGAAACAAACAAAGAAAGTGAAGCAAAATGAGGTGAGAAATATGCTTCAAATGAAAGAAAAAGACAAAAGCCCAGAGAAATGACTAAATGAAATGGAGATAAGCAATATGCCTTATAAAAAGCTTGAAGTGATGATTGAAAGATGCTTACCAGACTGGAGAAAACTGTGGAAGAACTCAGTAAGAACTTCAACAAAAGGATAAAATATAAAAATGAATCAATCAGAATTGAAAATAATAACTGAAATGAAAAATACACTAGAGGTAATCAACAGTATATTAGTGGATGTAGAGGAATAGATCAACAATTTGGAAGACAATAATGGAAAGCATTCAAGCTGAACAGCAAAAAGAAAAATAAATAAAGGAAGATAGGGTAAGGGGTCTATTGAACAACATAAAGTGAACAAATATTCACATTAAAATGGTCTCAAAAGGGGTGCCTTGGTGACTCAGGCTGTTGAGCATCCAATTCCTGGTTTCAGCTCAGGTCTCAGGATTGTGGGATCAAGTACTGTGTCAGGCTCCATGCTCAGTGTGGAGTCTGCTTTAGATTCTCTCTCTCTCTCCCTGTCTCTCAAATAAATAAATAAATAAATAAATAAATAAATAAATAAATATTTAAAAATTAAAAAAAAAAAGGGGGTCTCAGAAGGAGAAGAAAGAGAAGAGGCACATTTTTTTTTTTTTTAATAATAGCTGAAAACTTTCCTAAACTGGGGATGGAAACACAGAAAGCTGAGAGAATTCCAAACAAGATGAACCCAAGGAAGTCTATACCATGACACATAATAATTAAAATTTCAAAGATAAAAGACAAAGAGATAATTTTTTTTTAAGATTTTTACTTATTTGACAGAGAGAGAGTACAAACAAGGGGAATGACAGTGGCAGAAGGAGAAGCAGACACCCTGCTGATCAGGGAGCCCAATGTGGGACTCGATCCCAGGACCCTGGGATCATGACATGAGCTAAAGGCAGACGCTTAACTGACTGAACCATCCAGGTGCCCCAAAGAGAGAATTTTTTAAAGCAGCAAAAGAGAAACAAAAAGTTATATACAAGGGAAACTCCATAAGGCTATCAGATGATTTTTCAATAGGAACTGCAGGTCAGAAGGGCATGGCATGATATATTCTAAGTGCTGAAAGGAAAAAAACAAAAATATCTACAACCAAGAATAATCTATCCAGCAAGATTATCATTCAGAGAGATGATAGGAGAGAGAGAGAGAAATTCCAAAACAAACAAAAGTTAAAGAAGTTAATCACCACAAAACTGACCTAACCAGTAATGTTTGTAAGGGGTGGAGGGAAGGCCATAATTAGAAGTAAAAAAACTTTGAATAAAATGATGAAAAATATGACAACATATAAATAAAACTTGGAGAGGCTGTGAAAAATCTGAGGTTACAATACTTATATCAGACAAAATAGACTTTAAAACAAAGACTATAATAAGAGACAAAGAAGGACATCAAATTATGATAAAGGGATCAATAAAATAGGATATAAGAATTATAAATATCTAGACACCAAACATGGGAGCATCTAAGTGCATAAAGCAATTATTAATAGACATAAAGGGAGAAATTAACAGTAATACAATAACAGTAGGGGACTTCAGCATTCCACTTACCTCAATGGGTAGATTATCCAGGCAGAAAGTCAATAAGAAAACAGTTTCTTTAAACAATATATTAAAACAGATGGACTTAAGAGATATTTACAGAACATCCTATCCTAAAACAACAGAATACACATTTTTTTCAAGTGTACATGGAACATTCTCCAGGATAGATCACATATTAGGCCACAAATAGTCTCAATACATTTAAGAAGATTGAAATCATAACATGAACCTTTCCCAAACATAATGGTATGAAACTAGAAAAGAGCCACAAGGAAACAACGATAACAAGAAAAACAACAAAACAGGAAAACACAACATGCATGCCTAAACAACCTACTACTAAACAACCAATGGGTCAATGAAGAAATCAAAGAGAAAATTAAAAAAAAAAAAAATACATGGAGACATATAAAAATGAAACACAATGACACAAAATCTTTGGGACATTGAAACCAGTCTAAGAGGAAAATTTATAGAAACACAGGCCTACCTCAAGAAATAAGAACAATCTCAAATTAAAAAAAAAAAATCTAACCTTATACCTGAATGAACTAGAGAAAGAGAACAAAAACTGGAGTTATAGAAGGAAGAAAATAATAAAGATCAGAGTGGAAATAAATAAGAAGGAAGAAAGCAAGGGAGGAAAGAAGGGAGAAAGGGAGGAAGGAAGGAAGGATGGAAGGTAGGACAATGTCAATGAAAACAAGAGCTGTTTCTTTGAAAAATTAAAAAAAAATGATAAACATTTATCTAGACTCATCAAGATAAAAAGAGGACTCAAATATATAAAACCATAAATGAAATAGAAGTAACAACCGACAGCACAGAAATATGAACAATTATGAGACCACTATGAAAAATCATCTATCAATGAACTGGACACCTAGAAGAAATAAATAAATTCCTAGAAGCAAAGAATCTTCCAAAACTGAATCAGGAAGAAATAAAAAAGAATTTGAAGAAAACACTAAAAAATGAAAATATATTTTGTGATCATGGATTAAAAGAATGAATATTGTTAAAATAGCTACACTACCCAAAAGAACCTACAGATTCAACTCAATCCCTATCAAAGTTCCAATGGCTTTTTTCACAGAACTAGAACAAATAATACTAAAATATGTATGGAGCCACTAAAGACCTTGAATAGCCAAATTAATTGAGAAAGAAGAACAAAGTTGGAGGTATTACAAACCCAGATTTCAAGATTTATTGCAAACCTATAGTAATCAAAACAGTAATGATGCTGGCACAAAAACAGACACATAGATCAATGGAACAGAATAGAAAGCCCAGAAATAATCCCATGCTTATATAGATATTAATCTATGACAAAGGGGACAAGAATATATGATGGGGAAAGACACTGTCTTCAATATATATATTTCTGGGAGAACTAGACAGCTAAATTCAAAAGAATGAAATCAGGACACTTTCTTAAACCATATACAAAAATAAAACAAAAATGAATTAAACACCTAAATGTGAGACCTGACACCATAAAGCTAGGAGAAAACATAGGTTACAATCTCTTGGAACATAAATCTTAACATTTTTCTAGCTATGTCTTCTCAGGCAAGGGAAACAAAAGCAAAAATAATTGAGATGATACAAAAATAAGAAGATTTACACAATGAAGGAAACCATCAACAAAATGGAAAAAAGTAACCTACTGAATGTGAGAATATATTTGCAAATGATATATCTGATAAGGGGTTAATATCCAAAATATATAAGGAACTTATGCAATCCATCCAAAATATTTAAAGAACTTACAAAACCCAATATGAAAAAAAACACAAAACAGGGTGCCTGGGCGGCTCAGTTGGTTAGGCGAATGCCTTCGGCTCAGGTCATGATCCTGGAGTCCCGGGATCGAGTCCCGCATCAGGCTCCCTGCTCAGCAGGGAGTCTGCTTCTCCCTCTGACCCTCCCCCCTCTCATGTGCTCTCTCTCTCTCTCTCTCCCTCATTCTTTCGCTCAAATAAATAAATAAAATCTTAAAAAAAATAATCAGATTAAAAAACAGGCATAGGACCTCAATAAATTTTTCCAAGGAAGACATAGATGGCCCACAGACACATGCTCAACATCAGTAATCATCAGAGAAAAGCAAACCAAAAGCACAATGAAGTATCACCTTATACCTGTCAGAGTGACTTGAATCAAAAACACAAGAAACAAGTGTTGGTGAAGATGTGGGGAAAAAGGAACCCTCATGCACTGTTAGTGGTAATGTAAATTCCCACTGTGGAAAACAGTATAGAGGTTCCTCAAAAAAAAAAAAAAAAAAAAAAAAGAGAATAAAATTACCATATGATCCAGTAATTCCATTACTGGGTATTTACCTAAGGAAAATGAAAACACTAACCGGAAAAGATATGTGCACCCCTATGTTCATTGCAGCATTATTTCCAATAGTCAAATTATGGAAGCATCCAAGTGTCCATCAATAGATAAGTGGATAAAGAAGTGGCATATATATATACAATGGAATATTACTCAGCCATAAAAAAGAATGAAATCTTACCATCTGTGACAACATGAATGAACCTAGAGGGTATTGTGCTAAGTAAAATAGACTAAGAAAGACAAATATCCTATGGTTTCCCTTATATATGGATTCTAAAACAACAAAACAAATGAATAAACAAACAACAAGTAGAAACAGACCCATAAATACAAAAAGAACCCATTGGTTGCCAGAGAGAAGAGGAGTGGGAGGTACAAGCTTTTAATTATGGAATGAATGAGTCATGGGGATAAAAGGTACAACATAGGGAATATAGTCCATTGTACTGTAATAGAGTTGTACTGTGATTGATAGTAGCTACACTTATGGTGAGAATAGCATAATGCACAGACTTGTGGAATCACTATGTTGCACACCTGAAACTAATGTAATATTTTGTGTCACCTATACTTAAGTAAAATAAAAAATAATAATAATAATAATAAAGGTGATAGAGATAGATATTTAAGGTGAAAAAGCAGAAAACTTTTGGTGGAAAGCTTTTAATGCACAATCATCTACATAGGTCAGGTTCTGAGCTGTGGGGACAGTGTCCGCTAAGTGACACATGAATAAAACCTAAGGAGTGTGACTCTACAGTGGAAGTATATTCCAGGTAAGGAGAAAAACAAGTATAAGAATAAGATTTAGCATGCATGGCATATTCCATGAACAACAGGAGGGTAGCATAGACTTAGTAGAGGAAGGGGGACAAGGAAATATGAGTCAAGTTCTGAGAGAAGGCAATGAGGAGAGAGAACCCCACAGGGTTTGAGAGGTTTTATAAGACTGCTTGTGAAACCTAGTTTCTACTCCATTGGTCATGTTTTATTTAATATGTAAAATATCTTGAATATATAAAAATTAAGTTGCAATTCTCTTAAAAACAATCACTCCAGAGGGGGTGGAGCAAGATGGCGGAGGAGCAGGAGACCTGGATTTCGTCTCCTCTCAGGAATTCAGCTGGATAGGGATCAAACCATTCTGAACACCTACAAACTCAACAGGAGATCGAAGAAAAGAATAGCAACAACTCTCTCAACAGAAAAGCGACCACTTTCTGGAAGGTAGGATGTGCGAAGATGTGAATCTGAGGCGATATTCAGGAGGATAGATGGCGGGGGAAGGGCCTCCGTCGGCCGCTTCGGGCAAGTGATAGAACCACGGAGCACAAAATCGGAACTTTTAAAACTCTGCCCCGCTGAGGGACGTCACTCCGGTGGCTAAGGGGGGGGTTGAACCCTCACGGGACAGTGTGGTCTCAGGACCCTCGGGGTCACAGAAAGACCGGGGGTGCCTGAGTGTGGCAGAGCTCCCAGGTATCAGAGCAGGGAAGCCGGCTGCAGAGGCGGAGCCCAGGCATGGGCTCTCAGCTCGGGGTTGCCATAAACTGTGATCCGCGGCACAGTCGGGCCACTGCTCCTCCAGCAGGGACCCAACAAGCGGCAGATCCGGGGAGACTCCCCTTCCTCCCCCAGTAGGAGTGGTGCAGGAGCTCACCGCATGGATCTGCTGGGTTTGGAGACTCCACAAAGGGTCCAGTGCCAGAGACAGAAATGCTTGGTCACAGGGCGGGTGAGCATGGAGTGCAGCCGGAGACCGGGGAGCTGGGAGTGACTGACTGCTTTTCTCTGGGGGCTCACTGAGGAGCAAGGCCCCAAGTTCTCAGCTCTGCCGGGGCGGAGATTGGGAGACCTCCATTTTCACTCTCCGCCTCCAAAGATGTATGAAAAACTCACAGGGAACAAAAGCTCCGGAGAGCAACCAGAGCAGATTACTTAGCCCGGACCGGGCAAGGGCGGGGCAATTCCACCTCCGGCAAAGACATTTGGAAACCACGGCAACAGGCCCCTCCCCCAGAAGATAAGGTAGAACAGCCAGCCAAGACCAAGTTTACTGATCAATGAGAACAGCAAACTCCAGCACTAGGGGAATACTACACATAGAATTCATAGCTTTTTTACCATGATTCTTTAGTCTTTCAAAGTTAATTTTTTTTTTAACTGTCTTTTTTTCTTTTTTTTTTTTTTGAATTTTTCTTTTTTCCTTTTTCAACCAACATCTTATCAATCCCTTTAAAAAAAAAAAAAACATTTTTATTTTTCATTTTTAGAGTCATATTCTATCCGTTCATAGTAGTTACCCGTATTTTTGGCATATATATATAAGTTGTTCTCCCTTTAAAATTTTGAGATAGTTTCTTCTAACAGATCAAAATATACCCTAAATCTCTAGTATATGTTTTTTTCCTACTCCCCTGCCTGATCACATTCTCTCCCTTTTTTTTTTCTTTTTTCTTTTTTTACATCCTCTTCTTTTTTCAAACAACTTCTTATCAATTCCTTTTATAAAATTTTTTATAATTTCCATCTTTACAGTCATATTCCATCCCTTCATCATATCAACCCTTATTTTTGTACATATACAAGTTTTTCTTTCTTTAAAATTTTGGGAGGCACTTTCTTCTAACAGACCAAAATACACCCCAAATCTAGTGTGTGGCACTGATCTATATACCAGACTGATCATATTTGGTCACATTCTGGGTTTTTTTTTTGTCGTTGTTTTGTTTTGTTCTGTTTTTGTTTGTTTTTATCTTTATCTTTGTCTTTTCCTTTTTTTTTTCTTTTTCTTTTTTCTCTCTTTCCCTTTCTTTTCCCACTGCTTCAGGTCTTTTCTGATTTGTTTAGAGTATATTTTCTGCAAACATTGATACTCTGCTAGCATTTTGTTCTCTCATTAATCTATTCTCCTCTGCACAAAATGACAAGACGGAAAAAATCACCTCAACCAAAAGAACAAGAGGTAGTACCGACTGCCAGGGACCTACTCAATACGGACATTAGTACAATGTCGGATCTAGAGTTCAGAATCATCACTTTAAAGATACTAGCTGGGCTTGAGAAAAGCATGGATGTTATTAGAGAAACCCTTTCTGGAGAAGTAAAAGAACTAAAATCTAACCAAGTTGAAATCAAAAGGCTATTAATGAGGTGCAATCAAATATGGGGACACTAGGGCACCTGGGTGGCTCAGTTAGTTAAGCGGCTGCCTTCGGCTCAGGTCATGATCCTGGAGTCCCGGGATCCAGTCCCGCACCAGGCTCCCTGCTTGGCAGGGAGTCTGCTTCTCCCTCTGACCCTCCTCCCTCTCATGCTCTCTGTCTCTCATTCTCTCTGTCTCAAATAAATAAATGAACTCTTAAAAAAAAAAAAAAAAGAAAATATGGGGGCACTAACTGCTAGGATAAATGAGGCAGAAGAGAGAATCAGTGATAGAGAAGACCAAATGATGGAAAATAAAGAAGCTGAGAAAAAGAGAGATAAACAACTACTGGACCACAGGGGGCAGAATTCGAGAGATAAGCGATACCATAAGACAAAACAACATTAGAATAATTGGGATCCCAGAAGAAGAAGAAAGAGAGAGAGGGGCAGAAAGTATAATGGAGCAAATTATAGCTGAGAACTTCCCTAATTTAGGGAAGGAAACAGGCATCAAAATCCAGGAGGTACAGAAAACCCCCCTCAAAATCAACAAAAATAGGTCAACACCCCGACATCTAATAGTAAAACTTACGAGTCTCATAGACAAAGAGAAAATCCTGAAAGCAGCTCAGGAGAAGAGACATGTAACCTACAATGGTAGAAACATTAGATTGGCAACAGACCTATCCACAGAGACCTGGCAGGCCAGAAAGGACTGGCAGGATATATTCAGAGCACTAAATGAGAAAAATATGCAGCCAAGAATACTCTATCCAGCTAGGCTGTCATTGAAAATTGAAGGAGAGATAAAAAGCTTCCAGGACAAACAAAAACTAAAGGAATTTGCAAACACAAAACCAGCCCTACAAGAAATCTTGAAAGGGGTCCTCTAAGCAAAGAGAGACCCTAATAGCAACATAGACCAGAAAGGAACACAGACAATATACTGTAACAGTCACCTTACAGGCAATACAATGGCACTAAATTCCTATCTTTCAAAAGTTACCCTGAATGTAAAGGGCTAAATGCCCCAATCAAAAGACACAGGCTATCAGATTGGATTAAAAAACAAGACCCATCAATATGCGGTCTGCAAGAGACTCATTTTAGAACCAAAGACACCCCCAGATTGAAAGTGAGGGGGTGGAAAACCATTTACCATGCTAATAGACACCAAAAGAAAGCTGGGGTGGCAATCCTTATATCAGACAAATTAGATTTTAAACCAAAGACTGTAATAAGAGATGAGGAAGGACACTATATCCTACTTAAAGGGTCTATCCAACAAGAAGATTTAACCATTGTAAATATCTATGCCCCTAACATGGGAGCAGCCAATTATATAAGGCAATTAATAACAAAAGCAAAGAAACACATCAACAACAATACAGTAATAGTGGGGGACTTTAACACCACCCTCACTGAAATGATCATCTAAACAAAAGATCAACAAGGAAATAAAGACTTTAAATGACACACTGGACCAAATGGACTTCACAGACATATTCCGAACATTGGATCCCAAAGCAACGGAATACACATTCTTCTCTAGTGCCCATGGAACATTCTCCAGAATAGATCACATCCTAGGTCATAATCAGATCTCAACCGGTACCAAAAGATTGGGATCATTCCCTGCCTATTTTCAGACCACAATGCTTTGAAACTAGAACTCAATCACAAGAGGAAAGTCAGAAAGAACTCAAATACATGGAGGCTAAAGAGCATCCTACTGAAAAATGAATGGGTCAACCAGGAAATTAAAGAAGAATTTAAAAAATACATGGAAGCCAATGAAAATGAAAACACAACTATTCAAAATCTTTGGGATGCAGCAAAGGCAGTCCTAAGAGAAAAGTATATAGCAATACAAGCCTTTCTCAAGAAACAAGAAAGGTCTCAAGTACACAACCTAACCCTACACCTAAAGGAGCTGGAGAAAGAACAGCAAATAAAGCCTAAACCCATCAGGACAAAGGAAATAGTAAAGATCAGAACAGAAATCAATGAAATAGAAACTAAAAGAACAGTAGAACAGATCAACGAAACTAGGAGCTTGTTCTTTGAAAGAATTAACAAGATTGATAAACCCCTGGCCAGACTTATCAAAAAGAGAAGAGAAATGACCCAAATCAACAAAATCATGAATGAAAGAGGAGAGATCACAACCAACACCAAAGAAATACAAACAATTATAAGAACCTATTATGAGCAACTCTATGCCAGCAAATTAGATAACCTGGAAGAAATGGATGCATTCCTAGAGATGTATCAACTACCAAAACTGAACCAGGAGGAAATAGAAAACCTGAACAGACCTATAACCACTAAGGAAATTGAAGCAGTCATCCAAAATCTCCCAAAAAACAAAAGCCCAGGGCCAGATGGCTTCCCAGGGGAATTCTACCAAACATTTCAAGAAGAATTAATACCTATTCTTCTGAAACTTTTCCAAAAAATAGAAATGGAAGGAAAACTTCCAAACTCATTTTACGAGGCCAGCATTACCTTGATCCCAAAACCAGACAAAGACCCCATCAAAAAGGAGAATTATAGACCAATATCCCTGATGAACATGGATGCAAAAAATCTCACCAAAATACTAGCCAATAGGATCCAACTGTACATTGAAAGGATTATTCACCACGACCAAGTGGGATTTATCCCTGGGCTGCAAGTTTGGTTCAACATCCGCAAATCGATCAACGTGATACAATACATTAACAAAAGAAAGAACAAGAATCATATGATCCTCTCAATAGATGCAGAAAAAGCATTTGACAAAGTACAGCGTCCTTTCTTGATCAAAACTCTTGAGAGTATAGGCATAGAGGGTACATACCTCAACATCATAAAAGCCATCTATGAAAAACCTACAGCAAATATCATTCTCAATGGGGAAAAACTGAGAGCTTTCCCCCTAAGGTCAGGAACACGGCAGGGATGTCCACTATCACCACTGCTATTCAACATAGTATTGGAAGTCCTAGCCACAGCAATCAGACAACAAAAAGAAATAAAAGGCATCCAAATCGGCAAAGAAGAAGTCAAACTCTCACTCTTTGCAGATGATATGATACTTTATGTGGAAAACCCCAAAGACTCCACCCCAAAACTGCTAGAACTCATACAGGAATTCAGTAAAGTGGCAGGATATAAAATCAATGCACAGAAGGCAGTGGCATTCCTATACACCAACAACAAGACAGAAGAAAGAGAAATTAAGGAGTCGATCCCATTTACAATTGCACCCAAATCCATAAGATACCTAGGAATTAATCTAACCAAAGAGGCAAAGATTCTGTACTCAGAAAACATAAAACACTCATGAAAGAAATTGAGGAAGACACAAAGAAATGGAAAAACGTTCCATGCTCATGGATGGGAAGAACAAATATTGTGAAGATGTCAATGTTACCTAGAGCAATCTACACATTCAATGCAATCCCCATCAAAATACCATCCACTTTTTTCAAAGAAATGGAACAAATTATCCTAAAATTTATATGGAACCAGAAAAGACCCCGCATAGCCAGAGGAATGTTGAAAAAGAAAAGAAAAGCTGGCAGCATCACAATTCTGGACTTCCAGCTCTATTACAAAGCTGTCATCATCAAGACAGCATGGTACTGGCACAAAAACAGGCACATAGATCAATGGAACAGAATAGAGACCCAGAAATGGACCTTCAACTCTATGGTCACCTCATCTTTGACAAAGCAGGAAAGAATGTCCAATGGAAAAATACAGTCTCTTCAACAAATGGTGTTGGGAAAATTGGACAGCCACATGCAGAAGAATGAAACTGGACCATTTCCTTACACCACACACAAAAATAGACTCCAAATGGTTGAAAGACCTAAATGTGAGACAGGAGTCCATCAAAATCCTAAAGGAGAACACAGACCTCAGCCGCAGCAACTTCTTCCTAGCAACATCACCAAAGGCAAGGGAAGCAATGGCAAAAATGAACTATTGGGACTTCATCAAGATGAAAAGCTTTTCCAAAGCAAAGGAAACAGTCAACAAAACCAAAGACAACCAACAGAATGGGAGAAGATATTTGCAAATGACATATCAGATAAAGGGCTAGTATCCAAAATCTATAAAGAACTCATCACACTCAAGACCCAAAGAACAAAGAATCCAATCAAGAAATGGGTAGAAGACATGAACAGACATTTTTCCAAAGAAGACACCCAAATGGCCAACAAACACATGAAAATGTGCTCAATATCTCTCGGCATCAGGGAAATCCAAATCAAAACCTCAATGAGATACCACCTCACACCAGTCAGAATGGCTAAAATTAACAAGTCAGGAAACGACAGATGTTGGTGAGGTTGCAGAGAAATGGGAACCCTCCTACACTGTTGGTGGGAATGCAAGCTGGTGCAGCCAGTCTGGAAAACAGTATGGAGGTTCCTCACAAAGTTGAAAATAGAGCTACCATATGATCCAGCAATTGCACTACTGGGTATTTACCCCAAAGATACAAGTAGGGATCCGAAAGGGTTCGTGCACCCTGATGTTTATAGCAACAATGTCCACAATAGCCAAACTGTGGAAAGAGCCAAGATGTCCATCGACAGATGAGTGGATAAAGAAGATGTGGTATATATATACAATGGAATATTATGCAGCCATCAAAAGGAATGAGATCTTGCCATTTGCAACAACATGGATGGAACTGGAGGGTATTATGTTGAGTGAAATAAGTCAAAAAGAGAAAGACATGTATCATATGACATCACTGTTATGAGGAATTCTTAATCTCAGGAAATAAACTGAGGGTTGCTGGAGTGGGGGGTGGGGTGGGAGGGATGCGGTGAATGGGTGATAGACACTGGGGAGGGTATGTGCTCTGGTAAGTGCTGTGAATTGTGCAAGACTGTTGAATCTCAGATCTGTACCTCTGAAACAAATAATGCAATATATGTTAAGAAAAAAAAAACGAAGAAGAAGAAGGTAGCATGAGGGGAAGAATGAAGGGGGAAATCGGAGGGGTAGACGAACCATGAGAGACAATGGACTCTGAAAAACAAACTGAGGGTTCTCGAAGGGAGGGGGGTGGGAGGATGGGTTAGCCTGGTGATGAGTATTGAGGAGGGCACATTCTGCATGGAGCACTGAGTGTTATGCACAAACAATGAATCATGGAACACTACATCTAAAACTAATGATGTAATGTATGGGGATTAACATAAGAATAAAAAATTAAAAAAAAAACAATCACTGCAGACTACCTGAGTTTATTATATGATACATTTTAAGCATGGATTCAGGTCTTCAAAGAGATTCCAGAGGAGGTTCTTATAACTGCCTAAGAGAGTAAAATAGTATATCTGGGGAGAGGGTGGTGAGGTCAAAAGGGTGTATCCCTGAAAGAAGATTCAGAAAATGTACATAACTAACTGAAGTAGGGAAAAGCCATCAGAAATTCAACATTGCTTGCTGACAATTTTTTTCCCTCAAAATTAATCCTTGTGTTTCTCCATAGATTGTTCTATAATGACTTTACTAAAAATTATCTCACTAGCTATATTTAGTGAGCTGGCCATATGCTACCAACTGATGATCTAGACTCTGGAAAATTTTTTGTGTGTATATGACTATTTTCAATGTTGAAAATGCTTTTTCACACATTTACCATGAAGTGAGATTCATAATGTTCAAAATACCTTCTAGGCAATGTCTGCATCTGCTAACATATCTCAGTATTTCCTTTATTTAACAAAACTGTTAACCTTCTTAACAGAATGATATAAAAATGAAAACAGTTATCTTGTAAACATTCTTTGACTTAAAAACTCTAAACTCTATGACTTACATTTAAAATGATTTATATTAAATAATTATCTAATTATATCAAAGACCCCCATTGGTGTCTGGGACATTATAATTAACAAAAGCAAACATTCTTATTATTAATGTTAAAATTATCAATTAGGTTGAGCTTACCCATAATGAGTTTAGAGTCTCAAAATTGGATTTAAGAGATGTGTATAAAGATGTAGCATAAGTTATATTTGGATGACCTATACTGACCCACATAATCATTTTATCTACTTGTTGACCTATCATCTGACATCTATTGGTAAGAAATAGGTTTATGTTGTAAATTGGCTTCAACAATGTAAATTATTTTTTCTCATAATAGTCAAATTCTTGGTTCCTTCTGGAATTTTCAATTTATTTTTGGGACAAACATAAACTATCAACCATGCCAAACCTTTATTTTTTGACCCTGTGTATACTTATAGTTTTAACATAGTAAATTGTTATGCCGCAGAATGGGTACCAGATTTTTGGTGTCCCAACATTTTGCAATATATTTTGAAATCTTTTTTTTTTTTTTTCTTATTGTGAAATAGTTAAATGTATATTATTTGGCTGGGGAAGTGACAAGCTTGAAGCAATGTTTTTGTTCCGTGCATTATTATCAATTATGCTTTTCTGTGAAAAGCATAGCTTTTATGTAATTTTTAATTATCAGATTAAGATTTGGTAGCATTTTACTTTGACTTAAAAAAAGTGTTATATTAAATGTGCTATTGAAAATTAAAAGATCCCCAAATATTTAGTTTATAAAAATATAATTCTTAACTACATGTGAAACTCGATTACTATAGCTTTTATAAATGAAAGGTTAAATATAAATTAAAGAGTTAGTAAATGCATTATGCTATATTTCAATGAATGTGGTATACCACAGCATGTATTTCTGAGCTCTCAGGGCTGTGGGTTTGTAATAGTTCATGGCACTGCCAATAATGAGTCTGCAGGGAGCTTTGTTATAAATGTCCCAATTCTTTCATTTGCTCTATTCCCAGTGCATGCTGGGATGCCTAACTGTGTGAAATCAAGCCATGGATTATCCATTTACTGCCACTTTATCCCAGGGGAAATAAATTTGAAAACAAATAGGCTGTGCTCTTAAATTCAGAGTAATATGTGTTTGTAGTCTACTGAATAAATGACAAGTCAAATTTATTTAGAATTTGAAAACTTCACTTTTTTGCTAAAACATTTTAACTATTTATTGGCTGGAGTGTGCAAATACTAAAAATACCATATATATATATATATATATATATATAGTTTTATTGCAACAAATTCTATCATAGAGAATTCTTATGTATATTTTTCATAGTATATACTCATCAAGGAAGGATCAATCTTCTTGGATATCTTTTACAATAAATAGCAATTGTTAATATATAATGAGTTGATTCAATTATAAGAAAGCCGAATTCCACATGAGCTTATCAACATAGGAAATATTGAAAAACCTGTTCCTGTGCAATTTTCTAATCTGAAATTACCACTGCATTGGGTGTTTAATGTGATGTTTATTTTCTTATGGTGAATATTGTTGCTATTACATATAATTGAAGATGCCCATATCAGTATGTAATCTTTTAATTACATTAGTAAACAGAGTAATGTTCAGAAATACTAGTCATTTTATTTTTAAGTACTATATTAAAATATCGCACCTGCTGTATTTTAGTTTAGGAGCACAGACCTTAGAATATACTTTTCCTCATTAAAGTAGTGACCATATCACCTGATATTATGTAATTAAACAACAGTTGACAGCTCAACTTTCCAAACAAAGCCCTCTAAAAATGTGAATTGACTGATTCAAAAGATAATTATAAAGCAACTCTCTATGGCAGTTTCTTAGGAAAATATATCTTAAAGAGCTTGAATACAAATGAAATTTTCTTATGACAAAAGCAGAGTCTTTGGATTGCAGTGTAAACTGAGGTGCAAAAGTTGTATGTCAATTTTTTTTTTAAGATTTTATTTATTTATTTGAGAGAAAGAATGAGAGAGAGAGAGAGAGAGAGAGCACATGAGAGGGGGGAGGGTCAGAGGGAGAAGCAGACTCCCTGCTGAGCAGGGAGCCTGATGCGGGACTTGATCCAGGGACTCCAGGATCATGACCTGAGCAGAAAGCAGTCGCCTAACCAACTGAGCCGCCCAGGCGCCCTGTATGTCAATTCTTAATAAAGACTCTTACTTCCTAGGAGCCTGGGAAAACCTTTCATGTCACAAAATCTTCAAGTATTTAAAAATTATACTGTGATACCTAGCTTATATAGATAAAACTTTAAAACTAATGAGGAAATAAATACCTGCTTTTAGAAAGTTAGTTAAAACTTAATACATTGTAACCCTACCTAATTTTCCCTGAATCAGATATATTAATACACCATTCATTGCTAAGCTGTATTTATTTTATCTCAGGTTAATTATCAGTTATTAATTTCTGTATGCTCCAGAACATAGTAATTGCCAATGCTCCAAAGCCAAAAATTAAAAAAAAAAAAAAAAAAGCTCATTAGGTCTTACAAAGAGAGGGCAGAAACGTTATCTTCTTTCCCCTTTCCCCACCTCCATTTTCTCCCTATTTCAAGCAGAGTAGAGAAACTCAAGGAGAAATATCATACTTTAGAGTCTACAGACCAGAATGAATGTACTTTTTGTGTTTTTGTACTCCTTACTCATGCTAAGGGATTGTTTACAATAATTGCCTGTAGAAAGTGGTGATGCTTATACGAATGACAACCAGTATCATGTCACGTGGCCTGGTGGGACATTTGCTAAGGCGGAACACTTATTTGATCAGTCCTTCAATTCATTTGCTCAAGGCATGGGAAGAGAACTTGAATGAGCTGACAGGCTGAAGGAGGGTTAAAAGAGAGCAGCCTGCCTATAATCAACAGAATTTTATGTCAGATATTCTCATTGTTAAACAATTCAACTCACAATAAATACCCTAATGTTTCATTCCATTATGACCATTTTTGATACATCGATAGATCCTCAATGATTTTCTCTCGTTCTTCAGAGCAATTACCAACCCTTTTTCTTTTCAAAATCACATTTTCATGATTTTTATTTTCCTTTTGAAAGATTATTTTGATCCAAAAATACAAGGTCCTCTCTGTTATATGCATATCAAATCTGTACTTTTAGAAAGAGAAATAAAGTGAGGTGTGGCGTGGATATTTAAAGATGAACCTGCAAAATCAATGTGTGAAAATTTAGTTGTGACAGAGCTTGGCTCTTGGTTAGTGGTCATTCTCCACACTTCTTGCTGCATGAAGGTATTTTTTAAGACTTGTGCCTTTTTTAAAATGTTGAATTGGTATTAATGTGTAGGGCTAAGAGTTAGATGTTAGTACTGAGATTCTACAGTTTAATTTCCAGGCTAGTTTTACAGACATCTGAATATTGTACTTAAAAGCCCACATTGTTCTATGGATGTCAGATTGTTCTGAGGTCAAATAGAATATATGGAAATCCTGTAAATATCACAAGTTCTGTGTATGTAATCATTGATCACTAACTCAGAAATCTCCCTCAGATAAAATTTAAGATCGTAATATCAATAAAGATTCTTATATATAACCTTTCTCAGATACAATTAAAATAGTATTATTAATGAATACTGTTACATACATATCAGTAAATTCATTATCACATTTTTATGAGATGTATTTAAGTGCAAATATCTGGAAAGTAGTTCAGTGAATACTGTAAGTCAAAACCAATTTTCAATATTTTGTTTTCTGTTATCAGTGGATATTAGCCTAACCTTAGTCAGCACTAATAGTGAATTGAATGCAGAATAACTTTTAGACACTTTTGTATTTTGAGGCTGAGTTCATATGATTACTTATATGTATCATGTAAGTAATGAAGTCTCCTGGTCATACAATTTGCTGATTAGAAACACTGAGCATTTATAATGACTGCATATTAACAGCCAATGTGCTAAACATTTTTCTCTTATTATCAGCCCTACTAATTTCCCAACTCTAAGCAAGATTTGAAGCAATGTTCTATTATTTATATATATGGTATGAATTTCATCACCAATCATATATTTCATTTTTTCTTTTTATACTAAGAAATCAAAATGTTTATAAAAATTACAATACAAATCTTTCTAGAAACATTCCTTGAATGAATTCATCCTAACTCCTCACATACTGTATTTAAATAAAAAAAGAATTAGATATAAAATATTTCACAGAATTATTTGGACAGTATCACATATTTTTCATGAAAAAGCTTCTCAAAGTATGTTCTGGAGTATGCTAGGTGCCCGAGAAGACAGGCACCCCACACCCCAACATGTACACACATGGGCTTTTGTGAATAAATTAGTGAAAATATGAATATATATCCTATCTTGGAGCTTTGTAAACAACTTTATCATACTAAAAGTATAAGAAATTCTTCACTGAACAGTTTGAGTACCTTGAAATTTAAAAAATGAGAGCCTTTTACTTTTGCATTAAACATCTTAAAAGGAGTGGAGTTGTAGAACATACATGTTTAGATTCTGCATACTGTCAAATGATCTATAATAACAAGTTTGCTCATGGGTATTGCTTCTGGAAATATTTATTCTTGTAATATTAAGAGTTAAAATTTAGCTGTGTGTTTTTTCTTGAATTGCTTGAAAATATTATTTTGAATACAGTTCCTGCTGAAATGTTGTTTACTGAAAATAATGTATATTTGTAATTTAGCTTTATGGTACTTTCTAAAGTGCCCGCTGTACTATGACAATATCGTCTGTGTTACTTATGGAGTCTGTCATATTTCAGGGTTTATAACTTTTGTATAGGCTCATAACTCAAAGCAAATTTTCATAATGGCAAAACCTTGACTTATTATGCCTCTGCTTGGGGGTAAATCATTTTTACACATTTTTGTGTTAAAGACATATATACTTTGAAATTTAAAAAGAGCTACCACTTTAAAGCAATAAAGCTAATTGCTTTAAAAAAATCCTTTTTTTCCCTCCCCGACAGTAGTTTTATGTTTTACAAAGTTGCTGTGAATACTGAATAGTGAATTCAGAGCCATTGTTACTAGGGGAAATACAGTATGTTTCCTGAAAGCCTCTCACCACATATTTCCATTTATTTATTTATTTATTCAGTCAGTTATTTATTTATTTATTTATTTATTTATTTATTTATTTATGAGAGAGTGTTCATGTGGCATGTGTGTGTGCACTCACAAGCAGGGAGTGGGGAGAGGGGCAGAAAGAAAGGGAGAGCAAGAATCTTGAGCTGGGCAGAGCCTGAGGTGGGAGCTTGAGCTCATGACCTTGAGATCATGACCTGAGCCAAAATCAAGAGTCTGATGTTTAATGGACTGAGCCACCCAGGCACCCCTCACCACAACGTTTTCATCAACCAATGAAACATTAGCTTGTTAAATGTGTATTTCTGTTAAAGATACCTCATTTAATACATGTTTCTTATAACTAATTTATGCTTAAGATCTTTTTTGAAATAGATACAAGGAACATAAATCCGAGACCAACATCACGTCCTAGAAAACACTGAAGGAGACTCTGATTTACATTTTCCTGGACTCAGATTTCCTTAGAATGATCTGGAGTTTGTTTAACATAGAAGGAAACAAAAATAAAAAACACAGTAGAATTGCATGAGATATTACTATTTTCTGCCTTATGTAAAGAGTGGAAAACCAAGACCCACAAAAAAGAAAGCAGGATAGCTGTCATTTCTAAGACTAGATGCGTTTTAACAGAGATGAACATCTATAGAAATTGGAACAAAAGAGAATTTAAACTCATGAACATTAAACAAGACTATGTAGTTAAAGACTAATTGTCCATTATGAGCCTCATAGACTATGATTCTTACTTGATTATATCTTTCCTAACTCTAAAGCCTTCAGCTTAGAGCAATAAGTTTATTAATAGCTGGAATTTGAGCTTGGGCAGGCTGGATATCAAAGTCCAACTTCTAATGAGACTATTGTGTTATAAATTTATTTTTTTATTTTTTAAAGATTTTATTTATTTGATAGAGACACAGTGAGAGAAGGAACACAAGCCGGGGGAGTGAGAGAGGGAGAAGCAGGCTTCCCGCCCAGCAGGGAGCCCGATGCGGGGCTTGATCCCAGGACCCTGGGATCATGACCTGAGCCGAAGGCAGACTCTTAACGACTGAGCCACCCAGGCGCCCCATGTTATAAATTTAAAAGGAGAGTATGTCAGTAAAATAAGTTGAGTAATTGTCACAATGTGTCTTTAGTAATTATAAAGTAACTGAGTGTCAATATTACTTGTAAAAATTCAACAGTCCCTGTGTTGTTGTTAGTTATAACCATAAGATAATTGGTCACTTAATATATAACAATTTAAAAATCATAATAAAGAGTAGGTGACTAGGTGACTTAGTCGGTTAAGCTTCTGCTTTCAGTTCAGGTTCAGGTCATGATCCCAGGGTCCTGGGATCCAGCTGGCTCCCTGCTCATCGGGGAGTCTGCTTCTCCCTCTCCCTCTACCCCTCACCCCTGCTTGTATGTGTGCTCTCCCTCTCAAATAAATAAAATCTTAAAAAAAAAATCATAAGAGAATTTTTAAGAAATTTTAAAATGATTCTAAAAGTGAAAAAAAATGTCTAATAGCAATCCATTTTATAGAAAATGAATAATCTTCACTTTATTCCCCAATTGTAATATAATTTAATAAGAACAAATATCATGAATTTTATATCACATACATACCATGAGAAAACAATTCCCATAAATACTGGAGAAGAATCCTTTAGTGTACCCATGAAAAGTTGTAAGTATGAAGCCTATACTCCCATTATTTGTTGCCACCTCCATTATTTCCTCTGTTTGGAGTACTGTTACTCCTAGTCCTTAACTTGGCAATTCTGTACAACCAGCTCTTAATTATTTTTTTTAAAGATATCCTGTCATTTCAGGATATCAAAACTGGGTAGACATCCATAGTTTTTCTTTAAAATAATCAGTTATTTCCTGGTCACTAATCTCTGAAAATTTACATGCTGTTGATTCTCTCTCTATGGTACCATAAACCACTGAACATAGTTTATTTATTAACTTCCATTTCACCTTTATTGTGAAGTCACTTTCATAGCCATATTTACTTGGCTTGTATTCTCTATTCCCATGCCAGATTTTACCTCTTTATTCTAGAACATGACATTTTGTTTTGTATTTATTCGATTACATTTTTTTCTCCCTCTCTAAAATATGTATTATGGAGCATTAATTAAATCTCATGCCCCCCTCCCAATTTGGAATATTTATAATGTCACTCAATACATAGTAGTAAAATTATGACGGTAGGAATCCACAAAAATTAAAAACTTGCCTCCAATTTTTAATAAATTCTAAAGGTCTAGAGAATGGTAAGATGGTTTTAAATAGATATTCTATTCTTTTCTGATTTTTCTCTACATTTTTTATGGTAATGTTTATTTTGTCCATTGCTTCCCAAGAACCTCTACCTCTAAATATAGGCCATAATGCAAATAGCTAGGTTGTCTCCTCTTGATTGTTCAGTGACTATAAGGACTCAATCAAGTGGAGAGTAGGATAATCACACAATCAATCTGGGTAAGAGGAGGGAGCATAGAGAGCAACCACACAATGGTTCTTTCTTCAAGTCATGCAAAATAGCTTTGAAAAAAATCTGGAATTTGCTAATTATGGTTAAATCTTCTTTTTAATTTAAGCTATATGACTTAGCAGCCAGAGTTCATTTGCAACCCTAGAGCTAAAAAAGTTCCATTGTTATATATTTTAAAGAGAACTTTACAGGCTTAAAGTTAAAATCATGATCGATGCAGTTTTGGCAAGTTTTCATGTCTAGTTCTTCTAGGATTTAATTCCGTTATAAAAATTCTCATTAGAATAGTTGTGAAAACTGAAATACATTCTCCACAGTTCACAAGGTGGTACATTTGCAATCCCTGTCAAAATATTATTTTTAAGTATTGTTGTGAATAATTATTTTAACTTTAACAAGTAATGTTCATGAAATATGCATTTATAAATAGCAGACCTGTTTCTATTATTTCTAACACAGCAATTCATAATGTAATTGAGTGAAGGTAAAATGATAATGCCTAATCTCATTTTCTTGCCAACGTCGCAAAGCCCTTTGTCTATTCTGTTTTATACTCAGAACGTGAAGTAAAATAAAAAGTTTCTTCTTGCAATTACAGAGAAAAAATGATGGGGAAAGAAAATAAGTAATTTTAAGAGTTATGTTTACAGAACTGAGTGTTTACACAATGGGGAACATTTCAGTTACTGTAGTTCATACAGGCCTTCTTGTCTGTATCACTTAGGCATAAAGGAGGTTGATCACAGTTAGACCTTTAAATCCTAACTCATTTTTCATAGCACCTCACTGTAGTGTCTATTCTGTTTCCTGATAGCTTTCTCACATACTTCTCATTTATAATTGATACACATCTTTCCAAGATTCAATGCCCCTAACAAATTTTCATCTGCACATGTGAGCCAATGTGTAATAATGCATTCCATTTGCTACGAGGCTTTACTTGTCGAAGTGGATTGGGCCTGCTCTTCAAAGTACTCATGATCTGGGAAACTCACTAATAATTCTTTACTTAAAAACTGATAATACATATAGAAAATGTACAAAAGGACTGAGGAGGGTCATATTACAACTGGGTGCCTCACCAGCTTTGGAAAAGGGTTATTCAAGAGGAGACACTTAAAAAATGTACATGAATTTGAAAAAAAAAAAAGGCAGAAAAAAGATTGCCCCTTTTTTGAGAGATGAAGTAAAAGAAACCAATATTATAAAGAGAATATGGAGTCAGTTACTGGTTTGGGGCCTCTACATTTCCATGTCTTTATAATTGTCAATCTGAGAAAGAGCGTTTGACTAACGCCAAACACAGGGTAAGGGTAATGTTCACACTCTCTTCAGGACAGACTAGGTCAGAATAGATATCTTCACTATGCATTACATGAATATATATATTCAAATATACATCTACATAATAAGCCAACATAAGGCAAGTTCTTAAAAATATATTGTAGTACTCAGAAAAAGCAAAGCAATTCTAACCACCAAAAAGAAGTTTATAACAAAACAATTTATTACATAAAGGGAAAAGTATACTACTTGGAGTCTTAAATAATTGTGGGTGGGGGAGAAGGTGTCTATAAAGAAACAGGAAGCTATTAAAGGAAAACATAAGAAAATGAAAGGGTGAGAAAAAAAATCAAGAGGGTATGGATAAGATTAAAATGGATTAGGATGAGATAAGCATAGATTATAAAATAACTAAATGGAAGCAGAAATAATCTTTTAGAATACTAAATCAGTGATATGGAATATAAATACAAAAAGATAATCCAGCATTAAGAAGAAAAGAGCAAGCAAATAAAATAAGGGAAAAGCATGCTAATTTAAAATAATTAAAATGAAATAATTAAACATGTAAAATTTATGGTTAACTAAATTCAAAATGAAAATTAGGAACAGCAAAACACTAACATAGAATATTAATAAAATAACCATGCTGAAATAAAAATAAAACATTTAAAAAACAAGTGTTAATTATTAAAAAGTTAATAGGTAAACTTCAGTGAAATCTTATTACAGAGAAACGGAGAGAGAGAGAGGGAGGAGGGAGAAAGAAAGAACTGACCTAAAACAATCAATAAAACTTATGTTAATATAAAAAGGAACACAATGATGTTACATTTTTAAATATGAGACTATATTGACTAATTTAATGAAAAAACAGTTTGATCATCCTGATGGTATTTTTTTTGATAAATTATAAATGAATGAATAAAATTTAATAGCCATAGGAGAATGAAATGCATATTTATCAGTGTTTCCTCAAGTCCTTATGGTGAGATAATTTTTTTTTCTTTTTTTAAAGATTTTATGTATTTATTTGAGAGAGATAGAGAGCCAGCACAAGCAGGGAGAGAGGCAGAGGGAGAGAGAAAGGGAGAAGCAGACTCTCTATGAGCAGGGAGCCGATGCGGGGCTCGATCCCAGGACCCCAGGATCATGACCTGAGCTGAAGGCAGACGCTTAACCCACAGAGCCACCCAGTCTCCCAGGTCAGATAATCTTAATAATTATTCTGTTCAACTCTTTAAAGAAACAGAAAATTTCTAAATATGAACTATTTCAGGTTATTGATAAAAGAGGTAACATTACGGAATTTATTTTATAAAGCAAGTAAAACACTGATACCAAGACAAGATATAAATAGAAAAACCGGGGCGCCTGGGTGGCTCAGTCGTTAAGCGTCTGCCTTCGGCTCAGGTCACGGTCCCAGGGTCCTGGGATCGAGTCCCGCATCGGGCTCCTGGCTCAGCAGGGAGCCTGCTTCTCCCTCTCCCACTCCCCCTGCTTGTGTTCCCTCTCTCGCTGTGTTTCTCTCTGTCAAATAAATAAAATCTTTAAAAAAAATAAAATAAAATAAATAAATAAATAAATAGAAAAACCTTTCCATGAGCAATCTTAATAAAGATACAAAATATTTAATAAAGACACAAAATATTTAAATAAAATTTAAGTCATTTATCAAAATCAAAGAATCTTTTCCCTTGCTCAAATGTAAAGTGATTATAAAAATATAAGAGCAAATATAAGTTTCAACTGATGACAAAAATGTCTTTTAATATATTAAATATTTGGTCCTGATTTTTTAAAATTAATATCAGAAAATTAGAAATTTGGGGCAATTTATTATCAAAAATACTATTATATCAAATAATTGAATATTTTATTTTAGTGGTGAAATACTGGGGCAATTCTCAAGATAATAGAAAGTTCAAGGATGGTTACCTATTTTCATAACAATTATATAGAAGGTCTAACTAGTGCAGATATATAAAATAAAAGGAAGAATTCTCACTGATATAAAAAAGAATATAGGGACTGATGACCATGTTGTCATATGTATAGAAAATCTCAGAAAAATAACTTGGCACTTTTTAAAGTTTAACAAAGTAACTGGATAGAAGATGGTACTTTATACTTTCATGTAGCTTTATGTATAGTCAATTATAAAATATGGAAAATAGCAATTCAAACTTTTAAAATAACATAGGATACACAGAACGAACATTGTAAAGTATGGACTTTAAAAGAAGGGAAAAAAAACCTACAATGTTTCTTAAAAATAATCATAAAATAATCCTGAATTGAAAAAAATACTTAGCATATGTAATTTCTTTCCTAATTAAAATCTTTATTTTTCATTTGTTTTCATGGTATGGAGATTTGAATAGTTTCTTTCCTTCTTCCCCAGACTCTTTCTTCTTCTCCTTTTTAGCTTTATAAAATTATTATAAAGGTCAACTATAGGTATTGATAATTAGAATCCAAAGAAAATGTAAAATATGTTTAAAAAGTAATGCTTATTAGACTTGCCTTTCTGGAGTGCAAAATTGATCATAAAGCTATAACTAATGTAAAGTGAAATATATTCATGAAAGAAACGACATAAATCATTGGAAAACCTCGAATGAGACATAAATATTTAAGGAATGAATACATAATTTGAAGATTGCATTTTGAAAGTAATTAGAAGTAGGCCTTGCAATTTAGTTATGTTTCCAATGTTTATGTATTCTTGCATTTGCCGCCCCTCCTAGATTAATTATTTTGATGTAAATTCCAGCTTCACCACTTACTAACTGTAAAATATGTTACTGTAATTTCCTAATCCACAATATTTTCATCTTTAAAAAAGTAATTGAACCTACTTACTTGCAAGTTAAGTGAGTGACCTTTAATAAGCTCTCAATAAATTGTACTTTAAAAATTAAATAAAACTCGGCGCCTGGGTGGCTCAGTTGGTTAAGCGACTGCCTTCAGCTCGGGTCATGATCCTGGAGTCCCGGGATCGAGCTCCCTGCTCAGCAGGGGGTCTGCTTCTCCCTCTGACCCTCTTCCCTCTCTTGCTATCTGTCTCTCATTCTCTCTCTCTCAAATAAATAAATAAAATCTTTAAAAAAATTAAATAAAACAGAAGAATTGCATTAGTTTTCATTTCTATTACCTTTGCTTCACGTTTATGAATATTTGGTCATGCCTTCATTGTCTTCCATATCACAATCAAGACAATGTCTGCAGTGTTTGAAGAATAATGTTTAGATTCTAAGACTATGTGCTTGTTTTTGTTTTGTTGTTTAAACGACACATAGGAGTCAAGAGAATAAAATTAGATAATCCAATAAAAACACATTATATACACATATTACATGTTATACATAAAAATGTTAAGGTATGAGTAATATTATCTGATACTGATGAGATTAGACAAGCGCAGTTTTATTATGATTTGCTCAAAGTGAAAATTTTTCTTGAGACTTTTTTGGGGGGGCAATAATAATTGAATTGGGTAAACTCATAGCTACTTTGATAATGTACCCAATATTTTATTTATTATAGAGTATTGTCAACTGTAATGGAATATCTGTTGCTAGTAAAATGAAGAGGGGTAAAATTTCTCTTGAGGTAATTTAATGTGGTGGACAACATGGGATGTATGATTTTGAGCAAGTTAATTTCCAAAACTCGTTATTATTAGTAAAATGAAGAGGGGCTAAAATAGCACCTACTTCATGTAATTGCCATGAAAATGAAGAACAATAGGATATAAGAAAAATCTAATAAGTAGTCTCTTCTGTTTTCCGCTATGATTAGTATGGCTGTTGTTGTATGTTATATTGCTATTATCAATGTAAATTTTAACATGCTTACCAATTAACTAGAATAAAGCAATGCATTCATATGGTCAATTGATTTTCAGTGAAGAAAACAAAGCAATCCAAAGGTGAAAAGAATCTCTAATAAATAGTGCTGGAAAAACTGGATATTCATTATCAAAGTAAATGAACCTCAACTCATACTTCACATCAGACGCACACACACACACACACATAAAATGAGAACACCACATGTAATAAGGATGCGGAACAACTGATCTCTCAAATTGTTTTTGAGAAAGTAAAATGTTATAATCACTTTAAAATAAGTTCTAGCACTCCTTAACAAAATTACACATTCATTTACTTTTGCCTCAAGAATTCCACCTCAATATGTTCTCAAGAGAAATGAAAACAGCTCATGTAAGACCTAATACATGGAAAATCTTAAAAACCTTAATCATAATAGCAAAAAACTGGAAATGGCCTAGTTTTCCATTAGTAGAACAAAAGCTAAAAAAGTCTATGGTTAATTCACATAACAAACCATTAGTCATAAAAAGGAACAAAGCACTGACCAACACAACATAGATAACATAGATGAATCCTGAAATAAATGAAATTAAAATGAATAATATGAGTCAAAAATAATTACATAATTGTAAGTTTCCAATTATATGATTTCTCGAAATGGAAAAACTAATTGATGCTAGGAAAATGTGATTGGGTTGCTTTTGTTAGGACAAACAAACAGTACAGGTTTGTTTGGAAATAAACATTAGAAAACTTTCGGGAGAAATAAGAGTGTATATCTTGAGAAGGGTTTGAGTTACATAGATAGATATACATGTCAAAACTCAGCAAATGGATGGAAGCTTGGGAAGATGGTAGAATAGGAAACCCTAAGCTCACCTCATCCCACCTTTACAACTAAATATTACTCACATCCCAGTAACAAACCAGAGAGTGATCCAAAGACTGGCAAAACAGGCTCCACAACTACATGTAGAGAAGAAGCCACATCAGAGAGGTTAGGAAGAGCAGAAATGGTAGTAGGGAGCTGCCTGCCAGAGGAAGGGAGCTGCAGTAGGGGGAGGGGAAAGCACCAGGGAGCCCACATGAGGAAAACAAATCCCCATAATATCTGGCTTTGAAAACCAGGAGAGCTGCTAAATTCTGTGAGTTTGTATAACCAGCATGACTTGGAACCTGAAGCTTTAAAAGTCAGATGACAGATGATAGCTGGGTCTATGCCCTTAAAGAGACAGTAGCCCTGGAGAGGCAACATAGAAGCAAGAGTTGTGCAACACCTGGGATAGATGGGAGGGAGCTCTGTTTATACTGATTTTGGAGCCAGTTGGGGAACTTCTCAGGGAACAAAGGAGCTGGTAGGAGCCATTTTCCTCTTCACCCTCCAGTATAAACACAGAGCTACCTGCGGGAGGCAGAAATGCATAGACACTCGCTACCTAACTTGCTAGCAGTGCTCCCTGCCAAGTTCTCCTGAGGACTCACCCCCTCCAAGCCTGCTGCCCTTGGCATGGCATTCAGTGCAAATTTTGCTAATGTGGCATGTGCCCCACCCAGCCACCCTCATCATGTGCTGCCCCATAGCCACCATGTTTCTGGGATTAAGCCTAGGACTAGTGGCTCAGTATGAATTTTGTTAACACCACTGCCCAGCCCCTGAGCCCTCCTAGGGTCATGCTTCCTCAAAGCCAGCTTGCCTGTGTCTCATTAACATCATAGAGAGCAAGCACAGCCAATGCCAACATCTGGACTGAAAGGAAGCGCAACTGGGAAACAGTAGCAGGACTTAAGCAACATGCATAGGAGATTCCCCTGAAGTGCCAGGTTCTGGCAAACAGGGGACAATGCATTCCAGGGCACTATAGGAACTCTTCTTTATAAAGCCACTACTTTCAGGCACAGAATATGTAGCTGAATTTCTAATATAAAGAAACGGACACAGAAGAGAGGCAGACAAAATGAGGAGACAAGAAATGTTAAGGGGGGACTCAGTAGAAAACAAAACCCATAAGTAAGAGTAAGAAAAATACGAAGCACAAAAGCAAAAAATATAACTAAGTATACTGTAAAAATCAGTCAAGAGAAGCACAAAATAGAAGGATGTAAAATAGGATATCAAATATTTGAAATATGGGGGGAGGGAAATAAAGAAGAGTTCAAAATTAAGTGACCATCAGCTTAATATAGACTGCTAAATGCAGAAGATGCTAATATATAAACCAAATTGTAACCACGAATCAAAAAACAGTAATAGATATGAGTAAAGAATCTAAGTATATCAATAAAGAAAACCAGCAAACCATGAAAGAGACCAAGAGAGGAAAGGATCAGAGAAAATCTAAACAACCACAAAACAAATAACAAAATGACAATAAATACATATCTATCAATAATTACTTTGAATATAAATGGACTAAATGCTCCAATCAAAAGATATGGAGTATGAGAGTGGGTTAAAAACAAAACAAAACAAAGAAAAAAAACACAAGTAAGACCCATCTATATGCTGCCTACAAGAGACTCATTTCATACCTAAAGACATCTACAGATTGAAAGTGAGTGGATGGAGAAACCTCTATCGTGTAAATGGATGTCAAAAAGAAAGCCAGAATAGCAATACTTACACTGGACAAAATAGACTTTTAAAACAAAAACTGTAACAAGAGACAACGAAGGACATTATATCATAGTAAAGGGGAAAATCTAACAAGAAGATCTAACAATTATAAATATTTATGCACCCAACATGGGAGCACCCAAATACATAAAGCAGTTAATAACAACCTAAAGGAAGTAATTAATAGTAATACAATAATATAGGGGACTTTAACTACACTGATGGACAAATCATCCAGACAGAAAATCAACAAGGAAACAGTGACTTTGAATAATACACTGGACCAGATGGATCTAACAGAAATATTCAGAACATTCCACCCTAAAACAACAGAGCACACATTCCTTTCAAGTGCAAAAGGAACATTCTCAAGAACAGATCACATATTAGACCACAAAACAAGCCTCAAAAAATTTAAAAAATTGAAGTCATACCATATGTCTCTTCTGAGCACAACATTCTGAAACTAGGAATCAACCACAAGAAAAAATTTGGAAGACCACAAATACATAGAGGTTAAATAACATGCTACTAAACAATGAATGGGTCAACCAAGAAATCAAAGAAGAAATCAAAAAGCACAAGTAAACAAATGAAAATGAAAACACAGTGGTCCCAAACCTTGAGACACCAGAAAAGTGGTTCTAGGAGGAAGTTTATAGCAATACAGATCTACCTTAAGAAGAAAAATAAATTAACAACCTACACTTACACAAAAAGAGCTAGAAAAAGACCAAACAAAACCCAAAACCAGAAGAAGGAAGAAAATAATAAAGATCAGAGCAAAAATAGAGGACACAGAAACTAAAAAACAATAGAACAGATCAATGAAACTAGGTGCTGGTTCTTTGGAAAAAAAAAAAAAATGATAAACTCTAGCCAGACTCATCCAAAAAAAAAAAAGAAAGAAAGAAAGAAAAAGAGAGAGAGAGAGAGATTGAGAGAAAGGACTCCAACAAAATCACCAGTGAAAGAGAAATTTCAACCAACACCACAGAAATACAATTAGAATGTTATGAAAAACTATATGCCAATAAATTAGACAACCTAGAAGAAATGGGTAAGTTCCTAGAAACATATAGCCTACAAAAACTGAAGCAGGAAGAAATAGAAAAATTTAACAGACTAATTACCAGGAAGGAGATTGAATCAGTAATTGAAAAACTCCCATCAGAAGCATCTGGTTGGCTCAGTTGGTAAAACATGGGATATTTGATCTTAGGGTTGTGAGTTTCATCCCTACATTGGATGTAGAGATTACTTAAAAATAAAATATTAAAAGAAACAAACAAAAAAAACTCCAAACAATAGTCCATGACCAGATGGTTTCACAGACGAATTCTACCAAACATTTAAAGAGTTAAAACCTATTCTATTCAAACTATTCCAAAAAATAGAAATGGAGGGAAAACTTCCAAATTCATTCTATGAGGGTACTATCATCCTGATATTGAAGCCAGATAAAGACACTTAAAAAACAAACAAGAAAACTACAGGCCAGGCAGTCTCTGATGAACATAGATGAAAAAATTCTCAACAGAATACTAGCAAACCAAATTCAACATACATTACAAAAATCATTCGCCATAAATACATGGGATTTATTCCCAGGATGCATGGGTGTTTCAATATTTGAAAATCAATCAATGTAATAAGTCACATCATGAAAGGATAAAAATGAATCATTTCAATAGATGCAGAAAAAGCATTTGGCAATGTAGGACATCCATTCATGATAAAAACCCTCAACAAAGTAAGTCTAGAGGGAACAAACCTTAACATAATAAAGGCCATATATGAAAAACCCACAGCTAACATCATCCTCAATGGGGAAAAACTGAGAGCTTTCCCTTTGTAGCCAGGAACTGTAAGACAAGGATGTCCACTCACCACTTTTATTGAACATAGTACTGGAAGTCTTAGCCACAGAAATTAGACGACAAAAAAATAAAAGGCATCCAAATAGGCAAGGAAGTAGTGAACTTTCACTCTTTGCTGATGACATGATACTATATGTAGAAAACCCAAAAGACTCCACACACACACACACAAACAACAACAACAAAAGAACTAGAACTGATAAATGAATTCAGTAAAGTTGCAGGATACAAAAATCAATGTGCAGAGATCTCTTGCTTTTCTATACACTAATAATGAAGAAGCAGAAAGAGAAATTAAGAAAAAATTCAATTTACAAGTGTACCAAAAGTAATAAGATACCTAGGAATAAACCTAACCAAAGAGGTTAAAGACCTGCACTCTGAAAATAATAAAACATTGATGAAAGAAATTGAAGATGACACAAAGAAATGGAAAGATATTCCATGCTCATAGATTGGAAGGACAAATATTGTTAAAATGTCTATATTACCGATCTACACATTTAATGTAATCCCTATTTTTTCACAGAACTAGAAAAAAAAATCCTAAAATTTATATGAAAACACACACACAAAAAAAAACCCAAGTAGCCAAAGCAATTTTGAAAAAGAAGGCAAAGTTGTAGGTATCACAATTCCAGATATTGTATTCTGGATATTCAAGATATATTATAAAGCTGTAGTAATCAAATCATTATGGAACTGGCACAGAAATAGACACATAGATTAATATAACAGAATAGAAAACCCAGAAATAAACCCACAATTATATGGTCAATTAATCTTTGACAAAGCAGGAAGAATTTTCAATGGGAAAAAGCCTCCTCAACAATGGTGTTGGGAAAACTGGTCAGCTATATGCAAAGAATGAAATTGGACCACTTTCTTACATGATACACAAAAATAAACTCCAAATGGATTAAAGACCTAAATGTGAGACCTGAAATCATAAAAATCCTAGAAAGGAGCATACGCAGTAATATCTCTGACATTGACTATAGCAACATTTTTTCTAGATATGTCTTTGGAAGCAAGGGGAATAAAAGCAAAAATAAACTTTTGGGACCACGTCAAAATAAAAAGCTTCTGGGGCACTTGGGTGGCTCAGTTGGTTAGGCGACTGCCTTCGGCTCAGGTCATGATCCTGGAGTCCCGGGATCGGGTCCCGCATCGGGCTCCCTGCTCAGCAGGGAGTCAGCTTCTTCCTCTCCCACTCCCCCCTCTTGTGCTCTTTCTCTCTCTCACTCTCTCTCTCAAATAAATAAATAAAATCTTTGAAAAAAAAAAAACCTTAAAAAAAATAAATAAAAATAAAAAGCTTCTGAACACCAAAGGAAACAACCAACAAAACTAAAAGGCAACCTACTGAATAAAAGAAGATATTTGCAAGTGACATATCCAATAAAGGCTTAGTATCCAAAAAATACAAAAAGCTTATACAATTCAGCACTCAAAAAACAAGTAATCCAATTAAAACATGGGCAGAAGACAGACATTTCTCCAAAGGAGACATACAGATGGCCAACAGACTCATGAAAAGATGCTCAACATCACTCATCAGTGAAATGCAAATCAAAACCATAATGAGATATTACTTTACACCTCCCTAGAATGGCTAAAATCAAAAACACAAGAAACAGGTGTTGGTGAGGATGTGGAATAAAAGGAACCCTCTTTCACTATTGGTAGCCATGCAAACTGGTACAGCCACTGTGGAAAACAGTATGAGGATTCCTCAAAAATTTAAAAATAGAGGTACTGTACAATCTAGTAATTGTACTACTGGGTATTTACCCAAAACATCCAGAAACAGTAATTCAAAGGAAAACTTGCACTCCTAAGTTTATAGCAGCATTATTTATAATAGCCAAATTATGGAAGCAGCCCAAGTGTCCAACCATAGATGAATGGATAAAGAAGTGGTATATATAAAAAATATATATTTATACAATGGAATATTATTCAGCGATAAAAAAGAATGGAATCTTGTCATTTGCAGTGACATGGATGGAGCTAGATAGTATAATGCTAAGCAAAATAAGTCAGAGAAAAACAAATACCATATTATTTCACTTATAGGTAGAATTTAAGAAGCAACAAATGAGCAAAGGAAAGAAAAAGACAAACCAGGAAACAGATTCTTAATTATATTATAGAACAAACTGATGGTTACTGGAGGGGAGATGGGTGGGTGGGGTGGATTAAATAGGTAATGGAGATTAAGGAGGTCACTTGTGATGATGCGAACTGAGTGCTGTACAGAAATGTTGAATCACTACATACACCTGAAATTAATATAACACTATGTTAACTATACTGGGATTAAAATAAAATAAAATAAAATAAAACAAAACAAAATAGCAGGCAGGCATGAAATAAATTTTAAAGAAATGAAAGAGGGCGCCTGGGTGCCTCAGTTGGTTAAGCGACTGCCTTTGGCTCAGGTCATGGTCCTGGAGTCCCAGGATCGAGTCCCGCATCAGGCTCCCTGCTCAGCAGGGAGTCTGCTTCTCCCTCTGACCCTCCCCCCTCTCATGTGCTCTCTCTCTCTCATTCTCTCTCTCAAATAAATAAAATCTTTAAAAAAATAAAATAAAAAAAATAAAGAAATCAAAGAGAGCAATTTAGCCCCAAGATCACAAAACAAAGCTAAGGAGTGTGATGACAGTAACATTAAACATTGCCATGACAATATGTTATTAACATTAAATTAGATAAAGAGTAAATCAACTTGAAAAAACTCAGCAAATGTATATACACATTTCATGTAAGTAAATTTTATATCAAAAGAAAAAAAAAACTAAAGACTTAACTCTAGTGATGTGCGTGAAGTTTTGAGAACTGAATTTATGTCTGTGATTTTGAATTTATAAAAAATTTAAATGGGCTGACACATGGATAAAAAGATAACTAAATTGATAGATATGTGATAAAACCAGTAAATTCAGCTATTAAAGTTAGAACGTAGGTATTGCATATGAGTGTTCATGACAAAGTTCTTTCAAATTTGCTGTATGTTTGAATATTTCCATAATAATACTTTGGAAAAATTAAACACACATCTACACTGACACAGTGATTCTATTTCCTAAGAGAAATTAAAACATGTGTTCACAAGGGGTGTTGTACAAGAACATTTATAGCAGTTTTATTCATAATAATATTCAAGAACTGACAAAAGCCCAGGTACCCATCAACAGCTAAATGCATAAACAAATTGTGTTATTTTTACACAATGGAATACCACAATGGAAACAATCAAACTGCTCATATATGTAGCAACATGGAGGAATCTCAACATTATGTTGGCTGGAAAAAAAAAAACTAGCATAAATTAGTATATATTGAATGATTTCATTTATATAATGCTTTAGAACTGTCAGAACTAACTCTTAGTGACATAAATCAGTGCAGTAGTTGTCTGAGGGGTGGGGGATCTTTGCCTGGTGACGGAATCACTCTATATATTGAATGGAAGCTTGGGTCACATGGGTGTAGAGATTTATCAAAATTGATTTTACTGTATACTGAAGGTCTATGCATTTAGCCATATGTAAATTGTGCCTAGATAAAAAATGAAAAGAAGGAATGAGTGTGTGTATGTTTGTATAACTTGGAATTTAGAAGGTATATACATTAATATGAAGACTCTGACATACATATAAAGAACAGTTTAGGACCATATTTCTCAAACTGTAAGGTCCATATCAGTCACCTGGTGGTCTAATTCATATTTCTGGGATGGAGTCCTTTGCATTTTTATCAAATTCCCATGTCCTGCTAATAATACCACTGATCCACAGATTTTATTTTGAATATAGTGAGGGTTGGGAATGGGGATATTTAACTCAAATAAAAGACTTAATAAGGCAAAATTCTTGTCTTCAGATATTTAAAACTATCTTTCATAAAAGAGGGCTGTATTTTTTTCTCCCTTACATACATAGAATAGGATCAATGATAAACAATTTATGAGGAGGCAAATATGTAATCAATGTAAATATATAATTTCAAACAATTAGATATTCTTAACAATGCAACTTATTGTCTAAAAGTAGGAGGCTATTCATGACTAGAATTGATCAAGCAATTCTTATCAGCTCTTCAGAATATAGCAGAGAAGTGTTTGTACATGGTTACGTGTATGTTAAAATTTGCAACAAGACTGCATTAAATTGCCTCTAAATTTCTATCCTATCTATCATTCTGCAATGGTGAAGAAGATACAACTATTGCTAAACAAATGCTTGCAAACCTGTAAGTTGTAAGTGTTTTGAATCTGAGATAAGAGTATAAAAGTGATGAATTGGGTTTGTTTAGTCAAGTAGACAGACTCTTTATGAAGTTCCATGTTATATTTATATTTAATACTTAATTTAACCACCAAAAATGCCTGCTTGAAATAATGTTGTCGGTCTTCATTAAATATTTGGATGTCATACAACAATAAAATTATCTTTAATAAAAAGAAAGCTAATCTTGTCATTATAATTTTGATTCTAGTTGGTCATTACTTCTATTCTTTGAATTTATGCAGAATGTTAAATTGCATTAATATAATGACACATTCACATACTGTGCTCTAGATGCTAGCAGGAAAACTTATTTTCTTTCCTTTCCTGGAAAAAGACAAATTGTGCTACAACCAAAATAGCCTCATTTTGTTCCCCTTGTCATGCTGGAAGTAGGAAGATGTCATTCAAAAGCGTTAAGTATTCAGAAGATGTGCAAAATCACACAATTGGAACATTAGGACATATCATTAAACTACCCAAGTTACTTACTTGTCATCAATTGGTTTTATCCATAGATTTCCAAATTTCAACTTTATGTAACTGTCCATACTAACTATTCATTTTCAAATCTTACCAAACACAAGTGGAAACAATATCATATTTTGCAGAGATTAATTTTGAAACTCTCAAATATATGATGATAAAATAGTTTCATGTATATGATCTTAAACTGTCATGAGTGAAGAAATCTGTAATGTTTATTGAACACATTTAACTTAAATACATACCTTCCAATAATAAATATGATAGAATATAAAAATTGCATGAAGAAGTGAAAGAATGATCTAATTAATACATTCAAAAAATGGATTGTTCTTTTCAGTTCAATTCCTTAATATTCACAAAGCGGTATAATGAGTAATCTTGATCAGAATTCCAAATAAAGAGAATAAGATGATTCTTTTGTTGTTGTTGTTTAAAAACCCCTTGAGATTTTTCTTCTTTTGTTATAATAATATTTGGTCATCACTTATTTATGGTTTTATAATTGATACTTTTTGTTTGCCTGCTTTCCTAAGGAAATTCAATATTGTCCTGATCTAGGCCACAGATGATGCAAGTCATTTCAGTTTAGAAAGTTGGAGCCAAAAAAGGGAACTGAATTTTGGGAGCTACACTAAATAATATTTTTGATTCAACTTGATTTTCATCCTGACTGCTTATGTCTTAACAAAGAAACTAATGGAGTTTACATTTCAATGTCTATAAAATTATAAATAAAAGCAATGTGAGCAATAGATATCAAACGATACAAATTGTATGCCTTCACAAAGGAGAAAAAAAATGTATGGTTCCCTTGGGATTTCTCCCACAGTCAAATGTGAAAACTCATAATCAAAATTGTTAAAGGTCTTGTCATACTTCCTTCTATATACATTATAAAAACAAAACCAAACAAAAATAATACCACAAAATCCTTAGCCTATGTCATCTATATTTCATATGTTTCAGAGAAGTTATTAAGGAAAAATCAGACTAGTGTCTCAGTATTTTTTTAAGTTAAAGAAAAGGTGCTAAACTCAGTTATGTTCACATAGAAGGAACATTTTGGAATCACTAAGGTATTTATTCAAATATATGGCTAGACAAAAAGGAAGATACACTAAAATGTGCCTATGATGTAAAAATACATGTGTGTTGACATGTTGTAAATCCTTGAAAGGAAAAAAGTGAAAAGAACAAATTCGGTTATTTGATAAAGCTAATGCTGTTAAAAATAGTTCCATTTACAAAGAGTATAACTAAAATTAATTTGATAATGACTTTTCAGGTATAGAGTTTTATTACTAGCTTAAGAATAGACTACATGTTTTAAATTACCTAGGAGAAAACCACTTTAGTTAAGCCTGTATTACAATTAACTTATTAAAAATTATATATAGCTTCAAATAAAATTCCTCAACATAACAAACACCTGTCTTTGACAATATAGTGTTTTATTGTTGTATTTGTGCACCAAAAATTTGAGTGATTTTTTTAATGGCATTTGAAAAATGTGTATTCTTTCATAGGACATCACTTATTAAGAGTAGAATATAAAATTATATATATATGTATATATATGTATATACACACACATATGTATAAAGAGTAGAGTATAAAAGTGAAGAAAACTCATGATTATTTGTCAGGCAATATATATTCTGAATGAGACATGGTCATTACTGGTAAATTTAGGCAAAAATGACAAAAATCTAACAAACCAGTTAAGGAAATATAAAAGGAGTCAGTTTGAAGGATGCTGGGAAAATTCAAAGAATTGAAGGGCAAACCAAACATTGGTAGAAGTCTGAAACCAAGACAATCTTCAGGATTTCAGGAACTAGGGCTGAGTAGGTAGTCATCATTAGCATCTCTTTTTACTTATAATAATCTTTTCTCTATCAATATTCTTTATTCCCCCCAGAATGCCTTTCTCCTTAACACTAAAATCGTGGTTATCATAATCTATGTTTAGCAAATCCAGTTCAGAAATATTAGATAAGTTCTCTGCTTGGCATGAATTGAGCTACATGCTGAAAACTGCACTTGCTGGTGAAATAAAAATTGGGACAGAAGTCCACCTTTCAATATATTCTGATAGCCAGAGAAGAGGGACATGCAAGTATAGTTGCCATTTAGACAACATATGGTAGCAGGTTATAGGGAAGCAGGAAGATGACCAGGAAAAAATAAAAATGGTGTTCTTAGGAGGCGCCTGAGTGGCTCAGCTGGTTAAGCAGCTGACTCTTGATTTCAGCTCAGGTCATGTCTCAGGGTCCTGGGATAGAGCTCCACAAGACTCCACGCTCAGCAGGGAGTCTATTTCTCCCTTTGTCCCTCCCCCTTATCATGGGCATGCTCTTTCTCTCTCTGTCAAAAAAATAAATAAAATCTTTAAAAAATGGTATTCTCAGAAAATGAGAAGGGATTTTGAAAGACAAAATCACAATTTAAACAATGCATGTTCAAGAAAATGAAATAAGTGCTAAAACTGACTTTTGTACTCAAGAAGAAAACTTCAAATACTATACATAGAAAATACCAAGAGGAAAAATAAACTGCAGATAAGTAGCACATTTTGATAGAGATTATAAATACCTCAAGAATTTAGAAAAGTAGAAAACACAGCTTGTCTATAGCTAATGGATTATACTTTACCAGGAGGGTGGTATTCAAAATGAATCTTAAAAATGAATGTGACAGTTTCTGTTAGAAAGTGAGCTCTGCTGAATAGAATTCATATAAAGCCTACATCCTGAGTATAATATTTATTTATTGGGCTATTTAATTCAAATCTATGTGCCCCCTTAACTTCATCATCACCACCTTCCTAGGAAGTTATGTAACATTTGTTTATTATTATGATTTTTTTAAAGATTTTATTTATTTATTTGACAGAGACACAGCGAGAAAGGGAACACAAGCAGGGGGAGTGGGAGAGGGAGAAGCAGGCTTCCTGTGGAGCCAAGAGCCCGATGCGGAGCTTGATCCCAGGACCCTGGATCATGACCTGAGCCGAAGGCAGAAGCTTAACGACTGAGCCACACAGGTGACCCTATTATTATGATTTTTACTTAAGAATTTGTGTTTGTATGTGTGAAACTTAAGTAATAAGAGTCAAAAATAAATGGGAAAAACAAGTAGAAATGAAGACAACAGTATAGTGAATTATTAACAAAAAATAATAATTTGATGTCATCTGTAAATGAAGTAACACAGAATATATACATTGATTCAGTCTTCATTGACACTTGTATCCTTCCATTGTATTCTAACTGATACCCTTTAATCATATTTTCAAATATTTTCATCTTTCAACAAGATTTTAAGAAAGAAGTTTTATGCACATAGTTAAGTCAATACATCTTACCAAAATCAAAATTAGGAAATTAGGAAAGCAATACAATACCCAAAATTTATGAATTAAAGAAACAGCGTTTTAAAGTTAGTAGTATTGGCTTTTACTAATGGTGTTTGGTGATGTTTTTTAGCACTTGGACTTAGCTGACATTGAAGTCACTTCTATTTAATCTCTAAGTCAGGTAAACAATATCTGAGGCATCAACCTGGTGTTCAGGCCACATGCTATTCAATCCTATTGAATTTTTAAAACCTCTTGAAAATTAAATCGGTAGATGTAGGCCAAGTTTGAATATAACACTAGCAGAAGAGTGTTATATTCTTTCTTACTTAGAGAGTAAGAAAGAAATCTTCGCATATAGATTATACCATAATTAATATTAAAATATTTGGAAATACAGTGGTTATTTGGATAACAAATTATTTATAACTATAGCCACAATATCAACTTCCTTAAAAAATACAATGCAAAAAGGATTTCTAAAACATTATCTATGTAAAAGGCACAATGACATTTTTATCTCAGTAGAAATGAAGTCATAAATTCTATATTGATGCAGTCTTAATCATTGAGGTTTTACTTAATTTACTTGACCCTAGGATTCATATTTGGGATATGATTTCTGCTCATGTATTTTTCCTTTCTGAGTGAATCAGTCATATAATATAAAAATAACCTAAAACTGTGTCTAGATTAAAAAAAAATCTTATTATATAAACTTTTTGTTTGTTTGCTTCATAACCACTGGATACAAATAATACATTTTATACCAAGTAATCTCATTGTCACTTTATTTTCCAATTACCACGATTATATTACTGAAACACACACAGCATTTTCTCAATTTTTAAATTTATCTTCCAGAAATTATACCATAAGATGGGCGTATCTGACCTTAGTAGTATAAAAGTGACAATAGAAAGCTTTCAGAAAGTTTAAAATGCCTGTATGCTACCTAAATAAACAATGAGCTTGATTGTGTTAATAAACAATGAGCTTGGTTGTGTTAATAATGCTTTTAACTAATTATTAGTTTTACCATTTTGAATAGATTAATAGCAGTGCATTTTGTAATTAAATTCGCTAAAATTACAAAGCTTTATTTAACTTACAGTGTCTGAAACTATACTGAAAATACACTAAAACACTAGATTAACTTGGTCTGTCATCGGATACAGGTCGCTGGCAGACAGAAAATCAAACTGAACTAAAAGCTATTATTCACACTTAATAACATATTTACTTGATTATAAGGTGTGTATGTGAGGAGTATACATATTTCATGGTAATTACCACAAGTAGTTGAAAATATCAAAGTCTTGGAGTTACTTATCATTTTGTAAAATTAATATATGAACATCTATTTTATACAAAATACAATGAAATTAGTGATAAATGATATTAAGAAAAGTAACAGGATGAGCCTTCGTAACTTCAAAGAAATGAAATAACTGAGCATGAAAGACAGAGGGGAGACTTTAGAAGAATCAAGCAGGGGACAGGTCAATTTTTTTAAAAAAATTTTGATGCAAAAAGGAAAATGGTATTAATATAACACTTAATGTGGGATAATGGGTAAAATTAGAGACATCTATATGTGACAGAGTGAAAGAAATCTATAATTATGCTTAATTAAATAAATCAGTAAATAAAAAAATTAAAAAAAACCACACATATCAGAAGATTCTAATACTTTCTTTCCTCCTGGATCATTATTTCTGGGGGAGGCACGCTGACATAATGTAAGCAAACCTTAAGGAGAGTCCCATGTGGTAAGGAACTGGAGTCGCTATCCAACAGCTTTTGATGAACGAGGTCTGCCAACAACCATGTGAATGAAATTGAATGTGGGTCTTTTAGCCCCAGAGAAACCTTGAGGTAACTGAAGACCTGGCTGACAGCTTGATGGTAAGCTCATGAGGAACCTGAGCCAAACTGCAACTAAACCACCCATGGATTCCTGACCCGCAGAAAAAATGAGATGGTAAATATTGCTTCAAGCAGCTATGTTTTGAGATAATTTGTTACATAGCAATTGATAACTCATATATTACGCTAATGTCCATCAATGGGAGAATATATAGATCTTTTCTATTTATACAATGACATATTACCCAGCAATAAAAAAAAAAAAAAAGCACTGCTACAGAAAATAATATGGGTGCTTCCCACAAGTCCAGTTATGAATAAAGGAAGCCAAGTCAAAAATAACACATATTGTAGGATTCTTTTCTTCCTTTTTTTTAAAGATTTTATTTATTTATTTGACAGAGAGAGATAGCGAGAGCAGGAACACAAGCAGGGGGAGTGGAAGAGGGAGAAACAGGCCGAGCAGGGAGCCAGATGCGGGGCTCAATCCCAGGACTCTGGGATCATGACCTGAGCCGAAGGCAGACGCCCAACGACTGAGCCACCCAGGAGCCCTGTTGGATTATTTTCATATCATGTTTAAATATATTAGATAAAACCAATATGTATAGGCAGAAGTCAAAATAATTGTTACCTTGGGGAGTATAGGACGTAAAGGGGCAGACAGAACCCTTTAGGATCCTTTATAAATTAGGATCCTAAATCCACATTTAGGGATCTGTAAATGTGTTATACCTTAATATTTGAGTTATTTATATCATATACATAAGTAAAAATTAAGCAAGATTTATACATAAGATTTAAATACTTTAGTATATGTACATTCTACTTCAATAAAAATAAATTTTAAAAAGAACACAGGAGGGAAGGTGTGTTTTGAAAATACTATATTTTCAAGACTTCCCTATGTTGATTTGAAGTACAATTTGTCTAATCTGTAGTGGAATATATGGATACAGGGATGTTAAGGCTCTGAAATTATAGGAGATAGTTTTATAATGGTTAGTTTTAGGTGTCAACTTGACTGGGCTAAGGGATGGTAGCTGGTTAAGACATATTTCTACTCTATCTTTGAGGGTGTTTCTGGGAGAGATTAGCATTTGAATTGGTAGACTGAGTAAAGATCTCTCTCACCAATGAGGGTGGGAATCATTCAATCCATTGAGGGCTTGAATAAAACAAAGGTGGTGGAAGGGTGAATTTATGGCTGCTTGAGCTTGGTCATTTATCATCTCCTGCCTTCATACATCAGTACTTTTTATTCTCAGGCTTTCTCTCAGGCTTGGATTAGGACTTATACATTGGCTCCCCTGGTTTTCAGGCCTTTGGGTCTGAACTGGAACTAAACCAAAGACTACCTTGTATTTCCAGCTTGTAGGTGGCGGGTTGGGGGACTTCTCTGATTATAATTGTGTGAACCAATCCTTCATAATAAATATCTTTCTATATATTTATATAAATCATATTGATTCTGTTTCTCTAGACAAACTTAATATAAGCTTTTAGAGTCATAAATATATAGATGTACTTAGAACCATCGCAGTAAATTTGATTGCTCATGTAGAACATAGAGAGAGAATCATGGAATAGAGCATAGATCAAAGAACTCTGAGGAAAAGCAACATAAAAAGTCCAGGAAAGAGAAAATAAGTTTCCATAGAGGCCAAGAAGCAACAAAGTAGAATCAAGAGAATACCAGGTCATATAAACAAAAGTCTCTTGGCTGTTTTTTCAGTAAGAAGGGAGAGGTAATCATATATTGCAGGATGGTAGGTTAAGTAGGGATTGAATACCATGTATTTAAATTATTGGAAAAGAGATTATTTCTAACCATGAAGAAAGTAGTTTCTTGAAGGATGGACTAAAGTCATCTCCATAAGATCTTGTGCAGAATGGATTTTCAATTCATGATATAAAATAGAGACAAATTTAAGTAAGTTTCTGGTTGTCATAAAATCTTTTTTCTAATTATATATTACAGTCCATCTGAACACACAAGAACCTGTCATACTTAGATCAGCAAAATAAAGTTGAATTCAGGCAAACAACCTGTTATTATCAAATTGATGCCAAATACCACTTTAGATTTAATGTAATACTTTTCAACTAGTTATATTGGTATCATATGGCTATAGTTATGAAGTTTCTTTTTTTTAAAATTTTATTTATTTATTTGACAGAGAGAGAGAACAAGTAGGCAGAGAGGCAGGCAGAGGGAGAGGGAGAAGCAGGCTCCCCGCTGAGCAGGGAGCCCGATGTGGGGCTCCATCCCAGGACCCTGGGATCATGACCTGAGCCGAAGGCAGGGGCTTAACTGACTGAGCCTCCCAGGTGCCCCTAGTTATGAAGTTTCTATCTCAGGAGTTTAGTTCTATCTCCACTCCATGAGAACTTGTCTTCCATATTTCCAGGCAAAGGATGGGAAATCCAGTTAAATTGTATTTGCTATTCTTCATGCATTTCTCATATCTATTATAAAATAATATGCTTCTCTCATTCAAAAGAAAGGGAAAGACTATTATTTTGGAAAAACATTCCTCATGTCATCACTTTAGAGCATTGCTTCTATAGGTGTGAAGTTAGATTTATTTCTCAGAAAACATTGATCCTTTTATAGATTCAAATAACTCAGGAAGCTTTTTCACCTTAAATACTGGCTCAGACGATGTTAGCCACCTGAGGAACAAATAGGATTTATATAGGGAATGGAGAGACAGAGGACATATGCTGTTATGGGTCACAACCAGTTGGAAAAGAATCTCTAAGAAAAAGTGTGTTATCTTAGAACTTCTCTAGCTTAGTATCCAATTACAAAATTAGGGTTATGGGCTTGAGTGTAGCTGTGAAGACTCTTCTTCTAGTTAACTTATAATAAGGTCTGAGAGACAGACTGGCTAGTACTCTAGACCTTCTTCAGGTACAATTCAAAATTAAATTTGAGAGAAAAGTTTGATTACTAAATCCAATAAAAAACTACTTGAATCTGGTTACAGATTGGACTATCTCTCCTCCCCCATAAAAAAATTAATCTACTTAATATTGTTGATGCCTGAATATTATATTTACTTAATTTTGCCTTACTTAAGGTTTAGTTATTGTGTTTATTCATAATTTCCATTATTTATAAAATAAAAACATCCAAAATAATAAAAATAAAGTTTTGAAGTTTTAATAATATATGCTAAGGATAAACAGATTATTTTGCTTACTGGTCATGTTTTTATACCTTTGTTTCTATAGATCAGTAACTTTTTTTTAAGATTTTATTTATTAATTTGACAGAAAGAGAGGGCACAAGCAGGGGGAGTGGCAGGGGGAGAAGGAGAAGCAGGCTCCTACTAAGCAAGGAGCCTGACATGGGGCTTGATCCCAGGACGCTGGGATCATGAACCAAGCCAAAGGCAGATGCTTAGCCAACTGAGCCACTCAGGCGCCCCTAGATCAGTAACTTTTAATATTGAATATTTGTCAATATATTTTTCTTGTTTAAGATCATGTTTAACATCATAATCTTAAGCAGACAATTATATCAAGAAAATAAATGTTAGATATGTGAAGAAAATATAGACCGCTTATCTAAGATTATATTTTGTTATAGTGGGAGAGAGATATTAATCAACTGACAGAAGGCAATCTGAAATGGAATATGTAAGAAGTATTTTGAAGATCCACCAAAGATTTTTCATCAATTTGGGATATCAGGGAAAGCTTCCATGAAAAAACATGTTTGTACTGAGGTATGATTAATTAAATGACATTTTCTAGGTGAAGAGGAAAGGAATGCAGACAGAATCTAAAGATATTTATGTGGCAAATTCCACAAAATTGAGTGAATGGATATGTGGATGTGACAGACAGGTATAGGATATGCATGACCTGGAATTTTATTATGTTACTAGAAAGATGGTAATGCCATTTGTATAACAGGTTATCCTGGAAGAAGTAACCTATTCATGTTAAAGGGCATGACATCCATGAATTTAGTTTTTATTTGTTGGCTTTTATGTGTGTTTCAACATCAAAGATATGCCAAGGACTAATTGGATATACGAGCATATATTTCAGGGAAAGTGTCTGAGATGGATATATAAACTTGAAAATCACCTGCATATAAATAGAAATATAAATAGAAACTGAGGGCTTTAATGTAGATGAGGTCAAACATGGAAGGGATACAGAATATGATGAAAAAGAGACCTCAACATGTATTTGAAAAATTGAAATATTCAGTAATGGAGTAAAGGAGGATGAGCTTACAAATGAGATGCATACTGAGCAGGCAAAGAAAAATGTGGTCCTTCAGAAAAGGGTGGAGTCAATGAAGTCAAAGTAAGTTTTTTTTTCTTTTTTGTATGACTCTACGTGTCCACTTTATTATATTTTTAAAGATTTTTTAAATTAACATAATGCATTATTTGTTTCAGGGGTACAGGTCTGTGATTCATCAGTCTTACACAATTCACAGCTCTCATCACAACACATACCCTCCCCACTGTCCATCACCCAGCCACCCCATTCCTCCCACTCCCCTCTACTCCAGCAACCCTCAGTGTGTTTCCTGAGATTAAGAGTGCGTTATGGTTTGTCACCCCCTCCAGTTTCATTTTGTTTCATTTTTCCCTCCCTTCCCCTATGATCCTCTGTCTTGTTTCTCAAATTCCTCATATCAGTGAGATCATATAATAATTGTCTTTCTCTGATTGGCTTATTTCGCTTAGCATAATACCCTCTAGTTTTATCCACATCATTGCAAATGGCAAGATTTCAATTTTTTTGATGGCTGCATAATATTCCATTGTATAAATATATTCCACATCTTCTTTTTCCATTCATCTGTCGATGGACATCTAGGCTCTTTCCATAGTTTGGCTATTGTGGACATTGTTGCCATAAACATTGGGGTGCACATGCCCCTTTGGATCACTACATTTGTATATTTGGGGTAAATACCCAGTAGCGTAATTGCTGGGTCATAGGGTATCTCTATTTTCAACTTTTTGAGGAACCCCCATAATGTTTTCCAGAATGGCTGCACCAGCTTGCATTCCCACCAACAGTGTAGAAGGGTTCCTAAGAAAGAGTGTTTTAAGGAAATGATTGACTGGAGTACTATCAAATGCTTGATGCATGGCTGAAATGTAAAGTAAGCGAAAATTTGAAAAAAATCCTTCAGTTTAACAATATGGAGGTTATAGGTGGGCTCCCCAAACACTGCTTTTATGTAATGATTGGGACAGATTGAGGTTAGAGTAGTGTGATAGCCATGAAAATGCATTTGCAGAAGCACATTTGACTGGTAGTTCCAGGTGTTGCTCCTTTGGATGCACCACTGTGTTTATAATGAGGCCATGCTTGCTATGGGGATGCTCCCAGCCAATAATTGAGTACATCAGGATAATAAGAAAAGCCTATTCATGTGAGATGTGGGATTCCTCCAATAAGTAACTTTCATTCAAGGACTGCTCACTGGTCTGGTCTCATCTTTCTTGGAACTATTCTGCATTCTAACACCCTTCTTATCTAATCCTCCTTCCTTACCTCTGACCTTTCACAGGTGAGAGGTCTGCATCAGAGTCTTAAGACTAATGCAGTTGGCATTGGAATTGGTCTGAGAAAATGGGTGGTAAGATAGGACTGGCTAATCACCCCAGGCGGTGAAATGGGCACAATCCTGAGTGGTAGGTGGACACAGATAGGTCCTGGTGGAAGGTGGTGCCAAGTTGGTAAATATTTCATGGACAGCAACATAGGAAAGCATCCTTGTGGAAGGAAAAGTTGCTGCTGGTGTGAGGACTCAGGCATTTGCAATAATGCCTACAAAGAGAGCTGGATTGACTACTTATTGCTAAGTTATATTCCTGGCCTGCCAGCCTTGAGAAAATATCTTAGTACTATTTATGCTGGTGTGTTTGTATACATGTGGGAAATGAGAAGAGTTACAACAAAATGCCCTCTGAGAAGCTGACATGGTATTCAGAACAACTGGAAGATGAGCTTTACTAACAATTCTTCTGAGCTCTTCTCTATACTATCAAAAATGTATGTTATTTTCTAAGATAGAAATTTGTTTTAACAAGACCCAAGAGCATGGTTAAGAGCAACACTAGACCACTAGTTGATTCTAAAACAAATTATTAACTAAAGATGTACTATATGTTGGCTAATTGAATTAAAATTTGAAATAAAGAAAAAAAAAACAAATTATTGATCTAATTTTAGAATGTTGTATTTAGTAGAAAATAGCTTTCCTATTATTTTGCCTTGGGTTGTGACTGAGATCTCTAGTGTGAAGAGGATGGTATGAAGTGACTAGGGGAAGTATTATATGCCTACACAGCTTGAAGTTAAAAATGAGTCACAAGCATCTTTAACCAAAGTGATAGGTACTACCTTATCAGAAATAAATGACATCATCACTGTTCCCAAGGCAGAGGAAAGATAGATCTAGGATAAATATTATCTGGAAGATGTCATTTAATTTCAAAACAGTAACTCTGGATTCAGATGGAATCATATGAGGTTAGCCTTTACAAAAACAAAATTAAATCAAGTGGAACAGAACATTCAAAGAACTTAGGAACATTTGCATGGCACAAGAGAATTAGATTTAGCATTGTTTTTAAGCTGATGGTACAGAGAAGATGTAAGATATTTCCAAATTTATAAGAATACATTTATATTTATACAAAAATATAAAATTTGCTTATCTTATATTTGGAAAAACAAACATGTATTGACAATGTGTGTTATACATTCTTAGCCTTTGATACTCTGTGAAGTGGTAAGTATACAATGGCAAAGAACAGATATATTATTTTAATGAAGATAGTTCAAGAACTGAAATAAAGGGCGCCTGGGTGGCTCAGTTGGTTAAGCGACTGCCTTCAGCTCAGGTCATGATCCCAGGGTCCTGGGATCAAGTCCCACATCGGGCTCCCGGGCTCAGCGGGGAGCCTGCTTCTCCCTCTGACCCTCTCCCCTCTCATGCTGTTTCTCTCCTGCTCACTCTCTAATAAATAAATAAATAATCTTTAAAAAAAAAAAAGAACTGAAATAAAATGGGCAAATTTACTTATGAGAGAAATAAATCTGCCATGAGAAAAAGTATTAAGACAATGTTGACTAAAACATATATAGTATATATGAACATGTATAAAAGATTCAAACTATGCCAAAAATTTAATCATAAAATCTAAATGTGAGTAGGTCCTAATAACATAATCAATAGGCTATCTTATTTCACTATATAAGCAACATGGGCAAAATGATTCAATAATGATTATTATACCAAGTATATATCCAATTTTTCATTTTAGTGAACTCTATGGACAGTATATAACGTTATAATGAAGGATTGAGGCTGGAGCATATTCACACTTAAAGGATGCACATTCAATGAGATCTAGTCTCCATATTTTTCTAAGATAGGACATTAAAAACTTATTTTCTTTAAAATTTTGTTGACATTATAGCTCTAGTTTAATAAATATAAGAAAATTATGCTTTACTCTACTTAAAGGAGAGCTACATTCCAGACCAAAGTACTGTTTTTTATGTTCTTGTGTCCCCTGTTCAAAAAACTTGGTCAACTTCTCCTTTCTATATATGAATTCCAGGATAAGATTTATGATTCTCCAAAATTTGTCTCTTGTATACATATTTTTTCAGTCATATCTTTCACTGGACATCCCTATGCATTCTATTCCATAGACCTACACTGTCCAAATATATTAGTAACTATCCACATATAGCTATTAAAAATTAAATTTAAATTCATTGAAATTAAATAAGATTAAAATTTCAGTTCCCCAGAAACACTAGCCATGTTTTAAGTGTTCAATAGCACATGTGTCTAGAGTCTTCAATATTGCATAATTCAGATATAAAGTGCTTCCAAAAATCACAGAAAATTATATTGGACAGGGCTGTTATAGACTTTCAATCATCATTTATTTATTTATTCAACGATTAACTTAATATTTTACTAAACCCTTGCAATGTATCAGGCACTGTCTTTAGTTCCAGAGATAGTAATAAATACAATGGATATAGTGACTACTTTCATCAGGCTTATGTTCTTGAAATTGAGACAAACATAAAATATTATTCAACAAAACTATATGGTAATGTATAAAGTATTAGAGTCTATACTAGAGGAATTAACATAGATTAGTGCAAGAGAGTGGTAATAAGAAATGCTTTCCTGAAGAAATAATGTTTCCTGAAAAATAAGTGTGAGTTATCCAGGTAGAAAAAAGTGAGAGAATACCACTGTGGAGAGTATCAGGTTGGAAGAGAAGTAGACTTTGTGCATTGAAGTTTGCATGTGTGAAAGCTAGAATGCAGGGAATGGGCCACATCAAACAGGCTGAGTGATGGCCAGACCTGACTCAAAGAGGTTTCAATAAAGGCCCACGAATGGGGCACCTGGGTGGCTCAGTTGGTTAAGCGACTGCCTTCACCTCAGGTCATGATCCTGGAGTCCCTGGATCGAGTCCCGCATTGGGCTCCCTGCTCAGCAAGGAACCTGCTTCTCCCTCTGACCCTCCCCCCCCATGTGCTCTCTCTCTCGTTCTCTCTGTCTCAAATAAATAAATAAATAATCTTAAAAAAAAAAAAAAAGGCCCACGAATGGTGCGAAACTATTGACTTAATTATTTAACTTTGGAAAGTAAGAAATTCCTTATATTGTAATAACGTGAACTTTGTGTGCTGACACGTAACGCCCCCCCCCACGCCAGGGGCCCACCTCCCACTCCAGTGGGATGCATGGGAAAAAAAAAAATAAGCCTGTGCCTTTGTTCTCTTCTGCGTGATCAGCAACATGTGCCAAATAGATGGCCAGGGCCTTTGCACTTCAGATGTGCCTCTGTGAAAAGTAAGAGGAGCACTGAAGAGACAGATACAATCATTTTAGCGTGTACCCCTGAATATGTGTGTATCTTTATTCTCTGTCTTCGCTGGTTGGGCCATTTGGGCTCAGGAAAAAAGTTATTTTAACAGAGAGAATGTAATATAGAGAATTGATTGAACAAGTATTGCACGAGCTGTCCACTATACCCACTGCTGTAATCAAATAGGATATTTGAAGTAGAGCCGTAAAAGTGCCTAATATGTGTAGCTTGTGAGGCCAGGACTTTCGTGGGTGGTACTGCTTTGTCTCCACGTGCACAGGGTAACAGTTATTTAAAACAAGCAGGGTTATCATGTTTAAATGAAGTCTCACTTGTCCGACCATCATCATTGCTAAGTGGTTCCAGCCTACAAAATAGTGAACTCATTTTCCAGGTGTTGAAGCTTTATAAACTGGCTTGTAATTTTAGCCAATTTAGTGGATTTCTGCTTTGATTGCTTTTCAATCAAAAAGCAATTCTGGCCTTTACTGACACCAATAGGAACAAGTAGACCTAAGTGGTTTATGATGGATCCGGGAGGATGCAGTTAAAAGTGCCATTTTCTGTGGTAGAGAAAACAGGCACATGTTTGCTGGAGATACAATAAACTTAGTTTCAACAAGTTGAGCCAAGAAACTAACAAGTGTTTTGTAGAAATTCTATGTGAAGATGCTAGAGGGTGGTTTGGATTTACTGATAAGAATGGGGCTCAAGGGAAAATCTGTCCTGAATATACAGGTCAAAAAATGAAGAGTTTTCTCAAGTATAGGACACTGTTTCTCCGGAACCTCAATATTTAGAAGCCAGGACAGGAAAATAGCTCATTCAGGAATGAAGGGATAACTAGAAAGGTAAGAAAACACCTGAAGAAAATTGTGTCATGGAAATCAAGATGTTTCAAGAATGCAAAATATGAAGAGAATTGTTTTGCACAGTTCGTGGGCCAGTATCATATACTGCACTGGTCAAATATGTTGTGAGAAGAATCCACTAAATTAAGGAAGAGACTATTGATACCCTGAGCAGTGGAGGATGAAACAAGATTTCACTGGTTTGAGAGTAAATGTCAAATGAAGAAGTAAAGCCAATGAGATGAGATCATCCTTTCTGCAACTGCTTTGTAAACTACTGCAATAGTCTGAATGTTAATGGAAGAGAAAGAACTTGGCAGTGGGAGGAGGGCAAGGGTATGAAGGGAGAGCTTCAGCAATTTGTACAACTTCCTATATTAGGAATATTAATCCTCAACTTACAGTATTTTTTAAAAGGGTACTCTTTTTTACCAGAAACTATCTTGGTAATAACAGTAAAATTCAGCCATTAACTCCTGAGTAAGTGGGATTCTTGATAAATTTTTGGAGGTTTCTTTTCTCTCACCATGCTGTGTATTAATTGGTTTGTTTTAGAAGATGAAGACTGTGAACTCCAAAATGTAGGCAGACATTTAAAAATATTTCTCAGAAATGTCCTTTTCATGTTCTAGTGAAATGCTATTAAGTCAAATTTAGGTATTATGACATACAATGTGTGGTGAGGTTTCTCTGAGCACAGCTTCAAACATCTGAAGAGGGAAGGGCCCTGACTGCCCAGCTGATCCGTGCCCACCTCAAACACACACACATATGCACATACACACACACACACACACATACTCTATTTTAGGGAAGATCATAAGAGACTAATTCATGGTTAGTTTCTGTGAACACAATCAGGTCTTCATATGCTCAGGTAAAATTGTCTTTCTCCCTCTTTTACTAAAATGATTAAAAATAAATGACCTTGACTTCTGGTTTTGGGTTTCACATGTAAAAAGAGAGTGGAAGTTGTCACTTTGTCCTAATAACAAATAAAAAGCTGAACAGACTGAAAAACCAACAATTCTTCTGGGACTTGTAAGAGAGGGGAAAATACAAGTCAAACTGCCCCTCTCAAGCTGAAGAGACCAACAGGTAAACAGAAGTCATCAGGACTTACCAGAGCAGGAACTCTCAAGCAGAAACCTTCTAGGGAGAGAGTTCTGGGGTAGGAAAATCAGAACTGTAATTGATGAATTGCTAGAAGCTCAATTCTGACAAGTCTGAGAACTAAAATCTCCAGGGGGATGCCAACCACAGAGGGCTCCTACACTTTTGTGTGGGTTACCTTCAGGAGCTCAACCTGGTGACTAGCTGAGTAAAATCTCCTCAGGCTTCCTAAGTGGGGAGGGAAAAGGGAATAATTTTTTTAAAGATTTATTTATTTATTTATTTGAGAGAAAGAATGAGAGAGAGAGCACATGAGAGGGGGGAGGGTCAGAGGGAGAAGCAGACTCCCTGCCGAGCAGGGAGCCCGATGCAGGACTCCATCCAGGGACTCCAGGATCATGACCTGAGGCGAAGGCAGTCGCTTAACCAACTGAGCCACCCAGGCGCCCAAAAGGAATCATTTTTAAAGCCTCCTGAGCCCTCTGTTCTTTTTTTTTTTTTTTTAATTTTATTCTTATATTAATCCCCATACATTACATTAGTTTTAGATGAAATGTTCCATGATTCATTGTTTGTGCACAACACCCAGTGCTCCATGCAGAATGTGCCCTCCTCAATACCCACCACCAGGCTAACCCATCCTCCCACCCCCCTCCCCTCTAGAACCCTCAGTTTGTTTTTCAGAGTCCATCGTCTCTCATGGTTCGTCAACCCCTCCGACTTCCCCCGCTTCATTCTTCCCCTCCCGCTACCTTCTTCTTCTTCTTCTTTTTTTTTTTTTCTTAACATATATTGCATTATTTGTTTCAGAGGTACAGATCTGAGATTCAACAGTCTAGCACAATTCACAGCGCTTACCAGAGCACACACCCTCCCCAGTGTCCATCACCCAGTCACCCCATCCTTCCCACCCCACCCCCCACTCCAACAACACTCAGTTTCCTGCGATTAAGAATTCCTCATATCAGTGAGATCATAGGATACATGTCTTTCTCTGTTTGACTTATTTCACTCAACATAATACCCTCCAGTTCCATCCACGTCGTTGCAAATGGCAAGATCTCATTCCTGTTGATGGCTGCATAATATTCCATTGTATATATATACCACATCTCCTTTATCCATTCATCTGTTGATGGACATCTTGCTGAGCCCTCTGTTCTTAACAAGACCTGCCCTGGGAAAACTAGTTAAAACTTAACCTGCTAGGGTATTGTCAGATCCTAACTGACCTGGGGGAAGAGAAATACTCAACACCTGCTAGCTGTGGTCATTTTGTCCCACCTAAGAGGGGAGGTAAAACCTGAGAAACATTTGAAATGTATGGTCTGGGAGTATAGTCACTAAAAGACTCAGACCTAATCATAGGACCCGTAGAACACTTCCCCTCCACCCGCACCTCATGGCCGCATTACTAGAGACCTTTTTACAGCAATTCCTTTTACATTATGTCTGGCTGTGACCTCCAACTACAATTTTTCCTGTCTCATTGGAAACATTGAGTACAGTGTTTAATGATTTTGTCGTTGAAATACATAGAAAATAAAATCTGTTGTTTTTCTCATACATTTATTTATTTTTTATTTTGTAAAATGTAAATTGTTTCTTTGGCCCAATCCTATAAGTAGCGTGCTCACCTACTAGCAGTTTATCAATAGGGAACACATGGGCTTCCCTAATGACATAAAAATTAGTACCTGACAGGCAACTAGGTCTGCAAAGCAGGGTTTTGCAATGGTTTCCTGGCATGTTACCCTAACAAGATGGTAAATGAGGTGTGGGACACAGATGAAGTGGGTGAAAAGCTCATAGTAAAATATGAGCGACGAACAAAAGATCTTTGCTCGTAAGGAATCTTGAAAGGGTTATATAAGGATGGAGGAATTAATGGATGACAAATGTGACAACCTCTGTGGTAAGTAACAAGATATATTACATTAAAATATCCAAATTATGTATCCAAAGCAAAAATTGCTTTGACTTTATATCTTTCAGAAACCATAAATCAAAGCTTAATTGAATATAAATGAAAAACATTAAATAATGTCATATTGCTAAAATAATATTTTCAAAGTATAAGACTGTAAGAATTGCTTTTGTTTTCCAATTTCAGATAATTTTAAAGAGTCAATGTAATATATGTGCTTCATTCAATCCAAATCAGAATTCATCAAGTCTATATGATAAATGTGTTGCTCCACATAAAAAAGGAAAAAACGATAAAAATAAATGAAGCCGTTATACAAAAGAATTTTAAGTAATTTCTTTTAATTGCTGTGCAAGATCAATTATCTGGGGCACAGAAGGCTTTTAACCTAATTCTCAAACCTCTCAATGGTCTATACCTTTTTTGATCTATGGACTCTAAAAAAATAACATTATTAAAAAAGATATTTTTCCCTGACAACTTACAAGGTTCCCCAGGAACTTTCACTTGTGGTAGAGCAAAATTTATTTTAGAAATACAATTAAACTAAAAAAATAATTTAAAAAATATCTTGTATTCACATGTAATGTGAAAGCACATTTATCACATTATTTATCATGTTTTTTTCAAAAATACTTTTTGGTATTCTAATTGTTTTTAATAATTTTCAACAGAATTTTTGTTTTCAAATAAATGTATACTTTTTGATTGTATAGTTTTTTAAATAAATGTATACTTTTTTATACATTGAAAATGTATACATTTTCAAATAAATGTATACTTTATTATTTTAAATAAGAAAACAGGGAAATATCCATGTTACCTCATTGTTGGTACTTTGAATTCAACTATTTTCCTCTGCCAACAGCCACATGCTCATGCAGTGTTGATTCTTGCATTTAGGAGCTATCGGCCATGTGAAGATCATTTTGATGGCTGTATTAAAAAAAGGCAAGCAAATATAAGATATGGTCTCACCATGACATCCTGATTTTTTGTAAATTAACTTGTTGCAAAACAAAACAAAGATTATCATATTCATAAAATGTAATGCAAATGTCAGCCAATTTGGTGATTTCAAGTCTTTTGTATGCCATGCTCACTTCATTCTTTAATATTTAATTTTTAACTATTGAATTTCCTTATTACATATGATGGGAAACCCCGTATCTCCCAATAGCTTCATCATTGGTCAAGAAACTTAAATTCCTCTTTATGGTCATTGTTCTGAATCCATTGAATCTTCATATTCCTGCACAAAAGTTATACTGAATATGTCATTGCCTTCTTCACTCTCCAAAATAACACAATTTAAGAAGTTTTGAATTAATGAGAGCGGAGGTCTCTCACAGCATATCGCTCATCATGGGAATCACTTTCTAGTATATGCTGGGTTTGGGTGTGGATTATTCTGCACAAAAGTCAGGCTGTATGGAATTCTGGTTCTACTAGATCCAACGTCTGTGAATGTGGGTGATTTTCTGTATCTGTGTCTTGGTTGACTTACCTGGAGATCGTGAGAATTCTGAGTTAATATTTGCAAGTTTTATTGCTAACCTACTGTCTGTTCTGTTTGCTGGCAGATTGTTCTGGCCCCCTGACCTGATGTTTTTTGTTTTTGTTTTTGTTTTTGTTTTTAAAGATTTTATTTATTTGAGACAGAGAGAATGAGAGAGAGAGAGCACATGAGAGGAGGGAGGGTCAGAGGCCGAAGCAGGCTCCCTGCCGAGCAGGGAGCCCGATGCGGGACTCGATCCTGTGACTCCAGGATCATGACCTGAGCCGAAGGCAGTCACTTAACCAACTGAGCCACCCAGGCGCCCCCGACCTGCTGTTTTATGGATATCTCAGAATCTTAAAAGTTTCTGCCATTTTATCACATAGAGAAAATATTTCTTTTCTTTTTTAAAATTTTATTTATTTGTTTATTTATTTATTTATTTATTTAAGAGAGAGTGTGTGTGAGAGAGAGAGAGAGAGAGAGAGCACATGAGCCAGGTGAGGGGCAGAGGGAGAAGTAGACTCCCCACTGAACAGGGAGCCCACGGGGCTCAATCCCAGGACCTGGAGATCATGACCTGAGCCAAAGGCTGAGGCTTAACCGACTGAGTCACACAGGTACCTGGAAAAAATTTTTCTTCTTGTTTTTTTTCTCCATAGCCCATTTTGGCCATGACTTCAGGGTTGTTTTTGTATTGTTTAGGGGTATCAAGATATTGCCCTGAACTAGGGTTTGGCAAACTTTTTCAGTAAAGGGCCAAATGATAAATATTTTAAGCTTTGTAGGCCTTAAGGTATACATTGCAACTACTCAATTGTGCTCTTATAGCTCAAAAATATAGCCCTAGAAAACACAAACACAAATGGGCAGATTGTGTTTCAATAAAACTACAGAAACAGGTGGCTTTTGCCCATAAGCCATAGTTTGGCTGCCCCGGTAATGAAACGTGTGTCAAACAGTACAAATACCCATAGACTGTAGTTTGCTCGTTCCAGCATTAAAGAAAGGCAGATTGATGTTTTAAGAAATATTTTATAAATGCAACTTTATGTTATATAAATGCCATACACTATATATAGTAAAACAATAATAAAATGAGCAATTGAGGATCCAACATCTGAATTATCCAGTAGAGCATGACCAGTATAATTAAACTTTCCTCGGTTGCCCTTTAAATTATATGACTTCCTTTTTCGGGTTCCTCCACCACCTCTCTCACCCCTCTCTGAAAAGAATTATTAACTGGGCACCTGGGTGGTTCAGTTGGTTACGCGACTGCCTTCGGCTCAGGTCATGATCCTGGAGTCCCAGGATTGAGTCCCGCATTGGGCTCCCTGCTCAGCGGGGAGTCTGCTTCTCCCTCTCCCGCTCTCCCCTCTCTTGTGCTCTGTCTCTAAAATAAATAAATAAAATCTTAAAAAAAAAATTATTAACTATATACATTATTTTCTTGGTTTTCCTTATCAGGTGATCCTTCTTATTTGTGGTATTTATGTTACATAAAATTGACGTGAACACTGAATTAGCCAATACAGAACCATTGCTTAGGCAAAATATGGAGACACACACACATCGCACATAGATTGCCATCTTTAACCATAAAAACAACTCAACTTTGTAAATTTGATTTTATTTTACACAAGAAGAAAAAGGTTCAGAAGTGTTAAGTGACTTGCCTGAGGCTGCCCCCTAACAGATGCCAGGGTTGGGGTTCAGTTCCTATACAACTGGCTCCAGAGTCAGACTTTCTTGCACTACAAAGCACTGTCATCTTCATCTTCTGGCCATCTCTGTGAGAGCTGAAACAAGACGACAGAGCTTCACCTTGTTAGACCTCAACTGGGAACATGCACCTCAGTGACTAAAATTTCTCACTGTTCTGAGCATGTCTGAGAATGATATGAAAGTGTCCTGACTACTGATTTTTTGTGATCACAAATAAATTGTAGCAGGTAGGCAAATTACAAATACAGAATTTTATTTATTTATTTATTTATTTATTTATTTATTTATTTATTTATTAAAGATTATTTATTTATTTATTAGAGAGTGAGCAGGAGAGAAACAGCATGAGAGGGGAGAGGGTCAGAGGAAGAAGCAGGCTCCCCACTGAGCCGGGAGCCCGATGTGGGACTCGATCCCGGGACCCTGGGATCATGACCTGAGCCGAAGGCAGTCGCTTAACCAACTGAGCCACCCAGGCGCCCCAAATACAGAATTTTAAACAATAAGTGTTGACTGAAGTTTTGTTAAGTAAATATACATATATTTTAGTTTTATATACTTTTGATTTTTATGTAATTGGTGCCATACCAAATGCTTACTTGCTTGCTCATTCATTCATTCATTCATTCATTCATTCATTCATTACAATGTTACTGTCAAGCCACACATGTTTCTGAGATTATTCCACTTAATTTGATTGTGGCTCATTCATTTATAATTTTGTAGCTAATTCTGACATACAGATATAAAATTTCTTTGTCCATTCTTCTATTTGGGGGACATTTTGGCTGTTCTTTTTTTTTTTTTTTCTTTTTAAGATTTTATTTATTTATTTGACAGAGAAACACAGCGAGAGAGGGAACACAAGCAGGGGGAGTGGGAGAGAGAGAAGCAGGCTCCCCGCTGAGCAGGGAGCCCGATGCGGGGCTCGATCCCAGGACCCTGGGATCATGACCTGAGCCGAAGGCAGACACCCAACCAACTGAGCCACCCAGGCGTCCCTGATTAAGTTTTCCAATGCATTATTTAAATGCTTTGTATTCATGATCGTGAGTGTGAATTGACATATAACTTTTTTATTGCCTTTTTTTAATCTGGTGTTAATAAAACGCCTCCTAAAATTAGATGGTGTTTTCAATTTTTCTATGCCTTTTAAAATTTGTGCATCTGTTCTTTAGAAATGTGGTAAAATACTTCTGTAAAACATATTCTGATATTTTATTTTTTATTGTTATTTTAATTAGCAATAATCGTGCCTCGGATAAACCTCATTGGCTACGATACTGCCACCGCGCAAAGCTATTTTTTATTGTTATTTTAAAATGATAAATTTATTCACTAAATTTCCCCTTAAAATAACTTGGAATGTATATTCTCTCTTTCTAATTTTTTGATGATTCCTTTTGAAATTTTACCATAATCTATTTAATTTCAAAAAGTAAACAACTGCTTTCTAGAACAACAAAAATATATTGGAATTCTTTGCTAGTCATAATGCCCATTATAGGCTTATACATTATCATGATCTAACAATTAGTTGTTACTACTATTTTCTTAATACATTTGCTTAGAATTTTATGTATCTTTTTTAAATTTGTATTTGCCTGCCAGTTTTTCTTGCTTCCCTGTTTTAGATATCTTTTACTTTATTTTTTTTGAAAATCATCATATATATTTGTGTATGTATATATGTATGCCTGTGATATCTACATTTTAGGGAGGGTCTGTTCATGGTAAGTTTTGTCAGGTTTTATTTATCTTATCCATGTTCTTGAAAGAGAGTTTGCCAGGTACACAAATGAAAATTGATGACTCATTTCTTCCAACATTTTGCATATATTCTTCTACTGACTTTGCTTTTCTCATTGTTGCTGTTGGAAAATTTACTATTAGTTGAATTGTAAGTTTTTGTTTTGTTTTGTTTTGTAGATTATTTTTGACTATTACTACTTGCCATACAGGTATGCATTTCTTTTAAATAATCCTGTTTGGGATATGTTGGAATTTTTCTTGATTACCTATTTTCAAATATTTTTGTTTTCCTCTCTTATAGACTACAATGATGTATCAGAGCCATTCCCTGGAAAAGTTAGGGAGAACTTTATGATTAAATTTGTATTCCAGGGGCTCCTAGTTGGCTCAGTCATTAAGCGTCTGCCTTCGGCTGAGGTCATGATCCCAGGGCCCTGGAATCGAGCCCCACGTCGGGCTCCCTGCTCTGTGGGAAGCCTGCTTCTTCCTCTGCATCTCCCCCTACGTGTGCTCTCTCTCTGTATCTCTGTGTCTCAAATGAACAAATAAAATCTTTATAAATAAATAAATAAATAAATAAATAAATAAATTTGTATTCCAAGTTGACTTTTAGAATATGACTTTATTCTGTAGACATCTCGGATTAATAACAAATTAAAGCCTTGTGTTTTAAAAGACATGTGGCTATTTGCATAAGGACTAATAAGCACTACTGAAGAGAAAAAGGTGGTTGTGTTAAAATAATTTTTCGCCTTTAAACATACATTTGATTCCTTTTTTTTTTTTTTTTTCTTAGAGGGAGTGTGCTTGTGAGCAGTGGGGAAGGAGCAGAGGGAGAGGGAGAGAGAGAGAATCCCAAGCAGACTCAGTGCTTAGCACAGAGCCTCACTTGTCCTGGATCTCATGACCCTGAGATCATAACCTGAGCTGAAGTCAAGAGCCAGATGCTTACCTGACTGAGCCACCCAGGTGCCACCTTTACGTACATTTGACCCTTAACTCTTATTTCCCTTTCCTTTCACATATCAAAATTCAGAAAATTTGTTCATGAACCCACTCGGCAATGACAGAGGTGATTAGGAAAAGATGCTGACTGATATCCACAGAACAGGTCATTCTATCCACTTGATTATTGAAATCCCCCTCTTCTGAAGTCACGCTTTTGGGAGCATTCACATGGGACACAACATCTTCATGTTTTCTGCCCATTCTGAGAGATCTAACTATATGTCTTCCCAAAATTTTGTTGTCACTAGTTTTGCAGTCATGTTCCATCCAAGTCCCTGACCATCCAGCCAAACCTTTGTCTACAGTACAAGAATTGGTATATAATTATACATGTGGCCATTTCTCTTTCCAAGCAAATGACCAACCAGGTGCACTGCTTGAACTTCTGCCCATTGGGAGATTTTTCCTTCACCACTGTCCTTCATGGATGTCCCAGGAAAAGTCTGTAGCACTGCAGCTGTCCAGTTTCTGGTGGTGCCTGGATATTATGCAGAACCATCTATAAACTAGGCCTAAGTCTTTTCTTCTGTCAACCAATCATAGGGAAATCCCCATGGTGCCATATGTGCCACCTGGAAGTGAGAACCAATGTAGCAGAAGTAGAGACCATGAGCATTTGTGTCTCTTCTTCACCTAATTTACTAATGCCTTTAGGTTCTCCTAGGACCCAATTATGTACATACCACTTCTGTTTGGTGATAGAGTGTTTTTATGCATGCCCAACTTTATGGCTTTTGGGGTCAGATAACACCTGGCTCATGATGGACCTCTCAGGTCACATGATAAGTTGGTGGTCCATGGTTAAGTGTTTAGTCTCTACTAAGGCCCAGTAGTAGGCCAAGAGCTGATTCTCAAAAGGAGAATAGCTATTTGTGGAGGATGGCAGAGCTTTGCTAATTGCCTGCACAGTGATTTGACTATAGGAACCTATCATAGACTATAAAATTATCCCTACCTACCCCTGAACTTTAAGCACCATTGTATCTGCTCGATTTTATGGCCCAAGTGGCAGAACAGCTTGCACTTCAGGCTGGACGTATTCCAGAGCCCTCTCTTCTGGGTCACACTTAAAACTGGTAGCTTTCCAAGTCCCTCAATAAATGGGCCATAATAATATACCCAAAAGAGGAACATGTTGTCTCCAAATTCCAAAGAAGCCCATTATGGATTGAGCTTGATTTTTGGTTGTTTAAGGAAAGGCCAGATGCAAGGACTTCTCCTTTGACTTAGAAGGGATATCTCAACATGCCCTATATTAACAGATCCCTAAAAATTTCACTGAGGTAGAAGATCTCTAAACTTTTATCACATTTAATTTTCATCTTATGGCATGTACATTTCTTACCAATAACTCTAAAGTAGTTTCTACTTCCTGCTCACTAGGTCCAATCAGCATAATATCATCAAAACAATGGAACTGTGTGACATCTTGTGGAAGGGAAAGGCAATCAGAGTCCCTGAAAAAAACATTATGACATACAGCTCAAGTCCTGATATACTCCTGAAGTAAAACTACTTCTGTTCTGGACATTTGGCAGTATTATATACAAAGTCACCTGGCTTCTTGCTTCTTACAAGTTGTTGGAGTATCCAATGATGATATTTTATATTGCTGTATTGCTCCATTGCTAGATCATGCCACAGATAAATTAGTGTTCTTTACTACTAGAAATAGAATCATTAGCACTTAAACTCTAATCAGATTGGAACTCCAATTCCAGAAAGCCCAAACCAATTCAGAAAACTCATTCCTAAAATTCTGTTTTTCTAGAACTATTCTCACTACCAAGAATTTGTATTAGTCAGGCTTCTCCAGAGAATTAAAACCGGCATATATATGTGTGTGTGTTGGGGGGGGGTGCTGTTTGTGTATGTATGTGTTAAGGAATTGGCACACATGATTATGGATGTGAAGAAGACCCAGTGTCTGCTTTTGGAAAGCTACAAACCAACGAAAGCCAATATAATAGTTCTATTCTGACTCCAAAGTCCTCTGAGTCATGTGAACCAATGGTGTAAGTTGCAGTCTGAAAGCCTGTAGGCCAGATTTTGCAGCTGATTTTCTAGTTTAAATCCAAAAGCTGGAAAACACTCCTGTCCCCAGTCAAGCAGTAAGGCAGAAGGAGTTCCTCTTATTCAGCGCTTTTCTCCTATTCAGGTGTCCATTTAATTGGATAAGAGTCTCCCACATTAGGGAGGGCATTAGGCTTTACTCTACCTATCAATTCAAATGTTAATCTCATCTAGAAACACCCTCACAGACATACTAAGAATAATGTTTGAACAACAGTCTGGGTACCTCATGACCAGTTGATAAAACATTAATCATCAGAGACTTTCCCAGGATTTTGAACTGAGGACATGACTTAGTTGTCCAAAACAAAACAAAAAACCCTAGTGATTTGTTGAGGCTGACTGGAATTCGAGGGTAGAAGTAGGAAGGTCTATTACAAGTAAAAATTCTAGGGGTGGCATCTGTGGAGCCACTGAGAAGTAATGAGAATCTTATAGATTTTGGATGCAGAGCCAACAGAAGTAGGTATGGGTTGAAAACACTAAAGGAGACAAGCACAATCCCAAGGTTTTTATTTTAAAAAATGGAAGAGTGGAGTTAACATGATATGATTTGGTGTAGTAACTAGGTAAGTGGATTTGGGAGAGAAGAGAACAAGATTTGCATTTGACACCTTAATATGAGAAATCTATTAGATATTCAAGCTAGTATTCATTTATTGAAGCATTTGTTAATAATGAATTAAATTTTGACTCTTCCAAAAAGTTTGACAATTTTCATAGACACTCAAAAAAAAAAAAGATGTAAAATTGAAACTATACTTATGCAGTTGAAACTTACGGTATATCTTCAGAGGGGCTCTACTGGGGCATTTACAAATCATGGTACATTTTTGAGAACCCAGTTTGACTTTACATAGCCTAGACTTATAGCCATTCTTGCCTGAACACACAGCTATGTGATGGGAAGTAGGAAGATAAGAACATAGACCAGATGCCTTTCAGTGGTATGCCGGTCTCTCTGTGACTTTGTCCTGAACTGCTTTTCTAGCTTCATTATTCATTGCCCTCAAGCATTTTTCTCCAATATTTAATTATTTCTGCTTGCTAAGGTCTTTTTCCTACCCCATATCTTTGCTCATGCTCATCTTTTAGTCTGAGAAGATCTAGTCTCCCATTTTCCAATTCTTAAAATCATTTACCTGAAAAACTTAAAACAGCTACTCTCTCCTCCATGAAATTTTTCTAATGTCAAAATAAGTTATTTTTCCCTTATGCCTCCATCACAGTTTTAGAGATCAATAAATATTTAAAGATGCTGCCATGTATTATAGTTTGCTATTATCTGTTTTTTCTCCTTTTTCCCTTTGTAAGACTGCATTCATACTGTGAAGATATGAACAATGTTACTATGAACGTCACTTATTTTTGTATCCCCCAACACCTTGCACATAGTAGGTCCTTAACATTATATGATTATTTCGTTCAGTTGAGCAAGTAGAGTATTTCAACAGCAGTGAATAAAGCAATGAACAGTGCAGGCTTTCAAAAATCATTATTATCTTAGACAATACTTTAAAAATCACCTTAACTTGTCCCCCATAAATGCTTGGTACTATGGAAACAATTGTGAAATCCATGTAAAATATCACTAATAATCTGCATGCTTATTTTCAACATCTTCATTTCTTGATATCAGAGATTGGCACATTATTATTACACAGCAATAAGAACAACAACAAAAGCATACAGATATAATACCAACCAAACATTTATGGAGTGTAGTAATTAAATCATGCATTTATATGTATAATGCTTGTTTACCAATGTTTACATTTTTATGTAAAATGTATAAACGTTATTTAAAACCAATAAAATATTTATATTATAAGCAGGAACAATTCATATGATTAGGCTATGAGGAGACAAAGAACTGGTTTTAAACAATTTCTAATTTGCTCCATTACTCAAATGTAAATAATCAACACAGTATTTAGAATTGCTTGTGGCTTCCACAAATTTATAGTCTGACCATTACAGAAAATAATTGGATGTTTACCTCATTCTGTCCATGTGCATTGTTACTATTTATACTACTACAGGAAATCATCATTAAGGACTAAATGAATTATTCAAATAACCATTTATAATTAAGTGTGTTTAAACAAGAAAAAAATTTAATAATTGAATTATTTTTAAAATGTTGAAATAACATCATTTTATGATTTTTTAGTGATAATAAAGAAAATACAATAGTAGGTTGTATACTAAGATAATTAATTTGACAACCTAAACTATGTGATCTTCAGCCAAGTATAAAAAAGGTGAAAAAATTGTGCTGAACAGCCAAAATTAATGTCATAAAGTATATGTAGTAAAACTGATGCATATTAAACACATTTTTTTCAAACCCCTCAATCCTCAGTCAGAACTAACCTCTCTTATTTAGATGTTAATCTGGCATGGTTAAATTATTTCATGATCCATGATAGAGCTGGAAGAATAAGTTGAAAGTGGAGAGAAGCTATGAAAGAAAAAAGTCTGACAATTGTAAGCGGAAAGCCAAGGCCATAACACAGAATCCAGAGCCTTCTCAGACACTCTCAATATCTTTTCTATAAAAAATAGAATCTGAGGATGTAAATTTTGATTGAGCACATATGTATGGCTTCATATTTAATACTGACAATAATTAGAAGAGAGAAAACTGAGGTTTACAAAGGTTAAAATGATAGTTATATTAGTTTGTATTATTTACTGTGTGACCAAACTGGACTAATATTCTCTTAAAAGCACAAATGTTTTTACCTTGAAAACACACAGAGGATCAGTTTGAGATCCCAAAATATTGGGGTGGATTCCTAATGACTTTGACTGGTCAGCCATACTTCTAGATAGAGAAGAGATGCTGAAGCAGACTCCCAACTCTTTTATGAAAAAAGATAACTACAATGCCTGGTTTGCCATAACCTGGATTTTCAAAGCTGTGAATAAATACTATACTTATGAAGGAAAATGTGATTGGCTTTCCAATGAATAAGCTGAAAAAGTAGATCTATATTCCTTCACAAATAAAGAATATATGTTATTCATTGAAATGGGACAACATGGATTACAACTGGGTGTTTAAGTGAGCCAAAGAGCTGCTGCTGATGGTACTGTTTAAAGAAACCATAATTTGTAAAAATAAAGACATTACAAAATATGAGAGAATAGTTATAATTCTACAATCATCCCTAAGTAAGGAAAAAAACTTGGTAGCAGTCACTTGATATTCTTTATTAGAAAAGTTTTCAGAAAGAAATGACAAACACAAATGTCATGCCATGAACAGATATTTATTATTTATGAGTCAACATAACAGTTAATGTTACTAAGCCTGCATCAGAACAAAGAAACACCTCATTGAAACTTATATTCATGGTTGCTATCAGCCAAGGTCGATTGCCTGCTTCTCTCTCTCTCTCTCTTTCTCTCATTCTTTCTCCTCTAATTTATCCATCCATCTATCCATCCTTCCAAGTTTTAATTGTTTTTTTTAATCAATCCACATAATCAATCTCTCTAATATTTATTGTGCTTTTTTAGCACTTGTTTGCCCTTGACTGAAACCCTGCATCTACTCCTGCGATTTTCTCTACCCTGCTATGTATAATGGGGTAGCTGGTGCTATATGTCCTAAGGATTCTAGTCAGTTGACTTCTAACTATGGATGATGCATGGAAAGCATTGTTGGGAGACTTTCAGTTGGGGAAGAGAAGGAGTAGATGAATTTATCCTCCTCTCTATCTTGCATTACATGGGAGTGGTTCTGTCTCCTCTGTGGCTGCAAGTGTTCCCAGATAAACCATATATTCTACCTCTCAGTCTATCATCCTGGGTCTGGATCCCTCCAAAAAACCCTCCTTCCTTTGTGCCTCCAGCCTGGAGATCATAGTAGCTACCTGATATTGCTAATCTCTGAGCTGATCCACTCTCCCAATTTTGCATTCTTAGCTTTTCTTTCACTTGACTAACCAATCCTCTACATTACTCTGCATATTCAGGTGGTTTATGTCATCTGGTTAGACCTGATTGACACAGCAAACTAAGTATTTATCTCTACATTCTAAAATGGTGCTTTGGGATGCAGTGTGAATAAAATAAGTAATGTTTGAGTATATTTTCCATTTTCTCTGTGGAATAAAGGGACTTCTGGTTCTTCCAGTTGGGTTTCTTCCACTGCCCTCCCCTATAGGGGATTTGTTTATTGCCAGATACATTTTTATGATGATAAAAATTAGACTAGTTGTGAGATCATTTTCATAGAAAGAAGTGGTAAGTATGTATCTGTTTTGTGTGCAGGAAATTTTTTAAAAGATGGATTTTAAAAAATATTACTATGTGCTACATTTATGTTGTTTAACAACATGTTGTTTAACAATGTAAAATATAAAATATAAAAAAAAAACCTTGTTATGGATTGAATTGATTCCCCAAAGAGATAAGTTTAAGTCTTAAACTCCATATCTGTAAATGTGACTTTATTTGGAAATAAGCTCTTTGCAGACATAATCAAGTTAAGATAAGGTCATTAGGGTGGGTCCTAATCCAATATGGCAAGTGTCCTTATAAAAGAGCTATATTTGGACATAAATATACACAGAGAGTAGAATGTCATGTGAAGACACACACACAGAAGGAGATGGCCATGTGAAGACAGAAGCAGAGATTGGATTATAGTGACACAAGATAAGAAACAACCGAAGGTACAAAAAGTTGGGGGAGGCAAGGAAAAATCCTTCCCTATAGGTTTCAGAGCCAGCATTGCCCAGACAACTCCTTGATTTTGGAATTCTAACCTCTAGTACTCTGATTCAATATATTTCTTTTTTAAGTCACTCAGTTTTTGGTACTTTGTTATGGCAGCCTTAAGAAACCAACCAACCCTTGACTTCAATCATACAATGAACACAATAGAGGGTATTAATATACCCTCTATTGAGGTTGATAACTGTCTTCATCTGTTGGAATACAAATAACAAAAATACCATAGACTGGGTGGTTTAAACATTTGCTTCTCACAGTTCTGGCGGCTGGGAAGTCCAAGATCAATGCACTGGTATATCTGATGTCTGATGAGAGCTCTTTTCTTAGTTTTCAGACAGTTATCTTCTCCTTGTATCCTCACATTGCAGAAAACAGAAAAAGAGAGAATAAGCTCTCATATCTCTTCTGAGAAGGACAATAATACCATTCATGAGTACTTCATTCTTATTACCTAATTACCTCCCAAAGACCCCACTTCCTACTAGTATCACATTGAAGGCTAGGATTTCAACATACGAAGTTTGGAGGGACATGAACATGCAATCCCATGATCAAAATTTTAGCTTATTCAATGGATTTGTCTCTGCCATTAGAGGACAATAGTAATGGTGCACACCAGTCCAAAAACTAGAATAGTCATCATGAATATGGATGCAAAAAGTTCATCTGTTGAAGCTCATGAATTTCATTCTCAGATTGACCTTTATGTCCTTATCATTACTCTACTCTATTTTTATATTCAACTCTAAGAAAATTAGTTCTTCTGATTCCCCTGCTCCATAGATGATTAGAAACAGCAAATTGAGTGGGAAGAAATGGATTCAAGAAATACAGTTAGAATAGGAATTATTACAGAATCATGAAGTGGTAAATTTAAGATCTGCCTTAGAATGTAAACTCTGTTACTATTAACTTTCTGGAGATTAGGAATTCGACTTAATTTTCCAAGATCTGCTTTCCTCATTTGTTAAATGGAAAACCATAACACCATTATTATTACAATTAATGATGTAACATTTGACAAGTACCCAGAACAGACATATAGTAGGAATTATTGTCAATTCAGTTTTTCCTCATTTTATTTCATAGGGTGTACCAGTCTAGCAACACTGACTGTAAATAAAAAGCCTGATCATGTATTTTCATTCAGTGCTAAGCATGGAGTTGAACTTGAGTCTTCAATAAAATGATTAAATTATAATTAATAATTAGCAAAAATTTATGCAATCCTTTTAGGAGCTTGTGTCAGATTTCTAATGCTGCTGTAACAAATTGCCACGAACTTTGTGGTTTAGAAGAACACACATTTATTACTTTAACATTTGGTAGGCTGGAAATCTGTCACCGGTTTCTCCAGACTAAGATAAAAATGTCAGTGGATCTGTGTTCCTTTTTGGAAGCTCTAGGGTAGAATTTTTCCTGCCTTTTCCAACTTCTTAGAGGCAGCCTGCGTGTCTTGGCTCATGGATCCTTCCTTCTTTAAAATGAACAACCTTGTAATTCCCTGACTTCCCATAGTCACATGTCTTTCTCTGACTACAACCAGGAATGATTCTCTACTTTTAAGAAATCATGTGATTTGACTGGTCCCAACTGGGTAATCTAGGATAATCTCCCTATCTCAATATCCTTAACATTAATAACAGTTTGAAATCCTTTTTGTCATTAAGGTAACAGATTCACTCTTCCATGGATTATAGGATGTGGACATCTTTGGAGTGGTGGAGTGGGAGGTGGGAACATTGTTCTGCATACCACAAAATTCTTTAATCCCTACATGAGCTTGTAAATTACATTGAATATTCATTATATGCAATGGTTATTTTTAAGAAATTTGGCTAAATAATGTTGAATATTATGTTTGAAATCTATTCAATACTTGATAATTAGTAGAATCTCTGATATCCATTAATATTCATGTGAGTACCCTAGACTCACCACATACCCACATACCTAGCATTCCTGTTAGTGAAGCCCTCTTAAATATTATACTAATGTAGTAAATGTTAATTGCCTCTGTAATTCAGACTATTTTCTAGTTGGAGTATCTACTGCCTTTATAATGCTTTCCAGAGTTGTTAAATTTATTTAACTTCTTGTGCTAATTCTAAATTCCTACTCAATAAATGGAAATTTGTGAAATATATTACCACAAATGTCAAAGCCTCAAAATAGAAAGTAAAAATGAGGAATAAAAATAAAGTTGGCTAAGTCAACATATATATAATTTTTTCTAATTTTATTGTATTTATTATTTTTAAGTGGGAATAGCATTGTTGATTCTCCTACAACTTTAGAGTTCTAAATAGATTAACCAAAAAGTAAATCCACTAAAGATTTACACAATGCCTATAACTTTTATGTACTTGAACTCTAAGAGCTTTACAAACAAAAACAGGAACAGTAATATCTAGGTATAGCTAGTAGAGTCCTTTTAAATCAAAGAATTAGTGAATGTTAAGAGCTAGACATAACTGAGTTCTAGAATTATTAGATTACGTCAACATAGTTATAAAGTTGGATGCTAAACTAAATTGAATTCCACTTTGGACATACTGAAAAATTAGGGGAAGAAATCATACACTGAGACTGGCCTGACATCAAGGCATAGGTATGAACTCATTTACAATTTACCCAACAAATATTTATTTGGTGCCAGGCATTGTACTGGTTACTACAGAGTGGGGGATAAGAAAGATCTTTCAATGTCCTTCAGAGTTTACAAATGAACTAAAGCAAATTTGTCATATAAATATGCTTTTATCCCATTCAGAGCACTTCTACCATTTCACTGATGCCCCCATCATTCCCTTTCCCTAATCAACTTTGCTCTCCTTAAACAATAATCCATCCAACTTGAGAGTTAACTCTAGCTTTTATTATCAAATGCATTCTTGGTATAATTCCACTGAAACTGGAAAATCTGGAAAATTAAATAAACTTCAAAAGTTTAGTGAAGAATTAAAAAATGTGTGATTCCAGCAAGATGGGAGATAGTTGGGGTAAAGAGGTCTATAATAAGAATATTCAAAAAGTACCATTTTAGGTGCCTGGGTGGCTCAGTCGGTTAAGCGTCTGCCTTTGACTCAGGTCATGACCCCAGGGTCCAGGGATCCAGTCCCACATTGGGCTCCCTTTTCAGCGGGAGCCTGCTTCTCCCTCTGCCTTTTCCCCCAACTCATGTGCTCTCTTGCTCTCTCTCTCTCTTGCAAAAATAAATAAATAAAATCTTTTTTTTTAAAGGACCATTTAAGTATAGTCAATACTAATTAATCTTAGAATTGACAGATTTAGACCTTGTTTATTAAAATATGAATACATTTACTAATATAAAATGAGAAGTATGAGTAAATAAAATAAATATGCAATATTTATCCTAATTTCAATTTTCAAATCCTTGTGTATTCTCTTCTAGAAATTATGTTTCATTGAAATAAAGGAAAAGAAGGTAATAAGTTATCTTATAAGTGTTGACTTCACCAAATTGGGAGAACCACCACCATCACCACGACTACTACCAAAGAAATAGCTATGGACAACTCATTTCATAAAAGTAGAGAGTTGAGAATCAAATATTTTATTTCTATTAACTGGTGTTCCCTACTGACTCATTTTGTGAATTAAAAAAAAATCACTCATTGATAATGTGTATTTACATGCCACCTTTTTTTTTGAGAATCTAAAAAGATTTACTTTTTCTACTTCAGTTTTTTGCAAAGTTTAAAGAAAAAGAATTATAATGTCAACCACTGCTCCACAATGTTATAAATATAATCTGTTAAAACATTTTGATCATTTCTGATAAAGATTGTTAAGTATAAAATGCCATTATTAACTACACATTGATTACAAGATGCCCATTATTGAACACTGAGTTTAAAACTTAGAAATCTTCACTGCTGTTTTGAACAGAAAGTATTTGTGCAGAAAGAAGACATGCATTTTGAAACTTCAAAACCGAAACGTCAGATAGTTACAGTGCATTTATTTGAGCCATAAATGAAAGAAGGAAAAATGTGCATTCCACTTACACTACTCAGTACTTCCTCCTCACCATCTATTCTATTTTTTTTAATGCATTAAAATTATTCTTTGGGTAAAGTGTCCATTTAAATGATTGCTATGTTTTAAACAATTTTTAAAAATGTGATGGAATGGCAATTTCTCATGCTGTCCATGTGTTCTGGACTAATTCTGATGGTTTAAGTGACCTCAACAGCAGGGAGAGTGACCATAGGAAATAGTACCACTAATTATAGGAGACCACAAAGCTTAAAGTCAGTACTGGTATTTTTTCTTTTTCTTTTTCTTCAATTAAAGTAGTTTTTGCTATATTCAGAATGCAAGGACATGGATTGCTTTATTTCATTAACAAATATTTACTGAAATACCCTGTGAAACTTTCCCTTTTGGTCTACCTACAAATCATCAGTTGGCTATAGTACATCTTAAAATACAACATGGATCATTGAAGGGTAAATTTACATTTTAATTTCTTTGATTTTTTTTTTTTTTTAATTTGTTAGATCCTCTGAGGCATACTAACAAAGAAATAAGTGTTTTTATCCAACAACATTAAAATGGCTACTTTCTTTTTAAGGGGATCATTTAAACCAGGCCCCAAACCAATGTTACAGACTTTGATTTTAGGTCTCATTTTGAAAGACAAAAAAGCAAAATAGCTGTCAAAGATGCAAGTAACTATTTTGTTACTGAGAGAATCAGTGTCTAAAGAATACATAGATCTCATTGTAGCTACACTATTGAACTCATTAACTTAAAAATATCGAAGGTCTCTTTCTTCTAACAACTGTCATTATTACCGCTCTAGTTTGTAAAATAACACTTGGCAACTCTATGATGACATCTGAATGGAATGCATAGCTTTCCAATCACACAAATCTCCTGATAATTAAGATCCTCTTCTCTTATTTTGTTTCATTTATGATTTCTATCTCCATCTCCATTTAAATCTTTATTTCCTCCTCTCCTGATTACAGATCAAAGGGGAAATCTTAGCTATTTGGATTGGAGGGAAAAAAGGGAGATAAACAAACTTCACTCTCTCTTCTAATAAACAGCCCCTTCATTTATAGGAGGAAGAGAGTGGGGAGAAAGGTAAATATTGCTTAACCAAACAAGGTCAGGTGACAGGCCTCTTTCCTGGTTGATCATCCAGTTTCTCTTGCTAACACTACCTGGTATTCAGTTTCCTTTCTGGCATAAGTATCCAAATGCCAGCTCTTTTGTGGTGCTTGTGTGGGTGGTTCAGAGGGGATCAACAGGCACCCTCCCATTACAAATATTGCTGATTTTTGAGACTCAGTGCTGCTAAGCTGAATTCCAGTCAGTGTTGATGGCCAATTATCTTTCCCGTGATCTTTTACTGCCAGATCACCCTGCCTGATAAAGCAGCTACTGGTCACATGGCTCAAGCTCAGATAACTACTTCATTCAGCCTAATCATGCCAAATTGTGAGAGTACAAGCATCTCTGTTGTGACACTCTGTCAGTTCCAGGAAATCTCCCTACTTATATCAGTTTCTAAAGGAATAGGAACAAATCAGTAGGTCTTTTGACTAATAGTTAGTTATACAACATAGTAGCCAAATATCAATTTTCAATTGTTGCAGGCCCAACTAATTTTTGTAAGTGATTCTTAAAGACTCTATTCTGCTGGCTTTTGAGAAAATAAAGCAGTCCCTAGACTACCTCTCTCACTCCAGGAATACTGTACACCTAAACAGCTTCCACATGACTCTTCTCATTCTCTCTCTTTTTTAATATTTTTTTCTATTTATTTATTTATTTATTTATTTATTTATTTATTTATTTATTTATTTATTTGTTTTTGATGTAGTGTTCCATGTTTGCGTATAACACCCAGTGCTCCATGCAGAACGTACCCTCCTTAATACCCATCACTAGATTAACCCATCCCCCCACCCCCCTCCCCTCTAGAACCCTCAGTTTGTTTCTCAGAGTCCATAGTCTCTCATGGTTCGTCCCCCCTCCGATTTCCTCCCCGTCATTTTTCCCTTCCTACTATCTTCTTTTCTTTCTTTTTTTTTATTCTCTCTTTTCTTAAAGTTTTTATTTATTTACTTAAGTAATTGCTACACCCAATATGGGGCTCAAACTCAGAACCCCAAGATCAAGGGTCAATGCTCTTCTGAGCCAGGCACCCCTTCATTCTTCTTTGAATAAAATGGGGAAACTCGGATTAAGTCTGTTGATTCTACTCAACAGTTTATATGGGCATGATCTCCTGGGATAGCAGGCCTCAAGACCATACTATTCTTAGAACTTAAAATTGACTTTGCAAATATTTATTGAAGACCAACAATGTGGGAGGAACTATTCTAGGTGTTGATAAAACAGCACGAACAATTTTCCCCTCATGGAGTAAAAATTCTTATGGAAAAAAACTTAAGTAGATAAGGATAAGTGTTTTGAGAGTGGTATGTCTGGAAGGTTTTAATGGTAGTGGTGCTGTTTAAAATACAGCAATTACTCCCCTCCAGCAAACCTCAGTTTGTTCCCTACAGTTTAAGAGTCTCTTCTAGCTTGCCTCCCTCTCTGTTTTTAATCTTATTTTATTTTTCCTTGTTACTGGAGGGGAGGTGGGTGGGAGGATTGGGTAATTGGGTGATGGGCATTAAGGAGGGTGCTTGATGTTATAAGCACAGGGTGTTATATGCAACTGATGAATCACTAAATTCTACCCCTGAAACCAATAATATGCTATATATTAACTGAGTCGAATTTAAATTAAATAAAATATGCAATTACCAAAAGTCATCTGGAAAGAGATTATTTGAGTAGACCATGAAGAAGGTGAAGGATCGGGGGGGTGGCAACGGGGTTACAGGGAAAGGAGGGTTCTAGACAAATGAAAAACCATACGCAAACAGCCTGAGGCAGGAACACGGGAATTTGTTCATGAAGCTTAACATAATGTGGGGGCATTTCCGGTCGTTTGTTTGTCAGCTATTTTCCCCAGTCCAAATGCAGGTGCTTGAGACTTAGCATCACACTGCTCCACAATATTAAGGCCATGCCAGTCTTGAAATCTTGTGGACACGACAAACTTACTTGAGCAGGATCCTTCTGTTATTAACATTAATATCAAACCACATTCTTTAACACATTGTGAACTCCTTTTTTTCGACAGAGGTATAATTGGCATATAACATTATATTATTTTTAGATCCATAGCATAATGATTAAACATTTGTATATATTGCAGAATGATCACCAGCTAAGTCTAGTTAACATCTGCCCTCATACATGGTTATGTTGTTTTGATTGTGATAAGAATTTTTAAGATACATTCTATCAGCAACTTTCAAACATACAATGCAGTATTATCAGCTATGGTCACCATGCTGTGCATTACATACCCATGACTTATTTATTTTATATAAATAAACCCCTTTTATATAGAAACAAGCACTTAAACTCCCTACTTCTTAGGATACAATAAATGACAATATACACCTGCTAAATGAGCAAATCAGAGATATATCTTAGAGCTGGAGAATTTGTATTGTGAGGATTAGTAATTTGACCATTTCCTCCATCAAGTCTCCACAACTGAATTTGCTCTGAATTTTTTGGACACTGTCATCTACTCAATGAGCCTCTTAAAGGATGGGCCCAAGCCACACACCTAGTAATTTTGTGCCATAAGTACTCAGTAATTGATACCTTTTGTAAGGAGTTTACTAATTTCCAGGCACTATGAAAAGCACTGTACATTTAATTTCATCTTAACTTTAGTTCGGTTTTAACATCTTCTAAAGACAGGAGATGAGATTTTTAGAAATTAGTGTATCACTGGAGGTTATAGTAGTATTGGGAAGGTATAGAGTCTGGCGTTTTGATTTTTTTTTTTAAGATTTGTTTATTTATTTTAGAGAGAGAGTATGGGCAGGAGGGGGAGAGAATCTCAAGCAGACCCCACACTGAGCACAGAGCCAGACACGGGGCTCGAGCTCAGGACCCTAAATCAGGACCTGAGCTGAAACCAAGACTCGGACACTTAACCAACCGTGCCACCCAGGTTCCTCTAGAGTCTGGTGTTTCTAAAGAGTCTTGGATTTTATTATACACAAGTTAATCACATATTCAAAGAACTGAAAAAGGGAGTAAGGGAGATAATCTGATGTTCCAAAAAATTGGAGGATTATACCATGGTATTTTCAGTGTTTTGTTCCTCCAAATATTTTGATCATTCCTTGGTTAGGTTTTGGGAACTTACCAACTTAAATCTGGGGAAAGTAACGGAGTTTGCTCTAAACTGGATTTGCCATTTGCTAGTTTTGTCACATCAGGCAACCTCTTTGAGACTCATTCAGGTTCATCATCTGTATAATAGCAATAACACCTAACTTGTAAGTGAGTGTAAGGGGTAAATGAGAAAATGCAAAGACCTGAGCAAAAACATATTAAGAACTCAGCAAAATGTAGATAGTTCTATTCTTGGTTAGCAGAAACAAATCTTGGATCTAGAATCTAGAATACAAAATCAGATCTGCCTCATTCTAAAGCCTAGACATTGAACCACTGCACACAATGCCACCTACGTAATTTTTCAAGCAGTTCACAGTGATCTCCTGGTGTCATATACATATGTCTATTTTTGCTTCACTTCTTTATTTTCTTGTGTCTTTTATAGAAAATAAGGGATAACGGCTGCGCATAGGTGTTCCATTAAGAGACCAAGAGTGTTTATTGCCGTGTCTTGAAAGCATTCTCTCTTTTTGTTTTTAATATCTTGTGAAAAAAAACCCATTCAATAATCCAATCCCTCAGGCAGTCTCAACTTATTCAAATTCCTAAGGGACATTTTAAGGTGAAAATTTCACTAGGGTGTGTTTCTTTTAAAAGGAAGTGGTGAAGAGCAGGGAGTAGATTTCACCATCCATACTTGCTAAGACACCCACAGAAAAATAATTCTCACCATCCTTGGCTATAGGCTATAGCTTTTACAAATATAACACCTGATGATGGTTTATTTTGGTATTTGTTCACAGCTGGGAGTTAAGTTCTGAAGACACAGTAAGTATTTACTTGTTGTGGCAAAGGAGGGTAGAAATGGGGCAGATGGTCCTAATTCACTTATCGGTCATCTAAAGGATCAGTCATACCCAAGGACTCACTACCTTGGGTTGGATACAAATGAGACAACTGTATTTCATGCTGTGTTTTTTAACAATGACAGAAGATTTCAGGGAAAAAAAAAAACTTGATAATTATTTTAATAAGTGAATCATATAAAACTGAGAACTTAGTAAAATTTTCCCACTTCAAATGCCTTTCACAGTTCATAAACTTCTGACACAAAAATAATAAACTTAGCACTAATGCAGTCTAAAGATGTTGATTTCAAATATCTTTGAAAGTAGAACTATTTTTCACATCAAACTTGAGTAATCCTATAATATAAAAAATAGATTAAATGGATGTTCCTTTAGAATAAGTTTATCTTATAAGTTCAAGTTTAAATCATGTGCATATAAAAAGTCAATTCATGAAAATAATGAGCCTATTGTGATGAATACATGTTAGTATTTTTTGTTATGGGTGACAGTTGCAGCTTTATATTAGGTTTAGATTCAATTTTTTTTTTTTTCCAGTTACACAATACTGAAAAACAGGAATCTACACAGACAACTCAGAGCAAAGAGAAGTAGTTCTCATAGTACTTTCGGCAACCTCGAGGTACTATTGATTTAAACAAATGAAGTTTGAAATGGAAGTAGGAGATTTTTGTATTAAATGTCAAGATTTAGTAACTCCTTTAATTCCTATTTAATAACATAACAAAAATACTCAAAACTGACAAATAAGCAGAATAATTATATCCAAGTATTATCAATTGATAGTGAAAAAATTCTTGTTAATTTCAACTAACGAGTGACAAAGAGCACACATCCCTGAGAATTTAGTAGTCTCTCATGTGCTTCACAGTGAGCTTCTCAGTACAAGTTTAGATGACGGAGCATACAGTCATCTGTCTTTAAAACAATTGAATACAAAATGCCACCCTTTCTTCTCCATTACATATTTATGAGAAATAGTATTATATGCATAGATATAGGGAAGAAGTCTAATTTCTAAAGGCAGCCCAAAAATACTCAGGTGCGTAAGTGAATGTTTACAAAATATTAAATTTGCTTTATAGATATATATCAGAATCAATTAATCTTTTCTAAACTTTTCACTTTTACACTTAATACGACTTAAAAACATATTTAAAAGTAAGTTCAAATCGGATTTGTGGGAACGCTGAACATCTGAAGAGCATAGCCTGAAAAACAATGCTCTAGTTCAGTATTATCTTCCAAGTGAAGCAACAGAGAGAGAAAGAGGGAGAAATCATATTCAAAGATAGTTTAAGTCAGAAACTGAACAAGAATTGACATTCTCTGTACACTTATTTCAGCTTTTTTTTTTTTTTAAAGTTTTATCCCACATTGCTTTAGACCAAAGGTTCTCAACTGACATGATTTTGACTCCAAATGTCTGGGGACATTTTTGGCATCAAAACTGTTAAGGGGATGGTGCTACTGGTCCTAGTGAATAGATTCCTACTAAACATCCTGGAATGCACAGGACATCCCCTACAAGAAAGAATTATGCAGTGCAAAATGTCAATAATTCCAAGATTGAGAAACACAACATTAGACCACTAATGTTAAATTTAAAACATTTATCATTATGATTTTCTACTGGAAACTCTATGGAAAAATCTTGTCCCATACATTCTTACATTATGTAAATAGGAGCTCAAAGTAATCCTAGAAACTACATAATATTTGATACTTAAATGTCTTTAAATGACAGAGATTACATATACCACAAATGTTTTGAAGTTTCTAAAAATGCTTGGAATAATTTCCATATAACCATGGAGTCTAATGATAATGCCATGTTTGAAGAGACAGAACAATAACACATAATTACCCTGTCCTTATAGAATATTTGCCATTTTGATGACAACTGATCATGCAGTTTCTAGGCATTCTGAAGCAAGGTCATGAACCTCCATACACTCTGGCATTTTGTTTATACAAAGGTTTTGACTTAGATGTATTGTATCAGTAACATAATTTACTCTGATTGTTCCCAACTTCAAAAATTATCTAGATTATTTGAAAATGGCTTTCTATGGCATAGGATATTTTAGGTTATTTCTTGCAGTATGCATTCTTGTCCCAAATTATATCTCTGAAAATAACATCCATATTATAGCTACCAGGGCCTTTGACATTTTTTTTTAAAGTAAAGAACACTATCACCAACACTCTATAAGTGTAGTTATATATGATGAAGGTTTGTATCATACATAATAACAAAACTTCATAAATGCATATGCATGTTACCCTTAATAGCGATTCAAGAGAGACTCTCAGGCATCGCTGAGCTATGGAACACTGGAAGTCAAAATTCACAAGTTAATGGCTTGCCCTTTTCTGACAGCACACCAGATTTTCACACTATAACTAACACTTTGCCTCATTCAACAACTGAACTGTTGACAAGGGCACTTAAGCTAGTCAGAAGAGTAAAAAATACCAAGTATATCAAAAGCTAGAGAATATGGAAGGAAAATAACAAATTAAAGAAAACAGTGAAGTAAAGAATTCTGGGCTTTTCATAATGCTGATATCAATTATCCCAGTTGAAAGTTTTCCTATATCATTTATGTTATATATTAAATACAGTATAATTTTCTCTGTTAAGGTATATGTTTTAAGCTAGTTATGGGGAAAAATTGATACTTAATACCAAATCTTATTTTAAAGGAAAGTCCTAAAGTCTTGCATTCATTATTGTCATATTCATTGTCTTTGTATTGACTGGCTTCACTAGAAACACTGTCAATAAAGATATTAATATTTATGAAAACAACAAGGATATATTTTTCATAAACATTAAAGACATATCCAGAGCCATTCTCAGAAATGGGGCAACATTCCAAGTGGACTAGTGTGCATTAGCTAATAAGTTTTATTTTAAAACCTAGCAGTCATTTCACCTATCTCAAATCAGAATATGTTCTAAGCCAAAGCCCATTTGCAATCCTGAGTCATTTGCTCTCAGGCTGACCAGAACATTAAAAAAGAAATAAATTCATGACACATTGACATATGCTTTGGTTTATGAATTTGAGTCTCCTGTCTTAGCTACCCATACTCACCTTACCAACCCACCTTACCAACAGCATCATTTGTTAAGAATCTTAGAGATAGATGGAAATTTGAAAAGTCAAATACTTCAACACAAACAGAATACTTTAGTGTAAAAGTACTGTTGGTGTAGTTGATTCAAGAAGAGTAGATGATCCTTGGAATTCATTTATATGGAAAAGTTAATGAATGTCCATATATAAACGTATTTTAATTAGAACTTAATATATTCAATATTTTCTTTTTAAGTCATTCTGTAAAATAAAGTACCTTGAAAATGTAAACCAAATATATGATTTGAATCCTTCAAAGCCTAGTGAATTATACTTTATTTGCAAGTAAAGAAATGCATATTTAAGACCACCATAGAGTTCACAGTATGTAAGGAATAGGAAGGAAGATTTTAAGAGACTGAATTTCTTTCAATGCATATCTAGAGCTTCTATGTCCCGGGGGCCCTCTTATTCTATCTGCATGACCCTGGTTCTCTTGTCCAGAGCACATGTTTTGGTTCTTTAAAAATTACTTTTGTAAATGAACTTTATTCTATACAATTAATATTATTTCATTACCCCTTCTTTTAACTTTGAGACAACATGGTATAATGATTAAAAGGATGACCATATCTGTATTTTAGACTTGTTTCTACTACTTCACCGAACTGGGAGTTTTCCTCATCAGTAATAAACACTATTAATAGTGTTTGGCACATGGATTGTTGACAGACTAGATAATGATGTAAAGCAGTTAGCATTTCGCTTCTACATAAAAGGCTTAACAAATGATAGTTCTTACTGTCTTGGTTTGAAATTATTAGAAAATTTAGAGTCTAATGATATTAAACAAGAATTATCATGATTCTAGATAAATGATAAATCCATTCTTTCATGGGGCTCCCAGTATAAATGGAGAGAGCCTTCTTTTTTTTAATATTATTATGTTATGCTAATGACCATACATTACATCATTAGTTGTTGATGAAGTGTTCTATGATTCATTGTTTGCGTATGACACCCAGTGCTCTATGTAGAACGTGCCCTCTTTAATACCCATCACCAGGCTAACCCATCCCCCCACCCCCCTCCCCTCTGGAACCCTCAGTTTGTTTTTCAGAGTCCATTGTCTCTCATGGTTCATCCCCCCTCTGATTTCCCCCACTTCATTCTTCCCCTCCCTTTTTTTAAAGACATACACGCACATAATGCCACTAAAAACATCATAAAGACTTCTAGAGCACCCAGAAAAGGAGACTTTTTCCTGAAAGAATACACATATATCCTACTTTATTTGGAAGGGAAGAAAGTATTATGCAATTATTCTAAGGACCCAATGGAAAGTTATAGAATTATATATAATTGATAACAAGGGCCACAAATTAAAAATAAATTAATTCCTATCCTATCAATCTATGTAGCACAAAGGAAAATGGAAATGTTAGAAAGAACCTCTGGAGCCTTTAATTATAGAGATCAGCTTCTAACTACACTTATTAAGCATTATTATCATTAATTTAATGAGGAGGTACCAGAGACTGATACCAGATAGTGGTATAGTCTTTATTTTTCATCATATAAAATATACATTCTAAGCTATATATAACTCCATATTTTGGATATAGGTTCATCTCAAGGATTTCTTATTTATTTATTTGAGTGAGAGAGAGAGGGTGAGTGAGAGAGAGAGAGCACAAGCAAGGGGAGCGGCAAAGGGAGAGGGAGAAGCAGACTCTTCACTGAGCATGGAGCCCAACACAGGGCTTGATCCCAGACCCCTGGGATTATGACCTGACCCAAAGGCAAACACTTAACTAACGGAGCCATCCAGGTGCCCCTTAAGCATTCTTTTAGTTATCGTTCATTCAGTACATAATCATTGAGGTTTTAATCTGTCCCATCTACTCTGCTAGAAACACTAAGAATTTATTAATAAACAAAATAGACTTAGCCTCTGCCCTTGCAGGCACCACAATATAAATAAGGAGAGAAATATTGTCCTAGAGATTATAAGTGTGTTCAGTATTAAGAAAGAAGCTAACAAATAAAGATTCTTTGGAGTTGAAAGAGAATATAGGACAAGCAGGGAGACTGAACAGTATGCAAAAATAATAATAATAATAATAATAATAATAATAATAATAATAATAATAATAACAAGAACATATGGGAAAGTTGAAGTCAAGAGTGAATGTGGCTCCATTAAAGACCTGAAATAATTAGTAGGTATTTGGTGAAGTTGTAGTGAGGTAAGAGAAGAAGATAGATAACAGACCAAGGAAACAGGTTGGTAGTGAACTAAAACTGAGCTGAGGATTGTCTTAATCTCGGGCTGCTATAACAAAGTACCACAGACTGGTTTGCTTATAAACAACAGAAATTTATTTCTCATAGTTCTGGGGGCTGAGAAGTCTGAGACTAGGATGCCAGTATGGTCAGGTGAAAGCCCTCTTCCTAGTGGCAGACTTCTAGTATCCTCACATGGTGGAAGGAGCTAGAGTCTCTTTAATAAAGATACTATTTCCCTCATAAAATCTCCACCCCATGACCTAAGCTCCTCCCAAGATCCATCCTCCTAGTACCATCACATTGGACATTAGGATTTCAACATATGAATTTTGGAGGGACACACTCAGATTACAATGATTTTACAATTTATGTCATTCAGTTAAAGGTCCAAGATGATTTGTGTGAACCCAGCCTACCTGTTGTCAATCATTAAAAAAATACTTATTGAACACTTAATATTTCACAATATAACTGAGTTATATGCCATGGGTACAAAAGGTTGGCAACAGACATGGGCTAAACATAGGCCTAAGTAAACCTGATGGTTTTAGTGGTAAGAAAAATAATTAAACTAGTAATTATTATAAAATGTCATGTAAAGGGGGATGCAAAGCAGACACATACTGCAGTCTACGAAGTATCATAGTATCCTAAGAACATGTATATATATTTTTAAGATTTTATTTATTTATTTTAGAAAGAGAGAGGGAGAGAGAAAGACTGACCAGGGAGCAGAGAGGGACAGTGAGAGGAAGAAAGAGTCTTTAGGAGACTCCGCACTGAGCTCAGAGCCCGACAGGGGCTAGATCCCATGACACTGAGATCATGACCTGAGCTGAAACCAAGAGTTGGATGCTTAACTGACTGTGCCACTCAGGCGCCCCAAGAGAATGTATTATTTAACCTGAAAAGTAAAGAATGTGTAAAAGATAGGAGGAGGGCTCTAATGAGAGAGGAGAGTATAACTGTTGAAGAGAAAGAGCTTAACACCATTCAAGTACTGAAAATATTTGAGTATCTGACTTAATGAGGAAGTTGAAGAGAAATGAGGCTGGAATGGTGGTTAAGAGTCTGAAGGATTTGTATTCTAATTTCTGTAGTTTAAATCTAATCCTAGGGTGCCTGGGTGGCTCAGTCATTAAGCGTCTGCCTTCGTCTCAGGTCATGATCCCAGGGTCCTGGGATTGAATCCCACATGGGGCTCCTTGCTCAGCAGAAAACTTGCTTCTGCCTCTTCCACTCCCCCTGCTTGTGTTCTCTCTCTCGTTGTGTCTCTCTCTGTCAAATAAATAAATAAAATCTTAAAAAAAAAATCTAATCCTAAAGACAAGGGGATGCCACTGACGGGTTTTCAGAAGATTAGAGATACTCTAAATTTTTAAGAAAGGGTTGCCTTGTTGCTGTATGGAGAATGGAGTGTGTGTGTGTGGGCAGGGAGGCAGACAAGATCTGAGGTTAAGAAACCTGGAAGAGGCTTCTGCATTAAGACTGCCCAAGAATGCTTAAGGTCTGATGGTGGTTGTGATGACAAAGGGGAAAATTAGAGGGTTATTAAGATCTACTGATGGAAGACAACTTGGCAAAAGAGGAAGGAACCAAAATTCTAATATACAAAGTTCGTAATATCCAGACAGAGTTAGGCTTTATATTCCCTGTTTTTTCTCTAAATAAAACATATATATTTAAATAAAGCATTTATACATATTAAAGTGTATTCAACAATTATGCCTATAATTTGGTGTTCTAGGGACAGAAAAATTTATGTATATGTAAAATACAAAACATGATATATCATAATATGCCTACAATATGACATTCTTAAGACTATCCACATAAGAAAAAATAAAGAAAACTAAAGTCATTGTTAAGGGGGGAAATGTACTGTGGATGTGACAGTTGTAGACTATTGAATTGCTAAGGGTCAAAATTGCTAAAAGGTCAAAACTAATTATAATGGAAGGTTTTTTATTACAATAAATACCAAGGATGTAGTCTTAGCCAGTGTATGACATTTCAGCATCTCATACACTACTTTCAAAATCAAGTCACACCCATTTGCTTTCTTACCGTGGCAAATATACATAAGAATATTTGCCATTTTAACTATTTTAAGCATAAAATTCAGTGACATTATTTACATTTATGATCATCTGTTATTTTCCATATTTTTATTATAGTCATCCTACAATGGAAATTTCCATATAGAGAGAGAGAGGGAGAAAGAGAGAGGGAGAGAGAGGGAGATTTATTTTATTTTATTTTTATTTTATTTTTTTAAAGATTTTATTTATTTATTTGAGAGAGAGAGAATGAGAGACAGAGAGCACGAGAGGGAAGAGGGTCAGAGGGAGAAGCAGACCCCTTGCTGAGCAGAGAGCCCGATGCGGGACTCGATCCCAGGACTCCAGGATCATGACCTGAGCCGAAGGCAGTCGTTTAACCAACTGAGCCACCCAGGCGCCCCGAGATTGAGATTTAAATGGGTGTCTTCACACTGACATTAAAAGAAATCCTTTAATTCAATAGCCACCTTTATCTTCTGAAAACAGATTTCTTTACTTGTTTCTTAAAGGTATTGACATAAGTCCACAAGTTTGTAAATTAATGACTGAGGAGCTTAAAAAAATCTCTCTGGCTTCATCCTATGCCATAAGCAGGTAAAAGAACAAAACAAAACAAAATAAACCCTGACAAAAAGGGGTGTGGATATTTGCAATGATCACACTTGGGAAATTGTACCTACAGAGTCTAATACCAGTTGTGCCATTAACCACAACCAATAGTGTGATTTTGAGCAAATGACTCAATTTCTCCATGCCTCAGTTTCTCCATGTGGAAAATGTGAGTGCTAAATTAGATAACTTTAAATTTTAATTAGAACTAAAAAAAAAAAGTAAAAAAAATAAATTTTAATTAGAAACAAAATTACTAGGACATATTACATATGGAATATAAATTAAGTGTTATAAGATAATTTTATATGTAGTATTTAATGACTACACTAGATTCAGTTCCCCCTTTGCCTGGCTTGGCAAAGATCTTGAGCACATCAACCTTCATTCCCCACCTCTTGTGCACTGACATCTAACACTCACTTATTTTTTTATTTTATTTTTTCTGTTTTCATTGTTGTACTTGGATTGCTTCCCATTTTTTTTAAATTTATTATGTTATGTTAATCACCATACACTGCATCATTAGTTTTTGTTGTAGTACCATGATTCATTTTTTGCGTATAACACCCAATGCTCCAATCAATACATGCCCTCTTTAATACCCATCGCCAGGCTAATCCATCCCCCAACTGCCTCCCCTCTAGAACCCTCAGTTTGTTTCTCAGAGTCCGTAGTCTCTCATGGTTTGTCCCCCCCTCTGATTTTCCCCCCTTCATTTTTCCCTTCCTACTATCTTCTTCTTCTTCTTCTTTTTTTTTTAACATATAATGTATTATTTGTTTCACCTAGCTACCCCATCCCTCCCAACTCCCACAACTCCAGCAACCCTCAGTTTGTTTCCTGAGATTAAGAATTCCTCATATCACTGAGATCATATGATACATGTCTTTCTCTGATTCACTTATTTCACTCAGCATAATACCCTCCAGTTCCAACTATGTTTTTGCAAATGGCAAGAATTCATTCCTTTTGATGGCTGCATAATATTCCATTGTATATATATACCACATCTTCTTTATCCATTCATCTGTTGATGGACATCTTGGCTCTTTCCTTAGTTTGACTATTGTGGACATTGCTGTATAAGCATCGGGGTGCACGTGCCCCTTTGGATCACTACATTTGTATCTTTGGGGTAAATACCCAGTAGTGCAATTGCTGGGTCATAGGGTAGCTCTATTTTCAACTTTTTGAGGAACCTCCATACTGTTTTCCAGAGTGGATGCATCAGCTTGCATTCCCATCAACAGTGTAGGAGGGTTCCCCTTTCTCTGCATCCTCGCCAACATCTGTCATTTCCTGACTTGTTAATTTTAGCCATTCTGTCTGGTGTGAAGTGGTATCTCATTGAGGTTTTGATTTGGATTTCCCTGATGCCGAGCGATGTTGAGCACTTTTTCATGTGTCTGTTGGCCATTTGGATGTCTTCTTTGGAAAAATGTCTGTTCATGTCTTCTACCCATTTCTTGATTGGATTCTTTGTGCTTTGGGTGTTGAGTTTGATAAGTTCTTTATAGATTTTGGATACCAGCCCTTTATCTGATATGTCATTTGCAAGTATCTTCTCCCATTCTGTCCATTGTCTCTTGGTTTTATTGACTGTTTCTTTTGCTGTGCAAAAGCTTTTTATCTTGATGAAGTCCCAATAGTTCATTTTGCCCTTGCTTCCCTTGCCTTTGGTGATGTTGCTAGGAAAAAGTTGTGGCTAAGGTCAAAGAGGTTCCTGCCTGTGTTTTCCTTTAGGACTTTGATGGACTCCTGTCTCACATTTAGGTCTTTCATCCATTTTGAGTCTATTTTTGTGTGTGGTATAAGGAAATGGTCCAGTTTCATTCTTCTGCATGTGGCTGTCCAATATTCCCGACACCATTTGTTGAAGAGACTGTCTTTTTTCCACTGGACGTTCTTTCCTGCTTTGTCGAAGATTAGTTGACCACAGAGTTGAGGGTCCATTTCTGGGCTCTCTATTCTGTTCCACTGATCTATGTGTCTGTTTTTGTGCCAGTACCATACTGTCTTGATGATGACAGCTTTGTAATAGAGCTTGACATCTGGAATTGTGATGCTGCCAGCTTTGCTTTTCTTTTTCAACATTCTTCTGGCTATTTGGTGTCTTTTCTGGTTCCATTCAAATTTTAGGATTATCTGTTCCATTTCTTTGAAAAAAGTGGATGGTATTTTGATAGGGATTGCATTAAATGTGTAGAATGTTCTAGGTGGTATTGACATCTTCACAATATTTGTTCTTCCAATCCATGAGCATGAACATGGATGCAAAAATTCTCAACAAAATACTAGCCAATAGGATCTAACAGTACATTAAAAGGATTGTTCACCACGACCAAGTGGGATTTATTCCTGGGCTTCAAGGGTGGTTCAACATCTGCAAATCAATCAATGTGATACAATACATTAGTAAAAGAAAGAACAAGAACCATATAATCCTCTCAACAGAAGCAGAAAAAGCATTTGACAAAGTACAGCATCCTTTCTTGAGCAAAACTCTTCAGAGTATAGGCATAGATGGTACATACCTCAATATCATAAAAACCATCTATGAAAAACCCTCAGCGAATATCATTCTCAATGGGGAGAAACTGAGAGCTTTCCCCCTAAGGTCAGGAACACGGCAGGGATGTCCACTATCACCACTGCTCTTCAACACTTGTACTAGAAGTCCTAGCCACAGCAATCAGAAAACAAAAAGAAATAAAAGGCATCTGAATCAGCAAAGAAGTCAAACTCTCACTCTTTGCAGATGATATGATACTTTATGTGGAAAACCCAAAAGACTCCACCCCAAAACTGATAGAATTCATACAGGAATTCAGTAAAGTGGCAGGATATAAAATCAATGCACAGAAATCAGTGGAATTCCTATACACCAACAGCAAGACAGAAAAAAGAGAAATTAAGGAGTCGATCCCATTTACAATTTCACTGAAAACCATAAGATACCTAGGAATAAATCTAACCAAGGAAGCAAAGAATCTGTATTCAGAAAACTGTGAAATACTCCACCAAAGTGTTTTAAGAAATCTTATCTGGGCATTAAAAAAAAAAAAAAAAAAGACACAGTGTAGAAGTGGATGCTGCTGGGTGCTGCCCAGATTTCCCTTTTCAGACCTTAAGACCAAGGTTCTCATTCTTTAGCTTCCAGGAGTGGTGGTAGTTGACAATTTACTAGGCCTACATTTGCCCTTTGTGGGGTTAGCTATCACATCCAATGACTGGTTCATGCTGGCTAAAAAGATTTTCTCAAAGCCTGAATTCAGAACAAATCTGATGGCATTGCCTGATACCTCTTTTGTAACTGCAGTGAGATTCAAATCCTTCCTCAGCTCAGTCTTACCTTCTTTACTCTCCTTTAGGTTTCTTTTCCAGGAGCATTTTCCAGTAAGTCTCCTGCACACATCTGCATCCCAGAATTTACTTTCAGGGATGCCATTCTAAGATAAATAGTAAATTATTCAAGAGAATGTCAATGACTCCTAAAATTTAGTCATAAAAATCGAAAATATATACAGTCTTCTGTTTATTAGTAAAGTCATACACATTTTTTTCTTTTCAGATCACATTAACTTGTATTTCCCATTAAACCATATTGAGTAGAATTCAGGCTTTAATAATGTAGAGCATAACTGCTGGTGCCATGGAGCTCATCTCAATCACGAATATGGACTTCAATTGAAATAGTACTAATTATAAGTAAAGAATGCCTGGTAAGACTTCTATTTGATGGAGTCATGAAGAGAGTAACATTTTTTTTCTCATTGTTAATACTTTTGAGGAACATATTCTGAAAGACTATGTATTTCTAATTTCATAGGTAATAGAACAAATATTAATCTAAACTTTGCTTCCAGCCTTGAATAACCTTGAATATTTATTAAATTTATTGAGTTTTAATCTCTTCATAAAATTGTACAACAGTATTTCTTATATATCATAAAATAAAAAAAAAATAAATCTCTTGTCAGTATATGGTTTGACCAATTCAACACTTAAAAAAGACTCATATATGTGTATCTGTTTACTTAAAGGATTTAGGATTTATTCTGGCTATGGCAAAATAGTCCTGGATTGATTTTTAGTGAAAAACGTAAGTGTTCAGCACCTTTCCCATGTCTCCTTTACATGTGCACACACACACACACACACACAAGCTATCAGTTCCAGATGTATATTTATATATAAAATATCTAATATAACTTATTTATGCTCTTGGATGAATTCCTTTGTGAAGTTTACTATGAAGAATTTCCTTTCACCTGAACTTCACTCACCAATTCTTCAGTATTAAAATGAACTGCAAGTACAAATATCTGGAATCAGATCAGTTTAAAGAATAAAATAGTAGCTAAAAGTACATACATTAGAGACAGACTACTTGGATTTAAATCCCAGTTAAACCACTTTATTATCTGTATAACCTTTAACAAATAATTTGATTTCCTTAGTGCCTAATTTCTTCATATATAAAATGGTGAAAACCATAGAATCTATCTTAATTGCTATGAGAATTTAACTCATTAATTAGATACTTAAAGATTTTCCTATCACTCAATGTTAGATTTTATCAGCATCACATTCAATATCATGTTATTTTATTTTATCAAAGTTTAAAAAATAAAAATAGGCATTTAAATTCTCATTTTTAAAAAAAGTAAAATTTTGACATGACCATTACATTCAAATTTTTGCTGATATAAAAGTAATTAACAAACTATGACCTATATCATTTTGCATTTTAATGACTTCAGTATTACTAAAACATATATTTCTAAATATTGTTCATTTTAATTTTAGAAAGAAAACAATCATAGGCTCCTTCATATCAAAAAGAGTATAAACCACAAATTAATATCCCAAAACAAAATGGTTTATAGTCATTCAGTTTATGGGATTTAGTCCAAGTGCAGCATGAAATAGAGAGAACAGAGGATTTGAGTAGTGAGTGACCATATCTTACAGTATCTTCTGAATTAATTTCGTCACTTCATTAGCATTGCTAAGAGACACAGCTCTCAAATTGCACTGATCAAAATAATGTCAAAACTTAAAAAGGATTATTTTTGTATTATTGCTGAAAAGTGGTCCCTTGGATAGTCTACATCCCAACCCCTGGAACCTGTGATTATTACTTTATCTGGCAACAGAATGAATTTTATTTGATATTGCAAAAGAAGTGATTAAGTTAAAGATCTTGAGAGGGCAGTTTATTCTACATTTTTGAGGTAGGCCCTAAATATAATGACATGCGTTTTGTAAAAAAAAACAAAAAAACAAAAAAACAAAACAACAAAGAGGTTAAGTGAGTTTTGGAGAGAGAAGAGGAGAGACGATGTAGCCACAAGGCAGAAAATACCTATAGACATCAGAAGCTAGAAGATCAAGAATTGCTTATTAGAGCCTAGGGAGGGAGCATGGCCCTACTGACACCTTGATTCCAGACATCCAGCATCCAGAACTATGAAAGAATAGTTCTGCTGTTTTAAGGGACCTGGTTTATAGTCATTTGTCACAGCAGCCTCAGGAAACTGATGGACCATTCTTCAACAATAGTGAGCACTGATAGCATCATAGATGTGAAAGTAGCGTGATTCCAGATGGAAGCTAACCTTCGTTTAACATACCTAGATTTATTCTTTGATAGAAAGTATGCATGCAACCATTGCCACTATCACAGCTTATTTATATGTAAAATCTACCTTTGCAATAAAATATCATATTTCAATCTGGTAGCATTTAATGATACACTTACTAAGGCATGCATTCTTTGTTGTGCTGCTTTGATAACAAGGAAGACAGTCTACTAAAATAACCAAAATTAACAGGGCGTTTATTGAAAAAATACACATGGATATAATGAAAAGTGGACTCTATGACATGCGGCCAGGCATAAAGTGAAAAAGTGAACCACTAAATCCTTGTGGAGATTACAACACTAGTTCTAGGATTGCAACTAGAAAACTGTTCACAAGCAAAGCCAGTTCTAGTGATCAACACTGGTGTTACTTATTGATTTACATTGGCTCCTTTGTCTCTTTTTAGTTTGTTTCTGTCTCAAATTCTGAGAACTCAAACTTGCATTCAAATTCTCTTTAAAAAGTAATTTTATTTATAGTCAAATTTTACTCTATAGTCAAATAATAATTGTTTTTTTCTTCCATAAGTAAATACCCTCAACTGACCAGTCATTACAAATTGTGGGTAGTAGTCAATCATTCAGAAAAATTTTAATGACACATTTGTGGAATTATTTTTAAAAATCTTATTTCCAGGGGTACCTGGGTGGCACAGTCTGTTAAGTGTAGGACTCTTGATTTCAGCTCATGATCTCAGCATAGTGGGATCAAGTCCCAAATCGGCTCTGCAATCAGTGCAGTCTGCTTGATATTCTCTTTCCCTCTCCCTCTGCCTCTTCCCCCTTTCTCTAAATTAAATAAATAATTCTTTAAAAAAAACCCAAACTTCCTCATAAAAAAGGCTTATCATCAAATTAGTATATTGCCAAATTATGGAGACTTATCACTATATTTTTCCCTAAAATAATATTTCTGAAATATACTGTTGGAAAAGATGGTAATTATATTCTAAGTATCTTCAAAACAAAATTTGGTGGCAAATAAAATAACAATATGTAAGGCATAATTTTCTAAAATCTGTTATAATAATTTGCATAAAAAGAAAAAATAAAAGAAGAGCAAGTGTAAGATATTTTATAGTAAGGACACAATTTTCAAAACTTTGAATCCTTATTAGTTAATATAGTGCCTGGTGATTTCCAGACTGCTGGAATCTATTTCTCATATGGCTGAGCTAAAAAACAAAAGCTGAAAGTGGACATGATCAAAGTATATGAAGTGAAAAATGGTAAGATGATATGCACACATTTTTCATAAAGGAGTCTATATTGAAACTAGAGAGTGGAAAGTTTAGAAAAGAGGGGATATTAATCTACACAAAACTTAGCAACACAATAAAAGTTACTATCCATAAATTTTTTTGTCATAAAATAGCTATACTTTTTATCTGAGATGAGATCATGAAAGAATGACTATTTAACAGCCTGTTCCCTGGTGGCCAAACCAGATAGAGTTCTGTTTAGACTAGACCATTGGCCTGGTTGAATGCAAATAAGTCTGACTATGAGCAAATGCATTCATTCATTTATTCACATGCAGTTAACTTACAGAGCTCCCTTATGTATCAGGTGTGCTGTTACTAACTACCCTATAGAACTGGAGAGGTGGTGAGAGTGACTGATAGGTAAATAAAGAGTTAGCTATTAATCAAAGTGGAAGATGTAAAGGCTAGCAAGCCTCTAAATCAGCCTGGAGGACATGGAGCACAAACATTATTCACTGTTCATAATGTGCTAAGGTTATTAATTTGTATTGCTTACCCTAAGTCTGGAGGAAGTATAGTACATAGTGCAAAACATGGGCTTTGGAGTCCAATCTATAGTTTTGAATGATTTAAATATTGTTTGAGATTACTTAAATATTGTAAAGGATTTCTTTTAGTTTTGAATGCTGGCTCCAGCAGCTGGAAGATATGTCCTCAGAAAATTTGTTTAAATAGCTGGAGATTATTTTACCTGAAAATTGAATATAATAACTGTATCACCTATTTCATTGAGTTATTTAATTGAGAGAATGGATGTGAAGCACAACACTGTACCTGTTACATTGTAGGACCTTGTTGCAGTTTGGGCTCCCAGAAAGCCAGCTCTGAGACAGAGATTAGCTTTTAGGAAACATATTAGGAAGTGTTTTTAAGATGAACACCTGTGGGAGAAACAAAAAACGGGTAGTAGAAAGGGGCCTCAGCCTACTACACTAGCAGGGGTGGTATTTGATACCCCAATATCAGCTAGTCACCAGATGCTGGCTACTCCTGTGGCATATATACAACAGCCTATTGGGCAAGATGGGTCTCCCACCACCAACAATTCCTTGAACAGGTTAATGGCCACAAGGTCTTGCTGGCAACATTCCCAGAAGCTGGGGAGTTAGTCTTGAAATCCTAGAGGGAAGATCTGAGAGGCTCCACAGGGGACCCACTACAGAATTCAATGGATGTTAAAATTATTGAGTATTAGGTATTGCTATTAAACTATCAGTTTAAGTGGACTTCAACTACATAAAAGTGAGTAAAAATGAGGACAGAAATGCAGGAGTGCTCAAATTTTACCAATAATATCAGAACTAGAAATGTTAAAAAGATGTCCTGAAAACATTGATTCACTTTGACTCAACAATTACATTCCTACGAGTGTATCCTAAGGAAATAATAGGGAGGCACAAAAATCTTTAACTTTAAAATTGCTTGTAAAAGCATTATAGTAGAAATAAAAAATATATATCAGTAGTGAAATGCATAAATGCTACATCCATTTTTGAAAATATTATGGTAAATTCAAGGTCATTAAGATAATACTGTTACCAAATGTTTATTGACATACTATAGGGAACAAACTGAGGGTTGCTAGAGGGGAGGTGGGTGGGGGGATGGGTAAATGGGTGATGGGCATTAAGGAGGGCACTTGTTGTAATGAGCATTGGGTGTTATATGCAAGTGATGAATCACTGATTTCTATCCCTGAAACTAGTATTACACTATATATTAGCTAACATGAATTTAAATAAAATCTTGAAAGAAAAAAAAAAAGAACAATTTCATGGCATGCAAAGTGGGAAAAAAAATCAATTTGCAAAGTCTATATACTACATGATTTTTTTTATGCACACACACAAAGATTTATTCCAAGTGTCAATGATGATTACCTCTGAAAACTGGGGTTGTGGGAAATTATATTTTCTTTGTTTTACTGATTTGTATTTTATTTTCTTTCCATTAAATGAAACATAATATTCACATGAGACAGTATTTATAATGCATATACATAGTCTACAGGAAAGTGACAAAAGGAAAACATACACACTCACTACTAAACCAATATAATAATAATAATATAATGTGATATATTCTATATACTATACTACAGCAACATAATAATGATTATAATATAAAATAAAATTATTATAATCCCAGTACACTTAAAGTGCCTAGACCATCTCATCAAAATAAGAAATATGAGCCTGGCAGAATACAAACAAAAATTTTAGGAAAGCTCTTAGATCAGCCTAGAGGTGATTTTGTTAAGGTTATATCTACTGAGGCTATAGATTTGGATTGCTCAAATTTAGAGGCAGTATGGTCCAGTGTTAAGAGTGCAGGCTCTAAAGTCACTTTTCTAGTTTTAGATTTTATTCCTCCCAAACTGAAGGGGTATTCCTTAAGTGCTCTGACTAGGAGAAGTATATAAAGAGAATAACGTTCTTTAATTTGAATGTTACATTGCTCTTTGTGCAGCATAAATTTGTAATCCAGGAGACTAAAAAGATGGCGGAGGAGTAGGGGACCCTATTCCAACAGGTCTCCAGAATTGAGCTGGATATCTACCAGCTGAACACCCACAAAATCAGCCTGAGATGAAAGAAGATAGATCTGTATCTCTACAAACAGAATATCGCAGGTGGTTGGTTTTGAGGTATGAAGCAGGGAGCCATGATTCTGCGGTCAGATATTGGAGGATAAACGGCAGCAGGAGGGAGCCTGGCCATCGGGATCTTACACCACTGGGAGCAATAGCCTCCTGCGCTGGGGACCAGGCACAGACTTGCAGACCACTAGCTACAGGGAAAGGACTTCAGGGCACTCCCCCGGACAGAAACCCTGTGCAGTGGGGCCAGGTGTGCAAACTGGGGGTGGCTGGCAGTTTTAGAAGCACAAAAGGCAGAGACATGCCCCAACCTGGAGGGGAGGACTGGGGGCATTGCTGAGGGGCACACAACCCAGGACTGCAGTTTATAGCAGCACAGACAGAAAGGGAGATAGTGTGGCCTGGAGAGCTCACTGAAGAATAGACTGCAATCTGTCTGCTCTGAGGCAGAGGGTTGGAAATGGTCTCTTCTGCTCTGACTCTCAGAAGAGACGTGGAAAGCCACCAGGGGAAGGTGCCAGAGAACAAAAGCCCCCCAAAAAACGGTTTTCACTGAGCCCATCCCCTGCCACAGGGGGCAGGGCAACTCTGGCCAAACAGTGTTGCCTGACTAACAGCGTGGCAGGCCCCTCCCCCAGAAGACAGGCTGGGAAAACAAGAGGCCAGCAACCTAAGGTCCCTAGAAAACAGGTGCATCTTGTTTGGGTTGTGGTCAATAATTTGGACCCTATACATTCCCTCAACCACCCCTCAACAGAATGACTAAGAGGAGGAACCCCCAAAATAGGAAAGACTCAGAGACTATGATTTATGCCACAGATTTACAAATGGATTCAGATATAACTAAGATGTCAGAGATGGAATTCAGGCTAGCAATTGTGAAGACAATAGCTAGAATGGAGAAATCAATTAATGGCAACATAGAGTCTCTAAGGGCAGAAATGAAAACTGAATTGGCAGAACTTAAAAATGCTATCAATGAGATCCAATCTAATCTAGATAATCTAACAGCTAGGGTAAGTGAGGCAGAAGAAAGAATTAGTGATTTAGAAGACCAATTAATAGACGTGAAAAGAAAAGAGGAGGCCAAGGAAAAACAACTCAGAATCCAAGAACATAGAATCAGAGAAATAAGTGACACCATGAAACATTCCAATGTCAGAATTATTGGAATCCCTAAGGGGGTGGGGAGAGAGAGAGGACTAGAAGATATATTTGAGCATATCATAGATGAGAACTTCCCTAATCTGGGGAATGAAACAAACATTAGTGTCTAAGAGGCAGAGAGGACCCCTCCCAAGATCAAGGAAAATAGGAAAACACCCCAGCATGTAATAGTAAGACTCACAAATCTTAGAACCAAGGAAACCATCTTAAGGGCAGTTAGGGGGAAGAGATTCCTTATGTACAGAGGGAGGAACATCAGAATAAGGTCAGACCTATCCACAGAGATCTGGCAAGCCAGAAAGACCCGGCAAGACATAGTCAAGGTACTAAATGAGAAGAACATGCAGCCAAGAATACCTTATCTGGCAAGGTTGTCATTTAGAATGGATGGAGAGAAGCAGAACTTCCAAGACCAGCAGAAACTGAAAGAATATGTGACCACTAAACCGGCCCTGCAAGAAATATTAAGAGGGGTTCTATAAAAGGAGAAAGACACCAAGAGTGATATAGAACAGAAATGTACAGGGACAATCTATAAAAACAAGGTCTTCACAGGCAACATGATGACAATAAATTCATATCTTTCAATAATCACTCTCAATGTGAATAGCCTAAATGTTCCCATAAAACAGCACAGGGTTGCAGATTGGACAAAAAGACAGGACCCATCCATATGTTGTCTATAAGAGACTCATTTTGAACCTAAAGATACATCCAAACTGAAAGTGAAGGGATGGAGATCCATCTTCCATGCCAGCAAAACTCAAAAGAAAGCTGAGGTAGCAATTACAAATTAGATTTTGAACTAAAGACTGTAGTTAGAGACACAGAAGGACACTATATCATTCTTAAAGTGTCTATCCAACAAGAAGATCTAACAGTTGTAAATATCTATGCCCCCAACATGGGAGCTGCCATCTACATAAGCCAACTGTTAACCAAAATAAGAGTCATATTGATAACAATATGTTAATTGTAGGAGACCTCAATAGTCCACTCTCAGCAATGGACAGATCTTCTAAGCAGAAAATCAACAAACAAGAGCTTTGAATGGCACACTGGACCAGATGGACCTCATAGTTATATACAGAACATTCCACCCTAAAACAACAGAATACTCATTATTCTTGAGCGAGCGCACATGGAACTTTCTCCAGAATAGACCACATACTGAGTACCATATCAGGTTTCAACTGATACCAAAAGACTGAGATTATTCCCTGCATATTCTCAGACCATAATGCTTTAAAACTGAAACTCAATCACAAGGAAAAATTTGGATTAAATTCAAACGCTTGGAAGCTAAAGACCACTCTGCTCAAGAATGTTTGGGTCAACCAGGAAATCAAAGAAGAACTTAAACAATTCATGGAAACCAATGAGGATGAAAACACATCGGTCCAAAACCTATGGGATACTGCAAAGGTGTTCCTAAGGGGGAAATACATAGCCATCTAAGCCTCACTCAAAAAAAAAAAAATAGAAAAATCCTGAATTCACCAACTAACTCTACACCTTAAAGAACTAGAGAAAAAGCAACAAATGATGCCTAAGCCACACATTAGAAGAGAAATAATTAAGATTAGAGCAGAGATCAATGAATTAGAAACCAGAAACACAGTAGATCAGATGAATGAAACTAGAAGCTGGTTCTTTGAAAAAATTAATGGGATTGATAAATCACTGGCCAGACTTATCCAAAAGAAAAGAGAAAGGACCCAAATTAATAAAATTATGAATGGAAGGGGAGAGATAACAAATAACACCAAAGAAATAGAAACAATTATTAGAAATTCTTATCAACAACTATATGCCAGTAAATTGAGCAACGTGGATGAAATGGATGACTTCCTGGAAACGTATAAACTCCCAAGACTGAAACAGGAAGAAAGTGACAACCTGAATAGACCAATAACCAGTAACAGAATTGAAGCATTGATCAAAAACCTCCCTAAAAACAAAAGTCCAGGGCCTGATGGATTCCCTGGGGAATTCTACCAAACATTCAAAGAAGATATAATACCTATTCTCCTGAAGCTGTTTTAAAAAATAGAAACAGAAGTAAAGCTTTCAGACTCATTCTATGAGGCCAGCATTACCTTAATCTCCAAACCAGGCAAGGACCTCATCAAAAAGGATAAATTCAGACTGATATCCTGGATGAATATGGATTCGAAAATCCTCAACAAAATCCTAGCTAATAGGATCCAACAATACATTAAAAGGATCATCCACCACAACCAAGTGGGATTTATCCAAAGGATGCAAGGGTGGCTCAACATTCACAAATCAATCAATGTGATAGAATACATTAATAAGAGGAGAGAGAAGAACCATATGGTCCTCTAACTGATGCAGAAAAAGCATTTGACAAAATACAGCATCCTTTCCTGATTAAAACTCCTCAGGTTATAGGGACAGAGAGAACATTCCCCAAGTTCATAAAATCCATCTATGAAAAACCCACAGTGAATATCATCCTCAGTGGGGAAAAGCTGAGAACGTTTCCCTTAAGATCAGGAACACATCAAGGATGCCCACTCTCACCACTATTGTTCAATGTAGTACTAGAAGTCCTAGCAACAGCAATCAGACAACAACAACAACAAAAATATATTCAAATTGGCAAAGAAGAAGTCAAACTCTCTCTTTTCGCAGATTACATGATACTTTATGTGGAAAACCCAAAAGACTCCACCCCCAAATTTCTACGACTCATACAGCAATTCAGTAATGTGGCAGGATACAAAATCAATGCACAGAAATCACTGGCTTTCTTATACACTAACAACACAACCATAGAAAGAGAAATTAGAGAAACAATTCCATTTACAATAGCTCCAAAAACCATAAGATACCTCAGAATAAACCTAACAAAAGAGGTGAAGGATCTATACTCTAGGAACTACAGAACACTCATGAAAGAAATTGAAGAAGACACAAAAAAATGGAAAAACATTCCATGCTCATGGATTGGAAGAATAAACATTGTTAAAATGTCTATGCTACCCAGAGAAATCTATACCTTCAATGCCATCCTGATCAAAATTCCAATGACATTTTTCAAAGTGCTGGAAAAAATAGTCCTAAAATTTGTATGGAATCAGAAAAGACCCTGAATTGCCAAGGAAATGTTAAAAAAGAAAAACAAAGCTGGGGACATCACGTTGCCCGATTTCAAGCTATATTACAAAGCTGTGATCACCAAGACAGCATGGTACTGGCACAAAAACGGACATATAGACCAATAGATCAGAATAGAAAACCCAGATATGGACCCTCAACTCTATGGTCAAATAATCTCTGACAAAGCAGGAAAAAATACGCAATGGAAAGAAGACAGTCTCTTCAATAAATGGTGCTGGGAAAATTGGACAGCTATATACAGAGGAATGAAACTCGACCAGTCTCTAACACCATACACAAAGATAAACTCAAAATGGATGAAAAACCTCAATGTGAGACAGGAATCCATCAAAATCCTAGAGGTGAACATAGGCAGTAACCTCTTTGACTTCGGCCACAGCAACTTCTTTCAAGATTCATCTCCAAAGGCTAGTGAAACAAAAGCAAAAATGAACTTTTGGGACTTCATCAAGTTAAAAAGCTTCTGCACAGCAAAGGATACAGTCAACAAAACAAAGAGGCAACCCACAGAATGGAAGAAGATATTTGCAAATGACAGTACAGATAAAGGGCTGGTATCCAAGATCTATAAAGAATGTCTCAAACTCAACACCCAAAAACAAATAATCAAGTCAAAAAATGGGCAGAAGACATGAACAGACACTTCTGAAAAGAAGACATAGAAATGGCTAACAGACACATGAAAAAATGTTCATCATCATTAGCCATCAGGGAAATCCAAATCAAAACCACACTGAGATACCACCTTACACCAGTTAGAATGGCAAAAATTGACAAGGCAAGAAACAACAAATGTTGGAGAGGTTGTGGAGAAAGGGACACACTCTTACACTATTGATGGGAATGCAAGTTGGTACAGCCACTTTGGAAAACATGTGGAGGTACCTCAAAAAATTAGAAATAGAGCTACCCTATGACCCAGCAATTGCACTCCTGGGTATTTACCCCAAAGACACAGATGTAGTGAAAAGAAGGGCCATATGCACCCGAATGTTCATAGCAACAATGTCCACAATAGCCAAACTGTGGAAAGAGTCGAGATGCCCTTCAGATGAATGGATAAAGAAGATGTGGTCCATATATCCAATGCAATATTACTCATCAGAAAAGATGAATACCCATCTTTACATCAACATGGATGGGACTGGAGGAGATTATGCCAAGTGAAATAAGTCAAGCAGAGAAAGTCAATTATCATATGGTTTCACACTTATTTCTGGAACAAAGGAATAGCATGGAGGACATTAGGAGAAGGAAGGGAAAAATGAAGTGGGGGGCATCAGAGGGAGAGATGAACCATGAGAGACTATGGACTCTGAGAAACAAACTGAGGGCATAGAGGGGAGGGGGTGGGGGGATGTGTTAGCTTGGTGATGGGTATTAGGAGGGCACGTACTGCATGGAGCACTGGGTGTTATATGAAAACAATGAATCGTGGATCACTACATCAAAAACTAATGATGTATTGTATGGTGACTAACATAACATAATAAAATAAAATTAAAAAAAAAATTGTAATCCAGAAGTTGGCATGCAGTACTTATACAGACAGGGTTTTGTTTTGTTTTATATTCTGCAATTAAGCTGTCTTATTTTTGCAATTTAGTTTTTCAAATGAAGTATTACACTTTGCATTCACATTTATTAATTGTCATTTTACTAGTTTTAGCAGCCAACTATAAAAATAATCATTTTTTTGGCACCTGGGTGGCTCAGTCGTTAAGCATCTGCCTTCGTCTCAGGTCATGATCCCAGGGCTCTGGGATCGAGCCCCACATCAGGCTCCCTCCTCCACGGGAAGCCTGCTTCTCCCTCTCTCACCCCGCCTGCTTGTGTTCCCTGTCTCGCTGTGTCTCTCTCTATCAAATAAATAAATTCTTTAAAAAAAAATCATTTTTTGTAACAGTATCTAGTGTGCCCTTGATTGATGATTGATTGGTGGATTGATTATCTGAACTCTTTGCAATCTGAACTTTTTACAAATGAGGTGCTGGAAAAAGGCCAGGACAGAGCCTTGGAGGCCATATGGAGGATGTAGTGAGACTGTTTCTACTATCTGCTCTTTAAAAACGTGTCTCTCATCAACCCACACCCTCAGCTTCCAGAGGTTTCAGCTACAGAGGAAGCTGAGTCTCTCTCTGGGAATTGACTTTGTCTAAAGGAGCTGCTGGTCCCAAGGTTACAACCTCTCCTCCAGAGCAGCCCACATCTATGACAGTTGAAGTGGGATTAAAAAGCCCTGACCTCCTTGTCTCAATTCAGACCAACCCTAAACAGCCATCCTAGATTCAGAGCTCCTTGTGGAATCAGGCTGAGGCCTTGAATGCAACTGTATCACAGGAGTTCTCTTTCCTCCTCTACTCAAGCCTGCTACCTTCACTCCTTAGAGCTGTCATTCCCCCTAAACAGTCTCCAGAAAAATCGCCTTCACTGAAATCTGTCTCAGAATGTTTCTTGGATGATCCAACCTAAGACAACCCTGACTTTCAGTCTACTCATAGGCTCACATTTTTCATTTATAAAGATAATATCATGGTCTTTAATTACTTTAGTTAAATACATCCATAAAATTAAGATATGCACTTCTTATAACATCTTTCAGAAAATTTTGTTTAAAAACTCCATTACATGGTTCATTTAGCATGGCTTGTTCTTACTCAACTCTTTCTATTGCCTAGGAATCATAATTTTCTCTTTCAAAAGTCTATAAACCCTTTGCATCACCAATATGCTTCCTAGGGTGTGGTTAATGAGATCCAAATGTTTTTGTTTTCATTTTTTTTCTGAATATCAATAAAATATTTGCATTAGTGGCTTACAACATTACCATTTTTTATGACTCTCAGAAGCCACCCAAACAAATCCTGCAACCATAAGTTACTTGAAGTGCTACTCTGTTATTACTACTTTTAAAATTCTAAAATAATACCAGATGTCAATATTTTTTAGAGCATTTATTTGCCAGACATTGTGTTGAGAACATTACGTGACTATTTCATGTAATTCTCCAACAGTTCATGAGGCAAAATCATTGTTTCCATTTTGGAATTGAGAAAAACCAAAGCACAGAAAGATTAATCCACCAATTACATGCCTGGGATTTCAATGTCTACAATCTTGACCACAAGTGCAACTCTGCCACTTCAAATTTTTTCATGTTTACTGGCATCCATTTGGACCCAAAAAATGGCACTTTGGAAAGCAAATAGGTGTTCCCTTTGGTAGAAGCTTAAACATATTAAATTGTCCATTCTTTTGAAACTCCCAAATCAATAGCTGGCTTTAAGAGTATAATCACTAGTCAGCCTTATCTTCCACTTCTCCCTTTTTCATTCTAGTCCAGCCACAGGAATTTTCTGGCTGATCCTTGGACACCCACACATGTTTATGTTTGAGAATTTGGCATTTTTCTGTTTCTCTCTCTCTGGAGTGCTCTTTGCTAAGATATCGTTATGGGTCAACCTATTTCATATCGATATTCATTCAATGGTCACTTTCTTAGACCTTGTCTAGCCTTTCAAAAAAACTTTTTCCTTGAAATCTATCTCCAGCACTCCCTTTCTCTAACTTTATTTTTCTTCCTAGATACATCATCAACCACGATTTTTTTTTTGTTTCTTTGTTTTGTTTTTGTCTATACTCCTGCAATAGATTTTAAACTCTATGAGGTGTTTGTCAATTTAAATCGGCATTAAATCTCCAGGAATTGCAATAGTGCATTACATAAAGTGAAGACTCAATATATTTGCTTAAAAATGCATGAATGGAGAGGAAAAAAAGTAATTGGTATAAAATCCTTTAGTGACAGAGTTACTTTTAAAAGAAGATATGTCAAGTATTGATCAAGAATATACTTGAATGCATCATTTCAAAGAAATAATAACCCAGTAGCATTTATTTGGCACTTATTAGATTTCAGGCAGTATTTTAGATATTAGGGGTGCCACAATGAAGAAACTAGGTAAAATCCCTGCTCTCATAGTGATAACATTTTAGCTCACTCTCCAGCACTATGCTCGTATCACTGTGCTGTCTAAACAGGTTTTGGGGATGGGAATGAAGTAGATAATATATAAACATCATTGCTAAAGAAAAACTGTTTTGCAGCTACTTTTTTTTGAAAATATTTCTTCTTGGAAATAAGTTTGGTACAGGAAACCCATATTATCCATTATTTTCAGGACTTAAATGATAATATCTATTGACCATCTAAACTGCAGAAATGCAAAAAAAAAATATATTGTGGATATTTTATTACTATTTGAAAATGGCTCCACATCAAGAACCTTTCTCTTATGTCTCATGATAAAGTATAGCATTAAATGAAGCACTTACTGCATATATGTAATATATTACTACATTATCTCAAAATAACAATATTAAATGGAGGATTCTTAGAGAAATATGCATGCTGATGAAATGAACATTTCAAAGGAAATATTTTAAAAATTATTATTTTAGTTAGCAATATTCATACTTGCATAAACTTAGCATAATAGCTTAATTTAAAAATGTCTTGCATTTTTCACCCCATTTAACAATTTCTCATATTTTTAAAGGATAGTGTGGTGAATTAATGTGGGAATATTTGCATTATCTTATAAATAACATAAGCATTGTTAAACAGAGGAAGGAAGCCAAGTTCTTTAAAAATTTTACACATATCTATTAATCATTTGATTATGTGTCTTTTCATGCTCTTGCTGCATTTCTTCTTTATACTTGTAGAAAATGACTACTACATGGATACATAGTGAATTACTGCTGCCAATAATAAAATATGAATTTCCTTAGCACAATGTTTGTATTAGTATATTTTAATAACACTTTAAATTTTTAAACCATTAAGAATGCCCTCTAATCTTGATATATTTAATAAAATAGATGCATAACATTATATATATGTGTATATTTTATATACACATACATTTTAGAATCACTGAGTTGAATGAAAACTACTATAGAAAACATGTAATCCAATATAGACAAAATTGAAAAAATGTAGTAGACATAATAATATTAGAAAAATTTGTATTGAGGGGAACCTGGGTGGCTCAGTAGATTGACTTTTTCAGTAATATACAAAAGGTGAAATTAATTATTATCAATATCATAGAGCAATATCATAGAAAATAATTGCATACTAAATTGTATATTATCAAGAATTTGGAGAATATTGTCACTGTCCAAAAAAGCTTGTAATTTAAGTAGACAAAACTAAGACTGATAAATTATTCTGGAAATAGAGGAGACAGTAAATCACCTGAGGCATCACATGCACAGCCATTGAATGTTATATGAATTAACAAAACTGATGGTACTTTCTTATGATTCCAGTAAAGATCTGAAGCTCATTAGCAAAAGGAGTGCACAATGAACAGTGGTGAAATATTAGCAATAGTTTACAAATAGATATGACTTTAAAGTTTGAAAGTTAACCTTAACTTTGAACAAGTAACTCAATATATGCAAATATTGTGAAGTGGGGACTATTACAACCTCACAGTTTTCTGTGATATTAAATTAAGTAATGCATATGAGTGTACCTAACAGAGCCAGATAAAGATTAACTATTGACTAAATTTATCATTACTATCATTATATCCACTTGATGGATAAGAAACCCTGTTCTTGCCCCTTGTGAAAACCATAGAAGAACACATTCTACACTAATCCTCAAAGTCCTCCCCTTGGATCAATAAATACCAGTTGCAAACAAGACAATTTGCTTGCTAATGCACACTTTATTGGCTCAAATATTGCACTACGATCTTTATTTTAAGGTCTTCAGCTGAATAAACTGAATAAGAAAAATTGGAAATATAGCTCTAATAAAAGTTACATAAATGAAAGGTTGGACTTATTTAATGCAGAAGTATAAAAGAATTTTGAATGTGGGGCGATGTAATATGAGTAGCATTGGAAAAGGTGAACCTAGAGGTAGGCTGGTAGATGGAATGAAAATATGAAATACTAGAGAAAAGAAGACTACTTAGGAATTCAGTACAATTGGGTAAAATTATTAGGATAAGGATTTGAAGCAAACTTAAAGTAACAAGAGTAAAGAAAGGTAAAATAAGAAAAAAAAATAAAACAGCTAATAGGGAATAATAAAAAAAAATAGCGGTAAGTCATTGGTAGGGTGAGGGGTCAAGCAATAGTCACCATTCATACATTGAATATATTAATATATGTTTAAAAAATGACAGAAGAGAGCAGAGGACTCATCTTTTGTGATGACTCACCTGGATGAATTATTTATTTCTAAGAAAACAGTGAAGGAATTTTTTACTGAATTAAAAAAATGGAAGAAAGAAAAAAGCATACCAGCATACAAATTTTCAAAATTACATAAAAGAGCAGGAAATTAATGGGTGTAGAAATTGTCAGTCACACGTGGTCACCTACAATAAATTACTTTGCCTTTATTCTGATACATCATTTGAGGTTTTAAAGTCTTCCTCTATTCACTAACTGCATGCAATTCAGTTCAAATATTCTGTCATTTCTAAGTCAAAATGCTATGGTATTAAGTGCACTAAAAGGCACAAAGAAGTTGGTAATAATTACATTAAGATAGATAAAAAAGAGAAAACTAAAGGCTGTGACAGTTGAAGACTGGTCCACATATCTGATTTTGCCTGAAATAATACTCCTATATAGGAAACAAAGAGGCAGACATTTACCATATGGCATAATTTCAGTGATACAATGGATTTATTCAAAATCTCTCTCAAAATTAGAGATAGCAATGAAAAATTTAAAACCCAGTTCTTAACAATTAATTTCTTTGGTTACTATTTTTTTTTTTACTTTATTGTTTAAAAACTGAGTACCCTATTGTAAGTGTACACCTCATCAACTGCTGGACTTTGCAGGGGGTAGGGGAAAACAGGAACAGAAATTGTGCTGTAAATTCCGTTCTAGACAAACTAATGTAGGAAGATAATCTGGAGCCCAAATGCAGGGTTCTATAGCATTAAAAAGCTGTAATAGAATGAGACAAATATAGCAGCATGTGGCAGGGGAAGAGCTCACATTTATGAAAGAGACATAAAATTTGCCAGAACTTTTTGGAACAAAAAATAAATAGCAAATGAAAAGATGAGAAAATAGTATCTCAAAACCTCCCTGTGTCTCAGAACTGATAGCTTTTTCTTTCCTATGTGAAGAGCAGTGTTTTCTATATTTTGTGCATTTTCTGAAAGTCAAGGAAGGACTCTGTTTCCCCTTTTCTAGGCCACTCTTTATCTCCTGCTTCCAAGCAAAGATAACTCATGTCCCTTAAATTGTAAAAGATTGGAGCTACTTTCTTTTATTGTTAGTAAGAAAGAAGAAAGAAAAGAAAGGTAGGTGTGTTTGTGTGTGGGGGGGAGATAAACCAAGGTAAGAGAAAAAGAGGACAAGGAAAGAAGAAAACTGTGAGGAAAAAAAGAATGGGCAACAAAAAAGAACAATTCAACATTGTTTTGTTAGCTAAAATATAGAATATAGGATGTAGCAGAGGAATTAGAACTCTTTGAATTGACCACTTCACTTCAGAAGAGGAGACGGAAGGCTTGAGATGTTAACTGTTGTGTTTGGTATTCATGAGTTCATTCATCAGGGTTTACTTAGTGCTTAATACATGCCAGGTTTTTATCTATATGCTATGACACATCAGCTAATAAAACAAAATCCCTGTTTTCAGGAATCTTCTTCACAAAAGTAATATTCCAGTGCAGACCTTCCAATTCCCAATTATTCCGTTCAAGCTCATTACACTCATGCCCTCATGAAAATAATTTCACTGATGCCATGAGCCTAGGTATAGTTTTGGAAGACGTTTCTGTATTTAGCATCTCTTCATGCTAAGAATCACTGGTCCTACAAGTAGTTGTTAAAGCATCAAAATATTAATTAGATGTTTATACATTTTTGTTCATAATATATACTGAAGGGGTGATTTACTCATCAAAAAAAGAATAAATGACTTGTGGTTGGCGGATAACAACAGCCAAGGCATCACTCTTAGGAAGTTATGTTCTTCTCTGTTTATTCTTTCAATCTTTTAGAGTGTCCTCATTATTCTGACAAAAAAAAAATACCCTTAATATAGTTACAACATATAAAAAAATGCTTAGGATAAGATAAAGGCCAAATGAGAGAGCACTTCAGAGTAGTTGGAAATAATGCATATGCAAAAGAGATGGAAGGGTTGCAGAAAATGCTGCATTTTTACCTGTCTTGATTGGCATACATGGAGGAAAGTGAGTTGCTTGGGGCTCATCCAACCATGGTATGCAACTCAAAGGTATTCCAAGTGATAGTCTACAAGCTGGACATCTTGTCACTAGAAACCTCTGTTAATTGTTGAGTATGTCTGTTTAGGATTATATTGTTGAAATATCACTTTTTATAGTGCATTAATTTGGTATGTTTTTGGGGCAAAAAAATCATTCTGAAAAAAAAGAATCATTGCCTGCGAAGAGATTAAAAACAAAAGATTTAGGAGCAGTTTAGCAAAAAAGCATGAACTGAACAGTCATTTGTCAGGGAAGTTCAATCATTCTCTTGAATTCACCTTTCTTTTCTTCTTTATCAGTATTTCTGTGTATTCCCTTTTTTTTTTCCCCTTGAGCAAGTGTCTGTCTATTCATCAAGGTCAAATTCAAATGTTAGCATATTGTGAGGTTGCTCTTACTTTCAATTCTGCCTTACATTGAAACTCTTCCTCTCCTGCCATCCAAATCTTCCACACTAACTTTTTTTTTAAAGTTCTTAAGGTGACTGTGGCTAAACCACGGCACTTTTTCCTTGTCTCACTTCCTTTCTGCCTATAAACACCTCCCATTTTGTATAGCTCTTTAGATCTCCTTTCTATTTGTTAGATGGGATGCTGCCCCATTCATGAGTTGTTGAATAAAGCCAATTGAATTTTCAAATTTTACAGTTGAATTTTGTTGTTTAACAGGAGATACTACTGATAATTAAATCAGAATAAGACACTGCTGACGATGGCAGGCTCAGACAAACCTGGGCATCTAATCACCCTAAGTGTAATGGAATAAGTGCTAAAATTATGAGTTAAAATGTATATAAATCCTAATCTAAATGCAGCACTACTCATGTAGGGAACTTCTGGAAAATAAGATCAATGATTTGGGGCTGAGTTTCAATTTGTCAAAATTGGTTTAGATATATTTATGGAGGAGGTAAGAAGGGCTGAAATACAAGTATCTTGCTACTTTTCTAAGATTATATGAAAACAAAGAAGATAAAAACTCCCCTCTTTTCTCCCCACTGCCCAATCCCCGAATACAAATAAACACTCAAACCTCATTCAAAGAAGCCAGGTGCTCTCAAGAACACAGATTTGGGAGCCATATTTCCTGGGCATCATTACTTACTAGCTGTGTGACCTTGAACAATTTTATCTCGCCACTCTGTTCCCTCCACCATAAAAATAATAATAACACCTGATAGTAGTGATGTTACTTTATTTAGAGTGTTTGGAACAGTGCCTGGCTCATTGAGAATGCCTAACATTGTTATGTATTTATTTGTTATCATTTATTTTTCTCATTAGGGTAAAAGATACATGAGAAAGAATCATTTGTCAATTTATTTACTGATATTTTTCTAGGCCCTAGAACAATATCTGGCCTACATATTTGCCTAATTAGTACACGAATAGAGAGAATAAAGTTAAGTAAATAGAAATAGACACAAGAGGAAATTAACAACAATTAGAATTAAATAAGATAACACTGAGAGGAAATATGGAAATAAGAAAATGAGAAGGGTAGATTAGAGAAAATTCACCTGCACTGTTTTGAGTTAAATTAAATTGGTCTTTGAGTGTTACTCATTTTGTGCCACATTTATACATCCATCTCTTTATTTAGTATTTCACTTGGTTAAGGCTCATTGGCTTTGGCTTATCAATGAGGCAAAACAAGTGGCAACCAAGATACTCTGTTTGAAAGCATGCTATATAATGCAATTTAGATAGGACCATATCAATAATTAGGAACCTAGATTGATTTCTTGACTTTACTACTAGCAGTTACTGACATCACTTTACCTTTCTCATCCTTAGTCTTCTCGTGAATGGAATAAGGAAATTGGAGTAAGTGGTTCCTATTAACTTTCTAGTTTGATAAATTGCATTTTTGTGATATGCTCTGGCTTTCCTCTGAATGTTTTTTATATACCTTTGACTTCTCTCTGTCCTCAAAAGGCACAGGCAGAAGGGATCTAAGTGATGTTAATATTACGGTAAAAATACCATAATTGCAAAGATAAATATAATTCACAAAATTGTATGCCATACATGTGTATTCATGATAGTTGAATTTTCTGCTATTGGGGTTAGCGTTGGTAACTATTTGTTATCTTGTACAAACAAATATGGTGATATAAATTGCTGTTACTTGATAGGAAAGACAAATGATATGAAAATGAAGCAGTGAAAGTAAATGAAGTAAAGAAAAGAAGGGTACCAGATAAGATTAAAAGTGGGCAAACAAGAGAAAGGAAAGACTATAGCCATCATTTATATATATATCCTACAGCTTCAAAGTCTTTCTGATTTTATGGATAAACAAAAACTGCTTCCTGGTAGAAAGAGGGAATGGAGAAGGGTAACAAACTGAATCCTGAACTGATTTTTTAAAGTGGACAGCTAATTCAGTTAAGATGTGTTTTCAAGTTACAGCATATCTGAATAATTTTGGCTTAAACAGTAAGCGCTTGTATGTTTTCCTTAACAGAAATTCTAGAAGTAGGAAATATCATAAAGAGTGCTTCGGTGATGTCATGAGGACTTTTTTGTTCTGCCCAGTATGCTGGCTATTCTGTGTTCATAAGACGTCATTAGAGTTTCAACATTTTGTCCTCAGTCAACATCTGAAAGCAGCAAGGACGAAGTATGCTACTCTCTATTTTTATCAGGAGGGATATTGTTTCTCAAAGCCTATAGTATTGTCTCCCTATGTTTTTTTTTTTAAGCCAATCACTGGCAAATGAAGCAGGTTTGACTGAGTATGCTTCACTCCCTGTATTTAGGATGTCATCTTCTCTCAGGACATTGGCACTCCTTATTAAAATGTGTGGGGCTTTCTTAGCAGAGAAGTGGGGTGAGGGACAGGATGTTGGGAGATAGTCCAAGTGTTTTTATTTGTTTTTGTTTCCCATACATCCTTAAAAGCTCTAAACAAGGCCTGCACTACCTGTGGCCATCACATAAGATTATGGTCGATTTCTAATAACCTTCACCACTCATTTTTATACTATTTTTCCCAGTCTTCTCTCCTTGCAGGGGCTGGGGTTGGGAAGATAAAGCCCCTTCTGGAATGGTTTTGCTTCGGGTTTTTGTATGAATAAATCTGATGACCACACATGGAAACTCATTTTTGGACTCACTATGCGGTGGTGCACTTAATGCTTTTTATGACTTTTAATTACCATAACTGATGGATTTTGTTGGTCAGGACAAAATGAAGAATAAGAACCAGTGGGTACAAGTCATTTATAAAGAATTTTAGGGGGGGGAAGTCCTGCTTTTTAGCCATACGTTTATCAATCATTTTCCTTATGAAAGTGTTTTGGGCAAATACGGGGCCTTCATTACATTTTGTCCAACAATGATACTTGCCACTTCCTCCAAATAATATCATCAGCATTTAATGAGATGATATATATATATATCATACACATATATATGTGTATATATATATACACATATATATGTAAAATATTATATATAGCATATATAATATATACATACAACAACAAATATAGCTCTGTAGTGGTTAATGGTGAGTCCTACAATATTGTACATGCCATATTATTATTATAATGTTTTATTAATGTAAGCTAAATGTTTTCTACATTTTAACATCTATGAAACTGGGATGTTTACTCGATCTCTTACAACAGTTCTTGCTTATTAAAAGTTATTGATGTCATTTCTTATCACTGGTTCATGGGTAAACCAAGCTGTTATTTCTAGTGTTACAAGTGGACACTACAACTGTTTTAAGTTTCTTGAACAAACAAACCACTTAAAGACCATTTGAAAAAGAAATATGATTCCTGTTGTTATTATCTGAAAATCCTACATTGATGCTCTTTGGTAAAATACAGAATATGTCAGCATCAATACTAGCAGAATGAATGTCATCACAGTGTAAGAAAATGTGGAGACACTTTCCTGATGGAACTGAGGACCATATCGTGAGAAAAAAAAAAAAAACCTGAACCTAGACCATTCTTCATCAAAAAGAGTTATTTAGACTAGTTGAGCTTTGAATGCAAAGAAGATTTAGGAATACTTTAACCAATGTGCTTTTCTTCTATTTTTCTTTGTATGCACATATGAATAATATATGGCATCACTAAATACATCTAAAGAATTCTGCATGTGTTATGATGAGTTATATGCAACTAATGAATCGTTGAACACTACATCAAAAACTAATGATGTACTGTATGTTGGCTAAGTGAACATAATAATAAAAAATAAAAAATAAATTAAAAAAGAATTCAAGAAATATACAAAAAAACTTGGGGTGCGATTTCTTACGTTTTTTTTTAATGACTTTTTAAAACAGCATATAGAAAATAATTATTGAATTATTGAATACCAAGAATGGTTATAAGTGGGGCACCTGGGTGGCTCAGTCATTAAGCATCTGCCTTCGGCTCTAATCATGATCCCAGGGCCCTGGGATCTAGTCCCTCACCAGGCTCCCTGCTCAGCGGGAAGCCTGCTTCTCCCTCTCCCACTTCCCCTGCTTGTGTTCCCTCTCTCGCTGTGTCTCTCTCTGTCAATAAATAAATAAAATCTTAAAAAAAAAAGAATGCTCATAAACCCTGAAGATAGCATAGAGAACAAGACAGAGAATAGAAAATTCATAATCTTATGGAACTTATATTCTAATAGGGAACATAGGCAATAGACAAACATGTTATATAATTACTGGAAGTCATAGATGTAATGACAAAATATAAGAGTATGTGGATAAAAACTGATGAAAGTAAATATAAAAATGTAGTTTGAGAAGGCCTCTCTGAAGAGGTGAAATTTATACCAAGAACTTAAATGAAGATTCATATTAACATGAGTGTTAAAATTCAGATTTACCACTTTTTAAGGCCAAGCATCCCTTCTTAATTTTTTCTTAGTTGATTATTAAATGTATGAATTTAGTCACATTTACACTGTTTTTAAATAAACTCATCACAACTTTTGATTTTTAAACTAAAAAATCAATAGTGAAAATCTTTCTGAAATTCTTCTCTTACTCTGATGTCAAACTTCTGAAAGACTGAGACAGTTGAAATTTAAGATAACACAGTGTTAATTTGCTGATAATGTTGGTCTACTTAGCTAATATTTTACATTAATTGGAGTATGTGCTAATGTCATTCATAATATAAATGTACAAATAATGAGGTGTTTCTAGATATGCCATTTTCTTTTTAAGGAGTATTTAACGGTGGGGCACCTGGGTGGCTCAGTCATTAAGCATCTGCCTTCAGCTCAGGTGATAATCCCAGGGTCCTGGGATTGAGCCCCACATCGGGCTCCCTGCTCGGTGGGAAGCCTGCTTCTCCCTCTCCCACTCCCCCTGCTTGTGTTCCCTGCTCTTGCTGTCTCTCTGTCTGTCAAATAAATAAATAAAATGCTTGTTTTTTTTTAAAGGAATATTTAATGGCGCCAAGTTTCTGTTTCATTGTGTGTGTGTCTGTGTGTGTGTGCGCGTGTGTAGGGGCTAAATTATTAAATATCAGGGGCTATTGTTAACTATTAGAATTATTTATATTATTAATAATACAGAAGTATTCTATAAAAGTAAAATGTTTGTTATTAATTTTTTGCTTTTTATTAAATCACAATAAATTATTAAATAAATAACATAACAACTATATATTCTGTTAACTATATAATTTCTTATAACTATATAACCATACTATATAATTTATTATCAATTATATTTTTTAGATTTAATTTCTAAATAATTTTAAGTGTATTCACAAGTTTTATTGTTTGAAATATAGAAAGATTATCATTGAATATTTAGAAAAAGCAGATGAGAGTAAGAAAATAAATTCTTAAGTACTAAGTAATATACAAATTGCATGCTGTCATGGTAACCCAGAGATACTGGAATATCTTACAGAATGGCAGACACAGCTTTAATACATGTGTTTCAGGATTTTTGCTTTATGTGTTGACATTTTATGGATTCAACTACAATCTCATTCATGTCTTTCTATCTAATGAGTGATACAGATGACTGATAATGAATCAAGTATGCTATTGTAATATAATCTCTGTCAGTATTCCAATGGTGATTTTTTTTAACAGGAGTGGAAAAAACACTCCTAAAGTTTACATGGAACCACAGAAGGCCCTGAATAACAAAGAAAAACATAATTTTAAAATTCATGAAATAAAAGTGTGTATTGTATGACTACCATAAATGCAGACTTCCCTGTCATCACATATTAAATAATCATTCTAAAAATTCCATCAGTACAGTGATTTTAAAACAGAACAACTCATGTTCAGCTTTTAAAATCACCTCCAGGGGCGCCTGGGTAGCTCTGTCAGTTAAGCGTCTGACTTCAGCTCACGTCATGATTTCAGGGTCCTGGGATTGAGCCCCATGTTTGGCTCCTAGCTCAGCTGGAAGTCTGCTTCTCTCTCTCCCTCTGTCCTTTCCCCAACTCGTGCTTGCTCTCTCTTTCAAATAAATAAACAAAACCTTAAAAATAAATAAATAAATAAATAAATAAATAAATAAATAAATAGTCACCTTCATGTGGGCATGGTACGTTATGGTGTAATTTCCAGTTAAGTGATCATTTTTTCCTTTCCTTATAGTTGTCCCTCAGGGACATATTTAAAATGTATAGCCTAAACCATCAAGAGTTCTTCAAATGAACAGCCCGTTTAAACTAAAACAAGCAAAAACAATTATCACTGGCCTGCTGTTTTGAAAAAGAATCAGTACAAAATATATGAAATTACTTAATTCCAAAGATATCTTCAAATAAATATAATTTTGGTGCTTCAAAAGTTAAATAATGGTTCGATTTGGAATTTCTCATATGCCCTTGGTTAAGCTATTTAATCTATGTACATTCAACTAAAGCGATAATCATAATGGATAACAAACAATCCTCTTTCTCATGATTATTAGTTTGCGCTACCATTGTTTGAATAGCAGTATTTTGTTAATATTTTCTAAATAACCAAAAGGAATGCCAAATAAGTGCAAGGTATTCTTTTTATTACTATGTTTTCTAGCTCATAAATGCTATGTTCCCTGTGAGAGCAAAATTCTTTTTAAAACTACTATATAATTTCAGTATTATTGAAAAGCCTCATATTGATTCTATATACCTGTGATTTTAAATCAATCTAATACATGCCTTTGGGAGCAGAAAAATAAGCATATCTCCCTTTCAAGGTCCTGAGGGTGAGTATAATTGCTAAGATGACAAAAAGCAGAACTTGGGCGCCTGGGTGGCTCAGTCGTTAAGCGTCTGCCTTCGGCTCAGGTCATGATCCCAGGGTCCTGGGATCGAGTCCCGCATAGGGCTCCCTGCTCCTTGGGAGCCTGCTTCTCTCTCTGTGTCTCTCATGAATAAATAAATAAAATCTTAAAAAAAAAAAAAAAAAGCAGAACTCATTGTCCTAGACAAACTTACCAGTAATTTGCTATATGACAATCTGTTTTGAACCATTTGTTTGGGATATTGAGACTGAATGGTATTGCATTTCTACATGAATAGAATTTTATTAACTTTTATTCTCCATCCCCCATATTCACAAGCAAATGACAGAGAAAATATGGAATCAATCAGTGGTTATAGATTATCTCATTTATATTGCATTAATGGATTTCACAAAAACACATAATTCTGATACTCTTTGCAATTAAATTCTGATAAATGTTCTATCCTTGGCCACACTCTGGAAAAAAAAAATTACCAAATTATTGTGAGACAAGTCATTGGCATTTACTCATACTAGCTTTGCTTTGCAATTTGTAGCCTAAATGCCAGTGTTTGTATTTTGATGTCAGTTTATTAGCTGTAAGGTCTTAGGTAATGTCCTAAAATTTAAGTTTCATAATTTGTAAAATGGCTAACTTGTCTTCAACTATCCAAATATGTGCCCATGGATCTTTCAGCTTTATCTCAGAATTAAAGAATCTTTAAAATCTTAAAAAACTAATTAAATATGATTTAAAAAATAACAAAGCAAGTTTTTAGGTTTATCCAGTTCTCTATAACTCATAGGCTATTAAAAGTGGGTTATTTGGGAGAAGTGTAAGAGGTGTTTCATCTTTGTTTTTTATATCCATTCAAGAAGTGTGCCATTAAGTGTGCCTATTAGCCCTTTAAAATAATGCAACATTTTAGAGAGCCCCAAAGTAAACCCATGCTTATATGATCATTTAACCTATAACAAAGGAGGCAAGAAAAGACAGTCCCTTCGATAAATGGTGCTGGGAACACTGGGCAGCTACATGCCAAAGAATGAAATGGGATCACTTACACCATACACACACATACACACATGCTCACAAAACTCAAAATGTATTAAAGACCTAAATGTGAGATAAGAAAACATAAAGCTCCTAGAAGAAAACATAGGCAGTAATCTCTTAGACATTGGCCTTAGTAACCTTTTTCTAGATGTTTCCTCAGGCAAGGGAATCAAACACAAAAATAAACTAGCAGAACTACATCAAAATAAAAAGCTTTTACACAGCAAAGGAAACTATCAGCAAAACAGAAAGGGCACCAACTAAATGGGAGAAGATATTTGAAATGATATATCCAATTAGAAGTTAATATCCAAAATATACAAATAACTTAGATAATTCAACACCAAAAAACACAATCATATTGAAGAATGGGCAGAGGACCTAAATAGATATTTTTCCAAAGAAGACATACACAGATGGCCAACAGACACATGAAAAGATGCTCAATATCACTGATCATCAGTGAAGTGTAAATCAAAACCACAATGAAGTATCACCTCACACCTGTCAGAATGCCTAGAATCAAAAGTATTGGTGAGGATGTGGAGAAAAATTAACGTTATGCACTGTTGGTAAAAATGTAAACTCTTACAGCCACTGTGGAAAATAGTGCAGAGGTTCTTCAAAAAATTTAAAAATAGAAATACCATATGATCCAGTAATTTTACTACTGGGTATTTACCCAAATAAAATGAAAACACTAATTGGAAAAGATCTATGTACCTCTATGTTTATTACAGCAATATTTACATTAGCGAAGCCATGGAAGCAATCCCAGTGACCAGTGACAGATGAACGGATAAAGAAGTGGTGTGTGTGTGTGTGTGTGCGTGTGTATAATGAAATATTACTCAGCTATAAAAAAAGGATAAATTCTTGCTCTTTGTGATAACATGGATAAACCTAGAGCATATTATGCTGAGTGAAATAGGTCAGAAAAAGACAAAAACCATATGATTTCACTCATTTGTGGAATCTAAAAGAAATAAAGCAAATGAATAAACAAACAAACAAAAAGCAGAAACAGACCCATAAATACAGACAACTGTTGATTGCCAGAGGGCAGGGGGCTGAGGGGCATGAGCAAAGATGTATGAAAAAGAGTGGGAGATACAGGCTTCCAGTTATGGAATGAATGTGATAGGAATAAAAGGTACAGCATGGGGAATTTAATCAATGTAATAGTGTATTCTGACAGATGGTAGCCACGCTTTTGGTGAGCATAGTATAATGTATAGACTTGTTGAAGCACTGCTGTTCATCTGAAATAATGTGGGTCAACTGTACTTCAATTAAAAACTAAAAATAAGGGCGCCTGGGTGGCTCAGTTGGTTGAGCGACTGCCTTCGGCTCAGGTCATGATCCCAGGGTCCTGGGATCGAGTCCCGCATCGGGCTCTCTGCTCCTTGGGAGCCTGCTTCTCCCTCTGCCTCTCTCTCTGTCTCTCATGAATAAATAAATAAAATCTTAAAAAAAAAAACAAAAACTAAAAATAAAAGGATCACAAAATTTTAGTTCTTATGCTTACAAGACTAAACTAAAATAGGCATTAGAAATAAAAGAGAGACTGGTAATTGAAGTTATATGTTGAGAAGTGAAGATAACGATCACTTTTAAGTACTAATATTAAAATAATTTTGATGATAATATAAAAGTATAGTATGGAATTCTAAAGATAATCCTAATAATTTTATATATTTTAGTTTGGTAAGTCTTCCTAATAATCCTATCAGGTAGGTACAATTATTTTTTTTTTTTAAAGATTTTATTTATTTATTTGAGAGAGAGAATGAGAGAGAGAGAGCAGGAGAGGGGGGAGGGTCAGAGGGCAAAGCAGACTCCCTGCCGAGCAGGGAGCCCAATGTGGGACTCGATCCCGGGACTCCAGGATCATGACCTGAGCCGAAGGCAGTCGCTTAACCAACTGAGCCACCCAGGCGCCCAGGTAGGTACAATTATTAACCCAATTTTGCAACCAAGGATACAGATACTGAGAAGTTAAGTTACTTCCCAAGGTCATGCTACTTATAAGTGACAGGCATGGAATCAAGGGAGCCCTGCCTTTTACACTATGTTGATAACTGTTTTCTTGTGTATCTCTCTAGGCATCTAAACATCATAATTCTCTCTCTCTGCTCTTTAGTTTGTACATTGCTTTTATCCTTTCATCCTTTGAATATTCATGAACCAGAGTTTAGTTCTAAGATATTATATTCTCACCTTGCACCTAGTTTACTTGTTAACTCTTAGAAATAGTAATGGGCTTCAAAGGACAGCAGTCTTTTGTGGATTAAGATATTTCTGCTACCTATTATTCTGGGGCTGTTGGAGAAGATTTCTTGCCCATAGTAGGATTACATCTTAAACAAGATTGAGCTCTGAGGTCACCACTTAAGCAAATGCAGGCAGACTTAAGTTTGCATGTTGTTGAGCCTAAGCCTATTTGGAACCATGCAATCTTCCTGCTGTTTGTCATAAAGTAAAATCTGAAATAAATCAAACCTTTCTCAAGCTTCATCCAAAGAAATTTAAAAATGCCTGGTATATGGAGCTTTTCTCTTTAATGAAGCAAGCTTGTAAGTATCCTGGGAATGTGCCTGATGGCAAGCTGTTTTCCAAGGCAGAGATAACTTCTTTGATGAGGAAATTCATTTTCCAAAAAGCATACAATAATAAAAAAGTCACTTTATAACATGTTACCTTTAACAAAAATAACTATAGAATATTTAAAGCTTTTCCTCAATGTTTTCCTGTGCTGAATATGGATAAATTGTGCATCACATCTCTTTCTAGGAACCAGCAAGATGAGCTTTCATTCTTTAATTTACTAGTACTTGCCATCTACTTTTCCCCACCAACACACATACTCCACTTTCTCCTTCAGAAGACAGTAGGGAAGAATGGTCTCTATCTAGAAATAATAGATCATGGAATAATAATCCTATTTCCAAAAAACAATCAATAGTCACTTAGGCTCTCACATATGGATATATGTAACACACTCTTAGATGCATAATGTGTTTTAAAAATAGGATACCTCTATGATGGTATCCATATGAAAAAGATAAGTTTTATATATAAGTCGATAAATATATATAATGGATGCTTTGTGTGTTTGTGTGTGTGGCTGTGTGGATGTACAAATAAGTAAATGTGTGTATATATACACTTATATATACATACATTATATATACACATATATGTGTACTTAGTGATGTTCCAGAGGGTAGACCATTATCTGTATTTTTAAGGCATATTATAGGTCCAAGATACACTAATAGATATATTTCAAGAACATTAGTTCAAGCATAATATTCCCAAATATAGAAAGAAAACCTTACTTATTTGCTTACATTCGCCTTTTTTGTCATGGAGGGCTGCTTCATAGTGTTAGATATTGCTGTAATTTGGTGCATTGTGGATAGGCCATGGACACATGGGTCTTATTGTCATTACTAAATATTCCCAGCACCCCGGTCAACTCTTCAGATAGTTACCTTGTCATCATAGTTGACAACCACAAGCAAATATTGAGAACTTACTTCATGGTGCATTGTTAATCAAAGAATAATTAGTTGAAGAGTTTTGTCATTTACATAATCAAAGTTTGTGATCTCTACAGTCTTACATACTATACACATAATCACAAAGCACCCTTAGGAAATATAAATAGGAAATGCTAAATAAAATAAGTATGTTTGGGTAAGTACTAGAACAGTATAAAGCAGATATCCAGGTTGCTTTTCATATAGGGATACTTTAGGGAGAAATGAGAAGAGATTTAAAAGATTTAGAAAAATTAGGAAAGTTTGGTGGGAATTAGATGTATTTTAAAAGATAGAGGGAGATTGACTTAGAAGTGGATCAAGCATCTATTTCATTACATGATTTAAAAGACATTTCAGCATTGCTTCTTCCATGGCTTGATAAAATTACCAGAACACCAGTATCCAGCAACTCTGGTTAATTCATTGAGGAACTTTATTCTAATTCAACTATTAGTTTGTATATGAGTTATCAGTTAATACTCAGCAACACAGCCAATCACCTTTAAGAGTTATTGTGCATTATATATTAATCTGGTAAATAAGGGACATAGAGGACAGCACCCAAGATAAATTATGTAAAACATATTTCAAGAATGTCCTACTTAAGGGACAAGGGAACTGGGGTGTTTGCATGCCCAGAATTTACATCTCAGCACATTTTTGTTTTAATGGGTCTTGGAATACACATCTTTTGAAGAAGAAAATTGAACCACTATTTAATGTGCTTACCACATTTTTCATAATACGCATAATACCAAAGCAATCAAACCTAAAAACTCAAATTTCTAACCATTTCTATTATGAGTAGCTTTTACCTGCTAATGCCATGAATCATATATAATATTCAATGTAAATAATGAAGAGTAATATAGCCAGGGGCCATTTTGTTTTGACTGCAAAGAGGGTTGATACCTTTGTTTTGTAGAGAGTAAAAAAAGTCAGATGAGCTTCAAAGTATTTTCCTATATTTTCCTTTATTGCCCAGCCTCCTGCGTATCTTTGTCCCTCTTTCTGACAGCTGTAAGAACCAAACACATTAAATGCTATTTAGGGCTTAGGGAATTTTATATTTTATATTATTTTCAAGGTTTGAAAATGAATAAACATCTCATATAAGGGTGAAAACTCACCGATGAGATACTCCATGTGTTTCCAACTATACACTCTGTAGTTAACCATGTAGCCATGATGATTTTGCCCTGGCTTCAGCCAGGCAATTAGCTTAAAAGTAACAGCACCATCTTCTTTTCTTCTTGGCTCCTATATCTGCCTGAAGTTATTTTTGGCTCCACTTCCAAAATATCCCTTTCCTGGTATATGGATCTTTAGTAATTTGGAGAGGGGCGGGGGGAGTAGGCACAATTTAAGGCTCCCAGACTCTTATTGTAGATGTTGGTCCATTATCTCAGAAGAAATTGGAATACGTTTCAGAGTACATATAGGAGAAAGTTAAAACAAGCTTTTTGAGTGCTGAATCTTAGTCTAGTGTTTGTATGGGTCTCCATTCTTTTTTATTCCATATTTTCTTACAAAGAGACATCAATTAACACCCACTCTTGTGTATCTCTACTCTCCCAATCATTCCTTAAAGGCAAATAAATGATACTTTTGGTAATTTGTGATCAGGTCATGAGTATACATACTCAACCCATTTTCTTCCTTGTTCTGGATTATAACTGACTGTAGATAGCACATGCTTCTTGGTCGTAAAGTTAATTTAAAAAGTAAAAGGCTCACCCCTCTAGATGTGTCTGTCATTATCCATGCTTGCCTGTGATCAGACACATATTGTTTCATTTGGTACCATGAGGACCAATTGATGCCACATATTTACAAAACATCCCTTGGTTCTGTGCTTTCCATAATAAAGATTCCATTTCCATTTACTTCTTTCTGAATCCTGGGTGTATCTCAATTAGTTTCAAATTTGGTGGGAAACAGAGGTGACATTTATTGGGCTCCCTCAAATCCCAACTATAGATGATATCAAAAAAGTCTTTTGGGGGGGACTCAAATAAATAAAACCAGAAATGAAAGAGGAGAAACTACAGCTGAAAGCTTATTCAGAATGAATTTATAATCAAGTAAGTTAATAATTTATATTTGAGTCTGACTAGAAGCAAATCTAAAAACTAGAAATGCTGTTAAACAATTGATTCCCTGTCTTAAGTGACTTGTTCAAACTGTGATTGTTAACTTTTTTGTAACTTTCAATTAGATCTCCACTTAGATAATATGTAGTTATTCCAGTAGTTTCTTCTTTCTCCCTCTTAATTTTTAAAATGATTTTCTAAACAAATAATTCACTAACTTTTTCTATCGATTCCTTTCCTTTCTCTGGACTTCTTATCTCATCCACCATCCCACCTTCCCTGTCTCCATCTATTTTGGGCTGAATTGTGTCTTCCTAAAATTCATATGAAGTCCTAACCCCTAATGTCCCTGTATTTATAGATAGGGCCTTAAGGGAGATAATTAAGTTCAATGAAATCATAAGTGTGAAACCTTAATCTCACAGGACTCATGTCCTTATAAGAAGAGGAAAAGTTACCAGGTCTCTCTCCCCGTGCATGCACAAAGAGGCTTGTGAAAACACAGAGAGAAGGTGGCTGTCTATAAGCCATACAGAGAGGCTTCACCAGAAACCAATCTGTTGGCACCTTTATCTTAGACTTCCAGCATCTAAAACTGTATCTGATGTTTAGGTCATATGATCTGTAGTGTGTTATAATAACAGCCTGAGCAGACTGACACACTATCATTTTTCTCCTGGTCTTTCATATTTCTTTGTGTCACCTTCTTCAGAAGCCCCTTCTGTCCCATCCAGTTTCATCATCACCTTATTACTAAACTAGGTGTATTCTTATAGGTTCTCATATCTCATAGTGTTTTACATTTCTGTTGCCCTGACTGGATTAGGAGCTTCCTTAGCTTAGAGACTATTTACCATCAACTCAACATCCTTAAGATCAATCATAGGCAGTGGTGTATGGTAGGATATAAGAAATGCTTACTGAAATACATTTTTAGAGATAGATTATAGTACATGGAAGACTGGCTACCATAAAGTTGTCCAATAATTTTATACTTTTAATTTAACTTGAAATGAAATTCCAAAGTGCTCCTTTATGTAATAAAATTGTGGATATATTTTCTTCAGTGGAGTAAAATATCTATCAAGGAGGGTATTAAATACAGAATGATATATCAACTGGATGGACATTTATGCAGCATCTAAAAATAATGTTATGAATTCTGTGTGGCATTATGGAATGATTATAACAAAATCTATGTAAATTTCATGTAACATTATGGAAAATTATAATAAAATGTAAAATTAAAAAGCCAGGAAATTGATTTGTTCATGTACTATGATTACAAGTGTTTTTACAGATTAAAGTATATGAAAATATTTAGAGAATAATAGTTACAACATGGTGTTAATATGATTATTTTCTCCATTTTCCAAATTTCCTCTGTTCTTTATTATTTTCATTATTAAAATATTAAATTTATTTTAAAAACACAAACATGCATATGGATACCATGGACATATGTATTGGAAGAGTCCACACTAAAGGGACAAAAGAGCGAGGCACACATGGGTATGTGCAAACTGTGTTCACATCTCACTTTTAACACTCACTAACTTGGTGGCCTTGAAAAAGAAGTAATTTACATGCTTAAAGCTTAGTTTCCTTGTCTTTCAAATGGAATTAATATTAACTATAGTGTCCACCAAGCACTTAGAATCCAGAAATCTAATAAGTACTCTTAAAGGCTAGCTAATAATTTCCAACAGAAAGTGAGGCTAGGGACTTGCTTAATTCACCACTGTAGATGAGTATCTGGTATTTGGTAGTTTTATAATAAACATTTATTAATGAATGAATGAGTGAAAGGGAGAGTATAATAAAGCTAATAGAAAGCCTAGGAAGGTTGAAGAAAAGAGCAGGACAATATATAATGAAAGGTTTTTTATTTTTTATTTTTTTATTAAATTTTATTCATTTTTTCTAAAGATTTTATTTATTTATTTGAGAGAGGGAATGAGACAGAGAGAGAGCATTAAGGGGGGGGGGTCAGAGAGAGAGGCAGACTCCCTGCTGAGCAGGGAGCCCGACATGGGACTCGATCCCGGGACTCCGGGATCATGACCTGAGCCGAAGGCAGTCGCTTAATTACCTGAGCCACCCAGGCGCCCATACAATGAAAGGTTTTTTAAAAATAAATTTTATTATTTGGAAAATGTCTAAGCAGGTAACTATTATAATACTTCTTATATGTCCTGAAGAAAACTAATCCAAATCTCCTACTGTGTAAGTTGTTTCCTGAATAAAATAGATACTTATTTCAGAAACTACTTTGACCCATACCTTGTAGCAATTTACTGTGTCTCTGTTCAAAATTATTTCCTTGTAGATGATAAGCTCAAGCTCCAGCAGAATAAGCCACAATTAACAAATGAAATAAAATTACTCTAAGAATGGTGAATAACATTTGATAAGATCCTTCAATATTTTGGATGAGAAAAAGCAGAAAGTGCCTGAAGCTGAGAATGCCCCTATTGTAAAAACTGTATTCTCAGCTTTCAGAATTCATCTTGCTACCTCTGTTCAGTGATGTCACTGAAATTCACTGACACCTCCCTTTCCACACACACACACACATTTTTTTTTCAATCTCACATCATATCCTATATCCCTGCAATACATCCCAGGGTATTGATTCTCTCTCAGATTTAAACTAAAAAATATAACTGACTTAGAAAGCAATGAACCAAGTGGTGGGCAGTTTTCTCTATCCCTGTTTCTATGAGTAGCACAGCAGCTCTGTAAACATTTTTTTTTTTTTTTTTTTTTTAGGATAAAAGGAGATCTGAGTGAGCCATTTAGTGATGTGATAATAAACTTCATTCCCCCACACACAGGGGAGTATAGCACTGACTTAGATGTGTTCTAGGAGCTAAACCACTCACCCATTCTTTGTTTGGGAAATAATTATAAATGAAGTGAGTCAGAGAGTCTCCCTATCCTCACTTCAACCTGGACAAATGTGTTCATCAAAAGGTTATTCATTCAAATATATGTAAGTATGTACATATTCTTGAGCATTTACTCTATACCAAAGGGCTGGGGAATTTGTCTTCTAAGAACTTACATTCTAATTGGTGGAGAGGCACTTCTAAATAAAAGGCAGTAAGTTAGGCAATTTCAGAATATGAAGAAATTCTATTTAAGAAATAATGGGGCAGTGGGATGGTGAGTGTCTTGAGAAAATTTTCTGCTTTAGAATAAGTGTTCTGAATGGCTTCTCTTAGGGTTACATTTTGAACCTGAGATGTTACTAATGAACAGTCAGCCATGACCATAAAGGAAGAACACTGCAGGCTTAGAGAAAATACTGCACAAATTTCAAGAGGATAATGGCTTGAAGTTTTCAAAGGATTGAAGAAAAAGAAAGATGAAAGAAAGGAAAAAGAAAGAAAGAAAGAAAGAAAGAAAGAAAGAAAGAAAGAAAGAAAGAAAGAAAGAAGAGAAAGAAAGAAGAAAGATAAGAAAGAAAGAAAGAAGAAAGAAAGAAAGAAAAAGAAAGAAAGAAAGAAAGAAAGAAAGAAGGAAAGAAAGAAGGAAAGAAAGAAGGAAAGAAAAAATGAGGGAGGGAGGGAATTGGGAGGGAGAGAGGAGGGAAGGAAAGGGAGGAGGAAAGGAAGGAAGGAAGGAAAGAAGGAAGGAAGGAAAAGAAGAGAAAAATGTTAGTGGGACTGCAGAACACAATGAAGGGCTGTATGGGGGACAGAGAGGAGGAGGGAATAATATGGGCTCAAGTTGTCCATGAAAATGAGAAGTCTGGGTTTTCTTCTAACTTCAACTGGTGGCCAGTAGAGCATTTTCTCTAAGGCAGTGATATTATCTGCAAGATAATTTCTACCCACACACACAATACTCAATATCCTACATCTTAAGGAAAAGTTTAACATAGTGTCTGGACACAGAGATATGACACTAAATCCCTATTGGGGTCAGAGAAAGATGTAGAGGAATCAATGTGGGAACTGAATTTTGAGAGCTTTAATGAGATAAAGGAGTGGAAAAGAGGTAGTTTCATTCCAAATGAACAAGAGGAAAAAATCACTGAAGCATGGGATTCTGTCACAGGGACATCGATTTTAATGATTTGCTATCATCTAATTGCTGCACTGAAGTAGTATCTTCCTAGAGTCAATGACCAATCCTTTTCTCTCTTTACCATGACACTTGGCCTACTTTAATATTGTCTCTGTAATGGAGAGGGTGCAGAACAATCTTTTATTCACTTTCTAGGAGTATTTACAACATGTTTGGCAAAACAGAATGTATACTGAGCTGAAAAATTAATATAAGTAGTTTATTCTTAAACATTGCATTAAAATGTACCAAATTAAAGCTATAATTTAATATTTCCTAAGATCAGATGCTATCACATTAAAATTAGAGCTGTGTCAACGCATATCAAGTATTCTTAATAGCTATATACACTGCAACTCTTGGCTTCATTTCCTTCATCATGCTATGAGAGGAATTATTAAAGTTATTATGTGAGTCATAAAAGTAGTTTGTATTGTAATCAGTAATACTGATTAAGCTTTTAATGATTTTTCTTTGTTGAATCAACCTTACCTTAGCATTTTTAAACTCCTGATTTTGCCAAAAATATGTAAATACATGTAAAATGAAACCAAAATTCATTGGCATCTCTGTAGTTTTAAACAACCTAGCCATAGTTGCTTAAAGAAAACACCCGAGAAACTGATTTTTTTATGTATCTACCAGGCATATATTTTATTAACCACAAATACAAAAATATCATTTATACTAGAGATAGCATAGAGGGAGGTTCACCAGTTTACAGAAAAATATTAGTGTATATGTGTAAATCATCTACCATTTATTGGACTATTGTACTGTCTAGTAAAGATTTAAATTTTTCAAGAAAATAAAATCTTACATCAACATTGATAGGTAGCTTTCATCATGTCCGATTTACTGTTGAAGAAAATGAGTACTGACGGGGGCCTGGGTGTCTCAGTTATTTAAGGCTCCGACTCTTGGTTCTGGCTCAGGTCATGATCTCAGGTTCATGAGATGGAGCCCCGAGTCAGGCTCTGCATTCAGTGAGGAGTCTGCTTGGGATTCTTTTCCCTCTCCCTCTGCCCCTCTCCCCATTCTCTCTTTCTCTCAAATAAAATAAATAAAAATCTTAAAAAAAAATAAGAAAAAAAGAAAATGAGTATCAGTGAGGATTACCCAAATCACCTCAGTCAGTAAATGTGGGGTAGGGCCAAATCTGAGCTCGAGTCCACCTGATTATGTTGTGCTTTCCCCAATTTAAACCATGGTTAATTTCAGAGCATGCTTGAGGATTCAGGAACAGAATATAGGTTATTCTTATTCTTATAGCAACTTACTTTAGAAAGAGTAAAAGCAAATAAAACTATGAAAGAAGGGGAAAGAAAATCCAGACATAGCCATTTTGTTATTTTTATTTATTACTCTATGCCATTTCTCTCCTCTTCATCCTCTTTTCTTTTTTTTTTTTTTTTTTTAAGATTTTATTTATTTATTCGTTAGAGACAGAGAGAGAGAGAGGCAGAGGAAGAAGCAGGCTCCCTGCTGAGCAGGGAGCCTGATGCGGGACTCGATCCCAGGACCCTGGGATCATGACCTGAGCTGAAGGCAGACGCTTAACCATCTGAGCCACCCAGGCGCCCTTCATCCTCTTTCCTACTGTCCTTTGTTTTTAATGGTACGTCTTTCTCTTTGATCCAGGACCTTGTAACTCTAGCACCTTTTTAAACATATCTCTTCAAGAGGAAAGTGTATAATATACGATCATAGAATAACAAACTTAATATAAGTCTATAAATTTACACGAACATTTTAGTCATTTTTAAACTTATCATCGAAATATCCATATGACTAGTATGCCTGAAAATATGCAGATACCACACACGAAATGATGTCATTCTGATATTTTGTTTATCTTAAAAGCTATGGAAATGAGCCAGAAGCAAAGTGCTTATAATTGGTGACATGGCAGAAAGTTACATAGTTAACATAGCCTCGGAGCCTCAGTTGTCTGAATATGAACCAAAAACATTTTTTTAAAAGATCCTGGGCATATTAATTCAACTACGATTCCCTCTAAAAGGAAACAAATCTATAGATGACTATTACAATAAGCTGTGTAGGAGTACATAGTAAAATATTTATTCAATTTCATAAAAAGAAAAACACCACTTCTGTTCTGCCATCAGAAAAAGATCAAGTACCAGGAATTAGGGGGGTGAGGGGTAATGGAGGGAAAAAATAAGTATAGAAAAGATTAGTAGTCAACTTCCCAAGAAATAGTGCCCTTTTCCAGGGTTTGCTGATTTGAAAACTTCTAATTGTGCCTGCTTTTCAAAGAAAATGATTTATAAACATTGCACAATCTTAAAGTATAAATTCCATAACTCCAGTGTTTCAAGGTTTGCTAAAATTAAGGACATTTTTTCCATCTGAAAAACACCTAGTTTAATTATTTTTTAAAATATTTTATGTATTTATTTGAGAGAGAGAATGAGAGAGAGAGCATGAGAGGGGTGAGGGTCAGAGGGAGAAGCAGACTCCCTGCCGAGCAGGGAGCCCGATGCGGGACTCGATCCCGGGACTCCAGGATCATGACCTGAGCCAAAGGCAGTCGCTTAACCAACTGAGCCACCCAGGCGCCTGTAATTTGGATATTCTTAACTTTGGATTCAAGACATCTCACAGCTTTCTGTTCTTGCAGGTAAACAAACATAAGCTAAATTGTTGGGTAATGAGAGATGTGTGCCCATTTGCTCCTGTCACCCCAACTTACAGCCAGCTAACCTGCCAAGAAGGAGCTGGGTGACCTGCAAATAGCCTGGAATGAGTGACCCCCATGTATAAGTGAGTCCAATCGGCACCAATAGAAGAATCATCCAGCTGAACACAGCCCAAATATGCAACCCATAGAGCACTGAGCTAAATAAATGTTATCCTTTCAAAGTCATTAAGTTTCTGTGTGGATCTTTTATTCAGCACAAAATAAATTACACCAATAAATAGGGATTGGACAAAATTATTTCAATACACTTTCCTTAACGAAATAAAAATCAAGTAAAATGTGGGTATTGATTTCACTACCTGTGCCCTCTGCCTGAATGTGGATTTCTTCACTTGTCTGGAAATTCTGGAGACTCAGAGCTGTAGTTGCTTCTATAGCAATGGGGATGGATGAAAGTAGATTAGCCTGCTTGTTGAGCTGGCCCTCTATCAGCCACATCTGGAGGTGGCTGACTCCTGTCTAGGTAGGATTATGTGTGATTCCTATTGACTATTTTCTCTCGGGCAGAAACTTTGAACCTATGGGGACAGGTGATCACATTTCTCGAACATCATTTGGCTCCATGAAGGACACACTGCCATGGTCTTTTAAATAGATGTAAAATGTAAATATGCATGACTTGTTAACAAACAAGTGTCCTTAACAGGGACTGATCTCCTAGCTTCAAAGATGAAACAAAGAGATGTTAGAGGAGGTCATTGAGAGGATTTGACCTCTCCAGCAGTTGACCCTCCAGCAGGACCCAGGCAGTCAGAGGCTCCTCACCCTCTTCCCTGCCCTTAGAATGTGGGTTTGGCTCACCATTTCCACAGTTAGAGCTGTTCTCAAGGACACAGCCTTGAGAGAGTTAGATGTTGTTGAGACTATCTGGACAGTGTATGTGACAGAAACCAGTTAAGGTCTCTATCCAGATTTCTAAGATTCTGGCAGATGGCTGTGGAAATCTACTCCTCTTATGCCTCATAAGTAAATTCCCTTGCTTATTACACCTTCCATCTCTCAATCTCGAGTGACTTGTCTCATTCTTTGGTCTCTTTGATTTCTGTGTACGTGGGCCGGTTTGTGAGCCAACAAGAGCACATTTATTTCTTTAATTATGCGTCTATTAACAGAAAACACAGATCAAATAAAGAAAATGTTGTTACCTCAGGCGCCTGGGTGGCTCAGTCAGTTAAGCATCTGCCTTCAGCTCAGGTCATGATCCCAGGGTCCTGGGATGGAGCCCCACATTGGGCTCCCTGTTCAGCAGGGAGCCTGCTTCTCTCCCTCCCCCTGCCGCTCCCCCTGCTGTGCTCTCTCTCTCTCTGTCAAATAAATAAATAAAATCTTAAAAAAAAAAAAAAAAGAAAATGTTGTTAACTCCATCTTCTTTGAGGGTAGGAAAAGTAGGTAAAAGATAAAGTTTTCCTGACTTGAGTCCCATGATTTATGTTTAAATACGTTCAGTTAGCTAGCATATAGTACATCCTAAGTCTTTGTTGTAGCGTTCAACGATTCATTATTTGTGTATAACACCCAGTGCTCATCCCAACACATGCCCTCCTTAATACCCATCACCCTTTTACCCCATCCCCCCACCTCCTTCTCTTCTGTAACCCTCAATTTGTTTCCCACAGTCCAGAGTCTCTAATGGTTAGTCTCCCTCTCTGATTTCTTCCCATCCAGTTTTTCCCCCCTTCCCGTATGGTCCTCTGAGTCCCGTGGTTTTTGTAGGGAAGAAGGTTTGGTCACTGCTTCATAGTAAGTTCTGAGACGGAGTAGCTTAGCTTAGTTACTTTAGACAAAGCCAACAATTTCAGAAGTGGCTTACAGCATGGGCAGTTGCCCCGGCATAGGGTAAGAAAGCATTTACTGTTTCCACAAGGTTTGCAAGAGGGAGGACCTGAGGGCATTTGCTTTTTATTTTATTTATTTATTTATTTTTAAAGATTTTTATTATTTATTTATTTGAGAGAGAGAGAATGAGAGACAGAAAGCACGAGAGGGAGGAAGGTCAGAGGGAGAAGCAGACCCCCTGCCGAGCAGGGAGCCCGATGCGGGACTCGATCCCGGGACTCCAGGATCATGACCTGAGCCGAAGGCAGTCGCTTAACCGACTGAGCCACCCAGGCGCCCCAGAATCTTTTATTTAAAAGGAAACCATAGGCACAGGCCCCCAGTGCGGGATTCCATGAATCAATTTACCATAATAAATTTACCATTTACCATAATAATCTTCCCTGATTATACAATTTTAGTTTTATAAAAGAAACTTTTGTGTATCTTGTTATTAACCACAGCCAAAATCACTATGAATTCTGTCTGTTATCAAAGTCAAAAATGAATCATTTCAAGGTGGTGTCAGGGGTCTTGGACCCACAAAGGCTATTTTTCTAAGTGTCTTCTGTAACACAACATGAAACAAATATCATTAAACATGTGAAAATCAACATAATGCCCTTGCATTTCAGAAGTGTTAGAAGAAAATACTTTTTCATGAAATACTCACTGTACATTATACTAAGATATACATAGCATAATTCAGATTGAACTTAATCTGTTTTTTAATGGTTACAACTTAAATCATGTTTGTATATTATTTTTTCTATTTATATTATGTTTATGAAACTTAACAGAATTAGACGGACATTTAATTATGTAAAATTTATTCCCCTCATACTTTCTAAAATAGAATCAAATTGAGAGTTGTTTATCATTTGAAAGTTAAAACCCAAACTATAGATGATTATTTTGTTCCTCCTCGTGCTCTTTTCGCCTTTCCTTTCTCCATTGTGAATTTTCCAATCCAGACAGCAGTTAACTTAGAAGTCTTTTCCACCATCTCATAGAGAGAGTAGAAAGAAACATAAGTGGGATAGGAGGAGCTGGCCTAAAGCGCAGATTTTTGAGAAGAAATAAATGCCAAAACTGTTGTAGAAAAGCTTTATATTGGTTAAGTATTGCATGAAATGACAGAAAACTAATCTTTATAGAAGTTCTGTATCACCAAATTTATACTTTAATTTTTTTTTAATTCTTGCATTTTGCTTTTGTTACTTATGGATTAAAGTTTAAAATACGAGTGCTTTTCTTTATTTTCTCTTCTGTTGAAAGCCATTCTGATGGTTAGTATACTTATTACAGTGTTCCTTGATTTTTAAGATATTTCAGACTTCTTCATTATCTTGATTACATTATCTTACACAGTGACCCCAAAAAACCTGTTTTTACTTCTTGTAGTTATTGACTAAGACAGTGAATATACTTAGCAGAATTTTGTAGAAAATAGTGTCCCTACACATAATGTATATGGAAGAGAAAAATAGTTTAATTTTTATTTATCTTGGAAGTAGAGTCCAACATTTATGCTGTCATTCAAAATTAAGCAATGCCTTCCAAATTCTTCCAGTTATTCAACAAATATTGAACACGTACAATGTTTCAAAATGTCCCTAGACCAAGAGATCTAATGATTAAAAATGAAATGTAGTTGCCTTCATAGAGCTTGCATTATAACATGTTTATTCTAGTTTATTCTCCCTCTATTCCTTTGATTATGGTGTTTCTCTTGACTACACTTCAATCTATGCATTCATTTTTTTAACAAATATTTATAGGGCTCATATTTGCTTGGCTTTGTGCCACATGCTTGGTACACAGTGGTGGGATAATTGTCCTCTTCATGGTTCTTAAATTATAATGGGGGAATAAATATTACATAATAAAGGCAGAAATGAATACAAATTAATGAGATTTTTAAGTGCTAAGAAGGAGACAAATACAGTTCTCTGTAAGAAAACAGCTGTGTGAGGGGTGCCTGGGTGACTCAGATGGTTAAGCGTATGCCTTCGGCTCAGGTCATGATCCCTGGGTCCTGGGATCGAGCCCCGCATCGGGGGGGGGGGTCCCTGCTCAGCGGGGAGCCTGCTTCTCCCCCTCCCTCTGCTTCTTCCCCTGCTCATGTTCTCTCTCTCTCTCTCTGTATCTCTGTGTCTCGAATAAATAAATAAATAAATAAATAAATAAAAATCTAAAAAAAAAAAAAAAAAGAAAACAGCTGTGTGAAAGTGGATTCCAGTACAGACTGGGCAGATCAGTATCGCCCTTGGAGAACCAAAATTAAGCTGACAGATGAATGAAGAGAAGGAGTTACCTATGCCCAGGAATTCAAATTTGCATTTTTCTGATAGAACGGCATTATGCATAAGTACTGAGGTGGGTGTCAATACATGAAAGAGTCCAGTGCCGCTGAAATTCAGTGAATGAAAGGAGAGAGAGATACTTAAGCAGAGATGTCAGGTCGGTAGTTGAGTATATATAAGTCAAAACTCAGAGGAGGCAATCAAATTGGAGTCAGACATGTAACAAGAGGAGTCTTGGCTGCAACTGAATGTCACAGAACCAGACAAGATTCACTCAAAGAGTGCAGAGAAAATAATTCCTGTCTAGATACAACACTAGAATTTGGGTAAAGGACTAAAATCTGGGAACATGTACTCGGTGTGGGGATCTCAAATAAATAGACAAAGAGGCAAGTCCTTGCCTCTTAAGGATTAAGGTCAAGTTGGAGAGATAAACAGGTATCTGGATAGTTATATGATAGAGGGATATACTAGATACTAATAGAGCACAATGAAGCAAACATTGAATTCTGCTTGTGGGTAGTTCAGAGGAGACTCAAAGAAAGATGACATTGAGCTTTTCTAAAAATCTTCAAAATAATTCAATAACAAGCTAATAGGGCATAGAGAAGATCCTTCTGGGCAAAGGATTTGAGCTAAGAAAAAATTCAAAGCATTTGAGCAACTGTAAGTAGTTCAACTTAAGTACATGGTTATAGCTTCTTTTGGAATTTAAGATTTAGGTTAACCTTCACTGATGTACTTTTTCTCCTTTAATTTACATTCTTATAGTAATTAAGAAATCATATTGCTTTTGTCCTTTAATTGTCTGCATTAATATGTTCTCTCCTGACCTGCCCTTAATCTACATGGGGAGAAGAGGAGAGTCTTTCATTTTACATAAGCCAAGCCATCATGCAGTTCTATGCACAGAGCAGGTGGTCATCAAATGTATTATTTCCTGAACGACTGGATTCCTATCTCTCTAGCCTTGGTGGAGATGGAAATAAACCTTTTAACTGGTGTGAAAACCAAAATAACTGTATTCAAGACGTTAAAACATATCATTCCATCCATCTGTGATGCCCTGATGTAAGTAAGGCAATTCAGTGACCTGAAATTAGCCTCTAATTAAAGTGTCAGGAATCATTCTGTACAATTTAGGTTTCATTAAATTCAAACACACTCAAAATTGAATCAGTTTATTAAACTTCCTTTTTTTCTGGATCCCCAACAGACACAATAATACCAACATGTAACAATTTCAGACATATAAACAGTTTCCCTATCCCACTTACTGAAGTGAGACTACCACTTCCCAACTAGACTGTGATACACTCTAAATGCAAATTAAAAGCAAAACAAGACTCTCCAAATCTGAGAACTGCTGGCTGTTGGTTAGAATGTCTTGAAGTATCGTTCTTGATCTCTGTGCAAACATAACGCTTATAAAACAAGAATACCGAGTTCAGACTATCTTGTCCTGATTCTCCCATTGTAAAATGAGTAAAGCGTTTGATCAGGAATTCAGCAGTAATATCTTAACTCAAAAGCAACAAAAATATCTTGTTGGCAAAACAAAACAAAACAAACAAACAAACAAACAGAAAACACCTGAGAGTGATGCTTCCTCCACTCCAACTTTGCTAAACAGATTCTCTCACCTAGACTTGGAGTAACTCTCCCAGAATCATGAATTGTGAAAATGAATTATGCATAAAGCTACTAGCATCCAAGAGTCTGGAGTTTTCCAAATGATGTTTTTCATGACCACATTTAACTAAATGCAACCATTGTGTAAGTGGAAGGTAATTGTCAATATAGACAGTTCAGTAGAGTGTAAGTAGTCATGTTGGGTTTTTTACATTCAGTCATCCATTCTCTGTTATATGAGAAAGAATGATCTATCAATTATTTGTTAACAACAGTTAAAGTTTGTTAGGTTTTCTGTTATACCACTACAGTAATGGTAATGATTTAACGTGCTTTTATAAGAATCAAGCAACCAGTGGAATTTAATCCACAATGAATTAGAGGATCTCTTTCCCAAAACTACAGAATTCTTTGACAGATAAAGATAAATGTATATTGAGTACACTATATGACAAGGATCTTACAAAATTAATATTAATAAATATCTACAAAACTATTACAGTTCATGGCTAAATTTAATATTCAGTTGAAAATATTCCATTGGTTACATATCTCCCTGAAGTGTTAGAAAGAATACTTAGTGACTTCTAAGAAATGATGGACAACCTGAATTAAACAGCCAAATAACTTAAAATCAAAGCTATAATAAATTACATATCTTATAAAAATAATCTGTTAAATGTGTGCTTGTCATATTAGCATAATGTAGGATGAGATGGCCACAATCATGGGTGACTAGGGCCTAATGAGGTGAAAAAATGGTGCTGCCAGCTGGTAAGTTAAATAAATGACATCAGGCAGGGATAAGATGGAAGTAAGAAAAGGTGGGAGGGAGGAAGGAAGAGATGGAAGGAAGGGAGGAGGAAGTAAGGAAAGAACCAAGGAGGAAAAGAGAAGTGGGAAGGAGGATTTGCAAACTGTTACATGTCAGGCATTAGAGTGAATTCTTTCCTTTTTTCCTTAATTCTCCAATGCTGTTTCCACTATTCCCAGAATTTAGTTTATTTTTTTTTCAGGGTAAAGATACCAAAGTTCAGAAAGATTATATAAATTTTCCAATGAACACATAGAGAATAAAGGGAGAATCAGAACATTAGCCACTGACATTTGATTATTGCTGGATAAGACTTTACTTAAACATAGACTGACTAAGCAAATATTTACTGCTATTTATTTTTATCATTTACCTACTTCCCTGATAAATATTATAATCACCAGCAAAGATTCAGTATGCAATGCCTCTTTACTTCTCATTTGTAATAGGAGAGATTGAAAAAAAAATAATGTCTATACAAAATATTTTATTTGGGGATGCTTTATACTCAGCATGCTGAATAAAAACTCAATTAATGGTAGTTAAAATTAACAAGGAAAAATTGAATGGGACAAAGGGCCTAATTGTTCCTTAAAATGTTTATTTCATAGCCTGTTCTAGATGTCATTTTTTTCATCACACCTTGTTGGAACATCTCTTCATAATAAAAATAGTTACTTTTTGGATATATTTTAATTTTAATTTTAATTAATTTATTTTTTTGTCAGAGAGAGAGAGCGAGCGAGCACAAGCAGGGGGAGCAGCAGAGGGAGAGGGAGTAGCAGACTTCCCGCTGAGCAGGGAGCCCGATGTGGGACTCGATTCCAGGACTCTGGGATCATGACCTGAGCCTAAGGCAGATGCTTAACGACTGAGCCACCCAGGCGTCCCTTTTGGATATATTTTTAAAAAGCTGTGATAATATAATGTAAATAGGATAATGCTATTTTTACCAAATTACATACAGGCAAATTCTAAAACAAACATGAGGTCAGCTTTGTTTCTTAATACCAAATTAAAGTATATTAAATTAAACCATACTAAAGGGAAGTGCTTGGTTAAGGAAGTCTGGCCATCGCAATAAATGACCCTCGTTTATGCAGTTTGCTCATTTCCCTGCAATGCTTTTGCATGTTCAATAAAAATTGATATGAGTGAAAGGATATGAAATCTCTACCAACAAAGTAGAAAGAAAAAAAAATTACACACTAATTTAAAATATACTTCAGCTACTTGTCATGAGCAAATTAAAAAAACCTTTAGTGGGAAGAAGTGCAGCACTTGGTCGCATCATTACTTGCTCCTAGAGATGATTCAGCTTATTCAAGTCTTAAAATGGATTCAGAAACCTTCATCTCTTCATATCTGAATGCTGTGTGGTTTCTCTGTGGAACTCTCTCTCAATGTTTTCAGTTTAAAGCTCTCAAAGTGAAGAGTGAGATAGTCCCATATTTAAAATAGTGTCTTTCCCCACAGTCTGACCTCATATTTTGCTTTTATTTAATGTCGTTTTAAAATTTCAAGTCATCTTTTGCAAATATTTTTGCAGATATTTCTTGTGAATACCTAAAAAGAATCAAGCACAGATATTGTATTTGATTTATTTGGGGCTGAGAATTGAAGTGGGGCAGGTGCTAAGAAATTCTACCATTCTGGGCGCCTGGGTGGCTCAGTTGGTTAAGCGACTGCCTTCGGCTCAGGTCATGATCCTGGAGTCCCAGGATCAAGTCCCACATCGGGCTCCCTGCTCAGCAGGGAGTCTGCTTCTCCCTCTGCCCTCTTCCCTCTCGTGCTCTGTCTCTCATTCTCTCTCTCTCAAATAAATAAATAAAATCTTTAAAAAAAAAATCTACCATTTTACCAGGGATTGTTCTACAAGGCTGAAGACTTTCATTTGTTTACCCAATGCAAGATTTTATCAGTAAACTGGCAACTTCAACTGCCTTTATTTAGAGGTTCCTGTTGTTAAACATCAATAAACTCACTGATTGAATCCATGTGATTTTAAAGGCTGCCACACAGCCAAGACCCTAACTACAACTACAGGGAGCGTCTTTGAGAAACTGGATCAAAGACTAAGAAGTTGTACTTTTGAGGGTAGGATTCATTTACATTCTTTATGTCTCCTTAGGAAAGCATAGCAGTTGACCGTCACATAACTGCAGTGTACTCACAGTGTTATTTGTTAAGAAAGTGTATGACAAATAGGAGGCTGGCAAAAATAATAAACAGGCTAAAAATTGGTTATCTCATCACTTTTAATTCAGTAAATTCTTTATTTAATAATGCATCAATTGATTATGGGAATATTTTGAATATCTACTATGAAAATAGAATGTATGACTAATAAGTCAAACAATAACTATTTGCCCACTGTAATAATTCAAATGTACTGAGATAAAGTCACATACTCTAAAATACACCTTTTTAAGGTGTACAGTTCAGTGGATTTTAGTATGTTCAAAAAGTTAAGCAACCATTACCAGAATATTTTCATCACTCAAAAAGAAATCATATAGTAGTCACTACCATACTTCCCTCCTCTTCGCCCCAGGTAATCACTAAATCTACTTTCCATCTCTATGGACTCAGCTATTCTGGACATTTCATATAAATGGAGTAATACAATATATGGCTTTTTGTGTATGGCTCCTTTCGTTTAGTATAATGTTTTTAAGGTTTACCCATATTGTAGCATGAATTGGTGCCTCATTCCTTTTTATGGCTGTGTAATATTTTATTCTATGGCTATGTCACATTTTGTTTATGTATTAATTAGTTGGCAGACTTAGGTATGTTTCCATTTGGGAGCATTATTTAGGAATAATATTGCCAAGAACATTTGTATATAAATTTTTGGACATATTTTTAAAGTCATCTTGGGTATATACCTAAGAGTAAAATGGATGGATCATATGGTAAGTCTTTAACTTTTTGAAGAAATGTTTTGCAAAGTAACTTCAGTGTTTTATATTCATCCCAGCACTGTATGAGGGTTCCAATTTCTCAACATCCTTGACAACAGCTGTTATTGCCTGTCTTTCTTATTATAGCCATCTTAGTAGGTGTGAAGTGGTATCTCAATACAAATTAATTTTCTTAGCATGTACAAATTGTGTGATATATGGGTAGATGTGAAAATAGATTCATGGAGACATGATTAGATGATAGACAAAAATATGTATGGCATATTTATAGATACAATACAGGAAGGAAGGAAGCTTCCAAACAAATTACTGTAACTTATTATTTATTTTTTTTTTCTGAGAACTAGCATACCCAAGGTCAGATACTCTTTTGTAGAAGTAGTGACTCCTTCAAAGTCAGTGGCACTGGTTGACTTTCAAAGGATGAACACTATCCATATGAAATGAGGAGAGAGAGAAAACATTTCAAACAGAGTACTTAAAGTAATATTTCTGGAAGTTAAATTATACTTTGTTAAAAAACAAAGTATCATTGCGAAGCATTGAGTAGATCAATTTTGCTTGAGCATGCAATTGAACAATAATCTCATTGTTCCAATGAGATTGGGAAAATATATAACTATTGCAACTGAAATAGAGAAACAGAAATAATTAGAATGATTACACATACAATATTTTGAAACAATGCACGATGATAATAGGTTTAAATGCCATAATGAGTGGTACATAGTAATTAATGAGACTGTGCTCTGAAATGTCCATGAAAAGCTTCATAAAGAGATGGTGTTTGGGTGAACAAGGACATTGATGTCATGTTGGTCCAATGTCAGAGGAAATTAATTGAAATTAGTTAAGAGTTGGGAAAATCTCTACCTCCTATTTGGCTCCCTCCACAAGCTTTGTGCGGCACTGTGGTATCCCACTGGATCCTGGCTTTCTGGGGACTCTGGAGCTGTGATTGCTTCTGGACTCTTTGTTTTTCCATTCTTTGAACCTAGCTAGACTACCAGCTATATCATGTTTATTAAAAAAATTTGCATGGAAGTATGAATTAGCTGTATTATAATCAGAAGCAAATGTTATTTGTTGACTGAAGAATTAGGGAGTGGTAACTTTGGAATCCCCATGCTCTTTAAGGTGACAATTGCTTTTTCTCACTGTGGGAGCAGAACCCTGTCCCCAAATGCCTGTTGAAACTGATGTTTTAGGGAAGTATATGCCAAGGATAATGTTCCTTGTACACAAGACATGGAACCAGAAATCAAGAGAACAATTAAGATGAAAGAAAATAGCAACAACCAGAAAAAAATGATGAGGAAGGGATTAATCTGAATTCAAGGCAGACTATATGAAAAGAAAGAGATAGGAATTGGCTAATTTGATCTTGGTCACTTAGAATAATAAAGCCAACATCAGAATGCAAAACTCAGAAGGTGAGCATTTGCTTTTCCAACAGTAGGATATCACTAAAAAGGAACTCCTAAGTTGGGCTTAGAATGTGGGTGTCATCATCCTTAGTATTTTAGGTGATGTAATGAGGCATGGAGTTCTCTGGTGAGTGGGTGTGGGGGTGACCAAAGCTGAAATAACAGCTCCACTGTGCACAGTGTCAGGAACCAAGATTTTCTTTCCCATTGCTTTGCTGTGAAGAGGGGCTGGGGGGGGAGTGGGATTGTATTCTTGAGGTGTCCCAAGACGCCGATGCCTCAAATACTGCATACGTATTTGGGAGCCAAAAAGAGGAGGAGAAAAGAAAGGCGCTACTATCCTTTAAAATCATTGTGAAAGAACAAGATAATACTTTGTTTTACAAACTACAATTTAGTCATCAAGTCTAACTGCCAAGCATGCTGGAAAATCGTCCTGGAACCTGTAAGTGTTATTTCTACCCAGAAAGATAACAACGGACGAAGGGTAAGAGATAATGCCAGAGTCTCTTTCACATCTCCTTTGATAAAGAATCAGTGTTGGGGCGCCTGGGTGGCTCAGTTGGTTAAGCGACTGCCTTCGGCTCAGGTCATGATCCTGGAGTCCCAGGATCGAGTCCCGCATCGGGCTTCCTGCTCGGCAGGGAGTCTGCTTCTCCCTCTGACTCTCCTCCCTCTCATGCTCTCTGTCTCTCATTCTCTCTCTCTCAAATAAATAAATAAAATCTTAAAAAAAAAAAAAAAAAGGAATCAGTGTATATCCTCTTACAAACCTGGAGTTTTGTGACTCTCAACTCTTGTCTCACAGAGAATAAAACTGAGTTTCCTAACAGGGAGTAGCATTTTTGCCCCTGCCTTATGCTTCCCATAAGGCTCTCTTACTTGGAAAAAGGCAGTGGCTCATGAAAATGAGAAAATATTTCTCAGATGCCAAATGCAAAGTTGATCTATTGTGAAGAGGTGAGTTGTGTTCTATAGAAATTTTCAGCTCAACACTAGACACTGAAGGTCCTCAGGATGTAAATATTTCTGGTTACTTTGGGGCACGGTGCTTAAGGGTGTGAGATATATAGTTATGTGTTAATTTTAAATATACTTCCATAATGCTATTAATTGAATATTTATTGAACTAAATGTATGTCAAGAATTGTGTTAGTCTTGATAATTCCTTTAACAGGGAACAAATATAGGGGCACCTGGGTGGATGAGTCAGTTAAGTATCTGCCTTCGGCTTGGGTCCTGATTTCAGGGTCCTGGGATGGAGGCCTGTGTCGGCTCCCTGCCCAGTGGGGGGTCTGCTTCTCCTTCTCTCTCTCTCCCTCTGTGTGCTCTCTCTCTCTCTCAAATAAATAAATAAAATCTTAAAAAAAAAAAAACAACTAAGAAAAACCCAGGACAAATATAGGTACAATGAGTGGATGATAACGTTATCAACAGCTAGGGAATATTGCAACATGAACAACCTCACCACACAGACACAAACACACACACACACCACTATTATATCATATCACATCATATCATTTCATATCATATTTAATATCATATATTATATTTTATATTGTTACATTACCTCATATCATATTCTATGTTAGAGTAGAGATGAACAATATATTCTTCCCATTTTTCAGGAGATAAATCTTTAGTAAGTTGCACTTAAAGGAAAAATAGAGGAAGAACTGTGTCTACCTGTTTTGGAAAAGAGGAGAGATGTAAATATCTTCAATCAAAATAAATTAAGTCTTGAGCGTAACTTCTTTTAGATATTCCTCAGTAAGTGTAAATATGTCTGCATTTTGATCACTAATGATGCACCACAGCATACTCATCTGGAGAATTCTGTCCCTCACCAGAATGACAAGTTAAGGGAGATTGTCTATCTAAAGCATTAACAATATTAATTTTCCCTCTGTATGGGAAAAATCGAAACTATGCTTGATACACACAGCATGCTTGCCAAAGTAAGCAGAACAGCATGCCCACGGTATTAGTGATAGCTGAAGGTGGCGTGATGTTGGGCACACAAAGCTGTGGAGTGTGATGTGATAGGTTGGGTATCACTCTTCTTGCAACATGTATCCCAAAATGATAACATAAGCTACAACACAACATATGTCCTTAAAGATTTAGTTTAATTAAATAAAACCTTTGGGTAAATTTTGCACTGTTATAGGCTGTCAGACAGTCTGGTATTGCAGATGAACAGAATATAAATTTGACACATTTCAATGCAGTGTATTGGGGCAAAGAGGGCATTTTAAGATGAGAAACTGCAGTTTCAAAAACTTAATATTAATCTTTAAGTGGCACGTCTGCTTTCAGGTTTTGGAACTAAATACCTAAGGCTTTTGTGATTGAAACACAATTGTGGTTTCCCATTTACTGCATTTCATCATTTTCATTACTCACACAGTTCTAATTTAATCAATCATTCTTATTAGAGTTTTATGATTTAAGAAAGGATATAAAATTACATTTTGTTGAATTACAGATGTGAGTACAATAGCTATTGATATTTCTCCAAGTCTGGTGTCCATGTGCCAGAATGAGATTGTGGCTATTTTATTAAATTCAAAAATGTTTCCGTTTTCACTGCCTTCTTCGTTTTGCACATTCTGTGTTTCCAGTGTTGTTCATAAAGGTTTCTTAAGATTTGTTGCTATCATTACCATTATTCAAAAAATAGTTTTATAGCAATACACTCCTTTAATATTTTAAGAAAAAAAAAACGTAGTATTTCAGATAGATGAATGAGTTTCTAGCAATACTTATTATGCTCTAGCAATCAGAAGAAATGCAATTCTGCATGCTCTAAATTTCCATAAATGCTTTATAGCTACCACAAATAATTTTGAAATGGAGGAACTAAGACTTCGACTACAATGAAGCTGGTCAGATAAAAAAAAATATCTAATATATAATATTTTTGGGAAAAAAAGCACTTTTGGCAAACAACCATTTAATTTTCATAACATTCTGGTATAGTAATATTATTCTCTACAATTTAGAGGTCAGAGAAATCAGTCAATAAGTTCACTCAAAGTTACAGCTTAGGCACTTGAGATCCAGGACCACACAGTGGATCTTGCGATTCCAATCTGTTGCTCATTCTACAATACTAATTTGCATGCAGAAATAGGCGAGGTCTACCTCCATGAGACTCTTTTTCAAAAGCAACTTCATGGTAGGCCAAATTAAGTTAAACACCAAAACACCTACCTTTTCCTGTGTTTATTAAAAGAACAAACACCCTCTTCTAACTGCTTCTTTATATTTGTCCTTCACTTCATATTCAAGTGCCTTTTAAAGAAGAGGTCAGGGGTTCCTGGCTGGCTCAGTCATAGAGCATGTGACTCTTGGTCTCCAGGTCACTCATGCCCCACATTGTACATGAAGCCTACTTAAAAAAAAAAAAAAAAAAAAAGTTTAAATTCATTTTCTCTAGTTTATCATTTAAACTAGATAAGTAATTTCAGGTTTCTACCTCTATCACCAACTGAAACTGGTTAGTTAAAATGACTTTCTTTTTTTTAAAGATTTTATTTATTTATTTGACAGAGAGAGACACAGCGAGAGAGGGAACACAAACGGGGGGAGGGAGAAGCAAACTTCCCACTGAGCAGGGAGCCCGACGTGGGGCTCAATCACAGGACGCTGGGATCATGACCTGAGCCAAAGGCAGACGCTTAACTTCTGAGCCACCCAGATATCCCTAAAATGACTTTTTTAATGGTCACATTTAATATACACTTTTAATCTGCACTCTATGTTGAATGTATGATTTTTTTTTTTTTTTAATTTGACAGCTGCCTTCTAAAATCCTGCTATGGATTGAATTGTGTCCCTCTAAAATTCATATCTTGAAGACCTAATCTCAACCACATCAGAATGTGACCTTACTTGGAATAGGGTTGTTCTGTTCTGCTCATTCAGAGTCTCATTCTGTTCTGCTGGGGTTCTAACCTGAGGGGTGTCTTTACAGAAAGGGGAAATTTGGGCATACCATGTGAATGAGGGGAATGTCATGTGAAGATAAATGCAGAGACTGGTGTGATTTTTCCACATGCTAAGGAATGCCAACGACTGCCAGAAAACCATAAGAAGCATGGAAGAGATTTTCACTTATAGCCATCAGAAGGAACCAGCTCTGCTAACACTCGATCCCAGACTTCTAGCCTCCATAACTGTGAGACGATAGATTTCTGTTGTGAAAGCCACTCAGTTTATGGTACTTTACTAAGGTAGTCCTAAGCCAACAAATACATACCATTTTCTTTTCCTTTAGAAAATAACTATTCTTTCCAGGCCTTTCCATTTTTTTTTAAAGATTCCTTAACAGCCCTTAATAATGTGGGTTTGGCATCCTTTGTCAATGAGTAAAATGCTGGTCTTCCACCACAGTCTGTTATTATATATTATTCTCCACACACTTTTTTTGAATAATATCAAAATCCTGTGGTTTCAGCTATCACCCATTTATATATATCTAAACCATACATATGTTCTAAAGTTCAGGAACAAATTACTCAATATATCTAAAACTAAGTTTATTACATTTATTACATTTCCCTATCTTCTTACCTCTTCTATATTTGTTCAGTGTAAGCCACTCCTTTAACTCAGTTACACAAACAAAATAACTGAATGAAGGTCAATCTGTATTCTTCACTTAATTTCATGCCCTATATTTAAATAGTAAATAAGCTCAGTCAATTCTATCTCCTTAATAGTTTTGAATAAATCCATCTTTTGCAACCATTTAAATTCTCTTCTAGTTAATTACAGTAGTTTTGTAACCTGTCTTCCTGCCTCCTACCTTGTATACTCCCCCAGTTCATTGCTTGGAGACTGATAAATCCAAGATACAAATCAAATCTTGCCTGAAGCCGTTGGTCTTTAAGTCTATTATTCAGGAAATCAGTTTTTTTTTCTGGAATGGCGGTATACCACATCCCTCCACCCTCATTCTGTTTTATATCATATAGCATATTGTGACTTAAAAAATAGTTTCTTTAATTTTATTGAGGAATAATTGACAAATGGAATTGGGATTCTTAATACATGTTAATGACGATAGCAGTTATTAAATAGTTTCTTTTTTTTAATAGTTTCTTTACGTAACATGTCTTTATACTTTTTAACATCTAAGTAAGTCTCTTTAACTTAAAATAAGAATGCATTTCAATTTCTGTTCTTTTATAATGATGAAATGTTGTAGTTTTCTTGTTTTTTGAGGGGGGAGTGAGAGAGAGAGAGATAGAGAGCACGAGCAGAGGCAGAGGGAGAGAAAGAATCTTAAGCAGGCTTCATGCCCAGCATGGAGCCCAACACAGGGCTCCATCTCATGACCCTGAGATCATGACCTGAGCTGAAATCAAGAGTAGGAGGCTCAACAGACTGAGCCACCCAAAGGCACCCCTGAAATGTTGCAGTTTGAAATAAATTTGCGTCAGCATTTTTATCATCTAACAAGCTTAAAACACCCAAAACAAAGACTCTTTTTCTATGTTTATGTCACCTTTTAATCTGCCCCTCCCCAAACACACATACACACACAGAATCATCTCTCTCTTTTTCTGTCTCTGTCTCTGTCTCTCTCTCTCTCAATAAGATCATCAACATGCCATAGATATAGTAAGCATATTTCTTGATGGGTCATTTTGTGAGTCTGGTTGAAGTTCTTATTTATCTGTAGGTGATTAATTAAAAAGAAAAACTTTGATGTTAAGGGAAAAGTGGTAGAATGCTTTTTGAAAGTTTTTTTTTTTTTTAATAGCATTTCTAAAGTTGAAATGGAATTTAGACATTTTGGCATTTGGCATTTTATAACTTATACAATTATTAAGCAATTAACATGCGTTTGTTGCCTGGCATTTTCTATCATATTCATACATGTCTGGATGGTACAAATTTTTTTCCACAAAGAAAGTTCATAATGGCAGGGAGACTATTTGTTTTATTGATAATTGAGTTCTGTAACTTTTTTGTCATATATACATATATATATACACTTTTTTGTCTAATATATATATGCTTTTTTGTCTAATATATATGTATTTGTCTAATATATATATTAATATATATGTATATATTTGCTGTTTTGGGGGAGAGGGGAGAATAAAAATCATTTGTCTCATTATAAGTCAGATGCTACCTTCCTTTCAAACTGATTTATTAACACTTTCATAATTTTAATTTTTTAAATTCATTTTCCACCATTAAAATCCCCAATTTTTAAGAGTAAGCAAAATTTCTTTTGGTAACTGGTTCTTAGAAATTGGAAAATATATTTTCTCAGGCTGCTGGGGCTTTCCTTCATCAGCATATTTCTGCCATGCTTCTACAGTCATTAAGCTGGCACCTTCTGGGAAGATTTTAATTAATTACAAAATGTCAATGACTATATTAAAATGAGAAGAGGTAACATGGAAACAGGTTTAACAGTATAAGAGAGATATTTGGATATCTTTAGTTCATGCTTGATACAAAGTTACAATTTTCTTAAATTGAGAACAAAAGACACTGGACTGAGATGTCTGATGCCAATTCTGCTGCTAAGGGGATTTGGACCTGGGCAGGTCATTTAACCTGGCGGGCCATCTGTTTTCTCATAAAAATAAGAATAAGAATAAGAATAACAGGACTGGATTAGGTAATCTGTAAAATCCCTTCCTGCCCTAACACTCTATATTTCTAATGCATATTAATAATAGCTGTCAAAATCTATCAGACTTGGTGGTACATGTTGCCAAGGGCTAGTGATACAGAGAATCATACTGATGATGAAAATGTTGACTAATATTATTGAGCACCATATGCCTGCAGTCATTACCTCATTTGACTCTCTAATTATTCTACTGGGGGAGATGAGGTGGACATGAAGCCAAGGGGAGCAAGAACTAGCTAGAATCCGCCTATGTCTTTTCATTTGTTATTCCTGGCCTCTGATACAAGAGATTTCAGAGAGTAAAGACTGTTCGTTCACTTTTACCTTCTGAAACTTTCACAGATTTATCTTTTGGGCCAATTAACAAAGTAGAGTATAGGACAGAGGATTCTAGGAAACAATTCTAGGTTAACCAAGTCGACAATGCAAAAATAAATAAATAAATAATGCTCTAAGTTAATTATTTTTCTTGCACTTTAATTTCCTTATTTCTAAGATGTTGATTTTGTTTCAGCAACTCAATGTTATAGTTGTGGGGATAATATTTGAATAGACACTGAAAATCAAAATAATGATAAAAATTACTTGTGTTTCTAAAATAATTATGACAACATATTTTTAAATGGTTCCCCTAAACAAATCAATTTGTGAAAATATTTTATGCCATTTAAAAGTAGTGCCTTCTTAAAACAGTGTGTGCTTACCTCGTCAATTCTGTATCTCCTTGTTCTATAGCCTATGATTATAGATTGAAGATTTATATGTACAGTACACATATTTGAAATGAAAAAAGTTCAATAATCATCTGTTACCTAACTCCTTACTGGTGACAGCTAAGATAACATGTCGTTTATTTAATATTTATGACATATACACATAAAGAGATGGATAGCTTACAAATTCTATTAAATAGAACTTCAAAGCATATGTGACATCAATAAAACTCAAAGTGTGGCTTTGAATCTTATATAGGTACTCCTCTGATAAAATTAGTTGGGAAAAAATTTCAATGCCTTGGGTTTCTAATAGTCATTATTGTTAATATTTCTCTACTTCAACTTTAACTGATGAATACTGAAAACTAGCATTCATTCTTTAAAAGATTTATATAGTTATTTTAGAGACACGTGAACAGGAGGAGGAATGGAGGGAGAGGGAGAAAATTCCTCAAGCAGACTCCCCGCTGAGCATGGAGCCTGATGCAAGACTGGGTCCCAGGCCCCTGAGATCATGACCTGAGCCAAAACCAAGAGTTGGACACTTAACTGACTGAGCCACACAGGTGTCCCTAAAAACCTAACATATATTTAAACTAGTAATTTTGACTTTAGATCAAAAGCACATAGGAAGTGACTATAAAAAACAAAAATGTTATTTTGTATAGATTTTTTTAAAATTTTACTATATTTCTCTTGGAAATGGAGAGAACTTTCAAAATTATTTTTCTCAGTCCCATCATGTGATAGATGAAAAAAAGGAAGTGACCCAGTTAAAATAAGGTAAATTACATAGATCATAAATAAAGCATCTGCATTACTTACCAAACTGTTCATGTGTCCATTTTATTGTGTTATTATCACGCTTTTCTAGTTCAGCTGAATACTTACCCCAACCAATATAGTACATATTTTACCAATTGTGTATATGTTTCTATGATTCAAAATTATAAAAATGTTGATTATAGTGTGTTCAGAATCCATTGGGGGAAAAAAAGTTTGCAAACCTAATCATAAAAAGCAAACTGAGAAATTGCAAATTCACTTCAGACAAAAATCAGTGGGTACTTTGGAAGAGACTATTCCAATTAAATCTACGGGTTTAGTTCAGAAAACAAAATTTTTTTTTTAAAGATTTTATTTTTATTTATTTGACAGAGAGAGACACAGCGAGAGAGGGAACACAAGCAGGGGGAGTGGGAGAGGGAGAAGCAGGCTTCCCGCCGAGCAGGGAGCCTGATGCGGGGCTCGATCCCACAACCCTGGGATCATGACCTGAGCCAAAGGCAGGCGCTTAACGACTGAGCCACCCAGGTGCCCCCAGAAAACAAATTTTAAACAAATCTGAGCAAGGCCTTGTGATGGACATTGTACATAGACCAAGATTCAAAACATAGTTCCTGACTTTGGAGACACATGGTCTTCTTGAGATAGTGAAAGGCACACAATCATTCATTACAGAGCAGTGTAAGAATGTGATAATGATTATTCCTAAGGAGAGGCAGTGAAGAAAGCATTTTATGATTTCATCAGAGATACAGAAATCAGAACAATGACTTTGATCCTGAACTTAAGAGATTTTATAAAGCCAAAATAAATAGTGATAAAGAGGGACGTGTAGATGTAGAGTATTTGTGTGTGTGTGTGCATGCACGCACACTAGCAAGTGTGTGTTGTGGAAAAAGATATGTATTACTGGAAGAATTCGCTCATTTAGCTGATACTAAAAAAACTGGGACATAGATCCCAAGTCACTTTGAGTTCTTTACCAATAATAACTATGAATAAAAACATTGGTAAAATGAGTTAAAATTACAGAATTTTTCAAAGTTATTAAATCCAAAGTCTTATTTATTTTTTCAGACCACTTTTATTCTCAATGAAGGGGAATAACAGATTCTGCCTTACACTAAAATGAAGGAATTAAGTGGATTTATGATGTGACCTTTCATTAAAACATGAGGTTTGCCTTCCTAAGGTCCTCAAAAATGAGTTATTCTATCCTGAACAAAAATAGTCTTCTGGGCATTGACTCATATGGGATGATTTAATAGGATTTCACATTGTATAATTTAAACTATATAGTCATCTAATGATACCAGATTCATTAAAAAAAAAAAATCTCAATCCTCAAATCTCAGTCCCCTGCCATGATTATTCATACCTCTCAGTTGATTAGTGATCCCAAAATGACAACATGAATCAAAGGAAATTTTCATATTATGTTTATGCCATTAATGCAAATCTAATTAAATATCTAACAATTAATGCAACTTCTTCCAGGAGAGTTAATACAGTGGAGAATGTCCATGGAAGGTGAGTCAGTGAGAATTATCTTCATTATTGTTTTTCAATGAGCTGATATATGTATATTTCTTTTTGTACTGTGTGGAAAAAAAATTTTTCTAGGTACAAGAATATAACTATTTCTCCTGGTTGGGCATTATTATGTTGGCAGCATATATATGTGTCTTATACGATGTCACCCATCCAGTCTGTCAGTAAATGTTTATAGAATGCCTCATATGTGGGACGCACTACACTAGAAGCTGGTGATACAAAGTGTTAATACACAGACTGTGGAGTCAAAAGACCATTTTTTTAAATCAATCACCATTATAATTCATTCAAGCCTCTAATTTTTAGTGAGACTTTTTGGGTAGAACTCAGAAAATGGGGTTATTATGTGCTGTGTTGTACATTAGAATGTTCTTTGACATTTTATTTCCACATGAGGAGTACTTTTGCCTTTTCCTTATCTTTGAACTTGTAACTTGCTCTGGCCACTGGCATATTAGCAGATGTGATGCAAGCAGAGGATTGACATGTACATATGCACTGGGCTCTCTCTCTCTCGTACTCTGCCTTTACCATGAAGACATGCTGAGTAGCTTGATGGTCTCGAAAAAATAAAAGGCACTTACAGTAGACCTCAACTGAACCCATGGCCTGGAACTAATCCTAACCAAGGCCAGCAGAGGTCAGCAGAGCTGGGCCAGTATATGAGCAGTTTGAAGCAGACAACCCAGTTGAATGAATAATTGGAAACTGAGTAAGAGTAAATACTTATCCTTTTAAGACTCAGTTTGGGGGTGGTTTATTATAGGTCAGTAGTTGACAAACACAAAGGAATCTGTGCCTTATAGTGATTCTAATACCAGATTCATTCTTTTTAGATCTAGTATTTAAAAAATATTTATTTACAACATTTTAATATGTGTTCTGTTTTAAGGAAACACATAAAGAGTAGTATGGCTGTAGGTTTTATCATCATTTAACTTTGATTTAAGAACCAGGTGGCAAAGGCAAAAACACAGCAAAGACATCAATTGTATAAATGTAATGAGATGAATAATTCTATTTAGCAAAATTTATCTATGACAATTTCTTAAGTGATCATAAAAGTTATAGGCAGGTTTTTCTCCTCAGAAGTCTCTGTAAGCTCCCCTGTGAGGTTAGTCTGATTACATAAACATGTAAGACAGTGATAGAATGATTTCTTGATTAAAAAAAAAAGTGGGTTCCTGGGTGGCTCAGTCTGTTAAGCATCTGACTCTTGATTTCAGCTCAGGTCATGATCTCAGGGTCATGAGATAGAGTCCTGCATCGGGCTCCACTCTCAGTGTGGAACCTACTTGAGATTCTCTCTGTCCCTCTCCCTCTACCCCTCCCCCTGCTCGCTTGCTCTCTCTCTCTCTCTCTCAAACAATAAATAGATCAATCAATAAATAAAATTTTTAAAAAGTATGTTTCTGTATATATGAGTATTTATTTAGAATTACATTTGTTCTTCATGCTGAGTTGACTCCAAGAATCACAAATAGGCAACATTCATATAGAAATTCAAGGCCATTGAGAGAGAAATATACCCTAGAAGTAAAACTGTTAACATGCAATTGTTAACTCCTTAAAATAAAACATACTTATTCATTTTCTTTTTTCTTTTTTTTTTTAAGATTTTATTTATTTATTTGACAGAGAGAGACACAGTGAGAGAGGGAACACAAGCAGGGGGAGTGGGAGAGGAAGAAGCAGGCTTCCCATTGATCAGGTAGCCCGATGTGGGGCTCGATCCCAGGACCCTGGGATCATGACCTGAGCCGAAGGCAGACGCTTAACGACTGAGCCACCCAGGTGCCCCACTTATTCATTTTATATAACTATAGTGCATACAGCAATGCCATATACAATGTTGGTACATCTTGAATAAACAATAAGTAGTGTTATGTGATTAAACCAATGGTGACACAAATTTATTGCCAATAAAAAATTAAATGTTCAGGAATTTCCTCATCTGCCCTGAAGGACAATGATAGAACCAATAGCTAATGCATTAGAATTTGCTAAATCAATGGCTCACTCAATGGTAAGTATATCCTTCATTTCTCTTTTTTTTTATTTTAATTCCACTTAGATGATATACAGTGTTATATTAATTTCAGGTGTACAATATAGTAATTAAACACTTCCATATACCACCCTGTGCTCATCACAAGTGTACTCCTTAATCCCCATCACCTATTTAACCCATCCCCCTACTCGCCTCCCCTCTGGTAACCATCAATTTGTTCTCTGTAGTTAAGAGCTGTTTCTATTTTTTTAAGAGTCTATTTCTTGATTTATCTCTCTCATTTTTTCCCTTTGCTAGTTTGTTTTGTTTCTTAAATTCCATATATGAGTGAATCATATGATGTTTGTCTTTGACTTATTTTGCTTAGCATTATACCCTCTAGCTCCATCTGTGTTGTTTTATGCCCTCCATTTCTGAAAGTTGAAATCACAGACCTAATTTTAAGGTTAAGATGATCTGGACAAACATGCAGAGAGTAAGTCAATCAGAATGAAGGGAAATAGCTTGATCAAGTCTCAGTGAATGTATTGAAGACAATTTTGAGCTAATACTGTGTTGGGTAAACATTTACAAGACACTATCATCAGACCTTTGTCCCAGAAAAATATCACGTGTGCCATGGGAAACGGTGTGTGCAAAAAGCAAGAAGATAGAAAGCAAGAAGAGCTTGAGATGTTCCTGGTAGGAAATAGCACTCTCTATAATCCCTTATTTTGAAGTATTAGCCAAGAGCCAGGTCAAAGTTTTCCAGAAACCATGTTTCTGGTCAAAACACAATAGTTCAGATCCATTGTACCTTTTTTTTTATTGACTGCACGAAGCTAAATAAAATCTTGTTTTGTTATAGGAAGAAAAAAAAAAAAACTGTAACATATAGATTGATGCCCCTAGTTGCCTTTAATTATGCTCCAACTTTTACCAACTGAGATGAAAGCCAGATTGCTTTGTATTCAGTTTATTTATTTATTTTTTTGTTTTATTTATTTATTTATTTATTTGACAGAGAGAGACACAGCGAGAGAGGGAACACAAGCAGGGGGAATGGGAGAGGGAGAAGCAGGCTTCCTGCGGAGCAGGGAGCCCGATACGGGGCTCGATCCCAGGACTCTGGGATCATGACCTGAGCTGAAGGCAGACGCTTAACGACTGAGCCACCCAGGCGCCCCTGTATTCAGTTTATTTAATGAAACCATGACAAAGAAAATTCCTATTAACACATTGACTTCAGTAAAGGATCTACAAAATAATTCAACCTTTGATAGATTTCACAATATTCACACTGACCAGAAAGCCCATAAAATTAATTAATATATAATATATTTAAGCCATAATTTGCATCTTCATGGGTATTCATGACTCCTAAATGGAGATTAAACTGGTGGAAATATTTCCTCAACATAGAACCCAAATCCTCAGCAGTAGTCTAAAAAAGAGTGAAGAAAAACGTGAAGGAAACAAGCATTGTTTTTTTGTTTGTTTGTTTGTTTGTTTTTTTGGAAACAAGCATTGTTAAGTAGAGGTCCACAGATCATGCCTTAGTGAGGCCTTATACTTATATTGAAAAGTGTTGGGAGTATAGGTCTGCCAATCTATCTGTGTGTGTGTGTGTGTGTGTGCACATATAGGTACAGCTGATGGAAGGGTCTAGAGCTGTCTTCAGATTCCAAAATAGATCAGAGATCTCTACCCACTTCCCCTCCCACCCCTGCCACAGACACACACACACAAATTATGAACCACTGGTATGTCTATATCTCCTATGATTTTGTTTTTATATGTTTCAGTCAAAGTCCAATCAGGAAAACAGAAACCAGTCTGTTGTTTCAAACTAAGGGAATTAACACAGTAAATTTTTCACATAGCTCATGAGAGAGCTGAAAAGCCAATAAGGGACAATGAGGTGATTTGCTGATTACACATCTGCACGCTCTAACCACGAGGCAGGAGAGACAAAGGGAGGAAGCCATGTTACCAGAGCCCAGGAGATAGGGGCATCCACCCAATGCTGGAAGCCCACAGGTCTATCCAGAGACAGCTACAACCACAGAGTAGGTAAAGCTGGAGACAATGCCTGTAAACCTGAAGATAGGGACTCTTATTGGCTGAAGAATAAGTTCCCCTATGATACCACACAGAGCAAGACAATGGAAAGGGGTAGCTCTGATCATAAACAAACCAGGGAAGCAGAGAGTTTAGAATTAATTAAAAACATGGAAATTATTTTCACACTAGATCCTCTTACTCTTTTCCTTATTTCTCATGATGATATCACAATCATTTCTAGCAATTATGCAGGCTGAAAAACTTTGAGTCCTTCTTTATTTTTCCCCTTCCCCTTGTTTCCAAAATCATAATCATATTTATTATATCTCAGTTTGTACCTTTGAAAAAATAAGAAAAAATATATTATATACTCCAGTTTCTCCTAATATTTGCTCTTTTACACTGGTTCCTGACACAAAGCGCCTAAGTTTCTTTCTTTTTTTTTTTTTTAAGATTTTATTTATTTATTTGAGAGAGAGAGCAGCAGTAGAGTGAGGGACAGAGAAAGAGGCAGGCTCCCTGCTGAACAGGGAGCCCAACACAGGGCTCGATCCCAGGACCCTGGGATCATGATCTGAGCTGAAGGCAGATGCTTAACTGACTGAGCCACCCAGGCGCCCCAAGCTCCTAAATTTCTTTAGGTGATAAGAGCATCTTTGTTCTAATGAGGAGGCTCTTGATGGGCTCTGGGATGGGGGTTAATCACTAGAAAGACCAAACCATGATTAGAAGCCTAGACTATCAACCTTAGCTCCCATCCTCAAAAGAAGAGAGAGGGACTGGAAAAGGAGTTAATAATTGATCATATCTACTCAGTGAAACTTCCATTAAAATCCATGAATAATGGGGTTTGGAGAGCTTCCAGGTTAGTGAATACTTCAGCATGCCTGGAGAGTGGCACGCTCCAAATCCGTGGGGACAGAAACTCTTGCACTTGGGACCCTTCCAGACCTCACCCTATGTATCTCTTTATCTGGCTATTCATTTGTATCCTTTAAAATAGCCTATATGATAAATTTTCTTTTTTTTATTTCAATATTTTTTATTAAGGGCTATAAAATATCCAGAAAGATAAATAAATGTGATGCAGTGATATATGTCCTAATATGAAGAACTTTCTTTCGGTACATTGTTTTTCTTCACAACGGCCTTCAAATCACAGGAGGCAGTGATTCTATGCCATTTCCTCTTCTTTTATTACATGCTGCAGAATTTCTGATTCAGTATCCCACCCTCAGTATTCTCATTTATAGATCAAATTCGTTTTCAATCCATTGTTTAGAGGGAACATATTTTCTTCTGTTCCACAAAGAGGACTTTTGTTTTCACAATGAATCATAATGCAAGAGAGTCAGTTTCCCCATAGTTGGCTTCTCTTAGTGTTGAAGGAGTAACCTGTCCCAGCTTGGCTCAGCATTTTCACCAGAATGGTTTTTGACTTGCTCTTGGCAAAGGTGACCGCGGACAGGAACATGATGTCTATGATAAATTTTCAAAGGTAAGTAAACTATTTTTCCTGGGTTCAATGAGCTACTCTTGCAAATTTTTGAACCTGGTGGGGGGTGATGTGTGGGAACCCGTGATTTGTAGTCATGTCAAACAGAACTTATGGGTAATGTGAGGACCTACTACTTGTGGTTGACATCTAGAGTGGGAGGTAGTCTTGTGGGATTGAGCTCTTAACCTATGGGGTCTGTGCTAACTCTGATTAGTGTCAGAACTGAATTGAATTGTAGAATGTCTAGCTAGCGATAGAGAATTGATTGGGATGGGGTAAAACCCACATGTCTGATGTCAGAAGAGTTGTGTGATTGCAAAGGAAAACAGTGAGTGGTGAGTTTCTCTAGACGATATCCCATTCATTCCTAATAATCTCTCACATAATTTTTTCACCAAGATTCAAATTGGCCATTCTCCTAGTTATGTTTCCCTTGTAACTCATCATACTACAGTCTCCATATCCACCTTATCAAATCCAAATTCAGATCATATGAGTCTTCCACTCCCAAAATTTTATAAAAGTCTGGATGTAGGAACTAGGCAGAATTACTTTATGATCTGATTCCTACCATTTTTCAGTCTTTCGGTTTTATCAAAGTGAACTCCCTCATGGCACAGAGCATTTGAACAAATGAGCTAAGAGACTTCACCAAATTTATATTTTTTAAGATTTATTTATTTATTTGAGAGAGAGAGAGAGCATGCGTGAGTACAGGAGTGGAGGTAGGGGTAGAGGGAGAGGGAGAGAATTTCAAGCAGACTCTGCACTCAGTGTGGAGCCCAATGGGGGGCTCAATCTCACAACTCTGAGATCACGACCTAAGCCAAAACCAAGAGTCGGATGCTTAACTGATTGCATGACTGAGGAACCCCTTCACAAAATTTAGACTGGCTTCCAGATGTACTAGTCTTTGTCCCTAAAGATGACCCTAGCCCCAATGCTGAGTTTTGCTTAAAAAAACGCAATGCTGCCAAACCACACAACACACATTGTCCCAACCCACAATACCAAATCATTTTCACTAATTTCCCACTTGTTGCTCTTCTGCACTTTTCCATTTTTCCTATAGAGTCTTTTGTTTCCTCTATGTTTTCCCTTAGTCACCTTTTCTTAGTTGAACTATACTCAGGGTGTATTGTTTTCTTTTTCTCCGACTGTGGTACTCTGAACAAAATCTTCATTCATACCTTTAACAAGTGTCCAGTGCAGTTTTTCTTTGACATCAGGCACATACCTGGTTGAGTGACACTCCTTGTGTTCCTTCTCTGTATACAATATGCCCATTTTGTATTTAGATTCATGATGTGCCAACTGTTTGGGAAAACCTTTCCTCAAACTCCACATGTCCAATTCTTGTTCACCTTTGAAGATCAAATCAAATGCAACTCCTTATAGTTGTATTACTGCTGAGTTAATTCTACTGGCTGTCTGGTCCCATGCAAGCCTGAATGTTCTGTTCTGCTTTTCCTATTGTTGGGAGGATCCCTGTGACTATTTGTGGGCCATACCCACAAAAGAGAATTGTGTCTCTTCTGGGTCAGATCATTTAGTACCAGTTCAATAAGTACCAGGTTCATAGTTTTATTTTTCTTCTGCTATGATAGGCAAATGGGCTAGGAATGGCTATTCTGTCAGCCTGGGTCTTGGAGTTGAAATAAAAATAGGAGAGCTCCTAACTGTCCTTCGGAGACCATGAGAGCCTTTGTTGTTTTACATAACTGAGATTGTAAGTATTTTGTTACCACAATACAACCCAGAGCAACACAATTATTTATTTTACCATACCTCTCTTAGGTAATTTGAAATTTCTAAAATAAATTATAATTATTTATGTATTCACAAGGTTTTTTTTTTTTTTTTCCTACTAGATTGGAAAGCTTTAATGATAGAATTTGTTTTTGAGGATAATTTAGAATAAGCACTTGTTAGATATATTTTTCTTATGACTGCAAAAATTAATTAATATACAACTAGAAGAATGCTTTCTTCTATCTGTATTTTCGATCTAGAATTGTACTTTTTAAATGGGTACTTTGGATTAAATAATCCTATATGTTCTGACTGAGGCTACTGTACATTTTGCTTCCTAAGGGATTCTTCGTACTGTAAAGGGCATGGGCAAATCATTATAGATATACCCATAAGTTTTTTGTACAACATTTCCGAGATGTGTTGGCTGGCAGAGGATTGGCCTTGATTATACTTGGGATGAAAGCACCAACACAGATTTAGAAAGTGCTGACACATATCACTGGTTTATATATCTATAATCAGTCTGCTTCTAATTTTACAAGAAGGTCTATCTGGCAGTGTTAGCATTTTTCAAAAGTTGAAAGCAATAGGAAATAACCTTAGGTTTAATAGGCTTGTTTTGCTAACAATGAGATTTTTTTCTATGAAAATTATTGATTCATTTCAACATTCCACCATAGATAGTATTGTCAAAATTGTTTACTGTTTGAAAATAGAATCATCACTCAATAAATGACATTAAAGTAGAAGGGTTTGCTATGGATAATTCAAGTAACCAGAGAATTATCAAATCAATTCCTCCTTATTTGTGAAAGTATATTTTTTCCCTTTACATTATGTATATATTTTAAGCCAAACACTTTTCAACAAAATGACTGATTACAATAAGACCTGAATTTATGTTAAACACTATCACTTTTTTTTTCCATACCAGGTTTAAAAGTTTCGGCTGTTGGAAATAGAAATCCAATGAAGCTAAAGTCACATAAGTTGGGCTTTGGTGGAAGTTTTTATTCACGTCGTACTGTGGAATGATAACAGTGTTCTTCATGGGAAGAAGAGCCTGACGCCAGAAAATGGTAAGTGAATGAGGCTTGTTCTCTGGCTTTCTCTTTGGCACCAAATGTGCAACATGTTTTTCACTGTCATTCTTCAGGCCTCCTCTTTTCTCCTGCTCTCTCAGAAGATGGCTTAATCTCCATTGTTGAGAATCTCTGGTGTAAGCCTTTTCTATGTAGCCTCCAGTTAATGTAGTCACAATTTCTTGTCTACTTTTTTTTTGTGTTTGGGTGTATCAATTAGTTCTTGTCCTCAAGGCATTTTTCTTACAGTCTTTCCATGTTCATCCAAGAGCCAAAAAGTTCTAGCTAGCAAAAGGGATATGGGGGAATAGACATCTTGATACATCGAAACACTTTTCCAGAGGCTGTGGGTAGAGCAAATTGAGCTATTAAGGGATTGAACTGAATCATTTCACTTGTGGGGCAGTGTGCTTCTGTGTTTTAACTTGACTTATAGTTCACAGAGTGGAAGGATTCATAATTGACTTTAAGGGAACAAAATATTTCCTACAAAATGGCTGTTAAAATAAAAAATAAGAGTTAACTAAAATGCTATGAATATCATCCAAAGAAAATAATGTGATATGAAAAACCCATTACCATAAGTAAGGTATCACATAGACTATTCAATCCATATATTTATAAACAAATATTTGATCAAAACATTGAATTAATTTACCACTGGGTAACACTAACAACTGGCACCATTATAAAATTATATTTTAAATTCTCCTGAAAAACTTGGTTTTGTGTGTTTCTTTTTATGTTTACAAATATTTTATGTACAAATAAATACCAATCTTCTCCAAATGAATTATTAAAAATATTTGTTTAGCCCTCACAGCAATATTTTATTGAATCTAAATGTGCTAAAATCGGAATTAAATCCATTGATACACTGAGAGCTCATTTTATTTATAAAGAAAAATGCAGGGGCGCCTGGGTGGCTCAGTCGGTTAAGCATCTGCCTTCAGCTCAGGTCATGATCCCAGGGTCCTGGGATCGAGCCCCACATCAGGCTCCTTGCTCAGTAGGAAGCCTGCTTCTCCTTCTCCTTCTACCGCTTCCCCCTGCTTGTGATTTCTCACCCTCTCTGTCAAATAAATAAAAATCTTTAATAAAAAAAAGAAATATGCATACATAAAGAAAATAAACAAATATGTCTGTTTATAAACACATATGCTTGTGTCTGTATGTATTTTCTCTGAAGGGGATTTTATTGTTTTCTAGATATTGATCATTATAGCATGAGTAAGTTCTAAATGAAATGAATATCATGAAATTAATTATCCATAAATGTTTCCTTAGAAGTAGATCAGTCTCCTATGTGGTGCCAAACTTAGGACGCAACTCCTCCATTAACTATCATTTATGGCAATGATATTTGGGACTCCAGATAGGTTCATATTTCTGAGAAACTAACACAAGAAACATAGTAATAACAGTAATGCTTCTAATGTCACAAAGGCATTAGAGAGTATCCAAGATACCTTTTTTTTAATGCCTTTTACCAGCTGTAATTTATCATGTTTCGCCAGAGCCAAAGTTAGTGGTGGTTCCCTAGCATATGCACAGAAGGTCTGAAACAAAGCAAATTTTTTTGAGGCTTCAAAGAAGGAAACTTTACACCATGCAAAGTAGCTCAGGGCGATGTCCTGAACTGTATAATTAGTCAATGAGTGTTTATTTTGATAGAATAATGACTGTATCAATTTGCTAGAAAACTTGAAAGCAGTGCTCAGTGAGAAAGCTGTTGAATTCTATTGCAACATGTATTCTATTCTCCTTGATAATGATATCTGAATTAAAACCTCATGAGAAAGTCACTTATTTTTTTTAAGTCTAAGCTTCCTTTGAATTGCAAATTATTACTTTTCTCAATATAACTATGATGGCCACTTTCAATTTCTGCTGTGAAACAGCAGTTCCCAATGCCAAATTGACATTTAAAAGCATTGTGGGAACCTACCACAGGTCTTGCGGAAAAATAGTATAGATTTGTTTGGTATGGATTTATAGAGGAATTATAAAGGTCCCCTCAGAACATTCAAAATTCCTGGCAAATCACCCCTGTATTGATGAGTATTGACCCTTTACTCTCTTGAATGGCAGGAATGCTGTTCCAGCCATCTATTTGTTTTTTCTATCCCATAAACTGGAAACTTACAAGCAGATTCACCAGACTCAGAACAACTTGCCCTTCCACTGAAAAAAAATGCCTACACAGTTACTGGAGCTACCTAATGCTACCATTAAATGCAATACCAATATGGCTGAAATCCCTCCCAGGCAATTTCAATTATTTTCTCTCATCTCAATATAAGGATTTTTTTTTTTGTCCCCACCATGTTATTTGACTACTTTCTATAGCATAGTTCCATCAAAATCAGAAATTTTAGTATAATTAAATAAGTAAAGTCTTGTGCGCAAATTTCCCCCACAGTTTTCCAGTGGGGAATGATCTGTCCTTTTGAAATCAAGCTGGCTAGTATTTGCTATGTAACATACCACCCTAATCCTAGTGACTTAAAATAACTCCTATTCTGGGGGTTGGCAATTTGAGGGGGAAGTTGAGGGAAGAGCTAGGTATATCTTCTAATCTTTGTTGGGCTGGGTTAAGCAGGTGCTGGGTGGTCTATCTTGGTGTATGTTGGGATGGCCCATTTCTGCTTCAAGAGAACTCTTACCTCCAACATGTTTGTGCAATTTGTTCCCTTGGCAGCTCCCCAGTTTTCCAAAATACTAAGTGGAAGCAAGCAGATATTTTCAAGTACCAGATAGGAGCACATCACACCTTCCAAATTTCATTGTCCAAAGCAAGTCACAAGGCCAACACAGCTTCAGGTGGAGGGAAAATAGATTTTGCATGGAGAAACTTTAAAGTCACATTCTAGGGGTGCCTGGGTGGCTCAGTTGGTTAAGTGACTGCTTTCGGCTAGGGTCATGATCCTGGAGTCCTGGAATCGAGTCCTGCATTGGGCTCCCTGCTCAGCAGGGAGTCTGCTTCTCCCTCTGACCCTCCCCCCCTCTCATGTGCTTTCTCATGAATAAATAAAGAAATAAAATCTTAAAAAAAAAACTATAATAAAGTCACATTCTAAGGAGTGTATATTCAGGGAAGAATAAAGAATGTGGGCCACTATTATAATTTACCACAACTCTCCTTGCTGCAGTGGATACTTTCAGTATGGAAAGTAGCAAATCACTCAGATGCAGTATGGAAAGTCACAAATTACTCAGATACAATATGGAAAAGGCAAAACACTTAAAAAAAAGAGGGGAGGGAGAAAAGCTGCCCAGTAGGTTCAGTTGGTTCAGTATATAAATGGAAGTCCACAGGAAATCACCAAAAATTGGTCAACTCATCATCTCTCAAAGATTTTGTTTTCTTCTTAAACAAATAGAAAATTGGTACTCGATCCAATCTAAGTCTGAGTAATTTTGAGTTATGTGAAAAATGGATACGTTTATACTAACTGTCATAAAAAATTAGAAGCCCATGACAAGGAAACTTTTAGTGGACATGATGAAACAGAGGAAGTTAAATTTAGAAAATAAATAATTGATGATAAAGAATGCCTGCTATAGAAAAGCCCTGGAAAAGCAGCTGACAATGTGGTGGTGAAAGTTGCTTTTTAAAGCGAGGACCAGGTTCTGAGACTTGCAGTCCTATCAGCTTCCTGTTGGTGTGTGCTCTGTCATTCACCTATCAAGCCTAATTTAGATAGATAAAAGCCCATAAATTCCCATTTTACTCCCGGGAATAATCATGACAATGTAAAAATATGTGGTTGGTGATTAAACAGTCATGGAAAGTTACTACTTTGAAACTCAAATTTGATTTTTGCAGGAGAGGAATTTTTTGATCTTCATGATATTTTCTTTAAAAAGCAAATTTTTAAGGGGCGCCTGGGTGGCTCAGTCAGTTAAGCGTCTGCTTTCAGCTCAGGTCATGATCCCAGGGTCCCGGGATCGAGCCCCACGTCTGGCTCCTGGTTTGGCGGGGAGCCTGCTTCTCCCTCTCCCTCTGCCTCTCTCCCTGCTCGTGCTCTCTCTTTCTCTGTATCTCTCTGTCTCAAATGAACAAATAAAATCTTTAAAAAAAAAAAAAAAGCAAATTTTTAAAAATGTGGGAAATATGGACAAAATCTATAAAAATTTCTGAAGTTAGAGGCATTACTCTTCTATGACACGTTTTCCAAATACAAATTGTTCATAGATCAAACAAAAGATTGAAGAATACAAAAAAAAAGAAAGAAGAGAAAAGAAAAGGAAAATTGGAGAACACGTAGATGTTTACAAACTCTCTCTTTTTACTGAGAAGGAAATAATGATTCAGAAAAGAAGGTGATTTAGTCAAATACACACATCTAGTCTGTTGACAAAGAGAGATAAGTGCCTTGGTTTCCTGGTCTCCAGCACAGAGCCCTTTGTGCTATTCCATTCGGTGAGATATTGTTTAATATATATACAATTGAATGATCTGCCTCAAATATTTCTTGTGTGTGTGTGCTTGCCTGTGTGTACCTGTGTTTGCCTGTTTGTGTGGTGTGAGTCTGAGAAAATAACAGAAATTAGATTTTTGTGTATAACATTTGACTAAATACTGCTCCAACATTCTAAGTTCCCCACCTTAAGAAAATAAGAAACTTTGGGAACATCAACAATAATAAGCTGAAAACATCTAATGAAGAAATAAAGGACAATGGTATGAACAGCTCCCAGGACACACAGCAGAATGTGTGAAAATGTCTATGTTACTCTATAGTGCAGAGTAAAACCAAGATAGGTCATTGTTTACTTTAAATTCTTACCATCTCAAGGCAAGAGGGACATTTGGGCACCAGGTAATCTTCTGTTGATGATTCATCTCCAATATATATACATCATTTTTATGACAAAAATGTCACAATGGTACCATCTTCCATGTAATTCTGCTTCTTGTTTACACAGATTAATAATTTGCAGGTTACAAGTTTCCTGAGCTACATGCATTTCCCATTATTTTCTAATACATTGATGAAAATAAATGCCCTGTGGTTCCAGCATCAGTGGCTTTTTACCAAACAAGAATTTCCACTGAGAAAAGTTGCAGTTATTACCTTAAAAGAGATGTGTTATTTTATTTTTCTGACAACGGAAGGCCTCTATAAGTCCAAAGTCCCATACAATTATATTCTACAGAGCAGAATAATAGAACACTGCACTAGGATAAATTTTGTGCCCACTTAATTGAAACACTTGCCAAGGAGCTGGGTGAGAGCAATGTATTTCAATCATTCTAAACAATGGATAAAGGAAACACATTCCTTCTAAATGACACACTTTAGCTGTCTGGAAGCCTATTCACAGTTGTGCGTGGTAACATAAGTTTGCCACTCTGTTCCTTACAATTGGTCCATTTCAAGCTGTGCTTTGAAGCTGTTTATTCCAAAGAGCCTTCTTAATATTAACAGAAAAAAAATGTTTTTAGATGTTGCACTAAATGTTTTTAGATGTGGACCAATATTTTTCCACTCCCTCTGGAATATATGTATGTATATTTGTATCTTCTTTTTTTGGTCTCTCTCTGTTTCTCTGTTTCTGTCTCTTGTGTATTTGTCTCTCTGTCTCTGTCTGTCTGTGTCCCTCTCTCTATATATTATATGCATATATATATATATATATACATAATTTAAAATCTAAATGTGTTTTATCAATTTTTATATTAAAGCAAGTTGTTCTAAATTAAATATTTTTATTGTAATCTTCAGCTCATTATTTCTTTATTTTATTAAACTGGAATATAATGATAGGGCTATGCTAATAATTCAGGGAGCAAATAATATAAACTTTTTTCAATAGAAATATTTAAATACTTAAATAAGTATCTTTTTTATATTTCTGAGAAAAAATGTCAATAAAAGTAAAGAAAATTCATTCCTAAAAAAAGCCAAAATGAAAAAAAAAGGAACATAGAAGCAAAGAGTTCTTGTTTTCATGAGTTATAGGCAGAGTGGTTATATAATTTATCATTCAAACCATGACATTTTTGAGAATGAAAGAGGGTGTATTAATAACTAAGCTGGAACCACAGATAGACCCAGGAACTCTCCCAGGTAAACGAGGCCATATGGTTACTCTGCCACCCTACTTACAGGTAGGTGATCAATCCTGAAGTAATTTTTTAAAATGATATGATATTGTTCAACCTTTCTTATATTTTTATCTATAATTTCACAATTGTTTTAAAACAAAGGATTGAGACAAATATATAATCTAACAAATGGCAAATTTTACCACAATAAAGCAATATACAACATAATTCCTCTATTTCTATTCCTCTCAAACTGGAAACTCTCAAGAAAGTTCTGGATCTTGAAACTCCTTATAGATTAAAATATACCAAGTTTATATCTCTAAGTTTTTAATAGAATCACATCTAAAAAATTACTATGCTAATAATAATAATTCTACAAAGAATTAGAAATGTCTCACAAGCATTTATTTTTTTTTTCTCTTGGCTGATTTCAGTTTCAAAAAAATTCTCTATCTTCTCTTTAAATTTGACAAAGTGCAAGTAAAGAGCTCACCTGACTATGGAGGTAGAAAACTGTACCTATTGATGTCTTCAGAAGCCTATTCTCTAAACCTACTTTTATCCCTAAATCTGTTAGAGAAGGGTCCTTTTTAGTTACTTGACATACTTTATAATAGCACATTTTTTGGTTTGATTTTAGAAATCACATCATATGGGGAATCTGATTACCCTTTTTTAAATTAGTGCCTATAATAACTGTACTTGTGTTCTGTTCCTGTGGTATGTTTGTATGGCCGGATCTTAGGGAGAGAGTGTGGTGGAGGGAGGCTGGCTCCTCTAGGATGAGTATTGAGCATGAGCAACCAAATACAAGTAAGTGAAGCAATTAAATGGCAATGCGTTGGCCGGACGCCATTTTGCTGCATGTAGATATATTTAACATCAGTTCCTGAAGCTGGAAGTTAGGATTGTGTTTGGAACATGGTCTCGAAGACTCACTTCACAATAGCGAGTTTGAAAAGAGTGAAGGGAGGGGTTTCTGATTAGTGATGAAAAGTCTTGCTGGTGAATCTCACTAGGTTGGAGAATCTAAGCCCAAACAATTTATGCACAGAGCCCTTGAATTTTGCATAAATCTTTCTAGAAGGAGGAGTTCAGAAGGGGTTCAGAAGGTAAGCTTTTGTGTGTGTGTGTTTCCTGTCTTTGGACCACCACAGGTCTCTTCACTGTAGGAAGAGTGAGTAGAAGCAAATTGCTGGCTCCCTTCCTGGCACCCTATTGTTAACCCCCAATGGCTTAGAAGCACAACATACCATTTTATGGGAATAGAATACTTTGGAATGTTGTAATTTCTTTTCCAAATGTGGAATATCAATTTTGAAGTTATGATAGTCCAAACTGATCCTGAGGTCGCATGTGTAACTGATTGAAAGGACACCAGATGGGGTTCAGAAAATATTCCATTAGCCACATCTGTGACAGAGAGCTATACATCTCTCCTAACCACTTGTATTGCAGAAGATGGGAGTCAGGAGGATTAGGAAGTTAGTTTCTAATCATATTTACTGCCATTTTCTCTCAAAATCTGGAATTTCCTAGCCTAACATATTGCTTGAAAAACCAAAAAGACTCTCTTCTCACTTCCCATTTTGGGGTGGTGGTGGGGTGAGGGGGGAGAACACTACACTGGTAGACCAGTGGTGTGACCCAAAGCAGGTATTACATTACAGTTGATTTGTATACTATGTCACTATGCATAACAGTGAATATATTTTTCCCAGCCTATGGTTATTGAAGTTCAAAAACTAACTGCAGTATAGCCCAAGAAAGCCATTTTATGGGCAGCATTTTTTAAAAATAATATGACCAGGGCGCCTGGGTGGCTCAGTTGGTTAAGCGACTGCCTTCGGCTCAGGTCATGATCCTGGAATCCCAGGATCGAGTCCCACATCGGGCTCTCTGCTAGGCGGGGAGTCTGCTTCTCCCTCTGACCCTCCTCCCTCTCATGCTCTCTGTCTCTCATTCTCTCTGTCTCAAATAAATAAATAAAATCTTTAAAAAAAAATAAAAATAATATGACCATACATTTTTTTAAATTTCTTTTTGCTATTATATTCTTTCTTTTTTTTTTTTTTTTTTTTTTTTTTTTAAGTAGGCTCGACGCCCAACATGGGGCTGGAACTCAGGGCCCTGAGATCAAGAGTCCTGTGCTCTACTGACTGAGCCAGCCAGGCACCCCCTTGGGTAACATTTTTATTTTTATTTATTTATTTACTTATCTATTTTTAAAGCATATACTCAAGTAATTTCACACACTGTTTACAGATCAAAGTTCTATTAGGGTAAGAACAGACATCAAAACAAGTTAATTTGAGATCTACACCTTTCTAAGTTTCATGCATATTATTTAATTGACACATATCATAATGCTCTATGTTATAAGGCATTGTGAAAAACACAGAGAATATGAGATTGTCCTGGCTCAAATAGATCACTGAACGTTCTGTATTCTCTTGACCTAGATGAACTTCCTCTTATATTAACTATTTGGAATTCTGTGTTCTGTATTCTCTTGACCTAGATGAACTTCCTCTTACATTAACTATTTGGAATTCTGTCAAGAGTTGGACTACTACATGGTTCTACTATCCTCAATTTATTATTTTGATTAATATATAAAATTTTTAAATTAAAAAAACCTGGATAATTCATTACAAGTGCATGAAGTAGGTCTACTAAGTCAATATTTGTAGTCTCTATTGGGGTGTTATAGTTGTTAGTTCACCTGGAGAATAGTCCTCAGAAAACTAATTTAAATTTCTTAAAAAAATTCTGCTACACCTAAAAAGGAAAACAAACAATAACATTTCACAAGCATTACTCTAGACACATCTCAAAAGAAAATGTGGGCCTCTGTGCCTTTCAAGTGATATAATGGAAAACCAGAGAAAATGTGATGTACATATTTATTTGGGTAGCTCTTTACAAATGTTGTATGGACTATGGATAATTGGCAAGAATACTTGTTTTAAACAAGTGGTGTATTAGAAAACCTGAAGTAAAGATGATCCTCAATTTAAAAAAAAACCGCTAATTATGGTAAAGCAATTTCAAAGTGTATTATAATTTTTCCCAACATTTCTTAACACTAGTATAATCTAAAATCATTTTTGTGTCTTTGAGAAAATAAAGAAGTATTTGTAAATTTCAATTGTTTGTATAAAATTAGTGAATTTTTAAGATTAAAGGATAACATAAACAAAGCAATATACCAGTATTCAAAGTATCTGGATAATATGACATTGATTACTTCTGGATCAATCTGAAAGATTTTTCCAAACACACTTTTTTCTGTAGAGTAGTATCTTTCTCTCTTTCTCCACTAATACATCTACAAATTTATAAAATTAGTCTTTGAACAGATTACTTTTAAAATAACTAAGTTTAATAAACCCATGAGAAATTTGAAGAGCAGACATGTGTTATCATCTCTTTAGTAAAAAATATTAATGTGGGATTTACATTTTACAAATCGATTGCACATATGAGATTTAACTTGCTTCACATGACCAATAAAGTCAGTGTTTTATTATCATTTTTCAGGTAAGAAAATGGGTTAACAGCATAAAGAGATTTTTCTTTTCCTAAAGCAATTGCAGAACAGGTCAAACAGCAAACAAATGACAGAACTTTAATCCAAAATTGAATTAATGCGAATCCAAATACCACTTACTCCTAAAATTCTTTTTCTCTTTAAAGTTTGCATTTAATAAGAAACCAAACTTTTATCATCTCATGTATAGTCCTATTAGCATAAGATGGTGATGGCAGTAAAATATGGCTCTAGCGTTGTTTCATGAGCTAATGTTTTGGGAAATTAATGGCATAAACACATTTTTTTCTTTATTTTATTCATGCTCTTTCTAGAGATAAATTATAAGCTATACATGTGACTTAATTTGTGAATAAGCAGAGTGAATTATCCATTTTGTTATATTTTGGGCTTCCCGTTGACACAAAATAAAATACTTATCTGTCATTTTAGTTACATTTATTCATAATGCACATATTTTTCTTGTTGAAAGAGGAATCTAAATTGCAATTCCAGGAGCTATGGACTTGAATTTATTCACTCAACAAATGAGCTTTCTTCCAGCCACCAGAGACAGTGGGAATACAAATAGTCTCTGCCCTCAAGAATCTTAGAGTCTAGTGGAGAGAGACTTAGAAAAAAAAAATGTATGTTGCGGGATGGGATGATCTGCTATAAAGGAAAGAAGACAGGTCAGGACAATGAGGGGGATGGCAGAGATGGTGTTCGGTATGGAAAGTCTGTGATACTACAGCACTGTGGATGAGATGTACGGAAAGTGAGGTGTGAGACCAGCGGTTATCTAAGAGTGCATTCTGCTCAGAGTAAACACCACATGTAAAGTCCCTGAAATAGTATCATTGTTGGTATCCAAAATGGGAACATCCTGGAGTTCAGTACTCTCAGAGGACAGTGAGAAAACTGGAGTGGTATTGCGTTAAATCAGAGAAGTTGTTGGAGACCAGACTTGCCAGGTATTTTCCAGGATATTTTCCTTAATATTTCTGTAATATTTAAGAGCGATGGATGAATAATGCCTTCCCCCAAAGTATCAAGGCCCTAATTCCTAGAACCTATGGATGCCCGGTTGTCTATGCTTATTCCCAACTCCACCACTGTTAGAGTTGTGAACACGGGCAAGTTCTTTAACTTCTCATTGCTCTCATTTATAAAATGTACATAATAAAATTACCCGAGTCATATAATTGTAAGAATAATCTGGAAAAATGTGTGCATACAGTAAGGCATGATCAATGTTAGCTATTGTTACATGGCCACTATTATCCAATCAATATTAATTTTCCAAGTACCCGTATGTGAAGTTTTGCTGATGATATGGTGAGAGTTACAATTATTTAAGACAGTGCTTTTCCATTTACAACTGTACACAGGACTCTTGTTAGTAGAAATGAAAAATACAAATCATTGCCTAACAAAGCTGTCAATAACAAATGCCAAATAACAAAATTCATTAAGATGGAGAACTTGACCTTGAAGAATAGTCAGGTCTCAGATATGTGGAAAATGGAGAAAGCATTCAGGGTAGAAAGAACATAATGAACAATGGCTTGGAAGCACAACATACCATTTTATGGGAATAGAATACTTTGGAATGTTGTAATTTCTTTTCCAAATGTGGAATATCAATTTTGAAGTTATGATAGTCCAAACTGATCCTGAGGTCGCATGTGTAACTGATTGAAAGGACACCAGATGGGGTTCAGAAAATATTCCATTAGCCACATCTGTGACCCTGAAAAAGTACCTCCATGCTATATTTTCAAGTTATTGTGAGAAGCTGAAAAAAGAAAATAACAAAATAATTTATTTTGCTTTAGTTTTCTGACCTATAAATAAAGGGAATTTAAATGGCCCACCTTCTGATCAAAATTTCTATCATCCCCGACAAGCAACGTCTTTCCTTTTATTCATTCATTTATTCATCCATTTATTTTGTCTTTCAACCACTTAATAATCAGGTGAGAGTTCAAACGCAGTCCCCCATTACCACAAATTACACAGTCAAGTTTCCCACATTTGGGGAAATTTCAGGGGTCAGCATATCTGGAATGAATGGATAAGCCTCACCCCGGGAAAACTACCTTCATGATCATGGTATCTCCCCTGACAGTAAGTTCCTTTCTTTTTTTAAATTTTCTGAAAATATTCTATTATCCCCCAAATATATTTAAGAAAGATATATTTCATATAAAGATACTAAAGATCTAGTTATGTCAAAGTATATCTTCTATATATAAAGAGAGATTTATATATAAATATTTGTACACAGTTATAGTTAAATAAAGCTATATATGCATATATGCATATACATACATATACATATAGACACACACACACACACAACCCCATTTAAACTCTCAATAGTTGTTTTTGTAGAAATTGCCAAGCTGATTACAAAATTGTAGGGAAATGAGGCAATAATCTAGAATCTGCTAAAATTACCTAAAAATAAAGACAATAGTTAGAGTCCTCACACTAGCTGATTTCACAATTTACTATAAAATTACAGTATTCAAGATAATATGTCATTGGCATAATGACAGACAAATAGTTCACTGAAAGAGAATAGAGTGTCCAGAAATAGATTCACACATGTATGTAAGTACTAAGGAAATGGAATGAGAGAAATAAAAGATTTTTCAACAAGTTATATTGGAACAAGTAGATAATTATATGGGGAAAATCCCACTCTTATGTAGAAACATACATGAAAATCAATTCGAGATATTTCATAGACCTAGAGAGAAAAAATTAATCTATAAAGTATCTAGAAATAAAAGGATAACAGGAGAATAGTTAATCTGCCTTACGATAGGAAAAGATGACTTACAGAGGATGCAAAAGGAACTAATCTTAAAAAAAAAAATCAGCCTTCTTCAAAATGGAAAACTTCTGCTCATTGAAAAATCACCTTAAGAAAATGAAAAGAAAGTTACATATGAAAGAAAGTATTTGTGGTACATGTGTTGTGCTTTCTATTGAGAAAACACAAGGAAATCTTATAGTTAAAAAATAAAAATATAAGAAGTTTAACTCTAAAAAATAAGCAAAACATAAATTTGGGCACAAAGTTTACCAAGGGAGACATGAATGTCAAGTAAGAGAATAAATGGTAGTCAATATATTTATTCATCAGGGAAATAAAAATTAAAACTATAATGAGATACCACTCTACACCCTCTAGAATTTTAAAGATTAAATATGTAAGACAATTTTAAAGAGTGAAATAATCAAGTATTAGGAAAGATGTAGAACAAATGGGATGTTCATATAATTCTGGAAAGAATGTGAATTCATACAAAACTCTGGAAAACCCTTTGGAATTTTCTTACAAAGTTAAACATATACTCTATGGCCCAGCGACTCCACTCTTATGTATTTACTGAACAGATATCATAATTTAAGTCCAAAACAGACTGCTTATGTATATTCATAGCAACTCCACTGAAACTGCCAAAATCCAGAAATAACTCAAACTCCCATCTTTAGGACAAGTGATAAACAAACTGTAGTATATTTGTACAGTGAACACTAATTAACAATAAAAAATAAATCCCTGATTCATCATATGGCAATAAAGATTCTCAAAAACTATTCTCAATTATGTTAATTGGAGAATCCAACCACAGAACAGTACATACAGTGTCATTTCTTTCATATGACCTCAAAATAAGCAAAACTAATCTCTGGTGATATAAATTTAAAAAGTGATTAACCAGTGTGGGCCAAGCACAAGTGAACATTTTGGGTGGATGGAAATGTACTATGTCTTGGTAGGGATGTTGGTTAGATAGGTGTACACATTTGTCAAAAATCTTTGAATTGTGTCTGTCCAGTTCTCTCTTTGTAATTTTACCTCAAAAAAGGTCTGTAAAAAATAACTTCCTATATTGAAAGGTCAGTAACAAAAAAAAAAAAAGGAAAGGCCAGTAACAACCAGTAATTCTTTACTTTTTTTCATTTTTTAATGACCTGTTCACTAAGTTTTTGCTAACCTATTGGCTTTTCTTGACTAGAGATGGATAGTTATATTTTTATGTAATTCTATACAGTTACTGTGAACATGTTTTTAGTTTTTACTGGGAATGCAAATAATTCTAAATTTATAACAAAAATGAAATAATAAATCTTTCCCTAATTGCAATCAACTTGTTTCATCTAAGCATAGATATCTGAGATGCATCATAAAGTAAAATAATTCTAAAGAAAATGTGCTTTGAAACAGGAGTACCTTTATATTAAAAAACTGAAAACTATTTCCTACTTCAATATGATTTTCTAGAATATATGGGAATATTAAGCAGAAGGCAATTATTTATCGCATATAATGCCTTCTGAAGATCTGAACATCCCAGGCTACATAGTCACATTTAGCTTATTTTCTGACTATTTAAATAATATGATCACTGCTTCTCATTTTTCTTTAATGTAGTAACATTTTAGTCATAAAATCATAAACGGTTGCAAAATTGTAGGGAAATGAGGAAATAATCTAGAATTGCAAAAACTACCTAGAAAATAAGGGGCGCCTGGGTGGCTCAGTCGTTAAGCGTCTGCCTTTGGCTCAGGTCATGATCCCAGGGTCCTGGGATCGAGCCCCGCATCGGGCTCCCTGCTCGGCGGGGAGCCTGCTTCTCCCCCTCCCATTCCTCCTGCTCGTATTCCCTCTCTCGCTGTGTCTCTCTCTGTCAAATAAATAAATAAAATCTTAAAAAAAAAAAAAAAAAAAAAAAAAAACCTACCTAGAAAATAAGACAATAGTTGGAGTACTCACACTAGCTGATTTCACCGGCATATCCTAATACATGCGTTTCAACAATTGAATATGAAAATTCGGGGGTACCTGGGTGGCTCAGTAGGTTAAAGTTCTGCCTTGGGCTCAGGTCATGATCCCAGGGTCCTGGGATGGGATCCTGTGTCAGGCTTCCTGCTCAGCGGGAAGTCAGCTTCTCCCTGTCCCTCTGCCCCTCCCAGCTGCTTGTGCTCTCTTTAGCACGCTCTCTCTCTCTCAAATAAATAAAACCTTAAAAAAAAAAAAAAAAAAAAAAGAATAGGAAGATTTGTGTACATCCAAATTAAAAAATGTCTGTGCATACACATATATACTCATATATAAATATACACATCTATCACACCACACACATGTCTGTATTTGTATGGTAATATATATGTGAAGGGTATGTGGCTTACCCTTACATGGTTGATATTGGTGATAAGTACCAGACATGGAAAGACTGTCTGACATTATACTGCTATTTATTATTTCCAGAGAGAGAAGCCCCAAATCTCCCTGGAGCAAATTTTCTTTCTTTTTGACAGAAATCAGTTGAGTGACAGTTCTTAGTTATGGAAATACAAGTCTCCTAAGCATCTGCTTTCTGGCATCACCTTTAGTGTTTGGAGAAAGGCTGATCCTCCTGAAGAAACCTATATTTGCAGAAGACAGCACAGGAGATTTATATAATGTACTTAGATTTATAAGACCAGCATTCAGCAGGGATGTTGTAGCAGTGATGACAGGATAGCACTAATAGATTGCTCCAAATCTTATTCTCTATCTTTGTTTTTTTTTTGAGAGAGAGAATGAGATAGAGAGAGCATGAGAGGGGGGAGGGTCAGAGGGAGAAGCAGACTCCCCGCTGAGCAGGGAGCCCGATGCGTGACTCGATCCCGGGACTCCAGGATCATGACCTGAGCCGAAGGCAGTCGCTTAACCAACTGAGCCACCCAGGCGCCCTTATTCTCTATCTTTTGTTAGGGAGCTGCAATGCCCTTTGATGAACTTTGGCCCAGGCATTCTCCTAAACTCTCAATTCGTATCTCAAACTATCTAAGAATGTCTAATAAATATCTCGCTCAATATATCCCAAATTGAATTCTTGACCTTCCTTCTACACATATTTTACTTACTGCCTTCCTGATCTCGGTTGTTGCCAATCTCATCCCTCCAGTTGCTTAGATTTTGCTTATGTTAAAGTCCCAGGAGTCAATTTTGAATCTTTTTCTTTCAAACTCACCAACTAATCCATCAGAAAATCCCATTGTCCATCCTCAGGGTATGTCTAGAATCAGGCCACTTGTAACCACCCTCACTGTTCCAACTCTGGTTGAAGATCATCGAAGTCTCTTGTCTGAATTATCTCTGGATATAAGTACAGTCTAACCTCAAGGAACAGCCATTGACCTTTCAAAAGTTAAGGTAGAGTAAATAACATGGCTGGTCAAAAACTTTCCATGATTCCCTATTTAACTCAGAGTAATAATCAAATGCCTTACAGAGGCATAGGCCTCTTTACCTAACATGACCTGGCTGACTTCTCTGACTACAACACTCAGCACTCTCTCTTGCTCATTACGCTCAGAGACACTGATCCAAAAGCTCAGGTATATTCCTATCTTAGGGCACTTGTTCAAGCTCTTTCTAATCTCTGGACTGCTCTACATCAGATAGCTTCTTGCTAAGCATGTCATCTTCCTCAAGTTTGGGATGAGACACCATCTTCTCTTTAGCTTCTACTCATCACTTTATTTAATCCTGCAGCGTGCTACTTTGTGCAGCACCTTCTCACATGCACACAATTCCAATCCCCCTAACCCTGTTGCACTTTTATTTTTTTTTTCATGTACCACCTAATACCTTCTAACATATTATATTTAATTTACTTATTATGTCAATTGTATTTTAAATTAAATAAATTTGGCATATAACACTGTCTAAATTTAACTTGTATGTGTTACTTTGAAACATTTAAATGATCATCCATTTAATTTTACAACCTGGTTTTTGTTTTTTGTTTTTAAGATTTTATTTATTCATTTTGAGAGAGAGAGAGAGACAGAGCGCAAGCAGAGGGAGAGGGAGAAGCAGACTCTCCGCTGAGCAGGGAGTCTCATGCGGGGCTCGATCCCAGGACCCCAAGATCATGACCTGAGCCAAAGGCAGACGCTTAATCATCTGAGCCACCCGTGCACCCCTGCAACATGGTTTTTGTAACTTGATGTTTTTAGTTGTATATATAAGTGATATCATACAGTGTTTGTCTTTCTCTCTCTGACTTATCTCACTTAGCATACTGTCACAAAAAGCAGGATATCATCCTGTCTCATGGCTGATTAATATCCTATTTATCTATTAATGGGCATTAAGGCTGTTTCTCTATCTTAACTATTGTGAAAAATGAAAAAAAAAAAAGTGGGAGTGTATATACCTTTTCAAAATCCTGTTTTCATTTCCTTTGGTATAAACCCAGAAATGGAATTACTGGATCATATGGTAAATCTATTTTTTAAAAATCTTTTGACAAAATTTCCATATTGTTTTCCATAGTGGTTGGACCAACTCACATTTTCAGCAAGAGTATATAAGGGTTTCCTTTTCACCACATCCTCATCGACAGCTACTGATTCTCATCTTCTCAATGATAGTCATTATAACAGGTGGGAAGTAATATCTCATTGTGATTTTGATTTGTATTTCCCTAATGATTGGTGATGTTGAAGTTGAACATCTTTTCATGTGCCTGTTGGCCAAATGTCATCTGGGCAGAAGTTTGTGTTACTCCCTAATGCATCCCCAAAACCCTGCACATTACCTAACGCGGTAGGCACTAAACAAATACTTGTTGAATACATGAATACATTGGAAAGCTGACGAAATTCTTTGGCAATTTGAAAGAATATACTGAGATATATACCAGAATTCCTGACAATAAGGCTATGTAAATATTACATTTTAAAAAGATGGGACCCCTGGGTGACTCAGTCGGTTAAGTGTCTGCCTTCGGCTCAGGTCATGATCCCAGGGTCCCGGGATCGAGTTCCACATCGGGCTTCTTGCTCAGCGGGGAACATGCTTTTCCCTCTGCCTGCCGCTCCCCCTGCTTTTGCTCTATGACCAATAAATAAAAATAAATTAATTAATTAATATTACATTTAAAATAAATTAAAAGTGACTATGATCTTATTTCAAAGCTAGTGAAGAGGGGCATTTATATCATCTATACTTAAACTACAATGATTATTCTGCATGTGAACATTTGTAACTAAGAGACTAACAATCACTTTGTGCATTTGGACTGATTACTATAGGCACCATTTGAATATGTTGTCCGACCTGTGACTTTCCTGTAACTTATCCTTTACTCCAGTTCTAAATCTTATATTAGGTTGACAGAATCCAAGCAACTAAAATGCACTTTCAAAAATTAGTTAATGCATCAATAGCTTGCAGATAGACAAATATCAGGGCTTCTAAAAGAGTAAGAAAGTATACCATAAATTTTACAAATCAGTGAGTTTTCTATTTTTTTTTTTCTATTTTTCTTTGAAATCTTTCTTTGGCATTTCTTGGGACCATAAAGAGAAAACATAAACATTTAAAGTTCAGGCTGTAACACATGCCATTTATAAGTACAATGCAGGTTAATTAATTATTCAAATAATTTTTGAGCATTGACTAGTTGGAAAACACTAGTTAATTCTAAGGTGGGAAAAATAAATGCTGTCCTCAAGGTATTTATCATCTAATGTAGAAGGTTTATGCCTAGTTATATAATTGTATTACAATATTATAGGCTGTAATAGCAAAATACATAATTTATTGTATGCATGGGGAATGCTATGTAAGCCTGGAGGAAAACACTTTTGTTAGGAAAAACTTGCTTCATGATAAAAATATCAGCATGGAGTTCTCAATGATGAGTGTGTGTTAGACGATTGGATGGGATAGGTCCAGGCTGAAATGCTGGTGGGAATGAGGGTCATTACACAGAGAAAGATCAATCTTATCAAAAATATGATGGCAAGAAAAAGTATGAATCAGAGTAAGAACATCAAGCACCGTAGAAATGAGGAGAGAAAATGTTTAAGTCAGAGAATGGTAAGAAAAATCTAGTTACAATTTAGGGATTAAAGAATCAGGTAAGATCTCTAGATAGACTAAGTTGTGAATAGTTTGTGATAAGTAAAATGTTTAAAAGATATTAACTATTAAATAAACTTCAAAAGTCCAGGAAAGAATAGATTATTCCCAGAATGACACATTTCGAGGTATTTTTGAAGTATAAAACTTCATATTCTTGAAGAGGATATTTTCTTTTGAAACTCATATACTCTGGTATTTTTAACATATGAGCAGCCGTGTGTAAGTCAAAACTGAGACTAGAGTATCAAGGAAACTGTATGCCATGTTGACAGTTTGACATAGCCCTGTGGTTGATGGGAAACCATTGGCAGGTTTTAAAATACTGTAGAGCATAATCACACTTATATTTCAGAAAGATGACTCTGAAAAAGACTGTGAAGAGGACTGAAATAGTACCTGGAGACAGACAGGCTGCTTATATTTCTGTTGTGGTTGCCAAAGTAGATATGATAAAGACCTGAGAAAAGGGGGAGTCATCGAAAAAATATTTTAGGAGTTAATATATTTAGGGCGGAGGGATTAAATTGGATTTTAGGGTGAAGAAGAGGAAGGAGTCTATTAAGAGTCTTGGTTTTCTAGCTTGAATAATTTAATGATTATTGGAGTCACTGATTTTATGTTGGGATGGAAGTAGTGTAAAGGGAAACTGCCAAATTACAAATGTATTTGAAGTGCTTGTAGGTACCTGCTGTTGCTATTGATTTGGGAGTTATAAGCATATAGATTGTTTTTGAAAACTTGGCAGTAGATAAAAACACCCAGAGAGACTAGAAACACCAAGTAGCTAAAAGAATAGTGGGAAAATAAAGGAAGTTTTTGTAATAACAACATTGGGTAGATGGGTTAAGGACTAAATGTTCATGATGCTTGGAATGGTCATTTCTATTTAATATTCCTAATAGGCATGAGGATTATATAAAATAATTCATTATTATTATCATCATCATTTACTGTCATTTAGTAACATATCAAGCTACTAGAATGAAAAGATATGGCATAAGAGATATCTAGATCTTATTTCTTTTTTTTTTTTAAAGATTTTATTTATTTATTTGTGAGAGAATGAGATAGAGAGAGCATGAGAGGCGGGAGGGTCAGAGGGAGAAGCAGACTCCCTGCTGAGCAGGGAGCCCGATGCGGGACTCAATCCCGGGACTCCAGGATCATGACCTGAGCCAAAGGCAGTCGCTTAACCAACTGAGCCACCCAGGCGCCCCTAGATCTTATTTCTAGTCACCATTGCCTACTGCCTCCTTCAAAACAAAACAAAACTTAAAAACGTACTATCTAGTGGTCTCTCCACTTTTCTTTAGAAGTATTACCAACTTCTTTTTATTTAGTGTTACAATGTTACACTGTATGAGTATTATGTACATAAATTTTTATTTGTTTTTAGAGATTTATGTATTTATTTGGGGGTGGGGAGAGGCGCAAAGGGAGAGAATCTTCAAGCAGACTCTGTCCTGAGCCCAGAGCCTGATGCAGGGCTCAATTCCACGACCTATGATATCATAACCTAAGCCAAACCAAGAGTTGCATGCCCAACCAACTGAGCCACCCAGGTGCCCCCATAAAATTTGTTTTTAACAAGATATTTAGAAAACACATTAAGTAAGTTCCCAAAGGAACTAAACATGGTATCAATAATATACAGTTGGAAAAATTCACAAATGCATGAACAGACAACCAAGAATATACATTTGACTATAAGGGCATGACCCTGACCTTCTCGACTAGTCCATAAAAAGTTTTCAATTAAAAGGAAGCACTGTTATTAAAATTGCAGTACACAAAGTTGAAAAGGATAGAAAGTAATTTGAATTGGAGAATCAAGATTTTTATAAACTTATATTTACATTTGAAATACAGGCCAAATTGAGTAGTCAAAAAAAAGGAAAATTCTGAACTCAGATAAAGGATATCATTTATGATGAAATGAGGGATAATTATAGATTAAAGACAATAGTGTTCATAAGGCCAAATGGTTTCAATGCATCGTTAAAGCAAGTTTGTGTCAATAGGAAAATAGAGGACAAAGAAAATTATAGAGCATTACTTTTTTCCATTTGACCCACAAGTTTGTACTGAACTGATGATGTTTAGAAACCATATGATGTACCTGTTAAGATAGAGCTTAGGGCGACACCTGGGTGGCTCAGTCAGTTAAGCGTCTGCCTTCAGCTCAGGCCATGATCCCGATGTCCTGGGATCAAGTCCCGCATTGGGCTCCTTGCTCAGTGGGGAGCCTGCTTCTCCCTGGTTGTGTGCTCTCTCTTTCTGACAAATAAATAGGTAAAATCTTTAAAAAACATTAAAAAAAAAATTAAGCTTAGAATCAGATAAACATAGCTTGGATTTTGGCTCCACAACAGTTTTTGCTGGTTGACGATTACTTTTCTCTCTCAGTTTCTTCATAAGAAAAATTCTTAGAAGAAAAAAAAGACAACTCATGCAATGAAAGGAGATAATATGATCAGCATAGTGCACTTCAAAACTTAAAAGATTTATTTACCTTTTGTCATGTGAAGTATTATGTTTATACACAGTGCTGCATTTTAAGATGTGTGCTGAAAATAATTTTAGTTCAGGGGCGGCTCACAAGAATGGCAAATAGTTCGAAAATCACATGATAATAGGTTACTTTTATATGGCAAGTATAGTAAAGAAGATATTTCGATGAGTATTGGGCAGCTCTCTTTAAATACTGGAAGAGTTTTCACGTACAAAATACAGTAGCACTACTCTGGGTAGCTCCTAAGACAGTAGAACCACACAATTTCAGGGAGGTTCTTAGGGTTTCATCTACAAAAAAAAAATAATATATATATATATATATATATTCACATATATATATATATATATTCACATAGCAAGCAAGTCTGTTCAAAAATATAGTGAGATATCTTAAGTGTAGTGAAGTCTGTGCTCAGAGGATTTAAGAACAAAGCTCAAAATATGAAACATCAATAGTCTTAAAAATTGATTTCTTCATTAATTGGGTCACTTCCCTATTCAACCACCCGTGGTTTCCATTGCTCATAAGGTAAAGACCAATCTCTGTTACTAGATACATTTGTTTTCTAGGACTGCCATAACAAAATGCTACAGACTGGAAAGCTCAAACCACAGATATTTGTTTTCTCACAGTTCTGGAGGCTGGGAAGTTGGAGATCAAGGTGTCAGCATATTTGGTTTCTCTTTGGCTTGCATCTGCTACCTTCTTGCTTTGTAGTCTTGATTTTCCTCTGTGTTGTTTGTGTCTTTATTCTCCTCTTCTTCTAAGAACATCAGGCATATTAGACTAGGGCCCACCCACCTTAGTTAGCTCTTTAACTTAATTAGCTCTTAAAAGCCCTGTCTCCAAATACAGTCACCTTCTGAGGTACTAGAGGTTAGGACTTCACAATATGAATTTCGGGCAGACACAACTTGCCACATGTATTAGGGTCCTATTACTTCATGACCTTGTTCCTGCTCGCCCTCCAACCTATGCGTCACCATTCTTGTCTCACACTCCATAACTCAAGCATAATCAGACATGGGAAGGGGGCACCTTCTCATCTCATTCTAGCTCTGATTTGAGCTGTCTTTTCCTGTTTCATAGCTTGGTTCCACTTGGGACTGAACTGAAGGAGTCCCTATCAATCAGCAATTAAAATAATTTCCACAAATTTTAGATGACTTAATTTGGTGGCAATATATGATAATCTTTATGCCAGTTTTTGTTGATGTGAGCAGAAATCCAGCTCCTTAGCTTGTTTTTTCTTTCTTTCATCTCTTTCTTTTCTTTCTTTCCTTTCTTTCTTTCTTTCTTTTTCTTTCTTTCCTTCTTCTTTAATTATTTTTATTTTCTTTTTGCAGGATATTTTTAAAAAGGAAATAAAAAATACTTAAAAATACTGTACTTTCCTTTCATACTGAATTGCATAGGTTGAATATACATCGAAAAGCAATAGTTGTGATGTTATTCTTCTCTTGTTTTGAGTGTAAGAAACAATCAATAATTACTTGTTGAATTGATTAAAAAATACTTTCATAGCTCAGTCATAATTGCTGTCCTTGTATTTTTATTATTCTTCTAAATAGGAATATTTCTTTTTCAGTGAATTAATATATTAAAGAGGAAAATAGTCAATGAAACATCAGGAAAATTTAACTGGAATATATAGTAAAGAGTTCAGAGAATACAAGATTGTAAACATTAAAATGGAGGAGAGAAGGGTGCCTGGGTGGCTCAGTTGGTTAAGCGACTGCCTTCGGCTCAGGTCATGATCCTGGAGTCTCTGGATCGAGTCCCGCATCGGGCTCCCTGCTCGGCAGGGAGCCTGCTTCTGCCTCTGACCCTCCCCCCTCTCATGTGATCTCTCTTTCTCATTCTCTCTGTCTCAAATAAATAAAATCTTAAAAAAAAAAAAAAAGGAGGAGAGAAGAAACCCAGTTTTAAATATTCTTATATGATAACTAAATTCATTTCAGTAATCTAGTGTTTTTGTTTCATATTCAAATTTGTTTTTAAGGATACAAATGTGAAATGACCAAATGATTGATTCCAAGTTGAATTACTATCATATTAGTATCAAATTACTTGCCTACCATTTACTAAAATTATTGTTCATTTATATCCTAATTTATTAGTACTCAACAAAAAATAATATTTTTAAAGTATAGTTTCTATATTTGTTTCATAAAATTTGTCTAAGTCAAAAATGTTTGTGTGTATCAGAGGCATATCAAAGACCTAGAGACATGACCAACTTAGATGTCTGACACTTGTAAGATAACAAAGTTGATCACAGAGTATTAGGACAAATTCAACATTTGGAACCTTCATGTTTTCTTTTTTATTGATTGAACATCAATGGTATAGTGATGAGAACATAAAAATCTTGTGAAGACACTTAAAATGTATTTCATTTGTGTGTTCATAAAGCCAATGTGAAATATAACTTAGAGATGTAGTTTAGATGGAATATTACCTGACTCCTAGAAAGTGGTTAAAAATATATGTAAATAAACTCTTACGTTTTTTAAATAAAAATGGATTCATCCTCCTAAATAATGCCTCAGGATGCTAAATGTCCTCAGCTTCCGAAATGGTAAATTCTACCCCTAATAATAATATCCGTTAGGATATTTGAGGAATATAATGTATATTTTCTCATTAGCAAAACATTTGAAACGTCCAGAATCAAATCAATTGTGAAGAATGTAATTTTAAAGGGTAAAATATTAAATTGAGCCAAGTTGATTGTATAATCTGTTAAAGCAAAATATATTGTTTTATTTATTTATTTTTTTTATTATAGATGAAGCACTAAGTTTTACTCAGGAACATTTGGAAAATATACCTAAGTGTAAAAAAATAACCATTTTTAGCATTTGATATGGACTCTTCCAACTTTATGACTGTATTCTCACATAATATCCAAAAACAAAAGATGACCTGAATGAACTAAAACACCAAATGCTGCTTATTGAAATAAATTATAAAGAAAATAAAAAGACAAGTAGCAACCCGAAACAAGATTTTTGAAACATAACTGTAAAAGGAATCACTTTCAAGAATATGTTTACTCAAGAGAAAAAATACAGTGGTGCCTGGGTGGTTCAGTCATTAAGCATCTGCCTTCGACTCAGGTCATGATCCCAGCGTCCTGGAATCGAGCCCCGCATCAGGCTTCCTGTTCTGCAGAAAGCCTGCTTCTCCCTCTCTCACTCCCCCTGCTTGTGTTCCTGCTCTCATTATCTCTCTCTCTGATAAATAAATAAATAAATAAATCCAAAAAAAGAGAGAGAGAAAAAATACAAAAATCAAGTATAGAAACAGGTAAAAAAAAAAAAACAAAAACCCTCATATATAGGTGTTTGGAAGAAACAAAATCATACATGTCTCTACAAAAAAAAAAAATAATGAAAACATAAACTATTTTTGTTAATATCATGGAAATGCAGATTCACACCAAAATACGGAACAATTTGATATTCACTACTAGATAGGTAAAAATTAAGAGATCTGACAATATCAAATTTTAGCAAGGATGTGGTTCAACAGAGACTTTTATACAGAGATGAGAAATTGCTAAAAATCACTATAGGAAAGAATATAGCTTTATCTTTAAAAATATGCATAACTAAAATTTAGGAATTCCGTTTCTAAGCATATGCATATGTGCCAGAAAAAATTATGCTAAAATGTTCATAGCAAGAATCATTTGTAATTAGTTAACTAGAAATAACAAAAGTGTCTATAGAAAGGAGGGCCTATAACTAAATATGGCTGTATTTATGTAATGAAGGAATTGGCAAACTATGGACCATGAGCCAAAGCTATTTTAGTAAATAATGTTTTATTGAAACACAGCCACATGTATTGGGTTGTGTATTGTGTAGGGCTGCTTTTCTGTATGACAGCAGAGTTGGGTAGTTGTGAGAGAGACCGTATGCCTTATGAAGCCAAACATACGCATTATCTATTTACGAAAAACCTTGCTAATCCCATTTCGAATGGAATATTACACAGAAGTGAAAACGAAAGAACCATGAAAGAGCATGAATGAATGTCAGAAACATGATAACTAGAGAATGATACTATATTTTAATAAAGCTCAAATTTATTGTCTAGAAATATGGGGCAATATATTTGAGGAACATATATGTATATCATATACCTATTTTAAAATGCAAAAGTAGGCAATTCACTGATGAATAACAATTCTGTTTACTGGTTATCTGTATTATAGTGGGAGGCAGATGAGAGAATCTGCAATATTATAATTCCTGTTGGGGGGCAAGTTCAACAACGTTTTATTACTTAAATTTGTATCATATATTTATTAGATTAAATGATTTTGGGTATCAGTTATCATATTGTTTCAATACTTATGTAAAAGTAGTTCTTAGGAAAGAAGAGAAAAATACACATTTGAGGAATAGAAAAGCTGTGTGTGTTTGTGTGTGTGCGTTCACATGTACTGTTATTGCCTTCATCATTGATAATTAAAATATTAAATCTAAATAGCAGCATACACTAGTGGTTTGAAGGGGTGTTTTAGAGCCAGAATATGTGGATTTAAATTATAACCCACCACACTGTAGCTTTTTAAACATGGACTATTTAACCCATCTATACAATGAAGTTTAAAAATATATCTACTTATTTGATTTATTGTAAGAATCAATGGAGATCAGTCTTTCTCAAACCATAGAACAGCGCTTAGAGGAGCTTCAATGTTACCTATTTTTTATTGTTTCATTTTTAAAATATAAGTTATCTGGAAATGTTATGTGTGCAGCTAAAACAGCCTAAAATACTTAAAATTTAAAGAAATATTTAGTAAATTAAGAAGCATACCCCCAAGAGCACAAAATAATAAAGTGACTTCCTGGTTTAAACGATTTTGAAAAAAGGGTAAAAATCATCATGGTAGAATGGCCATATGTTTAACTATTGTGAATTGTTCTTAGTTATACATGTATTTTTTTTTTTTTTTTTAAAGATGACTGAACATTTTGGAATTAGGAAGAGCATGAAAATACTCTGAACCTGGGGCGCCTGGGTGGCTCAGATGGTTAAGCGTCTGCCTTCAGCTCAGGTCATGATCCCAGGGTCCTGGGATCAAGCCCCGCATCGGGCTCCTGGCTCAGCGAAGAGCCTGCTTCTCCCTCTGCCTCTGCCTCTCTCCCTGCTCATGCTTTCTCTCTCTCTCTCTCTGTATCTCTGTGTCTCAAATGAATAAATAAAATCTTAAAAAAAAAAAAAAGAAAATACTCTGAACCTATTTGTAGTTCAGGCATTTCAAAGTGCTTTCCATACTGTGGTAATAGCGATCTTGCTGAATTCAATATTTATCATATTTAATCTTTCTAGCTTTTTTACAGTCTGTGTAGATCTCCTGAAATACTATTCCATTATATGTTTTCAAGACTGTTTCTGTTTGGTCATACAAGTCTCAGTTCCGAGGTCATGAACTCAGAGAAGTATAGTTCAGACCACCCAATTTAAAGTTAATAGAAGTAATATTAAATGGGGAGTGATCAACTTTCTGGATTTTAAAGTATTATATTTTAGAATGCTAATTTCTCTCAAATTAACTGAAAAATTCCATCATGCTTAAGTCCTAAATATGTTTCACAAAATGGTAAAAAAAAAAAACCCATTTTGCATTTCTAAATTTTTTGGCATATATTATTTAATAATATCTTAAAAGTATACAATTAAAGCTTATATTTTTTAATATTTTCTATTTTTATTTATTTATTTATTTTTAAGATTTTATTTATTTATTTGACAGAGAGAGACACAGCGAGGGAGGGAACACAAGCAGGGGGAGTGGGAGAGGGAGAAGCAGGCTTCCCGCCGAGCAGGGAGCCCGATGCGGGGCTCCATCCCAGGACTCTGGGATCATGACCCGAGCTGAATGCAGACGCCCAACGACTGAGCCACCCAGGCGCCCCTATTTTCTATTTTTTAGGTAAGTATATTTTGTTTTTTTTCAAATATTTTGATTATCACTGAGCTTCATATTTATATTTTATTTATTGGGTATTTATTTACTTATTTAGTTATTTATTTTAGGGGGGGAGGGGCTGAGGGACAGAGAATCTTAAGCAGGCTCCATGCCCACTGCAGGGCTTGACCTGGGGCTCCATGCACGGCTCGATGTGGGGCTCAAATCGCACAACCCTAAGAGCATGACCTGAGCTGAAATCAAGTCAGATGCTTGAGCCATCCAAGCACCCTTATTTATGGCCATTTAAATGTGTATATTTGTGAATATTTCTCTTGCTTCAGTTGGGGGTTTGCCTTTTCTAGATATTTGTTGAATGAAAATATGAATAGGTAGAATAGCTTTTTTATGGTGCAGAATATGGTCATGTGTTGGCAATAAATATTATAATCACATTTTCATGGTTTACCATTAGTTTCTGGTGTTTCAAAATCCTATGTAGCCAAATCTATCACTTTTTAAATTTATAGTTACTCTTAATTTTGTTCAGAACTGTCTTCTAAAATTGAAGAAATATTATCCTGTATTTTGTCTTCATTATTTCATGATTGATTTTTTTTTACCTTAGTATTTAATTGAAATTCTGTTTTAACATAAGAACTCATTCTAGGCCATAAAATGTTTGGTCTTCTTATACTGGTAACTTCTGGTATAAAAACAATATCTGTATTATCAATATATGTTTTTATATATTATATTATATTATATTATATTATATTATATTATATTATATTATTTATTATTATATATTTTGTAATTGCCCATGATGTTGAAACTGTGACATTATTTCTAATTATATTTGTGCTTTATTTTTTGGCTTGTTATATATTGTTCCTATAGTTTTTGTTATTTTATATTTAGAATAAAACATTAAAAAATATTGGAATTAGTGACCCCTCAATAATAAAGTTACCACATTTAGGTTGCATATTTATTATATTGGCTAAAACATCTAGAACAATATAGGTAACAGACAGTATTGGAACAGCCTTTCTGGCCATGTTCAAATTTCAAATGGAATAACCTTAGTATCTGTTTCACCATTAATTATGGTATTGGTTGATGGTTAAAAACTGTGTATGTGTCTGTATTCAATAAAATTAAACAATGGCAGTAGTAACCCATGGTGACATATGCTTAACTAAGAAAAATGATGTTTTACCATAGGTTTCTACTGGAATTAATTGTTGACTTTTATTGAATATAAATTTTTATTTCACTAATTATAATTTTATACATTTTTACTTTGAGATGATATCATTTCAGAAAAAAGGAAATCTATTTTACATTTAAATTACGCTCACTATAACTTTTTTAAGGACCTGTTTGGAAAACTGGACTCCAGTACACACTTCTCATTTTGTAGATAAGTAAACTGAATCTTAGAAAGGTTAAGCAATTTGTCTACAGGTAGACAGGATGATTGGAAAAGGTACGTATCTGATTAACTGATTAATTCTCCCATCAATCTCATGCATGATGTGGATAAGACCCTAATTATTTCACTCCCATCTTAATGCTTTATTAAATGAGACCTATAGCACTTAACAAATGTGGCTGTATTAGCCAGTGAAACAGACCAAAATGAGATATCTAAGAGGAGATTTATGATAGGAATTGGATCACATGATTATAGAGGCTAAGAAATTCCAAGAACTCCAAATGCAACTTGGGGACCAGGAAAGCCAGTGGTGTAATTTAGTCCAAATCCAAAGGCCTGAGTACACATGGTATAAGTCCAAGTCTGAAAAGTTGAGAATCGCAGAGGAGCTGATGACGTAAGTCCTGGTCTGAGTTTGAAGACCCTAGACCAGAAACACAGATGTCTCAGTGCAGAGGAAGATGATCGTCTTAGCTCAAGCAGAGAGAAAAATTTTGCCCTTCTTCTGTCTCTTTATTCTTCTACAAGCCCTCAGCAGTTTGGGTAATGCTCACCTACATTGGTGAGGGTGATCTTTACTTAGCGCATGGATGTGAATGCTAATCTCTTCCAAAAACACTCCTGTGGGCACATCCAGAAATAATGTTTTACCAGTTATGTGGACATCTCTTAGACCAGTCAAGTCGACATAAAATTAACCAGCACTGAGCCTCAGGACATTCACTGTATTTGAATTGAGACATGGCTGAAATATATGTTTCTGGAATGGCACTTTGATGATCTTTCCACTGTAACACTGTACCACAGTATAGACAGACTGATGGTTCTTTCTTATTCTAACATTTAAACTTACTATGTCACACTTGCTACTTTTTCCTAATCAAGTCTCTGAAATGAATAGAACACCTGTAAGCATCATTTCTTTGAATTGACTATCACCTTCACAACGTGTGATATGAGATCCCTTTGCCCTGTAGGAAAATGTCAAGAATTCATAACCATTTTCAGGTTCTTGCCACCTTTATTATCCAGCAACTGAGGCACTGTCATCTTGTCAGCCATGTCGATCCCTCTTTTTCTAACAACATTGCAATTGTCACTTTCCTGACAGACATCTTAGAAAGTCCACATACTTGCCAAATTTTAGACAGGATAACTTTAAAACCTGAGTGTTAGGAAGCAGTACCATTCTAAAATATAGGAGTGGACGGAATGTACCTCTTGCCTTAATAACAATGGGTCAGGGTAGCTCTATGTCTTAAGAAAACTGTGGAAGCTGGCAGAAGCAGGAGCCTAAAATGCTGAAAGCAGATCAGCTCTTTTGCATCAGGAAAGCTCTGCTGATATTGCTTCAACAGAATAGCCAGGCATGCATTTCAAATCCAGGCTCAGAGGTGTTATGACCTATATTATTTCCACTAATGTTTATTTGACATCTTATGTATTTTACCAGTTTTTGCACATATAACAATATTTGTTTTATACTTATAATATTAAGTCCACACAACAACTATCATTGCTGTATTTCTTTAATTTATCCTCCACATGAATATGGGTCCAGCAGATAACAGCAGATAAATTTTCAAAGGGAAAAACTGAACATTTACTAAAGGAATCACCTGCGTAGGTGGGGCTAGATTTAAGAAAAACCCATAGGGAGGTGCCTGGGGGATGGTTAAATAGGTGATGGGTATAAAGGAGGGCACTTGTGGTGAGCACTGGGTGTCTTCTGTAAGTGATGAATCACTAAATTCCACACCTGAAACTAATATTACACTGTATGTTAACTGGAATTTAAATAAAACTTGAAAAAAAAAAAAAACATAAGAGATAGTAAAGAAACCCAGATCATTGTCACTACTAGGCTTGAAGGTATTAGTGAAAGGAATGGTTATAAGCACTCAGCAAGACCTATAACTGTAGGAGGAAGCATCTCAAGAAAAAATCAGCATTGTCAGTCTTGAGCCTGGCATAGACAGAACCATAAACATCAAACTTCCATTATTACCCTCCTACTGGTGCCCACTATTCACTGAAATCAACTGAAAGTCACAAGGCCAAGATTCTTGGTTGGTTCATTCCATAAATATCAACCTCCAGAGGCACAGAGCAAGGTGGTGAGGGATGGAGAGAAGATCTGTACAGGCAAAAGGAGAACATCCAGCATGTCCTCATTTCACAAAGGAGGTAAATGAGTTTATAGCAGTCACATAACTTGCCTTAGGTGAAAAAGCATGTAGTTGCTAAGATGGACTTAATTCATTATCTTCCAACATGAAGCTTTGTGCCTTCATGACTTCTAAGCCACTACCATACCACTTTCTCATTAAAATGGAGTTTATTCACTGCAGTCCACTTTTCCTTTTCTGCAACACAGACTCTTATTTTATTTGAAGTCAAAGGAGTACAAAAACACATCTCAGAGTAATAAATGCTTATTTTAGCAGCATGACTAAAGTTACTCTCTATCTCTTTCACCAATCAATTCTCCTTCAGAGAACTTCAAATATATAGGCACATTCATACACTTATACTGAGTTTACATATGAGATCTTGATCTTGATAAATACTTAATATTTCCTTAAAATACGTTGTTACACTGGGGCGCCTGGGTGGCTCAGTCGTTAAGCGTCTGCCTTCGGCTTGGGTCATGTACCCAGGGTCCTGGGATTGAGCCCCGCATCAGGCTCCCTGCTCAGCGGGAAGCCTGCTTCTCCCTCTCCTACTCCCCCTGCTTGTGTTCCTGCTCTCACTGTGTCTCTGTCAAATAAATAAATAAAATCTTAAAAAAAAATACGTTGTTACACTGTTTCAAAAATAAACAGAATGTATCAGTAGCAATCAACTACATGAGAAGAATGTATAAAAATCTCCTTATAAAATATTTTACAATAAAATATTTTCCATCTAAATATTCTCCCGAGGTACTATTGTAAATTATATAAGCTAACATTCAATCATTCATTTCTATTTGCAACAAATAATTGTGGAAATTTATATTCATGAGTCATGTTGTTTAATATTGTTCAACAAAAATTTAAGACATTTTCCTTATTGGAAGGTAGATCTTTGTAGTTTTGATATGGTTCTTAAGTAGTAAATTGTACCTAGCTTTTTTATAGGATAGTTTTGCAGCAATATCTTTGACCAAAGGAGCCAATAGTAACTTTCCAGAAAGGCACAGAGGTTTGTTTGTTTGTTTTTTAATTAACATATAATGTATTATTTATTTCAGGAGTATAGGTCTGTGATTCATCAGTCTTACATAATTCACAGTGCTCACCATTGCACATACCCCCGCCAATGTCCATCACCCAGCCACCCCATCCCTTCTACCTCTCTTCCACCCCATTCCTTCCACCTCTCTCCCTTCAGCAACTCTCAGTTTGTTTCCTGAGATTAAGAGTCTCTTATGGTTTGTCTCCCTCTCTGGTTTTGTCTTGTTTCATTTTTCCCTCCCTTCCCCTATGATCCTCTGCCTTGTTTCTCAAATTCCACATATCAGTGAGATCATATGATAATTGTCTTTCTCTGATTGACTTATCTCACTTAGCACAATACCCTCTAGTTCCATCCACGTTGTTGCAAATGACAAGATTTCATTTTTTGATGGCTACATAATATTCCATTGTGTGTATATATATATATATATATATATATATATATATATATATATACCACACCTTCTTTATCCATTCATCTGTTGATGGGCATCTAGGCTCTTTCCATAGTTTGGCTATTGTGGACATTGCTGCTATAAACATCGGGGTGCATGTGCCCCTGTGGATCACTATATTTGTATCTTTGAGGTAAATACCCAGTAGTAAGGCACAGAGTTTGAACATATGGATCACCTTTCCAAAATCAGAAAATGAAAGTGCTGCCATGAAATGTGCTATTTCTCTTGTCTGTACAACAAAACTTTAGAGATGAGCAGATCCTTGAAGTTGATGCTGACTCCTTAGGCAGATCCTCAAGAAAAAAAAAAAAAAAGAGAGAGAGAGAGCAGCAAATTTTGGGCACATAGTTGCTAAGAGTAGCTTACAATCCCAAAGTAAAATTGAGGTTAATAGACACTGGCAAATGAGCCACTTTAACAGCACCAGAGAACCTATTTGAATGTTTTTCATCATTTCAGATTGGACTTAAGTTGGCAAATGGGATATTTAAGTATAAAAACTGTGCTAACATAGCACTGTTATTCTTTTGACCCCTGCATCTAGGGGCACATGAACGCTTTGATTCATGACAATTGGAATGTCACAATGGCAATGAACTTTGGGCGTAATTATTAAGTATCCAATCAATAAATGCATTTTAAAATCATTGAATATCTTTGATGTTTCTCTTTCAACATAGCTCTTCAACAACACTATGTTTCTCGGAAACCTATAGACAAATTAAATATGTATGATAAAAACATATAATTGTAGTATAAAACAAACAACACTGACTGTGTCCCTTCCTTGTAGGTGTTATTTAGTTCTATGGTGCCTTTCTATCCAACTATGATCATCAAATGGAGCAGGGTGAATAATTTGAAGTTGTTTGACTTAAAATTTCTCTCATTAATATTAACCAAATGTTCTTGGGGCTAGAGTTTCTTATTAACTCAGGTTTAGTAGTGAAGATCCCGGAGGAGCTTCCATTCTAAAGAAATGAACAAACAACAGCTAGATGAGAATCAGCTCCCTTGTTCTAAAGGAGACAATGAATACTTTTGTACTGAGTCTAAATATTTCCTGGTACAGGGGTGCCTGGGTGGCTCAGTCAGTTAAGCACCAGATTCTTGATTTCTGCTCAGGTCATGATCTCAGGGTCATGAGATTGAGCCCCATATCAGGCCCTGTGCTCAGTGTGGAGTCCACTTGACCCTCTCCTTCCCCCTGCTTGTGCTCTCTCTCTCAAACTCTCTCTCAAATAAATAAAAAAAAATAAAATCTTCTAAAACATCTGTTTTAAATTATTTCCTGGTACTAAGTTTGACCTATCAATTCATGAGACCACTCCAGCACTGTTATATGGTTACACTAAGTCCCTGAAATGACAGGACCTAATTTCCCAAACAGTCTGTTGTAGCTAAGGTAATAATCATTAGGCACTCTTTTATCTGGAACAGTCCCAGCTTATACCTCTCCCAGGATAATGCTTAATAATGTCCTCTTTCTCTCTTGAAAGAGTTTCTATTTGGATAAAGTATGAAGCCATCTTAATTAGGTAGTGGCTCAGAAAACAGATACAAATTTATTATTTTTATCATATTTTAAAGAAGGGACTAAACTTTAGAAAGGTGGATTTGTTTTCATTGTGGATTTGTTGCATAGCATTCACTATACAGTAGGATTACATTTATACGGCCAATACATGTAGATACTATGCATAACCAAAAAGGAATCTTAGATGTGCTCATGATTAATGTTATGATCCATTTGTTATTTGATATAATTCTTTGAAATAAACAATTCCCAGCATAAAAATAATGACAATAAAATGAAAAAGCAGGGCACCTGGGTGGCTCAGTCGGTTAAGCGGCTGCCTTCGGCTCAGGTCATGATCCCAGGGTCCTGGAATCGAGTCCCGCATCGGGCCTGTTTCTCCCTCTCCCTCTGCCTACTTCTCTGCCTGCTTGTGTTCTATATCTCTCTGTCAAATAAATAAATAAAATCTTAAAAAAAAAAAGAAAAAGCAAAAAAATATGCGAGACACTGTATGGTAGTAAACAATTTGCATTTTTTCCACTCTTTGGAGGACACATTCTTGATGTTGGTGGATTTTTAAAAAGTATTATTTGAACCAACAACATAATTTAGTTTCTCAAATAATATCTCATCATTTTTAGCATTGATTTTAGGTTAACTAGCTCATTTATGCTACTTTTTAAAAATCTAATTACCTGAAAGATTTAATTTCAAATATGGGCTAGTTTTTTTGTTTTTGTTTCTGTTTTTTTCTTCTAAGGTCTTCATATAAATTTATTTTAGATTTCAAGACCTAACCAGTATACCTGTATAAATATATTTTTTCAAACATGACATTAAATAATGACCTTTGATTGTTGTATATGCCCATAAATATATTTCAAATACAGTTATCTTATCATAAATTCTAGTTAATTCTCTTTTTCTACAGGATTTAGAGCAAACTATTTTTTTCTTAATTCAAGTTTCCATGTAAATTCCTGTTAGTTAATATTAGAATAAAACTATTTTAATGAACATGAATTTTCCTTAATTCAAACAATAAAAGCCAGATTTTTATGAATGTTATGTTTTGAAAATGGAACTGATTTTGTTCAAAAATTATTTTAAATAGTTTGATTTTTCCACCTTTAATCATGACCTTAAAGCTGTTTTTTACAGCTGGCTCAAAATGACTTTGGAAGTTTACTCTCCCAGAATAAAATAATAAATTGGTGAGATTAAAAACTATTAAATGAATTAATAAGTAGCCAGTAGAAGAATACTTATAGAAATACAAAAGGGAAAAAATATATTGAAATTATAAAGTAAAATCATAACTGAAATTTTTGAAAAAGCAATTAGCAAGAATAGATTATTCATAACTCAATGTGGGCAGAACATAGAATTTAAAAACAAGATAACATGTGTTCACTGTTGCAGTTTTGCTAAAATTATGTAGAAGAATGATATCTGACATTTTGTTGCATTTTATTTAATTAATAAGAATTAAACACACACACACATATATAATACACACACTCACATACCCTCCCCCATTATGAGTTTTATGCAAAAGACTTCAGAAAATTACAGTTCACAACAATTTAAATTAATTCTACTTTATTTTAATTAAGCAATCTTTGTATTATGTACTAACCCAGGACTAAAATGGGGTTGCCTAGTTTTTTATTCTAGAAAATCAATATAGTTCCATGGATACAATTTTGTTATTCAGATCTTTAACTTGAAAGAGACTGTACTCAGCATTATGTCATGTTAATTCTTGCACTCCAGTAGACTCTTCATGCTGACTCAGATTTTACCAGAAATATATTGAATATACTTACAGTTCATCAGTTTCAGTACACTTTAACTCATTGGTCAAATGGAATGTTTGGCAACTGAAGGAATGCATAGAGCGAGTAGTACATGATAAGCATAAAAAGAATTGCTCAATGTATAAGCTTGCAAACATGCCAGGTCATATCAATATTTATAGAGTCTAGTGGAGCTTGGATGATATAGCAAACAAAACAAAACAAAACTCAAGCAATTTTGATGTTTTATTTTTCATTTTGAATGGGAAACATATGAATTTGGAATGTAACTGACCAGATGATAGTAGAAATTTTCATAGGAATTTGAATTTACCATCCACAATAATATAGTAAATATGTTCTTATGAAGCCTCTGCATTATTTTTCTGGAGCCTTGATGTCATCTAGGGATAGCTTTGTGAATTATTTTCAAAAGAGACTTGGTAAAGAGTCCACATAAATACAACACTTGCTGGATATTGGGTGATGCTGAAGAAATATTGCTTTTTTTTTAGATTTAATAATTAACAATTATATTTTTAAAAGTGACATATTTTAAAGATAAATATTAAATAATTATGAATGTGATACAAACATTCTCAGATCAGGAAGAAGGGGAAGAAGTAGATAAGAATATAGACAAAACAAGATCGGCTTTGAGTTAAAATGTTTAGAGTTGTCTAATGGATTCATGGAGTTTTGCTGTACTATTATCTCTATTTTTATATGTGTTTGAAATTTTCCATAATAAAAATGTTTCACAATAAAAATAAGTATCACCTCATATGGAAACATGGAACAAAATGGAAACAAAAATGGAAATCTACCATACCCAGTATCAAAAAAGCGGGAAGGAAAATATTTATGTAATACATAACGCATCTGTTCTTTGTTTTTGAAGATAGATCTTTTAATATGGAATAAGTGCTTGAGCAACATTCAGGATATTACCACAAACAGTGTTTGCTAACCTGCAAGGTATGCGTTACACATCTTTTAAATCTTAAACATTCATATTAATGCTCTCTCTTCCTTCTTCATTCAGTGCCTTCATAAAGCCTCTGGCTGCCATAGCATTAAGTGATACACGTATCTCCTCTTACCATACTTGAGATCACTTTTATTTTTCTCTCCTCTAATTTCTTCCTCTATTCCTCCTTCTATTTCTTCAGTCTGCACCTCATTTTCATACATATCAGACTCTGTCAAAGTGCAAGCAAATTTATTCAATTTATCCCAGATGATAGTTAAATAAGTATAAAGAAGCATATTTCAAAAAATGTTAGCACTTCCACATTCAAATACAGTTGAAAAATGAACTGCCGTTTACTGTTATTCAGAATCATAACTTCATTTGGGTGTCCTCTCAGAGAAAACCCTGCTAGACATCTCTCCAAAAGCAATAATTAAACTAGTAATGCCACCATTTGGGTTATTCATCACATTTCTTTCTGAGTTTGCTTCCTATTATATATGGTCCTATTATATAGCTTCTACTTTTATCCTTACTGAATTCTCTCTGTAGGCCTTTCATTCAAAACTAAGCAAAAGGAAGTTGGATAGTCACCATCCAATGGGAAGTGATGCTATTAGGTCATGGTCTCAGGTCAGAACATGACTAAAATCTTGAAGATTGAGGATATTCTGGAGGTTCTCCATATATAATTCAAAATAATAATAAAATGGGATAATTAGCTGAGTCATCATGAGAAGGAAATTCAACAATTTAGCTGCTCAGGTGGTGGACAAATTTTAAATAGTTTGTGTATTCATATTAATATTAATATTAGGCACTGATTCTACTATTGCCTTCTTTACTTCTTACAATCTAAACAGTTGGACATTATTACTTTCTTTTAATAGGCTGGATAACAAGGATATAGACTCAGGTTTCAAGCTTGCAAATATATGTGTGGCAACTAATCTTCAAATTGTAATCTTCTACATTGTAGAAGTTGTAGGTAGAGTAACCAAAAATTGTTTAATGGACTACTCTGTATAACTTCTTATAGCTGGTCTTAGTTAGTTATTAGAGGAGCAAATTCAGAGATGAATGATTAATGACTGATATTCCCATTTTATAACACATATAAATTTCCAAGTGGAAAAATTAACCCAATACATGGAGATAATCTATGTAGAATTTCCTCTGAGAATCTGAACATAAAATTTTTCCCACTCTTTCTCTCTAAAGTACTGATTCTCAGAAACAACCTTTTTTTTTTTTACCCCCTTAAGCTTAATACATTTCATTTCCCAAGTGAAATTTAGGTTCCACTTTCCATCAAACTATATATGTTTGAGCTTCTGTCACTCTTTCTTTGCTGTGGGTCTGTGAGGTAGCCTAATAAGTAATTTTCTTCTCATTAAATGTTACCAATTTCATATGAAATATGAAAGAGTAGATGCATTTGAAATTGAGCATGAAAACTGGTTTTCAGAAACTATAGTTACGATTTTTTTTCCAACAAAAAAGTGAAGGGCATCAGGTTTCCTAAATCCCTGTTTTGCTTATTTTTGTTAAAAACCTTGAGGAAAGTTTTTCAATTCACCTCTCCCCAGATGAAATCTTTTTTGTTTTTTGTTTTTTCCCTAGGTTCCCTTTTCCTACTATGATCCAGCCATAGCTTATTTAGCTTATTTATCCTTTTCTAGAAGTAGTTGTATAGTATCTCAAGGCAGAGGAGAGAGAAAGAGAGAGAGTGGCAGGGGAAGGGCAGAGACAGGGAAGAGAGAATCTCAATCAGGTTACACGCCCAGCATGGAGCCCCACACGGGCTTGATCCCAGGGCCCTGAGATCATGACCTGAGCTGAAATCAAGAGTTGGACGCTTAACCAACTGAGCCACCCAGACACCCTATAGTATTTCAAATATATTTATTTGAATTATTAACTCTCTATTTTTCCTGGACTCTGTCCAGAGTAACACCTAGGCAAGGATCAAATCCTAAGGAAAATAGTTTTGGTCTCAACAACACTTTCACTGGTTTAGAAATAATGTATCCTCTTAGAACATTTTTTTTTTCCTCAGCCTCTGAGCTCTCCTTGAACATAGGTATATCCTCTGCTCAAGAGGTTCTCTAAACTCTTTTTGTAGGTGTAGTTTTCATAGATTTTTCACATAATTCTGTAAACAAAAACGTAAGTATATAAGTAATCATATGACCTCTAATCTTCCTTCCAAAAGATCTTCAATATTTTGGTGTCACATTTTAAAGAGTTGTTTATCATTTGGGATTGATGTACTCTATCAGCTATTAAAGGGGGAAAATATATGAAATAAATAAGGACAGAACCTGAGAAGATAATCTCAGAATTTTTTCTAGAGAGGGACATTTTATACAAATGTCTCCATGGCTGATTTTTTTTTTTTTTTTTTTTTTTTTTACATTAAGTTTCCCAAATTATGTGAAACACAATCAGGTAGCAAGCCAGGAAAGGTCACAAATGGCCTATGTTCAAAGATATTTCTCTCAAAGTGGGCAGGACCTGAAATTTTTATGTGGTAATAGAGGTGAAGATTCAAATAGTTTTATAAACCCTTTTAAATAAGGAAAAAGCACAAAAACAGTTTCCATTGCTTCATAAATTTTAAACAAATTTCTTTACTATTGTTTTGCAAAGCAAAATTCATGAAATAAGGACAAATGTTCAGAAATGTCTGGGTCAGAGAAAATTTTGGAAGGCAACTTCCAAACAACTGATACTGTAAAGACTTTTTCAGAGCATATGAATACAACCTAAAGAAAAAAATAATGAAGATTAGGCTTCTGGAATGGGAGGCATGAGTAAGTATGAGTAAGTAAAGTAATTTCCTTCAGAATAAGACAATTTAAAAACTGGATGAAATTCCAAAAAATCAATTAATTCAAAAAACTTTAATTAAATAATTGATAAACACTGGATAAATGAAGAAGCATTTACGGTTGAAAAACTGCTATAACTTTGGATAAAAATGTTCAAAATTTTCCTTGATTGCTTGCATCCTCTCTCTTGATCAGCCAAAAACATAGCTCTATTGGATTGAAATCAGTGACAAAACTAATAGCGTTTCCAGCAGAGTTGGTGGACTCAATTTGGCAGGGGAGGTGGGAGCATTACCAGCTAAAGGTGACAGACAATCTTAGTCAGAATGGACAGAGAAATCTAATAGTTTTATTAGCCCAAAGTTGTAGTCCAGTTTATGAAGCTCAGTGGACCAATCAGAAATTTAACAGATAAATCTCAGTGTTACAAAGTCATAAAAGAACTAAAGTAGTAAACTCTCCAAATACACTTAGATGACTATCAAGCTACGTATGTACAGCAAAAATAGGAAATTGCACTAGGAAAATTGAAAATCATACAAAAATTAAATACTGGCTGCAATTATATATGTGCTCCTCAATAGACCAACAGCTTGATCTTCAACAGTGTTTGGAAATGTTATGGGCATAATGTATCTGAGCACAATCACTGCCCAAATCATTGGCTGACTATTAGGTTATGCCAAAGAAGGACAGATACCTCATGATAAATATATTTGAAGAATTAAATAAAAATATGTTTAAAAATTAAAGGAAAATACATTAATATCAGTCAACAAATAGGGAATCTCACGGAGAAATAAGAGTGATAAAAAAGGACCAACTGAAATTAGGTGAAAGATACAATAACTAAAATGAAAAATTAATTAAATTGGCTCAAAAATAGATTTGAGATGGAATCATAGTTAAAGTATGATAGTTAAAGTATATCAATAGAAATTATTCAATTATAAAAAACAGGAGAGCAGATTTTTAAGAATCAAAAAGTTCCAAAAAGAAAGGAGTGAGATTAGTGGATGAAAATGCTTGAAGAAATAATGGCCCAAAATTTCTCAAACTTGACACAAAACATTAATTTATGTTTCCAAGATGTTCAATAAACTTCGCATAGGGTAAATGCAAAGATCATACATATATATGATATTTGAGATATATACATATATACACATATATATATATATCAAAATCATAATTAATCTTCTGAGATACAAAGAAAAAAATTGAATGCAACAAGAGAAAAATGTTTTCTTACATATTAAAACAATGATATAATTAATAGCTAACATCTATTTAGAAACAGTGGAGGCCATAAATCGTTGGGGTGGCATATTCAAAAGTGATGGAAGAAAAAATATCAACCAAAGCTTTAAATCCAGGAAAATTACACTTCACATATAAAAATAAAACAATAATATTCCTGGATATTTTTTAAGATAATTTGTTGCTCATACTCTAGTACTAATAGAGATACTAAAGAAAAAGTCTTCAGGACAAAAGAAAAAGACCCCAGAGACTTCTGTCTCTGGGAACATGGTATTGACATACATTATTTCATTCCTCCCACTAAATGCAACTAAATGCAATTCTTTATACTTAAACAAACATAAGAAGAGTCTAAAAGATGGAGGGAAGAAAGACAAGCTAAAAATATTACATTAAATATAAATGGCTAAAACATCCATTAAAGGACATGAATTGACACAGCTTATCAAAAACAGAACTCAACTATCTGCTGTCTACAAGACACTCAATTCAAATACAACTATTGTTATAACAGGTTGAAATTAAAAGGATGGGAAAAGGGGCGCCTGGGTGGCTCAGTTGGTTAAGCAACTGCCTTCAGCTCAGGTCATGATCCTGGAGTCCCGGGATCAAGTCCTGCATCGGGCTCCCTGCTCGGCAGGGAGTCTGCTTCTCCCTCTGATCCTCCTCCCTCTCATGTTCTCTGTCTCTCATTCTCTCTGTCTCAAATAAATAAATAAAATCTTAAAAAAAAAAAAGGATGGGAAAAGATTTATTGTGCAAACATTACTTGAAACAAAGCAGGAGTGGCTATATTAATGTCAGTTAAAGTAGACTTCAGAACAAAGAATATGATCAGAAACAGAGATGGATATCATATTATACTAAAAGTTTAATCCACCTGGAAGAAATAGTTATACTAAATATATGTGCAGCACAGAGCAGAGCTGCAAACTTGTGAAGTAAAACTAATAGAGTACAAAAAAAATAGGCAAATCTAAAATTATGATTAGAGAATTCCCTATTGCTCTCTACAGCTGATTCATCAACTAGACAGAAAACCAGCCAAGATATACAGAAACTCAACAACATCCTCATCCAAAAAGATCTCATCAATATCTACAAAACTACAGATACTTATTTTTAATGCTCATGGGAACTATAACAAGACCACATCCTGGATCATAAAGTAAACTGCCAAAAATAATTAAAATCATGTAGCAAGTACTCACTGACCATGATGGAGCTAAACTAGAATTCAATTTCAGGAAGATATCAGTTGCATTTTTATACACTAATAATGACACAGAAAAAAGAGAAATTAAGGAGTTGATCCCATTTACAGTTGCACCCTAAACCATAAGATACCTAGGAATAAACCTAACCTAAGAGGCAAAGGATCTGTACTCAGAAAACTATAGAACACTCATGAAAGAAATTGAGGAAGAAACAAAGAAATGGAAAAATGTTCCATGCTCATGGATTGGAAGAACAAATATTGTTAAAATGTCTATGCTATCTAGAGCAATCTACACAATCAATGCAATCCCTATCAAAATACCATCAGTTTTTGTTTGTTTGTTTGTTTGTTTTGTTTTTCACAGAGTTGGAACAAATAATCCTAAAATTTGTCTGGAAACAGAAAAGACCCCAAATAGCCAAGGCTTCTTGAAAAAGAAAACCAAAACTGGTAGTGTCACAATTCCAGACTTCAAGCTTTATTACAAAGCTATAATCATCAAGACAGTATGGTCCTGGCACAAAAACAGACACATAGATCAATGGAACAGAATAGAAAATCCAGAAATTTACCCTCAACTCTATGATCAATTAATCTTTGACAAAGCAGGGAAGAATGTCCAATGGAAAAAAAGAGTATTTTCAACAAATGGTGTTGGGATAATTGGACAGCCACATGCAGAAGAATGAAAGTGGACCATTTCCTTACACCATACACAAAAATAGACTCAAAATGGACAAAAGACCTAAATGAGAGACAGGAATCCATCAAAATCCTAGAGGAGAACACAGGCAGTAACCTCTTCGATCTCAACCACAGAAATTTCTTGCTAGACATGTCTTCAAAGGCAAGGGAGGGGCGCCTGGGTGGCTCAGTCTGTTAAGTGACTGCCTTCAGCTCAGGTCATGATCTCAGGGTCCTGGGATGGAGCCCTGCATCGGGCTCCCTGCTCTGCGGGAAGCCTGCTTCTCCCTTTCCCACTCCCCCTGCTTGTGGTCCCTCTCTCGCTTTCTCTCTCTCTGTCAAATAAATAAATAAAATCTTAAAAAAAAAAAAAGGCAAGGGAAACAAAGGCAAAAAGTGAACTACTGGGACTTCATTGAGACAGAAGCTTTTGCACAGCAAAGGAAACAGTCGACAAAACTAAAAGGCAATCCACAGAATGGGAGAAGATATTTGCAAATGACATTTCAGATAAAGGGCTGATATTCAAGATCTATAAAGAACTTATCAAACTCAACACTCAAAGAACAAGTAATCCAATCAAAAATGGGCAGAAGATATGAACAGACATTTCTCCAAATAAGACATGCAAGTGGCCAACAGACACATGAAAAAAATGCTCCACATCACTGAGCATCAGGGAAATACAAATCAAAACCACAATGAGATACCACCTCAAGCCAGTCAGAATGGCTAAAATTTACAAGTCAGGAAACAACAAATATTGGTGAAGATGCAGAGAAAGGGGAACCCTCCTACACTGTGAGTGAGAATGCAAGCTGGTGCATCAATTCTGGAAAACAGTATAGAGGTTCCTCAAAAAGTTAAAAATAGAGCTACCCTAAGACCCAGCAATTGCACTACTGGCTATTTACCCCCCAAATACAAATGTAGTGATCCAAAGGGGCACCTGCACCCCAATGTTTATAGCAACAATGTCTACAATAGCCAAACTATGGAAATGGCCGCAATTTCCATTGACAGATGAATGGATAAAGAAGATGTGACACACACACACACACACACACACACACACACACACAGTGGAATATTACACAGCCATCAAAAATGAATCTTGCCATTTGCAATGACGTGGATGGAACTAGAGGATATTATACTAAGTGAAATAAGTCAATCAGAGAAAGACAATTATCATATGATCTCACTGATATGTGGAATTTAAGAAACAAAACAGAGGATCATAGGGGAAAAGAGGAAAAAATAAAACAAGATGAAACCAGAGAGGAAGACAAACCATAAGAGACTCTTAATCATAGGAAACAAACTGAGGGTTGCTGGAGGGAAGGGGGTTGAGGGATGGGGTAACTGGGTGATGGACATTAAGGAAGGCATGTGATGTAAGGGGCACTGGGTATTATATAAGACTGATGAATCACAGGCCTATACCTCTGAAACCAATAACACATTATATGTTAATTAATCAAATTTAAATTAAAAATATTTAAAGAAAGAAAGATAACAAGAAAATTTCTCAACACTTTGAAACTAACCAGCACACTTTCAATTAATTTTGGGTGACATAGGAAGTCCCAGTAGGAATAAAATATGCATTAAATTGAATGCAAATGAAATCCAATGTATATCAATATTTGAAGTACATACATAACACACTAAAGGCATACATTGAAAAAAAAAAAAGAACAAATCTCAAATGAATGATATAAGCTCCCCCATCAGGAACAAAATAATAATAATAATAATAATAATAATAATAATAATAATAATAATAATAATAAAATAAGTCCAATGCAAGTAAAAGGACATAATAAAGATGAAAGCAGAATACAACAAAAAGGGAAAAAAAGTAGATAAAAATCAATGAAAAAGTCAATCTAATCCATCATATTTATAGGTTAAATAAGAAACATTACATGAGTATATCCATGTATATTCATACAAAAAAAAAATGTTTAACACAATTCAAAGCCACCCATGATAAAAATCCACCAAAAATTAGGAACAGAGGGGGATGTCCTCAAATTGATGAGGAGTATCTACAAAATACCTACAAATAACATTATACTTAAAAGTAGGCTGAGTCCTTTCCCCCAAATTTGGGAAGAGGTATAGGTGTCCACTTTCACCATTCTTAATATAATTCTAGAAATTCTAGTCAGGGCATTGAGGAAAGACAAGGGAATAAAATCATACAGATCTGAAAATAAAAAATAAAATGGTGCCTATTTGCAGGTGACATATTTGCCCATGTAGAAAATTTCAAGACAACATCCTAAAAATAATAAAAGAGTAAAGAGTAAAACCACAAAACTTGTAGAAAATACATACAGTAAAAGAATCCTTAAATAATATCAAAAGCATGATCTACAAAAAGAAAAATTAATAATTATACTTTGTCAAAACTTAAAATGTTAGCTGGTAAAAGACACATTAGCAGGATGACAATACAAGCTACAGAGCTGAATATTATATTTGGAGAATATATATTTAACAAAGGAATAATATCTAAAGTATATAAAGAAGTCTCAACACTCAACAGCTAAAAACCAAAAAATTCCAATCAGAAAATTAGCAACAGATATGAAAAGATATTACACTGAAGAAGATATACAGATGAAAAAAGCACATAAACCCACAGAATTAACAATAAGAAAAATAAAAATTTAAACCACTATGAGCTATTATTCAACACCTATTAAAATGACTAAAATCAGAAAAAAAAAAAAAAAAAAAAAAAAACAAGGAAAACCCCAAACGCTAGGAAGAATGTGGAGAAACTGAATCATTCATACTTTGTTAGGGAGAAAGTAAAATGGTACAGCCACTCTGCAAAATCAATTATATTTCGCATTAGCAATGAATTATCTGAAAATAAAACAAAGAAATTTCATTTAAAGTAACATCAAAAATAGCAAATGGTTAGGAATAAATTTAACTAAAGAAATTCAATAGGAGTACACTGCAAAATGATGTTGAATGAAATTTAAGATTATCTAAATAAATAGAGATGTGTGCTATTTTCATTAATTGGAATATTTAATGTTATTAAATGTTAATTCCCTCTGAATTCATCTGTATATTCAAGACAATGGCTTTCAAAATCCCAGCAATTTTTCTGTGGTAGAAATTCACAAATTGATTTTAAAATTTATATAGAAATGCAAAGAGCTTGAGCTGCCAAAACAAAATTGAAGAAAAGGACAAAGTTATACCCTACATGATTTTAAAACTAATTTTAAAGCTCCAATAATTAAGATATTGTAGTAATTTACAAGGATAAACATAAACCTAAATGAGAAAATATATAAATCCTAGAGATAGATATTCATGTATATGTCAGTTCATCTTCAATAAAAGTGCCAAGGATTTAAAAGAGAAATGATAGTGTTTTCAACAAATGGCACCTATATAAATTGAAAGCCATATGTTCAAAAACAGCTTAAACTTTCCTCAATTCAAAAAAAAATTAAAAATTAAGTCAAAATGGATTATAGACTTAATTATAAGTGCTAGAACTATAAAACTTAAAGAAGTGATGCATTAGTTTGTCTCCCTCTTGGTTAGACACAGATTTCTTAAACATGGCAGAAAAATCACAAGGAAGAAAAATTGCTGAATTGAACTTCATCAAAATTAAAACAGTATTTATCTTTCAAAATAACAAGAAAATAATAATACATGTTATAGACTGACATAAAATATTTGCAGAATATATATCTGATTTAAAAATTGTATCCAGAATAAATTAAGATCCCTAACAACTTACAAGAAATCTGAATTAAAAATAGGGGCAAATTATTTGAATAGGCATTTTACTAAAAATGTACCATAAAAGAAGCACATAAAAAATTTAGCATCATTTGTTTTCATATAAATAAAAATTTAAAAGTTCAACCACTGTTACTAGTACTAAATCATACCCCCTAGAATGTCTAAAGTAAGAAAGACTAAAATACTAAATATTGACAAGGATATAAAGAAAAATTTAAATTTTTATACATTTCTGATGAAAAAAAAAAATGGAACCAGTATGTTCTAAAGCAGTTTGGCAGTTTTCAAAATGTTAAGCAAAAACTTACCATATTACCTAATAATCCCATTTGTAGGAATCTGCCCCAAAGAAATGAAAACATATGTCCACACAAAGACTTGTATATGAATGCTCATAGCAGCACTATTTATAATCACCAAAAACTAGAAAAATCCAATGCCTCTGAAGTGGTGAAAGGATAAACAAAATGTGTTATATTCATACAATGAAATAATACTTAGCAATAAAAGAGAACAAACTTCTGATACACACAACAGCATTGATAAATGTCAAAAAAGAATGTCACGTTAAGTGAGAGAAATTAGAAACAACAGACTAAAATTTTATGATTCCATTTATATTAAGTTTTTACAAAATAAAAAGCTATAGAAACCAGATCAGGTTTTGGGTTTTGGTTTGGTTTGGTTTGGTGTGTTTTTTTTCTGTTGTTGCTGTTGTTATTTCTTTGCATTTTCCTTCAGGGGCCAGGAATAGGAGGGGAATTGATTGCAAAAAGGCATAATAAGGGCACTTTCTGGAATTATGGAAGTACAATAACACTGGATTATTATGGTTGCTTGATTGTGAAATTTGTGGTTATCAGACTCTATACACTTAAATTAGGTGAATATTATAGTGTGTAAGATATACCTTAGTACATTTGTTTTTTTAACAATAAGAAGCAGAGAGTCAAAAGATAAGGAAGTTTTCCTCAACTGGACAGTTTATATATGCTAATTACCAATGTAGAGGTAACAAGCTAGCAATAAATACATGTGGTTAGTCATAATAGTTTTTGATATTTCATGTGTATGTGAGGATGAAGGGCACAATTTAGCTATATATGTCTTAACATTAATATTTCACAGTAGAGAAGTGTATGTTTCACACAAGGAAACTTACAAAGGTAAAAAAGATATTTGCTATCACATTTTTCAGCCACCAATGGCTAATATTTACTGAGTGATATCCATAGGTTGGCCACCATATTAGACATTTCACATGTGTTATTTAATCCATTATGAGGTCAGTCCTCTAATCCTAGGCATATTAATGCCTTGACTGTCCCAAAATATTTTCAATTTAATTCAATATATTTTGGGGGCACCTGGGTGGCTCAGTCAGTTAAGCATCAGGTGATGATCTCAGCATCCTGGGATAGAGACACATGTCTGGCTCTCTGCTCAGCGGGGAGCCTGCTTCTCCCTTTGATTGCCACTCGCCCTGCTTGTGCCCTCTCCCTCTCTCAAATAAATAAATAAAATCTTTAAAAAAATAAATAATATAGGTAAATAAATAAATAATTCAGGATATTTTGATTCCACTCAGGTTAATTTAATTTGTTTCATATTTCTTAAGCACTAGTAATTTTCAAAAGTATGATATAGCTCCTGAGCTCTGGATGAAAAAGGGATATGTGGGAATTTAAGAGTTTGGAACATAAACAGTAGGATATAAAACTAAGCTCCCCCCAAATTGTCACAGGCCACCCTATAAACTTTTGTAGAATACATGAATACACTAAAAAAAAAAAAAAAAAGATTTTATTTTATAAATTGAATCCCTGGGTAAGGAGAGTAACTTGTGAAAAGCTTTCTGGGGGACTAAGAAAACACACAAGAATGTATAGTTTGAATGTATTTCTTATCAGTGTATTGGTTTCATGCCTTCTGTATACTTTGCAGTGAATTTTTCATATTCAACTTGTCCTCTAGCTAAAAGAAAATAATAACCACACCACTTCATTAGTATCATTCCTTCATCCCTCAACCACTCATCCAACCATCCATCCATCTATCCATCCATCCAATATGACTCTCCCTAACACTAAGTTTTATAAGTTCTTTCAAAATGTAAAGTCCAAAACTATGCTCAGATGAATTTAAGTCTGGAATACTCACTCCAGTTTTGTAAACTGCTACCCCTCCACCACCATTAAGAATCTCTAAATTTATGTTTGTGGGGGTTGGAGGTCTCTATACTCTAATAATTTTTTTAATTTAAGCTTTTCATTTTGATGAAAACAATTTAAGTATATTCTATGTTGTCTGGCTTACTACTATATTAATAAGCTATTGGTGTGTAATAAAGAATAATGCCATAATAACTTAGTGACATTCAAAATTAAACATATACTTCTCACATGTCTGTAGGTCAGTTACAGCACCTTCGTTCCACTTGTGTACGTTCTAGGTCCTGCGTTGAAAGGGCATCTCCTGGTGATTATAGTGCAGAAGCATAACAGAGCATGTCCAATATTAAAAGTCTCTTTTGAAATTCTGCTTATACCATCTTTGCTAACATCCTTTTGTCCAAAGATACTTAGATGGCCAAACTCAAAGCCAAGGGTTATGGATGTGCACTCAGCCTCTGTGGAAGTGACTGAGAATTTATAAAGCATAGGACATGATGAGGGAATAATAACTAGTGACAATTAGTAATCAATAACAGCATGATGATGGAGATGTAAATATTTTTATTTGTTTTGGTACATAATTGTGTTCCAGCAAATTGACAATCAAAGGATAACAAGGTTGCAGTATAAAAGTTTTGTAGATTGAATGGATAGGAGTGGTATGATTCATGAGTCATCAGATGGCATTTTCTACTCAAGCTTGTCAGACACAGAGGGATCTGTTCCAAAGAGGTGAGTTCAATATTACCAGTCTACAATGATCCCATCTTTGTAATTACCTACTTATGGCAATCAATACTGCAAAACTGATTCATAATAAATGGACAATGAAAAAAATTATTTTTTCAGAATTCTATAATAATTAGAATGAGTAGCCATTTAGTAAAGATATGAACAACATTAGAATGATAAACTGTCAAGTAGAACACAACAGCACTAATTGGCTACCCAAGAAAATCTCACTAACATTGTCATTTTAGCACTCTACATGGGTAATTTTTGTAATGACCGGGGTCCACTTATCCTACAAAACAAATTGCTAGAGTTATTAGTGCATTTTGTGTATATTCATTTAAACTAATGTTCTTTGCATTAATGTTGTTTGAATCAAAATTCATAAACAGATAAATATGAAGCCAGACCTACATCTTTCTCTTAAACACAACACTGATGGTTTAGTTTAAATATCATATCATGACAAGTTCTATTCACCCAGTGAATTTTCACCAGTGAAAATTCTCAGTTGTTTCACTGGTACATCCAGTTTGCCTTTTTAGCTTCCTTAATTTCTTCATCAATTTCTCAGCCTCTGCTCTCTCACTCCCCAGTCCCTGAAGCCACATATTTTAGGTTTTATTTATATGGCAGCACTTCAAGTTTATGTATTGATTTCTGTATCAGTTATACATCATCATGATAATGCTACAAAATTAACAAACCCCAAATAAAGTGGCATAAATATATATATTATTCAGGTTATGATTCTACAAATCTGTGTTTTAGCTGAGAGTTATTTCTGATTTGATCTAGGTTTACTCTCATTGGAGAGCTGGCTACTGGCTAGAGCTCAAACACTGGTAGGTCAAATGTCTTCTGACTGGAGCAACTTCATTTAGCTCCATGTTTCTCTATGTCCTTCTAGCAGGGTAAAATAAGTTCTTTTGAAAAGGCAGAGATGCGAGAACAACTAAATGGATGTGCATGAGTCATGTTAAGGCCCATATTCAGAACTGTCACACTGTCACTTTTGTGACTCATGCAGTGTTTCTCAATTTCTATTTAATCTGTTTTGTTTTTAAAATTCTATGTGTTCTATAAGCATAATGAGCCTTAGCTTTAAAAAAAATTACATAATTTTAAAACTCTTAACGCAAATCATTCAATTAATTATTGATTGACCTTGAGGGATTTCTTTGTCCTTTTATTTATTTTTAACATTAAATGGAGTTCCTATATTATTTATTTATTTATTTTTTATCTTCTAGTACTTTTTTATAATGTTATGTTAATCACAATACATTACATCATTAGTTTTTTGTTTTTTGTTTTTTTTTTAATTTGAGACAGAGAGAATGAGAGACAGAGAGCATGAGAGGGAGGAGGGTCAGAGGGAGAAGCAGACTCCCTGCCGAGCAGGGAGCCTGATGCGGGACTCGATCTAGGGACTCCAGGATCATGACCTGAGCCGAAGGCAGTCGCTTAACCAACTGAGCCACCCAGGCACCCCTACATCATTAGTTTTTGATATAGTGTTTCATGATTCATTGTTTGCGTATAACACAGTGCTCCATTCAATATGTGCCATTCAACACAGTACTAGAAGTCCTAGCCACAGCAATCAGACAACAAAAAGAAATAAAAGGCATCCAAATAGGCAAAGAAGAAGTCAAATTCTCACTCTTTGCAGATGATATGATACTTTATGTGGAAAACCCAAAAGACTCCACCCCAAAACTGCTAGAACTCATACAGGAATTCAGTAAAGTAGCAGAATATAAGGTCAATGCACAGAAATCATGGCATTTCTATACACCAACAACAAGACAGAAGAAAGAGAAATTAAGGAGTCCATCCCATTTACAACTGAACCCAAAACCATAAGATACCTAGGAATAAATCTAACCAAAGAGGCAAAGAATCTGTACTCAGAAAACTCTAAAATACTCATGAAAGAAATTGAAGAAGACACAAAGAAATGGAAAAACGTTCCATGCTCATGGATTGGAAGAACAAATATTGTGAATACGTCAATGCTACCTAGAGCAATCTATACACTTAATGCAATCCCTATCAAAATACCATCAACTTTTTTCAAAGAAGTGGAAAAAATAATCCTAAAATTTGTATGGAACCAGAAAAGACCCCGAATAGCCAGAGGAATGTTGAAAAAGCAAAGCAAAGCTGGTGGCATCATAATTCCGGACTTCAAGCTCTATTACGAAGCTGTCATCATCAAGACAGTATGGTACTGGCACAAAAACAGATACATAGATCAATGGAACAGAATAGAGAGCCCAGAAATGGACCCTCAACTCTATGGTCAACTAATCTTCGACAAAGCAGGAAAGAACGTCCAGTGGAAAAAAGACAGTGTCTTCAACAAATGGTGTTGGGAATATTGGACAGCCACATGCAGAAGAATGAAACTGGACCATTTCCTTATACCACACACAAAAATAGACTCAAAATGGATGAAAGACCTAAATGTGAGACAGGAGTCCATCAAAATCCTAAAGGAGAACACAGGCAGCAACATCTTCGACCTCAACCGCAGCAACTTCTTCCTAGCAACATCACCAAAGGCAAGGGAAGCAAGGGCAAAAATGAACTATTGGGACTTCATCAGGATAAAAAGCTTTTGCAGAGCAAAAGAAACAGTCAACAAAACCAAAAGACAACCTACAGAATGGGAGAAGATATTTGCAAATGACATATCAGATAAATGGTTAGTATCCAAAGTCTGTAAAGAACTCATCAAACCCGGGGCGCCTGGGTGGCTCAGTCGTTAAGCGTCTGCCTTCGGCTCAGGTCATGATCCCGGGGTCTTGGGATCGAACCCCGCATCAGGCTCCCTGCTCGGCAGGAAGCCTGCTTCTCCTTCTCCCACTCCCCCTGCTTGTGTTCCCTCTCTTGCTGTGCTCTCTCTGTCAAATAAATAAATAAAAAATCTTAAAAAAAAAAAAAAAAAGAACTCATCAAACTCAACACCCAAAGAACAAATAATCTAATCAAGAAATGGGCAGAAGATATGAACAGACATTTTTCCAAAGAAGATATCAAAATGGCCAACAGGCACATGAAAAAGTGCTCAACATCGCTCAGCATCAGGGAAATCCAAATCAAAACCTCAATGAGATACCACCTCACACCAGTCAGAATTGCTAAAGTTAACAAGTCAGGAAATGACAGATGTTGGCAAGGATGTGGAGAAAGGGGAACCCTCCTACACTGTTGGTGGGAATGCAAGCTGGTGGAGCCACTCTGGAAAACAGTATGGAGGTTCCTCACAAAGTTGAAAATAGAGCTACCATACGGCCCAGCAATTGTACTACTGGGTATTTATCCCAAAGATACAAATGTAGTGATCCAAAGGGGCATGTGCACCCTGATGTTTATAGCAGCAATGTCCACAAAGGCCAAAGTATAGAAAGAGCCTAGATGTCCATCAAGAGATGAATGGATAAAGAAGATGTGGTATATATATACAATGGAATATTATGCAGCCATCAAAAGGAATGAACACTTGTCATTTGCAATGATGTGGTTGGAACTGGAGGGTATTATGCTGAGGGAAATAAGTCAATCAGAGAAAGACATGTATCATATGACCTCACTGATAGGAGGCATTCTTAATCTCAGGAAACAAACTGAGGGTTGCTGGAGTGGTGGGGGGTGGGAGGCATGGGGTGGCTGGGTGATGGACATTGGGGAGGGTATGTGCTATGGTGAGTGCTCTGAATTGTGTAAGACTGTTGAATCAGAGACCAGTACCGCCAAAACAAATAATACATTATATGCTAAAAAAAAAGAAGAAGATAGTAGGAAGGGAAAAATGAAGGGGGGAAGTTGGAGGGGAGACATACCATGAGAGACTATGGACTCTGATAAACAAACTGCGGGTTCTAGAGGGGAGGAGGGTGGGGGATGGGTTAGCACGTATTGTATTATTTATGTTTGAGAATCTCTGCTTTTTGATTGGAGGTTGTTTTAAGAATACACAGGGGATTAAGGGGGTAAGTATGAGCTCAAACTATAACACTGTTCAAGATACAGCAATAGATCTAATGCATTAATTGGAAATCCAATTAAGAGGGAGGAAAGCAGTGTGGTTGACTGCATGGCTATGGGATTCAGTCAACCTGACTAATCTCAGCTCTGTTACTGAGCATGTTACATGACTTCAGTTTTCTCATGAATAAGATGGATAGGGATAAAAATGGTACCTACTTTATGTGGTTCTTGGAGAATTAAATGAACACACACACACATACACACACACACATGCACACATGCTCTGCTTAAAGCAGTGCCTGGCGCATCTTAGACACTATGTAAGTGTAAGTTACACCCATTACTATGACAAATACCTCTTTTTATGATGACATGGTTTTTCATTGTTTCTGCTTCTACTATTGTTAATGATTGGTAGCACAATCTCTCTGGGTTTCTTTTTTTAAATTTTTTTTTTTTAGATTTTTTTATTTATTCATTTGAGAGAGAGACAGAGAGAGCACAAGCAGGGGGAGAGGCAGAGGGAGAGGGAGAAGAAGACTCCCTGCTGAGCTGGGAGCCTGATATGGGGCTTGATCCCAGGACCCTGAGATCATGACCTAAGCAGAAGGCAGATGCTTAACCATCTGAGCCACTCAGGCACCACTCTCTCTGGGTTTCTTACTGTATAAATTATTGTGAGAGAATCTGATAGAATCGAGGTTTGTCAGAGTAATTGCACCAGTTCACCAGAGTCCGCTAACCATCGTAAGTGGAGATCTTGGGACTCATTAGTTGTAAGAGAAAAGTAGCATGTTACAAAGCATGGAGATATGTATGAAACGTCCAAGTCTGCTTCTCTCATAATGAAACAAATTATTCTTCCTTTAGCCAATAATATATCTTTTTCCAAATTTGTGTTTTTATTAATAAAAATATGTGACAGTGCTTATATATGTTTTTTGCACATATATGAGTGTTTTTCCAGCCTAACTGTATGAAAGTGGGAGTGTTTGGGGTTAATGGGCTCTGAAAATATCTGAAATTACTTTTTTATATAACTTATCCATAGAAAAAACAGTAAGCAAATAAATAAATGCCACCTATCCAATGGATAAAAAGAAATGCAGTACTGTTTAATCCCTTCCTGATTACTACTGAGATACATAATCTATTAAAATATTTATTGGATATTATATTTTCCCTTTGGTATATTTTACATCGAAGTACTTTGCCATTTTCTACTTGTTGCCATCTCTTTCTTTCTTTTTTTTTTTTTTTTTTTTGGAAATGGGGTGTGGTCAGTTGCTAAGCTACATTTTCAGAAAGGGAAAACTTCCTTGCTGTAGGAGGATTTTTAATTTCTCTTTATCTTGATATCTGCAAAGCCTATAACAGTAAAATAAGATAAGCAATAATACGCATTGTACAAGTTACAACTACAGACAGCATTTAGCACTATGCCAGTTTGCATAATATTTTAATAAGATTTTGTTCTAGTCACTTATGCATAATGACATCTTAATTTCAGTGTACATGATTAAAGCAGTATCCTAAAGGCTCTTTAGTGCATTACAAAACTTTTGTGGTGCTGTTGTGGGCTATTTTATAAACTTTATTACTTCAGTATTTTTTTAGGTTATTATTCATCATTTTTTTCTTCTATATTTTCCTTCTTTAAAATGTTCATATGAACCTGGATTTTTGCTTTTCCCATCATTTTCACTATAGTATGATCTTAGAAAGAAAAAAACTATGGAAACTATTCTTGGCATGTAGAGTACGTGTTTCTAATGTGTAAATATCAACCAAGTTGTGTGTGTGCGTGTGTGTGTGTGTGTGTATATATATATATATATATATATATGGTTACCTATATAATTTCATAATTTTACTATAAATGCAAATTATGAGCACAATAATATATTCATGCATATCCAGTAGAATGGCTAAAATCAAAAGGACTACCAATACTAAGTATTGACAAGTTTGAGTAAAAATCTGAATCTTTCATTTTTCATGGGATTATCAGTAGGTACAATTTTTTGGAAAAATATTTGGCCATAACTATTAATGGTAAATATTGTAATTCCCTATAACCCAGCAATTCCATTCCTTGGTATTTACCCAACAGAAATGGCTCATATGTCTACTGAAAACTAAGATGCTAATTACAGCTTCATTCACAATTGCCCCATACTGAAATCAAACTGTATGCAATTTGAATTGATGTGTGACAAATTTACCCCAAATTTAGCAACTTAAAGCAACATGTTTCTTATGTCACAAGTTCCTTAGATCACAAGTGGGGCACAACTTAACTGGTAAAGAGTCTAAAATTAAGAATCAGGCTATATAGGATTTATCCAATATTTGAAAGGCCTAATGTCCTTACAAATCTGATGCTCCTTAGAGAATAGGAATATTTCATTCAGAGATATTTCCCAAACACCAAAAAACAAACATATATACATATTTATTAGGATATTAAACAGTTATATTTAAGTTACTATGCATGTAGCAAAAGTGATTGTATTCCCAGCCTTAATTAGCATCTCTCTCAAAGTGTTTCTTAATATTTTCTCTAGTGCAAATTATATTTTTTTATTTTTTAAAAATAAATCAAGATACAGAATACAGAGTACCCAGTGAGAAATATCAGTTTAACTCAGCTTTACCTAGTGGGAGAGTTCATGTACACCAATGAGTACTTTTCCTTATATTTAAGCTACATTAAGAATCTTAATATATTATACTCAGTATGTTTATGTCAAAGTCATCCAAGCTATTCTAACTCCCCAGGGATAAGTCTAAACAAAGAAGCAGAAGCTAACAAAAATTCCTGTAATATTTGTAACATTTTTTTCCAACAAATAAACAATTTCTGCACAGCAATTTCAAGTTGCCATGTTGCTTAACTGGTTCAAGTTCATTTAAATTCATTTATTTTTCCAAATGTCAGCAATAATCTAAACTGTTCCACATCACAAGCCACTGACAGTTGGTATGTAAGATAATAAACAGAATTATAGTCACTTGGGGTGCTGAAATTCATACATTTTCCTTTCTATGGGCTCAGTTAATATGTAATTTAGATATTAGTTTGTCACTGTGGTTTTCAATTCTTTCTTCATAGAGTTACTGTAACTGAACTGATGATCCTGCTCACAGGTGTCAACAGAAATGTTAACTATCTGTATACCAATTGATACATAGGCCACTGCATGTTACTGTTTCAGAGCAGAATATATGGAGAATAAAAAATATTTATGTTGCCCACCTAAAAAAAAAAACTTTTCAGGTGTCAGTTTTTCTTGATGTGATCTGTTTTTAAACGGATGGGTAAGAATCTAAAGTTTTATTTCCCAAGGGAATTTGACATTATAAGCCTTATCAAGTTATCAGACTCCTGCAATTCTGGCTATATGACGGCAGATACTATCAAAAGAAGAAAATCTTGAATGTTTTATTATCCTTTGCAGAAAATATTGGCATGCAAATAAAGAGAGAAGTAGCATAAGAGTAAAAACTGAATTTTAATCACTAATTTCAAATCCTATCCTGTTGTCATTTGTTCAGGAACTGAATGACAGAAAGGTACAATTTTTCTGAGTTCTCTCACAATCTCCCATAGGTTTCTTTTCTTTCTCCATTAATATCATGGCAGAGCCTGTTGTTTTCAGAGAATTTCAATCAGATAAACTAAATCATGCTAGAGTGTTAATAATTTCTTGAATTTCCTTCACTAAAGATTTTTAAATATTAACATGATAGCAATGAAAACCCCAAGGTGATGGATTTTAATTTTGGGCTTTGGTTTCCTTCTTATCCATCCTTTTTTTGGCCAGATCAGCTGTTAACTCAACCTTTAGTGAATTCTTTGCTATTTTCCTCATCTCAACAGTACAAATCCTATCTTCTCTTGACACCTTGACACAACTCCTATAATTCCATTACAGTACCAACTGTACCGTGTTATATTTTTTTCAGGAATCATCTCAGAAGCTAAACTGTTTTGACCTCAGCCTCAAATTTTGAAGAAAAAAATAATTGAGCATTTTATGGAGTAATTGCCAAATTAAACTCTCTGCTGTGATTATTCTATGTTTTGCTGGCTGTTTTCCTGATGGTTGATAAATTTCTTAGGTTTTAATCAAGGGTTTTAATGGAATTAACTTTATCTCTTTCACAATTCATATCTGATAGTTTTGCTCTATAATTTTTGTTTAATGTAGCATGATAAAAGTTGAAGAACTCTTTCATATCAATGCCTAATTTTACAGATGAAAAAACTAGGCCATTCAAAGGTTAGACATCTCTGAGCCTCAATTTCTTCTTTTGTAAAAATGGGAATAATCTTGTTTTTTTAATTTTTTTGAGAGAGTGAGAACACGTGTGCACGTGTGTGTGTGTGAGAGAGAGAGAGAGGGGGGAAGGGCAGAGGGAGAGGGTGAGAGAGAATCTTAACCGACTCCACACTCAGTGTGGAGCCCAACCCAGGGCTTGATCTTAGGAGTCTGAGATCATGACCTGAGCTGAAATCAAGAGTCAGATGCTTAACCAAGCAGTTTGTATTATTTTTGTGACAAACTGTCAATAGCTTTAGACAATCTCAAGTTTACCATTTCTTTGTTGAATAAAGTCAGCATGTTTTCCAAACAAATAAAACCTTGCCTTTCCCATTACCATTTATATTTATCTGTCAATTCAATAATATTCTACCTACCTGCTTTTTATGGAAATAACCCTCTCCAGGCTGCAGATCCTGCTGTGTTGTGCAGAGCCCTCCTGGTGATTTGCGCCACATCCATATCCATCTCATCTCCCTGCAATGGCTCTGTGGTCTCAAGTTTGAGTCACTGTCATACTCATAGGTAGAACTCATAGTAACTTAAGTATCTTTGATACCTTTCATAGCTTGTTTTCCCACTTTCACTTTCTTGAAGTCTCTTTTTCTGCAGGCTATCCCTGTTGCCAACTGAAATATCATTTCTTTAAAATAGAGAATTGAGATCTGAGAACATATATTACTATATAGATTGTCTGGTATATGACTTGATTTTACACTTTTATTGTAGTTTGCACAATTATAATGAAAGAGGTATTTATATAACTATTTTCTGGAAATCTGTTCCCCATTAGGTTGTAATACATGAGAGGGTATGTACTAAGCTTATTCAGTTTATTCTAGCCCATGGCATGTGCCAAGGCCTACCTAGAAAACACCTGTTTGGCAAATGCTTTTGTTTTTCTTACATTATTTGTACTTCTTACTTCAGCTTGCAATATGCAAATTATTAATGAATCATTTTTTAATTTCAAACTAGCCATTGGGTTATTTAGTCATTGATTTACCAATTGCTCCCATTAACCATTTCACATCAATTATTTTGTCTTCTAAGCATGGGTGAAAGCAATATCTAAATGTACTAATGATAGGTTTGTAATTTATACAAAGGAAACATGTTCATATCAGGTCTATCAAGTTATAAAAATGTTTTAATATACATATTAATATCCACTTATATATGCACAGGTATACATAACTGCTTCTTTAAAAAAATGATGTATTTATTTATTTGAGAGAGAGAGAGCGCCTGCGCACACACAAAAGTAGGGGGAGAGGCAGAGGGAGAGAAACAGACTCCCCACTGAGCAGGGAGTCTGATGTGGGGCTCCATCCCAGGACCCCTAGGAACATGACCTGAGCTGCAGGCAGATGCTTAACAGCCTGAGCCACCCAGGAGCCCCATGATATATTTTTATCAGTGGTTTAACTGAAGGTGAAAGCTTCATGGCCCCTTGGAACTTCAGTAATGGCCAATTATTTTACAGATGAGGAACAAAAGTCAGAGAAGCAAGGTGACAAATCATATGTTCCTAAATATAGTTACCTGTTTGTCCTTCATTTTCCCCCAGGACAGAGAGAACATTAGGGAAAGAGATTGCATTTTATGTTTCAAATTTAAATTAGTACAGAACCCAGGACTATTAGTGGTTCAATCAGTGTCTGCTTGTAAAATCAGTCTGCTTTCACTTCCCCACTTTTCTGTAGGAAAGAATTGTTCTTACATATTTCTTTCCATAGCAATAGTGAGCTCAAATATGCACTGCTTATCTATTTAAACCCTGCTTTAAATGCCATTTTCTAAAACTAGAACACTAAACCTCTATTTGTAATTGCACACATATGTTTAACAAACATTAAAAAAATGTATGCCACTTTCCAGGAGACACCAATATGTTCTTTGGGAAGAAATATTCCACCTATGTTTAGAGTCATCTTTCTGAATCACAATGACTTACAAAGGAAAACCTGTTGCAGTTGGCTGCAGTCCCCAAGAGGTCTCCTTTAATAATGTTACCTCCTTTTCCCCTCTTTCCATTTCCATTCCATTCCACGCTGTAATTACGCATTTCCAGTGTGTATTGTTGAGCAGACTGAATACCAATTCCAGTTGTCCATGTATGTTCTAGTACCAATTACAGTGTGTGTGTGTGTGTGTGTGTGTGTGTGTAGAGGTTCCCCACACCTATAAGCAAATCTCAAGATCCCAGCGGAGCGTCAACTCAGTTCAGACACTATCTGATGTAGGAAACAAAGGCAAAAGGAAGTGTAGGTAAAATTGAATGTCCTTATAACCTGCAGCTCATTGGCAAATACGTGAGGCAGGCAGATTATAAAGTTCCTCCAGGAAGCTCCCAACTGTCTTAATGTTAATGCCTTGCTAGAGGGAGAAGCAACCTTAGTTTGAAAATAGCAGGGCCTCCTGTATCCTGTGAGTCTTCTTTAGCATGTGAAAATCCTTTTGGAACTTCCCTTATCTTTACTTCCCCCAACCCCAAAGTATATAATCAGTTGCTCCTCACAGTCCTGGTGCAGCAGCTTCTCTTTCTGCCCACAGGTCCTGTCCCTGTGCTTTAATAAAACCCCTATTTTGCACCAAAGACATCTGAAGAGTTCTTTCTTGGCCATAGGCTCTGGACCCCACAAACCTCACCAAAACATTTCAAAAACTATATCACTACCTACCAGGAGATAGCATCAGATTCTACAGAATAAAGGTTGAGTCCTACAAGACTGCCCTCTTCAAATTTAGACTCCAGTCCCAAATCCAGGTTGCTACCTGTGCCTCTGACCAACCAGCTATAGATTGGAGATTCCAATGACCTTCACACTGGGTTTCAGACGCTAGTCTCCAGTCCAAGTTGTTATCTGTACTTCCGACTGACTGGCTATAAATCAGAGGTTCCCAGGATATTATTCTTCTTGGGTTTGATGAATTTGTGAGAGCAGCTCACACAACTTAGAGAAATATTTTACCTAATAGCTTATCAGTTTACTGTAAAATGATAAAACTCAGGAGTAACCAGAGGCAAGGCCTGGGCAAAACTGTGGAGCCTCCAAGCACACCACTCTCCCAGCACCTCCAACCCAGAAGCTTTTTGAACTCCACCCTTTTGGGTTTTTCTGAAGACTTCATTACAGGGGCATGAATGATTTATTCATTGACCACTGCGTATTAATTCAACTTCTAGCTCTTCTGCCCTTCCAGGAGGGGATGACACTGAAATCTCCCCATCTAATCACATGGTTGGCTCCTCTGGTGACCAGCCCCCATCCTTAGGAGACCTGGGAGTGGTCCAAAAGTCACCTCATTAACATAACAACAGTCATCATTATCATTTTCCTCAAATTGGTTTACAACCCTTTCTGGGAACTTGCAGGGTGTAATCTGAAACCAGCTCCCAATACAGCAGTGGGCAGGGAGAGACTAAAGAAAGGCAGGGCAATCCAGGTTGGTAGGTGGCAGTTGTAATAAGCAAAGGGAATTTACATACAAAGCTTGTCTTGGGGAACAGCAACACAAATGGATCCCTGGACCTGCCCATTAAACCTTAAAAGTTTGTAATGGAAACTTAACTGGGTTCAGTCACATACACTGTGCAGGTGTCCTCAACACCACATCACTATCTCAAGGCTATGTCCTTGGAGCAGTCTCTGGTCGTAGGAAAGGCAAGGGGAACATTTTGATCTCTCAGGTCCAGCTCAAAGGTCAACTGGCAGACATCCTTTTCAATGACCTTCTCTAACATCTCATTTAAGAAATTTCAAGGGTTTAAGGAGCTCTGTGCAAGAAATGGGAGGAGGACAAAATATGCATTTCTTACTATAAATTAAAATGTCATAATAACTTAATAGCCATTATCTTTAGAAGGCTTGATATGTACCAGACTCTGCCAGGTATACTTTGACTCCTGTATTTTTTTTAAATTTTATTTTATTATGTTATGTTAATCACCATACATTACATCATTAGTTTTTGATGTAGTGTTCCATGAGTCATTGTTTGCGTATAACACGCGGTGCTCCATTCAATGCATGCCCTCTTTAATACCCATCACCAGGCTAACTCATCCCCCAACCCTAACTCCTGTATTTTTTAAAATTTCATTAAATACTGACAATAATCAATTAAAAGCAGATGATTGAACTGAGATTTTGAGAGTTAAGGCCATGACCCTAGTGAGAGCTTGTATTTGATGAAGCCAAGACTTGAAATCAAGCCTGGCCCCTTCCATAACTTTAGGCAGCTAATTTATATATTCCAATTCTTAAGGATCTTGGTATTTTTTTAGAAGTCCTGACTGATTGATTTTATTACAATCCCCTGTTCCATTGGAATACTTATGTGAGGCAGTTCTCAATTTTGCTGCACCATAAACTCTGTAGAACATATGAAAAAAGCAAAACAAAACAAAACTATGGACACTTTTGACATATATAGAGATATATACACATAAATATTGACGTGTGTGTGTGTGTGTGTGTGTATACACAACATGGGTTTGAGCTGCACAGATCCACTAATACAGGGGATTTTTTTAAAATAAATATCTTACAAATATCTTATTTTCCTTATTGATGAGGCATAGAAGCAGAAAAATGTTCACCTTTAGCCCAGAAAGTTGACTTATAAGCCTGCATGGATTTAATAAGGATCAAATATGTGCTGGTTGCTACATTCCTTTTTTTTTTTTTTTTTTTTAGAAAGAATGTGTTACTATATTTATTTAGTCCTTTGTACAGCTTTCTGTCCATGGGTCCTTTCCCTGTGTTACTTAAATAAACTTACTAAGTTGCATTGTAAAACATCTCAAGAATTCTTTCTTGACCTTTGTTCTCAATGATCCCACAATATTACGATTTTCTTAATAGCATTTCTTTTCTCTAGCCATTTTCTTTAGCTTACTTTATTGTAAGAATACAGTATATTATATATATGTGTGTGTGTATATTTATATATTTAACAAAATATATGTATTAATCATCTGTTTATGTTATCTGTAAGGCTTCAAGTCCATGGTAAGGCTGTTAGTAGTTAAGTTTTTGGAGAGTCAAAAGCTATACAAAGAATTTCAGCTGCGTAGGGGCTTCGTGCCCCATCCCCTGCATTTACCAAGTCAACTGTATATATGTAGGATTTGAATTCAGAAAGTTCATAGACATTTTGAAGTCTGTTCATAGTACCCTTTTGAGTAATATTTTCTCAATATTGGAGCCACTGTACATACATGGAATTGCTTGAGAGTGTATGTCATCCCCTTCTTTCCTGCAGGTTCAGATCTACTTTGCCTTAAATTGAAAATTTGCTTGATATCTTCACCTTTTTCTGTCCCACCTGTTTCTACCTATCAGTTCTTCTTATTAGTTTACTGGGAGCACTTCCTTCCTTAATAAATTACATGCACACAAGATTAGATTCTACTACTGGGTATCCTTATCTAAAAGGGTATTACAAGAATTAACTGAGAAAATGAATCAAAAATAATTAACCGGATGTTTGCACATACTAAATGTTCCATATCTGCTAATGATTCTCTCATGATTGTTATTTGTGTTTGTATGGTTGTTACTGTTTTGTTAGTTTTATTATAATTTAACTTTATTATAATTTATTATATATAATTTAATTTATTGTATATATAGATTATAACGTAATTTATTATAATTTAATATTTGTATCATGCATCATGATAATTGTTGCTTAAACTTTGGCATTTCATATTCTCACATGAAAAAAATAGGGATAATAGTACACATTTAATGGATTTTCTGAAGATTAAATGAAATAGAGCATATAGTCTTTTGTCATAGTGATTGCCTTATAGGAATTATTAAATATTAGTGGGTATCTGAAAAATATCGAGAATTTGTTTAAAAAAATCTATCATCAAAGCTGAATAAATGTACATTTCAAATGATATATATGTTTCAATAGAATGGTTTCCTCCTTCACCTTCCAAAAAATCAAAATGATATCTTATAAGTTATTATATAATAGTCAACGATTTATCTTCTATATTAAGTTCGTGTTATTGGGAATTTCCCCACTGAAAATTTATTTTATTTGCAACCTCTAAGAACTTTTTTTAAGAATCAAATATCTCACTTTATTCTAATGTCCCATCAAAATAATCAGTGAAACTTATACTTTAGGTTAATATGGGTTTTCATTCTGAAAGGGAAAATGCTTCACTTTGTTTTTCAATAAAAATGTGTATTAAAGATTTAAACAAATGCAATGTTCACATTTAGATTATTGTTTTCATTAAAACAGCAACTTTAAAATATATAAATATCTTCTCAGTTTGGCTAAGCATGCAACTTACACTATAAAATGTAGCATGATTCTTGAAATTGATAGTAAAGCTTTCAAAGTGGATTGAGCAAGAGGAGATTGTGAAGGAGGGAAAGAAGCAATTTACCAAAGCTAACAAAGTAGACTTATTTCAGTATGTTTATTTGCTATGCCAGCAGGGCATAAAAATAGAGGTTTTGTACTTTCAAGGTGAATCCAAAAGGAAATGCATTGTCCTTTAGAAATGAAAGCTCCCCAGTTAGGGCCAACCTCAACGAATTGTAAGAACTATGCCAATAAGTTGCCATCAGGATTGCTATAAAAATGGTTCACATAGGGTTTGAGGGGAAATATACTTTGTAGTAGGCATGAAAATAAGAATTTTTTATTTCATAAGGCTTAAAATAAATCTTTGCAAAAAATAATAAAATAAGATTAAATGCAAAGTACAGTGTATCTGTGTTTTACTATTTTTCTCTCTATACATCAAGAAAACTATTAAATTTCCATGTCTTCGGCAAAATTGTTCCAAATTCAAAACTATTCAATGCTCCCTATGTTCTTAGCCCAGAAGGAAATGCCTAAATTATTCTCCAGCTTTTCCATCTCAATTAAATTTTTGAATATTTATGATCTAAATGTCCTTATTCTATATGTGGCAGTCCATTTGTGTGGATAAGCTCTGTAGTTTTCAATAAGATGAACATTAAATTGTGCTGAGTAGCTACAAATATTAAATAGCTAGAATTATGATAGAGTGTATCCATGGATGTGAGTGGAAATCAGAGAAAGTTGTTTTGTTTTGTTTTGATCTGTTGTATTTGACATGTGTCAGACAATTATGATCTTCATACATTAAAACACAATGAAAATTAAGACAGCATATTAGATGACCCCCAGTTCAGTGACAGATCTTAAATACATACCATCTAAGAAATATGGAAAGAATTTTAGAAGTTTTATATTTGCACGAGAAAGAAAATAAAACACAAAACTCAAATGACTAGATTTTAGCCAATTTCAACTATGTAAAAATTTAATAAGAAACAAGTCAGAAATTTATTCGGTGTTTCTTTACAGAGTAGAACTAAGCCCAAGGAGAATATTAAGGAGAAAGAGATAATTACTCTATTATTGATTTATTCACCAATAGCTATTGAGCACCTGTTATGTGTCAAATACCACTCTGGATACAAAAGGTATAGCAAACATGAAAAAAGCAAACAAACAGATCACATGAGAATCACTGTACATGGGGAGTTTACATTCTGTTGAGGGAGAATTGACATAATGGGTAACTAATTATTAAAACTATTTAAGCACAGCTGTGGATGATCAAATTTAAATATACTGAGGAAAGGATTTTATGCTTGAAGTGAAGTTGACTTACAATGGTCTATCTAATTAGAAGAGGCTTGGTATTTTTACAACCAAATGACTTATTTTCGGTGCACTGAAATATTGCCTTCTGTTTTTCTGTTTTATAAAACACATTTATATTTATTAATTTTATCTATTTTAGATCAAAATTTCTCAGTTAATATTTATCTAAATTATTTATCATATCATGACAAAAAGCTAATATGCAATTTTTGTTGGTGATAATAATATTATTGGTAATAATAATGATGTACTCATATATTATCCCAGAAGTGACTCTTCTGGAAATAATTAAAAACCAGTATTCACAGAGTCAAGATATTGTAAAAAACAATGCATATGTAAAAGTGGAAACTAATTTAATATCTTCAAATATATCTCTTTAGGAGATATTCATTATGCTTCAGTTATGTGTGCTACAGGATCAATGGACCAATATAGGCAGGGAAATAAATTTTTACCATGGATTGTACACAACCACTAGGTTGACTCAAGACTTCTACTACAACCACTAGGGAAAAAAAAAAAAATCTGATGTGTTGTTATAAAGTTGTAAAGCTGGAAATTGTAAACTTACATCACAATAATTCTTGTAAGCTTGTAAATTTAGTTAAGCTCTTTCACATGGACATTGGAAAAAATGACATAAATATTCATAGCATCAATTTTGAAATAACAAATATGTGGAAGCAGGTCAGGTTTTATTGACAAAAGAAGCAAAAAAGTTGTAGTATAGTTGTACAAGGTAATGTGATTTAGTAAAAAATGAATAACTATAACCACATATATCCATATGATTAAATATTGAAAAATATATTTGAAAAAGTGAGATACAAAAGATAGGGAATATGTCCAATTATACAAAATATATTAAAAATTTAAAAAAGAGAGAGGTAGATATGAGTGCTAAAGAGCAAAAAATCATCTCTCTGTTATAAAACTAAAGGAACTACCAAAATATTAAAATGTTAATTATTTATTATTAGTTACATAGTAGTCTTTTTGAAAAAAATCTACTTACAAATGTACAATGTATACAATATGCATATTAACATATTCATGTATATATTTAGAACAATATATAACATAAAAATCCTTATTGTGTTTATCATTTTTATTTTATATTTATTGTTTTATTTGTATGCAGCATTTAATAACAGATTTAATCAATTTCTGAGTCATTGGAGGTAATGTCTAACACTGTAATTTAAATAACTTTCTTTGTGTTTCTTGCATACAAAGTTTGACATCTGAGAAATGTACTCATCAGACTTACAAATTAGAAGGATCATTTTGGGAGGTATGTGATTGGTACACTGGAGACAGAAGTAAGACAATCTGGAAGGAAGATTTCAGCTTTTACTAAGGAGATGATGAATTCCTAAACTAAGTCAGTGACAAGGAAATAGAGAGGAGGTGTGTGTATCTTTAACTGACAAAGTTTACTGAATAATTGAGTAGGTGTGGGGATTATAATATGGGTGATTGAGAAATCCAGGAAATTTAACACATTTCTAGATTATATCATCAATTGTTTCACCAGTTATCAGAGAAGATGAAATGAAAGAAGTCCTAGAAAGAGAATCAGTATGCTCAGATTTGTTGAGTGTGAAGTGGTTGGGGTAGATCCAGACATAGATGGTCAGTAGGATATTGAATACATGAGTCTGGTATTTTGGCAACAGGTATAATCTAGAGATTTCACATTTAATGCCTGATATTTTTCTAGAAAGATAATGCAAAATTAGAATAGAAAGAATAGAGGACTAAACACTGTAGGCACTATACTATTTAAAAATGAGCCAGAAGAAAAAGAAACAGAAGAGATGGAGAGAGAATTGCCTCACAGAGAGCCAAAAAGGAGAAGGGAGTGGGAGGAAGTATTACCCACAGAAACATATGGGCAGTTGATACAGAGTTTAGGAAAACAGACTCTGGGATTGAGTTATGAAAATAGGCAAGGAGCAGCAAGATCTGTAAATAGTATGGAATTAAAAAAATGGAAATATTTATGAGAAAAAAAGCATATTTAATAAATATTGAAAACAATCTAAATATCCAAATATAAGGGATTAAATATATATATATATATTTAAATATAAACTTAAATAAATTTATAATTATATATAAATCCCCCCACAACATCAGTGTTTTCCTTTCTACTAGATCCTTCTCATCGTAAATTATACTCCATAATTTCATATATATATATATATATATATATATATATATATATACACATATATATACATACACACACACACTATGAACTGGATGTCTGTGTGCCTCCCAAATTCATATGGTGAAGCTCTCATCTCCCATGTGATAGAATTTGGACGTGTGGCCTTTAGGATGCAATGAGGTTTAGATGAGGTCATGTGGGTGGAGCCCCCATGATGGGAACACTGTTTTTATAAGAAGAGGAGAAGGCAAGAGAGTGCTCTGTGTGAGCCCTATGAAGACACAGGAAGAAGGCAGCAGTTGGCAAACCAGGAAGAAGGCAGAGGGCCCCTCCCAGATGCAAAATATCTTGGCATCTTGATTTGGGTATTCTAGCCTCCAGAACTATGAGAAATAAATATTTGTCACTGAAGCCACTCTTTCTATGGCATTTTGTTGTAGCAGCCGACACTAAAACTCTAAGCTGCTTGTAATCTGCCCACGTTCACCTTCACCCACCATATCCCTGTTCCTCCTTTTTGTAAGGTTGCTAGAGCGTTTTTTATTCTGACCCTTTCCAGTTACATTCCTATTATCTTTCAAATCCAATTCATGTAGGTTGTTACCACAACCACTTCTTACAGCTTATCTCAGGGCCCCAATGAACTCTCCATTGCTAAATTTGATAATCTATGTTCAGTTTTCCCATTATTTTGCCTATCAGTAAAATTTGAACAGTTGACTCTTCCTTTCTTCTTATATTTTCTATAAGATAAAAGCAAACTTTCCCCGGTACTGAAATATAAGTGACATTTCTCCCATGGGTCCTTATATAGAGCAAATAGTGTGATGAACTTGACAATGTTCTCAATGACATTTTGACAGTAAATGCACCAAGAATTTTCATGTAGGTCTTACTAATGGCTGTCCTTCAATTGAGCCAAAGACATAACATCAAAATATAATTCAATATAAATTAAGTTCATGAGGTGTAAGACAATGTGTTCAAATACAGTACTCAAGTCTCTGATGATGCTATATGTAGTTAGTGTATTGGGTTTCTGCTTATTACTTCTTGAAGAGTCATTGATACAAATTATGTGAAATTTTTCTTTAAGCCTACAGTTTCAATTACAGATATAAATAGTTTTTAGGCAAATTTTTTCAAAATGATATTAAGTAACATATGTCTGCAAACTGGGTATTCCTATGTTATTTATTGCCTACCTATTCTGCACAAGCATTGTGTATGCACTGAGGATGCAACAGTAAATAAGAGTGAGAAAGTTGCTACACTGCTGGAGCTTAAGAGGCTAGGGAAGCAATAAACATACAAGCAAATAAAACAGTTAAGACTGTAGTGAGAGCTAAGAGGGGCTCTGATAGGGAGTGCTTTGTAATCACTACTTTATTTATTTTTTAAAGATTTTATTTATTTGACAGAGAGAGAGAGAGCGAGAGCAGGAACACAAGCAGGGGGAGTGGGAGAGGGAGAAGCAGGCTTCCTGCCCAGCAGGGAGCCCGATGCGGGGCTCGATCCCAGGACCCTGGGATCATTACATGAGCTGAAGGCAGACGCTTAACGACTGAGCCACCCAGGAGCCCTGTAATCACTACTTTAAATACATTAGTAAGGAAAAGATTCTCTGATGATTAAGTATAAAAGACAAAATAGGTAGGGGCGCCTGTGTGGCTCAGTTGGTTAAGCGGCTGCCTTCTGCTCAGGTCATGATCCTGGAGTCCCAGGATCGAGTCCCGCATCGGGCTCCCTGCTCGGCAGGGAGTCTGCTTCTCCCTCTGGCCCTCCCCCCTCTCATGTGCTCTCTCTCATTCTCTCTCTCTCAAATAAATAAATAAAATCTTTAAAAAAAAAAAGACAAAATAGGTAATCATGCTAAATATTAGAAGAGTATTCACAAAGTAGTCCTCTAAGTGAGTAAGTAGACTGTGTGTTGGGGAAGGATTGACCTATTTAAAAAACTGGAAGGAAGGTGTGGGAAACAGGAAAGCAAGTTAATCAGCATAAAATAGAGAGATTATCAGGAGTAAGGTAATATAAGAAATCACAGGCAATTATAAGGAGTTTAGATTTACTAAAATCCAGGAACAACATTTGTATTTTAAATAAGGAGTAAAAGTTTCTGAATTGTGGTTCATGGAAGCCCCTCTCACTGATACAGTATAGTACTATATGGCTTGTATATATTAATCTGAGGATATATATCATATATAACATAAATGTAACATACATAAATTCAACATAATTTGATTCAGAAAAAAGAAACAGAAATAAAACTTAATTCTCTCATTGATTTGAATTAAAATGGGCCAAATATCAGAAAACAAAATTTTCCATCAGAATTCTCAACTTTGGCTGAGAAAGAGGTTGTTCACATTATGGTCCTCTGGGCTTCATACTGTAGTCCGTGTGTCCTCACTGTTAGATGGATTATTTCCCAGTCATAACCTTAAAGTAGGATTCATCTTTTCTCAAACTCCAGAATTTAAGGAGTTTAAAATGGTGTGGATGATTACATGCACTTCTCAAAACAATCCTATGAGATCAGGGCTGTTACTGTCTTTCCATGAGACAAATGACAAAACTGAAGTTTTGCAGGTTGAAATGACATGCCCAATATTTCCACAGTATAGGAGTTTGAGTAAAACCATATCTGATCGACTTTAAATCCTATGTTCTTGACCATTTTGTGACCGTTCTTACTTTTCAAGTAATAATCACCTTCTAAGATGTATTTCCAAATCTGCATCTATATCCTCATCTCTATAGGTCAAATTTTAACTCAAAATTTGTTATCCTTTAGGTTTGATATAGTAGGCAAAATGTGTCTTCACTTTTCCTCATTGACTGTGAATTTGAAAACCAATATATCATTAGTTTGCCATAACTGTAAACTAGCATATTAGTATTACAGTTTATTTTCTCCTCGATAGGGTGCCTGTTAAACTACTTAAACAATGCAATCTGAAAAATATTTTTTCCTATTTTATATATAAAGAATATGACATAAGTTTACCCATGTTCCAGATCCTTATCTTGCATATATGTGACTATTTTACCTAAAGTGGTGAAGTTGTTTGTATTTCGTTCACTTTATCAACACCTCTGTCAAAGTTAGATAAAATAACTATTCAATTTCCTTTACAATACTTAAATCATCACTAATTTCCCACATGTCAGGGTAGAAAATATATTTGTGAACCAATAATTTAAAGAGTTGGATTTGTAGAGCTCATTCTCTAGATGGCTATTTCCTTCTACCTAGTATAGGTTGTCATTGTTAGAGATATCAGGATATCTTAAAACAAAATAAAAATTTCCTCCAAAAAGCTTTAACTGAGATAATATGAAAATTACAGACTTTTCTGCTCAATTGTAGATATTTTAAATAATTAAAATACTTGAATACTTGGAGCACCTATGTGGCTCAGTCGTTAAGCATCTGCCTTGAGCTCAGGTCATGATCCCAGGGTCCTGGGATCGAGCCCTCCATCGGGCTCCCTGCTCAGCAGGGAACCTGCTTCTCCCTCTCCCACTCCCCCGCTTCTGTTCCCTCTCTAGTGTTCTCTCTCTCTGTCAAATAAATAATATAAAATCTTTTAAAAAAATACTTGAATACTAAATCCAGCCCTCTATTGAGTATTGGATGAATTATAAGCTGCATTTAGCAGGTTCAATTATAAGAATGAAACACAACAAACAGATTAATATACCAATGTGCTTAGTCACTTAAAAAAAAAAAAAGATTTTATTTATTTGTTTACTTGAGAGAGAGAGAGTGGGGCGGGGAGGCAAAGGGAGAGGGACAAACAGACTCTGCTCTGAGTGCAGAGCCCGATGGAAAGCTCCATCTCAGGAACCTGAGATCATGACCTGAGCTGAAACCAAGAGTTGAACGCTCAACCAACTGAGACACCCAGGTGCCCCTTCACTTTGTTACTCAATGTTCAGCACTCCTTTTCTCCCGATTTTCATAGCTTAATCCACCAAAAATCCTTTTGTGGCATGAGAATGGAGCATACCAGAATGCCTAGTTGTGACTTTTCCAGGGCTCTTTCTATCTCTGCAGCTATGAATGATCTAAGAAACTTGGGCATATTACCTGACTCAGTTGTTTCATCTCTAAAAAGGGGATAATATACATAACTTTTATAATGCATGTAAAGATTAAATTATCTATGTGAAATTCTTAGGCTGGTCTCTGGCATGTTGTTATAGTAAATGTTTTATTTCTGCCTGGTTTGTACTCACCATAAATCAGTTAAGTTTTATTTTTATTTTTATTTTTTTAAGTTTTATTTTTAATTCTTGTAGTTTTTATTTTTATTTTTTAAAGTCTTATTTTTAATTCTTGTAGTGTTTTTTATTTTCCACTGCGACTATAATCACCTTAAGAAAGAGTTTTTCGGGCGCCTGGGTGGCTCAGTCGTTAAGCGTCTGCCTTTGGCTCAGGTTGTGATCCCAGGGTCCTGGGATGGAGCCCCGCGTCAGCGGGAAGCCTGCTTCTCCCTCTCCCACTCCCCCTGCTTGTGTTCCTGCTCTCACTGTCTCTCTCTCTGTCAAATAAATAAATAAAATCTTAAAAAAAAAAAGAGAGAGAGTTTATCTACAACTGGTTGTGTCAAACTTTTGTGCCATTTCTCTACCTCCAATTTCTACAACTTTTGAATATTGGGTGCATTGATCTAACAAACTTCTTAACTGTTTTAACATCCACAGGGCTCAAGGCAGAAGGAGCATGCAGAGCAACAACTTTTCTTCCAACTTTTTTCTCCTAAGACCCACTTTTCTAACTCTGTCTGAGATTTCACAAATACCCTTGTTTAGCTTACATTTTCAAGACCAAGTCACCTTGATTTTTCTCCAGTTCATTATTGGTACTTATTTTCATGCTCAAGTTGTGGAAATCTTTTTAATTACTTCTTGTCCCTAAATCTGGGATACTGCATTGTTTTTGTCAGCTCTCACTCAAGGGATTAGGGTTCTTATTCAAAAAATAGAGTTCTACCACAATTTCACTCATAACCTTCTCAAATTAATATTACCCATCTGAATTCCCATGCTCTTTTCACCAGGAGGAATATACTGTTACTTCATCTTTGACCTGTGTGGCTATTTGCCTGAATTATGCTTGGATATTTCTAACCCCTAGAAGCATTCTATCGTGTGCTCCTAACAGAAACTCTTCTAACAGCTAGTCTAGCCTCCTGGCATTGATCATATTTTAGTAGCTAAGATGTAGGATAAAACTTCCTTCTATATTTCTAAGTAAAGATTATGTTTAGTTTGCAACTTGATGTAGTCCTCAGGTACAGAACCCATCCTTGACTCTTTTTTTTTTAAGATTTTATTTTTTATTTGAGAGAGAAAGAGAGAACAAGCAGGAGGGGCAGAGGGAGAGGGAGAAGCAGATTCCACTGAGCAGGGAGCCCAATGCTGGGCTGGAACCCAAGACCTTGGGATCAGGATCTGTTCCAAAGGCAGACACAACCCACTGAGCCTCCCAGGCAACCCTTTCCTTGACTCATTTTATAAACAAATATAATTTTCTTTACTCTTTAATAATTTGACTTTTCAAAAAATAGTCTAATTTTTTACATGTTAAACAGAGTCATTCATTATATCCAGAAAGAAAATTGCCGTAGATGTGTTTAAAATAAAACAGAAATAAACCAATAAGATGTCAAAGTGGCTTAAAAACCAAACAAACCTAACAAGACCAATTGTGTGTGCCTATGTGGAACAATAGGAGCTTTTATTCTTTGCTGATGAGAATGCAAAATAACAAATAGTTTGGAAATAGCCACCTTGAAAAATAGTTTGGAAGTTTTATACAAAGCTAAGTAAGTTCTTGCCATGATCTACAAATTATGCTCCTAAGTCTTTCCCCATATAATCTGAGTACTCTAGGTCTTCAAAAACCTGCATGCAAATATTTATAGTAGTTTTATTCATATTCAAAACTCAAGGCAGCCAAGGTGTCTTCAATAGGTGAAAAAAGATCAAAAGAGTGCCTATTAACTTTGGGACTTTATCCACTCAAAAGAGGTATGAATGAGGTGGCTTCCTAGGTGGCTAACATTCTAAACCTGATTTGAGATGTGTTTACCTGGGTGTATATATGTTTGTAAAAAATGCATTAATCTGCATACATAAGATTTGTGCATTTTGATGTCTATATCTTACAGCTCAATTAGAAATAAATGGAATTGGGGCACCTGGGTGGCTCAGTTGGTTAAGCGGTTAAGCCATCTGCCTTGGGCTCAGGTCATGATTTCAGGATCCTGGATTGACCCCCCTGCTGGGTTCCGTGCTCAGCGGGGAGTCTGCTTCTCCCTCTCCCGCTGTGATCTCTCTTGCTCTCTCACAAATAAAAAAAATCTTTAAAAAAAGAAAGAAATGGAACTAATTTTTTGAAAATATTTTTAAAACTATGTAACTATTAGTATACGATTATAATTTGTTTTCATAACAGAAAGCACTAAGCTTTCTACAGAGCATTTTTTCACCAAGAAAGTATCATTTTTGAGTCTGAGTTATGACAACTATTAAACTAACAATTCATTAAGCAGTTGAAAAATTACTTCATGCTGCTGTGGACATTATTGGCACATTGTGTCTAAGCCATTAGCCCTCAGTAGTAGTTTGGTATGGGAGTGAGCAATGCATTGGATTGTAAGATTCCATAAATGGATTTGTAGCTCGAGGTCATTATAATGAGTTTAGAACTTTATATTGGAATAGTCTATAAATCAGCTTGGAAACCTTTCTTCGCAACTGGTTGCTGAAATCATTAGAACTATTCAAGACTGTAATTCATTATAATTTTCATATCATTCTAGACCACCCTTTTAACTATATAAGAGTTCACATAAAATAAAAAGTTAAGAAATTATTGCACCCTCAGCATATTATATATCATCAGCCCATCATGATAACTGTAAAAAATATCTAGGTTCTATAAGGTGATTGTTTACAAATTTCAGCTAAATTGATATTTTAAGCATTTCCTCTCTTCTCACTATTCCTCTTCCTTCCTTAAAACAAATAAATAAACAAACAAAATCTTATCAAAGCATTTGGCAAAATTGGCTAGAAAAACTTAACTGAAGAGAGAACAGAACTAAAAAATGACAGTCCTTCTGTGTGTGTGTGTGTGTGTGTGTGTGTGATCCAATTAAGGCTAACATGACCACATGACAATTTTACTGAGCTAACTTTAGTTTGACTCAGTGAAACAATCAATGGATTTTGGTGTCATAAAGATATAATCTGTGACTTATTATATCCCTTTCTTTACACATAGGTTGAAAACTCTGTAACAGAATCTTCACACTCTCCTCTGTATTCTAGAAATACATAGATGTTTAAAGTAATTTTGTATTTTTCCTCCAGCAGAGTTTCTCTCACCACCTGCTATGGATGCTGCTGGGTTTTATGTCATTCTCCAGGTTCACCAGCCTTATGATAAATGTTCAGACATGTTCTACTTCACCATGATTGATGTTATCAATAGGAAGGATGTTAATTCTACTACAAAGTCAGATTTTCTCTCTTCTTGATTACAGTCTAAACTTATATTTAAAAATCAAATAAACAGAACAGAAAATAAACTTCATAAAAAGACAAATCTCAGAAGTATATGCTCTGCAGCAAAGATGCTGACAAGCATGCAATTAATGTTGGGACAGTCCATAGCTAAACTTGAAGTGGAATGGATTGATAGTAACCCTGATCAAAACAGAGACGACACTGGGGCGCCTGGGTGGCTCAGTCGTTAAGCGTCTGCCTTCGGCTCAGGTCATGATCCCGGGGTCCTGGGATCGAGCCCCACATTGGGCTCCCTGCTCGGCAGGAAGCCTGCTTCTCCCTCTCCCACTCCCCCTGCTTGTGTTCCTTCTCTCTCTGTGTCTCTCTCTGTCAAATAAATAAAAAATCTTAAAAAAAAAAAAAAACAGAGACGACACCGCAGTCTACTCGCTAAGAAATATATAAGGGAGTAAGGGAGCAAAGTTCTCCAACACTCTCATTCTGGAGTCAATGGATGAAGCTCTGGACTTAATTTTTTTTTTTTCAACTCAATATCACTTTATTTAAGGACAATTATTTAAGAGGAGAAAAAAAACTATTAAAAATTATAGTAAAGTACATTAGCCTTTGTCAGCAAAGATAGGTGAGGCAACGAAGATACACATGAAACTTCTTTCCCAAATAGGAAATCTAAAATCCTGTCAATTTCAAATACAATGTAATAAATCCCTAAATATTATCTCCTCCTCTTCTAGGCTCCGATTCACATTTTCAAATCCACACACCTCATAATTTTCTCATAGATTTTGCTGAAACCTTGTTAATTCTTTATTTGACTGTAGTACCATTAATGTTGTTTTTGATAATTTCTGCACTTATTTTAATACATCTCTTCCATTAATTGAAACCAGAGGGGAGACAAATTCAATTGAAAAGGGGGGCGTAAAAATAAACAAGTTAAAATTACAGGGCAGGAGATGGCATGATAATGTATACTTTAGCAGGAATAAATACTGTCTAAGGTAGAAATAATTTTACAAAATTTAACTATGTATATCATTACTTTGAGTATCAGAGTTGTTCAGTAAGTTATTGGTAAATCCATCCAATGTTGATATTAGATGACTTGCTGACCCTCATCTCCATGGCAAATATCATAGAAGATTTCCATTTAGACTAGACCACATGTAAAGTAAAACTTTTGTGTACTTCCTTTTTTTAACATTTGGCCTTCTTCTTCTCTCTCTCTCTTTTTTTTTTAAGATTTTATTTATTTGCGAGAGAAGGAATGAGAGACAGAGAGCATGAGAGGGAGGAGGGTCAGAGGAAGAAGCAGACTCCCCGCCGAGCAGGGAGCCCGATGTGGGACTTGATCCTGGGACTCCAGGATCATGACCTGAGCCGAAGGCAGTCGCTTAACCACCTGAGCCACCCAGGCACCCCCTTCTTCTCTCTTTCTAGACATAATTATTCCTTTATGTTTTTTTAAAGATTTTATTTATTTATTTGAGAGAGAGAGAGCACAGGTAGGGAGAGCGATAGAGGGAGAGAGAGAAGCAGACTCCCCATTGAGTGGGGAGCCTGACGTGGGGCTTGATTCCAAGACACTGGAATCATGACCTGAGCCGAAGGCAGCAGCTTAAATGACTAAGCCACCCAGGCAGCCCGTTCCTTTATGTTTTTATACTATTTTACTCTCTTTATCTCAACTACATTTTGTGGTTCTGCTAAGTTTTTTTTTTTTTAATTGAATATCAATGTACTATGAAAAAAAATTACATCATGGGAGTTTATCCTGGATTGTTCTTTTACCACAACTTGTTTCCTTACCTTTCTATTTATGCCATGGTCTCCTGTTTGGGGAATGTTTTCTGTATTGGGGTGGACATATCAATGGAATTTGATTTTGATCATATCTAATAAATTACTCTAAAATCCTTGGAATCTCTAAACAAACAAAAAAACCCATTCTATTTTCAAAATATTAATGGATTTTTTTCCTAAGAAGAAATACTAAAATTTGAGAGCATTTTTGGGGGTGGGGTTGGAGAGATGGGAGTTAGGTGGGAGACAAACAAAAATTATTTTTAAGTAAGTCTTGGTTGAATAAACCAAAATTATTGACATAAAAGTCATGAATAAGCCATAGAAACACCACTATGTAAAAAGAGTCCGTTGATAAATGTCTTTTTAAGGGGATTAGTGGGCATCTCTGAACAGTCTTCTATGGTGCTGTAGAGTCAATTTGAGTTTTTTTGTTTTTGTTTTTGTTTTTTCTCCCTCTGGCTTGGGCATGTGAAAATGGGATTTGAATTTCTGCCATCAGGGTTAGGGTTACTGTACTTGTAGGTAGTGAAGAACGATCCTGTAAAGGCTGAATACCATGATGATATTCAGGTCTTATTTCTTACTTTGTGTCTTAGCCCTTTGAGTTATTGAAAATGTGAGTTTTGGAAGAAATAAGACATTCTGTCATTACTGGTGAAAAAAAAATAATAATTATCGGGTCACGACACTTACCCAGCTGTCATGTATAAAAAAGTTTGCTCCAGGGTTGTTTAAAAGCCATGTAAACATTTGATTAAGCCTAGGTTTTATTTTTTAAATCTCATTTATTAATTAAGAAAATGAACTTAGTTTCTTCTCTGTCTCTCTTTTGCTTTCTTTTTTCTCAAACAATTTTTACCAGCAACAGTTCCTTTCCACTCCATTATCTTCTAGATGGAGAAAGGTACCAATTATAATTCTCTTCCTAGGCAACAGAAAAGAACTCTGGATGGAATCAGCTCACAGGAGAGCTTCTACATTATAGGCCTTTCAAAACTCATGCTTCACTCCTTCCAAATGTTTCAAAAGCCAATTAAATCGAGTACTGATTATTGTGCACATCTAAAATATGCTCAGTGAACAGGTGATTTTAGGTATATCTTTCAGGTCTAAAATGTCTTGTAAATTGCCATTTCTTGCCTTTCAACATGACATGCAAATGCAGAGTCAAATTTGAATATGCTCACACCATTAGAAAAACTGAAAATCAATCTCAATGTGGTACTGAGAATGACAGGTCAGGAAAAAACAAAAACAAAAACAAAAACAACACACACACACAGAAAAATAGCCAAAGATATCTGTACCCATTTCTTTGGAATTTGTCAAATAATGCTGGAGATAAACAAGCAGAATATGTCATCAATGGAAACCAAGGTTTTGTTTCTATTCTGTGAAAATAAAATGTAACTAAAGTTATTTGCAAAACAACTTCGTTCTATGAATAGGCTCTTGCTTCATTTTATGAGGAAGGACTGTCCAGTTAAAGAAGAAGAAATTAAAAAGCAGTAATAAGCAGTAACCTGTCCTCCAGGCAGAGGCCATCGGCACTGACGTCTAGTTGGTTCACATGTGCAATCAATATGGAAATAATTACAGCCTCTGGATTGAACTGTGAATCCTCCACCTGCTCTTAAAGGACGTCACATCAATAACAGGAGGCGTTTTGTTGTTGTTTTTGTCAGTGGAAAGCTAAATATCTGGTAGTTCTATTATCTGCAGGTTGGTAATTAGAGAACTGTGAGCCTTCCAAAATATAGTAATTTTTTTGGTATTTTTGCCTTAATTAAAATGGGTGAGTAAAATTGAATATATTCTCTCCCACTGACACACCAATCAATCATATATTTAATCTGCACAAATCCATGAACCAGATCCTTATTTTCTTTTTGTTGTTTACTGAGGTAATATTTTCTATCTAACCTGTGCATACTGCTCCTGAAAAGTGAAACTCCCCTGAGCATCCTTTTCTGAAATCAACCCTGCATTCATAAAGCCCACAGTTCCACTATGAACAAAAGACAAATGTATTTGGTCTTGTATTAGAAGTCCATTAAAACCTGTATGCAAATTTAAAAAAAACTCCACATATCATTTTAAGAACTCCATATTGTGTTCTAACTGGCCTATTTGGTAACTACCAAGCAAACCCTGTGTTTTCCAATTCTGTGCCTTTGCCTCAGTGTGTTGTTCCTTCTCCTGGATATATACTTCATTTCACTGCCCACGTAGGATCAATTTTTACCTTTACGTCAAGATGTACTGTGTGACACCTCCCTGAATTTCTTCATATAAAATGATTTTCCCTTCTGAAAAATGAGTTTGTTTTTACTTCTTCTGTGGTACTTAACATCATACTGCTGTATGTAACAAATGTTGTTGAATTTGTATTATCACCAATAACAACAGTATTAAGTGTTATATTAAGTGTTTACTAACAGGCAACGCTGCTATTGGTTTTTTATGCATAAAGTTATTTAATCAGGAAAAAACTATTTTATCTCTATCTTTTTTTAAAGATTTTATTTATTTATCTGGCAGAGAGAGAGAGCACAAGCAGGCGGAGCAGCAGAGGGAGCGGGAGAAGCAGGCTCCTCGCTGAGCAGGGAGCTGGATGCGGGTCTCGATCCCAGGACCCTGGGATCATGACCTGAGCCGAAGGCAGACGCTTAACTGACTGAGCCAGCCAGGCACCCCCTATCTCTATCTTTGAAATCAGAAAACTAAAGCTTAAGAGATGTTACGAAAATAGGTAAGGTTGGAGCCAATGATGAAGCTAGGGCTCAAATCCATGTTGATCTTACTCCAAAGCCTAAAAATGGTGGCCGTCACAACCAACAGTACAATCTTGGGGATGAACCTTCTCTCTTGTCCGTATTTGTGGATTCTCGAGCAATTAGCCTAACTATTTATATCCCCTAAGCCAGAGATTGTTAACTTTGCTTGCATAATTGAAGGAATGGGAAGGTTTTTTTGTTTGTTTGTTTGTTTTTATTCTTATGTTAATCCCCATACATTACATCATTAGTTTTAGATGAAGTGTTCCATGATTCATTGTTTGTGCATAACACCCAGTGCTCCATGCAGAATGTGCCCTCCTCAATACCCACCACCAGGCTAACCCATCCTCCCACCCCCCTCCCCTCTAGAACCCTCAGTTTGTTTTTCAGAGTCCATCGTCTCTCATGGTTCATCTACCCCTCCGATTTGAAAATCTCTATGTCTGAATGATACCTCAGCCCAGTTTTAGGAGAGTCTGTGTGGCAGTGGTGGGGGACCGACATATTGTGAAGGTTTCCTGGGTAAGTCTGGTAAGGAGCCTGAGTGGAGATCTCCTGGTCTGGGATTTGATATTTGTTGAACTCAATGAATGAATAAAGGTGTAATATAAATTATCTTCTTAATTGGATATAGGAACACAGTAGAAATAAGCACACATCTGTACATGTAATTGTGTAGATAAGGTTTGGCTATGGCATGCATATTGTATGAATGTAGACAAAGGATCATTTATCATATTCATCTGAAGAAGTTGATTTGTTTTCTTTTCCTCCCATTCTGTTGAAGAGAGTTAGGCCAAGAATAAGTAGGGAAGATTTTGGAAGAGAGTAGGAGTGTGATAAAAGGCCTGCTTTAGGAAGAGTAATGCATTAGGACAACAATGTAGGAAATATTCAAGTGAGAGAGATTCCAAAATCTGTAGTCCATAATGGCCATTGAGAAGCTATTGCATTTCCCCAGTCATGAAAAACAGAGGCACAAAGTAATACTTAAGAAGTGGGAAGGGAAATAAAAGGTAAAATATAACAGGTACTAAAGAAAATATTGATTTAAACTGAATATATTTTATATAAGAAAGTGTTTAAATGAGTGACACAGTAATCATTAAGGAATCATTGACAGAGATGAGGAAAAAAGGAAGAATTATTTATGAGACCCTGAGAGGAGAACTTAATTTTTTATCTGCAGAACATCCTAAGTTCCTACATTGATTTTTTTCTTTTTTTTTATGTTAGGTTAGTCACTATACACATTAGCTTTTAATGTGGTGATCCACGTTCCATTGTTTTCGTATAACACCCAGTGCTCCATGCAGTATGTGCCCTCCTTAATACCCATCACCGGGCTAACCAATACCCCCTCCCCCCTCCCCACTAAAACCCTGTTTGTTTCTCAGAATCCATAGTCTCTCATGGTTCATCTCTCTCTCGGATTTCCACTCTCATTTTTCCCTTCCTTCTCCTAATGTCCTCCATGCTATTCCTTATGTTCCACAAATAAGTGAAACCATATGATAATTGACTTTCTCTGCTTGACTTATTTCCATTTAGCATAATCCCCTCCAGTCCCATCCATGTTAATGTAAAAATTGGGTATTCATCCTTTCTGATGGCTAAGTAATAGTTCATTGTGTATATTGACCACATCTTTTTTATCCATTCATCTGTTGAAGGGCATCTCGGCTCTTTCCATAGTTTGGCTATTGCGGACAATCCTGCTATGAACATTGGGGTGCATATGGCCCTTCTTTTCACTACATCTGTGTCTTTGGGGTAAATACCCAGGAGTGCAATTGCTGGATCATAGGGTAGCTCTATTTTTAAATTTTTGAGGAATCTCCACACTGTATTCCAAAGTGGCTGTACCAACTTACATTCCCACCAACAGTGTAAGAGGATTCCGCTTTATCCACAACCTCTCCAACATTTGTTGTTTCATGCCCTGTCCATTTTTGCCATTCTAACTGGTGTAAGGTGGTATCTCAATGTGGTTTTGATTTGGATTTCCCTGATGGCTAATGATGATGAACATTTTTTCATGTGTCTGTTAGCCATTTCTATGTCTTCTTCAGAGACGTGTCTTTTCATATCTTCTGCCCATTTTTTGACTTGCTTATTTGTTTTTTGGGTGTTGAGTTTGAGAAGTTCTTTATAGATCTTGGATACCAGCCCTTTATCTGTAGTGTCATTTGCAAACACCTTCTCCCATTCTGTGGGTTGCCTCTTTGTTTTGTTGACTGTTTCCTTTGCTGTGCAGAAGCTTTGTATCTTGATGAAGTCCCAAAAGTTCATTTTTGCTTTTGTTTCACTAGCTTTTGGAGATGTATCTTGAAAGAAGTTGCTGTGGCCGATGTCAAAGAGGTTACTGCCTATGTTCTCCTCTAGGATTTTGAAGGATTCCTGTCTCACATTGAGGTCTTTCATCCATTTTGAGTTTATCTTTGTGTATGGTGTTAGAGAATGGTCAAGTTTCATTCTTCTGCATGTGGCTGTCCAATTTTCCCAGCACCATTTATTGAAGAGACTGTCTTTTTTCCATTGCATGTTTTTTTCCTGCTTAGTCAAAGATTATTTGATCATAGAGTTGAGGGTCCATATCTGGGTTCTCTATTCTGATCCATTGGTCTATATGCCTGTTTTTGTGCCAGTACCATGCTGTCTTAGTGATCACAGCTTTGTAATATAGCTTGAAATCTGGCAACGTGATGCCCCCAGCTTTGTTTTTCTTTTTCAACATTTCCTTGGTGATTCGGGGGCTTTTCTGGTTCCATACAAATTTTAGGATTGTTTGTTCCAGCACTTTGAAAAATGTCATTAGTATTTTGATCAGGATGGCATTGAAGGTATAGATTGCTCTGGGTAGCATAGACATTTTAACAATGTTTATTCTTCTGATCCATGAGCATGGACTATTTTTCCATCTTTTTGTGTCTTCTTCAATTTCTTTCATGAGTGTTCTGTAGTTCCTAGAGTATAGATCTCTCCCTCTTTGGTTCAATTTATTCCAAGGTATCTTATGGTTTTTGGTGCTATTGTAAATGGAATCGTTTCTCTAATTTCTCTTTCTATGGTTGTGTTGTTAGTGTATAAGAAAGCCAGTGATTTCTGTGCACTGATTTTGTATCCTGCCACATTACTGAATTGCTGTATGAGTTGTAGTAATTTGGGGGTGGAGTCTTTTGGGTTTTCCACATAAAGTATCATGTCATCTGTGAAAAGAGAGAGTTTGACTTCTTCTTTGCCAATTTGAATACCTTTAATTTCTTTTTGTTGTCTGATTGCTGTTGCTAGGACTTCTAGTACTCTGTTGAAGAATAGTGGTAACAGTGGGCATCCTTGACGTGTTTCTGATCTTAAGGGAAAGGCTCTCAGCTTTTCCCCACTGAGGATAATATTCACTGTGGGTTTTTCATAGATGGATTTTATGAACTTGAGGAGTGTTCCCTCTATCCTTATACTCTGAAGAGTTTTAATCAGGAAAGGATGTTGTATTTTGTCAAATGCTTTTTCTGCATCAATTGAGAGGACCATATGGTTCTTCTCCCTCCTCTTACTAATGTGTTCTATCACATAGATTGATTTGCAAATGTTGAAACACCTTGTATCCCGGGGATAAATCCCACTTGGTTGTGGTGGATGATCCTTTTAATGTATTGTTGGATCCTATTAGGTAGGATTTTGTTGAGGATTTTGGAATCCATATTCATCAGAGATATCGGTCTGAAATTCTCCTTTTTGGAAGGCAGCTATGCTCACCACTATACCACCAACACTGAAATTCTCCTATTTGATGGGGTCTTTGCCTGGTTTGGGGATTAAGGTAATGCTGGCCTCATAGAATGAGTTTGGAAGTTTTTCTTCTGTTTCTATTTTTTGAAAAAGCTTCAGTAGAATAGGTATTATTTCTTCTTTGAATGTTTGGTAGAATTCCTCAGGGAATCAATCAGGCCCTGGACTCTTGTTATTTGGGAGGTTTTTGATCACTGCTTCAATATTGTTACTGGTTATTGGCCTATTCAGGTTGTCAGTTTCTTCCTGTTTCAGTCTTGGCAGCTTATAGGTTTCCAGGAAGGCCTCCATTTCATCCAGATTGCTCAGTTTATTGGCATATAATTGTTGATAAAAATTTCTCTTAATTGTTTCTATTTCCTTGGTGTTAGTCGTGATCTCTCCCCTTTCATTCATAATTTTATTAATTTGGGCCCTTTCTCTTTTCTTTTGGATAAGTCTGGCCAGTGGTTTATCGATCTTATTAATCCTCTCAAAGAACCAACTTCTAGTTTTGTTGATCTGATCTACTGTGTTTCTGGTTTCTAATTCATTGATCACTGCTCTAATCTTAATTATTTCTCTTCTAATGCGTGGCTTAGACATCATTTGTTGCTTTTTCTCTAGTTCTTTAAGGTGTAGAGTTAGTTGGTGAATTCGGGATTTTTCTATTTTTTTGAGTGAGGCTTGGATGGCTATGTATTTCCACCTTAGGACCGCCTTTGCAGTATCCCATAGGTTTTGGACTGATTTGTTTTCATTCTCATTGATTTCCATGAATTGTTTAAGTTCTTCTTTGATTTCCTGGTTGACCCAAACATTCTTGAGCAGAGTGGTCTTTAGCTTCCAAGTGTTTGAATTTCTGCCAATTTTTTTTCTTGTGATTGAGTTCCAGTTTTAAAGCATTATGGTCTGAGAATATGCAGGGAATAATCTCAGTCTTTTGGTATCAGTTGAGACCTGGTTTGTGACCCTGTATGTAGTCTATTCTGGAGAAAGTTCCATGTGCGCTCAAGAAGAATGAGTATTCTGTTGTTTTAGGGTGGAATGTTCTGTATATATCTATGAGGTCCATCTGGTCCAGTGTGTCATTCAAAGCTCTTGTTTCTTTGTTGATTTTCAGCTTAGATGATCGGTCTATTGCTGAGAGTAGAGTATTGAGGTCTCCTACAATTAATGTATTATTATCAATATGACTATTTTGGTTAACAGTTGGCTTATATAGATGGCTGCTCCCATGTTGGGGGCATAGATATTTATAATTGTTAGATCTTCTTGTTGGATAGACCCTTTAAGAATGATATAGTGTCATTCTGTGTCTCTAACTACAGTCTTTAGTTTAAAATCTAATTTGTCTGTTATAAGAATTGTTACCCCAGCTTTCTTTTGAGGTCTGCTGGCATGGAAGATTGATCTCCATCCCTTCACTTTCAGTCTGGATGTATCTTTAGGTTCAAAATGACTCTTGTAGACAGCATATGGATGGGTCCTGTCTTTTTATCTAATCTGCAACCCTGTGCCATTTTATGGGAGTATTTAGGCCATTCATGTTGAGAGTGATTATTGAAAGATATGAATTAATTGTCATCATGTTGCCTGTGAAGACATTGTCTTTATAAATTGTCTCTGTAAATTTCTGTTGTATATCACTCTTGGGGTCTTTCTCCTTTTATAGGGCCCCCCTTAATATTTCTTGCAGGGCCGGCTTAGTGGTCACATATTCTTTCAGTTTCTGCTGGTTGTTGAAGCTCTGCATCTCTCCATCCATTCTAAATGAAAGCCTTGCTGGATAAAGTATTCTTGGTTGCATGTTCTCCTGTTTGGTACCCTGAATATGTCTTGCCAGGCCTTTCTGGCTTGCCAGGTCTCTGTGGATAGGTCTGACATTATTCTGATGTTCTTCCCTCTGTACGTAAGCAATCTCTTCCCCCTAACTGCCCTTCAGATGGTTTCCTTGGTTCTAAGATTTGGGAGTTTTACTATTACATGCTGGGGTGTTGTCCTGTTTTCCTTGATCTTGGGAGGGGTCCTCTCTGCCTCTAGGACATGAATGTTTGTTTCATTCCCCAGATTAGGGAAGTTCTCAGCTACGATTTGCTCAAATATATCTTCTAGTCTTCTCTCTCTCTCCACTCCCTCTGGAATTCCAATAATTCTGACACTGGAACGCTTCATGGTGTCACTTATTTCTCTGACTATTTTCATGGATTCTGAGTTGTTTTTCCCTGGCCTCCTCTTTTCCCTTTTTATCTATTAAATTGTCTTCCAGGTTGCTTATTGGTTCTTCTGTCTTGCTTACGCTAGCTGTTAGATTATCTAGATTAGATTGGATCTCATTGATAGCAATTTTTAAGTTCTGCCAATTCAGCTTTAATTTCTGTCCTTAGAGACTCTATGTTGCCATTAATTGATTTCTCCATTCTAGCTATTGTCTTCACAATTGCTAGCCTGAATTCCATCTCTGACATCTTTGTTATATCTGCATCCATTTGTAAATCTGTGGCATAAATCATAATCTCTGAGTCTTTTCTATTTTGGGGGTTCCTCCTCCTAGTCATTCTGTTGATGGGTGGTTGAGAGTATGTATAGAGTCCAAATTACTGATCAGAACCCAAACAAGATGCACCTGTTATCTTGGGACCTTAGGGTTGCTGGCCTCTTGTTTTCTCAGCCTGTCTTCTGGGGAGGGGCCTGCCACACTGTTACTCAGGCAACCCTGTGTGGGCAGAGTTGCCCTGCCCCCTGTGGAGGGGGATGGGCTCAGTGGGAACCAGTTTTTTGGGGCTTTTGTTCTCTGGTGGCTTTCCCTGGTGGCTTTCTGCATCTTTTCCAAGAGTCAGAGCAGAAGAGACCGTTTCCAACCCTCTGCCTCAGAGCAGAGAGATTGCAGTCTGTTCTTCAGTGAGCTCTCCAGGCCACACCGTCTCTGTTTCTGTCCGTGCTGCTATAAACTGCAGTGGCCTGGGTTGTGCCCCCTCCGCAGCACCCCCAGTTCTGCCTCCAGGTCGGGGCACGTCTCTGCCCTTTGTGCTTCTAAAACCACCAGCCACTCTCAGTTCGCCCGCACAACCCCGCCACTCCAGGTTTCTGTCCCTGGGGGCTACCCTTAAGTCCTTTTCCAGCCACTACCATTCTGTGAGTCTGTGGTCCAACCCCAGCGCATGAGGCTGTCACTCACCAGCGGTGTAGGATCCCCATGGTCAGGCTCCCTCCCTCTGCCGTTTATCCTCTGATGTCTACCCTGGAATCATGGCTCCCCTCTTCAAACCTTGAAAGAAACCACCTGCGATATTCTGTTTGTAGAGATCCAAATCTATTTTCTTACATCTCATGCTGATTTCATGGGTGCTCAGAGTAGTCTGGTAAATATCCAGCTCAATTCCAGGGACCTGTTGGAATAGGGTCCCCCACTCCTCCACCATCTTCTCTCGGTTACTCCTACATTGATCTTAATATTTTCTGAAGTTAGAGGTTATTTCCCTCTCTAAAATTAGCCTAATTTTAGTCCTAATAAGATAAACAATGTGGATAAGGTAAAAATTCTACTACACTAAGAGACAATGTTGCTGTTCCTACATTCATGGTGAGTTATTTCATTTTTTTCCGTATATCTGAGCAATTCTGGGCCTGACATGTAGTTCCAAGTTGGACATACATGTTTTCATCTGCAAACAGCAGTGTGCATCAAAGGGACGGTTTCAGAATTTTTGTATACTCTATTGAGATGGACTTCATTGGCTGTGAGAACATCTATTCATAACCCCATTGCCTCATTCAAGGAAACTGTTAGTGGAACTGTTAGTGGAACTTCTTTGTTCTTTGGTGGCAACATTAACAAGCATCTTGATATATATATATATATATATATATATATATATATATATATATATATATATATATATTTAAACTACATTTCTTATTGGATAATCTCTAGAAGCATCACATATTCCACTTGTTCCAATAATGTGAATTCATATTTCTGAGAGAGGTACATCTAGTTCTTCAAAGACATTACCCAGGAAAAATAAGTAATAGATGCAATTTATATTCATTTCTCCTAGAGAGAAAAAAAAAACAGTATAATAAATATTTTATAAAGGTTTTTAGGTCTATAAAAGAGAAAATGGACCAAGGTCTCCCAGAATATACTTACAGGTAAATTGTCTGAATGTCAGTTTATTTTTTTTTTTTTATTTTATTTTTAAGATTTTATTTATTTATTTGAGAGAGAGAGAATGAGAGAGAACACATGAGAAGGGATAGGGTCAGAGGGCAAAGCAGGCTCCTCGCTGAGCAGGGAGCCCGATGCGGGACTCGATCCAGGGACTCCAGGATCATGACCTGAGCCGAAGGCAGTCGCTTAACCAACTGAGCCACCCAGGCGCCCCTGTCTGAATGTCAGTTTAATGTATGGTAGTAGCTCATGAGAGGTTAAGACCAGGGATATATGAAATAAGTCAGTCAGAGAAAGACAAATACCATATGGACTCACTCATATGTGGAACTTAAGAAACAAATCAAACTAGCAAAGGGAAAAAAAATAAGAGAGCAGGAGACAAATCAAGAAATAGACCCTTAATTATGGAGAACAATCTGATGGTTACCAGAAGGGTGGGGGGTGGGTTAAATAGGTGATGAGGATTAAGGAAGACACTTGTGATGAGCACAGGGAGACATATGGAAGTGTTGAATCACTTTATTGTATATCTGAAACCTAATATAACATTGTATTTTAACTAACTGGAATTAAAATAAAAACTTAAAAAAAAAGACCAAGGGTGTATGAATTGGAAATCATTTATATGGAAAAGAAGTTCAAGCTACAGAATTCAATTAAAAGAGAAATGTTATAGAGGGGTAAGAGAAGAGAGATAAGGTCAAATCATAATAAAACTCAGCTTAGCTGAATAAAGAGTAGAAAGATCAGATGTAAAGAAGAAGTTGTACAAATGGAATATTACTGAATCAAATAAAGGTGTGTGTGCGTGTGTGTTTGCATTGCTGATCAATAGTGTCACATAAAGTGCTTAAATTAAAGAAAGAAAACATTTTAAAAAGAGACATTAGTGTTTTTAATCCATAAGTTTTGAGAAATCAATAGCAAACCAACAATTGCAGTGTAGTATTCCTATTGTTAAATCTTGGTAATAGATGGAACCTGATATTGGAAAAGCATGGTAGAAAACATACTATGTTAAATCTAAAAAAATATTATTGATTTCCATAATATTTCAAAAGATCCAAAGAATATCTTTTTCTACCTCAAAAGAAATAGCAATATATTTGCATACTCCAGACCAGGTATTTGTGTCTAAGCATATTCTTTTCCAAGAGAAAATAGATTTTAGGGAGGTAGGTAGTTCTATGTCTTAGAACAAGAAAAATTTAGAAGGGTGTTATTGTCAAAAAGCATGGGTGTTTTGGGACACCTGCGTGACTCAGTCAGTTAAGCAGCTGCCTTGGGCTCAGGTCATGATCCCATGGTCCTGGGATCTAGCCTCAGCGGAGAGCCTGCTTCTCCCTCTCCCTCTGCCTGCCACTCTGCTTACTTGTGCTCTCTCTCTCTCTGTCAAATAAATAAATAAAATCATGAAAAAAATCAATTACCTGAGTACCCATTTCCAAAAAGAACCGAAAACTTAAACCAAAGAAATAAGAGGAGGGGCTCAGTTAGTTAAGCATCCAATTCTTCATTTCAGCTCAGGTCATGATCTCAGGGTTGTGAGACCAAGCCCTGTGTAGGGTTCCTCACTGAGGGTGGAGCCTGCTTAGGATTCTCTCTCTCTCCCTCTCCCTCTGCCCTTTCCCACACTCCTGCACTCTCTCTCTCTCTCTAAAAAAAAAAAAAAAGAGGAAAGTCATAACGAAATAAGCATATAACACAATTAATAACCACCTAGAAAGCTTGAAAGTTAGAGGTGTTAATGCACAAATTACCATTATGAAGAATAAAACCCCAAATACATTTAAAACACAGTAAGAAAATATTTTGTCACTATATTTGATAATTTAGATTCAATAGGCAAACTTCCATAAAATACAATTTACTAAAATGTGAGATCTGTAAAATGAAAATGTCTTAGTAGTAATATACCTTATTAAACTTTTCATCTACACTTAAAAAATATTTTTTTCTACAAAAAAAATCCCAGACCAAGACATCACTAATGATGTCATTCACAAATATTTAAAGAAACATATTTTACACAAATTTATACATGGCAAAAATTAGGAAATGTTTCCTACTTGATTTATTAGAGTAATATATTCTGATAATAACACTAAATGAGAACAAGATTATAAGTTAATATTTCCCAGCACATGGATATGAAATACTAAACAAATAATAGCAAATCAAATCCAGCAATTAAAAAAAAAGATAATAATAATGAGTTTTTTTAAGCACACAAAGTTGGTTTAACCTATGAAAATCAAACAATGTGATTCACCTCATTAATAAAATAAAAAGGAAAGTGTGATCACCTCAATAGATGTAGTAAAAGCACATAATACAATTTAAAACTTTTTTTGATAAAAAAATATTTAGTAAACTAGGTAGAAAATTTAACTTAAGCTGATTTAAAAAATCTATTAAAAATCACAGCATAATTGATATTTAATGATGAAATATTGAAAGTTTTTCCACTGAGATTGAACCATGGTCAAGGATGTTTGTCTCACTACATTTATTTAATGTTCTAAAAGTCATAGTAAATTAACTAAGGAGAGACAAATTTTAAAAGTACAGACTAAAAAAATAAAACATTAAAATTCATTGTGGACAAAATCAACTAATTTTCAGCATGACATTTCTAGTATATTCAAGGAATCTAAATATTATAATATTAATAAATAATATCCATAAACAAAAATACAAAATTTATATACTAGCAAAAGGTCATAAAATGAAATTTAATATAATACAATTACAGTAGCAGTAAAAACATCAAATGCCTAGGAATAAATCTAATGAAAATATAAAATCTTTACATAGAAATTTATAAACTCTTACTGAGAAAAATTAAAGATCTAAATAATGAAAAGATATACTATATTCATTAACTGTGAGACTCATTATTGTAAAGATAAACATTTCCCCCAAGTTGAACTATAAAGTTATTATCCCAATAAAAATCCTGGAAAAAAATTTGTGATTATTAATAGAAATTTCTAAAATTTTATGGAAATGTAGTACTGGTGCAAAAATAGAACTATAAAACAGAACAGACAGGATTAAGGAAAAGGTGAAAGAGGGTGGTTTAGAAATAGTCTTGGGTTCTGATTCTACCCTATGAGATCTGCAAGTTTAACATTATACTTAAAGATTTATTGGTATAGGTATTGCATGAGGTATTCAAAAGAATATATCATTTTACATTTGTAATTGCATTTATATAGCTTAAGAGAAGTTACTTTAACTTATTATAATCAAATTCTAATCAGTAAAAAGACATTTAATTAAATATATAAGTACATATTTAATAATGAATATTCTGTTTTTATATGATAAGTAGATGATGATAGATATAGATAGATGAAAGATGATAGATGATAGATAGATTTTTTTTTTTTATAAAGGAGCATTAAAAGAACTTACAAAGAGCTAGAGTTTTTATTTTTGGCCAATATACCTGGGAAAGTTAATATATCAATGCCAGTTAAGAACTAAGAGCAATGAGTGACTATATGATAGCTTATAGGAGCATAGTATATGACCTCATATAAAGAAGGGTTCAAATAATAGACCTGTCATTTACTTATTGTGAGTCCTTAAACAAATCATGTAGACTCACTGATTTTCAGTTTACTACTCTTTAAAGAGGGGGGAAAAATCATAGTTCTGTTCTCAAGACTGAATGGGAACACAATTCAAATACAGCCATTAATACAGTTCTTCTTGCTGTTAGATGTTTATTATTATTATTGTCATTGAAATTCTCTAATAAAATGGAAATAGTGGTTGTTAGTTTTATGGGGTAGCGAGTTTATGGAAAGTAGTTCTTGTAAAAATTATGATATTGGAGAACAAAGCAAGCTAAGTGAGGAAAGCAGAGACCCAAGAAATGGCTTGTGCTGAAATGATCGATATGACAAATTACCCAAAAAAGTGATAGAGGAAAGAAAACTTGCACATGCAAGGTAGATGAGGAGGAAGAAAACCTCTTATATTTGATAGAAAGAAGGCGATAATTTGTGAGAAACCAAAACAAAATAATTGTCACAAAAATAAGTGCCATGGTATCTAGATATGGGAATCCAAAATAGAGGAGTCGGATGATGATTAATAAGGAAGCAAAATCTCTGTGGAGTTAAGAAGGTGGACTTCTGATCTGGGTCTTGGGCAATGAGACGGAATAAAGATGGAGAGAAGTTGCTTTCATTTTTTTTTTTTTTTAGTTGCTTTCATTTTGAGAGAAGGAGTTTATTTTCCATCCTCTTAACTTCAGATTGATCCTGTGACTACAAATAAAATACATTAGGAGAGACATTTTGGCACTTCTGTACCTACTCTTGAAAAGGATTGGAAACGTCTGCTCTATACTTCTTGGAATGCTCAGTCTTAGAAGTCACTCTTCTTGTTGGAACCAGCTGTCATGTTGTAAGGAAGTGCAAGGAACCATGGAGAAATCCACAGGGAGGAAATAAAAGGTTCTAGTCCTACTGAAGTTGCTCAAAAATAAAGCAGAAGCAGGTTGAACCCATCAAGTCCTGCTCCAATTGCAAAACTTCAAAATCATGAATGTTTTGTTTGTTTGTTTTAACTTACTAATTTTTGGAGAGCAACAATAAATAACTGAAACAAGTAGTAGGAGAAAGTTTGAAACAAACAAACAAAATAATTGTAGTTGATAGATATATATCAGTCCAACAGTGAGATACATATATTACTATACATTAAATATATATAGTCAACATATTATATATACTTATCAATATATATAATACATACTTATATATTATATATACTTACATATTCATTCTCTCATGTACTAAAACAAAATAAAACAAAAAAAAGACAAGGTTGTAAGAAGTGGAGGCAGTGATACATCACTTAGATACCACTATCAATAAGGTTACTCTGGGAAACAAAAATATTCACAACGGAAGGAGAGATTAAATAAAAGCTAAGTTAAGGGTATTCAAAGGAGTTTGGAAATTTAGAGAAAAAACAGCTAACTTCCACAAATTGGTTTGTTTACCTATACCTTCTGTTCACACATAAGGAACACAAATTATGATTTATGAGAGACAGAAGGTTGCTTTACATATCTACAGAAGGCTTTCCTGGAATCAATCTGGCCTTACGATAAAATTAATAGGCAAATGCCCTGAAACATTATCACATAAGCTTGGGACAGACCCATACAATACTATGCAGTTACAGTCTTTCCACTGATGAATGAACATAACACTGCTGAAAGAACATCTTTCTTTACTCACCAGTGCACATACAAATTTAAGGTGATGGGTTTATATTTTCCTTTTCATAAAAGTTTCTTTACATGAAAGCCAAAATTTTAAGGATACATATTTTAAATGCTGGCTCATTGGGGTAGATATCTCTAAAGTTATTCAAAATAACTTATTTTAAATTTTAATTTGCTTTTATTGAGTTTAATATTATATATGCATATATTATACACATTATATATGTATATTCATATATATAATAAATATGCATATGCACATAGATTAAGAAAGGCATCATTGAGGAAGTGATTTAAGTAGGATTATAAATGATAAAAAACAAAACAAAACAAAAACATAGAGGTTCTTAGTTTGGAATATGGGCAGTTAGATATTAGTTAGTAAGCATTTGGAACAATTACAAATCTTCCTGATGAAATAATCTCATTTTTCTTTTTTAATTATATAATATATGCCAATTTTTAGAAATGTAATTGAAAATGTATTCTATATTTTAAAGTTTTTGCATATTTCTTATCATTTAACATTTTCAAATTTATTTTAAATCTCTTCATGTTGGTAATTTTGTCATGACAAAAGGACATAATAGAATATATTCTAGCTTAAAATTGAAGATACATTTCAGGGTGCCTGGGTGGCTCAGTTAGTTAAGCATCTGCCTTTGGCTAGGTCATGATCCCAATGTCCCTGGATGGAGCCCCACGTTGGGCTCCCTGCTCCACCGGGAGCCTGCTTCTTCCTCTTTCTCTGCCCCTCCTCCAGCTTGTGCTCTCTCTCTCGCTCACTCTCTGTCTCTCACATCAATAAATAAAATCTTAAAAGAAAATTGAAGACACAGTTGGATAAATGAGATTTAGAACAAAAGTAACTATGAAGGGTTAGAGTACACAAAGAATAGTAATTACTTTTCTGAATAGACAAATGGGTAAAGGAGAGACAATGTGAGTTTTTGAGATGGCTGATTAAAAGAACATGTCATAGATATATAGATATATATACACACTAATTTTATACTGTTTTAATCTATAAACTAATTATATTCTTTTAAAAAATATATATTAATTGCATGTACTACCCCTTTATTATGATTAGATACATAGATAGATAGATCTATATATATCATATATATGATATGTATATGTATAGGGGTAGTACATGTAATTAGTAAAGAGATAACTATTAAGTCAGAATCTATAGATATATTTTTAAAGATTTTATTTTTAAGTAACCTCTACACCCACTCACAAACTAAGATTGAGTCACATGCACTACCAACTGAGCCAGCCAGTCACCCTTATATATTTTGATTGTATTTTACAATCAAGCACACATAAGTGATCCAGAAGAATTGCAGTAATTTTTTTTTTTTTTTAAGATTTTATTTATTTGTCAGAGAGAGAGAGAGAGAATGCAAGCACAAGCGGGGGGAATGGCAGGCAGAGGGAGAAGTAGGCAGAGGGAGAAGCAGGCTCCCCACCGAGCATGGAGCCCCATGTGGGACTCAACCCAAGACCCTGGGATCATGACCTGAGCCAAAGGCAGACACTTAACGACTGAGCCCCCCCAGGGCATCCCAATAGTAGACATTTAAATGTTGTATGATGATTAATAAAGTTTTTTGCAATACCAGATAAGGAAAACATAGACATCACAATAAAATACTTTGGGATGTACTACAAAACATTGTGTATTTTTTTTTTTTTGCATTCTGATTATTTTTGTTTTAAATAAATATTTTAAAATAATATAATTATTTTGAAGTTAGATTGTTGACTGTGGTAGCATCATAGATATTTACATCACTCCTTGGTATAGCAGGGATTTAAGCAGAGCTGAAACCCCAGGTAGTAGAATTTTCACTGAAATTAGAGTCAGTGAGTGGGATAAGAATTGTTTCTTATAACTCCTTAAGAAGTAGTAATTTTTGCAGAGGAAGAAAAAAATTAAGGTCTTGATGTGGCAATTATATGAAAAGCGGGGTAGGAAAATGTGCAACCTTATATTGAGAAGACTGAAGGAAAGTTAAATGTGCCAAGCCAACTCAAACTTAATGAAAGCAAGGAACGAAGGGCTGAAGGATATGATCTGTTGCTTGTTAGGTTGTTTTGTTTTGAGATAAAAATTAAAAAAAGTATTTGCATTTATTTTAAACTGAAAGGGAAAGAAATTAAGCTTTTTCAACTTCTGATATATGGATCAACAATACTTTATAGATAGAATTATAAGTAAATATACGTGTACTGAGTGGGCATGGTCAACATTTTTTCCCTGATATAAGTGATAAAAATATTTGAAATCACTGCTCTATTCTCAGACCTCTCTAGCCACCAGACCCTCTGAATGCAATTTACATTTGTTATTCTTCCCTGCCTTCTTTTGATTTACATAATAAGTAGTTGCCACCTGCTTTATCTTCCAGGACAGAGCTTTTAGAAATCTTATAGTAAAACTTCCTTTCTTCCTCTAACCTCAGATTATTTAATGGGGAAAAGATAGTCTCTTTAATCAATGGTGTTGAGAAAACTGGATAACCATGTGCAAAAAAAAAAATGAAATTGGACAGCTATCTTATACCACTAATAAATATTAACTCAAAGTGGACTGAAGAATTAAACATAGACCTAAACCCATAAATCTTCTAGAATAAAACATATGGGGAAATGTCCTTGGCATTGGCCTAGCCAATGATTTTTTGGATATGACTTCAAAAGCACATGCAACAAAAGAAAAAATAAACAAGCTGGTCTACATTAGACTAAGAAGTTTTTGCACATCAAAAGAAACAACAAGATGAAAAGGCAATCTACAGAATGGGAGAAAATATTTTTAAAGCATATATCTGATAAAGAGTTAATATCTAAAAATCTATAAAGAACTCCTACAGCAGTAACAAAAATCCAACCTGATTTAAAACTGAGCAGAGGAACTGAATGGACATTTTTTTTTCCCCCAAAGACATATAAATGGTCAACAACATGAAGAGATGTTCAACATCACCAGTCATGAAGGAAATGCAAATCAAAACCAAAAAGAGATATCATTTCACACCTGTTAAAACAGCTATCATCACAAAGCAAGATATAATAAGTGTTGTCGAAGATGTGGAGAAAAGGGAATCTTTGTGCAATGTTGGGAATGTACATTCATCCACTGCTATGCAAAAACAGTATAATTTCCTCAAAAAAATTAAAAAAATAGAACTACCATATGATCCAGTAATCCTATTTCTGAATATATATCCAAAGAAAATGAAAACAGGATATCAAACATATAGGTGCAACCCCATGTTTAATGCAGCCTTATTCACAATAGCCAAGATAGGGAAACCACCTAAGTGCCCATCAACAAATAAATAATGTGTGTATTCCATATATGGAATCTTGTTTATATATATATATAATATTTTATAATATTATATATATCTAATGGAATCTTGTTCAACTATGAGAAAAAAGGATATCCTACCATTTGAAACAACATGGATGGATCTTGAGCTCATTATGCTAAGTGCGGTAAGTCAACAGAGAATGACACTGTATGATATAACTTATATGTGGAAACCAAAAAAGCTGAACTAATAGAAACAGAAAGAATGGTGTTTGCCAGGGTCTGGGGGTGGTGATAGGCATTGGAGAAATGTCAGTCAAAGGGTACAAACTTGCAGTTAGAGGAAGAATAAATTCCAGAGATTTAATGCACATAATATACTTCAAAGTTGCTAAGAGACTAGATCTTACATGTTTTCACAATGAAAAAGAAAGAATTGCGTGATGTGTAGGAGGTATTAACTAATGGTATGGTGGAAATGGTATTACAGTATCTAAATGTATCAAGGCAACTTACACAATGTTATACGTCAAATATATCTCAAAAAAAAAAAAAAACAAGATTTTTTTGAACTAACTGATTTACACATAAGGCAACTCTACCTCTATTCCCTAAATTGCTGCCACATTTAAAATGTGAATCAGTCATCATCTTTCACCTGGATTTTTGCTATATACTCTTAAGTGGTCTAACTGTGCCTGCCCTTGCTGGGAAATTTGGTCCATTCTCACCACAGCATCCAGAATAATCCTGTTAAAAATCAAAGTCTAATTATATCACTGCATAATACCCTCTGATGAAACCCTGTCTCAGTCAAAGCAGCAGATTTGTAAAAATGACCTTCAAGGCCATATAGAATATGACCTTTCCATTACTTCTTTGATATCTGATCTTAAAACTGGGCCCTCACTCTTTATTTATTTACTTATTTATTTTTCCAGTCAACAAGATGTCCTGCTTTTCTTTGGATACATCTGTGTCTGCCTTCATCTCAGAAAGTACTTTTCACATGCTTTTTCTCACTCTTATCCCCTCAGGTCCCATTCCCATGACACCTTTTTGGCGATAAGTTCCCAGGTCACTCTATCTACATTACAAACACACACACACACACACACACACAGAGTTTGTCATTGTGCTTTGTTTTTCTCTTTGAACTTTATAGTATTTAATGTTCTCCCATATACATCTCATGATAGGTGACCTAAATTTTATTTTATTTATTTTAAAGATTTATTTATTTGTTTCAGAGAGAAAGAGAGAGAGGGCAAAAGCTCAAGTGAGGGGAGGGGCAGAGGGAAAGGGAGAGAGAGAAACAGACTCCTCAGTGAGCACAAGCCCAAAGAAGGGTTTGAACCCACGAACCTGAGATCATGACCTGAGACAAAATTAAAAGTTAATGCTTCAACTGAGCCACTCAGGCACTAGTGATAGGTGGTCTAAATTTTAGTCTGACTAAATAAGAGCTGGAGAAAACCTTCCCTTTTGATGTCATTTGTTGATATTGATAGATATACTTTCACAGTATTATACTTCAACATTCAGTCATTGGTTTACATCTGAGAAATGTTCCCATTGCAATATTATTTTATCCCATACGTGAAGAGAATGAAATGATCATTTACTATATACACAATGGTTTCATTTTGATGACTTATGGAATACTTATGGAATACTTTTTTTGTTTCTCCTGAGATATCAGTTTTGTATTTCTTGTTACTGATTCTATTTTCCACTTTGTTTTAGGTACCATACATGACAATCCCTGTAAATATAAAAGATCTTATTACATGTGCTTAAAACACCAATATTACAAAATTTTTGTCTTATTTTTCTTATCATTTAAATTTTCTATTGATTTTCCTTTTTAATGTTTATTTTATTGCCCATCATTTAGCAACATTGACTCAAATTAACTTAAATAGACCCAAGATACACGTACAAATACAATTCTTATTCCTCAATGCCCACTATAAACGTCAACATTCATATTGCTACAGTTTGCTCATTCACAAACAGAATAAATGGGTTGTTCATTTTCTACGAGGGACTATAAATTCATCAGAATCAAAGCCCGTAGGCCCTTTAACATGTCATTGTAAGCACAGAGCAATTGTGAGCTATTATATTGAATAACTGAATAACCACTTTGAGATAAACATTTTTAAAGGAAATTATCATTAAAAAACCACTTATGTTAAATATAGAATATAAGCCTCTACTTTCTTTAACTAGGAATAGCTTAAATTTTTGTGATCTATGAATTAAATTAACAGAGCAGAATGTGAGGGGAGTAATTGATTAACTGAATTACAGAAAAAGAGAAGAAGGGATAAAAACTTGAAATTAGTACATAAAAGCTACCAGAATCCAGATTAATAAGAAATTGGCTTATGCTTGATAGCTTTTTTTAATAAGAAATCATTTTAAGCATCACTTTTTTTTTTTTCAGTATTTTATCCTCTACCAGATTGACGCACTGAATTAAGGAGAGCTTTTGGTAAATATAACATACTACAATGAATTAAATGCACTGTGCAGGAAGTGTTTAGCCAAATCCAAGCTTGTTCTGCTCAACTCATAACAGGCCATTAAGTCAAGAGACAAGATATTGAGGTAAGGAAATGGACTTTTTTTTTTTTTTTTTTTTTCTAAAAGCCAGTGAACCTAGGAGATGGTAGATTATTGCCCCAAAGAACCATATCTTCTCAGCATGAAATGTTAGCTTCTTTTATGTTAGCCAAAGGGGGAAGTGAGAGGAGGTTGGAGTCAAAAGGTGACTGACATCTGTAGATGCCAAGGAAGGTCATGTAACTTATTTGTCCTTGGTCAGTTGATCTTTGCCTACAGGAATCTGGGTACGTGGTTCCTGTAAATCTTAAAAATAGCATAGTCATTTCTGTATCGTAATTCCTTATCTTCTCAGGTGAGATAGATATCAGGTAAAAAGCAGTTTTTGCAAATCGTAGCTATAACACGTCTGCGTGCAGGGGTTAAGCAGAGGTTTCTAAGCTATATATCATAGCAACAAGGGAAATAGAAGCAATATGGAGTCAGACATGCTAAGTGTTTCTCCCTATTACAAGCACAGAGCGTATTTTAAGATTTAATTCTATCACATAATACTAGAAGAATAAATCAACAAAATAATACTAATACCATGATTAAAAATAATAATATTTGCAAGATGCCATGCGCTAGACACTGTTCTAAGCACTTTGTCTTAAATGACTTAATTCTTTTTTTTAAAAGATTTTATATTATTTATTTGACAGAGAGAGAGAACACTAGAGAAGGAACAGAAGCAGGGGGAGTGGGAGAGGGAGAAGCAGGCTTCCCCACGGAGCAGGGAGCCCGATGTGGGGCTGGATCCCAGGACCCTGGGATCACGACCTGAGCCAAAGGCAGACTCTTAACGACTGAGCCACCCAGGCGCCCCGAAATGACTTAATTCTTATAGCAAACCTATGTGGTAGGTATTATTACTATCATCCTATGTAAAAAGGAAGTATATGAGTCACATAAAATTAACACTTGCTCAAAGTTTCATACTGTTAAGGGATAGATCTTGGATTTGAATCTGCAAAAATAAGAATCTAATTCCAGAGCCTCTGCTCTTAAATGACATCTTTATTGCCTCTGAAAACAATATGAATAACAGAAAACTTCTAGGATCAGTGCTTAGAACATTTAAAAAGCATACTGAAATTGATAAAGAAATATAGATACTGCTGATTGTTAAAATATTGCATATGCATATCTAGTTATATGTATCTTAAATATTTTAATTATATTTCTTATATTTTACATTATCAAAATTGAATAATTTACCACAATGTTTGACCTTCTGCAAGAGAGAGAAAACCTTTTTTTTTTTTTTCTGCTACTAACAACCATTCACCACTCCAACTTCCCAGAATAATTTTATATACCCAAATTTGTCCAAAATGACTACAGATCATCCAATTGGCAGAGGCTAGCTGTGCACAGAAACTATGCTGGTGTGCATATGGGCATAGAGAGATAGAAGGAAATGGTTCTTTTTGTTTAAAGAAAGGGGACTCTGCCTCCTATCACCTCTCACCCTCAATGAAGAACTTACCAAAAATAGTAAATGTGTTGAGATGCTACTTAACATAACAAAAAAATACATAATACCATTTACAATTCCATGAATTTGCTCTTGCTTTTTCATTTGCTTGTCATATTTTTCCCCAGAGAAGATAATATTGAAAAAGTAAAATAATTGTTGTTATTAGTCAACATTCATAACTCATTTATGACTTAATTTATTGGGAGGAGAAGAGAAACAAAGTATGTAACACCTTAATCTCTTGTAGGTTATGAGTTTTTCAAAAATGCAAATCATGTATATTTTAATCATGTGTTCTTCCTGTAGTGCATTAAATTTTCTACTCTGTAGTGGTCCCCTAGTAAGCATATTTGAAGGAATGAAGTACAAGAGAATGACACATGATCCTTATAATTTGATTTAGATTGTTAAATACTCAAATATTCTCTTATACATTAATATGAATAGTCAAATCTCTCTGATTCTCCATCCATGAAACCAATCAGTGAACCTGTAAGTACTTATGATCACTGAGTAGATACTAAAGAGACTTAACTGAAAAAGGGGACCTGTAAGATCTATCTTCTGTCCAATGAATCACATAACTAGTTTACTTGACAGTGAAAGCAATAAGGATAATATATAGCAGTATATAACTAAATGCTGATTTTTGTTATTGTTGAAGCTGTGAATGCTATAAGAATTCTGGAAATGGATGAGGAAAATAATAACTTAGATTAACTCTTATTATAATATACATAAGCCATGTCATGTGAGTATTTTGTTTATGAGTATTTACAAATATGTTAGGTTCCAAATGTATACAATGAAAATATAATTTTATGTCAATACTATATATACTGCATATTATAAATGGAGATTAAAAGAGTAATTTTTAATTAGACACTTCTACTTTTATCTTGGATTTCTAAATTCACATAAGACATGTATTTATTTCTTTATTTACTCAAGTTACTTGGCTAAATACAAGATTTTCTGGTAAACCATGACTGCTGAAATAGCTAGTATTATGAATAGTTGTTAACTAAGTAAACCTCTGTATGCACATTATTAATACAGAACTCATTAAATAATGTGAAGTAAAACACTCATGTGTATTCACTCATGTGAATACCAAAAAAAAAAAAAAAAAGAAGAAGGTCATGGGGTCTGGATACCTAATACTTTCTCTGAGTTCCACAATAAATGTTTATGAAACATGAATAATTTACTTTCTGGATATACATTTCTTTAACTTTGAAAAAAGAGAAAGAAAAAAGCAACATCTTATTTTCAAATGTTTTAAGGATATAGGTACTTAAACACAATATTATGTAGAAACCCAAATTTTAAACAGATGGGAACAGAAACATTTTAGCTCAATACTTATTTTTGTTGCAGGTGACAGTAACTATCCTGGCTAATGTAAGCTAATGTAAGAAAAATTACTGAATGCATATCATCATAGCCAGTAAAATGGACAGAAAGGCAGGAAAATCAGGCTTAATAAGAAACAGGCTTCAAGAGTTGTTAGAGAGCTGAAAATACAGTCAAGGTCAAAGCGAAGGGACAAGTTGGTTGAAATACCTCCACCGGCACCACTACCACTGGGCACTCAACGTTGCTACTACTTGGTTCTGTCAGATGACTCTCGTAACCAGATATGCTGCCAAAGCTGTGGATGGTTTCTCAATTCTCCCTGTGACTTTGGCTCACTTCCATAAGCCTCAAGGATCTTAAGGATGAACACCCAGTGCAGAGCCCTCTTGCATACAAAATCATTGCCCCTTATGTTGTTGTTGGGTATGTATAGGGAAGGAGTAGTGGCATTTCTTCCTCAGAAGCTGTGATTCTGCCAACAAATCCCATCCAATGAGGCACTTACCTCAAAACGGAGTGGTGCTGAGATATCACATAGCAGATACAACAAATAGTGTCCACTATCTACCTGAGGATCTTGAAATTTCATAAAATAAGACTTCCCATTCCTAATATGCTTTAGTTCACTTACAAAATATTTGGTGTTACTTACTAAACTAATTTTACAAATAACTAATGTACCCAAAACCTGAAGTTTAGAAAACAATTTTCTGCAATATTCTCTTGCTTATGGAAAAATCAAGCTTGTTTGTTTCTTGAATGTGACTTAAAAAATAATAAATGAAAAAAAAAAGAAGATAGCAGGAAGGGAAAAATGAAGGGGGAGAAATGGGAGGGGGAGATGAACCATGAGACAGTATGGACTCTGAGAAACAGACTGAAGGTTCTAGAGGGGAAGGGGGGTGGGAGGATGGGTTAGCCTGGTGATGGGTATTTTTTTTTTTTAAAGATTTCATTTATTTACTTGAAAGAGAGAATGAGATAGAGAGAGAGAGCATGAGAGGGGGGAGGGTCAGGGAGAAGCAGACTCCCCGTCGAGCAGGGAGCCCGATGCGGGACTTGATCCCGGGACTCCAGGATCATGACCTGAGCTGAAGGCAGTCACCTAACCAACTGAGCCACCCAGGCGCTCATGGTGATGGGTATTAAAGAGGGCACGTTCTGCATGGAGCACTGGGTGTTATACACAATGAATCATGGAACACTACATCAAAAACTAATGATGTAATGTATGGTGATTAACAGAACATGATAAAATAAAATTAAAAAAATGATAAATGAGTCATTGACTTAGAGCTTAAGTAAAAGATTACGAATGGTTTTTCCATGTTTCTATAGACACATCCCCTCAAAATTTGTGGAAAAAATAGAAAAGGATTACAAACTGGCTATTTATAGGGAAAGCATGCCTTTTTTTTTTTTTTTTTTTTTGGTAAGGAGAGAACTCTTTTGTAACACAAATAATAACCATCATCATCTCATGTATTATCTGTTTTGTAAGCTCTGATTTTCCTAAAGTAAGACAGCTGGTAGTTTCTCCATTATATTAAAATAATGTCAGATATAGACTAAATAATCACAATTATAGTACATTTATTAAGTAATATCTCTGCATGTAAAGAATTTTATGTTTCACTTAAATAAGTAATCTTTGATATGAAAGAAATTTTCATCAAAGGCAGAAATGACAGGAAGGATAGGAGCTGGAAATTATAATAAGAAATACATGAATTAGTTATGTATATTATGTTAGTACTATGACATTTTGTATTTTTTGATATATAATATGATAGGATGTTGTAATTTATATTAAGTAGATTCCACTTGTATTCAATATTTTTGTTCCAAAAAAATGGAGCTGAAGATAACATTTTAAAAATATAGTCAACTGATACTTGACAGAAGAGCAAAGGCAACATCATGGTGAAAATATATTCTTTTCAACAAATGGTGCTGAAACAACTGGATATCTACATGCCAAAAAAATAAATCTAGACATGAACCTTACACACTTCACAAAAAATTAATCAAAACCCTAGTGAAAAATTCAAAACTATATAACTCCTGGCAAATAACAAGAAAAAATCTAGGTGTCATTGGTTTGGTGATGATTTTTTAAAATCATTAGACTGAGCTAGACTCCATTTAAGTTAAAAACTTTTGCTCTGTGAAAGATACTGTCAAGAAAAATAAAAGATATGGGGCTCCTGGGTGGCTCAGTTGGTTAAGCGACTGCCTTCAGCTCAGGTCATGATCCCAGAGTCCCAGGATCGAGTCCTGCATCGGGCTCCCTGCTCAGCAGGGAGTCTGCTTCTCCCTCTGACCCTCCCCCCCTCATGTGCTCTCTCTCTCTCATTCTCTCTCTCAAATAAATAAATAAAATCTTTTTTTTTTTAATAAATAAAATCTTAAAAAAAAAAGAAAAAGAAAAGACGTAGACTGAGAAGGGATATTTGTATCTGATAAAGTACTATTTTCTACAACATGCAAAAAAACTCTTAAAATTCAATAAAAATATAACAAACAACTCAATTAACAAATGGGCCAAAGCGGGTGTCTAGGTGGCTCAGTTGTTTAAGTGTCCAACTCTTGACCTTGGCTCAGGTCTTGATCTCAGGGTCATAAGTTCAAGCCCTGCGTGGAGCCTACTTAAAAAACAAAAAACAAAAATGGGGCCAAAGACCTTAAAAGGCATCTCACCAAAGAAGTTATATAGAGGGCAAATAAGCATATGAAAGATGCTCCACATCATGTTTTCAGTGAAATACAAATTAAATAATAATGAGATACCACTATACACAGTAGAATGACTCGAATCCAGAGCGTCCACAACAACAAGTACTGACAATGATGTAGAGCAACAGGAAGGCTCATTCATGGCTGGTGAAATGCAAAATGGGATAGCCACTATAAAAGCTAGTTTGGCAGTTTCTTATAAAACTAGACACAGTCTTACCAGATGGGGATGTAATCATACTCTTTGGTACTTATGCCTGCCCAAAAACCTGCACACAGATGTTTAAAGAACCTTTCCTCATAATTGCCCAAACTTGGAAGCAATCAAGATGTCCTTCAGGAGGTGAACAGATAAATAAACTGTGGTACATCCAAACAATGGGATGTTATTCATTGCTAAAAAGACAAGCTTTCAAGCCCTGAAAAGACATGGAAGAAACTTAATTACATATTACTAGGTGAAAGAAGCCAATTTGAAAAGCCTGCATACTGTATAATTCCAACGATATGACTTTTTTTTTTTAAGATTTTATTTATTTATTTGACAGAGAGAGACACAGCGAGAGAGGGAACACAAGCAGGGGGAGTGGGAGAGGGAGAAACAGGGTTCCCACTGAGCAGGGAGCCCGATGTGCGCTGGATCCCAGGACCCTGGGATCATGACATGAGCTGAAGGCAGACACTTAGCGACTGAGCCACCCAGGCACCCCATATGACATTCTTGAAAAGGCAAAGTGATGGAGATAGTCAAAAGATCAATGGTTGCTAAGGATTGGGATGGGTTAGAGGACAAATAAACAAAACGCAGAGGATTTTTAGGTCAGTGAAATTGCTCTGTATGATTACTATAATGATGGGTACATGTCATTATACATTTGTCCAAACCATAGAATGTATAACACCAAAAATTAACTCTAATTAAACTGTTCAGTTATAACAAGTGTACCACTCTGAAAGGGAATGTTGACTTGGGGAAGGCTATGCATGTGTAGAGGCAAGGAATATAGGAAATCTCTATACCTTCTGTTCAATACTGTTGTGAAACTAAATTGGGGACATTTCCTTAAGGGAAGAATACAGTGATTGAAGTGGCAAAATAAATGGCATCACTGAAGTTATAATGTAAGAAAACTGTTGTATCGCTAAATCGTACACCTGAAACTAAGATTACTAGTTGGTAATGTTAACTAGCTGGAATTTAAATAAGAACTTAAACAAAGAAAGACTAGATGACACTACTACATTTCAGAGATATATGCATTTAACTGAAGTATATAATAACAATAGAATGTATGAGGGTGTCACTATCTCCAATTTATGGAGGTTTCTAAAATTCTGACTCAGTCATCAACAACATTAATCGAGTGGCTCCCATGTATCAGGCACTGAAATCACAAACAGGTAAACACACATAGATTTTAATAGATAAGGATTTATACTTCTCATGGTTCTTTATGAAGTCTTAGCCCTTATATAAAGGAGAAAATATGCTTTATGAAAAAATAAATTTTTCATTTCCACACTGTAGGTATTTAATACTTGCTGCATTTGGAATCAGTGCTGATATGGCTTTATGAGTCAGTTATTTCCATATGGATTTAAAAGGACAGTCTGTAAAATTTGACAGTGTGAGTCTTTCTTAATACTGAAAATCTGGAAAGAATTACAAGGAAACATCATTCAAGTATAAGATGCCAAGTCATATCATGTCTATTTATATAAGACCATGAGAAAAGTAAAAAGCCATATTTACAAATTGCATATTTACACTTGTTCTTTCATGCTGAGTACTTCTGATATGAACAAATGTTACATTCAACACTTATTGTTTCCTATATCAAACTATGTTTCTGACCTTATCCTTCAGTACATAATACCAGGACAAACAAAAATAATAAAGTGAGTCTAAATAAGTGGTAATTAGACAGTAATCCTATTTTAACATATTAAATTAATGCTATTTAACTGCATGAACTATTTTGTTAAATAAATACTCTAAGTTAAGATAAATAACCCTAAAAAAAGGTTATAAAGACAAAGATCTATAGAGGGATGTCATATTATTTGGAAAATAGTTCAGAGCCTTTGAACAACTTTGTTCATTTCATAGTCATAATCAATAACATTTATGGAATTTTAGATACTTTTGTGGGGGAAACTATTTAAATTTTTTTTTTTTTTAAGATTTTATTTATTTGCGAGAGAGAGAATGAGAGACAGAGAGCATGAGAGGGAGGAGGGTCAGAGGGAGAAGCAGACTCCATGCTGAGTAGGGAGCCCGATGTGGGACTCGATCCCGTGACTCCAGGATCACGACCTGAGCCAAAGGCAGTCGCTTAACCAACTGAGCCACCCAGGCGCCCTGTGGGGGAAACTATTTTAGTAATGTGGTGCTATGTACATGGCAGAAAAGTAGGGAAGGTGAGGGGCAAAATGTATGAATGATTAAGACTACGAGCTCTGGTGCTCACTTCCTCAGCAGATATACAAAAATTGTAATGATACAGAGATTAGCATGGACCCCACACAGGGATGTCACTGCACACTTGTGAAGCATTCCATATCAAAAAAGAAAAAAGGTGGGCTCTGGAGCTTTTACACTTGAGTAGAACTCTAGGTGCATGATTCTGAGCAATTTATATAACTTTTCTGCACCTCTGTATCTGTTTCTTCATTTGTAACATTGGGTCAACAATATTTCCTTTGCCACAGGACTTTTGAATATGAAATGGATTAATTTCTCTTAGGGCAGTACTTGCCCTTTAGTAAGTGCTAAATGTTTGCTTTATTATTATTTTTTTAAAGATTTTATTTATTTATTTGACAGAGAGAGACTGAGAGAGAGAGAGCATGAGAGGGGGGAGGGTCGGGAGGGTCAGAGGGAGAAGCAGACTCCCTGCTGAGTAGGGAGCCCGATGTGGGACTCGATCCCAGGACTCCAGGATCATGACCTGAGCCAAAGGCAGTCGCCCAACCAACTGAGCCACCCAGGCACCCTGTTTGCTTTATTATTAAATATATCTGCTACAGAATGATTGAAATTCATAAAACAAATGCAGAGATAGGTTCTAACAGGAAACACTTAAGCCAAAGACAGTAAGGAAGATCCATGCCAGTAGGGAGATTTTTGAACCATTTTGGGGACTAAAAGCAAGTTTTGGGAAAGGAGAAAATAAAATAATACTTATTGAAAATCTACCATGCACTAGGTATTTTGCATACATGATTTCATTTAATTCTCCCTACAGTACAACAAGCTTGAGGAAATTGTCACCATTTCAAAAAGAAAAATAGGAAGGAAACATTAAATAAGTTGCTAATATTCTCTCTGCCCATAGAGTCAATCCAGAATCTAAGCTGATATATATCTTGTTTTAAATTTTGTATTGCTATCATGTGTTGTTTTCACATAATGCTATAATTGGTGTCTCTTTCTAGAAACCCATATAGCATTCTGTTCAAAACCCTGAAGTATTAGGGTTTTAATATTCCCCATAAAATTCCTGTGCCAGTTTGGGGAAAAGATTCATTGTTTATCATCTTTATAATGCACCTAATGATGTCTTAGCTTATGGGTGGCAAGAATAATTATATCCATTAATGCACAAATTAACGTAAAGAAAAAAAAAGTGTCTCCATGAAAAAGAAACTGAGTTTCTTTCTTTCCAAATCCTTCCCTCCACTGCTCCTTAATCTCAAACCCATTTAAGCACAAGAGTGAAGTTGTTTAGGTGCAAGCGATAGAGAGTAATTAATGGATCGTCATACTTATATGAGGAACATAAAAACCGATTCACAGGCATGAGGTGATAACAGAGCTTGAAACACAGGAAGCGATTCCTCCGATAAGTCATGTGACTGATACCTGGGTGGAATTTTCTCTCTCTTCCTCAAGAAACCATGTATGACTGGAGAGATTATCAGACTTTGAAAATTTAAGATGTTTTGTATTTTAGTGTGCAAACATAACCTCAAAATTTCTATTACTTTGTGTTAAAATAATTCTTTAGTGTGTCTATTTTTATGGCCAGATTCGGTGAATGGACTTGCTATTCTTGATGTAACAACACCAAATATTTTCACAGAACTGTTGTAATATTTTGTTCCAGAGCATTGTTGAGAGAAAAAAAAAATAAAAAAAATCAGGATTCAGGATTATGGTAAATATTTTAGTGTTTCATGTGGATTAAGTGAAGTAGAAAAACTGTTTCCAACCTCCTTCTCCTTTTCTGTCATGTCAACGAGAGTGAGCTTCATTCCCAGCTCACAGGTGCTCAGAGCCTCACCCTGCTCCAGTATGACCAAGACAACCAACCCTGATTCTCTAAAGAAGTTTCATCCTCCACAATGCTCTCTCCACTTGTGTTCAAATCTTTGAGGAGCCTGGCTTTCGTCTAGCTTTGATTCTGGAAAAGCCTTCATGATAAATTCAATGAAGTCTCTTATTTGTTAATCGTTCACTGTATGAACTTCCAAAAATCAGTACTTGTCAGTACATTCACTACCTGCATATTGATAGATGTATCTAATCACCCAATGACAAGAGAAAATTGAGTTGGGTGGAATTGGTTCTGCAATATCGCCCTTTTGCCAAAGGGCAAATACTTTGTAGAGTTTGCTCTGTCTGTTAACTTTCAAAGCCCTTTTTACAGGTAGCTGCCTATTCCCTCTTATGTAAGTCCAAACCTCCCTCTTAATCCTTGACAGTGGGTTCTGTTTCATCCTGTTGAAAATTCTGTTAGCCTTACACTGGAATGAAGTATAAACACACCTACAGTGGCTTGTCTTTACTTCTTGTCCAATGCTGCAGTACCTAACTTTGTAAGGACACTTGCTTATTTTATAAGCACATGGCAATGAACAAGTCCTGGTCTTAATGCTTTCTACAAAAGAAACAAATGCTCTGGAAAAAAAAAAAAAAGCAATAAAAATTTCACGTGAATAAAAATATCATCAGAGAGCAAGAAGTTTTAGAGGAACATTCAACCTGCTCTGATAAACAAGTGTTGTCCAAGAAAACATGTAATTTAATAGAAATATGATAGCAAAGACCAGCTGGCAAATGATACTTAAGAGAGAAAATTTCTTGACATTTAGGAAAGTGCAACTTTTGGAAGTCACTTTTCATGTAGTCACATATTCATTTTTAAGGTAATGACTAGTAAATTACAGTCACCCTTTATGTCATCAGACACTGTTCCTTTCCATAACTGATCCCCTCTTCTTTCATATGTTTAGAGCTGGATTCTATATATATGCAACTCCTGAATGTAAAACTCCAGAAAAGAATAGTCCAGGGATAGAAGTGGATTCTGGAGCAAACTTTTTTTTTAAAAGATTCGTTTATTGCAAATATACCACAGAAGGGCCAAAGGCATTATGGAAAGCATATGTTTTCTATAAGTTAGTTTCAGGAGCTGTGCAAGTCTGTTTATCTATAAGAGATATAATTGCTAAATCAGGTGTCCCAGGTCCTAAAGCATTTGAAATACAAAGAGGATAACTCTTTTCAAAAATAATGAAAAAATAAACATTTTAATTTCATTTGTTTTTGTATGAAATATTAGAGTTAGGAATAGTAAAGAAGAGGAATGGTGGGACTTGTTGAAATTTTTCTTGTAGGTATGGATAAATAAATAAAGAAGGTGTGTGACCGTATATGTGTATGAAACATATTCATACAAAATCATATAAGCTCTGCTGAAAAGTTTAAAACTCAATGTAACTTCCAATATAAATGATTTTTATTAAAATTTATTCCTGATTTCCTTTTTTCCCCCTCTAATTTAGGACATAGCACAAATTCCTACTGAAATGGGGTAAATCAGAAGTTTATTGTTCGGAGACTCTTGTTTTCTCTGCTGACACCACCAATATGAATAATGACAAGACCAGTGATGAGGTTGTTTTTGTGATGCAAATCTCTCCATGGGGAGAATACTATAGTCATCATGAGTTTATTTCACAATTCAGCTTCTTTCTCTAGAAAGCCACTATAATGAGATCGACTGTGCCCTTTCTCTAGACTGGAAAGTAAAATTCCAGTGGATCACAGCATGATTGATTTGGGTCCCTCAGCCATCCTGGTCATGAATGCCTAAGGACTGCAGATTCAAGCAGAGTTTGCATCTCTTATTGTGATGGTCAAAATGACCAAGATGACTCCACTGTGGTTTAGTTCATTTTAAAAATGTTGAAAATCTGCCAGTTTATGTTTTTGGAAGAAAATATAGGTCAAATTTCAATACAACTAGATTCACTTCATAATAATCTATTTATCTTTTTATATCAACACAATTATTTCATCTATTAAGTGAATTATCACATAACCCCCTTCCCCACCTACTTACTTCCTCCTTAATCTTCCCTTTGGAGCTAATCTCTATGACATTATTTAATAATTATTGATAAACAATAGGTTTCTCAACTAGATTGTGATCTCTTTGGGGTCTGGGGTTTTAGGACTGGCAATATCTACAGAACTGGAAAAGTGTTTGGGATATAACACATATTCAATAAACCCATTCCCCATAACAAGTAATGTATCAAATGTATTACAATGCTAATTAAAAATAGCTTTTGCTTGTATTATACTACATTATAATGTACTATATGTGTTATATATATTATACCAGAAGAATTCAATCTTCTAGTCTTTGCCAATGTCTATATAGGCATGTGAAAAAGAGCTTAAAACAAATACCTGGACAGATAATTTCCCAGTGCAATTGATCACAGAAAACATTTTTATCAAGCAATTTATGGGACAATAATTCTGCAGAACATGCTTCAGGATATGCTCATCTGAACATTTATTAGTAATATTCATTTGGATCATGTTGCACATAACCATGAATTATATGATCAAATATTCATTTAACCTGTCAAATCATTAAGATGGATATACTTTCTTTCTTTCTCTTTCTTTCTTTCTTTCTTTCTTTCTTTCTTTCTTTCTTTCTCTCTTTCTCTCTTTCTTTCTTCTTTCTTTCTTTCTTTCTCTCTTTCTTTCTCTCTCTTTCTTTCTTTCTGAGAGAGAACAAGAGTGGGGAAAGGAGCAGATGGGGAGCGCAAGGGAGGGGGGAAGAATCTGAAGCAGATTCTGCACTGAGCATGGAGCCCAATGTGGGGCTCCATCTCACAACCCTGAGATCATTACCTGAGCCAAAACCAAGAGTCAGACACTTAATCGACTGAGCCACCCAGGCACCTCAAGGGAAATATACTCTTATATGTGTTTCTCTATGTGTTACACACACTCACCCATAACCCCCACACATGCGTACAGAGACAGTAAAGGGCTTTACAGATATCGTTAATCATGGTTTACACATGGCAATTGTGTGTGAAATTTTGGAAATCATCTGATTACTGTGGTCATTGCTTAGAGAACTATGATATTTGATTATGAAACATGCTACAGAAATTATTTTAGATCCCAAATTTATCTATTGACTATGGCTTGTCTTGTTTTTTTTTTTGCATTTTTGAATCCTACCTCTTTCTTTTCTATATTTGAAAAAAAATAAGAAAAAGGTTATTGCCACTTTCATTTCTACTGATTAAAGGACATTCTTCTCAATTTGAACCCCCCAACCTCTCTCTCTTCTGTATGCCTTGTTTCTTTACTTTGTTCTGCAACAATAAGTCCCCAGTAAATAGACTGTTCTCAGAAATAAGACCACATCATCAGGGTTACTAGTGGCTAAAAGAAAACAAATGAACATAAACAAGTTTAAGCTCCATTAGAATCAAAGGGAAAATCAATGAAATGGAAAGAGAACAAAGTTACAGAAGAATGAGGTTGTATCTTCCAACTGTACACAAGGTAGCATAAAAAGAAACAGAACACTAGATTATAAATTGGAGTTGATGTCAAGACATGAGAAGTCATGTGCAGAATGAAGGCAACTAACTGGATAATTGGAGCAAAACCAAACTATTTTGCCTCAAATAAATGGTCACTTCAGTTGAAAGTAATTTTAGACTTGAATTATGCTGAATAGTCTGATAAAATTATTCATATACCTATTGTAGGAGTGGGAGGGGTACTTTATTTTCTCCAAGGGCCTGCCAGAATTGAAATGACAGATTTTTTTTCAAATTCAGGAAGTGACAGGTGGGAAAACTTATCTATTAATGACCATATGGTTGTCATTTTTGTTATTTTATCCTTGCCCTGACTATTTCTCACCTTTCTGTCAATGTGCATTCTAGTTCTGTTTATCCTCTGCCCTTCCTATATTAAGCAGTTGGGAAATCTGGAGATCTGGATATTCTCAACAGAGTTCTACAAAATTAGGTTCTTTTTTGGGGGGGTATTTCATTTTGGGCTGTCCAACATATCTGGCCATCAATAATAATGAGAAATGACATATATTGATTTCCTGATCTGGACTAGATGCAATAAGCATAGCTCCAATCCACACAGAAACAATCAGGATAATAATTATTCTTTCAGTTTCACAAAGAAATGGAGGCTCCAATAACTTGCATAACTTACCTGAGGATACACAATTAGGCAGAGACCAAGTTGGAATTAATTTCTACTATGGTCTTACCCTAAAGCCCATGGTATTTCTATCTGATACTATTTTTATATTAGTTCTATAACATCATTTAAAAAAATCTTAGCTTGTTTTCCCATTAGAGAAGGTATAAAAAATTGAAACATTCATTTATTTTTTGGATCAGTGGCTTTTAAACATTTTTTTAAGTGCTTGCATTAAAAATAAAAGGAGCACATTCCTTTTTTTAAAAAAAAAAGATTTTATTTATTTATTTGAGAGAGAGAGAATGAGAGACAGAGAGCATGAGAGGGAGGAGGGTCAGAGGGAGAAGCAGACTCCCTGCCGAGCAGGGAGCCCGATGCGGGACTCGATCCCGGGACTCCAGGATCATGACCTGAGTCGAAGGCAGTCGCTTAACCAACTGAGCCACCCAGGCGCCCCAAGGAGCACATTCCTTAACACATTTTTTATTTTTCTCCAGCGGGAGCCATAGAGATCATTTTAAAAGTAAATCAAATTGTTTCATTACCTCACCTACTCGGAAGCCTCTAATGACCTATCACCTGACTAATATCCAAAATACAGGCCATGTCAGAACACTTCTCATGATCTGGCTCCTATCCTTCTGGCTTCCCCCTTCTCTTTCACATCCCCCACCACCACTCCTATGTTCTAGCATTTTTCTTTTCCTCAGATGTGCCATGACTTTTGATGTCCTAAAACACCTTCTTATGGGTAACCTCTTTACCCCCTCTGGCCTCTGCTAAATAAAATAGTATTTTTTCAACATACCTCTACCATGTTCTATCCACTTTCTCTGCTTTATGAGCTTTCATTATACTTATCAAAATATAAAATTAAATTACCCCTCAATTGTTTGTTTCCCTTTTTATGAAACATTGACACAAAGCAGATCTTTTAAATGATGTCTTTGCCTATTTCTTTTATCACTGGTTCCCCAGAACCCAAAGTGTGCCTGCATATAGTAGTTGTCTAGTAGTTATTTCTTGTATGGATAAACATAAAACTGTTCTTCTTGGGCGCCTGGGTGGCTCAGTTGGTTAAGCGACTGCCTTCGGCTCAGGTCATGATCCTGGAGTCCCGGGATCGAGTCCCGCATCGGGCTCCCTGCTCGGCGGGGAGTCTGCTTCTCCCTCTCCCGCTCCCCCCTCTTGTGCTCTCTCTCTCTCTCTCTCAAATAAATAAATAAAATCTTTAAAAAAACAAAAAAAACTGTTCTTGGGGCACCTGGGTGGCTCAGTGAGTTAAGTGTCTGCCTTTGGCTCTGGCCATGGTCTCAGGGTCCTAGGATCAAGCCCCAGTGTCACGCTCCCTGCTCAGTGGGGAGCCTGCTTCTCCCTCTCCCTCTGCCTCTCTCCCTTTCTTATGGTCTTTCTCTCTCAAATGAATAAATAAAATCTTAAAAAAAAAACCTGTTCTTTCTTATTTTAAATATTAATATAACAATGCTTATTTCTCCTATTTTAGATAAAAGTAATAGAAATTCTAATATTATTTTTATACTCCCCATTGAATTATCACACATACCCATGGGAGGAACACTTTATTTTGAAGAACATTAATTTGAATTTTTGAAATATTGTAAGCTAGTAATGATGTTAATATGACTTCTCCATAGTCTTCTTTCTCTTTCAAATTGGAAACAATTGACATGTAAGCTTACGTCAGAAGATGAAAAATCAATTATCATTTTTTTCCCTAGCAAAGCTAGACAAGCCTCAAATCACCTGCTAAGATTGCACCCCAGAAATAGACAGACTTATCCAGTCTGGTCTGGACCACAGAAGCTGCCCTATCAAGTAGATAATGTGTGTAAACTTTAGAACATGGAGAGGACAGAAGAATGGATGCTTATCCTATACAGGGACGCTAATACCAAAGACAAAGTAAAAAAACAAAAAAACAAACAACAACAACAGCAACAAAACTTGAGCCAGGAATACCAAGAAATTACTCCAAGGCTCTGCAGTCAGGAAGACCACCTACTTTTTCCTACTGAGAAGTCAGTGAAGAGGTGGAAATAGTCTAATAGTTAATTGTGAGGGAACTACTTCCACATGGAAACATAAGACCAAAGAACACATTGGTTTGTGTTTCCTTCATTAGTTTAACTGAAGTATCAGGGTTTTGCTTAATGGCAGTTGGGGTTGCTGCTCTCTGAAGTCCTATTGGATTAGGGCCCCACTCTTATGACCTATTTAACTGTTATTACCACTTAATGATGTTCTTTCCAAATATAGCCACATTGGGGATTAGGGCCTCAACATATGAGTTGTGAGGGGAACACAATTCAGTTCATAACATAGTCCAAATATTAAGATACTTTATAAATAAAAAGACCAGAATTTTTACATCAAAATTACCACTATTAGAGGGAAAAATACTCTCCAATTTCATAAACTTCATTGTGACAGGAGAGATTATGAAAGTCAAGAATCTTCCAGGAATTCCCACCTGAGTTGTATCTCGCTAGAAATAGTGTGGTTTTTCAGGATTTTAGAAATTGTATTAGTTCATCATTCATTATCAGGATGGTAAAATCCAAAAACTTAATAGAAAATGTAGCATTACCCAAAACTAGCCCATATCTACAAATTTTAAATTTAAGTAAAACATTAGCCTTTGAAGAAGTTATCAAAGATAATATGGTACTTAGTAGCCAGCACCTAGTGCTTCTAAGAAAAAAGTTCAGTAGAAACTGAGGAAGTAGAGTAGAGAAGTTGGAGAAATTCTTGGTTTAATCTCCAGAATGCCATCTTATTGTCGAAAAAAGGAAAGAAAGAAAGAAAAAAAAGGAGGGAAGGAAGGAAGGAAGGAAGGAAGAAAGAAAGAAAGAAAGAAAGAAAGAAAGAAAGAAAGAAAGAAAGAAAGAAAGAAGAAAAAAGAAAGAAAAAGAAAGAAGAAAGAAAGAAAAGAAGAAAAGAAAGAAAGAAAGAAAGAAGAAAGAAAAAAAGGAAGAAGAAAGAAAGAAAAAGAAAAAGAAAGAAGAAAGAAAGAAAGAAGAAAAGAAAGAAAAAAATAAAAAAATAAATTTACCAAAAAAGTGGATAAATTATATCCAACATATATATCCAGCATGAGGCTGGGGAGAGGCAGGCAGAACATCACCTGTGGCAATGATCGCTCTCTACTGTATACTTCCTTCAATGTGGAATTTGGTCTAAAGCTTTTATAAGATCCAGGCAAAACACATGTGTTAAAAATGCTTCTTGGGTGGTGCTGTGTCCTTATGTTACAACACATCAAGCAGCATATGGAAGGTTATTCCACCACTAGTAATGTTAGGCTTTATCATTTAGTTAAAGTAATGAAGCCTAGTACCTACATTTAAAACATAAGCTTTCAGGCGCCTGGGTGGCTCAGCTGTTAAGTGTCTGCCTTCAGCTCGGGTCATGATCCCCAGGGTCCTGGGATCGAGCCCCGCATAGGGCTCCCCGCTCCGTGGGGAGTCTCCTTCTCCCTCTCCTCCCTGCTCGTGCTGTCACCATCTCTCTCATATAGATAAATAAGATGTCTTTAAATAAAAGGTAAGTTTTCCTTTACAATGAGGAATCAAATGTTAGTACCATTAGCATATCCCCCCCAGGCCAAAAAAAAAAAATACTAATTGTTAATTTGGTTACTAATTTGCTTTAATTTACCTTTTTTTTTCATTTCTGTCACTAGTTATAGTGCCTTGGCATTTCTTATTCTGCTTATTTTGCTTTATTTTTCCCCTTTTATTTTTAGTTTGATTACTGGTAGTATATTAGTAATGTATTATATATTAACTCTAAGCCAAAATGTGATGCCTTAAAACAGCAAACATTTATTTTTTCATAATATTTGTGTTCAGGAATCACCCAAGCATAGATACTTCTGGCACAAAGTGTCTCGTGAGATTGCAAGGAGGGTATTGGCAAGGTTTGTGGTCTCATCTAAAGGCTTGATCACACAAGGATCAGCTTCCAAGCTTATCGAATGGTTGGTGGCAGGATTCATTTCTTCCCTGGGAGTTGGCTGTTGGCTTCCCTCAGTTTGCTGTTATGTGGGCCCTTCCAAAGTGCAACTCACAGTATGGCAGCCAGCTTCCCTTAGAAGTGAGCCAAGAGATCATGAAAAAGTGTACCCCAAACTGATGTTGTAGTAATGCTCAAACCTAACCTCAGAAATGGCATTCTGTCACCCCAGCTACATTTGTTAGAAATAAATTATTAAATCTAGCTCACACTGAAGAAAAGCAAATGCAAGAGTATGAATACCAGGAGGTAGGGACCATTTGAGAAGCGCCTTACCATAAGTAAGGTTTGTTAGTTTAAAAAAATATGTATCTCTATATAAAGTTTAAATATATATATTTTTATTTAAATAATTTATTTATATATTTACATACTTATGTATATTCTTTAAATATATTTTATTATATATATATTTTTAACACTTGGACATCAATGTTTATTGCAGCTATATTCATAATCACCCCAAATTTCAACTGGTGAATGGATAAATGAACTCTGGCACACCCTTACATTTGAATACCATTCAGCTATAAAAAGGAACATGCTACTGATAGAGTAGTGATATGGACGAATCTCAAATGCATTATGCTAAATTGCAGAAACCACATTTAAAGGGTTGCATTCTGTATGATTGCATTTCTTTTTTTTTTAATTTTGTTATGTTATGTTAATCACCATACATTACATCATTAGTTTTTGATGTAGTGTTCCATGATTCATTGTTTGCATATAACACCCAGTGCTCCATTCAATATGTGCCCTCTTTAATACCCATCACCAGGCTAACCCATCCCCCCAACCCCTCCCCTCTAGAACCCTCAGTTTGTTTCTAAGAGTCCATAGTCTCTCATGGTTCGTCTCCCCCTCTGATACCCCCCTTCATTTTTCCCTTCCTGCTATCTTCTTCTTTTTTTTTAACATATAATGTATTATTTGTTTCAGAGGTACAGGTCTGTGATTCAACCGTCTTGCACAATTCACAGCACTCACCATAGCACATACCCTCCCCAGTGTCTATCACCCAGCCACCCCATCCCTCCCACCCCCCACCACTCCAACAACCCTCAGTTTGTTTCCTGAGATTAAGAATTCCTCATATCTGTGAGATCATATGATACATGTCTTTCTCTGATTGACTTATTTCACTTAGCATAATACCCTCTAGTTCCATCCATGTCGTTGTAAATGGAAAGATTTCAATTTTTTGATGGCTGCATAATATTCCATTGTTTATTATATATATTTTAAAGTATTGCTTATTTATTTATTAGTCCTGACTATATTTGTTTTCTATTTATTTTTTAAAAGATTTTATTTATTTATTTGAAAGTGAGAGAGAGCACAAGTAGGCAGAGTGCTAGACAGAGTGAGAGGGAGAAGCAGAATTCCCGCTGAGCAGGGAGTCCAATGTGGGACTTGATCCAGGACCCTGGGATCATGACCTGAGCTTAAGGCAGACCACTTAACCAATTGAGCCACCCTGGTGCCCAATATTTTTGTTTTCTAACTCACAAATTTCTTCTACCTTTATTATTTGCTGCCTTCTCTTTCCTAACTTTTCAGTTGGATATTTAATTAACTTTCATATTTTATTTTTATGAATAGGAGTATTTAAAGATTTGAAGATTTCTTCTGCTTACTATGTTACTTTTTTCCACATATGATAAATCATATATTCTTATACATAGTATTTTCATTATCATCATTTTATGAAAGAATCTGAATCCAGCAAAACTGCTTTCTGCACAATCTCCCCCTGCCTCTGCATTATTGTAACCTCAGAAAAGTGCCTATCTGATCTAGTATACTTATTTCATTATTTACATGTAAAGTGAAAGTTGTAGAATCCCTTATCCTTTTTAACTTGTATTTGGGAACTATGCGTAGAGTGGCCACATGTCCCATTCTGTCCTAGGCAGTGTTGGTTCATGATCACTGTCTCAGAGTAATTACTGAGAGCATCTCCTTTGTTCTAATAAATGATTTGCTTTGTATGCTAAGTATACATCATACCAACAATGGTTTATTTGCTTCCTTACTCTGTGTGTGTGTGTATTTGGTGAGAGAGAGAGAGATTTCAACTTACCCAGGTACCATTTTCTCATAGGAATATGAAACCCCAAAAATCTTTGTAATGATTCAAGATGAAAAAACAAACCTTTAAGGAATCAAATTCTGGATAACATTTGATAACTTTTTAAAGAGCATTAACTGAAATTAATTTAAACTGTGTCCTAGTTGAATATTCTTTATCACTAATGTGTTTTAATATAAATGACTCAGTATAAGAAGGTGATTAAGGTCATCAGCAGAGACTCTGAAAGCTTTGGTTTTGAAAATAACTGATTCTGCCATTATCCCTGTGCCCTTGACAAGTTACTTTGACTATGAGAATTAGTTTCCTATGACATGAAATTATAACAATCTCATAGGATTGCTGTGAAAATTAAATACCTCATAAATATCAGAAGACTAGGAATCTGTAGTTATCATTAGTTTTAATTATTAATAATGTTGAATCTAAATCCTTTTTTGGAACTCTTTGATTGGGGAATTTTAAAATTTGATAGCAAGTAAGTAATTGCAAAAGGTTTTTCATCTGTTTTAATGGTTATCAAGAAACCATTTTTTTTTTCTGTATGTGTTCTCAAACAAAGACAAGTCTTTATTTTCTAATACTTCCTTATTTGTTCTTTTTTGCAATCCTGTACATGAGAGAAGTAAAGGAACCACAGTTGTAGAGTGTATTTCTGAAACAATAAACAAGATGATTTTTAAAACATGGATGTATGTGTAGTTTTTCAACCAAAACAATTTTTAATTGATTCTTTGCTTCGTATTTACATAAAGGTTACTACAGACAAATAAAAGCCCTCATTAGAATGCCTTGGTCACACTTTTTATCTCTGAGGCCACAACAAGTGTTATTCTCCAGCAGAATTTTAACATGAATAATTTAATGCCACTTAATAACAAAATAAGAAAATGTAGAGACCACTAAATAGTACTAATTTAACTCACTGTACCAACAGCAACAATGAAGATTTGTTTACATAGATACATTAAAAATGTGCTCTCCAGAAAAATCACTAAAGAAGAGAGACTTACGCAATAAAATTTCTGGAAGGAGCGCTTGGATGGCTCAGTTCGTTAAGTATCCGACTTAACTTTGACCTCAGCTCAGGTCTTGATTTCAGGGTTGTGAGTTCAAGCCTTGCACTGAGTTCCATGCTGGGTGTGGATCTTACTTAAAAAAAAAAAAAAAAAAAAATCTGGTAAAATGGTTGATGAAAAAATAAGGCAAAGAATATTCTTCAAACTATAATAACAAAATATGATTTTGATGAAGTTCAATGTAAATCTAAAGAAAATATACTAAAATATAAATATCTCACTTTCTAAGGATAACACTGTAAGAGAAATTTTAAAAGACACAGAGAGAAGCTACTACCGTATGAAAAATGTAAATGTTTATACATAAGAAGGCATGATAAAAGAGATTGCTGACAAGAAAGGGGATACATGATGCACTTATTAAAGACAATGGATCAATATATTAATATAGTAAAACTTAAAAAAATAATTAAACAAGTAATGGCCCAGTAAGGAAAAATGCAAAAGTTTTGAATAGAGTTTTCACAAAAATAAAAGCAAGCAAGAAAGAAATTATAGTAAATAAAATTAAATATATATAAACATTTAAATGTTAATAATAAAAACCTATAAATAGAACATACTATTTTCCAAGGGTGGCATTTTTAATATTTATAATTAAATGGCGGTATTAATAATATTTGTCTTTTTAGGATGCAGAGAAAGTGAACCTACTTACATCCTGGTGAGAGTAAAAACAGCTACAGCTGGTATAAAAACTACAAATCTGTCAAAAATGTAAATTATTACTATTCTTGATCTCATAATTTAATTTCAGGATTTCATCTTAAAGCTATAACCGGAAATTATAATTGATATATGTGTAAATAGAAATGTTGATCACAAGGTTATATAATAATAAAATGTTGAGAACCCAAATTACCAATAGCAAGAGGATTATAAAGTATTATTTTAATACTTGCAATGAAAAAAAATACAATTGTGTAGTCATGAAAAATATACTGTTGTGGTAGAAGTGTTCACAATATGATTGTAAATTAAATAGCTGTGTGTATTGTGTGGTCTGAATTTTTAACAAAGTATGTGCAAACATTCACATGCATTTACACTTACACACACACAAAATGTTAAGGAAAATTAGTCAGTCACAAAAGGACAAATATTTCATGATTCCATTTACATAGAACGTATCTAAAATAGTCAAATACATAGAATCAAAGAGTGCCGGAGGATGGTAGGTAGGGAATGGGGGGGATGAGGAGTTATTATGGACATATTTTGGACATATTAATCATTATTTGTTCTTTTAAGGATTTCAACTGATTGGATAAGGCTCACTCACATTTATGGAGGGTAATTTGCTTTACTCAAAGTCCACCAACTTAAATGTTAATCTCATCCAAAAAACAGCTTCACAGAATCATCTAGAATAATCTTTGACTTAATATCTGGGCATTCTGGCGCAGCCAAGTCAATAAATAAAATTAACCATAACAAGGATCATTAAAAATTAAAGAAAAACTTACAGTCCGAATGGATAGGAAGTTGGTACAGAAATTCTGATTAGAATCCAAGCTAGATAACCCTCATCTGCTAGGATAGTGAAATATCTTGCTTCTTCTCCTAAACATGACATAGATAATATATTTTTTTGAAAGAAGGAAAATAGATGATTCCTTACTTAGTGAGTTCTGAACTAGCTACCTAAATTGACAAAATGTCCATCTACCTAAGCAAGTGCAGGGTGACAGAAGGTCACCCACAATACTTAGCAAGTGGCACAAGAGCACATGGAGGTTAGAACTTACATACAGCTGAATTGCTGAGTATGGAATTACCATGTTAAATGTGCCACCTAGTTTAATTTAGAATAAGAGATTGATAGGAAAGTCAAGTAGAACTCGACATTACCTTGCCAATTATTTCATCCAATTATTTTAATTCTTGATATGGGGAACTACAGTTACCATTTTATCCTACAGAATGAGTACCTGATTGATTCACACCAATCATTATAACATGTTTAGTTAGATATGTCTATAAGACAAAGGGATGTAAAAATCACAGGTCAGCACTTGAGTCATTAAGATGCTGGTGCTATTTAAAATGTTGAGCGTATTGGGGCTCCTGGGTGGCTCGGTCATTAAGCGTCTGCCTTTGGCTCAGATCATGATCCCAGGGTCCTGAGATCGAGCCCCACATCGGGCTCTCTGCTCAGGGGGAAGCCTGCTTCTCCCTCTCTCACTCCCCTGGCTCATGTTCCTGCTCTTGCTGTGTCTCTCTGTCAAGTAAATAAATAAAATCTTTAAAAAATATGAAATAAAAAAATAAAATGTTGAGCATATAATATTACCTAAAATAGAATATACAAAGTCAAGAAAATTAAGCTAAGAATAAATATACAGGAAAATCAATATTTAAGTCACTGATGAAAACTATAAATCAGGAAAGAAATCTGATGAAAAAAACAGAGTTTGTGTTCTTTATTGCAGAAGAGTTTTTAAAAGTAATTAGACACAAATATAGAGTGGGAAAAATGTTAGGGTAATTTCGATCAGAAAGGAAATGGTTTTTAAAAAGAAGCAAAAGGCAAGGACACGGTTAAGCGTCTGCCTTCTGCTCAGGTCATGATCCTGGGGTCCTGGGATCGAGTCCTGCATCGGGATCCTTGCCCAGAGGGGAGCCTGTTTCTCCCTCTGTCTGCTGTTCCTCCTGCTTGTGTTCTCTCTCTCTCTTTCTGTGTCAAATAAATAGATAAAATCTTTAAAAAAAGCAAGAGGTAAGTGAGCATTGAAATATTCTCGGTATTGTATTAAAATCAATTGAATGTATCAAGAAAGATAATTTAGGAAAGGAATAAAAGTGGTATAAGGAGGAGACTGCAAGTTTTTTATTTTTGTTTCATAGCAAAAATGAAGTAAATCAACAATATAATTTTAGCAGAATTCACAATGAATTGACAGCCAAAATTCTCAACTGCCTCATTTAGGGAACTTCTTCCTAATTTTGCAGATGTTATAGCAGGAATATGCTACTTGCAAATGAATAAAACATTAATTCCTAGAGGACTATCACCTTATGGAATCACCTGGTGTTCAGTTTGAAGTATTAATTAAATGAGATCATGAGGATTGGGACTTAGGTGGTTTTGTGAAGAGCTTGTAAGATTGAGGATCCCCAGATTGTGCTGATTCATTATATTATCTCTGACATGTTCATAGTCACAGTAAAGAAAATAAATATCTATAAGTCTGAATTTCCTCACCTACTCCTCCTAATTTCATTGTTCCATAGAAGAAACCCTAAAACTGGGGGATGGGAAAGATATATACTGATAAATTTTTATTGGTTTTTGTTGCAAGCCATTTTAACAGCCTTGACTTGATCATTTTCCTAAGCTATTAGGCCAACAGGCAGCCCATACTTCGGTAAAAGCTAAGCCAAAAGAGGAGGGAAAAGGAGAAGGCATTCACAAAAAAGCACAAAAGGAATCACTGAGGGAGAAACAGGAGAGTAGCCTCATGGAAGAAAAAGTTGAATGAGGCTCATGGAGACAATGGCTAACAGATTCAAATGCAACAGAGACAAAAAATCAAAATGTACTTTGGAAAATGGGCATTTGCTTATCATGCACATAAAATTTCAGCTAAGCAAGATGAGTAAGTTCTAGAAATCTGCTGTACAACATTTTTCCTATAGTTAACAAAACCATATTGTATACTTAACAGTTTTTTAAGAGGGTAGATCTCATGTTAAGTGTTCTTACCATAATAAACTAAAATTAAAAAAAAAAGATAATAAATTATGTCATTACTAGATAGCTTCTGACATTTGAAATAGGGTTGTACTCCTAAGTTCTTTCACCTTTAATTTGTTTTTTAATTAAACATCAAGATGGTCAGCCATTATGGTAGGTAGAATTCTATAATGACCCTCGATGACCACTGGACAATCCTTTCCCTTCTGAGTGTGGTTATGAACTATGTATGTGATAGTATAGTCCTATGGTTTGATTATGATATATAACACAGGTAACTCTAAGAAAGAGAAATTCTTCTGAGTGGATATGGCTAAATCAGGTGTGTCCTTAAAAGGTAGTACGCTCTCTCTCTTTTTTTTTTTTTTTACTTAGCAAAGAATATGAAACATGGGAAACTTCAGGGAGAATCTTCTATGCTAGTTTTGAAGATGGAAGGGTTCAAGTAGCAAGGGATGTGGGCAACCGCAAGGAGTTCAGAGCACCCACTGCCTGACAACCAGAAAGAAAAAGGAATCTAGTCTTAACAACTGCAAGGAACTGAATCTTGCCAAAACAGCATGACCTTGGAAATAGACCCTGGGTTTCAGAAAATAATTCAGCCTTTCTGTGACACGTTGATTCTAGCCTTGCAACACCCTGAGCAGAGAACTGAGCCATGCCATGCCTGGATATACAGTATTGTGAAATAGTAGGTAAGTGTGTGTTAAGCATCTAAGTTGTAGTAATTTGTTACAGAGCATTATGAAATTAGTGCAACTACAACTATAGAATTTTCCCCATAATGTAGGTTGTGACTACATTACTTTATGCTATAAGTGTTACATTATACAGAAAGTTGAAAAGATTTAAAAAATATAGGGAAGTATTATGAAAGATGAAAGAAGATCAGAAGTGAACAGATGAACAGAAATAGAGGAAATAAAACACCAGAGTTCATCTGGACTTGAGGGCAAATGGCACTCAGAATATCTTATAACTGATGAATCTTAAGTGGAACTTGTACTACTAAAAATTTGGAGCTGTTGAATGTGATATGCTTGAGGAAAATCTTTCTCTCTACGAACCTGGATGAGGTCCTTCCAAGCAATCTGGATAGTTCAGCATGATTACAGAGTTGTTTAGTGTTTCTGAGTCACCTTCTACACCCATATGAGTCACCCACCGGACATAATAGTGTCCATCATGCCAACTACTTCCTAATCGGATCAATTAGAAACGCTGACTGAGCTCTGAGCAACCTGAACAAGATGTAATTGTATCATAGCTAACATGACCAATTGCCAGAATAACACATGGTGAGCAGATAGATAAGGGATGTTACTTTAGAGATGAGTAGATCTGGAAAATGCCACAGGAGCATTAAGGACCTCTTTGCTAAACATTCATGGAGTGGTGCAGACCCACCCAAATGCTATATACAAAGAAACCGTCTTTGAAAGAAGCAGGGTATGAGGAGAAATATAAAAGATTGAGTATTGCTACCTAGAGAGACTGAATATTACTTAAAGGGACTATTATATTTTTCAGCCTAATGTTAATGGATGAGACTGTCATAGTATTCTCTCTATCTCTAAAAGGTTAGGACATCTATAATAATTAGAGATAAAAATAAAGAAGCAGTATTGTTGCTGCATACCCAAGTCATAGTTGAATAAATGTGTTCTATACAATATAAGTATTTGCACACACCCACACAGACATACACCTCTACCTCAAAATTAAAAAAAAATTATCTGTATTCAAATTTAAGTAATCAATTTATGTTTTCACATAAAAGAGAATAGTGACAGAGTAGTGAGCTAGTTTATGTTCTAATAGGTCTTTAACTTTGGGTAACATATTTCATTGATTCTGCCAATTTATAGAGCAGTAAAAATGTAAACAAAAATGTAAATGTTATAATGCATTTAGAAAACACTGATTTGAGCAAGCATCTACCTTAAAATTGTTATTGCATTGCATGGTTATATGGAATTGATACATTTTCTAAGTGTTATAGAGAAGGTTCAGAAATCAAGCATATTTAGTTGCAGTCAGTTTTCAAGATTTTTTTTTTTCCCTTAACAGAAGTAAGAGATATCTATTTTCTAATTCTGGTAGCATCTAGAGTCAGTGTGGAGTTCTGCAGCTCATTAGAGTGCTATACCAGTTTGGGAGATTTTCTTCCTTGTTTCTTGATGCTAAGACCAAGTTTTCGAATCTATTGCCTTGTCAATATTGGGCATGATACCTACTTCCAAATTTGGGTTTTGGAAAACAACCAGGGTGACATTTGATTTCATTAGCAATAGAACATCTCACAAATTATCATTGAATAAGATGCCATTCCATCTATTTTGTTAACCTGAAACAAAAACTCATTTTTTTCTTGCTTTTTTTTTTTTTTTTTGTATCTGTATGTGAATGCTGGGGAATTCAAGAAATGTAGAAGACAGAAACTCATATTTATTTTCAACTTTAATAATTCTTTATACAAAACAAGGTTTAAATTTGAATGTAAGGTAGATAGAACATAAAATCAGAACCTAATTTTTTTTAGATCAATTCAACTTGAACTTTTGTGACAAATAAACGTGTTGATACATATTAAGTAACTATTTACTATTGCATTTTTCAAATCTTAGTCCCATGGGCAATTTCTTTCAATCCTTGGAGAATAGAATTTAAGAAAGTGTTATTTTATTTATACTTTGAGAATTGACTCAGTGATTCAGTCAGGAAGATCTTCATATTGAGATATATGTTTTAGCGATCTATTTCTTTAAAAAAAATATTTTCCATCTAAGGTTTTCTATTGTTGTTTCTCTCATATCCAACTAGGGATGTTCCAAAATCCAACGATTTATACTGATAGAAGGTTTTTTTCTTAAGATTTATTTATTTTAGAGAAAGAGAAAGAGAGAGAGAGAGTTTGTGAGTGGGGGGAGGGGCAGAGGGAGACAGAGAGAGAGAAAATCTCAGACTTCTCCCTGAGTAGGGTGCTGGATGCAGGGTTCGATCCCAAGACCATGAGATCATGACCTGAGCCAAAACCAAGAGTTAGACACTCAACTGACTGAGCCATCAGGCACCCCCAGATAGGTTTTTTTAATTCGCAACTTATGTTGTAGAACAAGATCAGCTTCTCCTTACTTCAATATCAATTGGCTTCATCATTCAGTTGCAATGAAGTTTCATTCCTCAATTGACAAGTGGTTATTTTGTATATTCAGAATCCATCTCAGCCATATAAATCCATTCTAAAAATATAAATATTTATATAAAAAATAATAGGAGACAACAAGTGATTTTCCTACTACAAAGATGCCTTAGTCCATGAAGACACCCAGTGTATTGGCCAAGTGCATATTCTTTCACATTACGATCCACAATGAAAACAATCTATGAGCATTCTTTCAGAGGTTGACTAGATAATTATGGTATAGATGTGGGTGTTAGGGGTCAGACTTATATGCAAAATAATATCAATAAAATTCATCTACATATCCATGTCAAATGAAGGCAAGAGAATAAATAAGAGACTAAGCAAAAGATGAAACAGAGCTTAAAGAAAGACGTAAAAAATAACCATCAGGAGTGAAGAAGGTGGCTTTTTCTAGGTTCTCTCCTCTCCCTTACCACTTTTATCAGATTAAATAATCATTTTTTATTCATTTTTTTTAAGATTTTATTTGTTTATTTGAGAGAGAGAAGGAGACAGAGAGAGAGAGCATGAGAGGGGGGAGGGTCAGAGGGAGAAGCAGACTCCCTGCTGAGCAGGGAGCCCGATGCGGGACTCGATCCCGGGACTCCAGGATCATGACCTGAGCCGAAGGCAGTTGCCCAACCAACTGAGCCACCCAGGCGCCCCCATTTTTTATTCATTTTATCCCTTAGACCTTCTCAAATCAGCCTCCATTTTCCCTTCAGCTTGCCGATTTCTGCCATGAGGAAGAGACAGGAACCAAATTTACCCATCCCGCTGAAATAATTTAAAAAGCAGATGAAATACATGAAATAAATATTTTCAGATTTTGGAAAATAGGCAATACAGGAACTAATAACTGAGGGAAAAGAAAAAAAAAAGTTGAATTGTATGATTGCTTCAGCTTACCAACTAAAGGGAGCTTCTAGGCAAAAGCGTGAGGATTTGAGACTCAAATAGAGACTGGCAGAGTTCAGAGTTCAGGGAAAGAAAGGTGACTAGAATTCACAGGCAGACACCGGATAGGTCACACACACACACACACACACACAGAAAGGCAGACACCGAATAGGTCACATACAAACACACACACACACACACACACACACACAGAGAAAGCAGTGAAGACATAGGCAGTGTTTCCCTCAAGTATTACCACTGACTGCTTATTAGCACATGCTTTAGAGAAAACTAAATTCAGGAAAAGATCACCAGAAATGATCAAGGAGAATAATACCTGGAAATTTTGCATGCCAAGGATTGTTCGCCAGCCAGAATGAAGAGACTTCATAACACACAGGTTTCAACTGGGGTCCATAAAGAAATACTGTCTCTTTTGTGAGGCCACGTTAGTGCTAGATGAAACTCCTCCTGGACTCCCCTAAGAAAGCTTAAAAATAAGCCTTGAGAAACAAACTGAGGTTCTAGAGGGGAGGGGGGTGGGGGATGGGTTAGCCTGGTGTTGGGTGTTAAAGAGGGCACGTACTGAATGGAGCACTGGGTGTTATACGCGAACAATGAATCATGGAACACTACATCGAAAACTAATGATGTAATGTATGGTGATTAACCTAACAGAATAAAAATAAATAAAAAAATAAGCCTTGAAAGGTTAAAAATTGGTTTCAATTAACTAAGCTACATGCCATAGCAAAATCCAGAAATATTTATAGAAGTACAAAAATTCCAGCAACCAATCATGTAAAATTCACAATGTTTAGGCTTTATGAGAAAAATAATGCCAGGCATGCAAAGAAGAAAAATATAATACATCATAAGGAGAAAAATCCATCAATTGAAATAGATCCCAAAAAAGGTGCAGGTAGAATTGGTAGAAAAGAACAAGAAATCATACATGCCAAATGGAAAATATGCTCCTTATTTTTAAAATAGTAGTGTTGGGGCGCCTGGGTGGCTCAGTCGTTAGGCGTCTGCCTTCGGCTCGGGTCATGATTCCAGGTCCTGGGATCGAGCCCTACATCGGGCTCCCTGCTCCGCGGGAAGCCTGCTTCTCCCTCTCCCTCTCCCACTCCCCCTGCTGTGTTCCCTCTCTCGCTGTGTCTCTCTCTCTGTCAAATAAATAAATAAATAAATAAATAAATAAATAAATAAATAAATAAATAAAATAAAACAGTAGTGTTCAAAGATGATACAGAGAGAAATAAAAGCTTTAAAGAGACCCAAGTGAACTTCTAAAGGTGAAAATATGACCTCTCAAATGAAAAATACACTGGATTGAATTAAGAAAAAATAAGACACTGAAGAAGAAAATATTACTTAATTTAAATATATCATAAGAAAAAAACTGTAGTAAATGAAATATGGATTTTAAAAGTCTAGAAAAAATAGGGGTGCCTGGGTGGCTCAGTCGTTAAGCGTCTGCCTTCGGCTCGGGTCATGATCCCAGGGTCCTGGGATCGAGTCCCGCGTCAGGCTCCCTGCTCCACGGGAAGCCTGCTTCTCCCTCTCCCTCTCCCCTTGCTTGTGTTCCCTCTCTCGCTGTGTCTCTCTGTCTGTCGAATAAATAAATAAGATCTTTAAAAAATAATAATAATAAAAAAATAAAAGTCTGGAAAAAATAAACAGAGCACCAAAGTTATGAGTTATCAAGTGGCCTGATAAAGATGTAACTCAGATATCAAAAAGAGAGGTAGGAGTGGCAGATAAAATATTTGAAGAAATAATGGCCCAAGTTTTCCGAATCTGATAAAAATTATAAATGCAAAGTTTCCAGAAGCTTAATGAACCCCAAGCATAACAAAGAAGAAAATTGCACCAAGGGACATCATAATCATATTGCTTAGAATCAGTGATATAAGGAAAATCTTTCAAGCTGTGAAGGGAAACCGCATATTATATACATAGACATGAAAAATCAGGATGAGAGAAGAATTACTGTAAACAACAATTCAAGCCAGAAGAAAGAGAACAGCATCTTAAAAGTACTGAAAAGAATAATTGTCAACCTATAACATTTTATTTCAGCAAAATTCATTTCAAAAATGAAGCCAGAATAAAAACCTGAGACATGAAATACAAAAGGATATATCATTATCATCAGGACCACAAAAAATGTTACAGAAAGTCCTTCAGGCAGAGATTGAAATAAGGAGAGACCAAAAGGTGGAACTACCAGAAAGAAAAAGAGAGAGAGAATGGTTAATATGCATATAAATTTAAAAATTTTGTTTTAAAATCACCTTGAAGGATAATTGTTTAAAGTTATTAAAATGAATAACAATATGTGTAGGATTTATAAGATATATGGAAGTAAAATATAAGAAAGCAATATCACAACAGTCAGGATGGGGGAAATAGAAGTGTACTCATTCAAGATTTTTCAAATACATAAAGTGATATAATACTACTTGAAGGGAAACTATGATACTTGAAAGATATATACTCTAAATTCTAAGACAATCATTGTAATCAAAAAACAGAGTTATAGAAAATAAGCCAAAAGTGAGAGCAAGTGGAATCATTAAAATGTACTTAATCCAAAAGAAGAGAAAGAGAAAAAGTGGGAATAAAGAACAGATGGAATAAAATTCTAGAAATAGTAGATTTAAACTATTTGCATCAAATATAAATAATCTAAACACCCCCAATTAAAAGTCAGAAAATGTCAGAATGCATAAAAAGACCCACGTATATGCTGTCTACAAGAAATCCATTTTAAATATAAGACACAGATGAGTTAAAAGTAAAAATTGGAAAAAGTTATTTTATACAAACACCAATCAAAGAAAGCTGGAGTAGCTAAATTAATGCCAAGTTTTCTCCTTTTTTTTTTCTTCTTTGCTAAAACATCTTAATTAATCTCAATTCTTCCTGTTCTTTTACACCTAATTTTTTTTTCTATTTTTAGGATCCATTTTGATCATCTGTGGGATTGCCACGTAAATTCCTACGAACACAGGAAACATGTACGAAAATCTGAATTTGCTGACCTGTCTTCTGACCCACTTACACAGCACTAATATAATGAACATACTCCTTGCTCTTACGTCTACAGTTCCAGCACCTGCTAATCCTATTGTTTTGCCCACCGTTCTAGTAACATGGCACACCCAGCCCTTCTTGAATTTGCATGTCTGTATCATCTCAAATCTCTTTTGTTTTATTCTTCACAGCTTTGCTTTCATAGATATTATCCCTTTCCAGTTAAGTTTTTTAGTTTTCATTAGTTCACGTTGAATAAGTATTTACTGAATAACATAAATACTCTCTGATATATATAAGTTTCAACTTAAAGTTAGTAATTCTCTGCAGTAGAAGACAATGACAAGATTCTAGGAAATTTATATTTATAGAATGAAATTTCATTCCCAGCTAATATAATCAGAAAAGCCTGATTATCAGTTGCAAATTTTGAGCTAGACCAAAGAATATGAACAGAATGTCAACAGATGAAGACAGAGGAAGAATATTCCAGGAGGAATGGTCAAGCAGGCAAAATTTCTGTCTTAGTTTTTTTTTTTCTTATTTATTTTTTTCCATTGTGTGGAAATATATATAGGTAATTTGAGAAAGAGTCTGTGTCAAGAAGATATAGGAACAGATTTTGGGTATAAATTGAGAAAGGATAAGACTTTAAAGCCAAATATAGAATTGCAGATGGTATTAAAAAATTGGAAAGCATAGGTTTATTTAGACAAGGAAGTTATAAAATCACAGAATTGTTTTCACAAGATTAATCAGGAAGTCATAAGATAGATGAATTTTTTGCAATTTTATCATTATGCATTTATTTGGCTTCTACAACCCTTCTTCAGGTTTTTAAAATGGAATATGTTGTTGAGATAGACTACATGCTTTTTCAAATTTCTTTCTTTTTTTAATTATGAAATTCTAAAAGAAAAGTTAAAAATTGAAAAAAAGGAAATCTTGCCATGGAATATTTTGAAATAGACTTTATTTTTAGAATGTTTTCAGATTCATAGAAAAAAAGGTGTTTCCATATCCCCCATACCCAGTTTCCACTATTAACATATTAACATTAGTATAGCTCATTTGTTCCAATTAATGAGCCAGTATTGATACATGATTATTAACTAAAATGCATAGTTTATTGAGATTTCTTTAATTTCTAATGTCCTTTTCTACTCCCCAGAAACCCTTTTTTCACCATCCACATTATATTTTGTTGTCATGTCCTCTTAAGCTGCTTTTGGCTATTTTTGGTGACCTTGTAATTTTACAGGTACTGACTAGATATTTGTACAATGCCCCTTTATTGGAATTTGTCTGATATTTTTCTCATGTTTAGACATAGGATTATGGGTTGTGGGAAGAAAGACTAGAAAGGCAACATGTCATTTTTAGTACATTATTTCAAGAGTTTATGGCATGTACATGATTTATCACTTTTGATGTTGGCCTTGTTCACCTGACTGAGATAGTTTGCCAGAAATTTCCACTGTCAAATTCCTCTCCCCCTGCTCTTCCCATACTACACTTTTTGGAAAGCAGTCCTCACTAGGTATTGTCAACACTAAGAAAATAGGAAATTACACTGCCTCTCCATAAGAACAGAGTATCTACAATAATTATTTGGAATTCTTCTTTATGGGAGGTTATCTATTTCCCTTTTTATTTATTTATTCAGTCACTTTATATTTTATTTTATTTTTTTAAAGATTTTATTTATTTGAAAGTGAAAAAGATAGTGAGAGAGAGCACGGGTGGGGAGGAGAGGGAGAAACAGGCTCCCTGCAAGCAGGGAACCTGACACAAGGCTTGATCCCAGAACCCCGGGATCATGACCTAAGCCAAAGGCAGACGCTTAACCGATTAAGCCACCCAGGCGCTCCTTCAATCATTTTTTAAATCGGCATGGATTCATTTTATTAAAAAAAGATTTTATTTATTTATTTGAGAGAGAGAGAATGAGAGAGAGCACATGAGAGGGGGGAGGGTCAAAGGGAGAAGCAGACCCCCTGCCGAGCAGGGAGCCCGATGTGGGACTCGATCCAGGGACTCCAGGATCATGACCTGAGCCGAAGGCAGTCGCTCAACCGACTGAGCCACCCAGGCGCCCTGGATTCATTTTTATACTTTGGAGTATAATCCATTACTACTTTATTTTGTTGCTTAAATTGTTCCAGCTTTGTGCATTGTGAGGTCTTTCAGCTGGTTCTTAGTTCTTTTGACATTTCTCATCAGCAAAATTTGTTTTGAGCACTTTACTTCCTGGCACTACAAAATACTCCAGATTGATTTTGTATGTTTCCTAAATCAGTCCTAGAGTCAGTCATTTATCTGCCCTGGATTGTTTTTCTAGAGAACAGTATTAGAAAGTAAAATTGGATGATAAGGATATTCGTTCTACTGGGATTTTGTTGCATCAAGCTGTCTTTGCTGAGAGTAAAGGAATATACATGGGAATGCTAATGTATAGATATATGCATATCTATACATATTTCTATATGCAATTATTTATATATAATGCTATATAGGACACATTAAATAGTTCAAAGAATGATATATATATATTTTTTTCTTTCTCTGGAAATATTTGGATACACTTGGAAATATCTATTTTTACAACTAATTTTTTTTTTTTTTTAAGATTTTATTTATTTTTTAGAGAGCAAGCGAGAGAGAAACAGCATGAGAGGGGAGAGGGTCAGAGGGAGAAGCAGGCTCCCCACTGAGCCGGGAGCCCCATGCAGGACTCGATCCCAGGAGCCTGGGATCATGACCTGAGCCGAAGGCAGACGCTTAACCATCTGAGCCACCCAGGCGCCCTTTACAACTAGTTTTAATAATCACCTCATCTCTTGTATGGTGGGAAACTTTTAAATCATTTATCCAAATCCTTCAATAATTACAAGATTATTTAGGTTTTCTCTCTCTTCTTTAATCAGTTTTGGCAAGTTATATTTTCCATGTTACCACTTTGTATAAAGATTTTACGTTCATCAGCATAAATATTACTTTAGTACCCTTTTGCATTTCTAAATGTGTATGCATTTGCAATTATTGTCTCAATTTCAATTCCTAATATTGTTTATAAGTGGCATGCTCACTATTTTTTCTATATCAATTTTGCCAGAGTATTACACTTATTTTAGTGCTTTCAAAAAAGAAACCAAAAGGGGCACCTGGGTGGCTCGGATGGTTAAGCGTCTGCCTTCCGCTTGGGTCATGATCCCGGGGTCCTGAAATCGAGCCCCACATCGGGCTCCTGGCTCAGCGGGGAGTCGGCTTCTTCCTCTACCTCTGCTTCTCCCACTGCTCATGTTCTCTCTCTATATATATCTCTGTGTCTCAAATGAATAAATAAAATCTTAAGAAAAAAAATAAACCTAACTAAAGACTTCACTGATTTTTTCATACTTTATCTAATTTTTAAACTGTTTAATACTCCATATTTTATCTTTTTATTGGCCGAATTAAATCTTTGTGTTCAGAAAATATAGACTAAATTAGAATTTATTCTTGATAAATTCTTGAGAATGTTTTTGTCCCAATTTATCACTTTTTATAAGTATTAATTACAATTGTGCTTGAAAATAACGTATTCTGGTTAATGTTTTAGATATATTCATTATATGCAATTCATTAATTGTGTTGTAGAACTAATGTAAATCCTTATGACTTTATGAATGTTTTACTCATCAAACAGTAGGGATAATTGTCAATATCTTTCTTTTTTTTTAAGATTTTTTATTTATTTATTTGACAGAGAGAGAGACGGCGAGAGAGGGAACACAGCAAGGGGAGTGGGAGAAGGAGAAGCAGGCTTCCCGCGGAGCAGGGAGCCTGATGCAGGGCTCGGTCCCAGGACCCTGGGATCATGACCTGAGCTGAAGGCAGACGCTTAATGACTGAGCCAGCCAGGCGCCCCGTCAATATCTTTCTACATGAAAGCATGTTAATTATTTATATTTCTGAAAATTTTGGGCTTATATTGAGAACATGCATATTTACGTGTATATTTTCTTTTTGATTTGACAATTTTATGATCATGGGATTACTCCTGAACTTTATTTTTTTTTAAGATTTTATTTATTTATTTGAGAGAGTGAGCAAGAGAGAGAGAGCACAAGCAGGTGGAAGGGCAGAGGGAAAGGGAGAAGCAGAATCCCCATTGAGCAGGGAGCCCCAGTGGGGCTGGATCCCAGGACCCTGAGATCAGGACCTGAGCCGAAGGCAGATGCTTAACAGACTAAGCCACCCAGGCACCCCACTCCTGAACTTTATTGATGCTCTTTTTTTAACTTAAAGTATTCCTTGTGTGATTTTTATATAGACCAGACTTCTTTTGTTAGTGTTAACCTGGCATATATTTTCCCTTTTTTTTCTTTCTTTCCATTCTCCTTTGTTTTTATGTCTGTCTTAAAATAGCATATGTGTGGATTTTGTTTATTAATTGTCCTCCGACAATCTCATTTTATACTTCTTACATTTAGGTATATTATCATTTGTTTTAGCTACTAATAATATTTTCACGTATTTTTACCATCTTATTGTTCTAGCCAGTTTTGTGATTGTTTTGTTTTTGTTCAATATTTTTCCTTCTACTTTAATGTCCTCTTTTAGGTTGTGTGTGTTTTTCCTCATTTTGTTTGATTTACCTTTCATAACTATGCTTTATAAATCACTTTAATGGTCACTCTGAATATTTTCATATACATATGTAATTTAAACCACTTAAACCAATCAAAACTGGTTATGTAATATTTGTTAGGTAACAAAATTAAAAGTATTTATTTTTTAAGGTAAAGACTCTGGTCCATTATGGAAAAAATATTATATTGAGATAGTGATAAAGAGTTTAAAATTACAAAAATAAATCTGAAGATTTGTTTGTTTTGATTATGAGGAAAGGTTATGAGTTTAGACTTGAGCAGGATGAGTTTGAAAAGTCTAGAAGCATAGGATTTCTACAACCAAATTTTTTTGTGATTGTAGATCATGAATGGTCAAGTGTGGTCAAGAAAAGCCAGGAATGAGGGGCACCTGGGTGGCTCAGTCGTTAAGCATCTGCCTTCGGCTCAGGTCATGATCCCAGGGTCCTGGGATCGAACCCTGCATCAGGCTCCCTGCTCAGCGGGGAATCTGCTTCTCCCTCTCCCTCTCCTCCTGCTTGTGTTCCCTCTTTTGCTGTGTCTCTCTCTGTAAAATAAATAAATTAAAATTAAAAAAAAAAAAAAAGAAAAGTCAGGAATGAGAAATTTTCATCTTTTTTATGCTGAGGTGGGACTAGTGCTAAGGGTTAAAAGGAATTTGGAAAAGGTAATATAGATTGTACTTATTCCATTTAATATTTATGAAATCATTTCTGACTAAAGGATGAGATATGTCATTACCTATTCCCATAAGGCCAAAACCATAATCAAGGATTACATATATGAGACTATTCTTTCTTTGCTCATGTTACAGAATTCTTTCTTTGCTCATGATACACAGTCTGTGGGTAAAGGTAGAGAGTTCTAATTTTTGTAATGGAAAATTATCAGGATAAATGAAGTCACTACTTTTACTTTCTCTGATTTTGTGCTGTGCATTTGCAGTCAAATAAATGTCACTAATTCATAGCGTTCTCTGACCAAACACTATAGTTCCATATAATTCAATGAGATAAAGAGAACTACAGAAAAATTGGGGTGTTGGGAAATACTCTGTGTTTTCTTTTTTTTTTTTTAAAGATTTTATTTATTTATTTGACAAACAGAGACACAGAGAGAGAGGGAACACAAGCAGGGGGAGTGGGAGAGGGAGAAGCAGGCTTCCTGCCGAGCAGGGAGCCCGATGCGGGACTCGATCCCAGGACCCTGGGATCATGACCTGAGCTGAAGGCAGTCGCTTAACCAACTGAGCCACCCAGGCACCCTACTCTGTGTTTTCTGAATAAATTTAAATTTCAGTCAAAATATAGGAATATTTAAAAGCAGTTTAAAATTTAAAGTACTCCTCAGTAACTTGATCATAAATAAATACAAATTCATCTATATACTATATCTTAATCCTTTTAAATTAAAATTTGAATTTCATTGCAATATCTTTGTAATCCCATTTAGATTTTGTTTAGACTGCTTCCTCAAAAAGACAACCAAAATATCTTAAACCAATAATTTATTTGTTCTGAAATTTAACGTAGGGGTGTCTGGGTGACTCAGTCGGTTCAGCAGCTGACTCTTGATTTCGGCTCAAGTCATGGTCTTGTTGTAGGGAGATGGAGCCCCTCCTTGGGTTCTGTGTTCAGCAGGGAGTCTGCTGGAGATTCTCTCTCTCCATCTCCCTCTGCCCCTCTCCCTGCTCATGCACATGCCGTGCTCTCTCTCTCTCTCTCAAATAAAGAAATCTTTTTTTAAAAAGTAAAATAAATTAAATTTAGCATAAAATAAACTTTAGTCTTTCTTCTGCTTGATTACAGTTTTATTTACATATACTGTTTTGCCTCTGAGTTCTTTAACCAACCCGCCTGGATTGTCTCTGAATTCTATGGTAAAGAAAAAAAAATCATTATTTACAAGTTGTATGTTCATTTTCTATTTTGAAACACATTGGGAATTTCTCCCGATTTATACATATTCTTGACAGGTTCATATGGTTTCTGACACAAGCTGCCAAAAAGGATCGAAGCTTGAGGATGATTGAACATATCCATTGTACTTCAGAAAACAAAAATGAATAAATTACTCTGTTGTCTCTTTAAATTAAATTATATACAACAATGAATTTTCCTTTGGGATTCAGGCAGCAAACGGGATCTAATTTCTCTAATTAGTTGTTGTGTTCATTCTTCTGCTTTCATGGCATTAATGCACAAACCACCTTCACAATCCAAAATGAGTCTTCTTTTGAATGACAGGCGTATTAGTCAAGACATCTCATTAAGAGTGCTGAAGGAATTTTAGAAAGTATAGATAAAATTTGGTAAAATTTCTAAAAAGCAAGAAGTGTCTTGTATCGATTTCTCGGGCAACTTATTCACAAATACTTCTAAAGCATTTTAAGATAACTTAAAGGATTTATAGCTAAATCAAGAGGGAGTCCATGCATGTGAGTGTGAGAGAGAATATATTTTCCTTGTTTTAAATTTTGTTGTCTATTTTTGTTCATTTTATTGTTTTTATTTATTTATTTTTATATATATTTATCATGTATATCTATATACTTTTTATTCATTTGCTATATAGATACAATATATATAGGGGAGACCTATATATCTCTTTGGGGGAGACCTTCAAAAAAGGTAATAAATTTTAATTATTTTAAGATTTTTAAATTACATGTTATATTCATTTGAAAATCTTATCTGCTGTAATACTCTTTGTGCTTTTTTCCTTAGTATTTTCTTCCTTAATAATAAAACCACCAGTTCCTAGCCAAGAACTTTACTGGATGAAAATAAGAGTGGATTTCCTAGCCTTGTCCCAATATAAAGCTTGAGAAAAAAATAAAGTGGCAGGCCTCATTTTAACTATGTTGAAAGAGAAAAGATAGCATACCTTTTAAAAATATGTGGGTGATTGTTCCTTTATACCACTTTTAATCAAGTTCTATGAGAAAGACCTTCTTGGTCTTGAGGTAGCCTATCCATAAAGAAAGATGGAAGAGCATAGAGTTCCACTAAGTTAGAAGCTCTCTGCCTCTGGCCAACAATGAGAGTTGACTAAATGCATCGTTATATGAAGCAATTTAACTCACCAACTAATTCTATACTCAGAACTGAAGGACTTAAAAAGTATTGTGAAACTAAAGATTTAGCAGGATGCTACTGGTGTTTCACTTAATATAGGCTGGAACAGACTATTCAAAATCAAACTAAAGGCATTGCTTCTTCATATAAAAGTTTGAGATGATTCCAAGGTAACTGCTATTAAACTGAGATAAAGTCCTGAGGGCAAGGAAGGGAACAGAAGCCAGTAACTTAAAAATAAAATTCAAAAAAGAATATAGGCTTAAAGACAGTATCTAGATAACAAGTTCACTTTTGATAATGCACATGTAAGATAATGTATCTTTGTTGCTTTAAACCACTAAATTTAGAGTTAGTTGTTATGCTGCAATTGATAAGTGATGCACTATGTGAGTTTAACAATATACACAGTTGGCTCCCTTATTGGTTTAAATCCAGGAGTCAAAAATATATTATAGCAATCTGTGGGTTAGGGCTGCCAAGCCCTCACACAATCAGAAATCCATGTTTAATTTTTGACTCCCCAAAAACTTAATTCCTAATAACTTACTGTTGATCAGAAGCCTTACCCGTAACATAAACATTTGATTAACACATATTTGTATGTTATATGTATTATATACTGCATCCATTCAATAAATTAAGCTAGAAAAAAAGAAAATGTTATTAAGAAAACCATAAGGGGGCCTCAGACTCAGTTTTGGCTCAGGTCATGATCTCTCAGGGTCCACTGATGGAGCCTCCCCCTTTAGTGTGGGCTCTGTGCTCAGTGAGGAATCTGTTTTCCCTCTCCTTCTGCCCCTTCCCCTACTTGCACACACACTCTCTCTCTCTAAAATAAATCTTTAAAAAAAAGAAAATCATAAGGAAGAGAAAATACGTTTACAGCAATATACTGCATTTATAACAGAACAAAACAAACAACATATAGGCAGACCTGTACAGTTCAAAAACATGTTGTTCAGGGTCAGCTGTACAATATTCATATATACATTTGCAAAGAAAGCAGAAAATCTTTATGTCTCATGATATCGTCAGTTTATGTATTTTTTAAAAATTTTATTTATTTATTTGACAGAGCAGGAACATAAGCAGGGGAGTGGGAGAGGGAGAAGCAGGCTTCCTGCCGAGCAGGAAGCCCGATATGGGGCTCGATCCCAGGACCCTGAGACCATGACCTGAGCCGAAGGCAGACGCTTAACAACTGAGCCACCCAGGGGCCCGATATGGTCAGTTTAAATTACAGGTTAAACAATGAGATGGAAAGAGAGCAAAATTCTGCTACCCATGAATTAGTCCATTTCTATAAAGTTGTTTATAAATCTCCTTTTGCTTTAAACCAAAGAAACTATAAAAGCAATATTATTACTATCCATTTCTCTTGCTTATAGGTTTGTTTTTGTACATGGTTTTGTACGTTTAGAGTTTATCAAGTATTTATCAACAAGGAGATTTCTCTATCAATTTTCTAATTCACTGATGATAAACTACATTTCTATGATTTTATTTTATTTTATTTTTTTAAAGATTTATTTATTTGAGAGACCGAGAATGAGAGAGAGAGAGAGAGAGAGTACATGAGAGGGGGGAGGGTTAGAGGGAGAAGCAGGCTCCTCGCTGAGCAGGAAGCCCGATGCGGGACTCGATCCAGGGACTCCAGGATCATGACCTGAGCCGAAGGCAGTCGCTTAACCAACTGAGCCACCCAGGCGCCCCTACATTTCTATGATTTTAAATGTCTCTCAAATTTTAACAATCCTGATGAATCATGCAATTGCTATGGATGTTAAAATACTTTCATATTTTTGGAATTCTAGTATTGAAAAAAGTAATAAATGTTTATTTTAATCTAGGAATATATGAATCACTTATCCTTTTTGTGTTACCCTAAATGGAAGTTGATGCATTAATAAAGGAAGAATTGTTATGACATTGCAACTGCAAAAGGACATTCACAAGAAATAAATGTATTTTTTGTACAGATAAGTAAAAGAAACAAAAACACCTATTATTGATTTTAATAATGACTGTGACATGCAATGATAAACTGAAAATATCCGATTGTAAATGTTGAAAATATAAAATTAACAGTGAAATAATATTATTAATATGAAGAATTAAATTATAACAGTACTGTGTACATAACATTTCATTGATTAAAATAACATTATAAGCAAATAAATGTTAGTGGCTTGGCTAAGAAAAACCACAAAAATGAAAGGGGGAATGAAAGTTGGGTTGGCTATTAATCAGCTGTGATCAAGGACACATAATGTAATAGGTTTCATTCTCTGGATTTCTTGTATAAAGTGATCATATTTATCTCTTGAATTTAAATATGAGTGAAGGATATGGTTGCTTTCAGTAAGATTAGGAGCAAAACTGAACATACTATTAACAGACTGTGAATGAATCCTGGCCTACCTTGATTAATCAAAATAGATTACAAAATAAGAAAGGACAAATAAGATATATATAAACCAATTCATCAATGTCTGGCAAAAGACTTAAAGAAAATTGCCTCATAAAGACAATTTAGCTCTCATGATTACATAAAACAAAAACCCTGTAAAAAATTTTATATAGTATGGCTAGTGGTTATGCTTCTCTGAACTCTGATTGCAACTAAAGTTCTGGCCTTACCTGGACATGATTCCTTAAAGTGGATAGAAGTTTGTGTTAATCCACGACAACTTAAAAGACTTCCTCCCATATTTATCATAATTTCTTGTACACAAATATCTCTGCCACCATTAAGAATAGATTTTGGATTACTAGCAGACATTCCTACCATCTCTTCCTCCTTAATTGGCCATGAAAATACATGGAATTGACATGGAATACAATTGAAATGGAAATACAGAGTTAGCTTGTCCTCGAGGACTTCAATTACACAATGCTATATTATCGTAGGGCTTAAAATATTAGCTACATGTGAACATATTGAATTCCAACCATTCCAGATATGGTACTTTGCCTACTTTATATAATGAAATTAGGCCCAGAATTTTGACATTTTATGTCTATAGTGTTTTGAGGATAATTGATTTATCTGATGTCTCAGATATGCATGAGATCTGATATGTTATTTTTTTTTCTTCTTTTTTTTTAAAGATTTATTTATTTATTTATTTGAGACAGAGAGAATGAGAGACAGAGAGCACATGAGAGGGGGGAGGGTCAGAGGCAGAAGCAGGCTCCCTGCCGAGCAGGGAGCCCGATGCGGGACTCGATCCCAGGACTCCAGGATCATGACCTGAGCCGAAGGCAGTTGCTTAACCAACTGAGCCACCCACGCGCCCCTCCATTCTCTTTTTATAATTTCTAGAATACATTCCCTTTTTCTTTATCATTTTGTTTTATTTATTTATTTATTTTTAAGTAGGCTCCACGCCCAGTGTGGTGTGGAGCCCAATGCAGGGTCTGAACTCACAAGCCTATCAAGACCTGAGCTGAGATCAAGAGTCAGCTTAACTGACTAAGCCACCCAGGCGCCCCTTTCTTTTATCATTTTAAATATGATTATAATTTTATCTTTATAATTAAAGAACTTGCTTTTTCTTTCTTTCTTTTTTTTTTTTTTTAAAGATTTTTATTTATTTATTTGAAAGAGAGAATGAGATAGAGAGAGCATGAGAGGGGGGAGGGTCAGAGGGAGAAGCAGACTCCCTGCTGAGCAGGGAGCCCGATGCAGGACTCGATCCAGGGACTCCAGGATCATGACCTGAGCCGAAGGCAGTCGCTTAACCAACTGAGCCACCCAGGCGCCCCATGATATGTTATTTTTTTTAATTGGAAATCTTTTAAGAAAATCTTCACATGGCACTTCTTAAGCTTCTAAGTTTTGTTTTTGTTTTTGTTTTTTTTTTTCTTTTCATGCTTTTTTCAAACTACATTTATTTTCTATTGGTCTTAAGTAAACCCAAGGTTTATGAATTTCTTGTAAGAAAATAATTTGTCTATTTATAAGGAAGAGGGAGCCAACACTTTCAAATACCTGTAAAGAATCCATCTTTGTTTAGAAATTAAATTTGTTTCCTTGTTAATGAGGAGAAAACTGTCTATCAGGTACCAGAGAAAAGTCAAATGGAATTGTGATTGAATGTCTCATTTCCCTTAATTTCCTCAATGTGCGATACCATAAATCATATGTTAGCATTTTACCTTCTGGGGGCATTCGGTTTTCTTTCTTGCAATAGGTGCTGGCAAATCTTCTCTGCTGCCGCAAGCCAAGACAAAGGAAGCTTACACTATATTAGCACTGTGGCCTTAAGAAAATTCAGGCAGTTAGTGAATCTCATCTCGTTCATGTATGTTCCAGAACATCTGATATAAATCAATAGAATTTTCTTAAGTGACTGAAACAGATATGGGGAACTCCAAAAGTAGTGGAGGTAAAAATATTAATTTGGCAAATTTTAGTGTATAAGATGATACTAGAAATCAAGAACATGGATGTGGTAACCTAAGAAACTCTTCTCATGAAGAGTTAAGAAAATCAATAATAAATCTAATATCTAACTGACGGATACAAAAGAATTGCTAAAGACAGAAAATCAATCAATCAATCAATCAAAAGCTGAAAAGTAAGGGCGCCTGGGTGGCTCAGTATGTTAAGCGTACAACTCTTGATTTGGGCTCAGGTCATGTTCTCAGGGTCCTGGGATTGAGCCCCATGTCAGTCTCCATGCTCAGTGTGGAGTCTCCTTGGGATTCTCTCCCTCCCTCTCCCTCTGTCCCTTCCCCTGCTCATGCATTCTCTCTCTCTCTCTCTCTCCAATAAATAAATAAATCTTAAAAAAATAAAATGAAATGAAAAGTAGAAACTAGCAGAAAATGGTGTTCTTTAGAAAAATGGAAAAGAAAGATCTAATGTATAAATCCAGAAAATTAAAAGTTTTAGAGATGTTATTTACCACTCTACAGTAGTCAAGTTCAAATTATCAGATTCCTTTTCTCTTAACTTTTTAAATTTTTTACTTACATAAACAACATACTATTTTTCTAAAGAATAAAAGAGATACCACTAAACAATGTATGTTGGAATTATGATCATGCCATTCATAAACACATACACATGTACATGCACATCTCAATCTATCCGTCTGTCTATAGATCTATCATTCTATCACCCTATCAATCTATTTATCTATATATGTACATGTCATTTTTACATTAAAACATTCTATTGTAGGGGCACCTGGGTGGCTCAGTTGTTAAGCATCTGCCTTCGGCTCAGGTCATGGTCCCAGGGTCCTGGGATCGAGCCCTACATCAGGCTCCCTGCTCCGCGGGAGATTTGCTTTTCCCTCTCCCACTCCCCCTGCTTGTGTTCCCTCTCTCTGTGTGTCTCTCTCTGTCAAATAAATGAAATCTTTAATAAATAAATAAATAAATAAATAAATAAATAAATAAATAAATAAAACATTCTACTGTAGAGGTATGCTATGTTTTAGTTCCTTCTCTATTAACACATATACAACCTTTTCCTCTAATTATTTTCTATTGTCCAGAGTCTCATGTTGATATAATTTAAAAGGTTAATACAGAATATTTTAAATTAATACTTATTTTAGACTTAACAACACATAGGAAGATTTATGTAACATAGAAAAAAATCTAAAATGCTAATGAAAAATTTTTAAAATCTTTTCAAAATTTAAAGACATCATTTTATTTTATTTATTTTATTTTTTTAAAGATTTTATTTATTTATTTGAGAGAGAGAATGAGATAGAGAGAGCATGAGAGGGGGGGAGGGTCAGAGGGAGAAGCAGACTCCCTGCTGAGCAGGGAGCCCGATGCGGGACTCGATCCCGGGACTCCAGGATCATGACCTGAGCCGAAGGCAGTTGCTTAACCAACTGAGCCACCAAGGCGCCCAAAGACATCATTTTAAACACACACAGTAACATATCAATGAAATACTAAAAGAAATATTTGGAAAAAAAACTATCAAAATATTAGGATTCAGAATACATAACTAATATAAATCAATAATAAAAATAAAAACAATCATTTAGGATAATGAGAAAAAAGTTTAAAGTTGGTAATTTAAAGAAGAAAATGATGAATGGCTGTTGAATGCAAATATTTTAGTCTATTGAGAGAACAGAAAGTTAAATTTACCATGAGTTGAAATATCTAGAGTTTTCTACATCAATGTCTATACAAAATTTTCCTCTTTGCAGGGCCCTCCAGCTATCTCGGCAACTGACAGAGTTCATAATCCCAGAGGTCTAGAAACACTGTAGAAAACAGTTTTATTGCTGCCATTTGTCCACAGGGTTAGGGACAGATGCAGAGAGGTTGGCCTGATGTCTTGCTTAGCTGCTCTTTTCCCAAGTAATCATATTTTTGTTTGATCCTGAATCCTTTTATACTCCTGTTATCTGCAACCTGAGGGCATGGAGTTCCCTCATGGATCACATTGTGCCAGCACATTTTAGCCTAAAAAGTTTTCTTCTTATGTTCAATCAATCTTTTGAAGATTATACCCACCTTCTATGCATAAATAATTCTTGTAAATTTTGGGTTAGGATACATTTTGTCCCATATCTTTTCTACAATTTCCATGAATTGGTAAGAGAGGAAACGGCAGTGTGTGCACTCGGTGGGCCATCTTAAAATCTTGAGTTGAAAATTCTTCAATATTTATCAAATATTTACCATCAGTAAATCCCTTTTAGTTCTTATCACATTTGGATGAAGCATCCAGTTTTCCTCTGTTATGGAATATTATCTCAATTTTCCATTCGCTAAGATTTTCTACCATATTTGCAGTTCAATTCTTTCTCTGTCTTAAATATTCTTCTCTCCCACTATTTTCCTTTGAGAATACCAAAATGCCTTGTCAATTGGCTTTTTTCCCCAAATTTGAAAGAGAGATGCTGACTAGCTATTTTTGATTTCCTTTCTGCAACAATCTCTAAAACTGAACAATGTGGCTCCATTTTAGATACAAGGGGAAGGAAAATATTGACAGGTTATTATGAGTACACTTGTCTGTCAGGAAACATAAGAAATTAAACTGACAGATATAATGAAAAATGGGGAAACAATGTTACAACAGCTTTACTTATCTCTCAATATTTTTTAGACATCTAGAGAAATTTGAATTTTATTTATAGATAGAAATATCCAAGTGAATAAAGATACCATGTAGAAATTGAGATTCATTTATTATATTTTTATATAAGTCAATGAATTATTTCCAAATAGTAAATGAGTCTAGCTAGTGCTATTTAATTCATAGGTAAAAAAAAAAAATAATTAGATTGAGGTTATTTGAAGATAAGCAAATAATTATTGCCAAATGAAAAGATGAACTACAATTTGTAGCAAATCATTTAAACATGATTGCAAAGCAATATAAAATAAAAATCTCCCAAGAAATTTATGTAGGCTTTAAGTAATGAGAAACAATATAAAACTCAATGAAGTTACGATTGAAGGACATATAGAGATAAACAATTTAGGAAGCTAAGTGTTTAATAACAAAAATGAGAGTTACTTAACTTAAAATCACAATGCAAAAAAAAATGAATTAAAAAGAATTTGAATAAACAATGGTTGCCCCAGGAAGCTAAGATTAGGTCACCTTAGGCCAAAGAATTAGTACTCAATTTATAAATTCTCCTATAAGTAGTTGACTTGCTGAAAACCCTAGCAACTTCTCTTTATATAAATATAACTGTTAACTCTTTGGTATGTCCCTTTATTCCTATGTATTGCAAAATATATCTAGTGCCTACTTATGTCCACTGGAGAGATATCCCAGAACCCCTAGTCCAATCCACTGTTAGCTCTCACCAAAACCTCAGAAGCTTCTTCTTTTTCTCTGGACTTTATCAGTACTACACAATATGGAGGAATGACCCTGAAGTTCCCATTTTAAGTCATCAAAATGTTTCTTACTACCAACTGGAAGATGTCTCATGCTTGTCTTAAAGGGTCATATTTTAACAAAGGGTCTATTATACTTAAAAAAAAATAAGGTAAGCAATCTAAGATTTTTTTCAATGTGGTGATCATCTAGGAGTGTTTGAGTCTCCCTGGTGCCATTGGGAATTATATGACCTCAGCTGCCATGTTTATGCTGTATGCCTTTGCCCCTTACCTTCCAGCTATTCCTGATTGAACCATGACTGATTCTTTTCATTTGCTATATACCAGAAATTTTAAAACTAATAATGAGTCACTCAGTATTTCTGTGTGACTGGAGTTGTCAGAGGAAACTTAAGGTCCATAGAAGAATCATCCCTGGGCATACAGAATAAAAAACAAGAATAGTTACATAGAGAAAGACAAATATGAGAGACACAGAAGAAGAGATCAAAATATAAAAAAGGGTAACATTTCTTTTTTTTATCTTCTACATTCAATCCTAAAAACATAGGTCATCTTGTAGAAAGTAATTCACTGGCTCATGAAAATTTTAATGCATGTACAGGGTTCAGTGAAATAGAGCCCTACTCAAATTGATCTTAGCTTCCATGTAGCTGTTGGGCCACCACAGTCATTTTTCATGATGAATGATAAAGTACAAAGTCAAGACTAAATGGAAGCCTTCGAGACTAGATCAGAGAATCCTAAGCTCAATGGTTCTGTGGACTTTACTGGAGATAGGTTTTTTAAATATTACAGCTTACTCAGTTTTCATCCGTTCCTTCTCCTTCTTCTTGACTGATTGTTTATTTGTTAGTTATCCTTGTCCATTTGTTTTTGGATCTAACCACACAAATTTACTATTAATATCTTCAAATTTACTATTACTATTGTGTAGGATATGCATGATTATATTTGTAAAAGTGCAATCAAAACCATATATTCAGATTTTTCTTATTAAAGTTTTGTCTCCTTCCAACAGTCTTATTTTTCTGGTAATCCAATATTGACACTGGCTTCACTTGAGAACAATACTGTACATCTCCAATGTTCAGTAGAATTGTAAGTTTTGGAAGAGTCAAATAGGTAATGGCAAGTTTTAGAATTGTTGGAGGCAGGAGAATTTATCTTACTAGTCCAAGAAATGCTGAGAATAGTCCTTTGTTATTTGATGAATTAATTTCCAGTGAGTGTTTGGTCAGACTTCTTTCCAGAAAAAATATATCCATAGGTTTTTTTCACCTATTTGTAATTTACTTGACCCTTCCAGCTAAAGAAATGCAGATAACATCTAATACTTGGGGGAAAAAATCAGGGGGCAATAAAGTCATAAATGAAAAAAAATGTGCATGCATAGTACATGCTTTAAGAAGATTTCATAAAGTATAAGAATTATCTTATGGTCTCTTCCCATATGGTCTCTTCCCAGCATAAGATTGACTCTCTATGATCCCCTTCACTTCTAATTGATTAATTCCTGTATCTCTTTTTATAAGCTTCCATTACCTGCTTTTCATTTTGTTTAAAGTCTTAATAAATAATAACAATTGGACAAAAAAAGTAACATGTATCTGGAGTACTAAGAGAGTTGTGAAATATCTTTCAAAGTTCTTCCCGTCTTAATTCCTGGTTTAATCATCAAACATAACTTCCACTATCCTATATAAATAAAACTCCCAGAAATTTTTCTCTCACAATTTCATGCAGTTAAACAGAACTAATCAAGACAATACACCTATTAAAGAGTATCTGTTTTGGTATCTTTGAAAAGAATTTCATCAGATATCTAGGTTTCTTTAAAAAGCCGTTAATTCCATTAAGTTATATTAAAAAATATACATACATAAGAATTGCTTTCAATATTATATATCTGCTAGTCGGTTTAAGTTAACATTAACTTTATAGGGTAGTTTAATGAATTTTAAAATTTATTTATGTATTTTTAAAGATTTTATTTATTTGACAGAGAGAGACACAGTGAGAGAGGGAACACAAGCAGGGGGAGTGGGAGAGGGAGAAGCAGGCTTCCTATGGAGCAGGGAGCCCAATGCGGGGCTCGATCCCAGGACCGTGGGATCGTGACCTGAGCCAAAGGCAGACGCTTAACGACTGAGCCACCCAGGGTAACCCGAATTTTAAAATTTAAATTTACAGTCAATATAGCAACAGTTCTCATTGCCTTGAACGAGATCTTTACTTGAGATATAGTTTAGGACAATGGGGGACAAATAATAAATTTTCAAAAATACTAGCAATTGTTATGTTGGCATATTCTGAAATTTAACCTTTAGTAAAATAAATGTGAGGAGATTTGGGGAAAAAGTTTTACAAAAGTTTTTTGGCATTTTGGTATAATACTAAATTGAAAGACAGACAAATACACAGACACACACACACATATGCACACACACAGAACATACACAGAATTCAGGCAGCAATATCAAGTAGCCTTTAAAATTAAACAAAAGTGAATAATCCTATCTGGGGCTTCCCAGATCACTGCATCATTGGTAAATTAGATTTCTGAAGGAATTTCTCCTTTTTCCATATTTTTAAAAGGAGAGTCAGGAGTGTCCTGGATGCACAGAGTTCTATGTTGTGCTGAAAGACATGGCTTTAGTATGAACATAATAAGTCTCAGGCCCTCAGGACAATTCCAGAATATGGTTCTCCATCAATAGAGTTTATTGCTTTGTGTGTGTGTGTGTCTGTGTGTGTGTGTCTGTGTGTCTGTGTGTTTTAAGATTTTATTTGTCAGAGAGAGAGAGTGGAAGCAGGGATAGTGGTAGGCAGAGGCAGAAGCAGGCTCCCCACTGAGCAAGGCGCTCAATGCAGGACTCTGAGATCATGATCTGAGCCTAAGGCAGACATTTAACTGACTTGAGCCACCCAGGCACCCCTGCTTTGCAGTTTTCTCATGGTTCTGGTACTGAATCTGAACACTAGGTAAAAGACTCATGGGAACAAATCAATCATTTGTCATAGTGACAGCAACAATCACATCCCAGTTTCTTTCAATTTTACATACTGTAAAATATATTCTTCTTGGTGGCGCATAAAGATGGGACGGGTGGTAGTGTGTTAGAGGAGGTCATCTAGGGCATTTGACCTCCAGTTGACCTGCAACCTGGACCCAGTAAACTGGAGCATCCCCAACACTTCCCCTGTCCTTGGGATATAGGTTCTACCCACCATCTCACAGTGGGAGCAGTTGTCAAGGACACAGCCTTGGGAGAGCCATGTGTTGTTGAGACCATCTGGACTGAATATGTGACAACTCCATTAAGGCCTCTGGCAGGTGGATGTAGAGATCAAGTGGTCTTGCAGTCCCCAAGACAAGCCTTGTATGTAAACTCTATTGTCTGTTAAACCTGCCACTTACCAATTTGGAGTGGCCTCTTTGCCCTCTGTGAATGGGGGCCAGTTTCAGATTTCACCCAAGAAATTCCCAAGGATGCAAACCAACCATGAGAAATATTAAGATAATGGCACTCTCTTTAATCATAGGAAGTAAGACATGTAATAACACTTTGCTATTAATTCTCGTCTTTGTTCTCATCTTGGCTTACCATTTCACTTTGGCAAAAATGCAGCTTAATTGGGCTAGTGTCATCTGTACATGAGTGATTACATGGAACCACATGGTTTCTTGCTCTGTGTTCTGAGGCAGACACAAGGAAGATGAAAATTAAAAAAAAAAAAAAAACATAATTCACATTTTTCACACTCAACTAATTGCCCAGTTGTCAGAATAGATGAAGACTGTATTCACAGAAAATGCCTCTAGACCAGCACACTTTCTAAGATTTTTAATGGCTTTGTGGTTTTCCTCCAGATATTTTTTTTTCTGTCAAAGGGAGCAAATGTTTACTGCTTTTCTTCTTTTTTAGGACACTGGCCTCTGTCATCCATCTTAAAAAATTGACCTATGGTTTTATAAACCATGTTCTTAAAAATAAAATACAATCATAAAATAGTTGGCGCACTTTTGCAGTAGAGACATGAGGCATTTGATATTTTTTTTAGCAGAAATGTGTCAGAGGTTAAAAATAATGCTGAAAAACTTCAGTAAAGTTATAAAACTCTTACATGTGATTCACAAAATCTCTCAAAATTTAATTTTGGGAAGGGGCCAGCTAGAAAACGACTGTGGACTACATGTTAGATAAAGAGGCAGAACCGTGTCACTTGCAAATCACCACACAACATACATCCTCCATCTGATGTAACTCACACTTAATGCAATGTAAAAATGAGAAATACCACAGATGATACTGATGGGGACATGAGCCACAAGTCCAAATACTTTTTGTCTAGTGCATTTTGCCCTTACTTAATGTGGTGACCTTGAACTAGTCAGGCATGAAAGCCCTCACATTTTCATATGGATAAAGGACCTGTATTAGATCATCTGTAGAGTCCTAAAATTTCATGTTAAATATTTTTTTTAAAAATGACTCGCTTATATGGGTAAATTTGGTCAATTAAATAAATATATATCTTTAGACTTAGTCTGAAGCCTGTGAATATAAGATTTGTGCATACACTTAAAAAATGGGACATATTAGCTAACTATCAGCAAATCGGAATTGTCTTTAGTTTTCTCATACTGATGTGAATTAACAGCGTATTGAGAAACTGGCAGAATGATCCAGATGCCACTTAAAATAAGCCAATATCACATAAAGCTTCCTTGTATAGGCAAGCTTTCTCCTATCAATATCATTTTAAAAGAGAAAGTAACAAAGGTAATAAATAAATAAACCTCTTAGGAAAAAAAAAAAACTTTCTTAAATGATTTCTTTCCGTTTACAGTAAACTCACTTTAAACTTTGATGGAGCCCACAAACGTAGTATTGTAAACAACAAGCACATTTGCTTGAGGGCACCACAGACTGGCAGTTCATCATGTGTATCACTGAAAATTTTTCACATTTCAATTCTTCTTTACTCCCATTTTCCTGCTGTCATTTATCCATCCTCCTTGCCTTTCTCTAAAGCCCCTTACTTTTCAGTCCATCCCATTCCTTTTTGGTTGTTCTTTCACATAGTTCTGCAATAATATAAAATATTCCCTAAATCTTATCGCCCTTGTTGTTTCATCTATCTGCAACTTTGTATTGAGAATCATCAATTAAGTGGGCTGAGAGTTGCTTGTTAGGAGATAACATCTAAAAGAAGGTTTCTACAAAGAATGCTGGGTATTGCTCTTTTGAAAAGTGCTTCTTTTTAGAATTAGCTCTGCTTAGGACAGTCCGATGGTCCTTTGACTTGCTTTGTCAGGATTTTAGCTGCTGCATCACTTAGCTGTGGGTATAGTTGGAAGCAGGTCAGCCTGTGACTTATGCCTTAATAAAATGCTCCTGCTATTAGCTTACCTTGGCCCCTGTGTGTTCACTGCTGACTCAACAATACTTCTAATTAGAGTTCTTAATTCTTGGCTATTTCAGTGCTTGAATATTGTATTGCAAGAGCTGTTGTAAAAGAACTGATCAATAGTAAACAAATTATAGAGAATTAATTCCCTTATTGTCATGCTTATATTCTGCAGGGTTTGGATGATTGTTTTCGTCTTTACCTGGTCACCAAATTTTGTTATGTTGTCATGTTCCCTAAGATAACAAATCTTGAAAATAGCTCTCGAGGCATGGCTCTATATTATTTCTAAGTGAGAACATCTTCTTCTCATGATGTAATAGGCAATTCAGATATCTCTGGGCATTCTAAGTGAGATAGCATCCTGATGATGTTTTAGTCCGCTGACCTTGGTGTGGGAATGAAAAGTGATTTTAAATTCAAAACGAAGTTAGTAGAGCTTCTCGGCAACTTATTAGGCTGATATCCTAGGCTTGCATTTTTTCCATTTTTTGTGCCTGACCCCATCAGCCTCTGGAATTCATCACCACAATCTAAATGCTCTCTTCCTTTGTCAGTATCTAAACACTTCCCCCAAACTTTTAGAAAGCTAACGCAGCAGATTCTGAAATAGCCTGTGGATTCTGTCTACCTCCTCTTGGACTGGTATCTGGTGGACGTCTCTTTCGTTTCAGGAATAGTACGTACTTCTTCCTCTAAGAAGCATTTTCTGAGAGTTTTAGGCAATTACCCAAAGACTTCTTGAAGTGCTTCTATTATCATATCATGTTTCATACTGTATTGTATTCCTTGTTACCATGCTTATTTTCCTTGTCAGACTTTGACGTTGATGAAGGAAGAAGACTCTGTCCTTATTGGAATTTGCCTTTTAGCATCTGCTATGGTGCCTCTTATCTACCAAGCCTTCAATAAATGTTTGTAGAATGAAGGAATAACTATCTCATAGCATGATGGTTCACTGTAGCAATTGGTTACCAATAAACTTAAGTCCATGTTTTGGCTCTGCCTGTGAAAAGCTCTGGGACTTTGTTCAAATTGCTACTTTTGCAAGTGAAAGAAGTTATAGAACATGCACACCTGCCCTAATAAAATTAATTCAACACAATAAAAAACATTGCTACTCATATTCTTAGTATTAAATGAGATAAGAGTAGATCCGGTCTCATAGGCTTACAGTAAGAAGTAATGATTACAAAGTTTGTCATAGCGTCTGACTTAATAACTGAAAAATTACATATGTATGTGCTTGTGTATGCGAGTGTGTGTGTGAATTTTAATGGGGCACATTTTAAATTATTCATAAATACTCAGTGACTTATAAAGAACTCTATATAAATTGTTTTATATAGCATAATAAATAGGAACATGCACATATATCCATATATGTCATTGGTATTAAAGAAAATGACAGTTATTCTCCTTTACTCAAATAGGTGGGGTTTTGCTTTGTTTTGCATTCCCCATAAAAAGATAGTAACTAATACATGAGCTCTTCTGCTGTCTTGTCTTTTTTTTTTTTTTTTTTTTTAATGTGAGGGAAAGGATTTTCTGTTTCATACTGTAACTTATTCTGCTTTGTGGTTATTTGAAAATAAGTAACATCCTCTTCAATGAATTACAAGAGTCTACTAAGGTCCTTTTTCACTTAAAGTCATGACCAATCCCCTTAAAGGCAACTTAGAATGAAGGATATTGGGTAAAAATGGAACCTTCATTCATTCGTCATTGAAGATCTTAGTTTTGTTCCTACCCTGTGTAAAGCAAGGCTCTGGACAGGACAGGTATAACCATGAATTAAGCTGAGTTCCTGTTTTTAGTAACTGAAGAATGTATGGATATTTATTTACTTACCTGGCTTGCTCTTCCTAAGAGGCTCTGATCCTCTCCTGTTTGTTCATTATCCCTTCCACATATTGTCAAGCTTTCTTGATATGATACAACTCTCCAAATGCTTCCCCTCCCCCCCCAACTGTTGTTTCACTGTTTTCTCCTGGTTTACTTTGTCATTGCTGACATTTCTTTTTCGGTCTCCTTTGCCTCCTCTATATTCACTTATTCTGTTTTTTGTTTTTTTGTTTTTTGCATTTTTCTATCACCTCCTGGTTTGGACATGTGATTTCTAGAACGTGCTGTGCTTTGCTGACCACAGCCACCTTGTAACAGGTTGTGACAGTCCGTCATGCTCATCTCTCCTCAACTCCACCTTCAGTGGTTTCCCGTTGGAAGCTTGAAATCAATTTTAGTAGAAGTTTATACACCAAGAAAATTGGAAAATATTACGAATCAGGGCTCTTTTTTTTATTATCCCCCAGACTGCTATTGTTGATAAATCTATCTCCCCAACCTTAACCAGCCCAAAATGGTATTTTTGTTTATGGCTGTAAGTGAAATACTTAGAAAAGTCCCAACACCAAGGGGGCAATCCCAAATTATTAATACATGAATATTTTTGAATAATTGCTTGTAAAATATCAAAATTAATTGCAACTCTGAAATTCTCTAAGGCACTATATTTAAAAGACAGCAGTATATTATACCTTGAAAGATTGAACACATTTTTTTTTTTTAGAAGTGTAGTGAGTAAAATGAGTGAATAAAACTCATGCACTTACTGAAGATGACTTGCATAAAAACAACTCCTGTAATTATGCCAAATTGTCCATTGTGGAAAAAAAATACTGAAAACACACCTTAGAGAGCACAGCCCAAGCTCTGTCAGGCACTTACACGTCTAGGAATACAACTGAGTAGGCTTTACCTTCCCCTTTACCTGCTAGGAAAGAATTGCGGGGCAAACACAGGAAGGAATGAGAAGGTGAAAGTAAGGTAGAGCTTGGATCACTTGCAAAATTAAATTATAAAGATTTTCAAGTTTTACCCACAACTTCATTTGTTTGTAGGAAGCTTCCCTTCTTTCTGAAAGAAACATATGCTGATATGTCCTCATTACAAGATAAAATGGTACTTTTAAATTCCTCTCTGGCTTTCTTCTAAATCAGTCACCGAAGACTTACATCGAACCATATATATTTAGCAAAGATCTGACATTCAAAATTTAACTTGCATTTTTCTACCTTCTTTCATAAGCCTTAAATTGGAAAAGTGGGATAATGGTTCAAAAGCCCAGACTAAGCTCTAAAATCAGACTTTTAGAGTTCCCTCCAGATTCTACTACTTAATAATTGTATCCTTTGAAGAAAACAATTAGCCTTTCTGTCCTTGTGTCTCCTCAGCAGAAAGGTGGTAATATAATATAAAGTTTACCCAGAATGCCATTGTGAAGAATAAATATGTTAAAACATACACACCACTTAGAAGAGTACCTGGAATTCACAGTTATAGTTATTTAGACTATATTTGCCATAATTGTTTATGTCCAGTGCATTTTCACATATACAAATTCCACAGTGGGTTTTTTTTTTTTTCCAGTTTAGAAAGATAATTTATTTGAGACAAATGATTGTGTTGTGTGCTATGAGTTTTGGAAGACCACAAATTCAGAAATTCAGTATCCATAATGTTCTAGGACTAGTTGCAATGAACAAAATTGTTAAAAAAAAAAATCTTATTTTTCTGAAGCTTAGATTCTATTGTTCTTACCCTTTACAATGTGATGATCTGATAAGTGAGAAAGCAGTCACACAGCAAATTATACTATGAATACTGTAATAAGGTAAGTAACCATGGATAGTGAATGATTCTAAACTAGAAGAATCCTGGTAAAAGTCATTGAGCTGCAACTCAAAAGATGAATGGCATTGCCCTCACAAGAAGAAGCAGGGATCGTGATACCTAGCAATTTGGAGAACAATACAATCCAAGCAGAAAAATGTGAGTGGGGTGGTTTACTGTTCCTTGAGATGAGAACTAAGATGAAGTGTGATGAGTGTTGAAGATGGAGACGTTATATTAGGAATAGACCCTTAGGACCAAAGGATGGCGGGTGGGTTTCCTTAAACAGGCGATGGAGAGGGATTGCCGGTTTCAGCCTGAGAGGATGATGGAGGTTTGGGATTCACAATTCTTTTCCTGTATGTGGAAGCAATTCAATAGTTCTTACAAAATATCTCTATTTCTGAATTCTAGAGAAATCATTCATGAGTGCTAGGTTCTACTCATGATATGTTCTAGTTTCAATTTATAATCGAAAGGTTATTCTCATAAACAAGAAAGGCAGAAAGACAGGACTATTTGCCGGATTGATGGACATCCACCATATGTTTCTTCTTTGTTATTCCCATATAAATTCATTTTTTAAACAGATAGACTCTGACAAAAAGGCATTGGCCTAGCATTTAGGAGATGGTGACATGAATAAGGCACAGAATTTGGTTTCAATTATCATAATTAAAAGGCTAATAATCAAAATACACAAATAATATTTTTCAGCTTGGAAGTTAATTTTATGATAAGAAAAATTTAGCAAAGCATTGAAGTGGTGTTCTGAGAACAAGGAGATGAAATACCAATCTGTTATCAATTTCGACTGATATCAACAGAGGTATGGGTCACTTAATGCTTCATAAAAGAAGTGGAGTTTAAACTGAATGATCTGACGATTTAAGAAGACTCAGCATTCAAGGAAAAGCAACATCAAGAACAAGAGATGGGGAGATATGCTTGCTTATTTGTTTTTTCCAGTTTCCAAACACTTTTTGTGTTGTAGTTCCAGATTTGTTTGGGGACGCATGCTGGTAACAATGTATTCAGACTCTGGAGACAAATGCTCTTCTCAGTATCAAAAATTCTATTAATCTCTGGACAAATTACTTAACTTCTGAGACTTGACTTCTTCAGCTGCCAAATGATATTATGGGAATAATAATAGAAGCTACCTAATAAGGCTGTTGTGAATATTAAAAAAAATATATATATGAAATGTATTAGAATAGTGACTGGCAGAGTGTATCATTCAAAAATATTATTTTTTATTAAGGAAAAAATTTAATTTGTAGCATTTATTTTAAAATAAATTATCTGGTTAACTTGAACACATGTCATGGGCAAAATCTAGAGTATAATGAAATAATTATGGATTTAATGCAAAGCACTTGTGAAACTGAAAGCTTTTGAATGTAAGACTGACATGATGAGTTTGGATTTATTGTTCTAAAGCTGTGATTTATCAGCAAGAATTTGGAGGCCTGACTGTTTCTGTATTTACAGTTTCACAGAAGATAAATGATAAAACAAAACAGAACAAAATTATCCCAAAGGAACAAGTTGTTCCAAGATTACTTGGTGAGCCAGATAGTATATATCTTTGGTTCCCAAACTTCAGATTTCTTTTTTTTTTTTTTAAGATTTTATTTATTTATTTGAGAGAGAGAGAATGAGAGAGAGCATGAGAGGGAGGAGGGCCAGAGGGAGAAGCAGACTCCCTGCTGAGCAGGGAGCCCGATGCGGGACTCGATCCTGGGACTCCAGGATCATGACCTGAGCCGAAGGCAGTCGCTTAACCAACTGAGCCACCCAGGCGCCCTCAAACTTCAGATTTCTTGAATATCCTTTTACTTTTATTATTTTTACCATCTGATGACCTCCTTTGAATTCCTGCTTTGGGTTTTACGATGGTATGAAATACTGACAAACAATATGTTATGTCAGGTGTGTCTTCCTCTTCCTTGGGTAGTGTAGCACCGTTTTCAAGTTTATAGGGCATAGCGCATCAAAGTAAAGAATAATTCTTGTGGCGAATTTTCAAATAGTTTGTTAGAGCACCATTTTGGGGATTAGAGGGTTTTCCCTTGTTACTAAAAGCAAGCTATGCCAAAAGATTCTTTAAGTATCAAAATTATACTTTGTATCTCTCCATTAAAGTTTGACAATTACAGTAGATGCTTAACTTGTTTTTATCTTTTTAAAAAAATATTTTATTTATCTATTTATTTATTTGAGAGTGAGGGAGCACACAGGTGCATGCACACAAGTGTGGGGAGGGGCAGAGGGAGAGGGAGAGAGAATCCCAAACAGACTCTGCACTGAGCGTTATGTGGGGCACAGAGCCTCTCCTGGGTTGTGGAGCCTGTTGCAGTGCTCGTTCTCATGACCCATGAGATCATGACCTGAGCTCAAATCACGAGTCTGATGCTTAACCGACTTAGCCACGCAGGCGTCCCTTACGTTTTTTTCTAGTTGGCAAATATAGTGCAGGATTGTGATGACAATTATTATTTCTCTAACATATAAAAATTCTAAATATTATAATTGATATTCATAAAATACCACATTAATTATATAACATAGTAATAAGATAGTCCCTCTTAGAAGCTATCATTCTTACTACAATTTATTCCTACACATTCATTTATTTAGGAAAAATCAGTTAATTGGAAAAATCTGTGGTCTGGTTGCTATTTGCACAGGACATCTACATGACCTAATCCCTGACACTTTGACTGGTTGGTGAGGACTATACTGTAACTATACTCTTTCTCTTCCATCCAAAATACATTTAAGAACTAACTTTGGGGGGCCTGGGTGGCTCAGGTGGTTAAGCGACTGCCTTCGGCTCAGGTCATGATCCTGGAGTCCTGGGATCGAGTCCCACATCGGGTTCCCCGCTCAGCAGGGAGTCTGCTTCTCCCTCTGACCCTCCCCCCTCTCATGCTCTCTCTCTCTCATTCTCTCTCTCAAATAAATAAATAAAATCTTTAAAAAAAAAAAAAGAACTAACTTTGTCACACATTATTTTGTGAGACTCAAGATAATCATCTAAGATTACTAAAATTCTAGTTTGTAAAGTGAAAAAGAACAAATGGAATAAAACACTTTATCACCAAAATAATATGTGTAAGTTTAGGAAGGAATAAAGCTGATATTAGAAAATGCTGGTTCTCTCCAAAATAAAGCAAACAAGGGGTGCCTGGGTGACTCAGTCATGTAAGCATCCAACTCTTGGTTTTGGCTTAGGTCACGATCTCAGGGTCTGGGGATCAGGGCCCCACTCTGGGCTCCATGTTCAGCAGGGAGTCTGTTGAGATTCTCTCTCCCTCTTCCCATCCCCTGCTCTCTCTCTCTCTCTCAAATAAATAAATAAATCTTTAAAAAAAATTTTTAAAAAGCAAGCTGTGACATATACTGAACTTACGTAAATTCTCCAGGAAAGTGTATTTACAAAATAAAGCATAAACATGTTATATAAATTTAATTGGGAGTAGATTCATAAAATATCAATAAAATCCAGGATATTCATGCATAAGAGTATTTTAACTCCTTTAAAGATTTTTTTTTTTTTTTTTTTTATTTGAGAGAGAGAGAATGAGAGACAGAGAGCACGAGAGGGAGGAGGGTCAGAGGGAGAAGCAGACTCCCTGCCGAGCAGGGAGCCCGATGCGGGACTCGATCCCGGGACTCCAGGATCATGACCTGAGCCGAAGGCAGTCACTTAACCAACTGAGCCACCCAGGCGCCCAAGAGTATTTTAACTCCTTTAAAAACACATTTTCCTTCTGTCATGTTCTATAATGGAACAAAATTTTCTACTAGTATATCGAGTTTTATAATATTTAATAGGAAGATTAATAGATTATAATGAGTCTACAACTTCTGCATAACAACAGAATTCTCTTAGTACAAACCTAGAATTTTTTTCTTTTCAGATAGTTTCTTTTATTTCTGTTTTTTTCTTTTATTTCTGTTAATGTGATATATCAAATACGTCTCATAAGAAAGTTTAAGAAGTATGTAAATTTCTGAATATATTCATGTTGTTTTCATGCTTCCCTGTAACCCAAACGTTATGACTTCAACTTCTTATAATTTATGTATTTATTTGGTATAACATAAAAATAGTTGTACATAACATTTCTTCCTGAAATACTTTGAGTGCATTAAATTGCAGTCTATGCAATTTGGCAATAAGTCTAATTCTTTTTATTTTAGCACTGAAAGTACTCTTAGAGTGAAGCTTTACATATAGAATCAGATTCCCATTTTCATTTCACTGTCATTTATCAAATTATCTGCCTTTACACTCGCCAGACAAATCAGTTGCAATTAATGCTCTCTTAGCCAAAGTGGATGCAATTGTAGACCTCAGATTACAATTTTTGGAGATGAAGACACAATATAAAAAGGTAAAAATAAAGAAAAGTAACAAAAAACTTAAAGTAATGCAACTATTGCATACAAACACACGATGATTTTTTAAAAATATGCCAAGATTTTGTCAACTTGTTCTTTTCAGATTTATACTGAGATTTTTCTCAGTCCCAGTATTTAAGTTTAATGATCTATAACTAAACTATAACCACGTACATGTATATACCTATATGAACTGATATACAACAGGAATATGAAACATAAACATTAAAAATGTCTTTTACTTACCTGGAGTTGAATACCATCCACATCATCACAATATGCAGCATTGACAACAGTAATTATTATGGCATCAAACAATGAAAAATCTCAATTAGAAATGCAAGCAGGGAGTTGAATATGCTTTCTGAATTAAAAACCCCTGTAAGAAAGCAGTAGACAGAAAACAACTTAAAATCTTATACTAGAAAATCAAAGAATAAATAAATCAGAGCATTATGATGTTGATTATACAGCAATAATATTTTTTCAAATCATAATGTTTACTTCTTTTTTGTATTTCCTAGGGAGACGCACAAAAATAAGGAAGAAAAGATGTAAGCAGGAAGAAGAGCTGCCAAAATCTGTTTTTGTGCAGCATGAATAGGTGATGGGGATTAAGGAATGCCTTGTGATGAGCACCCGCTGATGTATGGAAGTGTTGACTCACTATATTGTACACCTGAAACTAATATTACATTGTAGGTTAACTGGGATTTAAATAAAAACTTAAAAAAATTAAGAATTAAAAAAATAAACATTAATTATATAGCAAGGAGTTGTGCAGAATGGCTTCTAAACTTGTAGACTTTCATGCAGCTGTAAAAGAACAGAAGATAAGAATTTTAATGATAGAGTTAGTGTATGCATTCTTCAGGTTACACGTGAAAATAAATGTTAAATATTTATAATTGTCATTAGCTGTGTTTACACCTACTATTTTCTCTAAATGCTTTTGTGGGTCCTGTGGTCTTAGTTTATAAATAGGGCGATTTTTATCAGATTAGGTCGATTATTCTAATACCTTTCTTGGAAAGACAGACTGTAACAAGATGTTTGAAGATGTACTTTTCTATTTCCTAATGATTACTTTCAATTCTTTAAAAAAGTTTTCTTTTAAATTACAGTTAGTTAACATAGAGTGTAATATTAGTTTCAGGAGTAGAATTTAGTGGTCCATTACTTCCATACAACACCCAGTGCTCATCACAGCAAGTTCCCTCCTTAACCCCCATCATCCATTGAGCCCATCCCCCCCACCCACCTCCCCTCTGGTAACCAGCAGTTTGTTCTCTATAGTTAAGAGTCTGTTTCTTGGTTTGCCTTTCTCTGTTTCTTTTTTTTTTTCCCCTTTCTTTTAAGGATAATGTACCACCTCCTAATGGAGAGCATTAAAAGCCCTCTGTATTATGATGGCAGTCCAATTTTACTGTTGTTCTTCACACACATGTACTCCAATCAGGAGGAATTATTAGCTGTTTTATATTTTTGACATTTTTTTTTTGTTATTTGCAGAGCCTACACTTTCAGTCTGAAATGCTTGTTTTCACCACTCTTAAGGTTTCTTTAATTTTTTTGCTACAATTAACATCTTTCTAGGCACTCTCAAACCACACTGTCTGTCTGCCTGATGCAAGAGTTTTCTGTTTTAAGACTTTTTTTTTTTTTTTTTTTTTTAGGGTAGTTCACAGCAAACTTTAGAGGAATGTACAGAAATTTCCCATTTACCCCACTGCCTCCACAAATGCATAGGCTCCCCCACTACCAACATCACTCATCAGAGTGACACGTGTTATAATTGATGAGCAAACATTGGCACATCTTAAATGCCCAAAGCCGGTAGTTTATCGTAGGGTTCACAATTGGTGTTGTGCCCTCTATGGGTTTCAAAAAAAATGTATAATGACACGTATCCATTGTTATAATATCATACAGAATATTTTCACTGTCCAAAAATTCCTCTCTGCTCACCTGTTCAAACCCTTCCCTCCCCCAACCCTTGGCAACCACTGATGTTTTTACTCTCTCCATAGGTTGCCTTTTTCAAAATGTCAGAGGGTAGGAATAATATAGTATCTGATCTTTTCAGATTGGCTTCTTGCACTTAGTAATACACATTTAAGATTACTCCATGATGTGTGTGTATGTGTGTGTGGTTTGATAGCTTATTTCTTTAGCATTGAATAATATCCCATTGTCTGGATGCAACAAGTTTATCTGTTTACTTGGTCAAGGACATATTGGTTGTTTTTAAGTTTTGTCAATTGTGAATATACCTGCTGGAAACATCTGTGTTCAGACTTCTGTGTGAAAATATTTTCAACTTTTTTTAGGTAAATACCAAGAAGCATGATGTTTAGATTTTATGGTAAATATATTTGTTTTGTAAGAAACTACCAAACTCTCTCTCACTCTCTCTCTCTTTTCTTAAAGATTCCTTTATTTAGAGAGAGAGAGATTGAGAGAGAGAGTGGGGGTGGGGAGGGACAGAGGGAGACGGATTGGGAGAGAGAGAATACCAAGCAGATTCCTTGCAGAGCAGAGAGCATAACACAGGGCTGGATCTCAGGACCCTGAGATCATCACCTGAGCTGAAGTCAAGAATCAGGTGCTTAACTGACTGAGCCACCCAGGCAGCGCCCCCCAACACGCTCTTTTTTCTCAAGATCTCTGTTGTTATTCAGAGTTTTTCTGTGGTTCCATACAAGTTTTAAAATTATTTGTTGTATTTCTTTGAAAAATGCCATTGGAATTATGATAGGCATTGTCTTCAATCTGTAAGTTGCTTTGGGCAGTATGGGCATTTTAACAATATTGATTCTTCCAGTACATGAGCATGGAATATATTTCCATTTATTTACATCTTCTTCAATTTCTTTCATTAATGTCTTGTAGTTTTCAATATATGGGTCTTTCACTTTCTTGGTTAAATTTATTCCTAGGTATTTTATTCTTTTTGATACAGTTGTAAATGGGATTGTTTTCTTTATTTCTCTTTCTGATAATTTCTTATTATCTGATATTAGGAAATTGTGTACACTTTTTTTTTATATATATTTACCTGGCTAGAGGCTCATAGATTTTATTGGTATTTTTAAGAACCAACTTTTGGTTTCATTGACATTCTCTGATAATTTTCTGTTTTCACTATTATTGATTTGTTTTAGGTTTTATTTATTTTTTTCCTGCTTAATTTGCATTTAATTTTGTCTTTTTTTTTAGATTTCTCAGGTGGAAACTTATATTATTGATTTTAGGTCTTTATCCTTTTCTAATATATGCATTCAATGCTCTAAGTTTTCCTCTAAATACTCCTTTTTGAGATCCCACAAATTTAGATAAGTTCTATTTTATTTTAATTAAGCTCAAAATATTTTTTAAATATTATTATTTTTTTAATTTTAGAGAGGGAAGGGCAGAGAGAGAGGGAGAGAGAAGATCTCAAACAGACTCCCCACTGTCTGTGGAGCTGGACACAGGGCTCGATCCCAGGACCCTGAGATCATGACCTGAGTCAGAATCAAGACCTAGACAATTAACTGACTGAGCCACCCAGGTGCCCCTCAATATATATATATATATATATATATATATTTTTTAATTTCTGTTTACGTTCTTTGATTCCTGTGTTATTTAAAAGTTTGCTGTTCAAACATTTTGTAATTTGGGATTTTCCAGTTATCTTTCTGTTACTGATTTCCACTTTATTTTCATTTTGACCTGAGAGCAGACTTTGTATAATTTCTATTATTTTAAATTTGTTGGATGCCTGGGTGGCTCAGTTGGTTAAGCGACTGCCTTCGGCTCAGGTCATGATCCTGGAGTCCCGGGATTGAGTCCCACATCGGGCTCCCTGCTCAGCGGGGGGTCTGCTTCTCTCTCTGACCCTTCCCCCTCTCATGCTCTCTCTCTCTATCTCATTTTCTCTCTCTCAGATAAATAAATAAAAAGTCTTTAAAAAAAAAATTTGTTAACATTTGCTTTATGGTCCAGAATGTGGTCTATCTTAGTAAATGTTCCATGTGATCTTGAAAGGAATGTGTATTCTGCTGTTGTTGGATGAAGTCACTGAAAGATATCAATTATATACAGTCGAAGGATCATGTTGAGTTCAATTATGTCCTTCCTAATTTTCTGCCTATTAGATTTGTCCATTTCTGGTAGAAGGGCAATGCAATCTCTAAGTATGATAGTAGATTTATATATTTCTCCTTGAAGTTGTACAGCTTTTGCCTCACATAGTTTGATACTCTGATGTTAGGCATATGCCCATTAAGAATTGTTATGTCTTCTCGGAGATTTACTCCTTAACATTATGTAATGCCCTTCTTTATCCCTGGTGACATTTCCTGCTGTGAGGTCTTCTCTGTCTGAAATTAATAGAGTTTCACATGCCGTCTTTTTATTAGTGTTAGCATGGTACACATTTCCCCATTCATTTACATTTAACCTATATATATCTATATAGATAAGTGCTATAGGCTTCTGGTAGACAATATGTAGTTTGTTCTTATTTTTTGATCCACTCTGAAAATCTTTGCCGTAACTGGTGCATTTAAGAATTACACATATTTTGAGCAAAATAATATTTTGTATTCCATATATTTGAAAGGGTAATTAAGTGACATTTTATTTCTTGAGACTTTTTCATATTCAATAATGCTCATTTTAATTCTTCCAGATAGGATTCTCAGTTTTCATGCAGTCATTTTTTGTTAATGTCTAATTATTCTTCCATCATCCATTTAGCGACTTTTGTTTTTTCTTTTTGATACATTACACTTCAGTCGTATCACATTCAGCCTGCTTGGGCTCGACTTAAAATAAACTTATTCTGTGAAATGACAGTAAAAATCAGCAAAACAAAATGTCATTGCAAACTGCCTTATGCTTTTATGGCTTACGATGATAAAATCTCCTATAGGACTTTCATGATCAGGTTAACAGATCAGTAGCTAAATTTTTATCAATCCCTACTTTAAAAGTACTAAAGTAATAAACACCAAATAATGAATAACATATTAAATAAGTTAATAAATTAAATTCAATTATGTGTTTTAAAGTAGCAAATATATAATAAAAACAAATTCAAACTTAATTATTAAATTGACAGAATAATCATGGCTTAGGTTATTTTTGAGAGACATATATATGCATATTGGCATTGCATTCCTGTCACAAATAAGTACATAAGTGCTATAGATTAAATGTTTGTTTCCTCACCAAAATCATATTTTAAAATCCTAATCCTCAAGGTGATGGCATCAGGATAGGGATCTTTGGGAGGTGATTAGGTTATGATGGTAGAGTCCTCATGAATAGAATTTGAACCCTAAAAAAGAGACCAAAGAGAGCTTCCTATCTCTCTTCCACTATGAGAGGGCACTGTAACAAGATGGCCATCTATGAACCAGGAAACAGGCTTTCACCAGATATCAAGTCTGCTGGTGCCTTGATCTTGGACCTCCCAGCCTCTAGAATGGTATAAAATAATTTTCTGTTACTTATCAACCACCCAGTGTATGGGATTTTGTTAGAGCAGCCCAACCTGACAGAGAGTAAGCAAGAATAACAAGTCTTAAGCTAACTCAAAATTAATGTATGTGAGGATTAAACTTTACTACTTTTAATCTAATGTCTATTTTCCAGTTGTATGTCTTCCAGTTATATGAGTATAGACAGATAGAATAAATAGAGTGCTAGGGAAAAAGCAGATGCTTAATAAGTAAATGTTGAGTTGAATTTAGAGACCATTATTCCAAATTCTTCTGACCAGATTCAGAGTTTTACTCAACAATAGATTGAATAAGTGGCACTCATCAAACTAAAGGATAGTATTCAGTTGTTGAGAGTTTAGCAAAGATTGGTAAAAATGTACAGATGTTTTCAGCAGCATCCACACAGACACACTTAAAGGCTAAAGTAGCATGGTATGTAAACAAAGCAGTATATTCTGTTTCTGTAAGTCTGAAGTTTGCTCGTGTAGAAAATTGAACCCATTGGAGCTTGTTCATGAATACAGAAAGATTTTCAGGGTTGAGGTTCAGGAGTTTTATGTTTTACAGTTTAAAAATGACTTCCCCCAAAACATAAAAATTCTTTAAATATTATAGTTATTGTCATTTTAAAGATAAATTGGTTAATGCTGAGAATTGCTTCTTCTTATTTGGAAATTTTAGCTTCTCTTTCAGGCAGAGCAACTAGTTGTCCCCCCAAAATAAGTGTTACGAAGTTAACATTATTTGACTTTTTCATTTTTTGTCCTAATATCAATTAATAGATTTTATACCACAAGCAAACGTTAGGTTAATATATTCTCAAATAGCTGGATGTGGTGCTAAAAGAATTAATCAGATTGACTTTGGTGTATGTTGTAGAAAGAATAATGTCCGGGCGCCTGGGTGGCTCAGTCGTTAAGCGGCTGCCTTCGGCTCAGGTCATGATCACAGAGTCCTGGGATCGAGTCCCACATCGGGCTCCCTGCTCAGCAGGGAGCCTGCTTCTCCCTTTTCCACTCTCCCTGCTTGTGTTCCTGCTCTCTCTGTCTCTGTCTCTGTCAAATAAATAAAATAAAATCTTAATAAATAATAATAATAATAATGTTCTCCTCCCTCACTTCAAAGATGTACATGTCCTAATCCCTGGGACCCATGACTACATTAACTTCCCTAGTAAAAGGAACTTTGCAATTGTGATTCAGGTAAGCATATTGAAATGGAGAGATTATCTGAGATTATCTATTTGAGCCTTATATAATCACAAGTCTCTTTACAAGAGGGAAATAGGAGAGTCAAAGTTAGGAGAAGGTGATGTGCCCATGGAAGTAGAGAGAAGCCAAGCAGCTAGGAGCCAAGGAATGCAGGCAACCTCTTATAACTGGAGAAGACCAGGAAGGGATTGTCCCTGGAGCATCCAGAAGGGACCATCCCTAAGGAAATCTTACTGTCAACCTGGTAAGATTCATTTCAGACTTCTGACTTCAAGAACTCTAAGATAACAAATTTGTGTTATTTTAAACCACAAGGTTTGTTGTAATTTGTACTGCAGCCATGGGAATCTAATACAGAGCATGAGAAGGAACTTGAAAATTAATGTCTTCCTTTGTTGCCTATGCATTGTCATTTTCTTTGTTCTTATTCTGTTTTGTAAATTTTGTCCTTATATGACTTTACATTATATATTTCCTTATTTGTTTTTATATTTGATTTCACTAGTATATAAAGGCCACACGTATTTGGACTTTGTTTTCTTCTCTGCAATATGCCTACGATAAGGTCTCACACATGATGGGCAATCAATAAATTTCTGTTGATCACTGAATGAAACATGAATGAAGATTATTATCAAAGTCTAGGACACCATTATTAGGAATAATGATTCCTTAGTATGTAGGAGAAACATTCTCCAGAAAATTAATAATAATTTGTAATTTTAATGATAGTATCTTAACATTTGAATGTTGCTTTATGATTGATATACTTCATCTCATTAGCTTTTGAATCATAATTTAAAGTCCAAAAAACCAAATATTATATTTTTCATCTTTGTAGTCACAATGTCTAGCACAGTTTCTCCATAAACAAATAATATCAACCAATAACAACCAATATCAACAACATATCTCCTGGTTGTCATGGTAAGAATTTCAAATACATTTCTTGATACTCTTTTCTCACATTAGGGATTATGGGAAAGACTGAGTGTTTCACTTGTTTGTCCAATATTTCACAGCTAATAAGTAGTGATACTATGATTCAGGGTCATTTGTTTCAGACTAGGAATGCCCAGTATCCCTATGTTACAAGGGCAAGAAGTAAAATTGTGCATGAGTATTGAAGGGGCTGGATTTGAGCAAAATTTAAGTCTTGGTCATTGCTTGAATAAAGAGGAGAGTTACTTGGATGAAGCCCAGATATCACATTAATGTAAATTCCAAATGCTACAAAAATTAAAGTCTTTAAAAAGCAACAAATTATATTAAAATAATATGAGTTGTTATTTTACAATGTCAGAATGTTGAAGATCTCTCTAATCTTGATTTTTAAATCCATAAGATACAATAATTTGAGAAAGTGGCTAACTCCACAAGTGAAATTTAAAGGGAAAATGACAAAGTGAGAGATACTTCACAACTCAGATCTTAGACAAAAGGCTAACCCCCCAATATGTAAATAGCTTCTACAAATTAAGAAAATCAATAGAAAAATGGTCAAAGGATAAGAAAAGATGGTTATTAGAAACTCTTAAATATATGAAAATACTTTCATCATGACTTTTAAAAGGAAAAATGGAAAATAGCAATTTTTTGTAATCTACCAGATTGGCAAACATAAATATTTGATTAAACTCTGTATTAACAGGTCTCAATCATTATTGGTGGAGTTGTGAATTGTTAAAATGTACATGGCCAGATCTATTAAAAAATACACATACTCTTGTGTCTAACAATTTAAATTCTGAGAATTTAGAAACATATGTAGTTGAAAATATTTCAAGTAATGTACATACAATTTTCTCAATGCATCATTGTCTATAATTATTGAAAACATTTGGAAGCAATACAAATATATTTCAATAAGGAATTGTATAAATAAATTATGATAAATACCTATAATGGAATACTATGAAGATTTAAAAAAAGAAGCAGCTCTTATGTGCTGATATGGAAAGTTTGCCAAGATAAATTGCTAAATGCAAAAATCAAAGTTTTGAACAATGTGTGTTGCATCCTCTCTTTGTATAAAAGCAAGAAGTTGGAAGAGAAACATACATTTGTATTTTATTGTGTACATTTTTAAACATCTTCTTAGACCATTAAAATATAATACAAATTGTACAAAATTATAAAAAGCATTTACTCTTTTCTGCTGCAAGTCATGGAGTGAGTTGGATAAATGGGTTCAACCATAGGAGACAGGCATTTTTTGCAAATAAATTTAGTTTCCATAATAGAGTGAAAATGTCCCATTTTTAGAACTAGTTTATCCAACTGAAAGTAAATGTGAATAAAATAATCATTCTTAACCTCTCAGAAAAGAACATGATATTTGATGGAAAATATAAGTATAAATTATTGCACAGAAATAAAAAAAATATTATTTTTCTAGGACTGCTTGGCTGGACAATATTTTTCACATAATATCTATGATAAATAAAACAGATATTAATACCTTTTGACTAGTTTTCATCACTGTATATTGGCTTTTTCCTTCTTAATGTAATAAAGTAGTGATGCTTTATCATGGTATAATTGCCTTATAAACTGGGGTTTGCTAAAGATCATTTTTTTTAAATAATTTAGAGAAATAGAAGGGGGGGAGGAGAGAAGCCAAGTTACACATTATATCCAAATAAGGTGAAAAAGAAAGCAAAATATAAAGTAGACTTTAAAATCGCTTTCATTTCCATCTGGCAAGAAGACCAAAATGGAAAGTAAAATAAAGACATGTTGTAAACTGTACACTGGGAATTACAGTGATGGTCTAATTAAATTAGTCACAGTGAAATTCAGATGTCTTACTTTTTCTGAAATGTAAAATAATAAGGTGGTAAATAAGTCCCAAGATCTTTCAACTCTTTAAGAAAGTATTTTGGTTTTCTGTTTTCAAGTGACAATACACATCAAAATAAGAGGCATAAAGAAAATATATAGTAAAGGTTTTGAAAAATAATACATTTATTTTTGCCTATTATACATTGTATTACAAGTTGTGTAGAATAAATAGGCAAATGTTTCCATATGATTTATATGGCAAATTTACAATCCGTTCTCTTATTGCAGTCCTGATTTTAAATACTCTGTTCTACTCTCCCCATAAATTACCAAATGTTTCCAAAATAGCAAGATTTGTTTGTTTATTTTTGGTCAGAGGAAATGTCTGAAATTTTGTTTTAGAATTAGACCAATCATATGTCTGTGAATGTGTGTGTGGACATGGGTGTGTTACCTTCCTCAACTAAATAATAAAATAGTTTTGATTATTTTACTCACTTTTTATAAATATAGAATTGTCAATTAATGATATTACATGTAACTTTAAAGGGCATCTTGTTGGGCGCCTGGATGGTTCAGTCAGTTAAGCATCTGCCTTCGGCTCAGGTCATAATCCCAGGGTCCTGGAATTGAATCCCACATCATGGACTCCCTGCTCAGCAGGGAGTCTGCTTCTCCCTCTACCCCCACCCCCTGCTTGTGTGCATGTACTCTCTCTCTCTCTCAAATAAATAAATAAATAAATAAATAAATAAATAAATAAATAAAATATTCAAAAAATAAAAATAAAGGGCATCTTGTTAAAGGAACTATAAAGTTGAGATGAGAGGTTTTTTTTTTTTTTTTAAAGATTTTATTTATTTATTTGACAGAGAGAGAGATAGCTAGAGCAGGAACACAAGCAGGAGGAGTGGGAGAGGGAGAAGCAGGCTTCCCGCCGAGCAGGGAGACCGATGCAGGGCTTGATCCCGGGACTCTGGGATCGTGACCTGAGCCGAAGGCAGACGCTTAACGACTGAGCCACCCAGGCACCCAAGATGAGAGGTTTGAGGTGCAAACACATAAGGTTGTTTTGTTTTTTCTAATCCCAACTTCCATCTATGTTGACCTAGGATCTTAGTAAATGTTACCTGTTACCCACGTCTGCACCTGAAGAGAGGCTGGGGACCCAAGTCAGGAACTAGGAATCAACAGTAGGAAGCATGAGATTCAAGACTAGGGGCTCAGGAGTTCTGAAGGTGATTTTGTTACCTATGACAGCATACATGAGAGAGCATGCTGAGGTTAGAAGAGACTTTCCATTTAGAGTCCTTTATGCAGGAAAAGAGGTGAATTGATCATTTGGTAATAAAAAGCACAAGTAGATGTATGGCCTGTCATATATGTAATTTTATAATTCCAACTGAATAGCTGTACTTTAAATAGTGAAATTTTAAAAATGCATATCAAAGGGAAACTTTCAGTATTGTTTTAAGAACTGGTCTGACAAGGGCAATGTTGGGGCTTAGCTAAGAAGGGTCAGATATGGAATCAAGGCAAAAGGAAAAGAGGTTATGGGACAGGTTCAAAAAAGGAAAACTACCCCAAACTCTCTCTCTCTTTTTTATAGACTTTTTTTTAAAAGATTTTATTTATTTATTTAAGAGAGAGAGAGAGAGATAGAGACAGAGACAGAGAGAGCACGAGCGGGGCGGGGGGGGGGGGGCAAAGGAAGGAGGAGCAGAGGGGGAGGGAGAAGGACAAGTAGACTGCCCGCTGAGCATGGATCCAGCCTGGGCTGGATCCCAGGACTCCTAGATCATGACCAGAGTTGAAGTCAGACCCTTAAAGGACTGAGCCACCCAGGCACCCTTACCCCAAACTCTCTTACGTGAGGGTTTCACACAAGCATTTCCAGGAGACAGGTTGTTACTTTCACCTACATGAATTTATTTGGTGATACCTCAAATGCTTAGGTTTATGGCTATTATTAATAAACTACATGTAGTTTGTTTTTAGAAAATTTTATAATTGCCAATTATTCTTATTAATTCATTATAAACTATTTGACATACTAATAGGTTACAAACTCAGTGTTTAGCGTTGGGAAATGAAAGAATGAGTAAGAAATCATATCTGCTTTTCTGTACCTTGCTAACAATTATTTTTTAAAATTAATGTAGAATTATAACAACTTCCTCAGCATTATTGTTAGGTTGTGGTTTTTTAACCCTTTTCTGGAATAAATAGACCAGCTAAAATTGTCTTATCTGAATTTTTTGCTATAGCAGTCTAAGAGGAATTAAGAGTAGATTTTTATTTGTTACAAATTTATTGTTTAGCTTCTTGTTCAAACATGCATCTTTGCTCCAGCATTTTTATTTTTATTTTTTATTTTTATGTAAAATCTAGTTAGTTAACAAACAGTGCAATACTGGTTTCAGGAGAGAAATATTTTGAAATAATCTTCACTGAATATGTAAATAGATGTACATTGCTGCATACACGTCTCTAATACTATGCCTGTCGCAGCATATTTGACTCTTACATGATAATTTTGTCCTGATGCTTTGTATAGGTAAACTGGAATCAATTGAACAAATAAATAAATATTCATTTTATTTTTTATTATTTATACTACATGTTATTACTAATCAGAACAGATTAATCTAACACCTACTATAAGCAATATGTTATTCTGATACTACGTAGATAAAGTTAAAAAAATAAAAAAAATAGATAATGATTTTAGGACCTTGCATAATAAGAGATGAAACGGAATTTTTTGACAGTGCTGTGAGTTCTCACACAGTGTCACTTAAATAGGGTAGTCCCTGTTTTCTTTAGATAATTTTCTAGTTTAACACTGACCATCATCACCCCACTACCCGAGTCTGGCTTTCTTATTTATATCATTTGATTATTCCCTGCAGGAACTGAGTTATAAGTCCTGAAATAAAATATGTCTGTAGCCACTGATAATCCAAGAAGAATGCTGTTTACTAAGGGAAGTCTATGGAGACGCTGGAGAGAGTTTTCAGGAAGGAGATTACTTCTGGTTGAAATACCTGGGTAGGTTTCATTGAGAATGTGGCACATACAGAATGCCTTGCAATTGCATTAACAATAAAACCTTGATATTTTCATATTTTGGCGGGCCATTACCCAAATTATCAATTGGGTATAGGGCAATTATTAATTGAGAAATAGTTCTGCTAGTCACTGTGAAGACAAAAAGAAGACCAAGAGATTATTTTTATTATTGTGTCCTCATGGAGTTTACCAAATTCTCATGGTAAAATATCAAACTCATTGGGAAAATCAACATCATTCTGAGTTCTGTCCAAACCCTGATAGTCTGCTGAGTTTACCCTCATAGGATAATTAAATATGTAGATGATAAAATTCTTTCCTGGATCTTTCTTGTACAATGAGGAATTTAAAAATAATTATTTCTATGTTCCTTTTTGATTGCATGTTTACCTCTCCAGGATCTTACCCATCTTATCTCTCACTGTTTACCTTTTCTCTTGTAAGCAGGTACTCTAAAAGTCAGCTAAACTTTTACTGCCTTTTTTTAAAAATTTTTATTGTTATGTTAATCCAGCAGCAGTCCTCCGTGACATAAGATTTCCTACAACAAAGTCTCAGTGGCCAATACTGTTTTCACAAGTTGATGTATTAGGTACTGGAAAACATTTGAAAATATCATGATTACACTGATGTAAAGTAACAATGGCAGGAAATATAGTTTATTATGTCATAGTTCTAAAAGTAACAAATTCTTCACTCCTAGTTATTTTATCAATGACAGATTTTATCTGCTTTCATTTATCTTCTTTTTATACTTGGGCTCCAAGGATAACATAGGAAGGTTGGAATAATTTTGTTTAATGCTAGGTAAGCTATGCAAATAATTATAAATTAGATGACTATTATTAACCGTCATGATTTCATATCAACACATCTGCGTTTCAAAAATATATCCCTACTTCTAGTGCGAATGCAGGGACATTTCTGTCCTTGCTTCCAAAGTTTCCAAGTATCACATGCTTCTCATAGGGATTCAGTGACAGTACTGGAGAGAAGTTAATTATATAAAGTGTTTTCTCCTTTTTCTTCATGTACACACACATGTTTATACACACTCATGTATCAATTATCATCAAACTATATTAATGTGGATACTGTTCAAATGTCCATCTGAAAACTCTATGCATTTTGAAAATACGAGATAGGAGATGTACTCAGAATATAGTTGGGGCATACTGTCAGGGAACATTTGATGACCTCTTGGACACATTTTTAAAAAATCCTGGTTCTGATAAACAACCTTCAAAACTAGGTATCCCTGCTTATCAGGGCTTGAGATTTAACAGGTATACTAATTTGTCCTTATGAAACATAGAAGAGACAAATATGAGAAGATATGAGAATATGAGAAACAATACCAATCAATATCAGTAAACCGGATATTATAAAAGAACATTCTCATTCATAGACAAGTTACCTGGGAATATAAGTTACCTAAATCTGCTTGGTGAATAAGAACTAAACCAAGACTTTTTGTATAATTAGAATGATTAAAGATAACAAATTTTGATAAGCTGGTATGTTCACATACATAAACATAATTCTTATTAGAGCAAGCAGATACTAACTTTATCCTAAAGTAGCAAGCATTTTACTGCACAATGTTTAGATGGGTATTGCCAGACTTTGCCTCTGGGCTATGCTGTCTGTATATTCCATATATTCCAAAGCTTCTTACCAGCCTGGTCTTTCATTTGCATTTTACTATCTATGATATGATCGCAAACAATTCTGGTGTCCTAGTAACGAATTGATGTCTTTGAGGTGATTTTGCACAACTGGGCTCACATTCATATAGAGTTGATTTCATAAAACTCTTATAGGACATTCTTATTTCCCTCATTTTATAGATATACTTAATTGCCTAAGTTTGCCCTCATGAACCACCTGCAATCATTATATTGTTTGAGTCCTTTTTTCCTTCAGTAATGATTACCTGCTCTTAAATTACAGTATGTTTCATTATATACTTCAAAAGTGCAATCCAGCATAGTTGATATTTACATATATTGAGAGAAAAATTCCACAAAGACTCAAATAAGCTGATCAGTAAATAACCCTTTGAAACCATAGAATATACTGTGGGCCACAGATGTAATTTTCTAGTAGCCATGTTGACAGAAGTTAAAAGAGGTTAAATTAATTTAAAAATGTATTTTAAGAAATATATATAACTTATTCAATACATAATATATAGTTATGAATGATATAGTTTCACGTTTTCCATTTAGTTGTGAAAATGCAATGCGCATTTATACTTAAATTGCATCTCATTCCAAATGTTCAGTATCCGTATATGGCTAGTAGTTATCATCCTGGTCAATGCAGCCTTAGGTAGGTTATTTTTATAGGGTTATTTTTGAAATAAAAATTTAGAAAGAGTATATAGTATAAATTTATATTAAGACATTCTACTTAATTTTCTCAAAGACCTTTGAACTGTCTTCAGATAATAGGAACATATGTTTTTTTATGGCTTCGTTTTACTCTAGGCAATTATCAACATCATGAAATTCTATAAAATGAAATTCATGAAATTCTGCATGGCATGTAGACAAAGATTTCAGATTGAGTTACCATGTGGGTTTAAACAAAATCACCCTTAATTGAAACAAACGATTGTTGAAATATATTCAATATCTAGTATCAATTAATTTAAAAGAGAAACTTTATTAACCATGAGAAATTTCAAGGATAGCCAAAAAACCCCTACCTAGAAATGTATTATTTGTCTGACATTTTATTGTGATCATCAGTCTTTGAACATATTCACAGCAAGATCCTTATTTTATATATATTTTTTAAAAACTTGAAAATCTACTAAACTTCGTTCTTTCTACATAAAATATCTCATTATGTATTGTGTAAACAGAACAGGACAGATTTGACTCCTAAATTATGAGCTTTTAAAATAATGACTTTATAGAATGAAGATACACATGGAGGACAAAGTATTTCAGTAAATTATTAACTATCTTTTCTATAAACTGAAGTATAATGAGATAATATTATCCAGGAAAATTTTAACAAGGGAATTTCCTATTCTTAACTTGCTTTTTAGGTTTTAACAAAATGCTTTAAAATAATTTATAAGATAGTTGTTCTAGTTATGATCACTATTACATCAGAGTGCAGCATTTTCCCCTGTAATATACGACTTTCACAGAGAAATAATGCACATTAAAAATATATATTGTACTTTTCGAAACATTACAAAGAGATATTGAAGTATATATTCAAAAAATGTAAGAGATAGTCAAAATTATAGAAATAATATAGAAATAAGATGGATACAATGAATGAAATATTGCCTTCTCTTGGCTTAAGCTGGAGCCTTATGCGTAACTACCACATTTAATAATACATAATTTCCAGGAAAGCAAAGTAAACTTTTTTTTTTTAAGATTTTATTTATTTGACAGAGAGAGATACAGTGAGAGAGGGAGCACAAGCAGGGGGAGTGGGAGAGGGAGAAGCAGGCTTCCAGCAGAACAGGGAGCCCGATGCGGGGCTCGATCCCAGGACCCCAGGATCATGACCTGAGCCGGGGGCAGACGCTTAACGACTGAGCCACCCAGGCGCCCCAAGCAAAGTAAACTTTTATTATTAAATTATATAATAAGCATTTTATAGTACAAACTTTATTTGGTTTTAAAAATATAGTGCATCTAAAGTGTGGTCCCTATAAAGTCTGAATACCTTTATCAACCAAATAAATAGCACAGGTACAAAAAGAAAAGATCAATCAGTATGCCTTGTTCCCAGTAGAGTGTGAAAAAAGGTATTTGTTGAAAGAATGGATGGTTCACATTAGCATATGTCTTTGTGATACCGCTCATTATGATGTTAAATACCTAGACACATAACCATTTTTTTTTTATCACTAAGTTAATGTGGTGTTTTCTGGCATGATAGTTGATTTGTTATCAGGGCCTTAGTGGAAAGGTAAAGAACAATGTCTAGCTAAAGTTTATCCACATTTTTCTTTCCTTTAAATATCCATTTTAAACACCTAAACTTTTGTTTTAGGTTTCCAGGAGAGTGTGACCTGCTGAAGCTGAGGATTTGGCAAGCAAGTAGGTGAGAGCTGTTACTGTCTGCGGATGGCATTTGCAAAGGTGAGTGTCCTGGTAGAGAACACTCAGGAATGGGGCAAAGTATCACTCCCATTTCAGTTACTCTCTCACTCAAAATGTAGTAGAAGAAAAGGTATGCATTGAATGGTCACTCTATAATCTGAAAATATTGTATTATACATTTTGTAAAGAATCTGGGCTTTAAATAACATTTTTTAACATTTAGTTGTTTGCTAATTTAATGATATTTTAGTAAGTCTGTAATTATTAAAATAAATCTTTTCTGGAAAAAAAAACAAATAAATGACACATTTGGCACACAGATATGAATAAGTACTTTTTAGTTATTTTTAAAGTTGCATATCCATTTCTGTATTTTATTTTTCTGTAGAAGATTTAGAATCATGATTTGCATCAATCCAGGTAAATTCATTAGCTGAATAATCCATTAGAATATTTATTAAGCACTTATATTCCTGGTTCACTACTAGCCACTATAAAACAAGTAGTGAATGAAAGAAATTCCACTATTTAATTAATGCAATCCATATAATAAGATGAGATATCATTATCAAAAAAAATAGCAAACACTGCTAACAACTTACATAAATCCTTGACAAGGATATTTATTTTCTTTTATTCTAAATATGACATGAGCAATGTGGAACTTTAGAAACAAGACATGGCAGATTTCAGATATGAAAACTTTAAGCAACAGTGATTCTAATGATAGTAGAAGCAGGGAGAAGAGAAGAAATTAAGGATTTTTGAAAAATGTGAAGAACAAGTAGATAAAATCTGTTCTAATATTTTTTTCCATTTAATTATTTATATACATTTGAATAATATTTGGGAGCAGTTGAGAAAACACAAGCACACATTCATACCCGCACTTAAGGTCACATGCTAAAAGGTTTATTCTTTCTATGTAATGGCATGGTAAGACATTATTATTTTAAATGTCTTTTTTTTTTAAAAAAAGATTTTATTTATGTATTTATTTGAGAGAGAGAGAGAGAGAAACAGCATGAGAGGGGAGAGGGTCAGAGGGAGAAGCAGACTCTCCGCTGAGCCAGGAGCCCGATGTGGGACTCGATCCCGGGACTCCGGGATCATGACCTGAGCCGAAGGCAGTCGCTCAACCGACTGAGCCACCCAGGCGCCCCATAAAGTATTATATTTAGAAGTTCTGCAATCGGGCGCCTGGGTGGCTCAGTCGGTTAAGCGACTGCCTTCGGCTCAGGTCATGATCCTGGAGTCCCGGGATCGAGTCCCACATCGGGCTCCCTGCCCGGCAGGGAGTCTGCTTCTCCCTCTGACCCTCCCCTCTCTCATTCTCTCTGTCTCAAATAAATAAATAAATAAATAAATAAATCTTAAAAAAAAAAAGAGGTTCTGCAATCTGTGGGTTTTTTACATATACAAATATAAGTTAAATTAATTTATATATTATATATAATTTATGTTTTATATTATGTATATTGTGTGTATGAGTGTGCATATATATACACACATATATATTTTTATGTGTATAAATGAAGTGGACACTCTTGAGTAAGTGGATGTTGATAGGAATGAAGTTTAGCTTTTTCACTAAGAACAAACGTCTAAATCTAAGTTGAATTTCCAAATTTCCAGTGCTTTCTTTATTTTTTTTCTTATTAATTCGTTTAAACCTTTTGAAATTTAAGTCACAGTTGGCACAAGTCCTTTCAGTCATATTTCGATTTAGAAGCTAAAGATAATTGTTAGTTATAAAAATGTTAATCCACGCTGCTATTACTCTAGTTTTGTGTAATGGATGAAGGGGATTTGTTTAGTCAATTGCAGACTGTTCCAATTCCAAATGGTAAAGTTCCACAATGGTTAAATATTAAGCATTATTATATTTTCTTATTTCACATGTGCCAAAGAAAATTAATATATTTATATATTTATTATATTATATTATTAATGTTATATTAATAATGTTATTTGTTAAACAATCAAATATATAATCAATAACAATCAAATATTATTTATTTATTTAAAAAATCTAAGAACACATGGAGAGCGAATTGACAATATAGTTAAAGCAAAAGGAAAAGTGAAAAGAAACATTACACAGCTAATAATGGAGATTTACTTCAAAGGTGGTTTTTTTCAAAATTATTTTCTTTCAGTTCTTTAAGTTTTATTCATGTTAATGTCACATCATCACAATGCATGTATGAAAAAAAAATCAAGTTTGCTCTCATTCCCAGCATGAAAATCCTTAAGAATTAAAATAGCTTTTATTTGACCAGCTGGCTTGTTTTATCAAATTAAGTCTACATGTATTTGTGTGTGTGCGTGTGTGTGTTTGAAAATACCACTCAATACTTTATGACTATTTGACAGCTGACATTCTAGAGTCTCAGCTTATATTGATAAAATTGGAAATATGTATTTTAGATCATAACTACTAAACAAAATATTTTACAACTAAAGGAAGACTACTGCAAGGTTTGTTCGGGCAGAAACAAACAAATAATTTAAAGTATGTTATTACATGAGTGAAAATGTGACTCAATCATTAAAACTGAATTTTTTATTTGCTGGGACAAATCACCTTTGCTGATATATGATATGTAGCCTTTAGCTATTGTTGACTAACAAACTACCTCCAATCCCAGTGGCTTAAACCAACAACCATCTATTATATGTCACAAGTCATGAGGACAAGGATTTGCAGATCTCATTTGGCTCCTTCAGGTTTCATATGACTCCTGCATCTGCAGTTATGCTAGAGGGTCCGTTCAAGGCTGGAGTAGCTTAGCTGGGGCCACTGTGCTCCATTGGTCTTTCACCTTTTTCTGACCTACAGGCCAGCTGGGGCACCTTTACAATGAAGATGGTAGAAGCATAAAATGGCAAGCAAAATACACTGAGCCTCTTAATATCTATGGTTAAAACTGATGGCATCACCACTATTGTGCTCAATTAGGCATATCATAATCAAATTCATGAATGGGAATTGCTTCCCACGTGTAGTGGGAGGACACTTCAAAGGGTATAGATTATGAGAAAGATGACATGTTGGGACTGTTGATGGAATGCAATTACAAAATGAAGTCATTTTTCATTTTGCTTTAAGTACATGAAAAAACACTCTCATGGATGTTCAGTCTCACAAGTAAACAGAAAAAAGCAAATTAAAATAACAGTGATATCACTTTTCGATTAGGTATACAAATTTAAAAAAAAAATGGATATTAACCTTGTAAAGGCATAGCCTTTGCTAGAAGCCATATAAATAAATCCGATTTGGAAAACTGTCAATATACACTAATCCTGAAAATATTGAGAAGTTATACCTGAGGAATTCAGCTTTTAATACTTAAACATTTTGGATCTAAATATCTCTGAGAGTTTGGCAAAGCAAAGTTTCCCCATTAAAAAAAAAATCCCATGGTGCATACACAAAAGTATTTGCCTATTTTCAGGTGTTGTATTTAAATTTTACAGCCCATGCAATATCTGCTGAGAGGCTATCAACCCCATTCATAGGAACACCAAAGTTATGGATGAAGATGTTCATGCAGTGCTGTCAGGAACAGCAAAAATTGCTGTCATCCTGAGGGCCAAAAGATGAAGACCTAACCAGTAAAATGTGTGGTATTCTTATAGAAGAATATCACAAGGCTGTTCAAAGACTGTACTAGATACATAGATATCAATATGAATGAATCTCAGTAGCATAATGATGACTGAAAAAGATATAATTATTAGATCTTGATCTTGAAACTATGGAATTTGTCAGTTAAAAAGTTATAAAATGTCACAATATGATTATGAATTCATTTGTATTTGAATGGGAGAACTCACATTAACATATTTGAGCAAATGTGACTATGGTGGTAGAGTGTGGATTTTATTTGAAATAAAGCATAGAAGGGGGTAAGAGGAAGATCCATTTTTGAATAAATCTTATAATGTCCTCTAACTAAGGAGTATAATCAATTGAATAGGTCCAAACCCGTGCACTAAGATTATATGTAAATTTGTTTCATTTCCTCCAAAAAACAAGTAACTTATTTTTAATATAACATTTTTAGAGAGAAAATTAAATGTTATTTTAACTCCTTAAGTCTTAGTGTCCTCACTCGTTAAGGAGATGATACCAACCACTGCTTAACAAGTTTATAGTGAAGATTAATTGAGATGATGTATGCAAAGTGATGAGTGTTTTTCATGTTAACAGTTGTTTATTTAACATTTATTAAACGCCTACTGTACATTAGGCACCAATGCGGGTCCAGAAGAGAACAGCAGTGAACACAAGAATGATACTTATTCTTTCAGGGATCTTGAATTCCAGATGGGTGTTGGTAATAAAGGAACTAACCCAAGGACATATGATGGATGGATTAATGGATGGGTCAATGGATGGATATACACCGGAAAATATCAAAGAATGATAACTGCACTATTAGAATTAAAAGAGTTGATAACATAGACAATGACTGAGTGGCCAACTTCTGATTTGATGATCAGGGAAGAGTTTCTTAGAAGACTACATTTAAACCGCGACATACGGGGTGCCTGGGTGCCTCAGTTGTTAAGCGTCTGCCTTCGGCTCAGGTCATGATCCCAGGGTCCTGGGATCAAGCCCCACGTCGGGCTCCTTGCTCAGCAGGAAGCCTGCTTCTCCCTCTCCCGCTCCCCCGCTTGTGTTCCCTCTCTCGCTGTGTGTCTTTCTGTCAAATAAATAAATAAAATCTTAAAAAAAAAAAGAAAAAGAATAAACCGAGACATAGATGATAAGAGAGTAAACTATGCGGGAAAATAGAGGAGATCATTGCAGGAAGAGGAAAGTCACTAAGGTACAAAAGAAATGTTTGTGTTCAAGGAAGGATAAAAAGCCTGAGTGATGGGAACATTGTAAGGGAAAAAAAAAGAATGGTAAAAGAATAGTCATAGAATTCTACATGAAATCCATATGCAGGATGGAAAGCCAAGGTAGGAAGGCATAATTTGATTCCAAATGCATGTGAAAACTGCACGGTTTTAAACAAGTGAATAATATTATATACTTTATGTTTAAGATAATCTTTCTGCTGTTGTGATGACAGTAAATCAATGTGGATAAAAGTATAAGAGAAATTTTAGGAAAATCTTGAAGAAATCCAAGTGTGAGATGATTGTGGTTTGAACTAAGGAGGGCAAATGAGATTGGAAAAATAGTAGGCAGATTTAGAGTACATTTTGCAGGAGATTCCATAGAACTCCCTAATGAACTAGAGGTGTTGACTGAAGGAAAGAATCCAGAAAAAAAATCTAGCCATTAATTATTGCAAGTAATTTCTAGGGATTATTGTATGAGTGTCATTTTTACATTCAATGATCTTAAAATCTGAAAGAAAAGATATATGCAAAGAAATACTTCTACCATATGCAAAAATACTTACAGCTTATTTACAGACTGTCTGCTTTCCCCCCAAATGCTTGCAGTGACTTGTTAAAACATACAGCTTACTCATCTTATTACTTTTACAAAATTACCATCAGAGAACAACAAATTCTGCAACAAATTAAAAAAAAAAAAGATGCTGTCATGACAAGGAGATTCTTAAATAGTAAGGTGAGAAACAAAAAAATTAGGAAGTTGTAGTATGTATATCTAAAATTTATTTCCGAGCCTCCTTTAGCTAAAGCTAAAAAGAAAATCTAATGGATTAATGAATTATAATTTTCTGGTAACTGGTCACATGAGAGGTATTAGCAGAGATACCACACTTTTTCTGGCTCTGAGCTGAGAAGAACTGCTATAGAGAATTTAAGCAATATAAAGATCAGCATACTCTCTTGTTTCTCGTATTATTTCAGAATTATTTCGTTTCTTATGTTATTTAAGAATTGAGATTTGCATTTACATAAGCAAGTGGCCTATTGAAGCAGAGCCAAATTCAATGTCTATGCTGCAGAGAAAGAAAATGCTGGTAACATTAAAATAGTAGTTTATCCCCAGTGAAATGACAACATCACTTATGGAATAGCCTCAAGTTCCTTAAGGGCCCAGTATGCAATGAGTTATGTTATTCATTTATTTAACAAATATTTTCTGTTTACCATTTGTTTTTGGATAATTTTTTTTTTAAAGATTTTATTTATTTATTTGAGAGAGAGAGAATGAGAGACAGAGAGCATAAGAAGGAGGAGGGTCAGAGGGAGAAGCAGACTCCCCGCCGAGCAGGGAGCCCAATGTGGGACTCGATCCTGGGACTCCAGGATCATGACCCGAGCCGAAGGCAGTCGCTTAACCAACTGAGCCACCCAGGTGCCCCTTGGATAATTTTGTCAGGACATTTTGTGTAAGCGGTAACTTAATATAAACAAGGATCAAGCATGTTCTTTGTTGTGTGGGAAAGCATGCATATGAGAAGCAAAAATATAACATGAAAATAATTGAACTAAGCCATTTGTGGATAAAGTCCTGTGAGGGGGCTTTTTGTTCTATGAAAGAGAGAGATTTGTTTATTTTTGTTGTGTTTGCATTCCTGAGTGAAGCATCTACCTGAAAAGACCTAAGACAGAAAGTTACTTTGAGATAGAATTTTTAAAACGGCACTTTTTTTTGGACACAGGAATGCAATGGAAAAGGCATGACTGGGAAATTAAAAAAAAACAGTGAATGGGCGCCTGGGTGGCTCAGTCGGTTAAGCGACTGCCTTCGGCTCAGGTCATGATCCTGGAGTCCTGGGATCGAGTCCCACATCGGGCTCCCTGCTCAGCTGGGGGTCTGCTTCTCCCTCTGACCCTCCTCCCTCTCATGCTCTCTGTATCTCGTTCTCTCTGTCTCAAATAAATAAATAAAATCTTAAAAAAAAAAAAAAAACAGTGAAAGTGTAGCAGAGGGAAAAGGTATAATGAGAAAAAGTAATAATGAATAGCTCACCGTGGCTTTAAGGTTTTGTGTTATAATGATGAGCGCTGGTGATAAAGCTTAAAAGGTGGATTAAAAAATGGAACCCATGGTAGCTTTCCTGTTTTCAAATTTGTACTTTCCTGCAGAGAAAATGGAAATTTATTGGCAATTAAGGTATATAAAAGCCATGTTTTAGGAAAGTTAATCTGACAGCAGAGAGAAAGAGGAGGATGGAGTCCCCATGGAGCTAATTTAGTGCCTTCCACTCATCATCAAATACTCAGACTTGTAACTATTGGTCCATTCTAGTCCAATGCACAGCTAAAAATGTACCACGCAGAGTAACAAAGACTATGGGAATTAAACAGAAATTTCAGCGCTGCTACCCATGAAAGAAAGAGAAAGACACATAAATTTTAAGATGAAGTCATGACAGATGGGCAGAAGGAGAACATTTTAGAGGCAAGAAGTGAACATGTTTCTCCATGATACAAACTGGGAAAGCTTGCATTGGTCACCTTTTTTTCTGTATATATTTAAAAATTTATGAAATAACATACTGCTGCTTTACTTTCTCTGAAAAATTCCATTGAAAAGCAGCATATAAAGTAAAAAAGATAATAAATTCATAACATTAGCGGAATAAGAAACACAGCCATCAGCAGGAGAGAAAAGAATGTTTCATCTTGAGCATTGCTTTAGATCAGTTTATCAAGATGGGAATTATCTCAACATTTTGCAAGAATTCACATGGGAAAATATATTGAATTATATTTTCCTAAAGGAATATTTAATTTATATGATTTCAAGTTGATCTTCTCCAAGTTGAAAAATATAGTAAAATGTAGATTATAATAGAATATAGTAAAAAATAAATATAACAAAATATGGACATGCTATAATAAATACAATATTATAAATATAACAAAAATGAATGTAAGAAAATGTTATTTACTAAATATATATAAAATAAAACAGAATAGATTTTACTCTACATTTTATGTTGTTATTATAAAATGTGAAATATGAAATATGGTGTTGTATTTATAGGTTTTCCCAATGTAAGTATATACATTTTTTCATGTTCAGTTTGGCTATTTTGATTTCTAAAAGTTTTTCTTGATTGTTTTTACCACACACAAAACATTTGTTTTATTATTAGATTTTATTATTCATATATCCCATTCTATTACTTTAATATTTACATATGTCTATGGGCGCCTGGGTGGCTCAGTTGGTTAAGCGACTGCCTTCGGCTCAGGTCATGATCCTGGAGTCCAGGAATCGAGTGCCGCATCAGGCTCCCTGCTTAGCAGGGAGCCTGCTTCTCCCTCTGACCCTCCCCCCTCTCATGTGCTCTCTCATTCTCTCTCTCTCAAATAAATAAATAAAATCTTAAAAAAAAAAAAAAATTACATATGTCTATTGTTTTCACTGCATATATTTTAAGACTCTTCTAATTCTTGAAATAAATTAATATTTCATTTATTTTATGCCATTTTTGATTTATGACAAACCATTAAAACATGTAAATTCTCTGACTATAGGTTTTTTTTCTCTTCTGTAAAGATTGATAACTAATGTTTGTTGTTTTTTTGTTTTTGTTTTTGTTTTTAAGATTTATGTATTGTTGTGCCTGGGTGGCTCAGTTGATTAAGCGTCTGCCTTCAGCTCAGGTCATGATCCCAGGGTCCTGGGATTGAGCCTGCATCAGGCTTCCTGCTCAGCAAGGAGTCTGCTTCTCCCTCTCCCTATGTGCCCCTCCCCCCCACTCTTGTGCTTTCTCTCTCTCTCTCTCTCAGTATGTTTCTCTCTGTCAAATAAATAAATAAAATATTTAAAAAATAAGGATTTATATATTTATTTGAGAGAAACAGAGAGAGTGAGCAGAGGGAGAGGGAGACAAGCAGACTCCTTGCTAAGCAGGGAGCCCAAAGTGGGGCTCCATCCCAGGACCCTGAAATCATGACCTGAACTGAAATCTAGAGTTGGAGTTTAACTGACTGAGCCACCCAGACACCCTAATGCTTCTTTTATTTACTCAATATTACCAAAATGCAGTTTCACAGTATGTTTCCAAAATACAAAAATTTGAAAGAAAACTTTATTACTGTTTGCATGTTTTCTTGAATTTTTGATGGAAGAATAGAAATATTATTTACTCACTTTTTTTAAGATTTATTTATTTATTTGTCAGAGAGAGCACACAAACAGGGGGAACAGCAGGCTCCCCACTAAGCAAGGAGCCCAATTTGTGACTCGATCCCAGGACCCTGGGATCATGACCTGAGTCGAAGACAGACTCTTAACTGACTGAGCCACCCAGGTGTCCCTATTTACTCACTTTTGACATTGCTGTTGTGCCTAATATAATAGCTAATTTTTGTGAATATGTCCAGGGCTTTGGAAAAATGCCCTCTCCATCTTTTGATTCTAATTTGACATATTTACATTGTGCTAAGCATATTAATTGAACTATTAATTCCTCTATGTCTTTGCTTACTAGGCTTCTTCTATTTTTTTTTCTTCCAAAGACTGAGATATGTTTGTTAACACCAAAAATTACTTTACAGGCTCTGTTTTGTTGCTATTTCTCCCTTGTAATCGATTCTTCATTGACATCAAATATTTCAACTCAGATAGCATAGGTGGATTGTCCTAACACCTTTATATTGTAGTATGTAATCATGAAATTCTCTTCCTATGAGAGAATAGAGCAATAGTCCCTGGGAGGATATGTTCACACATTGTCCTTCTAGTTGCCCTGTTTTAATACTCTCTCCAACAAACTGTCATGCAACCTCATTTCTCACACCTCCAATCGTCCTGGGAATTGCTTTAGGGATATGACAGGGACATGTTAGGTTAAAGGTAAAGTGATAATTTGCCCATTAAAAATAATATCTTTTATGTTTAAGATATATTTTGGATTCATACAGGCTTTCAATGCTTTAAACAAGAGCAGATATAGTAGCTTTCAAGATGATCCTTTTACTGTCTGTTGCAGGATATAGAACCTGGATATGCAATGAGACAAATCTGAAATAGGTTTTCCTCATTCTCACTCCATCTGCTTTAGGTTAGGGAGAATTCCTTCCAGATTCTGGCCTTAGGTTACAAGGTATATTACAGTTTGGTGTTTTTCCTGTGTCTTCATGTGAGTCCTACTGGGAAGTTTGGTGATGCTGCCTTGGAGTCAAACAGCATATGCAACAAGAGGTTATATGACTCACATATTTAACAAGGGAAAAATCAGCTAGCTATTTCTAATAATCCTAATCCCCCTTCTCACAAAGCTGAAAATCTTTTCTTTGCACTTCCAGATCTACTCTTCTTCTCCATCCTGTTCTGTTGCTGACAGGGCTTCATCAATAGGCATTCTTGCTCTCTGACTTCTGGTTGGGTTTCAGGATGGGAAGTATGCCAGATGACTGCAAGAGAGGAGGAGAATGAGGTTATATAGTTTGTTCCCATGGATTCCTACCCAGAGTTGGTCCCTGGTGGTTAGGTGTAGCACATGTATGCCCAGAATCTCTCTGTACTCAGGCTTAAGAGTAATACAGGCTCCCTACACTGTTCTCTAGGGTTCCCTCAATATGACCACGATTTTGTAAAGTGCCCCCCTTTATTAAAACAGTCTCATATTATCCAAACTTGTGACAATTCTTTTCTTCAGGGACTCTGATACACTATGTTTGATTAAATTATGCCTATATAGCCTTTGCTATATTCAATTACATACATGCACCCCCAGCCCATCTCTCTAATTCTCAGTATTAACAATATTGACAATTCCTGACCTATGTAGAAACTTTAAGCCTGCAGCTGTTCCATTAAAAAAAAAAAAACATGACTCATGGGATTCAATCATAGTGGAACTTTATTTTATTCATCACTGATACTTTATGTGTTCTCTGAATTGCTAGATCTTCCACTGCTCCAGGATAATACTTAGGAAAACATCAATAAAATTAGTTGCAATTTTGAAACACTCATACAAATACACACACACACACACACACCATCTGTTTCATTTATTTTTATTTTATTTTATTTTATTTTTTTAGATTTTATTTATTTATTTGACAGAGTGAGAGACAGCGAGAGAGGGAACACAAGCAGTGGGGGAGTGGGAGAGGGAGAAGCAGGCTTCCCGCCGAGCAGGGAGCCCGATGCGGGGCTCGATCCCAGGACCTTGGGATCATGACCTGAGCCGAAGGCAGACGCTTAACGACTGAGCCACCCAGGCGCCCCATGTCTGTTTCATTTAAACAACATTCTGAGCCTGGTTGTAATAGTTCAGATTTCTGTCTTTGCTTTGACCCTTCTTGCCAGCATCCTGTAGGAAGGAAGCCTGTTCTCCATCCTTGTCTCTAGAGGGGACCATTTAATTATGTTCACTTCACACCACTGGACAAGCTTTGCCCCACCTGAATTCACATTTTTTTTTTTTTTAATTGTGCCATTCTCCAGCAACATGCAGTTCACATTTTCTCTGTTTCTTCTTAGTAATTCAGTGACATCTGAAAGATTTAAATAAAAGCAATAATAATTGACAATGTTGAGCTTTACCTAACCCTGTGCTCCTGGAAAATAGCAGTAGTTCAGAAATGCTCCCATCCTATGTGTCTGGGAAACAGCTTCCTGTAAGGAACCACCTTTCTCCATTTGACCTAGACAAGACTCCCAGATGAAATGACCCACTCGTTTACCTATGACAGGGACTGACACAATCTCCAAATTCCCATTATTTGTCTCATAAATGATTAGATGAGTGGTTTGTCCCCTTTGGCCAATTAGGACACAAGGCTCACTAACTTGTCCTGGCCAAAATTTAGTTAGATGTCTCCTCTCCACACAGGTCCTTATCTGACCCATTCTTGAGCAAACATCTGAATGCAGAACTACATCTCCTTTTTTTTTTTTTTTTAAGATTTTATTTATTTATTTGAGAGTGAGAGTGAGAGAGCAAGAGCAGAGGGGAGGGGTAGAGGGAGAAGGAGAAGTAGACTCCCCTTGAGCAGGGAGCCCGATGTAGGGCTTGATCCCTGGACCCTGAGATCAGGACCTGCGCTGAAGGCAGATGCTTAACTGACTAAGGCCCCCAGGCGCCCCAGAACAATGTCTCCTTAAGGGCCCTTCAGAGAATCTACTGATCTCAATCTACTCATCCCACACCACCCACCTGGTTCTTGCTAGCCTTGTTTTAACTCCTCCTCATAAAAAAAAAAAAAAAAAAAAAAAATCCATTTGCCTAATGGATGCTTAAGTTTTCCTAACTTGGAGATGCTTGCATGTCTTATGACTAGACTGTTATCCCTATTGACGTAGTTCCTAACTTCTATTGCAACAGTGTTTTCAAGGAAAGTGTCTCCTTACCTAAGTTCAGATTTTTTTTTTATCTCTGATAACTAGATCCTCAATTCTAGGCTAAAGCAGAAACTCCTCAATACTGCTTGGTAATCTTTTTAATTCAAATTTTTATCGTTTGTTAAGTACTTATTTAAATAATAGCTCTCTAAAACACCTCCAATTGCCCCAATTATCGAACTCTGTCCTAGTCTCCCTTCATGTTTTCAGCAGATGATTTTTTTTCTCAATTACTGAAATTGATGCCTGAATATGAAACTTCACATAGTTTCATTAAACCTATTTTTTTTCTTTTTTGCTAAAAATAACCTTTCACAAACCTTTGTCTTTGAGCCTGTCTCCCCAAACAGTAAGCAACTTGCTCAATCAATTATTCCTTCAAACTTGCATCTTTCATCTCTTTCTCTCCGTCTTTGTCAGCGGGCCTCAGATATATACTGAGGTGTCCTATGGTCTTTAAAACAACAACACAGAAAGCAAAAACGGTTTTCTGAGACCCTACCAACTTGTTACAATCTTTTTTCTTCCCTTCCTTTTCTTGCCAACTGTCCCGAAATAATCATCTTTCCCTTATCTCTTGTCATTACTTGATCACTTGGGTGTTCGTTCTACATCACTGGGGGACTGCTCTTGAAAACTAAATCCATCAGCACTTTCTAAGACTCAATCTAATCTTGACCATACACAATTAAAATATCTGAGAACTTTCTCCAATTGCAAATTTCCTTGGAACACCAACTGTCCTTGACTGTTCTCTCAGTCCAAGAGACCCGGTTTCTGTGACTGTAGAACTAATCATATTCTGCCTCAAGACTTGTTTTTATTTCTCCTATTGTTACTCCCTCAAAAATATTAGCTCAAAATTCTGCTCTGCTTTCACATACTTTCTTTTCTTTATCTTCTTCCCCCCTTGGCAAATATATGCTGTCATGGTTTCAAGTATAATTTCTAAAGAAATAATGTTCAATTCCATATATTCAGCTCCAATATCTTGCATGTGTCATGTGCTTTTTGAGGCATCCTAAACCCTACATACTTCAAATAAAAAAAAATATAATTTTCTCCCTTTGTTGTATGATTTTTCTTCTGGATTTTCCTCAATTACCAGGTTTTTCATTTTATTCCCACCATTTTCTCTCTCTTTCTTGCTCTTCTTATTCACTAATACACTAATTCTTAAACAAAACTCATGTTCAGTGTAAACATGTACATTTATATATAAATATATATGCATTATATATAAATATAAATATAAATACAAATATATATATATATAGGCTTCAGAGAGTTTTCATTTTTTTTCAAATTGGAGCCTTACTTTTATAATTTTAGAAATATAGTTTAATAAAGAATATGTAAAAAATAAAAATGGAATTGTTTTTAAAAACCTTGGTAGATAAATAATACAGAATTGAGTTCTTGCAGGTGAAAGAGGGTAACAGGCCTGGAAGCTACTTACCTGACCCTTCATGGTAGATGCTGTGCCAACCTCATGGACATAGTTCACCAGCACTCCTGGAAATCATTCTCCCAAAGTCTCTTGAATCTGTATCTTCTCTTCTATTCTCACCAATTTCTGTTTCTCTTTCCATTATATTTTTATCTTATGCATATTCTCAGAAATGGTCTCCTTTAAATTGCTTCCCATTTTAAGTCCTGTTGCTTCCAGTGCTCAATTTTCTCTGTAAGTAATGTGGTAATCAGGCAACTCCTCATCCCAGCGCTTCTAACAACTCCCCACAGCCTTACTAATTGTGTTCTAATTTAAGTCTATGGGACATGTGGGGATTCTATGAATTAAAGTCAACCTATATTTCTAAACGTACCTTTTATAAATCCCATAACCTCATGTCCAGCCAAGATCAAATTCTCTATTTTGGAGACATGTCTCATGGTCGCCTGCCCCTGCCTATTAACTCATGTTTCCATTTCAGACCACATCGTTTTCTTCAACTTCTTTGTGCAGGAAATTGTAAACATCTGCCATCCATGCTCAATCCATACCATGTTTTCGAAGCATTTCCAAAAAAAAAAAAAATCACCTGACATAGTCTTTTGCCTCTGAACTGATGATCCTTGAGTGAAATTGTTTTCATCACTCATCACCCAGGCTAACAGTCCTATTGTTTTCACTGGGAGACCTGTGGCAATCGGTATAATTCTGAAGTGTTATCTGTCGGTAAATAGTTACTGCCTGGACCTCCTGAAGTCCCCCAGACAGTTATTTCAAACTAATGTATGAGGGTTTAAGAGAATGGAGATACCACAGGATGTTCCCCACCCCAAATTTAAAATACACTGGTAGCTTGAGGAGGTCTGTAAATGCAGGCACCAGAGGGCAGGCCTGGACATGGTAGAGTTGATGCCATTCCTGTAAGCACTACAACTCAAGACGACAGACAGCTCAGTACCTATTAGAACCCACAGTACTGTGAGCATCAGTAACTGGCCTGTATCAACCAGACAGTTAACTACCAGCCTGTAGAAGCTGCAGCTTCTGCCATGAACCATAGAGATCATTAAATCACAATCTATAACATTCTTTTTTCTTTTCTTTTTTTTTTTTTTAAAGATTTTATTTATTTATTTGACAGAGAGAGACACAGCGAGAGAGGGAACACAAGCAGGGGTAGTGGGAGAGGGAGAAGCAGGCTCCCCGCAGAGCAGGGAGCCCGATGCGGGACTCGATCCCAGGACTCTGGGATCATGACCTGAGCTGAAAGCAGTCGCTTAACCAACTGAGCCACCCAGGCGCCCAACATTCTTTTTTCTAATACAGTTATTTGACGTAATGTATGGAAAGCACTGAGAATATGCCTGGCACATGTTAATTGCTATGTAAATGTCATCATCATTACTATTAATATCAGTCTAAATCCCCTTTCGGTTACAAGTTTGCTAACTTAAACTGGCATATCCTGGAGAACCTAGCTTACCTTCTTACATATTATCTGCTTAGTAATTATGTTTCAGAAGAATTAATTGGGGGATAAAAATATAGAATATTTTCATTAATTTATTGTAATGTATTTATGTGATTACCTCTGTGTAGGGCTACAAAAGGCACAAAGAGGTATCATCTAAAGCTAAGTTACATAGCCTTACAGCTTACATATAAAACGTTATATTTGAGTTATAATAAAGTCGCATTGTAATAAAATAGGGTTCTAGCTTTTGTTCTTTTATAATGCCAGAATTTTAGAGGGAGTATATCCTAGAATAAACAGATTAAGAAAACAAAACTATTTTGGTTAATGAAGTGGAAGTAAAGGGGGATTTGACAAATGATAGAAATGTTGTTGCTTAGGGTGATTCTCATAATTTCATCAGAGATCAGTTTCTCACAGTGAGTCTGACCGAAAAAAAAAAAAATAGTTAGAAGACAGGGATGATATTAAGGACAAGATATCTCCCAACTTCCTGAACTTCAACTGAACATAAAGTCAGTACATACAGAATGAAAGAACCCAGGCATGGCTGATCCTATCATTCAGATCATCCAATAATCAATGGATTTAGAAAGACTAAAAATGTTGGTAAAATAAATGCTGAACTATTGATCAAGCCCACCAGGGGCCTGTAAACATGAAAGCATAGCTTAAAACTCACATACGAGCAGTCCCAAACACAATGTGACATGATGAGAAAGCTTTGCTTACCACTGGTGTCACAGAAACAAGGTTTGTTGGTGTGAATCTTATATTTCCACTATCAGGAAAGTTCTTTAAATCGAATATTGACGACTTTACGTGACAGCAAAGGAAGATCACTAGATTTTTAGCTGCCATTCTCTGGATCATTAAAGTATTCATTTAGGTGATAATAAAGATTGAACCATGGGTGATAGAGTCTCATTTGAGGATGCTCTGAAAAAACTTTTGAGTTTTGAAATTATAGAATTGCCCTAAACACTATCACTCAATACTTTTTCATAGCAAATTCCTCTGAAATATTATGATATGGGCTCATATTTCTTGTTTTGTATGTGTTTATTCTGGAATTGAGATAAAAGTACATATCTTTGATTAAGACAATTGCAATTATTTTTTCTGCTTATGTTTTCAAAGATTGATCAATGACATCTTTGTACTATGTCACTTAGTAATTGCATCCTATGACATATCCTGGCTCACTCAAGTGTGAGATATGCTGGTTTTATCTCTCCAAAGAGCTTAATGTGTTTGTCCAAAAAATCATAAGTGATAGTAAAGCCCTGGACACATTGTAAGTATTCACAAAATAATTAGTTTACTGGTATTTTTAAGAAATTTTTATTTGGTTGAAAGATATAGGTCTCAAAATTTAATTTGCATAATACTGTTATGTTGTTGTTGAATTTTGAAGGAAAGTAAAGTTAGTGGTGTAAAACCATTAAATCACATGATTGGTAAATACAAATACAAAAGGATAAGTAGGATCAAAATTTAATAAAAATTACTAATAAAATCATAAGTATTTGCTCAAATCTCATAAAAGAAACAAAAAATATTATTGCTTAACGGCTGATAGTTTCATAATATAAATACTTAATTACTTCAATATCCAAGAAATATTTACTGAGTATCTACCCTGTGCAGCCACAGTGCTATGTACTATGGAAAATCTAAAATAAATATCACAAATCAATATTTATAATTTAAGAATAAATAAGCCATTATGTACAATATATATTCAAATTATATTATAAGGACTACAAATGTAGTTAAATGTTCAGTTTTAATAACTCTAGGCAAAAAAAGACAATATGCAAATACTATAAATTACTGTTTAAACAAAAATGCTTTCTTTACTTAATATTTGTAAAATAAATTATTTTGTGAAAGGATGGTGAATGAACTACATATATCCACAGAATGGTACATAATGGTGCTTTTGAAAGTTTGGTAAGTTTCCCAGTTTAATGAATTGCGGAAGCATCCATAGTATCCTACTAAATAAAGGAGCGGATTAGAAAACAGTAGCATAAAATCCCAATCTAACTGCAAATATATAGAATGTGTGTGTGTGTGTGTGTGTGTGTGTGTAAGCCAAGTGGAAAATTTTCAAGTGTTCCTCAGGACTTCTAGCTTGTAAGGGTCATATTGACTTTTAAGATTTAGTTGAAAGTGGCTAAAAGTCACCTCATCATCTCATGGGATTTAATAACAAATAAGCATTCTTCCTAACATGTCTTGAGAAATCTGAAGGTGCTCACATCCCTCTGTCTCTCTCCATTTCTTTTTTTTCCCCCTAGCTTTTTAAAAATTTTTTTTATGTTATGTTAATCACCATACATTACATCATTAGTTTTTGATGTGGTGTTCCATGATTCATTGTTTGCATATAACACCCAGTGCTCCATGCAGAATGTGCCCTCTTTAATACCCATCACCAGGCTAACCCATCCTCCCACCCCCCTCCCCTCTAGAGCACTTAGTTTGTTTTTCAGAGTCCATCATCTCTCATGGTTCATCTAAACCTCTGATTTCCCCCCCTTCATTCTTCCCCTTCCATTTCTAACCTCTGCATGTGCAGCATCATGTGTCTCCTTTCTCATCCTCAGATGTAGCTCCCCTTCCTCCATTATCCCCAAAAGAACAATTAAATAATATCTGTGAGCTAAATGCTATGAAAGCCCAACACGGTAGAGAGATGTTACTCCAGAACAGAGGACAGAATTCAGCATAATACTGAATATTGTTCTTCCTCATTTTTCAAAGTCATTTGGGCACTGAGTCCTGACACTGAGCGTGTCTCCTTTTTTTTTAAAGATTTTATTTATGTTTTTATTTTATTTTATTTTATTTTTTCATGGGGAGGGAGAGAATCTCAAACAAACTCTCTGCTGAACGCAGAGCCTGATGCAGGGCTCAGTTTCACAACCTTCAGATTATGACCAGAGCCAAAACCAAGAGTCAGACACTTAACCAAGTGAGCATCCAGGTGCCCCAGAGTGTGTCTCCTTCTTATTCACCATTTAGAGCCCTGGTTTCTTGTCCTCTTGCAGGGCTTCCTTCTCTCCTTCTTGGCTAATGGTGTGAAAAGCAAACGTTCCTTACAGCTTTTTATGCAGAAAAATTGAGCTTTCTCAAGTTCTCAGCTACAAACTAGAGTGCTTATCTTTCTAAATCTGAGTGTATTAATGCTTCTCACATTCTCCAACATATAGCAGCACAAAGAAACATTGGCATTCCATTTATGTCTATGTAATGAAGCAACTCAAATTTTGAGCTCAGTCTCTTCATCCTAAAGGGAATACCACCACCTTTATTTCCTGTATCACTGTTGGAAGAAAAGAAGCAATTACAATGAGAAAGATAGAGATACCTTTTTAATTTCTAGCATTGATTTTACTTCCCACTATACTTCCCACTACACTGTAATAAGATGGGTGGAAATGCACAAAAAGTCAGCCATGATTAAATGTTACTTTGCTTACCTGAATTATCATTTGTGCATGCATGAATATTGTAGCCTAAAATCAGTAATAAGAAAAATCAGACTGAGACGTGAGACGTAAAAAGAATAAACCCTTCATACAATCTTTAAAAAAAAAAAAACAACTAGCATTCATAGCTTTTATTTTCACTCCCCAGTAAATTTAGACTAGAGTTCAACTTTTTATTCCTTATAGAAAATCTGGTTTTCACTGCTGTGCATTATCAGGTTCTTTCTTATCTCAAGTTATCTTTCAGTCAATTAACATAAACATAACACCTTGTGTGCTGAGAAATGCAGTACATTGGGAAATAAGAAAATAAGTAGTTTATTTTACTTATTTAAAATGTAGAACTACCCAGAGAACATCTCACTCACTGATAACATTGATAATGGTATTGGAAACCTAAGTTTTGAAAACAAAATATTATAAAGATTAAGTGCTTGCAATTTTTGACTTAGGTAAAAATTTCAAGTCTTTTAAAATATGGAATACTTTTTAAAACAAATCTTGGGTCCTACTTAAATTATAAGTAAACTCAAACTCTCTCTGAAACTCAAGGTAGAGTTGTTTCTTTTTCTGTTCTACTTCCTTGAACCATTAAATTAGTCTTTGCAGTTTTTTTTTTTAAGATTTTATTTATTTATTTGAGAGAGAGAATGAGATAGAGAGAGCATGAGAGGGGGGAGGGTCAGAGGGAGAAGCAGACTCCCTGCTGAGCAGGGAGCCCAATGCGGGACTCGATCCTGGGACTCCAGGATCATGACCTGAGCCGAAGGCAGTTGCTTAACCAACTGAGCCACCCAGGCGCCCCTAGTCTTCGCAGTTTTAAGACTTGTGATCTTACCACTCCAGTCTGTCTACTGGACAGTTTATTCCTTCAAGACAGGGACCATGTCTAAGTCACTTTTGTGTTTATTTGTCTATCATACTCCTGACAGGGTAAACATTGCATGTATCCTTATTGGACACATATATAAGTAGAAAAGTCCACTCAGTCTCTATTCCAGGAAGTGTTTTCTTTTCCCTAATGTTGGTTGATAATGGGCATATAGTTATGGAATTTCCTTCAACTGCTCCCTTATTTTCCACGTCTCTCATTTCTGCTCTGAGAAATAGTTCAGTGATTACTTTTTAAATTTGATGAATGTTAGCAAAAATCTTGATTATTCAAAGCAAAAAAAATAAATGTATGCCAGAGTTTTCCTGAATTATTATATCAATTCTTGATTAACTTTGTAAATATTCATTAACCTTAGAGGAAAAATATAAAATTTTGATATGTCAGTTCAGTTGGGTTTTGAATAATAACTGTACCTCACAAATATCTTCCCAGAGATGACTTTTATAGGAACTAAATATAACTGTGAGAGAAAAATAGCAATATGTTCCTGCATAATCTTAATTGTGAGCTAACTGCCATTGTGCTGACCTAAATTCAAATACTTTCTTTTTTTTTTTTTTTTTAAGATTTTATTTATTTATTTGAGAGAGAGAGAATGAGAGACAGAGAGCATGAGAGGGAGGCGGGTCAGAGGGAGAAGCAGACTCCCGCCGAGCAGGGAGCCCAATGCGGGACTCAATCCCGGGACTCCAGGATCATGACCTGAGCCGAAGGCAGTCGCTTAACCAACTGAGCCACCCAGGGACCCCTCAAATACTTTCAAATATTATCTAATTTGTATCCCTTCTATGAGGAAATCAACTGGTATAGCTATGTGAAATCATGATCATACATGATCATACATAACAGATCAAATGTTCTACTTAATGTTAGATGATATTACTAACTGCTTTGCAAAATTGCTTGTGAGACCATGGCCTGAAGAGGTCATGTGTACAAATCTTGAAGATCTTCACCTGTTCATTGGTCTCATATTGAACTCCAAAATCCAGTCCCCATGAAAACATACAAACAAAAATCCTTGAATATGCACAGCGCCATGAGAGAAATTGGTTGTGAATTGATTAGAGTCCAAGAATTTTTATTGAATACAGTTTGCTTTGTTGATGTTGTGCCTCCCATACCATTTCCATAAATGATTGATAGCATTTTATGTAAAAATCCTCCAGGCTAATAATTTCATGCACCCTATTCTGAAAAAATAAAAGCATTGCATAATTTTCACCTTACATCTCATAAATATGATTTCTAGGTCTAGACAGATATATGCTGTATCTATCAGTCCCATAATCGTAATTAATTACTGTAAATATTGTATTTATAAATACTGTAATATTTATAAATATTTATAAATTTTATACTTTTAATAAATTTACAAATATTATAGTATTGTAATATTGTATTTATAAATAATTACATTTTATGTTTTAATGTGACTATTAATGTAAAATTGTATTTTTGCATAATACTTAATTTTAGAGGTCTTTAGAGTTTAGAAGAAAAAAATGGCCATTATTGTGAGATCCCTTTGCATATGTATTATTAACACCATTTCTCAACTAAGAGTCAAAATGCAGATATTTAATGGAATTATTCCAGATAACTTTGCTAGTAGTAAAGAGAGATTGGCATTAAAACCAGTTCTTCTGTTTTCAAATCCAAGTCAAAGTGCATGCATTTATGTGTTCATTTGTGTGTGTTTGCATATTTGATGAGACCATGAATTGATATATTTATTCAACCAAATACATATACTAAGCTAATTATAAAGTCTTCTAAGAACTGGCAGATATTTCCTTATTTTAGTTGATCTCACTTTCCAGCTTATACTTATACTCGCAAACCAATAAACACCAACCCTGTGACCAGTACAAATATAGATAAGTTCGTGCATACATTGAAAGTTTTGTTATGTTTTGTTGTCTGTTTATTCTTTTGTGAGAATACATACTAAGCTCTGAACACTACTTACCTTCAGGGAGATAAATTACAATAGTAGAGAAACAGAGGAAGCTATATGTCATTAATTAATTAATATTAATTTATTGTAGAAACATTATTTTTAGAAAATGTAAAAAAGACGTATGCAAAATAATACTTAAGTAAAATAACAGAAGAATTAATGGTGCTTGGAGAAGTCAAGAACGTTTTCATCTAAAGATCACAGAATTAGGGGCGCCTGGGTGGCTGAGTCTGTTAAGCATCTGCCTTCAGCTCAGGTCATGATCCCAGTGTCCTGGGATCAAGCCCCTAGTTGTAGGGCTCCCTGCTCAGCAGGAAGCCTGCTTCTCCCTCTCCCACTCCCCAGCTTGTGTTCCCTCTCTTGCTGTGTCTCTCTCTCAGTCAAATAAATAAATAAAATCTTAAAAAAAAAATCACAGAAGTACAGCATTTGAGTTCGTGGGAAGTAGTAAAATGGTAGGGCATTCTGAACAGGTTGAACATTTACTTGTTATAAATCACTTTAGGACAAGTACTAGGACTTATTAATTTAATTTTACCAGAATTATGAATGATGTTTTTCATATAATACGAGCTCTAATTTTTTTACAAATAAAAGAATTTGTTATTCAATTATTCTTCATTGGTTTAGAGAGGAATAACTATTTTCCAATTTTAAAATTAGAAGTAAGCATCAGATAAAAAACTCTTTTTTGTGTCACTGGAACATAATGACAACCACACACTAATCTGAGGCCTAATTAATTACTGGAAAAGAAGAGTTTGTGAATGTCCACATAGATTCACAACACATAATATAGAGGGTACTTTTTAGTGTAGTGCAAAGTTCAGACAGGATAGAACCACACTGCTGTGTATGAATCCCAGCCATTCCACTTAGCTTTGTACATTTGGTCAATTTAATATCTGTGCGTCAGCTTCCATGTCAGTAAATCTGGGTTAATAAAAATAGCACTAACTCAACGGGTTCTTGTGAAGATTTAAAGTGTTAATATAGGGCGCCTGGGTGGCTCAGTTGTTTGAGCAACTGCCTTCGGCTCCGGCCATGATCCTGGAGTCCTGGGATCGAGTCCCGCATCGGGCTCCCTCCTCAGCAGGGAGTCTGCTTCTCCCTCTGACCCTCCCCCCTCTCATGCTCTCGCTCTATCTCATTCTCTCTCTCAAGTAAATAAATAAAAAAAAAAAAATCTTAAAAAAAAGATAGATTTAAATTCAGTTTGAATTGTGTTGTTATGTTATTTTTAAAAGTATGAAGATGCATTGAAATCATTGGGCTGTTCTTCAGAGATTAAGGGAAATTCCATTCTGCTTTCAGTACCTATTTTTTCCAGGCTTATATCTTATTTTCCTTTAATACTTATTATATTAACAACTTATTTTTGTCTGTGTCTCCCTTCAAATTGCCTCAAACATCCAGGAACTTGTCTAGTATCTTTCAAAGTACTGAAAATGCTTATCTTGTGACTATGTAGCATAGGAGGGACAAAATCCTTTTATTAAAGGAAAATTTTGTTCTCTATGGAATAGTCACTAATTAGGACTATCATAGAAATCATATTGTTGTGTAGTATCATGAAGACATTGATAGTGTTTTTCACCACATCTCAGATAATTGTACCTTTTACTAGGCTCAGAACTATAAAAATCTCTGGATACACTGCATATGCCATTTAGGTGCACAAAATTTCGTTAAATATTAATATTTGTGACAGGATACTAAATGATACAACATTCAAATTAGTGTTCTTTATTTGAATGTTCTATATGATAACTTGAATTGCATTTAGCTCACTGTGCTAAGCTCCATTTTTTACAGGTTTTATTTGTTAGGTTCCTACTGCAGAGAATAGAATTGATAACTCCTGGAATTATGGACGGTACTATTTTTAAATTTCCATCATGGAATAATTATGGCCACTTTTCTTCCTTCAGTTTTAAAATAAAAAAGAAGGCCTACTTTAAAATAATTACCTGCAATTTTGACTTGACAAAGATGTCAAAGCTTATTTCCTTTCTTACAGTTCTTCTTGTGGTGTTCTGGATTAAGAGTAAAATGTTTTGATGTGATATCTACTGTCACCGCATTTCATGTCTAGGATGATATAATTATGAAAAATAAAGCTTAACTTAGGGAAGAAAAAAAAAAGACCTGAATATTTTTTTTTAACATTCCCTTTTTTTAGAGAAAAATAGGGGAGGTAACAATGGCTTTCTCTTTCCATTGCTTAAAATGAGCTGTTTGTTAATAGCACGAACTTCTCGTTCAGACTCTTCAGGATTGCTACAGACTTTTCCAGTGTAATTACAAAAATCACACAAACCACTGCTCTGACATTACATACACTATAAAACAATCTAGTATAATCTACTTATTTTTTAAATTGAGATATAATTGATATATACCATTGGACTTGTTTTGGATATACAACATAATGATTTGATAGATGCATATATTGTGAAATAATCACAATAAATTTAGTTAACATCCATTGCCACACATAGTTACATTTTTTTTTTTTTTTCCTGTTAGGAGAGCTTTTAAGATCTACACTTTATCAACTTTCAAATAAACAGTGCAGTATTGTTAATTATAGTCACTGTGATGTATGTTACATCCCCAGAACTTATCTTCAGGTTCTTTCTTAATATGCAAATCTCTGGCTTAATATTTGGCATTATAGAATAACAAGTAAATTTGTTCATGTGTTTTTAATAAACATAGCTGGCAAAAGTCAACATCTATGTCATTTTGGCCAATACATGATCAAAGTCATGAATTCTGTGTTTGAAATTAAAATGAAATATATAGGATAATGTTCTGGAAAGTTTTCAGATCCTGTACCTTTAGAACACACAATTCAAAGAATTTAAATATGTATATTTCTGTTACATTTAAAAGTGAGCTTAAACTAGCTAATTGGCAAAATATCAGAAGCCACATCCATGATGAGTGTTTAACAGTAAAACAGAAATAATAAAAACACATAGAAAAAGATAACAGGTTGCATTTTAAACAATTCTAAAACATTTTGAAATTTCATCTTCATCTCTACTTTCTCTTATTTATGTTTGAATCCTTTTTATCTAGAATATTACTCTAGAATGTACTTTGTAAGTAAAGTGAAGTAGAAATACAACATTATACTTATATTTTTTCTAGTTACCAGATTTTCCTAGTGTTAGCAGAAAGCCTATCTTTATGCTCTTAATATGAAAGAACACGACTGTTACATAATAAATTTCTGTAAAATTTGGAGTCTGTTTGTGAGGTTTACAAACCATTCCAGATTTTAAGTTTAGACTGATGCCACTAAATAATTTTAGATATTTTAGATTTAATAGTATAATTTATCTCAAAAAAACAAGTCTTCTCTCAATTCTCTTTTTATGACAGGTTTCTTGGCCATATTCTTCTGTTTATTCATCCATTTGGTTTATAAAATAAGTTTATCAAGCTTCTAATCAACACTAGGATTTTGATTTTCAATTACACAAACAAGTTTTTAAGCTAATTTTGTGATATAGGTCATGTTTATAACAATAAATGGTGGTATAGCTTTGCATTTTCTAGTTTCTTTCAATAAAATCATATACAAACATAAATAAATAAAATTATATACTTTCATTAATATAATTCTCTTAAGTTTATCCCCAAAACAAAATGGCCTTTGTGTGTTTTGAATGCTCATTAATTCATATTTTTGAAACTCCAAACAAACAGTATTCAGGGTTCTGCCTCTTGCTACTAAATTAGTAGTGATCACATATTTTCTCTCAACGTCTTTGAAGAAAGATTTTTAAATATGATTTAAGTTCTACAATTAAAAATAATCTCTGTGTATTTTGAACATAGAAATAGTGACATAATGTTATATTAAATATCAAAGATACTTTTCAGTGTCTTGACAGTAATTGGGCATCCAGTGAGTGGTTCAATGGCGAATGTTTGGGGCAAGTGTGAAATAATGGCAGTAACGGTAACAGTGCCTTCAACAGACAGATTCTGCGGAGAAATCTTGCCTTGTCTCACCCCCTTGGTTAGTTATTTTCTGAGTTTTATCCGTCAACTGTCACAGATTCCAGAGCTAAACTCCACGCCATCATATTGTAAGCGCTATTAGACTATCATAGCCTAATGGAGTAGGTTTTCGCTATCTTACATTGACACAATTTTGGGATTATTTGTAGTAATTAGTTCTTCTATAGAACTTGGAGAGAAGAAAAAGCAGATTCAGTTTACTAATGTGATTGATTTTACCTGAGATTCTGACTTGAACACGACAGTAGTTGGGTTTGGTTCCATTCTTTTCCTCAGCCGTTGATTGAGATCCACACTCAGTGTAGGCCCATGCTAAATGAAGTTGAGGTGAGAGGAATTTTTTTATATAATATTGATGACAAAATTAAAAGTCTTCAGGATATAAGAATGCCACTATAAACTCATTCTACTAATATAGATATAATTTCATTTCTTTGTATAGATCTGTTTCCATATGGTATATATTTTCCTTGGGCATGAAGGATTTCCTTTAATGTTTCTTGCAGGACAGGTCTCCTACTAATGAATTACTTCAGTATTGTCTGTGTAATAGGTTTTATTTCACCTTGTTTTTAAAAAATAATTTCTAGGGGCGCCTGGGTGGCTCAGTCGTTAAGCGTCTGCCTTCAGCTCGGGTCATGTTCCCAGAGTCCTGGGATCGAGCCCCACATCGGGCTCCCTGCTCCGCGGGAAGCCTGCTTCTCCCTCTCCCACTCCCCCTGCTTGTGTTCCCTCTCTCGCTGTGTCTCTCTCTGTCAAATAAATAAATAAAAATATTTTAAAAAAATAAAAATAAAAAATAATTTCCACTGGTAAAGAATTCTAGATTAACAATTTGTTGTTCTTTCTTTCAAGACATTAAAGATTTTGCTATGTTGTACACTGGCTTGAGTCGTCTGAAGAAAAATATTGTTATTTTTATCTTTATTTCTCTGTACATAACAGATATGTTTTTTCTCTATATATATATTTAAAATACCCTCTTCATTTATTTTTGAAAAACCTGTTTAATCAATGCCTTGTGCAATTTTCTAATGTTTTCTGTGTTTGGAGCTCTTTGAGCTTTTGGATCTGTAGGTTTATAATTTACAACAAATTTGAAAAACAATTACAGCCATCATTTCTTTCTTTCTTTCTTTCTTTCTTTCTTTCTTTCTTTCTTTCTTTCTTTCTTTCTTTCTTTCTTCCTTCCTTCCTTCCTTCCTTCCTTCCTTCCTTCCTTCCTTCCTTTCCTTCTTTCTTTCTTTCTTTCTTTCTTTCTTTCTTTCTTTCTTTCTTTCTTTCTTTCTTTCTTTCTTTCTTTCTTTCTTTCTTTCTTTCTTTCTTTCTTTTTCCTTCCTTGCCAATTGTATGCTTGAGCCAGTTTTTACCATCACAAATGCTAATTTTAAATTTTTCAGTAATGTTTTAAACAAGCTGTTAAATATGACCATTATTAAAACAATATATTACATAACATAATTAAGCAAGATATTAAAAGCAAATGCAATAAATGTTGAACACTCACCACTTACTATATTTTGCTCTTAAGGTTTTTGAAGTTTGTATGATGGAAATGTGCATTTCTAATGTGCATTTCTTCCTAAGTTCATGTCCAGTGACATCACATTAATAGCTCAAAATCAGCCATGATGTGAGTATTTATACTATAGGAATCAAGAAATACTAACTCTGTGTTTACTTTTAATTATGCAGGCCTCAGAAAGTGACAGAAAAATTGTTAATAATGCAAATTAAACTTAAAAGTGTGACATATTGGGGGGCCTGGGTGTGGCTCAGTTGGTTAAGGGTCCAACTCTTGATTTCAGGTCATGATCTCTAGGTTGTGGGATCAAGCCCCATGCAGGATACCATGTTCAGCTTGGAGTCTACTTGAGACTCTTTCTCTCTCTTTCTCCTTCTGCCCCTCCCCTGGCTCATGCTCTCTCTCTTTCAAATAACTAAATAATATCCTAAAAAAAAAAAAAAGGTTGTCATATTTGTAGACAATAAGAGTGAAAAACGCCTCCCAAAATTTTCAAGAGATATTCTTCCGAAATTTAAGAAGTGTGATGTTGTTTTTGCTTACATTTATACTTAATCCTGTTAAAGAAGCCTCCAATTCACAGTTTAAAAAGACTATTTTATGAAGAATGATATTTGAAATACATCATTCCTGTTTTATCAAGTTAGCCAGAGATTTTTAATCTTTTGTATATAAAATACATGGTTCTGTAGTTTACTTTGATTTTTGAGACATTATAATATCAACCTAAAGCATGTATCTATGCTTCCAAGATTTTTACTACATAGTTACTTTTATTTAGTTTTCTAATTCCATTTTGTGATATGTAAAACATGTTCTAGACAATTTAGCTTAAAACACGTAGCTATATGTCTCTAATTCATTTCCTTGTATAAAGGTTTATTTTTTTAAGTAAATATTTAATGGATATTAAAACTCTCAAGTAAAAATTTCTGACATGCGTTTGCCTCTGCTTAATAATCAGGTAAGCATCTGGATAGTTCATTTTGTAATTTAATAGAATAGGGTTTATTTCTAACTCCTGAAGGGATTTAGAAAAGATGAATAGCTTATTTTGCATCTCTTTGGAAGACCAATAAACGTGCTGTTTTAAGTGTTCTAGAACAGAAGATGATAATTCCTGAGAATGATTGCTCTTTAAGATGTGATTTTCCTTAGTTTTGCTCAAAACTAATATGTGATTTAATTTGCCATGTATTTCAAGATTAAAAATCTATATCTCAGATCTTTTCATAATTAAAAGTAGTCATTTATTTACTGAACTTGTTAATTAGGTATCATGTGCTGAGTTCCACTCAGTGTTAAGGATAAACATTTGACAGAGAGAGCCTCTTTCCAGGTTTATACATTCCTGTGAGGGGAGAAATGAAATGCAATTAAATATAACTGAAATTTTATTAGGGCAATAATAGTTGCAATTGGAACACATAAAAGGGAGTCTTAATGTTCACTTTGAGAGTTGCAAGAAAGTTTGCAGTGTATTTGACATTTTCTTCCTCAATGGTATTCAATAAGCATAGCTAGTGAAATTTCAGGATTTTTATATGTGAGAACTCAGGAGGAAAAGTATCAGAGAAAATATGTAATTTTTCTTAAATTATACAGTGTCATGGTTTACTGCCCCCTCCCGCCACAGGGGCTCAGGGGATAGTCATTGCACAGACAACTGCTTTCTGCACAAAGAATGTTCAGGTGAGTGAAAAAAGGTTTTCATCTGGATCATTGCTGTAGACTGGGGAAATGAGTAGAATAATGGTAGTGCCCAGTATATCTTAGGAAGCTACATTTAATAGTTCAGTCTACGGTGAACTAAGAAATTCATTGTCTAAGATTCCTGGAGATCACAGATACTACACGCGGTAAGAAAAGCCTATGTAGAAAACTGTTTACTTCAGTGGAGTTCCTGTCTTTAGTTTTTTTTTTTTTAGAGAGAGAGCCAGAGTGCGTGGAGCAGAGAGGAGGGGCAGAAGAAAAGGGAGAGAGAGAATCTTAAGCAGGCCCCATGCTCAGCACAAAGCCCAACATGGGGCTTGATCTCAGGACCCTGAGATCATGACCTGAGCCGAAATCAGGAGTTGGACGCTTAACTGACTGAGCCCCCCAGGCACCCCAGCAGAGTTTTTGTCTTTAAAAAAATTCATTATATGTAAGAAACTGAAAGTTGGATGTTATTCTTTGGACACAAATTTGAAATATAAAACTTTTCAGGCTACATAAGTTATTGAAATATAACACATAATCCTCGACAATAGTGTAAAACAATGTAAAGGGTAACAATAACCAATTCATCCATCTAATATGGTGTCAGTATGGAGAATAGAGGTTCAAACTGAATTTATATACTAACTCTTTATGAAAGCTTTTGCTGAGTAAAAGGTATAAAAAAGTATTGTTATGGGTACATTTTAATAGGAAGACATAATTTTGGACTTCAACAAAATTGGATTAAATTGTAATTCTGCCTCTTCTAAGTGTAGAACTCTAAGAACATGTATTCTCATTTGTAAAAAAAGATACAGTAATTTTATTCACAGTTGTTTTGAGGATTAAATTAGATTTATATATAAAGCATTAGCACAATGAACAATTAACTAAGAACCATATAGGAGTGAGCTAAACGGAGACTTTTACTTTGTTACCTGTATTATGTCTTAATGTCAGAAAATTTATTTCACATCGCAACACTCTGCATTCTGTTTTTGACAATTTTTTTTTTATTCCCCAACAGTTTCACTTGAGGAAAAAAAGAACTGAATATTCAGGAGCTATTGTTGATAATTTGATATTCTTTTCAATAGTTAACCCTATATTAGGACAAAAACCTTTTATTTATCCCTTATCTCTTTCTGATAACTATGCTAGTTCTCAAAATAACACTTGTATGTTTCAGTATTTTATAGGTAGAAATACAAATATTCATTAAACATCATACCCACTAGCTTATGCATCACACACCTCATTATTTAAAAATAATGTACTGAAGCCCTACTCTTTGCCAGACACTATGATGAGTGATTAAAGATTGAAAATAATTAAGACACAGTCTGTGACCTCTAGATTGCTGACATGGTACCCAGAGAACTTCACACGCATCATTGCTAGATTATGAGGGTTATAGTAAATGCATAGTAGTGATATAAAAAAAGGGCTGATGATTAAAGACTGTGAGTAGAGAGATAATATAACAGATTCAAGAATAACATACTAGAATTTTATTTTCTGCGACAACATGGAATTAAGTGTGGAACCAAGGAAGGTATCTTGGGATCCTAACAAGAAAAGGAAGGTACATGTACAGTAATAACCAAAACCTATATCTAAGTTATCCATAAAATAAAATTTGAAGATTTTGAAAGAAGAATTAAAAAATAGTGTTTCTTTTCAAAATTCACCACTCCTGGTTCTAACCTCTCAAAGGGTTAAATTGGATAAATTTTTGCCTATCTTTAGCAAAATATTTTATCAATACTGATTTAATTCACTCACTACTCATTCTATTATCCTAATTTAATATCCTTTGATTCTTTCATTGGTCTATTTATCTACTGGTTTTAGGTATCTTTTTTTTCTGAAATTATTCTTGTTTTTCACTGTTCTTCTTTTATAGCTTTTGTTTTATTACATTCATTCTCGATAGAATGTATAGTTTTCTTCACTGTCAAGAAACAAGCTGGCAGATCATTTGATTTTCTTTTCTGTCATATGGCACATTTGGAAATTGGATTCATAAGAAAAAAAAGAGTTCTGGAGAAATTCCAAAGGACATAATTCCGTTTTTTAAATCATTTATAGTCCCTTGAGCAATTCAGTGGAGTGGAATATCCCACCCTTCCCTGTACCTAAAATTCTTTTTTTTTTTTTACTCTTAAAATGATCTCTTATATACCTGTGGATTATTTATTTTTCCAGGTGGAACATGGTTTTATAAACTTATAATTTTCTTGTAATTTGATTCCTTATGAATGATACAAAACTGGCTTTTTCTCTAAATCTTTTCTCTATAAACAACACTATAAACATTTTAAAAATTTTTCTACACAGGTAGATCATAACAAATACATTTTTAGTAGTTAGCAAAATTATGAAAAGCTTGGTTCTGTCATTTTTTTTCATTAAAGTTCAAAATCAATAAAACTTTGTCTGCATTCAATGAAATTAGGAAGTTCAATAAATCCAATCTTTATTACCTTCTCCTTTCTATTTTTTTTCTGTTTTTATTGTTACTTTTAATTCTTATTGTAGACAGAATAATCCTCCCCCAGATGTATACATCTTAATCCCTGGAACCTAAAAATGTTTTCATTATGAAGTAAAAGGGGCTTTGCTGTTATGATAAAGTTAAGGACTTTTCTTAAGGTGAAAAGATTATCTGTGTGGGACCAATATAATCACAAGAGTCTTTTTAAAAGTAAGCAAGGTCAGAGCAAATCAAATTCCACCTGTGGACAGCAGGTCCATCCCCTGCTCCAGTCCAGCTTATCCTGCCTGATGGACTACCCTAAGAATTTTGGAGTTGCCCAGACAGGCTCCACTATTGTGTAAGCTAATTACTTACAATTAATCTCTTTCTCTCTCTTTTTTTTTAAGGTTTCATTTATTTATTTGAGAGAGAGAGAAAGACAGAGAATGGGAGGGAAGGGGCAGAGGGAGAGGAAGAAGCAGACTCCCTGCTCAGCAGGGAGCCTGATGTGGGGCTCAATCCCAGGAACCCTGAAATCATGACCTGAGCAAAGGCAGACATGCTTAACCAACTGAGCCACCCAGGCACCCCTTAATCTCTTAATATATAGTCCTATTAGTTTCTGTTTCTCTGGTTGAACTCTGATGGCCACAGTTTCTAATGTGATTATTGCTAATAGCAAACCTTATGATGAGATCAACATGTTCCAGAACTGAGTATTTTGATCTAAATAAGCAAACTGGCTAGAAAACCGTAAATAAGTATGGTTTATTTTAAATAGTAAAATTCTGTTTTCTACTTAAGTGATGAAGAAAAGTAGTAACTTGGGCACCTAGGTGGCTCAGTCGTTAAGTGTCTGCCTTCGGCTCAGGTCATGATCCCAGGGTCCTGGGATGGAGTCCCACATGGGCTCCCTGCTCGGCAGGAAGCCTGCTTCTCCCTCTCCCACTCCCCCTGCTTGTGTTCCTGCTCTCGCTATCTCTCTCTCTGTCAAATAAATAAATAAAATCTTTAAAAAAAAAAAAAAAGAAAAGTAGTAACTTCTGTTCCAACTCCTTGGGATGAAATGAGAGGAAAGACAGGAAAGGAAAGTTAATATTAAATGAAATATCTCCTGTCAATACTGATTAGCTCACAGAAAGAGAGTTACCTCTTTCTACAACATAAATTTGAAAGTTTTATACTTTTCCAGTGGAGCTTTCAAAAGGATACAGTTAGAAGGTGTCATGAATATGGCATCTGACTCTCAATTTTCTTCCCTATAATAATGCAGCAGGACTATTTTAATTTTTGGATTATTAACCTCAATGCCCTTTACAATGTTCCTGAAAGTGTTCTACACACTTATTCCATAAACTCCTCCCCAATTTACTATTAAATTTAAGTTTTACCTGCTGCCAAATGCCCAATAACTGAGCATAAAGAAGAGGTGAAAATTGTTTTCCTGGTTGGAAGTTATCATAAATATTTTTAATATGTTTCAAAATGTATTATATTCTCCTTTTACCAAAAATATCAAAAGTATTTTTATATGTACCTTATAGGTTTAATTTAGATGTAAATTGACATAAAATAATATGTTTTATTGGTGCAAGAAAGAGAGAATTGGTTTCAGGTAAGTCTTTGTCGAGTCCTAAATGATGAGATCAGTGACCTAATGGCTCATTCAATCTCACCCCATAATCTCACACATGGATTATGGAGATACATAAATTCCACAAGTGGGGTGAGGGGCAGATATGGAAAAGGTAACCATAGACTCTCTAGTTCAGGAAATGGCTTTACTGCAATATGCCTGATAGTGGGGTATTCCTTTTACCAGAATAAGTAAGGTATATAGATGAAGAAACCAATAATAATAATATATAACTAATACTTGATATATTGAAATCTCAAAATACTGTTTTTTTTTTAAAGATTTTATTTATTTATTTGACAGAGAGAGACACAGCGAGAGAGGGAACACAAGCAGGGGGAGTGGGAGAGGGAGAAGCAGGCTCCATGCAGAGCAGGGAGCCCGATGTGGGACTCGATCCCAGGACTCTGGGATCATGACCCGAGCCGAAGGCAGATGCCCAACTGACTGAGCCACCCAGGCGCCCTCAAAATACTCTTGTTTTAAATACTTTAGATGTATTTATTCACTTCATCTTAACAATAATATAATAGGGAAATGATAAAACTATCCCCCTTTGTTATTGCAGGAACTGAGGCATTGAAAGGTATTTTGAGCAGGGCCACTCAACCAGGAAATGAAATATAGAAAATAGGATTTCAGAACCTGAAATCTTGAAAACACATAGCATATTGTTTTTTAGGAAAGATTAAATAGCTTAACTAGGATCATACAGCAACTATATGTCAGAGTTGTGATCTACATTCAAGCTTCCTATGTATTATTTTTTATGTCATATTTTAAGTCTTCTTTCTGAATTAATTATGCGTACTACTGGTCCAAATATAAGGTTGCAATAATGTACTCATAATTTGTTCGTTACTACAGTCCTGTACTCAGTTAATATTAAATGAGCTATCTCCTATCAATAGTAATTAGGGCAAACCTGACAGATAGGAGATACTTTGTAAGTGTTTGGTTAATGGAAAGGCAAATTAACTAACTGACATTTTAAAAATCATGATAGCTTTATCCCTTTAGTTAGTATCTTTTTTAAAGATCTTATTTATTTGAGAGAGAGAGACAGAGACAGAGACAGAGCATGAGCAGGGAGGAGAGGCAGAGGGAGAGGGAGAAGCAGACTCCCCACTGAGCAGGGAGGGAGCCTGACACAACATGGAGCTCAATCCCAGGACCCTGGAATCATGACCTGAGTCAAAGGCAGATGCTTAACCAAAGGAGCCACCAGGCACCCCTAGTTAGTATTTTTTAGCGCTAATTCTTCATTACTATATTTAACATCACAAATACCCTGTAAGTCAATGTTTGAAAATATATACCCTACAATAGCTAATAAATTATCAGAGCTTTATCAAAATATACTTACCCAAATATCCAGAAAGTATATCACTCTCCCAAATTAATGGAAATAAATTTTGTGATTACTAAACACTGAGCCTTTAGCCTAAAGGAAAATTGTCTTTAATTGCTTTCAAATATCTGACACAAAAATATTCTAGAAAATGTATTTTTCAAAGTAACTAGGAATCATCTCAGTCAAATAAACAAAATAAAATAACAAAAATTATTCTAAAATTATGATTCTGCATTCTTAAGAAACTACAAGGCATAAAGTATCTACAGTCTGCCTTATGCAGATATGAATGCCAGTGAGACTTTGGTGTTATTTTTTTCACATTATATTCTTTACTATGGAATGTTAGTTTTGTGACATTAAAAAAATACCAAATGCCAGAAATATATTCTTATCTATTTGTAAACAAATCAATATTTAGTGAAATCTTAGCTGTTTGGTTATTTGTGTGTGTGTGTGTGTGTGTGTATGTCACTGGGGCGATCTTTGAAGCTTAGTAATTTCATATACCTACACCTATGCATAAAAGAGTAACATTTTTGGTTTTCTGAGTATGTGCTCTGGTAAGCGCTGTGAATTGTGCAAGACTGTTGAATCTCAGATCTGTACCTCTGAAACAAATAATGCAATATATGTTAAGGGAAAAAAAAAAAAAAAAGAAGATGACAGGAGGGGAAGAATGAAGTGGGGGAAATCGGAGGGGTAGACGAACCATGAGAGATGATGGACTCTGAAAAACAAACTGAGGGTTCTAGAGGGGAGGGGGGTGGGAGGATGGGTTAGCCTGGTGGTGGGTATTGAGGAGGGCACATTCTGCATGGAGCACTGGGTGTTATGCACAAACAATGAATCATGGAACACTACATCTAAAACTAATGATGTAATGTATGGGGATTAACATAACAATAATAATAAAAAAAAAGAGTAACATTTGCTTGTGTTACACCCTAGACAGGCACAAACCTTTTTCCTGTTCACTCTTTAATAACCACAGAAATAGCCCTGGTTCTATCTGAAGTCACACTCAGATATGACTTCAGCAGATGCTAAAGAACAGGGTTTTCTTTTTTCTCCCTGCCCTGTAGTTTTCATTATTTTGTCTTATATTAATTTCCATTTATGACCCAATCAATAGTACAGTGGTAACAGCCAATTCCAGACTTTCCTGATGACAGATAGCAATCCAAAATCTGTTCACAACTTCATTGCATATTTTTACTAACCAATAAATATGTGGCCCAATATTTTAAATGTCGGTCTTCCAATTCTGCAGTTACTAGGAAACTGTAGCAAAACGAGGTATTGCTTGGTCAAAGGAATAATATCCGGGTGCCATCCACAATCAGAGCAGAATCCTGTGTTACTGTAGGAGATACTGTCGGTGCCCCTCCTTCTTCTAGGTGGGCTAATCCTTCTCCAGCTTCTTTCAGTATTGGAAACTCATACTCACAGCTGTACCTTCTGAGAACCCCCCACCCCCACCGACAGGCGCTGCTTAGCAGGGTGTAGCACCCAAGGAGGTTGCCTCCGTGAGAGTGAGGCTCTCAACCACCATTCCACCCATCAAAGTGGCTAAGGCTTCAACAGTGTAGAATCACCCTTGGTGGTCACCTGTCTTCTCTGAGCTAGAGCTGTGGGCCTGTGGAAATGGGAGGAAGACCCCTGCCTCAAATTCCCTGCCCTTGATAGAGGCAGGGCACACTGGCCTGGTGGATAGTGGGAAGGGGCCTGGCAGCCATGTAGACCCATAAAATATGCAACGTCATGGGCCAGAACCGTTTGTGGTGGTCTGTACTCAACCAGATCCCAGTGAGTATCTGTGTTGAGGAAGTATGACATTACATAGCAAATAAAACCCACCACAACTGGTTAAAAGGCATTAGGGAAAAAAAAAAAAAAAAGGTAAAACTTTATAATTTAGTGCTTTCCCTCTGCTCTTTAATAAGGTTCCTCCCTTCCTATAAAGAGATATCTACTCCTCTGTTTCCCATGACTTGATATAAAATATGACTTTAGAAAGAATCGTTGTGTTCTCTTTTTCCCTTCTTTTTAGTTATTTTCTCTTTTTTCCTCTTTTTTGTTCCTGCTGATCTTTTACTCTCTTGTGGTTTAAATTATCACCTCTGGGATGCCTGGGTGCCTCAGTCAGTTAAGTGTCTGCCCTCGGCTCAAGTGATCATCCCAGGGTCCTGGGATTTAGTCCCACGTTGGGCTCCCTGTTCAGCGGGGAGGCTGCTTCTCCCTCTCCCCCTGCCACTCCCTCTGCTTGTGCTCATTCTCTCTTTCCCTCTGTCAAATAAATAAATAAAATCTTAAAAAAATAAAATAAAATATCACCTCTGTGGATGACTATTTCATTGTTCTTCCATGTCTGCTATAACAAACTGCCACAAACTTAGTATCTTAAAACAATGCAAATTTAGCTTACAGTTCCATAGTTTAGTGTTCCAAAATGGGATTCAGGGAGCTAAAATTAAGGCGCTGGCAGGATTGAATTCTTTTCTAAAGGCTCTCAGAGAGAATCTGGTTTCTTGCCCTTGACAGCATCTAGAGGCAGTTCTAGTCCTTTGCGTGTGGCCATCTCCTCCATCTTCAAAGATAGCAACAGCCAGACTCAGTCCTTCCAACATTACATCACTCTCACCTCCTCTTCCACCTTTCTTGACCAATACATAAACCTTTGTGACTACATTGGTTCCATCCAGATAATCCAGAATAACCTCTCTATTTTAAAGTAGGTGATTAGCAAACTTAATTCCATATTTTACATTAATCCCCGTTTGCCTGGTAAAATAACCTATTAACACATTTCAGGAATTAAAATATAAATATTTCGAGGCTCTGCTATTTTGCTTACCACACCTTACCAAATCAAAATAAGGATTTGTAAATTCTATATAGAAATTATTAAAGGAACCTCAAAATTTAACTGTCCAACATATCTTCCTCTGGTTACACAAGAGGATTATCTTTTTGTTTACCTTTCTATAAATCTAGCAAAATCTATTGATATCACCAAAAATTATTTCTTTAATTGGCCTTTTTTTTTTACTATCCTTGCATTAGGTAGATTAATATTAATTGCAATAACAAATAAAGCTTCGATTCCTAGTAGCTTAACACAAATATTTTTACCTCTTACTCACATAATATTTTGATGTATATGATCAATAGCTGTTACTCTATGATTAAGTCACACAAACCAAGCATTGTGAGATCTCTTGTTAAGAATGACAAAGCATCAGGGCACATGGGTGGCTCAGTCGTTAAGCGTCTGCCTTCGGCTCAGGTCATGATCCCAGGGTCCTGGGATCAAGCACCACATCGGTCTCCCTGCTCTGCGGGAAGCCTGCTTCTCCCTCTCCCACTTCCCCTGCTGTATTCCCTGCTTGTGTTCCCTGCTTGTGTTCCCTCTCTTGCTGTGCCTCTCTTTGTCAAATAAATAAATAAAATATTAAAAAAAAAGAATGACAAAGCATCTGAGATGGTCCCCTACCTGTAAGCTAACATATTAGCTCATCCAGTTTTGTGGAATCTAGTAGAATATACAATATTTCTAGGTCACACATGAAAGACAGGTTAATGTTCACAGCATTAGCAATAGTTGGGGTATCAGGATTTTTGTACCAGTTCTCTGAGTCCCAGTTCTCAGAGGAAAACATGAATACCATGTGTATCACCTGCACAAACAGTAAGTTATGTTACAGGAGTAGAAAAATGAGCTTGGGGGATCTGGATCTTTTGTAATGGACAGACAGTAAATTAACCGGCTCTTTATCTTTCAAGGCATTTTGCTATAGAAATGTTTAATATATATAAAGTTTGCTATACAAATAGCCTTGGAAACATACCTTGTAACAAAATGGCAATTACTATCTCACAAAATGTGCAACAACATCAGAAACCTACAGAGAATTGTATTCTAAAATGCCTTTATCCAGATGATCGGGTAAATGTATTGATTAGATGCTTATTTTGTTTTCTGGAGTGAATTCTCTTGTCCAGTGGTCTTTGTGATTTATGACCACCCTGTGGGTGGTTATTGCAAAGTTATTACTGTTTTCTTATTTTTAATATTAGAATAGTTGTTGATTTACAGAAAAATTGTGACTATAGTACATAGAGTTCTTATACCCCGTGACAATTTTCTCTCATATCATCTTGTGTCATTATGATATAATTGTCACAACCAATGAGTTGAATTTGATATATTGTTAGGAAATTCAAGTTATGGAGCTTACTTAATTAGATTTACCTAATGTCTTTTTTCTGTTTTAAGATTTCATCAAAATACCAAATGTGGTATTTATTTATTTATTATTTATTTATTTACTTACTTATTTATTTATTTTACCACATTACATTTAGTTGTCATGTCTCATCATGCCACATCATGTCTACTGTTTGTGATAGCTTTTCAGGCTTATCTTGTTTTTGATGACCCTGACAATTATGAGAAGTACTGGGTCAAGTATTTTGTAGAACAGTCCCCAGCTGGTATTTGTCTGTTTTTTTTGTTTTTTTTCCCCACATGATTGGACTGGGACTATGGGTTTTTAAAGGGAAGACCCCTGAGATATAGTACCATTTATTATAACATATCAAGAGTACATACTGTCAACTTGACTTATAACTGTTAATATTAATCATAATCACTTAGTTGAGATAATGTTTGGCAGGTTTCTCTGCCACAGAGTTACTCTTTTTTTCTCCCTTTCCTTACCATTCTCTTTGGAAGTAAATCACCAGGCACAGCCTACACTTAAAAAGTGGGGAATTATGCTCCACCTCTTTGAAGGTTGAGCATCCACATACATTTTTACAAAAATTCTTCTGCATGAGAGATGTTTCTTTTCCCCCATTTATTTATTCATTTAATTATTTTATATATTTATGTACATATAAATATATAAAATATAATATAATATATATTTATATATTTTATATAATAAAGGCTCATGGATATTTATTTTTGCTTTGGGTTAAAATCTAATCCTTCATTTGTTTTGTTGCTCAAATGATTAGTCCTTTGGAAGATCCCTTTGGCTTCTGTGTTTCTTTGATATAATCCGTGTGTATATGTGTTTGTGAGAATGTGTGTATTTATGATATTTGACGATTTTCCAGGCTCAGCTTGGATCTATTCTGTCCCAGGCCTAGAGTCAACCATTTCTCAAAGGAGCCCTGGTACCTATAAATGGATAATGGAATGGATTATTTCTTGCCTATTGCTTGAACACTAAAATAATGAAGCATACTTAGGATTTTGTATCTGGTAGCCACTGTAATAGATAGGGTAGGGCTAGTTGTGATTGTTAAAACCCCAAACCTTAGAAGCTCAATAACATAACACTATTCCTTTTTCAGTTTTCTAGGCGTGCCTTTCCACATGGTAATTTACAGAGCTGGGCTTCTTCCATCTTTAATCTCTTCAAGTTATTTTGCTTTCTGTTAGTAGACAGTGAAAAAAAAAAAAATGGATATGGTGAATTTGCTTCTTACTCATTTGTCCTAACAATTACACATGCTATTTCTGCTTACATGCCTTTGGCTGTTTTCAGACATTTAGCTGTATCTCACTGCAGTGGAGGTTAAAAACTATAGTCCCCGTCTGGATGCTGCTTCTAGCAAAAACTTTAAGCTATCTATTTTGTGGACAGCAGGTCTTCATTTCCAGTGCCGTTTTACTTGAAGTTCTTAGCGTTTCTGTTTCCCAGGCCATTACATTAGACCACTCCAACCCCACACATCAATCTCACTGTATTTTGTTAATTCTTTAATTGCTTCTAATAATTATATACATAGAATGTCATACTAATAATGCTAAATCAAACATTTTTTTATTAAATCTCCCTACTCAGAAACTCTCGACAACTACCTATTATGGCCAATAATGTTTTAAAACTTGATCTGATTATTCGAATGTTTCCATGAACTATATATTCCAATCGTTTCTCACACTGTTTCTCAATATATGTTAAATGATGCAGCCAATCTGACTTGCTCATCATTCCTAGAACACACCATGTGGTTTCCCTCCTCCATATTTTAATACCCTCTCCCAGCCTTTCTCATTGTGCTGAATTTTTACGTGCCTGTAAAACCTGACTTAAATGCCACCTCCCTTCAAGATGATGGAAGTTAATTTTCCTTGAATTTTGAATAGAACCTTGTAGCTTTTGGAACCACTTTCCAAATTTTTTATTTGTGTTATAGGGTATTATAACAAGTGCACTATATGGATCTGGAGAACCGATATTGAAATGTATCCATCTGTGTATCACTTGTAATAAACGATACATTATGTTTCATGAGTTTTTTCACTCAACAAACACTTGTTAAGTACCGTACACAAATGATTTTAAATTAAAAAAAAAAACTTATAATGCATAATCTGCAAAGACAAAATGTTCTTCCATGTTAAATTAAAACCAGTGCAAAGAGCCTAATTTAAACATTTGAAATATAACCTTCAATATTTTTTCCATTATACTTTTTAAAATTGTATAAGATCATAATAAAAATGAATAAAGGCAAATTAAAAGAGCAGGCAATTAAAGATTCAAACAGCCAATTTAATAAATGTAGACTAATAGAGTTTGGGAATTTAAGCATGTACATTTTTCACACATTATGTACAGATATAAAAATATGAATACACAAATCTATTCAGAAATAGCCATGCATTCAATAAAAAACCAATTAGAATATGCATTTAAACATTTATTTTGCTTCAATATTGCCAAGTACTTTTAAAGAAGGACTCCATTTTTCTTACTACTATATCAAAAATGTTTTAATATGGTAAAACATAGAAAAAAAAGAGCTAAGTCTTATTTATTTCTACAACCCGAGATATTAGGAGTTTGTTAGCACTTTCTAATCTGATTAAGATTCAAAAAAGGAAGCAGCATTAGAAAGGTCAACAATTAAATATCTAATCAACTAAGAGTCTGTAAATCATAAAGTATCTCCAAAATGCATTCACTTAAAATATAATTGGAAAATTAAAATGGGAAAGAGAGTTAAAGGTACTCTCCTTAAGGAACTTGATGTAGTCCTCAGGGGTGAGGTGAATTGAAATAGGTTTCACAATAGCCTATTCTTACACCAACCACTTAAACACGAATTCCAAATTACTTTAATGATCATGTTATGATCTCTGTGTCTATATTCAAATTAGTATATTTCATAATATTAAAATAGAAAATACTAATTTTAAATTTACATCCTCAACAAATGTCTGATGAATAGAAAAACATTTTAGTGGTTTTCCTTTATTCAATTAACCCATATTTATATAACCTAAGTTACTATTAGTATTGGAAGAAAAGTACTGCCACTTAGTTCTATGGCCTTTCCTCTAGCTTTGGGGGTGTTTTAACATTTGTCTTGGTCAATTCTCCTGGAATATATGGTTTAAGATGTTGTTCTATGACAATCTGAAAATCTGGCTGAGGCATATGTACCACACCAAGCACCAGGACTTCATGCTTAAGACCATGCTTATCAAGTAAAGAGCAACTGGTACTGATGGAATTCAGGAGAACCAGGAGAATGGGAGTTGACCATGCATGTCTGAAGAGCTTAATGTATAATACGCCATGTTTGTCTGAATTGAGGTTCTCCTCAAACATTCAGCCTACTCCTTTATGTCTATGCAAGGTGCCAAGGGCAGAATTAATTAGACATAAAATACTATACCTAACATGTTTCGAACACTGTATAAATTCTTGTTCTTTATTTTTTGTTTGCATTTTTAAAGCTAAGTGAGCTTTATTACTTATAGACAGAGGGTGCCTATTGAATGTGATAAGTTTGATTGTCATTCTGAAGCAAAGACCATGAATCACTGATGCTAGTTAGAGCAAAGTGGGCATTGTAGGACACTATCAATTCCTCAGAATTTCCATTATTTATATCTTATATATATTTATATATATATTTCAAGCATTATATAATAAGTATATATTATATATATTTTGCCTTTTGTATACTTTTGTTTATATATCATTAATCTATTTTAGACTATGATGTTTCTAAACATTATTATTAAGTGGTATTGAAAAAATTTTGGTCAAAATTGGTTGCCTTCACTGAATTTTGTTTTAGATTTTATTTATGTATTAATTAATTAATTGATTAATTAATTTATAGAGCACATAGGGGGAGGGGCAGAGGGAGAGGAAGTGAGAGAATCCCAAGCAGACTCCAAGCTGAGTGTGGAGCCTGATCAAGGGCTCAATTTCTTGACCCAGATATCATGCATGACCTGAGCTGAAATCAAGAGTTAGACACTGAATGAGCCACCCAGGCAACCCACCTACACTGTAGTTTTTAACTCTCAGCATTCAGAGAGGAGCATTATAAGTTAAAACATAAAAACATAAAGATTTTATAAATCTGTTAATGTACTGAGAAAAAGTGTTCCCTTTTTTAAATATCCTACATGGCTTGAAGGCAATGCTATCAGGTATTCCAAAATCTTTGCATTGATACATTGGAATTTGTGATACAGCAAATTGAGTTGAGAAGCTTTAGAAGGAAGATGTTTCAAGGGTCAAAATCTATATGGGGTTATTTAACTCTTACAATTTCGTTGTCAGGAAGTCTGGATATATTGGAATATCTCTAATATATTAGAGTAAAATCTTGAATTACACAAATACTGCAATTACCAAATATACCCAATGGCCTAAAAAAGGTGGCTGAATGTTGAAATGCTTGGTTTTATAATAAAGTTTCATAGTGGCCATTTGATTATACAATAAGAAGCTTAGCTAATTTTCTTTCATAAATTTTCAATCATTAAATACATAGCATTCAGTCTACAAGTAAATTCTAATCAATTACAACAATGATCCATAGTTATAACCATGCAAAATTTTCATTTGAACCATCTAAATTTGTTACTACTAAAAATTATTCTTATATCATCCACATTTTCTTTTGGGGAAGTCATTTCACATGTAAGACTGCTAGAGTCGGTAACAGATACTTATCAGAAAATGCATTTTCTAAGAGTCACTTTCGACCATCATATCAATGCTCAAACTTGCAATCACTTCAGTAACAAATAAATCCAAAGTTAGTTAGTTTTTATATCTATTATATGTCAAGCACTCTTCTTTGAGTGATTTTTATTTTTATTTTTTTTTTAAGATTTTATTTATTTATTTGACAGAGAGAGACACAGCGAGAGAGGGAACACAAGCAGGGGGAGTGGGGGAGGGAGAAGCAGGCTTCCCACGGAGCAGGGAGCCTGATGCAGGGCTCGATCCCAGGACCCTGGGACCATGACCTGAGCCGAAGACAGACCCTTAACCACTGAGCCACCCAGGTGCCCCGATTTTTATTTTTTAATTTTTTAAAAATGTCACCGTTTTTTATTCAAGTGCAGTTAACATACAGTGTTATATTAGTTCTAGGTGTACAATATAGTGATTCAGCAATTCTATACATTACTCAGTGTTCATCACGGTAAGTGCACTGTTAATCTTCTTCACCTATTTCACCCATCCCTCCCCTGCACTATCTTTGAGATCATTTAAAGTGGCTGGGATGTTCATTCATAAGTTCCTATTGCATCTCCAGCACAAACTTTGCATTAATTCTATGCAATGCATAGCTGGACCCAACAAAATCGCACCAAGGTAACATAACTGCTTTCCCATTGACCATGCTACTGTGAAATGAAACAATTTCTTTACTTTTTTTTTACTCGGAGTAGTGCTTGCTTTTTCTAAAAAATGTTTTAGCTGAATGAATACTATGATATAAAAATAAAAACTCATCGCACGTATTTTAACGTAGGAGCAAAGTGTCTTAACAGTAATTTGATTGAATTAATTTAATACAATATTTTAAAACAACTTTCTATTAGATTCTGTTCTAAGAATTGAAGATTTACAGATAAATCCGTACAGAGGAAATCACAGAATGGGTATCATGTAAACTATTGGATGCTCAGCCCTACACTGAAAATCTTTATTAGATATACTCTAACAACTCATTTATTTTACCAAATGTATTTTCTGGTGTTGTGTCAGATTGCAGGTTACGAATATAAGTGGTAATAACAAAGTTTTTTTTTCAGGTTTAGCTTTTGTTTTTCCCTACAAATTTCAACAACAGAAAATGTCAAAAACTGAAGGCACATGTTAACTATTGTTAAGTTTTCAAAAACAGTTTTTTAAGCATATGTATTTTTAGCAGAGTAAGAAATGAATTATGTTGCTTGGTCTGATTGTATTATCTGTAGTTTGTGTGGTAAAAGCACTAAAAATATGACAGTAACATTTGGTCTGAAATATAGATATATAACAAAGTCATGAAAAAGAAATATATTGCAGGGATTTATTCTCCAATCAATGTGCTGTGGAATAAGGTACATAAATCCCCAGATATCAATGGAAAAATAGATAAAGTATTATCTGAAAGATACAGCTAAGGAAAAGGAGTCTGCACAGGTAGTGTAGCCTTATTATTAATGTAGCACGATGTAATGACAGTGTATATAGTGTAAGACAAGAGAAACAAAACACAAATCTTGGCCTAAAACTTTGGTTTGAATGCTCAAAAAGGCATGTAGTGTTCTATCCACATCAATGCTCCCAGAATTTACAGAAACTAAAGTATTTGGAAGTTCTTTTGGAAAGGGAAGAGAAACATGCTGAGGAATATATGATATGCTTGATAGTGCAGTCTTTTAAAGAATATATTTATTCAATTTCCCATAAATAGTTCTCATGAAAAACTATAGTTTTTCATGTGAAATTGTGATTGGTTGAAGAAAATTACTACTGTAAATTCCTAGACAATTTTGACCTAATTATCCTTACATGGATTTTACATTACATATCACATAGGAATACAGTATTCTACTTTAGGTTTTGTTTAGGTTTTATGAGTATGTAACTCTAAATTTTTTTAGAAGAAAGATGTGTTTTGTGTTTCACTGAATCTCCAGCTATTAAACCATGGCTGTGCACAGGGGATGTGTTTAAGAAATATCTTAACGGGGGCATCTAAGTTGTTCAGTTGGTTACGCGGCTGCCTTCAACTCAGGTCATGATTCAGGGTCCTGGGGTCGAGCCCCATGTCCATTGGGTTCCCTGCTCAGCAAGTAGTCTGTTTCTCCCTCTGACCCTCCCCGCTGCTCATGTTCACTCATGTACTTTCTCTCTCTCTCCCACTCTCTCAAATAAATAAATAAAATCTTAAAAAAAGAAATATCTTAATGAATTAATATGTTTTATAAAAATTATAAAACTCTCAACTGATTCGGAAGTTAAAAATAATAAATGTTTATTTGAGTGGCAGGCTTTGTTTGGAATTTAGTACACATAATAACTCACTTGTCAGGTAGTTATGAGATTAGAAGAGTTCATTTGAAATGAATGATTGAAAAGAAAACCAGGTTAGATGGGAAATAGAGAAAATTGGAAAGTATCTTATAAATAAACAGTCACCTTTCCTAGAACTTAGTATATATTTTTCTAGTAGAGTTATGGGAAAGTAATTTACTTCCACAGCATGGAATCTTTAGTAATTTTTAGTAATTCTGAACTACTAAAACTTCATTTTGGTGTGATTAGGGGAAAATTAGGAATTTGGTTACATAATGAGAATAGGGTTCCCACAGGAGACCTAAAAGGGCTCGACCTAGTAAAGGAGAGCTCATACACACACACACACACACACACACACACACAGACACACACTCAGGAAGGGAAAATAATATGATGGCGAAAAAAGTAAAGCTGTAATGGTACCGAGAAAAGAAAAAAGATCTAATGTGAGTGGTAAGTTTCAAAATATTTTAGTTAACTAAGGGACCTTCCATAGACCAAATAGTTATTTGCTGTATGTTGAAAACAGTGGCTCACGACAAAGTCATGGGATGTCGGTGGCAGGAGAACTTAATTTTAAATATTGATCTGATTTTAGTGTTACATTATTGATGTATATTAATTACCCTTATTTATATATTTCCGTGATAAGAATGCCTTCCTTCATGCCTTATCCTTTCAGAAATTGTGAGATAGAATAGAGCACCATAAACCATATTCCGGAAAATTTATCACTTTGAAAATTTTTATATATTTATTTTGAGTGATTGGCTTTCTATTTGTTTAAAAATATCATTAAGCCCTTGTGAGTTACATGACATCACTCATTATACTTTCTTATTCTTTTCCAATGGAATTAGGTCTGATCTTCATCAGGGTAGGAATATATAAACACTCCAGGTTCTCACTGAAGAACATAACCCCAAACTGTTGCTTGAATTTCATCAGAACTCTCAACTAAAAAAAATATTATTTATAGGAAAGCATATAAATGCATGTTCTCCTCTCACTTCCTTAGGCAATTCAGCTTCTATCACTGGATCAAGTCAGACTAGTGTAACTCTTAATTATTTTGACCTGACAGAAGAAGGACTAAAAGTTATAGGATTCTACAAGCTTCTTCAAGCTTGTAGAATCCTATACGTTTTATTTGTTTTAAAGACACAATGGTTCATTGTGGCAAGACAATGACTAGAAATGTTGAGCCTGAAAGCCAAATTTAAGGACAAAAATTATTCCTTAATTGCAAATAAAACCACCCATGGGAGCCAAAAAACCTGTGAGAGAGAAGAATGTCTTCCAGATAGAGGGATGAGATAAATTTAGAAAGAGAAAAAGTTCTGAGTGTCTTGCAATATCTGATATAGACTTGCTCCAAATAGACTTTGAATTATAAAAACATAGGTTTATTGACTTTTTATATTAATTTACTTGATTTGGTTTTATTACATTATTGTCTAATTTTTTGGTAGGTACTTGTTTTATATTTGCCTTGATCTTGCACTTCCCATCCTCCAGAATTGTGAGAAAGAAATTTTTATCATTTATTTTTTTATTTTCTTTAAAGATTTTATTTATTTATTTGAGAGAGAGAATGAGAGAGAGAGAGCGCACATGAGAGGGGGGAAGGTCAGAGGGAGAAGCAGACTCCCCGCCAAGCAGGGATCCCGATGTGGGACTCGATCCAGGGACTCCAGGATCATGACCTGAGCCGAAGGCAGTTGCTCAACCAACTGAGCCACCCAGGTGCCCTGAAGAAATTTTTATCATTTAAACCACATAGTCTATGGTGCTTTGTTATAGCAGCCCAGATGGACTGAGACACTCCATTTCATCTATGTATCTAAGTGACTTACTCTACCCCAGGCTAGCATTTAAAAATTTACACTTACCTAAATATATTTTTATATAGCTGAAATTGTTTTATTACTGGTTCACAGTAAGTAGACTAATATCTACCTGTTTATAAATATTTTCAGCTACTGAAAATATCAACCATATTTTTTTAAAGATAGAGAGAGAGAGAGAGAGAGAGAGAGAGAGGGAGAACACAAGCAGGTGGAGCAGAAGGCAAAGGGAGAAGTAGGCTCCCTGCTCAGCAGGGAGCTCAATGTGGGACTCAATCCCAGGACCCTGGGATCATGACCTGAGCCAAAGGCCGACTCTTAAACGACTGAATCACTGAGGTGTCCTTATGATTCATATTTTTTTATGAATTTCTCTTATTGTGTCTAGCATAGAGAAATAGTTAAGTAATGAATAAAGTTTAAAGTACATACAGTATAAATTATATTAAAAAGAAGGCTTTCTAATTCTGTATTTATTTTTAAATTAGAATAAGGACTCTAATAAGTGTACATTTCCAAACACCAGTCTTACAATGAGGTTAATCTGCCAGGATAAGAATCACTAAAGAAGGTTGTTGAACCTTTATTCCAAAGATACATCCCTAAATATTCAGACTTCTTTGATATGAATCAAAGCCTATGTTTCTGTGATTTTAGAGTAGGTAACCACTCTTCTAGATTACCTTGTTTTTTTTAATTTTCCCTAGTCAACACCATATCTAAATGTATCCTAAAGATCTTTTTAACTTCATCTTTTTTAAAAGAAGCAAGAACTATAGAGCATAATACTTTCAGCATTTAAAAAGTAATTACTATATCACAGAGTAATCACTAAACCTAGTAAAATTATTATAGTAGAATTAGCAGCAGTCTCTAACTCATATGGGATTCCTTTCAAATACATTGTTCCATCTATATTCTTTACTTTGCATTGCAATATATGGATTATTGCTTTTAATATAGAGCACAAAGTTATGAAGTTCCTAACAACTTTTACTTATCTGAAGCTCTATTGTTCACAATAACATAGTTCTAGCAAAATAGTACTTTGGCTGAAATATTAATCACAAATAATTGTATTATACTGAGGAAGATATAAGAATATATTTTATATTTTATTATCTTGATATTCCCCAGTTAGGTGAGATAATAAAAATATATACAGTGGCACCTGGGTGGCACAGTCAGTTAAGCATCTGACTCTTGGTCTTGGCCCGGGTCATGATCTCAGGGTCTTGATATCAGCCCCATGTCAGGCTCTGTGCTCAGCAGGGGGTCAGTTTATGATTCTTTCTCTCCTTCTGTCCCTATGGCCCCTCTCTAAAATAAATAAATAAATCTTCTAAAAAATAAAAAAAATATATGTACAAATATTTGTCAAAATATATAATTTGGAGTACAATGGAGAAAAAAATATAGAAATCCCTTTTCCCCACGGAATTTATCTACTCTCAAAGAAAGACAGGGAATAAACATGAGAAAATTAAATCACATAGGCAGAAATTGATGAGTAGTATGGAAAAAATGAGAGAGAGTAGGGGATCAGGAGGACTGTGAAGCTGGGGTAATGGCTGAAATTACAATCAGGGTGTCAGAGAAAACTAGCTAAGAAATTGTCCATTATGTAAGGTCTTGAAGGATGCGAGGAAGTTACCATATGGTACCTAAAGGTGAAAGTGTTCCAGTCAAAGGAGAAAATCAGTGGAAAGAGCAAATGCTAGTAGCCTGCCTTGCCTGTTCAAAGAATAGCAAGGAGGGCAGTGCCCCCAAAATAGGTCCAGCAATGAGGAGAGTAGACATAAAATCAGAGAGGCCAGAATCAAGACGGGCCATGTAGGTTATTTATTGTAAGAACTTTGTATTTTACTTGGCATTAAATAGGATGCCATTGAAAGGTTTTGTAAAGACAGGTGATACGACCTAACAGATGTTTAGAAAGGATCACTCATTCAGTCTGTGCTGTTGAGAGTAATTTAAGTGGCCAGTGTTGGAGCAAGGACACAAGTTGGGAGGCTACTGCAATAGTCTAAGTAAGAGATAATCATAACTCTATCAAAGGGATCAAAGTGGAAGTAAAAGATGATGTGGTTCAAACCAGAGTCAGAAGAGTTGAGTAAAGAAAAGGGATTGCATTATGGAGCTATTTAGAGAAGCAATCAAATTTCCTAATGGGGTATCTGGGGTTCATATAAGAAAGGGGTTCAATCAAAGATGAAATCACCATTTTGGATAGGCCAGCTTGAAGGATGGGGATATCATCCACTGAGATGGAAAAACTGTAAACTCAGTATGTTTGAGAGAAAAGATCAAATTAATTTGAACATAGTTAAGTTTGAGATGCCTCTTAGTCATTCAAATAGAGGTTTGGGGTAGTCACTCAGACACATGAATCTAGAGTTGCATACAGAAGTCTTGGATGGAGATACAAGTTTAAGTGTTATTGCAAATATGTGAACGTTATTAAAAGCCACCAAGATATACTATATCAATAAGTGAGTGAGTTGAGTGAACTGAAGAAAAAAAAAAAATCTTTCCAAATGAACTCTGAGACACTCCAATATTAACAGACTCAGGGAAGTAAAGTATAGAGCAAAGGAAATTGAGAAATAGAAGAAAGAATGGATGATAAATGCAGGACTACTGCCTTAGAAGCCAAATAAAGTATACCTAAGAAGAGACAGTGATCAACTTCTATCAAACACAACCAATATAGGTCAAGTAAAATGAAGGAAGATAATAGACACTTATTTTATCTACGTGGCTATTATTTATGAATTGGACAATAATGTTCCTGTGAAATGTTTAGGGATGAAATCTTGAATGAAATGGGAGTAAGAAAGAAATGGAAAAATAAAATTGGAACTGGACAACACAGGCAATTATTTTGAGAAGTTTACTGACATACAGAAAGGGAATTGCGGAGAAAGCTGGTGGGAAAAGTCAGGTTGAGAGATGGTTCTGCAATGTGACAATTTGTAAATGACTGCAGGGAATTCCTTCAGAGATCAGTGAGGAAATTATCAAGTTTGTAAAAATCATCTGAAGTTTTCTCTTTTATCTATGCTTCTTCACTGCCAACTTCTCTGATTTATTCAGTTACATTATTTCTAACCATACACGTTGTCTGGTCTACTTTTTTTTTTTTTTTTTTTTTTAAGATTTTGTTTATTTATTTGACAGAGAGAGACACAGCGAGAGAGGGAACACAAGCAGGGGGGAGTGGGAGAGGGAGAAGCAGGCTTCCCTCTGAGCAGAGAGTCCAATGTGGGGCTCGATCCCAGGACCCTGGGATCATGACCTGAGCTGAAGGCAGGAGCTTAACGACTGAGCCACCCATGCGCCCCAAGTCTGGTCTACTTTCTATATTTGATCAAATTCTCACAGTATCTGGATTTCTGGTGGTACTTTTTGTTATTTTGTAGCCCTGTTGCTAATAGAGCCTCTTATGCAAGAAAAGAAACAATCTTCTGTTAGCTCTTACCTGCTTCTCTGAAGAAACCTGCTTTCTTCTGTTCTCTGAGATTTGATGCCCATTGCTCCCTTTTAATCCCAAATTATTGCTCATTATCATGACTAAATTAAGATCTGTGCCCAGAAATGTGGATCCAGTAGTATCTAGTTAATAAAATATTTACAACTGTTCAGTGAGCAGCTGAGGATATGGTGGAGAATGTTTTGTGGTTTAGATTCCTTAAGACTAGTTTTTTGATATTTAAACACTTGGGTCTCTATAAATATACATTTTAAAATATTTAATAAATGCATATTGAATAAATGCATTAATAACTTTGATAAGTGACTCTGTGCAAGTGGATATAACTCAGAAAACCTGTATGGTAAGGGGGTTAAAATTAACTGTTTCAATAAAAATAATCTGTTGTCAATGTTGTTTTGGTTATTTTAAGCCAGATGTTGCCTACTGTAAGGGGAAGATACAGATTGTGGACATAAATAACAGTTGCTTGTCTTATCACTTTTCAAAAATAAATTATTAAACTTTTTGAAACATGTATGAAATGATATGCAGATATCTGATTTCTCTTGAACAATTAGTCTATATGTCAACACTGAGCCCAAATTCCACATGGCCACATCATGTTGAGAATCTCTTCCATGGAAAATCATGTTCTCTTTTGTATACTTCCCTGCTTCTCTGATCGACTTTAACTTCTCATATCTACACAGACTGTAGATATCTTGTCTCTATTTAACCATTTCGAGCCAAGTTTAGAATATTGCAATGACTGTTTAACAAAAATTGTAAAATCATAGTAAAGCATATAGCTTAAGAAGCAGAATTAAAGACATTAACCAGTTTCCAACTAGTTATTTTAAAATCACAGGTGTTTAAAATAACAACTACGAGTTGCATAGGATTTGCATTAGCTCCCAGGTGAACACACATAATCATGACACAATGACATGACATATAATATAAAACGTTGATTGTATGTATGTATGTATGTGTGCGGCAGTATTTATTTTAGGCAAACATGGTTAGTTGTTAGTGAGAAGAGGGTAGAAAACAGGATCTACTGTGATATCAACTAAGAAAAGTTGAGAAGTCAGTCCAATAAGAGGGAAAGTTATCCCAGAAGATACAAAACAATATCCATGGCTTATGGCAAACCCATTCTTGTTTTATGTTGCAGGTTGCTCAATGCAAGAGAGCTACAGAGATTCCAGATGAAGTAGTAGATGTTTACTATCATGGTCTAAATAATTCATCCAGAGTTCAAGGCAAAAATCCCTGGAAAAGAAACTTGAAGTTTCTCAGTGAACTAAGGAGAGTGAGAAAACACAGAAACCTTTCAATCAGCATAAGGAACCAGTCATTAGATTGCAAAGGGCCTAGTAGTACTACCTAGGAAAATTAATTAATATAACAAAACATGGCAAAAGTCCTTTATAACCCAAAAATCTAAATACTTGACATATGAAAATATGTTCAATTACAATTAAAATGACATGGTGAGCAAAAATATGTACCTTATATATATCCCAAAATGTATATTAGGTTTGATTCCACAGGATATATTCATAATAATGTTATCAAAATTATACAAAAATATTAAGAATTTTATGTAAAGATTTCGGAGCTGTAAAAAAACAAGTCAATGCAAATATCAAATCATAATACACAAGAGAGGTTTCTATGCTTATTTGCTAAATGCCAGACCATGACTTATACTGTCTTTGTCTTGCAGTTTTTAATACTTCGATCAGAAAGCCAGATGCATATTTTCTTGCAACTGGATTTGCATAGGTTTTCTTACACGCAGTTTTCATTCTAAGCATATAAAATATCAAGTTAAAATGGCCAAAGCAGTTTTCAGTGGACTGGAACATATTGATTGAAAAATTCTTTTAATTTGAAATGTTTCTGTCAGGTTAATGAATTTGAGTAATAAAATCATATTGAAAATACCTACCTGTGAAAAAGAGGCTATATAAAATCAATGGGGAGGAAAATATGTAGGTGACAAACTGTAAATTTTCTGAGAGAAAATTAGTTTGTCTGATATAAACAATATTTGATTATTAAGTTTTTTCATTATAAGATATGTCGATGTGATTTTGCTTACCTATGCTTTTATCTTGTTTACATACTCTTAACAAGAAAATCTGTCTGATATCATTTTGTCAACTCTCAAAATACCAAAAAATAATACATTTTAGATTAGATATACTCCAAATTAAGATAATATAAGATTCAGTGTCTGGTGTCATGGTCATATTAGAGATTCAGCAATGGTAAAAATAAAATCAAGTTTTCTAATAATTTCAGTTAGCAATGGGATTTGAACTATGTAAAATGTTAGAATAATTTAACATTTCTGGATAGACACAGATATCATATAAAATGGATTGATTTATTAAAATTTATAATGAAATGAAATTATATTTCATTTCAGATTCCTGCAAGTGAACACTTCTTAGTGATTTCTGCTTAACTTAATGTTAAATAGAGTTTAACATAGACTTCTCTGGGTTACAAACTAACTTAGAACCTTATTACTAGGGCAGCAATGAAATGTAACTGGTTACTGGTTAGATAAGCATGAAAGCTCTCTTATGGTGAAATTATAAGCCCTACTTAATGCCCCCAAATGAGAGAGAGCGAGAGAGAGACTGAGAAAGTGAGGCAGATAGAGAAAGATTGAGAAATTCTACAGATTGAGCTTTGGATCTTCCTGTATAATTTCTTTCTGAACACAAACGTTTATTATTTATAAGCTTCTGTTCTTGTAAAATAATTCCATTGTAGCAATATTCTTCATAGAATAGCATTAAACTAATATCGATAACACCCTTGAAATGGTTATTAAGAGTCTGGCTAATGATTTTGTTTGTTTGTTCTCCAAGAATTTTTATTTCCCCATTTCTGTCCTTTCTGCAGTGACTTAATGGTAAAATTAATTAATTAATTAATTAATTAATTAATTAATTAATTCTGGAAAGTTTAGCCACGGAAGCAAATATTTGGATTCTCTTTATATGGTCATTCCCCTAGTGCTAGTATGATGCAAAAATAACGTGCTTCTATTTTTGTTGTGCTTTACATCTACTGACTTCACAGAGTCCACTGTTTCCAAAATTTATATACGACATTTATGCTAATTAACCTTGTTGTGCCACATTTAATATAGTATTAAGTATTTGTTCTCTGAAAGAAAAAAGATCTCAGTCCATGTTACACCAAAAACAAACAAAAAACAATAACGATTTCTGTAAGGAATAAAGTTTAAGAAATCAGATAAAGAAACTTGTACTAAAACTTGTGACTTATACATTAGCAAAGTTTAAATCTGGAAAATAAAACAATTATGTCTACATGGTTCAAAGATTAATGGCCTGATAAAGAGATAGCTACTTTTTTAAAATCCCTGCTATATAGCAAGGACAATGCTAGGAACTGAGATAGAGCTTATGAAACATGACCTACTACCTAAGAACTGAGTCATTCCTACCTGAACTTGCCATTTGTGAAAATAGACCAAATCCACTAAGTGTTAGAAACAATGTTGTGACGGAATGAATGGGTCCTGGACTCTGACTGATAGGATTCTAGTTTGGGCTCCATCCCTGATTCGGTATAAGATGCTATTTAATTGTTGATCCAAGTTCTTTCATCTGTTAATTGATGATAAGAACAATCCCCGTTGTGTAGCATGTTGTGAAGGCTAAATAGGATGATGAAATTATAGTTCCTGGCAGATATTTCATACAATCTACGTTAGCTCTTAATATCTTTTAGGAATACCTTCATATTTGTTACTTTATTCAGAAGAAGCTTTTGTGAGCCTTAACTATCTGTGAAAACTCTGAATTCTCCTTAACGGAAGGTGAAGAGTAAGTGTCATTTGACAGAGAATACTGGGCATAATAATAGGATTTGTAGTAAAAGCAGTGGCAGTAGTGATAATATGTTAGGAATTCTTATCATGAGTTAGGACTGTAATTCTGAACAGCGGTGAAAGCTGTGATACAGGAGATAAGCAACTGAGCAAGAGTTTTTGAAATGCCAAGATAACTCTAGGACTTGCATGATAAAAATGACTAAGTAAATTGCTGGAAGGACCGAAATAGGAAACCTGATGACAGTAAGGGATGTTCTTCAATGAAAAGATTAGATGTTAAGAATTATGTTTCATGCATTAATTTATAAATATAAAGCGTTGACAAAGTGATCACAAAATGTATGTGGAAGTAAAAGTAAGCAAAACTAACCTAAAAATAAAAAATATTCAGCTTTTTTTTTTCTCTATTAGGTACTATAGTAGTTGAAATGATGCTATTTGAGCAAGAAATCAGAATATTCATATATCGAATGCTTCTCCAAATTACATATTTGGAATATGATAAACACCAGTTGATAAAAAGGTAATTCAGTAAGTGGCTTTAGGAAAATTGATTAACTATTTGAAAAAATAATACATTCACATATGTACTTCCCCCAGTACAATAAAATAGATTTCAAATGTATCAAGGTGTTTTTTTAAAAAGTGAAAAACAATGTAAAAAACATATATTATAAAAAAGTCTTTATAAGAATAAAATGGGAGGGGCGCCTGGGTGGCTCAGTTGGTTAAGCGACTGCCTTCGGCTCCGGTCGTGATCCTGGAGTCCCGGGATCGAGTCCCGCGTGGGGCTCCCTGCTCAGCAGGGAGTCTGCCTCTCTCTCTGACCCTCCCCCCTCTCATTCTCTCTCTCAAATAAATAAATAAAATCTTAAAAAAAAAAAAAGAATAAAATGGGAATGCCACAAAAGGAAATTTTTATCAACCTGACTATGAATCATTTAAACTTTTGAACCTTATATAACAGTGTAAATAAGATTAATGTGCAAGCAAACAAATGAGAAATAAACTGGTAGAATGATCCTTGAAAACATAGTGAATAAGATGTTGATATTATTAAAAGATTAAGTACTTGAAATAATTGGTAATTTCAAACTTAAAATGTAAGGGTGGTAAATAAAAGAATAAATTACAAAATATCACAAAAATATTCTATCTTATTACTAAAAGAGAAAATTAGTGAACAAAAAGAATGACAGATACCACCTTATAGTTTTGATGAGAAAATGACATAGTACAACTTTCATATGTTCACGTACCATTGCCCAAAAATTACAATTTAAAACATTGTTTCCGAAGGAAGTAATCAGAGTTGAGTATAAATATACATGTAAAGTATGTAAATTGCAAACTGTAATGGTTTTGTAAATGAATTTTGGTATAATATTTAAATTATGTTTTAATGGAATAATTCCATGGTAATTATTTTCATTGCTCATAATATTACATTAAATGAAAATATAAACAGAAAGCGAATTACATATATATAATTTAATTATGTAATTAATATAATATAATAGCATATTATATTAATAGTATAATAGATGTGCAAAGCCTTCCCTTTTGTTCAAGAGACAAACTAAACAGAGAAAAACTAAAATGATGATGGTATAAAGCTGAAAAATGCATAAAAATAAAATATGAGATCTGAAAATAAAACTTTGAAAGGTGTTAGAGCAGTCATGGGAAGGGTCTAGTGAAGGATTCTTGGAATATACCTCTATAACAAACAGAAGGACAAGCCCAAACTAAATAAAGAATGATAGCGTTAGGAAAAAGAAATGTGGATATTTATGTTTTTTCCCTGAAGGTTAGATTTGCAATTAATCGGTTCCTATATTTTTTATTTTTTAAACACTTTAAGATTTTATTTATTTATTTGTCAGAGAGAGAGAGAGAGAACACAAGCAGGGGGAGCGGCAGGCAGAGGGAGAAGCAGGCTCCCCGCTGAGCAAGGAGCCCAATGCGGGACTCGATCCCAGGACCCCGGGATCATGACCTGACCCAAAGGCAGATGCTTAACCGACAGAGCCACCCAGGCGTCCCTAAACACTTTTTTTTTAAGATTTTACTTATTTGAGAGAGAGAGTGAGTGAGAGAGAGAGAGAGCACAAGAGGGGGTAGGGTCAGAGGGAGAAGCAGGCTCCCCGATAAGCAAGGAGCCCTATGTGGGACTTGATTCCAGAACCCTGAGATCATGACCTGAGTCAAAGGCAGACACTTCACGGACTGAGCCACCCAGGCGCCCCTCGGTTGCTATTTCTCATGCAGTGTTTTATTTTACCAAGAAGTCAAAGGAAATAAAAATTCTAATTTTAATGAATGGCAGGCACTCTGCTTGGCCACCAGAATTCCTGGGGAGGAAGGGTTTTCCTGGGGAGAATGGGGAAGAAAGTTAGACACATTGTTTAATCAGAACATGTTAGAGAGAGAAGAGCAAGGGTCAGAGACATCTATTCAGGGTTTGTAAAATGATCTGTCCAGGCATGAAGTCACCAGAAAAACAATTGTACTATTAAGCATAGTTATGGAGGATATGAACTATGAAACATAACTTCAAATCAGAATAATTAAGATCTACTCATTAATTAAATGGATGGACTGAAATAAATACAAGATCACAGTTCTTAACGCTCAGAAAATTTAGTGCTCTGCAATGTATAGGGGACTTAGAAACAGTACAGATCCCTGTGGTAAGTTTTGGTCATAATGAGTGTCCAGCAATGCAGAACTCCGAAGTAGGACGTACTTGAGGATACTCATGCTCAGGGAGAGCCTAATGAAAGGAGGCAAAAAACCTTGACATTATATTCTCTCTCTACTGCTCTGACCAATCAGGAGTCACTTCTGGAAACAACTATTCTGTGGGATAGAACAGGCTCTTGTCTCATTACTGAGCCATGAGCACAGTGTCACAAAGGTCTCAGTGGAAAAAAAATAAAGAAATCCATTAGGAACAAGTCAGAGGACAGTTGCACATAGTTGTGCTGTGTAGTTATGGCCCTGCTGTTGTTGAAAACACTCCAAAAATAATGGCAACTTAAAAGTCACCAAGGAATAAAAAATATTGAATGTTTTTCATGTTAAAAAATAATTCTTTATACTCTCAAATAATGCTGACATTTATGGAGATTTACAAAAAATAAAAGATGTTTAATGTCGACTTGACAAATATAATATTCTCTCTGTCCTTTAATAGCTTTTTGGTAACATGCTTGATTTCATTTATTTTTTGAAATTATTATTTTTTGTGGCAGTTATTCTAAACCAATGGGGAAAAAAAAACACAAATTATTTTTTGACGTATTTTCTGGCCTGCCAGAGTAAAAAAAAATCCAAATAACATTTTCAGAGCCAATATATGCTAAAATATAATTGACTGGTAGTATTTGAATACCTCTCCATGGATACTGAACCTCTAAATGAAGACATGACTGTGTCTGAGGTGTGGTGTCTGGACCTTGGCAGGTGTGAGGCAGACTTTTATTTATTTGTATTTAAACTTTTGATTTTGGAATTGTTTTAGATTTACAGGAAAGTTGCAAAGAAAATACAAAGAATTTCTGTAAAGCCCTTAGCCAGTTTCTCCCATTGTTACTATCTTATATCATTCTAGTACTTTTGTCAGAACTAAAAGACTGGCATTGATATATTACTATTAACTAAACTCCAGACTTTATTTGGGTTTCACCAATTTTTCCATGGATGATCTTTTTTCTGTTCCTTGATATAATCTAGATGTTTTAGTCTGTTTGAGATGCTGTAACAAAAATGCCATCGACTATGTGGTTTAAACAGCATTTGTTTCTCAACGTTCTGGAGGCAGGGGAGTCCAAGTTCAAAGCACCAGCAGATTGTGTGTCTGGTGAGGGTCCGTTTCCTGCTCCATAGATATCTGCCTTCTCATTGTGTCTTCACATAATGAAAGGGGGTGAGGGAGCTCTCTGAAGTATTTTATTTTTTGGATATTTGGCAGAGGGAGAGGGAGAGAGAATCTCAAGCAGGTTCCATGCCCAATGTAGAGCTGGACATGGGACTGAGATCATGACCTGAGCTAAAATGAAGAGTCAGACACTCAACCAACTGAACCACCCAGGCGCCCTGGGAATCTATTTTATAAGGGCACAAATACCATTCATGGAGCCTCCACTTTTATGGCCTAATCAGCTCTCAAAAGTCACATCTCCAAATACCATCACATTGAGGATTCGATTTCAATATATGTGTTTTAGGGGTACTCAAATACTTAGTCTATAGCACCAGGGTGCTACATTTCATTTAGTCCTTATGTCTCCCCAGTCCCCTCAGTTTTTCCTTGTTTTTTGAGACCTTGACAGTCTTGAAGAGTATTGTCTAGGTATCCTCTAGAATAGCTTCCAAACTGGGTTTGTCTAATATGTATATTTTTTTCTCACTAGACTCAGGTTATGGGGTTTTTAAAAGATTACCACAGAGTTGAAGTATCCTTGTCATCACATCATATCAGCAGATAGATGATATACACATGACATCACTGATGATGTTTATCTTCATTCCTTGTTTAGGGTAGTATTTTCCAGGTTTCTCCACTGTAAGCCTACAAATTTTCTTTTATTTCTATTTTCTTTTTTTTCGAAATTGAGTCGTTAAATCTAGTGTACCTTCAGGGATTATGGGATTGCAGCGGGGAGATAATCCCCAATTCTTAGAGGGAGCATCTAAGTATCTAGATTTTTGGAATTACTCTGTAAGAAAACTTGTCTTTTCTATATTTATTCCTTTATTCAAGTACTTATTTATATAAATATGGACTAGCATAATATTATTTTTATGTGAGATTATAGTCCACATGACATTTATTTTATTGTTCAAATTGTCCAGATTTTGGTTATTGGTAGCTCTTTCAATTTGGCTCCTATGTCCTTTTGACATGCATTCAAATTTCTTTTTAGAACATTCTTAATTGTACTATAAGGTGCTCCAGGCTTATTTTGTATTTTCCCTGCCTCAATTCTAAAATTAACCATTAGTCCAAAGACTGGTGATTTTTCTTCTTATTATTAAGTGAATATCATTCAGAAACCAAAATCTGGGTTCTGGAGTGTGCAACTTGCTACTGAGGTACACTTGTTTCTAGGCCTTCCTAACAGACAGAACTAGAGAATATATGTATATTAACCTATGTGTACACAGATTTCTGTGATTATTTCTATATCTACCTCTGTGTGTGTGTGGGTGTGAAACTATTCACGAGTTCATACTGACATCTTAAGCTCTAATCCAGCATACATTCTATCTTCATTTCTTATTTATCTGAATTTCCTTTGCTGATAATAACTTGACTCTTAACATCGACTCTCATTTATTTAATTCTTCATTCCCAGCATACATGTAAGGCAGTTTCAGAATTGCTACCTCTACCTAGGGCTCCTTTTTAATTTTTTTAAAAGAGCATACAACTATATGTATGCTTAAAATTCTTCTGTGGCTTCCCATTGTCTTTAAGAAAAGTGTGAATTACTTGACACAGCTTAGAGAAGGGGCCTGGATAATCTAACTTTGTCTACCTCTGCAGCCTCATCTGTAACTTTTCCTTCTATATTGTTTCTTAACTCAAGTTACGCATGTCTTTTCAAGTTCCATGACCATAATATGTTCTCTCCTATCTTGGAAATTCATACCTTCTTTAATCCTCTCTCCCATTGTGTGACAGCAGGAATGTTTTTCTTTTTTCTTTTTCTTTTTTCTTTTTTTTACTATTATGTTGACAATGCCTAGACAAGTGCCTGACTTACAATATCGTGTTAAATTAATACTAAATTAATGAATAAATAAATGTTTGTTCTGTACCTGGTATTCTCTCTGCCTTCTCCCTCCTACTGCCATTTTACTTGGCTAAATTATACTCATCATGAAATTCAAAGCTTAAACTTCACCTCCTCAAAAGCTCATTCCTAAACCACGCTGACCACCTTAGGTTTCCTTCCCTTATCATATACTCTTGGGCCCCAGCCTGCGTTTTCCTTCAGATCTCTCATGGTGATTACAATGTTAACTCTTCATTTTCTTTCTTTCCCAATCAAATGGACTGAAGTTTCAAAACTGTGTTTTCTTCTTTCTTTTCTTGGCCCCCAGGGACTGCTATACTATCTTGTCCACACTAGGGACCTGGTAGTTGTTTGTTGAATGAATGAAAGAATGAATTGAAGAGAAGAAAGATTAGATACAGAATATGGGCTGCCAATGGAGCAGCTACTGAGATTAAGGGCAAGTTTCTCTGTGGACTCTTTATCTAGCACCGTCAGCTGGAGGCAAAGTCACCCTGGGGTACTTCAAGGAACAAGGTGTAAATTGTCTGTGAAAACGTCATTAACTCTTTGAGGCAGTGAGAATGTCATTGAAGAAGTAATCATGAGGTTCCAGAGCACAAATTTTTAAACAGTTCAGTTGAAATTGCAAGACCTGGGAAAGCTTTTGAAGATACGTATAAACTGATTTTGTGGAAGAAACTAAAACCTTCATATATTTAAAGTTTGCAAGAGTATGCAATTTTTTATTTTATTTTATTTTTCACTTTCACCTTTCTTACATGGGAATCCACAGGAAATCAAAACATCTAAATCTACACAGGTCCTGTTTTCATTAATGTGATTTTTATTATTCACTGTCTTCATCATCATGGCTTTACCACTCTGGGAGACTTTGTCCAGGAAAATTAAGGGAGCAAATAACTTTATTATTTATTTTAGGAACGACCTACAAGACCCATCAACTAACTCTCCAGTAGAAAATACCAAAACACAATTTATACCCCAAAGGTTTGACCCTCTCGTCTCAAATTCCTCACCTCACTGTATTTGCCAATCCTAAACTATTACATTATGTGATTCTATGGAATCCTAAATAAATCCTTATAGATACTTATAAATATTCTGCATCTGCCTTCATTAAAACTTTATGGAGGGAATTAATGCCCTTCCTACAGTAGGCCATAACTCATCAAGTCCTTTTGATGATATTTTAGGGTAACCTGCATTTAACACTTCTCACATTAGCACATTTACTTCCATTTTTATTAACTACTACATTTAGAAGTACACCATTACATTCAATTTTTTGTGGACCAAAAAGAAGTTAAATAGTGAAGATTATTTTTTACCACCTTCAAGCTATCAATATGACAACTATTAAATCTCTTACTTTTGAATTTTTTTAATGTATAGTTAACACACAATGTTACATTAGTTTCAGGTGTATGACATAGTGATTCCACAACTCTTTATGTTATGCTATGCTCCATACAAGTGTAGCTATTATCTGTCACCATACAACGTTATTACAATACCGTTGACAGTATTCTCTATGCTGTACCTTTTACATTCAGAAAAATATTTTTTGAAATTTAATAGTAAGAATATATCATGCTAACCAGAATGGTATTGTCATTTGCCTTGAATGGTTAATAAATGTTTTGTCACTATATTAAAACACCCAAAAACGTTTATTCTTGCCATCATATTATTACTGGAAAGCCTTTGCAAATATTGTTTGCTGTATTTTTTAGAAGAGAATATGTTTTAAATCATATTCATGTGGGCTCGGAGAATTAGGAAAATGCCTTTCATAATTTTGGCTCTGTGGCTTGTCCATTTAGGATACTAATCTATGGAACTTCTAATTTTCACTGACTTTGCAGAGTATTCTAATAATAATTCAACGTATGAATTAAATTTTTATTTCACAAAATAAAACCAAACAACTCTCAGTCAATAAATTCCAACCATGAAAGAAGTGAATGGAGCAGGAAACTATGTATTAAGTGCCCAGTGCACTTGTAACAGCAAAATAAATGCCACTGTCCCCGGTCCTGGGAACTGGTGATACAGATCATATATCATGATGTCACTGTCAAGCCCAACATCATGCTCATGCCTTCTACTTAGGAAAGCATAAACCCGAGATCTAGAATCTTGGGTTTTATTTCTGTTCTGTCTTTAACTTCCTCTGCAGCTTTGATGAAAGAAATTCATTTTTTCAGCTTTTCTGTGTGAATTGAGAGGGTTGGATTAGATCGTTGGTTTTCCAGTTGTTTTCTACAGAGACATCTCAGGGGGCATTTTGATGGGAGGGGTAATGAATGGGTCCAGTATGAGGAACCCTCACTCCCCACTTCCCCACTAAAGCAGTTCTGTTTTGGTAATTTTTTCTTTTTCTTTTTCTTTTTTTTTTTTTTATTTTGGACTTCTAAGCTAGTTTTCATTTGAACAAACAAATCTGTACCTTAAACAAAAACAAACAAAATATAAAACAAATGAAATTCCACATCCCATTTTTCTCAGATATGTAGTTTGGAATATGACAAACACAAAAAACTTATTTCAAGTTCCGTAGTTTAAACATTTCTCAATAATAATGTAATAATGATGGTATAATTTTTTCAGTCTTTATAATATCCTGGGCAGCTAAATATATAATCTGATTTCATTCTGACAAGAGCACTGAAAGGTAGGTATTATTATCATTTTTTTTTTTTTTTACAGAAAAGGAAATTGAATATCAGAGGAATTGATCTCTGATTATCCAATTCCCTAACATGTTTGAGAGCTTACCTGTGCCAGGCACTTTGTTGGGTGTGTTTAGATTCCATACTCACAATACACTATGTAGTTATGTATATAGTAAAGCCCAGAACTGGAACTGAAGTCCAGAGTGGGTGACAGTAAAGACAGTTGTTCATCAGTAGTAATGGTGGTAATTAAACTGCTGCCACTGAGAATAATGATATACCTCACCTTGACCTGGAGAGACAGCCTTGTGAAACACTGCATATCAAGAATTTTATTTAATTTCACAATACAGTGAGATACACACTTCAAGTATTCCCATTTTAAGGATAAAGAAGCTAACGTTTAAACATGTTATGTGGTTTGTCTATGTCTAAGTTGGCAGTATGGTAAGGAGCAGAGCTGAGCTTCAATCCTAAATTGTCTAAGACCAGAGCATTCATTTAACCCATAGACCCTCATGATTAATTTATGGCCACACTACCTCCCAATGTGATTTAAACTGTGGTTAAAAGTAATGGAGCCTGAGGACTGGCTCTCCCTGACTTCAAGACACATTATAAAACTACTATAATCAAGAGAGTGAGACACTGGTGAAGAAATACACAGTAGATTGCTGGAACAGAATAAAGAGCCCAAAAAGGGATCAACACAAATATAGTCAACTGATCTTTGACAAAGAAGCAAAGGCAATACAAGGAAGCAAAACAGTCTTCAACAAATTGTACTGGGACAACTGGACATCCACATGGAAGCGAACAAATAAATAAACAAGAAAACAAACAAAAACTAGACACAGACCAACTGACAAACTAGACTTCATTAAAACAAAAACAAAAATAATATTTTTTTTGCTTGTGAAAGACCCAATAGAGAATGAAAAGACAAACCACACACTAAAAAAAAAAAAAAAAAAAAAAAAAAAAAATTTGAAAAAAGAAAAAAACATTTGCAAGACATATTTTGGATAAAGGATTATTATTCAAAATATATGAAGACTTAAAATTCAACAATAACAAAACAAATAATGCAATTTAAAAAAATGGACCAAACCCCTTACCAGATACCTCACTAAAGAAGATATAGTGATGACAGGAGTGTCTGGATAGCTCAGTCAGTTAAGTGTCCAACTCTTGGTTTTGGCTCAGGTCATGGTCTCAGGGTCCTGAGATTGAGCCCCTGGTAGAGCTCTGAGCTCAGGGGAGAACCTGCTTTCCCTTTCCCTCTGCCTCTGCCCCTCCCCCCTGCTTGCATACACTCTCTCGCAAATAAATAAATTAATCTTAAAAATAAAATGAAAAGGGGCATCTGGGTGGCTCAGTGAGATAAACGTCTGCCTTTGGCTCAGGTCATGATCCCAGAGACCTGGGATCAAGCCCCACACTGGGCTCCCTGCTTATTTCAAAAAAAATAAATAAAATAAAATTTAAAAAGAGAACATATAGAGATAACAAATAAGCATATGAAAGATGCTCTGCATCATATATCACAAGGAAAATGCAAATTAACATAACTAGGAATATATATAATATACATATATATATACCTGAAGTCATACAGATAAAAATATTTCTACAGTTATTATTTAAGTATGCTAACTAAATAACTAAAAAATTTTTAAGGTTTCTCATTAAAATTCATGCCAACAAAAACTAAATGTTCTTTGCTTTCCACAATGCTCTTTACTGTAACTGAGATTTAGAAAAGCAATTATAAAATTTAAATAAAAATTTAAATAAAATTACTTTATAGTTTTATAATAATAATTAATAATAATAATAACAATAAGACACCACCACACAAATATTAAGATGGCCAAAATCTAGAACACTAACAACAAGAGCTTTCATTCATTGCTGGAGGAAATGCAAAATGATACAGATACTTTGAAAGACAGTTTGGTGATTTCTTACAAAACAAAACATACTGTTAACATAGGAAGCAGCAATTGCACTTCTTGGTATTTACTCAAGGGAACTGAAGATGTATGTCCACACTAAAACCTGCACATAAATGTTTATAGCAGCCTAATTCATAATTCCCAAATCTTGAAAGCAATCAGGTGTGTGATAATAGCTGAACAGGTAAAGGAACTGTGGTACATACAGACAATGGGATATTATTCAGCACTAAAAAGAAATGAGTTATCAGACCATGAAAAGATGTGGAGAAATCTGAAAGGCATAAGACTAAGCAAAAATAAAAATAAAAATAAAATAAAAAAACAATTTGAAAAGACAATATATTGTGTGATTTCAACTATATGACATTCTGGATAAGGCAAAACTGTGGAGAAACTGAAAAGATCAGTAGTTGCCAGGAGTTAGTATAAAAAGATGAATAGGCAGAACACAATAATTTCTAACAGTGAAACTACTTTGTATGATACTATAATGGTAAATATGTGTCATTATACATTTGTCCAAACCCACAGAATGCAGAAGACCAAGAATAAACTCTAAAAGAAGCTATGGAATTGGGATGATTTTATACCAATGTAGGTTCATCAGTTGTAACAAATGTATCATTCTGGTGGGGGATATTAATACTGGGAGTATATGAGAAATCTCTGTACCTTCTGCTTAATTTTTCTGTGAATCTGTAACTGCCCTAGAAAACAAAGTATATAAATAAAAATGGAAATATTCAACATTTCAGAGCAAATCAAAACCACACTGAGATATCATGTCACACCTGTTAGAATGGCTATCATCAAAAAGACAAGAGATAATAAGTGTTGGTGAGGATATGGAGAAAAAGGAACCCTTGTGCACTGTTGGTGGGAAAATAAATTGGTTCAGCTGCTATGGAAACAGTATGGAAGTTCCTCAAAAAATTAATAATAGAATTACTAAATGATCCAGCCATTCAACTTCTGGGTATATATACTAAGAAAACAAAAACAGCTATATCAAAAACGTATTTACAACCCATGTTCATCGCAGATTATTCACAATAGCCAAGATATGGAGAAAAAAAAAAAAAAAACTAGCTGTTCATTGAGAGATGAATAAAATGTTTTAAAAAGTAACATGTAATGGAATGTTATTCAGCCATAAAAAAGAAGGAAACCCTGCCATTGGTGACAACATTGGATAGACCTTGAGGGCATTATGCTAAATGAAACAAGTCAGAGAAAAACAAATACTGTGTGATATCACTTATATGTGGAATCTAAAAAAACCTGAACTGATAGAAACAGAGAATAGATTGGTGGTTACCAGAGGTGGGGTGAGGGTGGGGGTTGGGAATGGGTCAAGGTGGTCAAGATTATTTATAAACTTCCAGTTATAAAATAAGTAAGTCTGGAGGATATGTTATGTTATATATTATATATATATATATATATATAATATGTTATATAATATTTAATTAAATAATTATATATTTATACTTATTAATATAGTTGTGGTGGAACCAAGGATAGTTGGAAGAAAGGAACTTAAAAAAAAGTAAAGGAGTCAGTGATAGACATTCCCCTAGAAAGAAAACCTTCACCTTTTGGCTTTAATTATGTGCCTCAGGGCCAGTTTCTGCCTTACTTAATGGAACAAGAAGTCCCTGCCAGGCTTGCTTGCTCTCCACAGCAGGTTCTTAAAACAAAGCAGAGTCTGAACAGCTCATGGCTTAGATCGATAGTTGTAAACTCATTGCACACAACCCAATCACTCTTTGAAAACAATGCCTGTTGTGCCCTGTCAGAACTTGAGTCTCTAATGATTTTCTTGACCAATTTTATACAATAAACTTTACCCTGATAACTACTACTGAGGTTTAGAGATAAAACACAATTATGACTATACCCTAATAAACTATCACTATAGCTTATCTAAGACTGTTTCCACACCATCTGTAGTAAGAGGACATAGCTTCCCATGTGAAATAGTTGCCTATATTTTAAGAGTTGGCTACATTGTTTTCTGGAATGTGAATTTTTCTCAGTCCCCTGGGTAAAAATGCATTCACCTCTCTTCCTTATCACATCTGTCATTTAACTCAGTTAACTTTTATTTATAGCTTGAGTTATTATTGTACAAACTAGAGTTTTTGCTCAGGAAATTGTGCTTTATAAGATATAATGAGTTTGGAGACCAAAAATGACTGGAATAATTAGTTGAATGAGGAGGATTAAAAACTGAAATTGCAGTTTGCACACAAAAATATGTTTGTTCCCGATTACTTTTCTACATTTATCAAACCACATTTGCTGAGAAATCTACTCATAAAACACAGTACATTTTGTTTTTATTCTTTCATATTGGGAGTCAAAACTAAAACTTGTAGAAACGCATAAAAAATAAACTGGTGAAAAAATTCAAGTTAGCAAATCTCTACATTAAAACTAATACATACATTTTCTTTCTTTGGGTAACACATGGTTTGGACAGGTGTTAGTATTAATAACAACAAGAGATTTGCATATTTTATAAACAAGTTTGCATATGTATCATAATACCTAACACTAAATACATAAATTTCCACAGATATATCTTTCTTGTCTAAAATATGTGTAAAACTTTCTGGCATGTACCCAAAACACTCCAGCAATAATGCTTACTGCTGCAAAACTGGGCATATCTATTCACAAGACCAAAAATGCAGAATTTATGCGATCAATTAAATCACTTTCAAATTAAATTTCACCAGAGGATGCAAAAGTTAACTCTTTTAAAAGTCTCATCTTGGAGATGAGAATTAAATAAAATCTTTAAAGTTAAGATTTTGAAAACAATAATGGCATGTTTTTATATATTTAAAAAAAAGCTGTAGTGATTAAAACTCCTTTTTCTATGTGGCGTTGTGTTGTGAAGGCATGAATGGGGAGACTCACTTATTCCTCCTTTTGTTTGTTTTTGGCCAGCAGCCAGTTAAGGCTGTAACTCTAACTTGTGGAAATTGGTTGAATAAATGGAGACAATGAGCCAGGTGCAGCAGATAAAAATTAGAGAGGCTGAAATTATATAGTTGTGAGGTATGATTCTATTGTTTCAGCAGGGACATCAACTCCTACCACAGGGAGGAGGAATGTGGGAAGAAAAAACACATCAATCAAAATCTTTTTCCTGTATATGCTGGTTTGTATCTCAAATGACTGTCCATATATTAGGTATACTCATTTGAACAGCTATTTAAAATTTTTTTGTTACATTTTTATCAGAAGTGGTGGATTGCAATTGTCTTTCTTTTTCTGTCTTCTCACATCAGCTTGCCCACTGATGGATAGGTTTGACAAAATATTTTGGGGGTTCCTAATAAAAGGAAGATCAGGAAGACATATGCATAAATTTAATCTCAGGGTCACTTAAAAAAATTCCGTCAGTAGAGTCTAAGACTTTTACTACATCATTAGCTACTATTGTGCATAATTTAAAGATCATCTCAGGATGACTTGATTGATTGAGGATGACATGTATTTTGTTCTCTGAATTTATAACATGCTTCAGAAATGGTAGATTATATGACCCTTACAAGCAAATTTTTGGCATTAACATAGTCTCAATGCTCTGCAGACACAGAGGCTGTTATTTTTGGTTATGATCTCCTTTTCTCAGTCTATCAGATCATATAAAATTTCTGACACTGATCAAGCAACTTCACACATCTTTCCTGTCAAATGGTGTGGTTTGGCATTCTTCTTTCCTTATGTGTGACACTAAGCCATACCTTTTGCACAGTTTACAAGGAAAATATTATATTTGTATATATAAACCAATGTAAGAAGAGCAAAAGGACAAATGACTTAGAAATTCTTCATGAATTCAAGAATAATTATTCTGTATGTGGATATAAAAATTATTAAATTATTACTAAAAAAACTTTAGCAGTTATCAAACCTGACACATTCTATGAAACCTTCCACTTTGAAAGGTTCCACAACACATGAGGCTGAAATATTTCATCAAACCAATATGTGTTCTTACTAGAAAACAGAAATTTACTCGATTTTGTTTAGGTACAACATAAATTAAATAAAGTATATGACACATATTTAGATAAGGTAATACAAATCTTGAATAAAAGATTCCATCACTAAGAGCTTTCCCAATGATGTTTGTTATAATCTGAATTGCCCATCACACTCTGCCACTGTCCTCAGAATGGACAAGGGGTGTTATCCTATTTCCTATTTTTAAATTTTTATTTTAAATGAGTGATTGCACCAGGTAGAGACTAAATTGTTTAAGTATATTGCATTTTTCAAATACAAGGGTTTCTGGGAAACTGAGATTCAGTTGAACTTAAAGTGATCATGAGTTTGCAAAATGCCTGATCTATCTATCTATCTGTCTATCTATCTATCTATCTATCTATCTATCTATCTATCTATCTATCTACCTATCTATATCTGTATCTTATACCTATATCTGTATCTATATATCTATAGATACATATTAAACTTTCTTAAAATACCACCAATTTGTTTGTTTAATTTGACATTTCAAATTTGTAACTTGTAAGATCGGTGATTTTAATATTCTAACTAGAAACTTGAACTGGAATAGGTTGTGAATCCTTGAATATATAGATCTTATACCTAAATTTTAAAATTTAATAAAATTAGGGATAAAAGGAAAGGAGGGGGAAAGGTAGAAAGCATCCTACAATGTGAAATATGGTAAACAGGAATGCATCTGTCTTTCTCAGAGTTGCAGTGATCAATGTAGTCTTTAGACCCAACATATCCATACAGGAAGCGTGCAAAATCATGTAAAGTCCAGGATGTTATATGGAAACAAAGATCTATCTTTCCATTATATCTCTATCCTGACAGCCATCTCCTCTCCCCCTTTCTGGGATTTATTATCAGTCTTTAACTCCAAGCACCAAGCCTCCTGCCCTCCACCTCTGGAATCAAGTCAAGACTTCCCTTTTCTTTTTTCCAACCTCCTAACAAGGATCCTGTAAGGCCCTGACAACCAGTATGTTGTTAACACCTTTTGGAAAAGAGCAGTAAGAGCTCTGAAGAGTGCAATTGGGATGAGGTGGACAGGAAATTTAACTTCTCATTCTTTTGAGATTCCCATGTTGGAAAACCTGGAAAGAAACTAAGATCTCAAAAAGTACCTGTCAAAATCATATAATCCACCAATGCACAAAAGTGTTAATTGTTGGCATTATTGTATTCCCATCCTATTTGTTGAGGATATGGAAACTGTGACATACTTCTTGATTTTTGTTGCTGTTCTTCAAATATTTCCTTTGTATTTATTCCTTCAAAATCAAAGGATAACTTCCTCCAGAATATACGTAAATTTTATTTATTCACTCCATCCTATCATATTGGTTTGAGAAAAAGAATTTTAAAAAGTCAGCCCTCACTTCCGGTAGCTATTTTCTACCAACTTAGCCATGATACTCTTTTGTTTAACATATTGTTTTTCATAATATCAACAGTAGACAAGAACTATCCCTGACTATAAAAGAAGAGAAAAACAAGATCATTACAGAATATCCCTAAAGAGTGATACAAATAAATATATTTGCAAGTACAAAAACATGACCAAACATGCCCTTGTCCTCATAGCTTCTTCTCCAATGATAACCTGGACTCTGCTCTGTTCCTCTTGTATTTAACATAAAAAATCTTCAAATTGTTTCTGACTTCCTAGAGTACTCAATCTAGAATAGCCCATACTTCCTTGACCTTCCCACTAAATCTCTTAACAGGTTCCCAAAATTCTGTAGGACAGGGTTCTTAATAGAAATCAAACCAATAATATAGATAAGATAGATGATCTAGATCTAGATCTAGATCTAGATGATATAGATATAGATAGAAAGAGAGAGATAGAGATAAGAGGAGATTTATTTTAACAATTGGCTCACATAATTATGGATTCTGAGAAGTTTCACAATCTGCTGTCTGAAAACTAGAGAACGGGTGGTGGAAATCAGTCTGTGTCCAAATGCCTGAGAAAGTGAGGGCTGATGGAGTAAGTACCATCTGAGTCTAAAAGTATGAGAACCAGGACCACCGATGTCAAAAGGCAGGAGGAGATGGTTGTCCTAGCCCAATTAAAAAGAACAGACTCATCCTTCTTCCACTTTTTTGTTCTATTCATCCTCAATGGATGTTCCCCAATCATATTGGTGAAGGTAATCTTTCCTCAGTCTATGAACTCAAAAGCTAATCTCTTTCAAAACACCCTCACAAACACACCTACAAATAATGTTTTACCAGCTATCTGGGCATGCTTTAGCCCAGTCAAGTTAACACATAAAATTAACTATTACACCCTCCTAACAACTCTTACTGGTAAGGTACTACATTTTCCATTGTTTTCAGTCTTCTTTGCTAGCAGAGATTAATAAATTTAACTTCAACCATAGATGTGCTCCTACGGACTTTGCCTGGTGGCTGTCTATAGCGTAATCATTCACACTTCAGAATTGCATATGGTTGAGCACCAAGTTGGTTCCTATGGGGGCCTCAACAATGTAGCTTCAGGGCAGGAAACATCAAGGACATGAGGTAAGGTATTATCACTTGTGCTTGTATGAATCTTTCCCAAGCCCATAAAAACATGTTACCACAGTACAAAAGATGTAATGTAAAAAGAGATTAGTGGCCCAGTGAGGAAAGGTATTTGATGTCTCTGATACAATTAGTGTCTAAACAATGCTGGGCAACACTTCATATGTAGTGTAATGTGAAATGTGCTCTTTAAGCCTAAATACATTTACATTTCTGAAACATACTGAGAAAGCGCTATCAAGATGATGGGGATTGGTTAAAATGACTGCATGGTGAACATTTCAAAATTATGAATATTAAATTTTAAATATCTTATGAACAGGTTATATACGTATATCAAATACCATTTATGCACCCATTTTTGGATTAAAAATTATGTTTAGGTAAATATGTATCTAGAACCAAGTTATCTCTTCTTTGCAATTATCTCTACATATTGGAACAATAAATTGAATTTGACCTTCAAAGAGAGGTCTCCAATTCACATTAGCCAGGATGGTCTTCAAGAAAAGAGTTGATTGAGGTAACCATTTAGAGCTTTACAGATGATTGTAAGTAACTGAAATTGCTCTCCAATGAGATAACTTGCTAAAACAGACTTAATATTGTGTAGTCCTGTTGTCCTGTGAACTCCATGTACTTCATGTTTTCCTTCCATTTATTTCCAGTGGAATCTGTGCTGATATTTAAACAAAATAGCTCTCCAGGAATATTTTTCTTTTCTGGAACAACACCAACCACAACAACAGCAACATTCTTTTATCCAGTATCCTTATAGCTAGGTGGCCATTTACAAAATTATTTTCCTATGATAATAGGAGCATGTTTCCTTTTTCCATTTCAATAAATATAATGTTTTCCTTTTTAATTTTCCTTCTTATCTTCCATAAACCATTGGAAGTCCAGGCATAACACTTTTAAGTGTGTATTATTGCTTGTTACTCTAACATGCTTTTCATTAATTTCAAGAAACAAAATTTTCTTCAGATTGTACCATATATTTGAAGTAAAAATCAGATTTAATAATCTCAGATTTAAGTCAGATGTTCTACTGTCTTTATTCATTCATTCATGTATTTCTTTATTCACTCAGTAAATATTTATTAAGAATTTCTGTACCAGGCACCATGCCAGGTACCTGAAAACCATCATAAACATGATGCACTCAACCCCTGTTCTCATGAGGTTTATAATTTAATTCCATTATCCTTAAGAATCTCATGGTAAATATGAAAAAGGCTTTCAGTATTGGGGATGACCTTTAGAAGATATTGAAAGGCAATTTTAATATTGTCTGCAAACACTTAAGAATTTTCTTATGTAGATTTGCAGAGGAAGACTTCCTCATCAAGCAATGCAGGTATTCTCCCTAGATGAAAACAGTAATTTGGTAATAGATATTCCAAAACGATGTTTCCTTACCATTAACATTTTGGTTTTTCACTTGGCAAACATTGAAAAGGAATGAGTCTGTACAGTTGGAGTGCAACTGCAAATAGCATGGATATTAATGCTTTTTACAAATCTTGATCGCTTAATAGTTCATCAAGCTCAGAACATCTGTATTTAAACATTAGCATCACTATCTCCTATGAGGCAATTCCAAGACCTGTATTCAATGGAAGCTGCAAAATCACCTGATGGAAAAAAATTCAACATGTTTAATATCAAGAACTACAAATGAGAGACTGCTTTTCCTTCTCTTACATTTATGCAAATCCTGATATTGTTAATAAGCACAATCAGTAATGCTAAGGGCCATTTCTATTTATAATCATTTTGAAGCAAAACTTTCCCCTAGATTAGTACAATGATTCTATAAGTGGAGACTGTACTTTAAGAGCCAAAGAGATAAACACATAAAATGTGAAAGCTTATTCACTGGGGAAATTAATTATTAGAGAATTTACACAATGAAAGGTCAGTGATAAACTCTCTTAACTAACAAACTTCCAGATTTGGATGGTTTAAAACCATGTGACTTCAAAGATAAAATATGATGGTTCAATAATTATCATGCACTTTTCATATCAGGTTTGGGTCATATTAAATTTTTGTGAAAGTTTACATCCTGTTGTTTATTGTTGTTATAATTCTACAATTAAGTGAAAACACAAACCTAAACACTATTTTTTACTATAGTTCTCTGGAAATTTAGACCTTAAAGATCATAAAACTCTGATTCAATAACTTTTCAAACTAATTCTTTGAAGGAATATATGATTCTGGGCATCTCTCAAAACTCCCAGCATTGTGTAATCCAAAAAAGCAAATTTTGCTACATACAAAGTCTTAAAAAGAAATAAAATGGATTTAGACTGTTTTATTCTGCAGGCCATTCAAAAATATGCCAGAATTTTCAGAGTATACAAATTCCCTTTCCCACAATCTGCATTTTACATCTCATCAAGACAATATTTTTGGTTATCTTAAATTAATGAACACATGATCTTTATAAAAATTCTTTGAGAAGTTTTATTTTAATATTTCAAGTTTTGTTTTATTTGGAGGAGATTTTTGAAAATTAAGATTTTAAAATACTTTAAAGTTTTCTGAAAAAAGTGGTAACATTGTTGAAGCAAACTTCACACAAAGAATTAAGAAAGTTGCCTGATTTTCACAATATTTGGTGACTCCAATTGTTTTCTATTGGTTAGTGTAGATGAATGAGAATAGAGCTTTCCAGCATTTTGTATCGTCTATTACTTTTTCTTTTCTTAAATTCTCTGACTGCAATACCCACTAATTTAGGTAAGAAAACTCTGTACAGATTTCTTCATTTAATAGTGTATTAAGCCACATTCTAAGTTTTTGTTCTCATATTTTACTCTAAGTTTTGTTCAACAATTATTCATCAGTATGATTTGCCAGTTTTTTTGCTTGATGATAAGGGTACTGAAAGATGAGAAGAGATGGTCTTTGCTCTTAAAGAACTTAGGAGTCTCAGGGGCGCCTGGGTGGCTCAGTCATTAAGCGTCTGCCTTCAGCTCAGGTCATGATCCCAGGGTCCTGGGATCGAGCCCCGCATTGGGCTCCCTGATCCTCGGGAAGCCTGCTCTCCCTCTCGACTCCCGCTGCTTGTGTTCCCTTTCCCACTGTGTCTCTCTGTCAAATAAATAAATAAAATCTTAAAAAAAAAAGGAGTCTCAGAAATGTGAAATTATTGAATCCCAATGCTTATGGGCCATAAAAGATGCCTGAAGAAAGTGGTTCACAGAGATGGAATTAAGACATCATGGTACTGGCACAAAAACAGACATATAGCCAATGGAATAGAATAGAGAACCCAGATATGGACCCTCAACTCTATGGACAAATAATCTTCAACAAAGCAGGAAAAAACATGCAATGGAAAAAAGACAGTCTCTTCAATACATGGTGCTGGGAAATTGGACAGCTATATACAGAAGAATGAAACTCAACCATTCTCTAACACCATACACAAAGATAAACTCAAAATGGATGAAAGACCTCAATGTGAGACAGGAATCCATCAAAATCCTAGAGGTGAACATAGGCAGTAACCTTTTTGACATCGGCCACAATAACTTCTTTCAAGATTCATCTCCAAAGGCTAGTGAAACAAAAGCAAAAATGAACTTTTGGGACTTCATCAAGATACAAAGCTTCTGCACAGCAAAGGAAACAGTCAACAAAACAAAGAGGCAACCCAAAGAATGGGAGAAGATATTTGCAAATGACACTACAGACAAAGCACTGATTTCCAAGATCTATAAAGAACTTCTCAAACTCAACACCCAAAAAACAAATAATCAAGTCAAAAAATGGGCAGAAGACATGAACAGACACTTCTCAAAAGAAGACATAGAAATGGCTAACAGACACATGAAAAAAATGTTCATCATCATTATCCATCAGGGAAATTCAAATCAAAACCACATTGAGATACCACCTTACACAAGTTAGAATGGCAAAAATTAACAGGGCATGAAACAACAAATGTTGGAGAGGTTGTAGAGAAAGGGGAACCCTCTTACACTGTTGGTGGGAATGCAAGTTGGTACAGCCACTTCAGAAAACAGTGCGGAGGTTCCTCAAAAATTTAAAAATAGAGCTACCCTATGACCCAGCAATTGCACTACTGGGTATTTACCCCAAAGACACAGATGTAGTGAAAAGAAGGGCCATATGCACCCCAATGTTCATAGCAGCAATGTCCGCAATAGCCAAACTGTGCAAAGAGTCGAGATGCCCTTCAACAGATGAATGGATAAAGAAGATGTGGTCCATATATACAATGGAATATTACTCAGCCATCAGAAAAGATGAATACCCAACTTTACAACAACATGGATGGGACTGGAGGAGATTATGCTAAGTGAAATAATTCAAGCAGAGAAAGTCAATTATCATATGGTTTCACTTATTTGTGGAACATAAGGAATAGCATGGAGGACATTAGGAGAAGGAGGGGAAAAACGAAGGGGAGGAATCAGAAGGGGAGACGAACCATGAGAGACTATGGACTCTGAGAAACAAACTGAGGGTTTTAGAGGGGAGGAGTGTGGGGAGATGGGTTAGCCCCGTGATGAGTATTAAGGAGGGCACGTACTGCATGGAGCAATGGGTGTTATACAAAAACAATGAATCGTGGATCACTACATCAAAAACTAATGATGTATTGTATGGTGACTAACATAACATAATAAAATAAAATTAAATTAAATAAAAAAAACTAATGTACTATATGTTGGCTAATTGAACATAATAAAAACGCTAAAATATCAACAGTGAAAAAAAAGAAAAGAATCTGTAAGCTCACTTTTATAAGTGACTGAAAAAGGATCATAAAAATTAAAGGGCTTAAGCCCCAATGTCATGACATTGTTGTGTCAAACTAAAAGGTCTCAGATGTGTGTGAGGTTGCATTTGTCGAAACAATTACTCATGAAGATGTTCTTTTTCCCCCAGCCCTTAGGAATAAAGTGACTTTCTTCCAGAAAGGAAAGATGGTTTGGCTGTTTATCCCTCCTTCCTCCACTATTTTGGAAGTGCCACACTGGGCAGCTACACCCTGTGAAGAAAGTCTCCAACTCAACATACACGTGAATGAGCACTAATGTTTAATTAAATAAATAAATCCAGTACTTTTTCTATGTCTGGTCTGTTATTACACCTATAAAAGGAAATATTAATTTTAAAAGTTATAGTTTCTCTGCTCTAGAATGCTTATTTTATTCTTTTATATTAACAAATATAATCTCTATTGAATTTCTTTATGTTTTTCCCTTTTATTCACCATTATTTCTATATTTTGTTTATTTTTTGTGGTCATTTTAAAGTCCCTTTGCGCTAACTGCAACATCTAAACTATCAGTGTACCTACTTCAATTTCCTTATTCTTGATTTGATTATCATTTATCTTTCAATACCTGTTTTTATGCCTTCTAATACCTAGATGTTGCAGTTACCTCTTAAAAAGACTTTATACCTAAGCACTGCAAAGACTGAGATTTCACTGACTTTCAGATGTAATGTTTCCTAGCCTTTGGTTTGTTCAGGCTTTTGATTGAGATACTAGCAGATACGCCCCTCTTCTACGCGGAAAGTTTGGCTTTTCAAAGATTTTTAGCTTAGCTCTTTGGTGTCTAACCTCAAATAAGTTCAAAATCTGACAAAGTTCCTGAGAGAACGAACTCTCCTTAGTATGACTTGTCTCCCAAGCATTGCAAGATAGTAAAAGATTTTACTTTACCTTTTCATCTCGGTCTTGTAGCCCACTGTGCTATCCAGGTAGTGAACAAATATCCAAGGAAGGCAAACTGGCAGAAAATTAGAGAATATTCTAGAAATTATTATGTCATGCCATATCATGCAGGCCTCAAAAATTATGCTGATTCTTCTTTCTCCCCGTATAGTTTTTCTGCTTATAATAAAACTGATAATTTAGCTCAGAATAAAACTTGACAAATAACCGTAAGAGAAACAATTCTGAACTCAAGCTAGTACAGGTTCTTCCCTCTCTATTTTAACCCATTGTCCTGGCTTCTGCAGATTTCTAATGTGTTTGCATATAGGATCCTTAAACGTACCCCTTTACTTATAGTCTTTGTAGCAGAATTGATGATGTGTTGCTATCTGCTATGTCCTGCTAAGAAGTGGATTCTACCCTTGTGTTATGCATTGCTTTTGTGGTTGATTTTAACTTTTGCTACTTAGGCTTTAAGGAACTGAATGCAGATGGATTGCTCCAGGTTAGGATGGCTTGGTTGTGCGTCAATAAATTGTACATTTCTTTGGAAGTATAGCTGTATACAGTATTTTCAACATCAATGACTAAATAAACATAGATGCTACAGTAAAAGTAGGCAAGACTCAAAAGCCAAATCAGCCTTAATAACTTCACATAGTCTAATGGTAGCTTGACATTGAAATAGACAAGCATAAATTATCTAATCAAACATGGTTGATACAATAATTTTTTTTAAATTGACATATACTGGGCGCCTGGGTGGCTCAGTTGGTTAAGCGACTGCCTTCGGCTCAGGTCATGATCCTGGAGTCTCGGTATCGAGTCCCACATCGAGCTCCCTGCTCAGCGGGGAATCTGCTTCTCCCTCTGACCCTCCTCCCTCTCGTGCTCTCTGTCTCTCATTCTCTCTCTCGCAAATAAGTAAAACCTTAAAAAAAAAAAATTTAAATTGACATATACTTTATATAAGCAAAATACACTTTTATGAACAAAATAGTAATTAATGAAAAGACTTACTTATAAAAAATTAATGTAATATACTTAACATTTATCTTAAAGATAAACTTAGACATCTAAGATATTTTAAAAATGGGAGCACCTGAGTGGCTCAGTCGTTTAAGTGACTAACTTTGATTTCAGATCAAGTCATGATCTCGAGTTCCTGGGATTGAACTCCACATTGGGCTCCGCATTCAGCACAGAGTCTGCTTGTCCCTCTCCCTCTACCCCTCCTCCCACTCTCTCTCTCTCTCAAATAAATAAAATCTTTTTAAAAAATAACATATTTTAAAAATAGAAACATTTCATACTATGATACAATACATATCAACTATAGAATCACAGAACTATAAAACAATGTAAATGAGGGGCACCTGGGTGGCTCATTTGCTAAGCGTCTGCCTTCGGCTCAGGTCACGATCATGGGGTCCTGGGATTGAGCCTCACATCAGGCTTCCTGCTGGGCAGGAGACCTGCTTCTCCCTCTCCCACACCCTCTGCTTGTGTTCCCTCTCTCGCTGTGTCTCTCTCTGTCAAATAAATAAATAAAATCTTTAAAAAACCAAAACAAAAAAAACAATGTAAAGTGAGAAGAAAAACAAAACATAAGAATGTAAGTTGGAGTTGAAATTAATAAAATAGTGAAAAAACTATAAAAAAGTTATGTAATATATTAAAATTGGTTATTTTATGACATATTGAAAGAAATAAGACCTTGAAATCTGATGAAGGAAAATTAAAATTAGAAAATAAAATTATGCAATGTTGAAAAGTGAACATCAAAAACAAAAACAAAAAATGCCAAAGCCTAAAAAAGATTAAGGGGATGCATTTACAAATTAATTTCAATAATGTTGAATATTTAATGGTTCTACACATTTCTCAGAAAATTTCTAGTGCAAAAATTTACCAAAAAAGTTAGAAACCTCAACAAAACGTTTACTTAGAGATGAATACTTAAATGAAAAAGTTACTATATTCAGATTATTTTATATCTAAAATTTAACAAACATTCATATGCTATAAGATTCGTATGTTATTTCTGCTATTATGGACTATATAAAAGGATACTAAAATTCTTCCCCCAAATATTGTATAAATCTTAATTTCAAAAACTATTTAACAAATTAATGATAAATACCATACCACTATATCAATATTGATCTTTAAAAAAAGATTTATGAAGAAACTTGATATAAATTATCAGCAATCTTTTGAAGAATTTAAAATGAGGAAATGATTAACATGATGAATTATATTTCCAACAATCAGCAAATCAAGAAATTAAGTTATATGAAACACTGTTTCCATAAAGAATCCATGATGTGCCAATGACCAAAAATATACAGCATTTTCTCTCCATCTTTTAGATAATAAAGAAAAAGCAACAACTTTGCTATATTTATATTACATACAAATATAAACACATATGTTAGAAAATAAATATTAACTATTTGAAAATTATATGTTCTATGTTATAATCTCTAAGTACATAAAACTCAACACTAAATGACTGGAATTTATAAGAGATTTGACAATTAGCAATATCCAATTAAAATAATAGAAAAAATAAACATGCTCAGGATTAAATACACAGAAAATAAGGGGCCTATGTGAAGAAAACTGTAGTTATTAATTGAAAGATATAAAGCTCTATGAGATATCATAATAAAATAAGATCTGAGTTAATGTATAGACAATTATATTCTGGAAATAATTCAGTCATAGAAACGTCACTTTTTCCTAAATTAGTTATAAATGTAATAAAATTCCAATCATACATCGAGTGATATATGATTTGCTTTTGTAACTAGTAAGTTTAGTTTAAAGTTTATATGAAAGTAAAAAAATGGCTAAAAATTATCATGGAAAATTCCAAAAAAAAAGAATTACAAAAAAATTCCAGGGCACCTGGGTGGCTCAGTTGGTTAAGCGACTGCCTTCGGCTCAGGTCATGATCCTGGACTCCCAGGATCGAGTCCCGCATTGGGATCCCTGCTCGACAGGGAGTCTGCTTCTCCCTCTGAATCTCCCCCCTCTCATGCTCTCCCTCTCTCTCATTCTCTCTCTCAAATAACTAAATAAAATCTTAAAAAAAAAAATTCCAATAGAATATTGAGGAGTTCCTTTTTTTCCTCCAAAATTAAAACATATTTAAGGGAATATTAAAATTAGATGCTTTGAGAAATTTCCAATGCCAAAATTTCCCCCAAGGAGAGTTAGAAAACCTTAACAGAACATTTACTTAGGGGTGAACACTTAAATCAAAAAGCACATTTAATCCACATTTTTTTATATCTGAAGTTTAACAAACATTTATATACAATATGATCCCTGTGTTATTTCTGCTATCATGGACCAAAGAGCTGATTAAAACCTTTCTTCCAAATATTGTCTGAATCTTAACTCCAAAAGCTGTTAAACAAAGTAACAGTAAATATTATATTCAGTTATATCAGTATTTGATAAAACAGAGTTAATAAAGAAATTTGAAACAAGTTATCAATAATTGTTTTCAAATTTAAAATGAGAAATCTTGAACATTTTAATAAGATTTTTTTAAAGATTTTATTTATTTATTTGAGAGAGAGAATGAGAGAGAGAGAGAACACAAGAGGAGGAGAGCCGGAGAGGGAGATGCAGACTCTCCATTGAGCAGGGAGCCCGACGCGGGACTCGATCCCGGGACTCCAGGATCATGACCTCAGCGGAAGGCAGTCGCTTAACCAACTGAACCACCCAGGCGCCCTTTTAATAAGATTTTAACATCACCTGGAAAGTGGAAGAAAAGAGCAAGGATGAGAGAGAAATGTTCAATTGATCTCTGAGGAATATCTCTGTTCTCACTCTCTCAGAGTGTGTTCTAAATGTCATTCTGTAAGTGATAAAACTCCTAGAGATAGGAAATTCATGTATCCCTTCTCCTCTGGAGCCCTCAGAGGCAGGACATCCCATGGATTTGCTTGTGCTACCACAGAATGACAGAAGTAGTCCAGGAGTGCTGTGAGTGGTGTGCACAGATCATCAGAGACGGCCACCTAGAGCTTCATTTTTTCCAAAGACCCAGAACCTCAATGTTTTCCTGATTCCCACCTCTTGCCATAAAAATAGAGAGCTCAGTGGAGCTGAGGGACCATGGATCTGTAGCCACTGGGATAAGGAAGCTGCAGAGGGTCTGTGTGGAATTCAGAAATCTCTACTGACTCTGAGGACAAGAATTTACTCCTCAGTGAAAGTTTGATGTCGAGTAAACTCACAGCCACTTAAACTCATTGAGTTCCCTCCAGAAAACTGGATAATTGCTATGGTCTAAATGTTTTTGTCTCCCCACAATTCACGTGCTGAAATCCTAATGTTCAGTGTGATGGTGTTTGGAGGTGACTAGTTCATAATGGTGGAATCCTCATGAATACAATTAGTTCTCTGGTAAAAGAGACCCCATAGAACTCCCTAACCCCTTCTCCCTGAGGATACGAAAAGTCCGCAACTCAGAAGATGGAGTCCCCAGAACTCAATCATGCTAGCACCCTAATATACCTTTAGCCTCCAAAACTGTGAGAAATAAGTTTGTGTTGTTTTTAAGCCACTTTTGTTTTTGTAACCGAATGGACTAAGACAGCATTCAAAGGAAATATAAAGTTCAGTATATGAAAATAGAGAAAGTTCCATGTTGCACATTTGATTTTATATTTATAGATATAATTTATAAACCCAGAAAAACTAGAACAAAATAAATGAACACATGGTGCCTCTTACAACTTATTTTCTAATCGGGACTTAATCTGTATTTTTCACAAGTTCCTATAGTATCTACAATATGGTATTTATATATTAATTCTGCTAAATGCTTCTCTAAAAATCCATTTGTATTTAGCAAAAACCTCATCACTTTGTACTAGGGATTATATACACTCATCAAGTTTCCTAAGCTATGTAAATAAGTCACAGCTATTATCATATACTAGAAAATTAAACACTATTAATGATAGTGGATACATGAATTAATGATAAAACAATGCTTCACAAAGTGCAATATCATTTGTAGATTGTGGCTTTGATTTCAAAAATAAAAAATAAATTCACTGATTATGTGTAGGGTAAGATTTTCGGGTTTGAAAATGTTGGGGATCAGTCATATATATATACATATATATGTATTTTTTAAAGATTTTATTTATTTATTTGACAGAGAGAGACACAGTGAGAGAGGGAACACAAGCAGGGGGAATGCGAGAGGGAGAAGCAGGCTTCCCGCCGAGCAGGGAGCCCGATGCGGGGCTCCATCCCAGAACCCCAGGATCATGACCTGAGCCGAAGGCAGACGCTTAATGCCTGAGCCACCCAGGCACTCCTATATATGTATTTTTAAATGAGCTATGTAAGATAGTGACATTTATTCAGAAGCATATGTTTCTATGTGTAGAAGGAAGGAATGTGTATTGTCACTTCACTAATAGTCTTCCTTCTGATGGGCGTATTAAACAGGACATGTGTGGAATGTTAAGAAAACATACAATTGTGTCACTCAGTAAGATAGCTAGTTTTCTCTTTCCCAACCCCATCCTCCAAAACTAAAAGGTATGTGCTGATTAGTAAAATGTATATATTTCCCTCTATATTCTAGACACTAATGTTTTTTATATGTTGGGGAGAAAACTTCCTACACCACAAACATGGTGCTATATTTGGGTAGCTAGGTATGACTTAAAATATGTGCACATAGATCAAGCTTTTTTTTTTTATTTGACTCAAAAATATTTTTGTTTCTATTATGTGTCATAAACCTTATAATTACAAACCTTATGCATTTTCAATGAATAAAGCAAACAGTAAAGAAAGCTGCATACCAGCAATAGAGAGTTACTTTGAATATTTTGATTAATATTTTTCCAGATATAAGCTAAAATGGAATTATTACGAAGAATTAGATATGTGTGAATGTATGTATTCCAAAATTTAATTATCTATATGCATGTATTCTGTATAGATTATGTGTGTGTGTATCACAAATATTCTAAACTATAATCAAAGTGCATATTCTACTTTACAGCATGACTTTTCCTAAAGGTATTTGTTTTGTGCTAATTTTTAAGTTAATGCATTTCTGTACCTATATACCTGCATCATCATAACCAGCAGAATCATTGTCCTACGCTTTAACATCCTATAATGCATCATTGATAGATAAAATATGATTTTTGTAAACAATCAGTTTGGGAGTGTGCACATGCTCAATATTTAGTGTTGTAAATAATACATAAGGAATATCAGGCATTAAACACACATTTCATTCAACAAAATCTACATAAAAAAACTATTGTAGCAAATGGGCACAAAAGCACAACAGGAAAAAACACAGGAAATATCTATTTGAGTCTTGCTCACACAAATATTTGTTCCCAATTATTTTCCTGGAACACAATACTGAGGTATCATTATTGGCTCAAAGAAGATAATATTTAAAGGATCTCTCCGTATATTGCTAAATTATATTCCAGAAAGATTCAACCGAATTAGAAATCTGTTTTAATGTGTGCAATTCACCTATATTCCTATAAAAATGCTGTCATTGGCTATTGTCATTTAGAAATATAAATATATCAGGCATAGCATTGTTTTCATCTGAATAATTTAATTTGGATAATTTTAACTATTACTTAGACCATTTTTTTTTTTAAACATACCTTTTGAAATTTGGCATTTCTCCTGAGAGGCACTGTTGCATAATGCTTAGAAGCCCGAACAATGGTGCCAAACCGAACTGGTTTAAATCCCAGGTCAGCCACCTCCTAGTGTAGCCGTAAGACCTGGGCCTAAGTACTTAGCTACCAGAAGCCTTATTTTCCCTGTCTGCGGGAAATAGGCTTAATAAAAGTGAGGATTAAATGTAATAATATATATTTACATCATTTATATTACTTATAATTATGTATATAACATACATATTTTGTATAGGAAAGACATATAGGAATCATTATATAAATGCTATTATTGTATGCTCATGGGCCCTGCCCATATTTGGGAATTTATCTTTTGTTTTTCTATTATAAGAAATCCTTAGAAATAAATAATATTGATTCTCTCAGCCATATGCAGTCTAACCTCCCCTCTAACTCTCCCTCCTTAATCTCCCCAAGTAAGAGCAAGTCCCGAACACAATGTGTTTTCACTTAGAAAGCTATAATTTCAAGGCTCAATGCTCTAAAGAAACAATGCCTTATTTTATCAATCTAGAGATTTGCTGCTTAGTAAACCTGTTTGGCTAAAGGTAAGTTTTATTTGTGCTGATGATTAGTTGTTCTGATTAAATAAAACACTAGATTGTTTTTGTCTATATGTAGAGGGGCCCACATTTTCTTGGGAAGTGTAGAAATAAACACGTGGTGGCTGATGAAAACAGAGGCTTACTTTGCCAGGGTTTTTAGATAGATGGTCAACTATAAGGAAATGCGCAACAGAGGCATTAGAGGAAATTTCCAGCTGATAATGTTCACTGTCATGCTTTTCTGTAAATAATGGCAACACTTCAGAGGAGAATTGGTTCAGATTCATAGTCACCAAAGGGGGGAAAAATCACCTCTGGCTATGTGACACTCCAAATTCTGACATCTAGCTTCACTTCCCTGTGTGGAAACAGAGATGGTGCCGAGGAGTGCTTCAGTTTCCAAGTTCAGAAGGCAGAAAGGACCACTGTAAGGCAAAATTCAAGCAAAGAGTTTGATATGAAAAGTAATTTGCCTTCCTACTATCTTCTTTTTTTTTAACATGTAATGTATTATTTGTTTCAGAGGTACAGGTCTGTGATTCAACAGTCTTACACAATTCACAACACTCACCATAGCACATACCCTCCCCATTGTCTATCACCCAGCCACCCCATCCCTCCCACCCCCCACCACTCCAGCAACCCTCAGTTTGTTTCCTGAGATTAAGAATTCCTCCTATCAGTGAGGTCATATGATACATGTCTTCTGATTGACTTATTTCGCTCAGCATAATACCCTCCAGTTCCATCCACGTCATCGCGAAGGGCAAGATTTCATTCCTTTCGATGGCTGCATAATATTCCATCGTATATATATCACATCTTCTTTATCCATTCATCTGTCAATGGACGTCTTGGCTCTTTCTATAGTTTGGTTATTGTGGACATTGCTGCTATAAACATCAGAGTGCACGTGCCCCTTTGGATCACTACATTTGTATCTTTGGGGTAAATACCCAGTAGTGCAATTGCTGGGTCATATGGTAGCTCTATTTTTAACTTTGTGAAGAACCTCCATACTGTTTTCCAGACTGACTCCACCAGCTTGCATTCCCACCAACAGTGTAGGAGGGTTCAAACTGAAGGTTCTAGAGGGGGTGGGGTGGGGTGATGGGTTAGCCTGGTGATGGGTATTAAAGAGGGCACGTACTGAATGGAGCACTGGGTGTTATATGCACGCAATGAATCATGGAACACTATATCAAAAACTAATGATGTAATGTATGGTGATTAACATAACATAATAAAAGAAAAAAAAAAAAAAAGAAAAGTAATTTGACAAAGTCAGAATTGCCCTGTACCCTTTAGCTCTTTGATGATGGGCCCAAAAGCTCTATCTCCACACTGTCTCATCTCGCAAGCTTCTGAATTTAGAGACATTATCCTAAAAGTTTCTGAAAGACCTAGACCTGACCTCGTCCTCACCATCTGAATAGGAAATCATGCCAGCTTTGTGTCCTCTTGTTTCAGATCCTGCAGTGTAATTAAAAATGAGTCACACTTTGGGAACCACAGAAAGACACTTTTTCTTGAAATTCAGGTACAGTGCTATTTCTGGTAGATTCCAGGGGTCTAATTTATTCAAATGTTCAATAATAACCCAGCAGGGACAGTGTCTGGGGTCCTATCAAGAAGTTTCTGTCTCTTCAAACCTCTTGTTTGAAATAAAAGAAGCTATGGAAATGATCTTCCCATGGCCTTCTTAGTCCTTCAATACAACAGAGAAAAACAAAGTTTCTTCCAGAAGTCTAAGTGATCGGATTTTGGAGTATAAATGAGGTTCAGGGGGTGGAGTCTGAAGCCGACCAAGAAGGAATTCTTGAGATGTCTTTGATGCAAAATGGTGATTTATTAAAGCACAGGGACAGGAGCCATGGGCAGAAAGAACTGCTGCCCGGGGTTCCGGGGTTGTGAGGGGTGGCTGATTATATTCTATGGGGTTGGGGGAGGTAAGGAAAAGAGAGGTTTCAAAAGGATTTTCAGATGTTAAAATAGATTCACAGGATACTGATACCTGAGGCCTTGCCATTGTCAAGTGAACTTTGTTTTTCCCTCTAGCAAGGCATTAACAGTAAGATAGTTGGGAGCTTCCTGGAGGAACAACATTACACTCTGCCTGCTTCAAGTATCTATCAATGGGCTGTAGGTTATAAGGACATTTAATTGCATCTACATTTCCTTCTGGAAGCTATTGATAGAAATGCTTTGTTCTTGTAGATTGCTAAGACATTTGTAAACTGAGGGAAACTCCTGTCTTGCAGGATTGTGAACTCTGTAAGTTAATTATTTGTTTTTCCTTTCCTTAGCTTTAGGGCAGCTAGGAGTGCCTGAGGAATGTCACATATATGCCATGGAGGGGGGGTTGTGGGGCGTCAGCTTCTGCTTTGTCCTCAGCTTGCCTTCTGTTCCCTCATCATAAGTATGGTGATATTGCTATCTCTTCACTATAACAATGTTACCTCCTTGCCTAGAACCAGACTATGCTCAATTTAAACTGGAAGGTCAGCATAGAAAAGCAAAAGAGGTAGAATCAAAACTGTAGAAAAAGAACACTCTTCAACAATTGGAGTATTTCATACACATGCCTCTGTCCCATTTGTATGTATGTGTGTGTGTACATATAGCTATATGTATTATATGTTATAAAATATATATTATATAACATATAATATAATATAATATAAAAATAAGTAACAAATACATCAGTATAATACTTTAGAGGCACATATTTTATCTTTGCAAATGCATCTCCCAAATGTCTAGTACTGATTCTTCTTTGAAGGGACTCGACAAATAATAGTGCTGAGACTAATGGGCACTCTTTAAAATATAACATGGCTGACAAAACAAAACCCCAACATAAAGAGATCTCAAGAACACAAAGAAAGCAAGTATATTGATGCCTGCATTCAATTCCCGTACTATAAAGCATTCATTCCTTTGGAAGAACCTATTATTTTTCAAAATAATGCAAAGCCTCAGCAGGTGCCATCATAGTTGGCTGTGCAAACTCTATCTCCGCCAAAGTCCAGTAATTATTTAGACCAGTCAGACTCTGTGTGTGTTCTGCAACAGAGTCAGCATTCACTACATCACTTCAAATTGTTTGTTGGATCTTATTGTTAGGATCGTGACATTCATTACTGGGGACTAAACCCTTCATTACACAGTTTGTCAAAGTCTTCAAGCAATACAGTATTTGAAAAAGAACAAGCAGAATTAGTTTCCTGTGGGGAGCTCTTAGAAGCAAGAACATTAAATAAATAAAAAAAAGAAAAAAAAATGAAAAGGATTTCCAGAATACATGTCACTTTGGCACCAAATAGTGACAGCTCTTTCACTTACGTGTCACTCAGATCAGCAAAAGTACACAATATTTAAGAATGCTCAATAAACTTCTTTTTAATGAGAGTATAGCTTTGGAAGTTCCCTTTTTCATCATACTATCTTTCCTACAATTAAATAATACCTATTGCTTGCAGTGGTATTTTGTTTGCAACAGATATATGATTTGAGGAAATAAGTAGCGATGTTGAATGTGACATTAATTACCATATAAAGCTCCTGTAATAACTTATTTCGGTGTGTCTTTTGGTAAATACAATTTTATCATAGTCCCACTGAGTTTGTGAGAATAGAAAAAAACTATTATAAATAGATTTAACTATCAACTATTGGAACTTTCCTGTTTTGAAGAGAAATTCCGGAGCTTACTGTTTGTTAGTCATGTCTACTATGCCCTCCAGCCTAAAATTTGTATAGCAAATTGAAACAAAATTTGTAAGTAAAACTTTGTTCATGCTTTTTTATAAGAAGTCCAAGTTTCTCTTTAATGGAGTACAAATCTAAAGAAACTTGGCATTCTCTGAGAATATACTGAAAGATAGTATATTTAATGCATATCAAATACATTCACAGTCAAGAAAACCAATCTACATTACACACCAATATTTAGGACTTTACCTTTCTCAGATAACCATTTAATCTTGAATGATCTGGGCTATCAAATGATACTGTAGCCTGTCTACTACTTTGAGGAATTTCTCTTTCTCTCTCTAGATGGGTTTGCTGAGTGTTCTGTTTCTTCTCCTTTAATTAAAATTTATTCTTCACTTCACATACCAAGGTAGACCTAATGAAGCAAAATGCCTTCTTCTGATATTGCTTTTGTTAGCATTTCCCAGGTACTGTTTATTCTTCATATGCATAGTCTTCATTACTTACCTGCATTTCTGACTGTTTTTCCTTGTGCAAATGCTCCACTGGAGTTCATATTTCTCCAAATTCAACTTCTGCATTCATTTTGGCTTCTTCCCACCTATCTTCCTAGAATTTCTATGAAACTTTTTTATGAAACTCTCTGCTTTTAAATTATATATCATTAGTTATCCCCAGAAGGAAAATGGAGAACATGAAAGTCAAGTTACCTATTTAAGATAAGAAATCTGAGACCAAACTGTGATTAGAATCAATAAGGTCATTTGGGTAGTATGATGTGTTATGTGAGTGTGTGTGTGTGTGTGTGTGTGTTAGGGACCAATTTCTTCTTCTTCTCCTTCTTTCTTCTTCTTCTCCTTCTTTCTTCTTCTTCTTCTTCTTTCTTCTTCTTCTTCTTCTTCTTCTTCTTCTTCTTCTTCTTCTTCTTCTTCTTCTTCTTCTTCTTCACTGTTATTTTCATGGATTATCATCTACAAGACTAGAAAAAGAATAAAGCTCCTACTTGGTGGTATAGGATAGATGTTCCACACTTATTGAAAACCAGGGTGACTAGATCTGAGACTGTCCAAGAGAAATGATTCAACATGATAAGTGAAAAAGGAAACATCTCCCTCCACATACGAAAGGATTCTCAGGAAACTGAGAAAAAATCAAGGAGATTAAGAAAGATACTGGCACCAACTGGTGCCATGTTAGGCAGATAAAATTCTGGTAAGTCTTTCTGACCCAAGCGACTAGAGGAAAGAGTCAGGGCAACAACTAAGGATACAAAGTCTAAGGGAAAGTTCTGAAAAGAAGAGAGCCAAGGACCAAGAGCCTAAAAATCTATGTATAAATTCTACTGAAATCCCTGGATGACATCCAAACCAGGTAAGCTCAAGGAAGACTTCATGCATCCTAGTTAAAAATTGAAAGAAAAGAACTGAGATTTGAGCTGCTGCCTGAGTGGGAGTCCAATCAATTAATTTTATTCTAAAACTAATAAGCAAAGAAACACGCGCGCACACACACACCCACATGCACAAAAAAAAAAAAAAAACACTCTTCAGAAGAATAGAATTTAGAGTGTCCATATAATAACAATCACAATGTCTAGTAAATGATAAAAAAATAGTGAACGTGAGAAAATAGTTAAATTTTCAAGAGAAAAGACATTTAAGGAGACCAACCTTGGAATGGCTTAGGCAAGAAAATTATCAGATAAAGATTTTACTCAGCCATTATAGCGATACTCGATGACATAAAAGGGAATTAGGTATATAGTGAATAAAAAATATGTCTGAGTTATTCAGCTGAGAGTAAGAACTGAGGAAACAATTTCAAAGAGACTATCAAAGGAGAATATGAAACCAGGGTGAGAACTGGAGGGATTCAATAATGGGAAAGGGTTATATATATATATGGTTATTCAATGTTCAGATTATATAAAATTGATACATGACTTGAATAGGGAAAAATCAAGTAATCTTTTGACAAGAAAGCATATCATTCCTGGAAGAATAACTTAACATTGGACTGTAAAACAACTTAAATTAATATCCCAGTGTTTAATAAAGATATATGTGCAAAGAGACAACCATAGCTAAATGCATAGGAACCTGTATATTTCAGGGTGAAGAAAACTAAAAGACATGTGGGAAACATTTATGTATTTTCCCCTTAGCTTTTGTATCCTGGATCTAGATGATGGGTGGTAGTGGGAAACTGTTTAATTATTAGTTGAGTGACTTATGTAAAGTATCATAAGAATAAGATAGCTATCTCAGATACATCTAAGACTTTTGAGTCCCTTAGTATGTTGTGATATTTCTTATACTAAGGAAATGGTTTTTGTTGGAATTTTTCTCTAGTTCTTGAAGACAGAAAAGGCAAGCATTATGATTGGCTCTCCAAAAACAAATATTTTTTGACAGCATGTATGTCTTAACTTACAAAACAGAACCATGAAAAAATACATCTATTTCGGGGTGCCTGGGTGGCTCAGTCGTTAAGTATCTGCCTTCAGCTCAGGTCATGATCTCAGGGTCCTGGGATCGAGCCCCACATCGGGCTCCTTGCTCTGCGGGAAGCCTGCTTCTCCCTCTCCCACTCCCTCTGCTTGTGTTCCCTCTCTCACTGTCTCTGTCTCTGTCAAATAAATAAATAAAATCTTAAAAAAAATACAACTATTTGATTGGCTTTTCAACATATAGATAGATTGTCTTAACCTGTGTTCCCTGGCAAAGCAGAGCCCTATACAAAAACTTACGGTCATGACTTTATTAGGGATGTAATTCCAGACGCAGGAGTAAGGCCGAAGGACAGTGAGTTAGAAATGACAGCAAATAAATAAAAACACATGTTACTGAGGTAGCCACCCTATGGTATCAAGGAAAAATAGCTGCCTAGTCTCACAGTTCCATCTGTCAAATGAAATTCATTGACTTTTCTGTAAATAGGGGATTTTTTTCAAAAATCGTCTTAATAATAAAAAAGTAATTTAAAAATATCTGGAGATATCTATCCCCCCAATATATAGTTTCTCTACTTAATGTCCACAGGTCATTAGGGAAGGATATGCGGATGCTTATGACATATATTTGGTTATAGAGTCCTTCCCCAAGATGAACAGGCCTATTCTTGAAACATTTAGTTCTGAGTCTATGAACTGTCTTAAAACTAGAAACTACAGACAATAGTTTTCTACCGTAGAATTTACTTTTCCTTTCATTATTCAACTTGAGCTACACCCTAATATACTCTCTTAAGCAGGTACCTCAGGAGCAAGTGAGATGTTCACAGAATGGGAATTAAATAAATGAGGCACCATCACTTAGTGCCTTCGTGAAGTAATGAAACAGGCTCTGAGGGTCATAAACGTACTAGCTGAGGTAGAATAAATGACCAAGAGCTATAAAATGAGTTGAAGAGAGTGTGCAGTGAAGCATCAGAAATGTCTTGACTGACTGTACCCAAACTGACATCAAAATGTACATGAAAACTCAGGAATGGATGCCGAGTTTCTACAGTACTCAGAATATTCTATTCTTAGCCTCCAAGTGATGTGAGACACCCAAATCACAGAAAGTCCAGAGAAGTAGTTCCAGCTCCAAGATGCTGATGAAAAAGCCAAGCTTTACTGGAAGAAAGGTACTTTCCTATGTGCTCATAGCACACCCACTCCCATTAGTGATTTGAAAGTCAAACTGGGAAACTCAACTTAACCTGAATAAAGAGAAAAATGAAAAAGAAAAACAAAACAGAATAATATCAGAACATTAACCAACTATATAACTTTTGCTGAGCGAAATTCCAAAATTGAAAAGGCTAAGTTGTAAACTAATTAGTTGAAAATACTGATATTTGAGTTTGTCTTTAAAAAATTAGACTAACTTAAAAAAATTCTGTAAGTATTCAGACTCAAAGGAGAAACTTGTATCCTAGGGATAAATGAACGTGTGGTTGCCTGGATCTCTTAAATAGGATATCCCCAAAACAATAGATTAAACTATACGGAAATGGCATATACAGATAGGAACCTCCAATACATATGCCAAGTGTCTAGAGAAATGACTGATGCATATCAGATGCCCAATAAATACTTTTTCAAAGAATAAATACATTCGTGACAAAGGAAGAACAAAATGATATATAATTATTGACTGAATATATGATCACAGTTTTAAAATCACTCTGGTATTTCTATACCATTGGATATGTATTTTGAAAGGAATGTATTGATTTTATTTTTAAAATATCCACATTTATAAAACAACAGATGTTATATTCTACACAATTATTTAAACTTATGAAAAATAACTATACATGCTACTAAAAAGTATTCCCTCCTATTACATAGCTTGGGCAGTATTTTAAAGAGTATGTAATCAAAAACATTTAGACACTACTGCTTTAGGAAATATTAATCTTCAAAATGCAGTGAAGTCCATCAAATCAATTCTTTGTTCATTCAGTGCTGACCCTTCTTTTTGAGCAGGCAATGTGATAGGGCATTGATTTTGTGGTGATGGTCATATTAGACTTGGCCTCTATCTGACAGAGCTTCTGGTTTAGTAATAAAGTACTAATAATACTTAAGAAATAGTACAAGTGTGAGATATAGCAAATTATAAATGTTCTATTAAACTCAAGTGAATAATCACTGAATTGAATGAAAAAATATAAATCCTTATGCATCCTTACACAGCACTCCCATCTTTTTTGCAAGTCCATTATAAAATCTCTTAATTAATTTATAAAAATCCCAGTAAAATATATAAACATATACAAATGAATATATATAAGTTCACTTTGTGTAATAAGGTAAATAAGAGCTCCTTTACTCAAAATGGGTAAATGAGTTAAAGAAAAAAAGAATTTTTTATATAGTAGATCCAGCTTCTATCAAAACTCAGTGCTTTGGGCGCCTGGGTGGCTCAGCTGGTTAAGCGACTGCCTTCGGCTCAGGTCATGATCCCAGGATCCTGGGATCAAGTCCCACATCGGGCTCCTGGCTCAGCGGGGAGCCTGCTTCTCCCTCTGACCCTCTCCTCTCTCATGCTGTTTCTCTCTTGCTCACTCTCTAATAAATAAATAAATAAAATCTTTAAAACAAACAAACAAACAAACAAACAAAACTCAGTGCTTTAATTAATCAACTACAAAGAACAGACTTTGTCTAGTGTTAAAACGATATGTTAAAGGAAAAAAAATGTATTAAAAGGGTATTCCAGTCAAATTGCACTATTTTTCCCTTCATATTCGTCTATGTCATTTCCAGATGTGTTCACACCATTTGGAACACCTGAACTTTCTGTTTATTAAAATGTAGCTCTTTATTTAAGAACCAGCTTAAAAGTCAGCCATTTCCATCAAGCCTTTCTCACCTACAAATATAAAGGTATATAAGTTCTTTGTAATTTTAAGGAATTTAATGCCATTTATTTTATGACATATTCATCATCATCATCCTTATTTTCCATAGTTATGTCTTATATTCCAGTTAATTGTGAGTTTCTCATCTTTATTATTTATCAGAGACTTGCATATCCCATGGTTTATGTTGCTAAAGTTTTAACCTTTGTGATCAAAATATGTCTAATATTATTAGCACACAAACATATGTAGATCTTCATTCACATAATATCATAATATTTCATTTGAATCATAATAATTTGACCATGGCTTATAAACTCTACTTTCATTATCACTGTCATGTTTGCTTGTCTTTATCTTGAAGGTGAAAATAACCAGAGGAACTTTATATAGCATATTTTAAAATGAAATATTCTTCCATCTAGATTAGATTCACAATTATCCCACAAAATGGAATACTATAAATAGATCTAACAGATATTCTGTTAGGAATCATTTATGTTATTTCATGAAATTAGTATAGCTTTGAACAAGAATATGAAATCTGTATTTTGAAAATATTTTCTTTTGACATAATTTGAGAGCGATATCTAAGAACAAAAAGCAAAGCAACATGCTAATTCTACTACAAAACATATTATAATTTAAATGTATTTATTGATTTACATTGTATTTTAATAAAACTATTGCTTGTTTTTAAGATTTCTGGCTCTCAAATTAAAATGATATTTTTTTCTGGACATTTCTGATAATTGTTATTTAATATTTATTAAAAACCCATAGCATTCCTGGAAAGATAAATTCAATAATTGATACAATTGTTGTGCCTAAAGTGCTTACAAAATAAGGAGAAAAAGGCCACAGGGAACAAGCCTAGAGTAACACCAGGTACATATAGTTTGATATTTCTTCTCCATGGAGATTTCTAAGCTTCACATTCAGTGGCAAGTAATGAATTCTGTTGATTTTGTACATTGTAGGTTTATTGCTGTGCTATGCCGGGTGAAGGATCCCTATTACACTATTGTCTTCAGAGGGAGTAAAAATCTTTTTGCAGGAATCCCTTTCTTATTTCCTATACACACAAATGGTTAAGCTCAGAGCCTGTAATTCTACTTTGTTGGTTTACTTTTTACTTTTTGGGAACATTTTTTTCCGGACCTAGCAACTGCATTTCACTTGCTCTCAATCACCCTGTATTTTACATTACATCATGTGTTGATGCAGGAGACATTGTAGTTCTGTATTCTAAAGTGTCTCAGCAGAAGCGATACAAAAGGTGGGGGGAAGCTTGCCTAATATAAGATTTCTAAGTTTCTGTGTATTTGTGCTTTTGTTCTTGAAATGTAATTGAGTTTCATGAGGGATTTGGCATATTTTCAGAAAGTAATAAAAATTATTAATGAGCTAGACTATTAAGAAATGGTATTTATTGAAAAACCTGTTTCCTGCCAAGCTGCTGAAGTGAACAAACCCTTGTTTGGAAGATGTGTCTGCTATGTGGTAGTTCAGCAAACAAAGGAACCCGTCATACTTCTGATTTGAAAGTATACAGAGAAATACAATAGGAAACACTTAAGCATGCAAAGTGGAACAAAACGAGATTGCATTGTTTCTAGTAAGTATTAATGCTCCACATATTGTCAACTTATAATGGTTTTCCACATCTGGGGCTTATTTTAAATGAATTGTTGCTATTACATCAATGTGAGACATATTTATTGAGAAATACTGGTCAAATAAAATAATTTAAATCCTGTCTTCAAAAGACAGCTCTAAGAAGTGAGAGCCATAAGATATTTAATGTAAATGTGATATATTCAAGTGTGTGGAATCATTCACTGAGTTGCTATCTGATTTGTCTACTCTTTCAGAAAGATAGTATCTTGGTAGTATGGAACCTTTCTTGAATATTTTGCTGAAGTCCTGCCCAGACCATTTTATTGTGTCTATTAATAAACTGGCTATGTTGAGCAGACAGAAGTAAGCAAACCTGGAACCAATGATAGTGCAAATATTTGATTCTGAATGACATACAGCAGTGTTTTAATGATGGTTTTTAGACAAACCAGTGTTTCCTTGGGCAAAACCTCAATGCTGTGCCCTTTCTTCCCTTTGGGTCTTGGCTGACCCCTTGTGGTCATGATGTCTCTGCATGTGTTCACTTGAATCTAAAGTCTCATTATATAAGGCAAATTGCTTCCTTTTGATTACCCTGCTGTGTTCTTAGTTCCCATCTGCTGTGTAGGAAGAAAAAAAAAAAAAAAGAGGAAAGGAAAGGAAAAGAAAGGAAAGGAAAGAAAGGAAAGGAAAGGAAAGGAAAGGAAAGGAAAGGAAAGGAAAGGAAAGGAAAGGAAAGGAAAGGAAAGGAAAGGAAAAAAGTAAAAAGCAAACCAACAAAGTAGAATTACAGGCTCTGAGCTTAACCATGTGTGTATAGGTAAGGAAAGGAAAGGAAAGGAAAGGAAAGGAAAGGAAAGGAAAGGAAAGGAAAGGAAAGGAAAGGAAAGGAAAGGAAAGAAAGGAAAGGAAAGGAAAGGAAGAAAGAGAAGGAAAGAAGAAAAGAGAAGAAAAAAGAAAGAAGAAAGAAAGAAAGAAAGAAAGAAAGAAAGAAAAAGAAAGAAAGAAAGAAAGAAAGAAAGAAAAAGAAAGAAAGAAAGAAAAAGAAGAAAGAAAGAAAGAAAGAAAGAAAGAAAGAAAGAAAGAAAGAAAGAAAGAAAGAAAGAAAGAAAGAAAGAAAGGAAAGAGGGAGAGAAAGAAAGAAAAAAATGGACGGGGAAAAGAAAAAGAAAGGGGAAAAAGAAAAAGAAAAGGCATACTCTGGAACCTTCCCCCAGGATTATGTCTTTGTGCCTTTATAGATGGCTATGCCTTAGAAAATAAAAATATTGACAAATCATGCAATAATTTTGTGTTGGAAGGAGAAATCACTGACTAGCTGTTGGCTGCATTAAAATAAATCCTGCTGCTTCTTTTTTTTTTTTAAGATTTTATTTTATTTATTTGACAGAGAGAGAGAGAGATACAGCTAGAGAGGGAACACAAGCAGAGGGAGTGGGAGAGGAGAAGCAGGCTCCTGGCCGAGCAGGGAGCCCGATGCGGGGCTCGATCCCAGGACCCTGGGGTCATGACCTGAGCCGAAGGCAGACGCTTAACGACTGAGCCACCCAGGCGCCCCAATCCTGCTGCTTCTATTGAAAAATCATAAGACAAGATATCACCTATTTGTCCAAAAAATTCTTATCTGAAGCAAGTTCTTGACACTAAAATGTACAAAGGTGTGTGTGCCTCTCTCCCCAACACACACACACACGTGCAAACCTATGCTCATGTCTGCAGAAATCATGGATCAAGAAATCAAGTAGCCATAGATTCCAATATTGAATAATTTTGTAATCTTTTTTTTTAAAGATTTTATTTATTTATTTATTTGAGACAGAGAGAATGAGAGACAGAGAGCATGAGAGGGAGGAGGGTCAGAGGGAGAAGCAGACTCCCTGCCGAGCAGGGAGCCCGATGCGGGACTTGATCCCGGGACTCCAGGATCATGACCTGAGCCGAAGGCAGTCGCTTAACCATCTGAGCCACCCAGGTGCCCAATAATTTTGTAATCTTAATCATGTAAATTATCATCTTTTTTCTCCATTTCATCTTAAAAATGGATTTAGTCTATAGGTTCTCTAATTTTCTATATTTGGCCTTAATACTCTGTTTTAATTTCCATATACTTGCCCATCTGATCTACAGAGTATTCCTATATGCCCCTGTTCCACTGCTGAGATTTGTTTACACCATTTTCTTCTCTCTTTGCATTCTCTAGGCTTCACTATCTGTATGGCCAAAGTCTGTGCAAAAATATCTGTAAGGTCTTCTGGGCATTAATAAACTTTCGCTTACTCTTTCATGCCTGTTCAATGGTTTTGTGTAAGCTACAGTAAAAGAATTCCAACACTTTGACCTGAAAATCCAAACTACTTTGAAGAAAATTAACACAGATATCAGAATATATTTAATCCTGTAAAGCTCCGGTTCTTCATATCCTCATTTGCACTTCTTATCACCACATTTTGTACCCCAGATTATATTTGGCAATTATCAGAGGTCCAATAAATGGCATTGGTTGTTTATTGTATGAACTATTTTAAGACCAGAAATACTACCAGGATTCTTCCCTGCAGATGTGAAGGTGAAACTTAATGTTTCAGTCAAAATGGTGGGACATAAACCCACCATGTGTCCATTCTGTGTGCCCACCAACTAAAATCCAAGAAGCTCCACCACTTGTTCTCTCCTTTCTATACATATTTGTACTAATCCCTTAAGTATCATGTCCACCTTCCTTTCCTACTGCACTGCATGGACTTGCAACTCTGTTGCAAATAAAATATACTCTCTGACATTTCACTGAACAAGCTCTGTTCCTCAGTCTTAAATGAAAATGAGCTCATTCCTTGTCAAGTAAATTAGTTAAATTAAATGTTCTTGTTTATTATGACAAAAAGAAGTCAACCTGCAGTGGCTTACATGAAATTGAAGTGCATTCCTCTGGCAAGAAATGGTGCAGAGCTAAGTAGAACAGAAGCAGTGGGATTGCTAAGACTCCATAGCGCAGGGTTTACAGTTCTGGGTCCAAAGCCTCTGCTCCAAATCTCAGGATAAAAGAGAATTTGAAGTAGAGGGCAATCTGCAAATTGCTTGTTTCATTTCTGCTCGCATTGCTTAAACCAAAATATGGCTTTACCAGGTTGCAAAAAAATATGGACTATGTTTTTCTAGCTGAGTAGCCATATGGCCAACTAAATCTCAGGGGGGATCTGTAACTCAATGAAAGAAAGGGGTAATGGATATTTATGTACATCTTTTTCCTGCCACATACTATGTTTCCCTTGTAAGCATTTCATTTTTCCACTCACTACAAATCATAAGAACACTCTCCATTTACTTCTAAACCAGTTCTTTTGGTTAAAGTCCCAAATAACTTTTGTTAGATCTCAAAATGTTCTAATACAAGATATGTGGAATATGTTGCCAAAAGTGGTACTTATTTTCATATTTTATCCTTGTTAACTTAAATATTTCACACTGCATTATACACTTTTACTTTTTAAATCACTTATTTTTCTCCTGAATTTATGTAATAATCTTCTATCCATGGAAGAGAAGCTCTGTTACCTGTTTTCAATCTGTACATTTGATCATTATAACTTCAGACTGCAATCAATCTCTCAATCTTCTCCATAAACAACTTTTCATAAATAATGATATTAGGTGAAATATCACCTCAATATAAAAACTTAAAGTAACTTGTAAGCATTGAGTAAACCTTGTGTCCATTATAGACTACTTTACTTGAGACTCAAAAATCCTGAAATTCAATTATTGCATTTGATTATTCAAATGTTTAACTCAAGGGCAACATGGATGTGTAAATCCTGATTACAAGAACTCAGGCAGAGTGACACACACCTCATGGGTAATAGGTAGCTTTTGAACTGCCTGCAGAGCTCAGCCAATTGTTTTAGACCTTTCTTTTTGCCCTCTTCTCCCTTATCAATAGTGATAGTCTTCCACGACCATTCTGAACTAAGTAATTCTGCCTACTCCCTCCTTCACAACTGACTCGGCTACAGATGGTGACCTAGTCCACGTTGGAAGGATTAGCACCTGATACCCAGGCGTTTTGGAATGAAAGATTGTGGAGAAAAAAGTCAAAAAGAGATAGGGGAGAAAGAGAGTCACTGTGCAACAAAGCAGAAGGAGACAGTTCACAGAAAAGCAGAATGAGCATATGGCGAGAGAAGCAGAGATAAAGAGGGAAGGTAACATGTTCGGTTTGCCGTTCAGGTCTTCCCCAAATCCTGACTGGACCTGGAGAACTTTGTGCCTTTTCATAGTAAATTCTTTTTGTTGTTGTTGTTGTTGTTGTTGTTGTTGTTGTTCAAGTTCATTTCTGTAACCCACAAATAGAGATCCATATAAACCATCAAAGTTCTGTGTTTAAAATTGTAACTATACATCTCTACCGATGAGCTAAACACAAAACAGATATTTAAATGGAAATTTCTGTGTGTTCTTCTAATTGGTTTCAGCACAAAAGATAAAGAAACTTCTCAAACTTTTCCACAAAATGAGAGAAATTTATTTAAAAAAATAAGGTAATTTATAGCAACTGAGTGTATTAGCAATGAAGGAAACTTAGAGTTTTTCAAAGAGTGGATATTTTGATGATATAATTGAATATTATGTATCTTATAGAAAGATTATAATGAGTCAAGAGCTACACATCACAAACTATTGCATAGATTTGTTCAATTCTGATTAAGAAGAAATAGAGTAATGTTTTTCTCTTTTTTTGTCACTTGTTTTGGGAACATAAAACATGGATTCTGCTTTTTCACTTTCTTAGGTTATAATATCTCTTTAACCTACAATTTTACACTAGATTAGCCTTATTTTATCCTCGTGATCACCTCAGCTTTCACCATGTGCAGCGACAATTATGGTGATATACTTATTAGGTGTACCAATAATTATAAAGCACTTTTTGCATCAAAGCCATCAAAGGAAATCAAATTAAGATGCAATAAAAAAAGTTACTTTTTTTCTTCTACTATTGCTTTTCAACAATAGACCTTTGTAATGTCAGATAGGTGGTAAAATATGCAAGCTAGAAAGGAATGACGACAGTAAAGTCTGTGTGTGTGTATTTGCGTGTTTGTGTCTGTGTGTGTGTATGTCAGAGAGAGAGAGAGAGAGAAAGACAGATAGCAATTAGAACTAAGAAAGGATACCAACCAAGAGGATAAGACCATATGGCCATGGGAGGATATAAATATTCTGTGACACCTTATGTAAAGATTATGAAGACAAGCAACAGGCTTTGAATGACAAAATATTCAAATAAATCTGTGCCACTGACAATGTAAGTTTCCTAAAAACAAGTGTGAGATAAATACATTTAGTTAATTTTAACCAGGCCATACAATTGAGACTTTAGTATAACTCAAAATGATTAACAGAATCATTTATTTGAAATTGGAAATACAGTAATTGCAAAAATTGAAGCATATGGTTTAAAGGTTTTCACTGAATATGGACCCTAGAAATAAAAAAGTAGGTATTTTCTCCCCATTTTATTATGCTAAATCAAATGTAAATCACATCTCTTTTGCTCCTTGTAATTACATTATACAGGCTTTTACTGGTCATGTCAAATTCATCCTTTTACACTGATATTGTCTAATCATAACTTCATCCTGGTGCAGCCCTTAACCTGAAACACTGATCTGAACATTGGGTAACATATACAATAAGTGTATATTTAAGATTGCCTTTGCAGTGGTACAATGCTAATGGGAATAATACTGTTACTGAACCACAAGTCTAGAAATTAGTACCTGCATTGAACAGAAATTTAGTCTAAAGTTCATGAAGTTCAAATGTATGGAATCCAGTATTTAAATATAATAGTGTCTTTTAACTGAAAGCAGAATGATGGAAGCATATTACCTAAGAATAACAAATGACATAAAATAAATTACTTTGTACTCTTAGCATGTTAAGCAAATGGCAAAACTCCAACTGCCTAACCTCTGGTGCAGGGGAATAGGTGTTGATTATACTTTCTAGAAAATTTAAAGGAACTCTGGAGACCATAATTCCACAAATTACTCCCTTGAAGACACTGTGGTAGAGTAAAAGCATGGAAAATGAGAATCTTTCCTCCTTCTTAGATAAGAATGATGAATCTAGTGGGAAAAAGTAGGGAAGTTAAAAAGATGTGGGAAATGATCTCACACCCTCAAAGCTCTTTACTATACCTACAAGGAGCTTTGGCGGATATATTGGTGAAAGCCCCAAATCACTTTCCTGTTGTAATTCTGTGGGGAAATGCCAAATGATTCTGAGGGCTACAAATAAAAAATGAATTTTCTCCCTTTGTTAATTTAAGAAAAAGTTTGGAATTTCATCTTCCATTTTTAAGTAGACCATTGCTGTGGTTGCTACCTGAAATTTCAGAAATATGGGTGGTTTAATAAGAATAAGAATTTGTCAACAGTATCTCAGACAGGGAAGCAATAAACAAGATCTATTAGAAGAGGGAAATTGAAAAATGTTAGAAGAAGAAAATGTATAAACCTAATCTTTAGAAAAATAGCTGCTGAAAAAATGTAGAACAAATAAGTCAAGATATTAGTTAGATAATTAGAAAATAGAAGTAGGAAGGAAAAGAGGTGGAAAACATGGTAGCAAAACAACCTGTTAATTTTCTCCCTAAAATATCCTTAAAAAAACTGTATATTGCCTACTAAATTTGTTTATAGCCTGTCAGATCCTCTAGATGTGTTCATGTAATTATTTTTATTTAAAAAAATAGATTGAAAAGAGTCAATTATTTTCCAGTATTTAGCAATGAATTTAAATGAGAAATTAAAATAATCATCATAATTGGAAGTATCTGAAAATGCAAAGTAGAAAAGTGAAGAAACTGATTAATGGGCTTCTAGGCAAGTTAAAATCAAGTCACAAACTCAAGGTTGTGAACAATAGATACATCAACACATGTTTTAGAAGAGAACAATAGTGATCATTTCAATAATAAGTTACTAGTTTGTAACCAAAAGTTTCTTCCATTTATTTCAATCTAGTTAAATTTAAACTGTTATAATATGGAAGAGATAGGATTAAATAATGGAATATGCATTATTTTATTTCTATGTGTTCATTAATTCAATATTACTGACAGCCTACCATGCAGCACTCACTCTGATCAGGATAAACAGAATAGGCAGAGTTCTTGCTCTTAGGAGCTTACAGTCCAAAGAGAAAGTCATTCTTCTACTAATTACAAGGGTGGTATGTTAAAAGAAGAAGAAGCAGAAGCAGAAGCAGAAGCAGAAGCAGAAGCAGAAGCAGAAGCAGAAGCAGAAGAAGAAGAAGAAGAAGAAGAAGAAGATAGCAGGAGAGGAAGAATGAAGGGGGGAAGGTTGGAGGGGGAGACAAACCATGAGAGACTATGGACCCTGAGAAACAAACTGAGGGTTCTAGAGGGGAGGGGGTTGGGGGATGGGTTAGCATGGTGATGGGTATTAAAAAGGGCACATTCTGCATGGAGCACTGGGTGTTATATGCAAACAATGAATCATGGAACACTACATCAAAAACTAATGATGTAATGTATGGTGATTAAAATAACATAATAAAAAATGAGAAAAAAATAGAGACATACTACATATGACTTTCTGGCTGAACTTGTAATTTTACAATAACATTTTTATCTGCTTGTAAATGACCAATTAGCCACCATTTTCTTCCTTTTTTCTTTAATTTTTTTAAGTAATCTATACCCCTGAAGTGGGCCTTGAACTCACGACCCCAACATCAAGAATCTCACATTCTACCAACTAAGCTAGGCAGGCACCCCAATTATTTGCTATTTTCCGCATGTTTTCCCCATTGCCATATCACAACACCATTGTGACAGGTAAGGAACCCCATAAACTTCATTATATAGATAAGGCCAACGACCTCAAGTTGCTCAAAGACCTGTATGGAATAACATGGAGCAATTCCAGCCTGTTGTCTACTTTTGTACAACCCACAATCTAGAGAGTTTTACATTTTTAAATGGTTGAAGCATATCAGTAGAATAATGTTTTGTGACACATGAAATTATATTAAATTCAAATTACAGTGTTTATAAGTAAAGTTTTATTATAAAACACCTATTTTTATTTAAACATTTTCTATGGTTGTTTTCATGCTGCATTGGCAGATTTGAACAGTTGGGAGAGAAATTACATGGCTTGCAAAGCTTGAAATATTAGAAATCTGGTCCTTTAGGAAAAAAAAAACGCCTTTCTAACTATAAAGGAGACACTATAATTTTCATAATCTCCAGATTTTATTGTGTGTTCAGTTGTTTACTCCTTCCATGTATTAAATTAAGCAATAAAATACATTTATAAGGAGGGTTTTTTTTTTTCCATTTTACAATTGTAAAAGTGAAAAATGAGGTGCTTTCTTAAGGTCAAAGAGTAAGAGTTTGAGCATACACTTCAACCTAGTCAGATTGGCTACAAAACCTGCTTTTTTCCACTACTCTGTACTAATACTAGGAGTAGACTGTGTTCTCAAAATTTTCAAGATCATTTCAAAGTGGAATTTGTTATAATTCTCTAACCTGAACCCCAAATAATTTTATATGTCTAAGTCACACATTTCTGACACCATTTTGGTATTTTAGATGCTAATAGTGAATGAACTCCACTGATTTTAATGGCTACTACATTGTTTGTAACAGAAAATTAATATCATATCATAAAAGAAGTCTGCTATTACTTATTTTTGCATCATGGTAAGTGTTTGGAATGACTATGTTCATTCATTCTTAACTGACCATAGAACTGGCTGAATTTAGGGATGTGTGATAATCTCTTAACTTCTAATAAAGCCAGATGTATTATTTATCTTTTTACTCTTTGTTATCTATGCAAGAGTTTGGAACAAAGTGGGAACTTAACCCATGTTTATGCTGTCACTTCAGTGGCACTATTCAAGATATTAGTCTTTTTTTTTTTAAAGATTTTATGTATTTATTTGACAGAGAGAGACACAGCGAGAGAGGGAACACAAGCAGGGGGAGAGGGAGAGGGAGACGCGGGCTTCCCATGGAACAGGGAGCCCAATGTGGGACTCGATCCCAGGACCCTAGGATCGTGACCTGAGCTGAAGGCAGATGCTTAACGACTGAGCCACCCAGGTGCCCCAAGAAATTAGTCTTGATGTTCAAGACTCACACCCAAATAAAAGGTAAATTATGAAATACTACTAAGTTGGATTCACTGTTGATACATAATATGTACTCTGTATCAGAATCCTTGTCAGAAAAATGAACTTCAAATAATCTCACTGATTTACACCCTGAATGAATTTAAGGGAGGAGACCAAGATGGCAGATTCAGGTGGCTTACTTTCCAGTTTAAATATGAGCTGCATAGGGCTGTTCTACACTGCCCTCTGTAAACTTTCCATAAGATGGTCCAAAACTAATAAAATAATGTTTCATCTAACCCTATACAAACTAATATGGATACCTTAAAGGCTTTAAACCTGCACCTAATAATAAGGGACACTAAATGAACAAAGTTCACCAACTCTCTGTTGACAATATGTGTAATGTCAGTTTCTAAGTATTTCTTTTTATGACTTGAACCTTAAAGTAAGCATAAATGTCTAGTTGAGAGAAGTATTGAAATTCACCTCAAGAACCTCTTTCTTCAATCAATTCCTTGTTATTCAGTGCCTTTTATTGTTTTCAAAAAGTACTAATACTATGAACTTGCTTTTATTTCTAATATTACTTGGTTGTGTGTGTGTGTGTGTGTATTCATGTATAAAATCCATTCATCACTAAATTGCAACTTGTTTAAAGACAAGAGTCAAATATTTCTTTTTCAGCCATTTGACACTTATTTTAGTTGTATTGAGTCCATAATTTTTATATAACAGTTTTGAAATAATGAAGTCATAAAATAAACAATGATTTTTTAAAAATTTAATTTCATATTGAAATTTTAATAAAAGGCATAATCATTGAGATATTTATGATATTCATGAAGGAACTCAATACCAACATATAATTGCTATCAATTGTAACTATAAACTATGTCCATAATCCTTCTACAGTAATTCCCTATAAGGAAATTAAGCTGTGCTGAACATGCACTATTTTATTTAATCATCAGAACATCCTGGTAAGGCAGGTATAATTAAACAATTATAATTATTGTTTTAAAGGAAACTGAAGCTTTCAAAGTCAGAGATAGGAATCCAAGATTGCACCAAGATATACTTGAATCAAGAGGCCAAATTCTTTACCCAATGGCTGTACTGATTGTGTAAACACACACACACACACATAATTATTTTACACTAAAAGCATATATGGAAAATTAAAATTAAAAGTTAAAGGTAGGTAATGAAAATAGATATGCAATTGATAGGATATTTTTCACTTTTCTCATTTTTAAGCTGGATGAAAAAAGAGGGAAAATCTGGAAAGATTTTCTTGAAATCTAATTACAAATTGATAGGAACATAAAGGAGAAATACGGAGTGGTGAATGGAAATAAGCAAAGGTAGATATTTCAGGCAAATTTATCAGTTTAGGTCCTTGCATCCCCAACAGCATTAGTATTCCACCACAGCTTGGAGAAATAGATACTGACAGAGAGTTATATTTCAAGTTGTGAAGGTTGGTAAATGTTGTAGCCCTATTCTGCAGTTTGTTTGTTTGTTTGTTTGTTTGTTTTTTGTCCAGGTAGGTATCTCCACAGTCATCAATGGAAATAATATCCATGAGAAGAAACAGATAATCAAAAGAAGCTCCTACATCAAAAACTAGTGATGTAATAGATGGTGATTAACATAACATAATAAAAAAATAAAATAAATAAATAAAATAAAAATAAGAATCAATAATAAAAAAAAAGAAGGTACTGAAACTCACAGGCTTGGGAACTTATTCATCTCTCTCCTTTCACTGACCCCTGGTGTAGTCACTCTCCTCATTTAATGTGTCAGAATTTGAGTACTTGTTATGATGATTTTACCAAAGTGTCAATGACAACTTACAGGTTATCTCTATTAAAATAGAACAAATATGAAATGAATTGGTAGTAAGATTTAAATGCTAAACATGTTCCAGTTGCTGGTTCTAATGGTGATGTGTAAGTCTCCTACTGAGTAATTTTAAACATCTTGTACATAACTTAGCAAACGAGGGAACACTGGCATTAGTATACTTGAATTCATTTTCTATTTTTATTTGAAATTTTGCAAACATTTCTATGCAAAGCAAGACCTTTTTTTTTTAATGATGCAGAACAGGTTAAGCTCTGTTACGGTGACAGTAAACAAACTAGGCATCAGTATAAGGTTGTAAGATGTTGAATCTTCAACCGTTGGGCTCAGAGGCAAGTGTGATTGTAAGTGACAAAGGGGATTATCAGTATGAGCTGACTTCCTCAGAACTTTAATTAGCTCACAGATTGCTCAGTTTTGCTTCCTACTCTGTCAGGCAGCAATAAGACACGACAGGGGATGTACAGCACGCTTCTGGTGAAGTTGTAAAGCAGAAGTCAGAAAAGGTTACTGTTTCTTACCAGAGTTGCAATAATGATTCTAGAATCCATCATTTAGAGTGTCTCCTTGCTTTCTACACAAATAGAAAAAATAAATTGATGGACTTATTTGTAGTTCTAATGTAATGTGTTTGGCATGACTGACAACTAATTATAGAGTTTGAATTGTTTATCCTGAGTTGTAATCTCATTTCCTACTTAATAAAATTTCTTCTTGTGTCCACTCTAGTTAAAAAGTACATGCTAGATAAAAAAATTTCTCAGAGAGCAGGTTTTGTTATCCCCATGGTCATCAAGAATACATCTTTGCCTCTTTGATCATCCCCATTTGACCAGATAAATCCTTGGCTGAACAGAAGAAAAACAAGACGAACTGAAGGTTGATAGAGTTTTCTTAAGTTTGATAGCCAGATGAATAGAAAATACAAAAAAAAAAAAATGGACAAGTAGGTAAACTATAATACTATTCAAATAAAATTACTAAGGAGAAAGAATATAATGATCTAATCTGGATCCTCTCCAGCTAAACTGGGTTTAGCTTCACTAATCCCAATACAAATTGTCACTAGATTTTCAAAATCATGAAATTTGTCTTTTATGAAGGGCAGATATCAACATTAGCACATTTCCTTGATAACCTTAAGAGTACATTTAATTTACTTTCCTGACTTTACTTTCCTGAATAACTTCATTGCAGTTAAAAAATGCCAAGTAAAGTAACTATTTTTTCTATAATAAAGTAACTATTTTATAACATTTGGAGAGTCCTTGGAGTCACATTTTAAATGAAATAATACAGACTTATCCTGTATGTTTTACTGTTAAAAGCTTAATTAGTATCACACTCTCATTTAGTTATTATGATAATGTAAATATTTGTAGGATACAAGATATTCTTTGGGATAATTAAAACATAACTTCTGGAAACAAACCATAAAAAATAATATAACAATTTGGAGTTATCTTAAATTTAGTCAAAATGATTGATGTTGCTGTAGCTGAGTAAAATTATCAAAATCCATGACCCATAGGGCTAATGTTCTTGGAACCCTGACTCTTGATCCATTATCTTGTCTTTTCCCTTATCATCAAAAAAGTTGTTTGCAATGTCCTTTCCTGGCCCCAACTCTACACTGAATGTCCACATTTGTCAGAAAATGTTTTGACAAAAGTGTGCCTATCGGTGACTGTATCACTAACCTGTCTCAAGAGTCTATTAGGAACAATAAATAATATTGAGAGAAATGATTATGAGTTACATTTAAAAACTGATCTAGTATTTTCAAAACCTTGGAGATACAGGTGAGATCTGGGCAAAATTAATGGGATGGTGATTTTGGATAATGTATCTGAGATCCACAGTGACTCCCAATAAGAAAATTAAAATACAAAAATTCAGATGAGGATTTTAATGACATTGTGCAAAGAAGGATTCCAGAATATGAGAAAATTTTCCTGTGGAATCCAAGTCAATTCTATATTGGGTAAAGGGTAATTGTGCATTTCCTGGAGAGAGACAGTGTCTTACAGAGCACCTGAAGCCCAGGAACCAGACAACTTGCCTGGAAATATGGTCCCATATTGGTTCTCATAGAAGCCGGAAGCTCTCCCTGATTTGTACTACAGTTCTTTGGAACTACACCTCTGAGACTTAGACAAAAGAGGCTATCTGTAGTTTCAGGTGAAACAGGAAAAAATCCTTTGCTATTAGAATGTTTAATTTGTGACAACTTGAAGGAGGCAGATTCCTTAACAAATTTAGGCTGAAGTAAATGTAATTTCTCAATAAGTGTCCAAATTTACCAATTTTGTTTTTCTTTTATTTATTTAACGAACACAAAAATGACCTATTATCATCAGGAAATTTCCTAAGTACTCTATAAATATGAACTCACTTAATAAGGAAGACAGGGAATAAAGATTTTAAGTAAAGTAGCAAAGGACACACCGCCAATGAGTGGCAAAGCTGGGAAACCCAAATAATCCAACTTTGGAAAAGTCTGTATTCTCTATGCTATGCTGTCTCTATCCTGAATAGATAAAGAACTCCAACAAATATATATATATATATATATTTAAATTTCATCATCTTATAAGTAAATCAAGACTAAAAAACAAAACCCTACCTATCCCTCTGACTCGACATAATGCATGTAAAGCTCATCTTAAAGTACATGTAATTGCTCATAATAGCAATTAATTATAATGGTAAATATTTACTAATCTTTCATGGTATACCAGGTACATTGAAAATCATTATATATTAATTATTTCATTTAATAAAACAACATTATGAAGTTAAAAGAATCTGTTACCACCCTTTTTACAAATGAAATTTTGCTCTAATTATAATTATGTTTATAATATTCATCTTGCTTCCAATATTAAACAGAACGTACTCTAATATGGAGTTTTTCAAGAATGGTGTTATATACTTGTGTATTACCGTTAGTTTTACAATGTTGTAATTAATTTGTTACTACTAATAAATAAAATTTTAAATTTCTCTAGTGATTTGATATTAACAATATGAATTAGAACAGAAATAGCTTTATCCCTATAATAATCTCTAACTTTTTTATTTGCATTCTGATATGCTTTTCTGAATGGAAGAAAAATAATGGAGTAACAGTGAGAATGCCAGAAATTGCATGTATTTGTATATCAGATCAGAGAAATATTTGCTGATGGACACACACACACACAAAAACCTGCATAAAAATATATAGACATCTTTCCTACTCCTTTATTTTGGATGTTAATACCTATAGAGGGCATTGTATAGTCAGTTACTTCAGCCCTGTTTCTCTGGTATTTATGTGCCCATCACCTACCTGGGACTTTTATCAATTCTTAATAAAAAACTTCAGTATATTTAATCAGGTGAAATGTCAGCTTGTAATAAAACAAAAACTATAATTAAATATCCAAAAACCTACTGTAAGATAATATGTCTTTATTTAAATATTTATAATTATATATTACATATATAAATGATATAATTATAATTTAAATATTTATAATATATAATTTCCAACCAACATTTTAATGGTCTCCTTTTTTTTTTTAAGATTTATTTATGTATTTGGCAGAGAGAGAGTGTGCGAGCACACAAGAAGGGGGAGCGGCAGGCAGAAGAAGAGGGAGAAACAGGCTCCCTGCTGAGTAGAGAGTCCAATGTGGGGCTCAATGCCAGGACCCTGGGATCATGACCTGAGCAGAAGGCAGATGCTTAACCAACTGAGCCACCAGGTGCCCCAATGGTCTACTTTTTTTAATGAGCTTTGATAGGTTCTGAGACTGTGCTCACATTATTCATATTCTAATTGGAAAGAAAGGTT